>NC_136813.1:56599621-58049848 GCF_951394365.1 Tetrao urogallus | reverse complement strand
GGTATTGTAAAATATGATTAAAAACAAAGGGAAAAAAAAAAAGCCAAAACAAAATAGATCTTGTTAGGTTTAGAATTCACCCCCTTGGTTTTTAGTTTATTATTATTATTAGTTGTTGTTATTGTTATTATTTAAAAGGTATTTGCATGTTGTTACCTGTATGATGTAAACTTCTTCCCTTGCATTATACCAGATTTCAAATTTTTTTGCATCACCTTTGACATTTTCTGTTATTCCAACTGCTGCCATCTGGAAGCAAAAAGGACAGCTGCTGACCTACTAAATTGCAATACAGATAAGAGAAGCAGAAGGCTAACAGTATTCTTTAGTAACCCACTTATGAAAAACCAAACCACATTTGGCTCAAAGAAAAGAAAGCACATGATCTGCATGTTGGACACAAGGCCTTCAACGCATTATGTCAGCACGGCTACCACAAAGGGAAAAAAAGGTTTAAGTTAATTTAGTTAAGACTGACTCACAAACTGTCTCTTAGAATCCAGAGTGACAAATCTTACATCTCTTTTATACTACCCACTGTGACATTTTCCAAGTCATTAATGCAACTGCCATCCAGCTAGATTAGCATGGTTTAGACATTTGCAAAGGACAGTCAACCCCTGACACCATCACCCATCAGCTCAAAGCGACTCAGACTTGCACTAACAATTACACTTGCCTGAAAGAATGAAGCTTACACTGAAAAACTGCAACATGACAACAATAAAGAAGTGTGTTACTGCAACTAATCCCTTATTATCACTACCTTCCTGGACTGCTGAGTGCCTTACATTTAAGGAGTGTTTATAGCTGTAAGAAGGTGCCTTCTCATATCCCTCTCCGTTTTCTTCTCGCTTTTTACAGAACAGCACTGCTTTCTCGTGGAGGAACAGGTGTCGCTGCATTGGCTTGAAGCGTGCCAGATCTTTCACCTTTGAGTGACCCTTTTTATGATCAGTCCAGACGTTGAAGGATCCCTGCATTAGAAGCTTGCCCAGCTCATTCAGGTTTCCCTAGAACAGAAAAGTGGTGTTTATAACTACAAAGAGGTAACATCTGACTGAAACACACACTCTGAACAGGTTGTTGCAAGTTCTGTCATTTCAATTAATCTCACATCAGTGTTTACATTGAATTTGGAAAGATAATGAAAATACAGTCAGTGTTTAATATTCTCTCTCCTACACTGTTCAGGCATGATTTCATAGTCAAGAGTAGCAATGGCAAAACACAGAGATCACACACAGAAAAAAGGAGGAGGTACAATACATATCTGTTTTTTTGCATACTGCAAAGCTCCTTATATTTATCTGTTCATTTGTTTTCTTTTCCTGGAAGATTTAGATGTAGTTTTACACATGGATACAAAGAACCTGAAAGTGACTCCTGTTTGGCAGTTTCCTAAGCCAGACTGTTCAGGATGGTTTTCTGTTTCCAACTTGGTGAAAAGTAGATCAAAGAAAGAAAACTTGAGCAGACAGGGGAAAATATTATCCATAGCAGGAAAACCTCAAAAAAGAGAGAGAATCTTTCCACTGTTTTCATTATATAATGCAGTTTAAAGATGTATTTTGTAAAATATTCTTCTCATTATTAGTAAACAATAGGGAATACTTGTATGTATATAGGTGCCTAAAAAATAATAATATTGTTACTTACATCATAGCCTGTGATGGCTATCTGGTGCATAGAATCATTGACTGCTTTGAGAATACCCAGTATAGAATTTAATGCCTCCTGGAGGTCTTCAGCACCTTCACAGTTCTTACTGTACTTCAGCATTTCCTGAGCAGGCAAAGACAACAAGCTTTGTTTTGCAAACAGCAGTAACTAGGATTATTTTAACACTGAATTTGGCCTACATTTTTAAAGTTACCCAGTGAAGTTTACACTGTATAATCTAGTGGATTAAGTATTGGCTCTAACTGAAAAGACCCCAAGTTTTACCTCATATCTGCTGCTAACCAGTCTCCTCAGTCTCCTAAACCTTTTATAAGCACAGCCTAAGAAATTTACAAGTCTGAGTTACTGAGCATTTTTAACCACAATTGCTTAAAACAAAAGCAGAACCCCAATGTCATCCTTTTTCTTCCACTCATTTTTTACATTCTGTTGTTTTTAAATAATAAATGTAAAAACATAGGCAAATTGCATTGATTATTTGAATTATTTTAAGGTCTGGAATGCTAATTGCAGACTTAAACATACTATGTATTACACTGCTTACACATTTTAAAAAGTATTTCTTCTCCAAAAAGCTTACTGGGGAAGCTGTATCTTCCCATTTGATCCAGATATACAGAGCAGTATGAGAATAAGTATTTACTCATGGAGTTCAGAAAGAAAAGATTCTTTAAACAGAAAACTTTTCAGGTACTTCTCTCTTCATAAAAGCTTGAAGTAAATTAAGAGCTTTCAAAGAATTAATTAGCTCAGTTTTAATGGTAGTTTACTCTTGAGTTAAACACAGTTATTGAACCCTGTGTCCATGTAGTGACTATTTCCTAAAACAAATCAGTTTCAAGCACAGCAAAAAGACAAACATTCATTTAAAAATATATATAATACTACATTCCTCTCATTTTGTTCTCTCTGTCCATTGTATGCCTAAATGAATCAGAATGGCATCCTTCCTAAAAATTGCATACAGTGACCACAGTTAAGTACGTTCCCTACAACACAAGTTGCTTTGAAGACTCCAATTAACTGAATCTTTCTGGACACATTCTCAATTTGGATTTATACACTACTCTGCTCATTTAGATTTCTCTGCAGCAGGATGAGATAAGCAGCATTCAGAAGAAAAAAAAAATACGGTTAGCATTATAATTTTGTAACACATACCTTTAGCAATAATTGGTATTTGGTTATTCTTTGAACTGGCTTCAGCAAGTATGAGTCCAAACTGAGCTTGTGATCAAGTTTCCTTTGACATTCCTGTAATCAGTGTCAGATTTTGTCAGTACGCAAATCAATATTCAGTACACAAATCAATATATTTTGTTATTCATACTTGAGATAGATTAGCAATTTTAACAAAAAAAATAAATACAGAAATATTTCAGAGAATCAAACAAGCCATACCTGAAAGAATACGGAATCTGAAAATTGCCTCCACAAACTTTCAGATCGAGGTTTGTTTTGACAGTATTTCTCATAAATCTGGAAATCTTCCATCTGAAATGGGGGAGAAGAATAAAAAGTAAATGATTGCCTATTAAAAAAAAACAACAATGTTCTTAAGAATTTTTCAGTCAGCAAGTCTAAGGAAAAAGGACAATTCCTTCAGGCATCCCTAACAGGCAACAATTTTTCAGTACCGCTCATTTTGTAACAGCTACTCATTTTGTACATGGAAGATACGAATAAAACGCTCCTGTTAACTTCTACTTAATTGAATAACAAGTGCCTTATGAAGAAGCATATCTTATGTTTACAAATGCATTTGTGTCACCCTATGAAGAATATGGGGTCTTTTAATTTAATTCAATTAATCCCAGAACATGATTCCCTCCGCATAACTTACAAAAAAAAAAATTTTGCCCTTCTTTCTTTATGCATTTGCATTTTGTGAATGTGTTTGTCACTGGAAGTGGACCAACTAGTTTGCTGTCCCTTATCACTTCAACACTGCCTTCAAGAAGTGGATATTTTTCAATCGTGTTTGCTTACACAAGCCCCATAGTGCTCCTGTTGCTCCATGAGACTTCACACATACAAGATATTATTTTCATTTGGTTATTCATGAAATTTTCAAATTCTGCTTTCTGTTTTAAAAAATATTTTCCAGTAAGATTAAGCAAAATAATCAGTAATAGTGATCTCAAATGATCCAACGCATGATGCTTCTTCATGTTTTCCTAATTGCAACTTTAATAAGGCAATTTTCTTTCAAAACAGTAGTAGCTCTTCCTATTAAAATTAATTACACCCCACAGTGGAAAATATCCCCAACTCTCTCATCCGTTCAAAACAAACAAAGGGGACCTGGTGGCAATTATTCCATAAAAATTACTCTCAGCAGTAACAGTTTTAGAAGAGCTTATGAACGAAATGTCAGCTAAAGATGACACATACCTGATCCAGAAAGCACCGTCCTACCAGTTCTGGGTATTCCACGTAATTTTCTAGTTCTCTCAAGAATATCCTACAAAGAACATTTTCTTAGAGCACACGTCAAAGAAAATTGTAAACATTCACATTCTTGCAATTCACTGTCTAAACTTAAAGAAACAGAGCTGTAACTGTGCTGTAATTGTGTATTATGAAATTAAACAAAACTGTCCTAGGTGACGTTTTAAAAAGGAGTAGCAAAATAAACACGTTCTGACCAATTTCTTCTAGCTTACTGTTGCTACAACAGAACCAAACATAAGATTTCAGTGGGGGCAAAATGGCTTTGCTTCCCTGCCTTATGTAATTAGTAGTAGGATTTATGAAATTTAGTAGGTTTTTTTCCTTCCAAAAGCTATCAAGCAACACAAGTCAAATAATACATGAAAAAGTGACAAACACTGAAGTCTAGTTTTTCCTGACTAAGAAACAGCTACTTAATATGCTTAATTTGTCTTGAAAATATTTATCTTCTAAATATTTAGATATTGCCATGTGAAGAAACATCTCTCCAGCAGCAATAAGGTCGTTAAATATGAAAATTAAATAGCCTCAACCGGACGCAAGAGCACAGAAAATCTGTGGTTTAGGATAACAACTTACTTTCAATTGAAAGTTTAAAAATAAAAGAAACCAAAAAAGCAAACAAACTTAGCTTCAATAAGCTTGTAATCAGACCATAATAGTTTTCTTCAAGAAGATGCAGAATTTTACCAGTGTTCTGAAAATGTTTCTTCTCTAATGCATATCAGTTTTAACTCAATAGAGAGCTAGGTGAGGCTCAGTAAGGATCTTTTAGCAATATCCCATCCAAATGTTACTTTTACATCTGAATCCAAATCCTCACCTGTTGTGAAAGTGATAAATTTCTTCCATATTCCCAAACAAAATATCCTTCTTGTTTTGGAGTTCTGGTGAAATGAGGTGAGCCATTAAGGGGTTGTCCATCTCTGCAGCATACCCCTAGAACACAAAAGAGGGTACACTGATTATCTTCCTCTCTTTGGTAGGGCAGTTTGCATCAGCAGGCTGATAACCAAAGAAAGAGTTCAATATTAATCATGAAACAAATTACAAAATCTGCTCTTTCATCAGTCCAGTAAGATGCATCTAATGCAGGTTTTCAATATACACACGGATAATTACTGCCATTTTTACTGAAGTAAAGATAAAACAGTTTGCAATCATTTCCAAAAACCATATATTCCCATGTTGCTCAGACATAAGTTTGCACTTTGCATTAGATTTTACATATCTGAGTTAAAGCCACAATTCCAGAAAACCTTCATGCTGGTTTTAGCTATTATGAAGAGGGACCAGGACTACAGTTACGTCTAAAAGAAAGCATTAAGCTTCATGTTATATTTTAAAGATATTTTCATAGATTTATCACCCAAAGTCATTACCTTTAGATTCTGACATCTTCTGTGTAACATTTAAGGCCACATTCTTTTATACACCTATTTGGCACAAGTAAGGAAAAGGAGGCACATATGGCTTTAGCCCAAGACTGTTCTCCTCTCATACCCTGAGGTGATTAAGCTGTGATTAAGAGATCTCCCAGAAGAAGAAGGAAAAAAAAAAAGTATCTGTATACACAGCAAGCATGAAAGAATGGCTTCATTTAATGCCAGCTAATGGTACCTGCATTTCTTAGACTTCCAGGTGACTAAAAGGCATTCATCATCTCCAAGACAGAAGGTGCCTCAGCTTAAATGACTTCCTATGAATTTGTCAGTGTAGTAAGGGGAATTGAACAAAACCATGTATAGTAGGAAAAGATCAAATGGATTGGACAACAAGTGCCAGGAACGATGAAAGATTTAAATATTACTGCATTTCATAGTTGAAGATGATGTGAGGTAGTTCAGATTTGGATTAGATTTCCCTCTCTTGCTCTCAACACAGTTGTCATGGACAAGGTGGTCACAGGAAAAATAACTGCATGAGTGTCAACTATTTATAACAATAAACTTAACTGAACCATAACCAAGTGACAAGGTAAAAGGAAGGATAAGCAACAACACACCTGCAATCAAGACTTTAAAACCCAAACTAGAAATAGTAGGAGAACTAGGCAGTAAAGTCAGCTAGCCTAAAGAATTCAGGCATTTGATAAACTAGCAATTAGATTTTCATTTATATTTTAAAAATCCTTTAAAAATCAGTGTTTTTTTCCCCTCAAACAATGAGGGGAAAAAACAACAATGGTATAGGCAAAGCTGCTGGAGCTCACTGACTGCTAACCACCGTCCCTCTCCCATCTCTCTTTCCCATGAGTACAAAAACAAAGTCTTAGTTAAAAGAAAAGAAAAAAGGTAGCAGTTAGAGAAATCCAAAAGTATCACCTTTAAAAGGATAAAAATGATTCATTGATTTGCATAAAATGGAGTACAAAAAAATAAACAGGAAGAAAAACTGTGAGCACTAAGCAGTTTAGATTCAGAGAAGCGATGCAGGAATAGACCACTACATTCCCATTGAAGTGAGGATGATGTTGGACATTGCAACAAAGACAGGATTGGCCTCAGGAAGAGGAAACTAACCCAGCTCAGATGAAAACAAAACTCACGGAGCTCAGTACTCTGTTCGGAAAGAACAAAACCATGAAAATACATACATTGACAAAAAGTTGTTAACAGTATGTCAAGGTTTTGTATTTTCCGTTTAGAATGACATAGTGCTTATTTTTCAACTGCAAGATAAAAACAATGTTTTACTGCCCGAGTAGTATTTGTATCTTAAGAAAGGAAAAGTTATTCCTTGCACCAATGGGGATCAATAACAATACACAAGGCTTTGTTTAATCTTCTATTTGAAAGCTGTTCTAAAAGTATAGAAGTAAATGGAAAAAGGAGTAGAATGCAACTTCCACTTATAGACTAGACCAGCATTTTTTCCCAGTACAAATTTTTGGATTTCACAGACTAAAGTGGAGTAAGTGTCATTATTAATAAAAGAAAAACTACCAGGCTCACTTGAAAACAGCTACAGGAGTTTCCTAGTAATTGATCTTGTAAACTACCTTTAATTTTCTATCTGAATGCTTTGCTGAGAGAAAAGGCGTAACAAAAAAAAATGCAACATAAAAGGAGATACTGTCCATGTATAATGTTATTTTACAGGAAAATCAGAAAGACAGAACAGGAGGAACAAAAGAATTGGGGAAATAGCATAAACTTTGGATTATTAATAAGAATTCCTCAAAAGCTGGAAGATTGCCTTTAAAACAATCATCAGCAAGGATCTGACCAGAATTACTGTTGGCAGTTCTCATCATCCAGATTCAAGAGTGATGAATCCCAAACTGCACAAAGGTAGAGGGAAGTGTGATTGGCACAGTCAGAGTGCTGGAGAGGCAACTGAATTGTCAGAAAATGAAGAGAGCTTGACTTTGCAAGACAAAAGTTTGCACTATTCTCTATGTAGAACAAAAAAAATACTAGAGGAATAGAAAGATTCTGCAATACCTCCAGTAGTAGCAGGAAGGACCAAAAATCCTAAAATCATTTGAACCTTGATTTTAACAGAATTATACAGACAGCATTACATAGAAGAGCAAAGAATAAAGCAATCCTTAAGGTCCACTCCAGAGATACACTGCTTTATTATCATACATCAGGCACAGCTGCCCTATCACTGGGACATCCCAGCACTTGGACAAAATCTATGGCATGAACACTACTGGAAACTGACCATAAACCAAACAAAAGCAAGGCCAGAGTTCATACAATACTACTCTTACCTGAAGATGTATACCCAGAAAGTATTGCTTTCAGTCCTTACATAAATATGAGACAAATAAGACAGCTCCTATTGAAAAGCCTAAAATTGGCATGGACACCAGAAGTTGTTTGGCTCAGTTGCAAATCATCCTGATTAAAGTCAATGTCAAGTTATCTGCAGCTTTAATATTTCCAAAACCAGACTGGACTACAACAAAATGCTGCATACACATCTGAACAAATGAATACAGAACTCCGTACCACGTTCTAGAAGCAACTTGCAAATGCTGCAATTATGACTCCATGAGCATGGAGCAAAGGAAATATTCTTGTTGCCTTCACAATTTTGCATCACTATATTATTACTACAAGCTACTCTGTAGCCATAGCTGTACCTGAGATATTTGGAAGGTTACTTAAAGGCCTACAAAGAAGGATGTGATTAACAGATTTGCTCCTCTGATTCAAGATTCTTTCAAAGCAAATTCACATTCCAGTGTGACATACAATCTTCCTGGAACTGATCAAAGACTCTGGAATGAAATTCTAAAACAATTAATGATCATTAGAAATCTCAGTATGTTCTACCTCAATAGTTGGGCACATCTTACTTTT
Organism: Tetrao urogallus; assembly: GCF_951394365.1. Taxonomy (NCBI): domain Eukaryota; kingdom Metazoa; phylum Chordata; class Aves; order Galliformes; family Phasianidae; genus Tetrao; species Tetrao urogallus. Next base: position 58,041,395 of record NC_136813.1, on the reverse strand, counting down.
GCTATTTAATAATATAAACTCCTAGATGTGTATTTTTAGGAAAACATGCATTGAAATCAACATGTGAAAACACGAGGGCAAAGAGGTGTGGCAAGAAAAGGATAAGCATCACAGAGATGAGGAAAGCATAAGAACATCTGCGAAATGGAACAGAAATAGATTCAGATCAGTCAGAGTGAAATTTAATCTTTACCTCAAGAACACAGAGAAGTTCTTCCACATATGCCCGTTCAGTTTCAATAAGTTCATTCATTACATGCCTGAAAACAAAGAATGATAATTAAGGAAGGCCTGTTCATTTATACAAAGTATTAAGGCAATGTTAACTTTGTATGTTTCTATTTCAACTGGAAATCGTTTTTATTTTCTGAAGTAACGTAAAATGTGATTTTCATATATATTTCTGCACACAGCTTATATATCCACACTGAGAAGCAAGCATTTTTAAAACATTTCGAAGTCATGAATGTGTTTAAATAGGAGAAGAAAAAAAAGCCAAAGCTGGAATTTCAAGCATCATAGGAGCTGAACAGAAGCAGTGAACAGTTTTTATTATTGTATACATAAAACCTGTTTATGTTGCATTTGCAAGTATTACAGAAGCTGAAGTTAGAGGTGCAAAGGTTTCAAGTTACACTGGTCATTTTAAATTTGAGGCATGTGCTGTAGCTTAAAAGTCACAGTGTCTCTTTTTCAGGTTAGCTTGCTTAATTACTAAGGGAAAAACACTTGCTTCTCCCCCAAGACTTTGTGATTTCAGATGATTTAGCACACATTAAAATAGTGAAAAGACAGCAAGAATATCTAGGTTTCAGTTAGAAATGCAGGTTCTGTACCACTTGCAGGTAGAATAAGGGATGCTGTTTAGTTTTAATGCTGAAAAGTTCTTAAGATTAATCAAAACAGGGTCTAAAAAAAGTCAAATAATAATAAAATTGTCCTCTGAAGCACAGAGACCAAAGTATATGACAGATTTACAGGAGGTTTATTCCTCAAAACTGTCTTCTCTGACATTAAAATGTGTAATTATCCTCCCATAGTATTATCTCGCTGTAGCAAAGCTAGACTGATACTACATAAACCTTAAATAACGCTGCAGACAGACTGAAGTATCTTTCTTCATGTACAAAGCACAGAAGCATACTTGTCTTATCAAATCTTTAGCCAAACTCAGACTTTACTGGAAGCAAATCAGAGAAAGAACATTTGTTGTTTATCAAAATACACTTACTGCCGTAACACAGCTAGGTTTTCTTCATCATCCATTGTAGATCCTCCTCTGCTTTGATGGAGTTCACTCATTTCAGTCTAAAGTAGGAAACAAACAAACAAAATTATCACAGCATAACAGACAGAGGAGGAAAAAGCACTAAAATATGGAGCTTTGCAGTCAGGTCTATTCATATGAGTTTTCACAGGGAAAGCTGTACTCCATTAATTATGAAATCATTTTGCAGAAACTCAGTGAAAAAAATCCAAGTCAACCTGAATATTTCAAAGCATTCATGAACATTTAGATACAGAGAGTTCGCTGTCAAAGGTCAGATTAGAAAAGACAGTGGCTCAAGACCTCTCTACAGTAAGATAACATCAACATAATCTCAGAGGCAGTGCTGGCCTAAATCTGCTTTCCAAGCTAAAAATCAGGTACTGTGCTAAAGTTCTGGTAAATTACTAACTTGGTAGAAGTTCACTTTCACAAATTTTATTGTAATGCCTGAGCTAATTCAAGCTTTTGCTTAAAAAACAAAAGCAAAAACATATATATATATCCTCCTTCCAGTTCCCCCCCAAGCCAACCCTTTTCTCCAGCTGTTGTCCCTACTGGTCATACAATCTTATCCGTCTCCTTGCGTCATCACTTGATTCTCGCTGAACCTTTACTGAGTTAATTCAACCCTCTAACTCAGTGGAAAACTATTTGTTTCTGCTGCTGTCGTCAGGTTATTTTCCTTGCAAGAGGCGGAGCAGGAAGACCTACCCCACTTGGGAATGGCAAACCATTAGGTCAGGTGAAGCTTTCTTTGAGCCAATGACAACTACCTTTTCACTTTCTCTAGTTTTAAGAGTAGCCAATTACTACTGGCAAATAATAAATGTTTCCTGTTCATAGATTTTACATTTTGCTGCCCCTAACATTTTTCCTAATATAGGCAACTATTTACTTTTTCTCTCATACTCAGCTGAGTGACAAAGCAGTCTTTATTTAAACTAGAGTTACCTTGATAGGGGCAATATCAGCACATTTTCAGTGAAATAGCCTAATTCTTCTTGAAGTTGTTGAATATTCCATTGTGTTATGACTTTCTCAAGCAGTGCGTACATGAAAAAAAAAAACACTGAAAAGAATGTTACCTTTCCTCTTCTGTAGTTTACTTTCCGAAGCACACCGCTTTCTGTGTTGGATACACAATCTCTTTGAAGACCTAAGCATATAAACCAGAACCAAACAGCAGTTAGAACTTGAGCGGATCTAACACAGATGTTTGCACAACCACAAATTACAGCTGAAAGTTTCTTCAAGTTTCTTAACACAGTGTAAAAAATTACTTAACTCTGCTACATTTGCTTACCTGGAGAGGTACAAGGAGATTTTACAAAGGCTTCGGGTCTAGGTGCAACTGGCTGAACAGGACGTGTTTGCTTAGCTGCCAATTTCTTAAGACTTACTTGTCTCTTTTGAAACATTTCTTCCATGCTTTCTTGCTTCTGGAAAACCTTTTGTATATGCTCCTACCATTGCCACATGAAGAAAATTAAAAATCACTGTCAGAGAGCCATCAACAAGCTATACTTCTATTTGTGGTGCATTGATTTGCAATGATTATTGCTTTCATACCACGTATAAAAATATTACCCTACTCATCACACCTAACAAGGCATAATTTACAGTTATTTAACATGCTTAAGATTGGAACATATTGTCACAAAACTTGTTTCTCTACAGAAATAACAAAAAAAAAAAATGGGGTTCAAGATTTGATTAAAGGAGTAAAAACTGAAGTTTTCTTGAAAGTGTCTAATGGTTCTGCTTCAAGACAACATCAGCAAGAAGGAAAAGGAATGTATTTTCAAGTTTTATTTTGTAACTGCATTTTTTTTAGAAGTTGTGCAAATATCAAGGAAAGCCATGTTTTCATTATAAAAAAAACATATTTCAAGTATTTGAAAGACTGGAGATCCATTTATTACAAACATCAATGCTACTATCTGAAGAATTTAAGTTGTTAATTGGTCCTGGATCCCTTGATGCCTATACAAAGATACAACATGACTACCACCTTGGGTAAGTACCCGTTCAGATAAATGGCCTGAAGTCACCTTCATGCCACCTAGCTCTAATTGATGCATGCATACATGAATAAATTATAGTACCTTTAGGTCCTCATTGAGGATGTGTGCATACTCTCTGTAAACTTTTTTCAACTCCTTGATTTTATTGCCTGCACCAGTGTCTAGGAATTTCTCAATCTCCTGTAATGCTGATTCTGCACCATCCTGAGACTGACACTTATCTACAGGCTGTGAAGCCAGAAGATAAATTCCTTCATCGCACCACTTCATAGACTAGAAACAAAGAAAAGAACAGGCTCAGAATGCATTTATATCAACATCAAATGCTAAGGTCTAACATATTTCATCCTTCTATTTGTGATGAATTCAGCTATTTAAGGACAAAACTTCCAGCGTACCCAGGAATTTTTTTGATCTGCTGTTTCAATGGGTTGCTGGAGGTTTTAGAATACAAGACAAGAAACAAAACTGCTCCACAGAAAATTTACCTTTTCCAGTAAGCCATGCAGTTCTAGAGATTTATTAAGAACATTCCTCTTCTGTTCCATCTCAGTAGTGAAGGCATCACAGAGATGATGAAGTTCGCTGCATTTTGGAATAATGGAGTCCACAGCATAATGATTGCTCTGAATAAAAGCGTCACCCTCTGAAGCTAGCATTCTGGCTTTTGCTACAGTTTCCTAAGAAAGCAAGCACTGATTGAGGTACATCTTTCCTGGAGTCAACATCAGTTTAAAAAATTAGAACTTAAACTATTTGGTTTTGCACAGTAAAAACACATAGATTGATATAGAATACATAACAGTCTTAGTTAACAAATCGAAGCGATTTCCTATTTTCCCAGATGCCTAAAATCTTTTATGCCTCCTGCCTTGTCGTATCAGATACTTCATAAATATGAATGAGTTTAACCACATGGCCCCTGGGAACCACTTTTAGTCCTTGTGTGCCTTAGTTATTCAGCAGCATGTTTGTGCGTATACACATGCAACTTGGAGTACAGAAGTGATCTGAAGTGAAATAAAAACATTACTCCAGCACCTCAGCCTCAAGAGCAATAGACTCACTTCCATTAAACATAGGTCTTAACATGTTAATTGTGTTCCTTTTTTGTATTTCAGAGTATATTTTTGTTGATAATGTTTAACTACATTTTACACTCAATACAGAGCCTTCTAATTTTTGGCTTTTAAAGCAGTAAGTGGTTTCACAGGAATGGAAGTAGCTTGATCATTAAGCAGAACTTAGCTACATTGGCATTTTATGAAATTCTTCCATGAACCAATGACAGTGGCTTTATGGTTAGTCACTCTGCTCTTTATCAAGGGCTGCCTGAGAAGTGAGTGACTTCAATGGTTAAAAATTGCTTTAAAGTAATGTGCAGTACTAATTTGGAACAGACACTTAGTTCTGCCCTGCTGTTAGCATAAGCTCTGGTCATACAATATTTCAATAACTAAAAGTCATTTCTCTCTCTATAAACACACACATGCTAGAAACACAGTAAACTGCAGAGTTCTTACACGGGATTTTTCTTCAAAGTTGACAAGATCTTTCAAAATGTGCTCCACATGTGAGCAGCTGTTTCCCACATCTGTGAAAGCAGACAGTCTCTCGGACACAATATCCAAAGCTGCTTTAACCTGAAATGAGATACACGTGTGTGTCAATGAGGATGACTGTGCCTTTGGAGGTGCAGTCCAATAGCTGATAGCCTGTATTCCTACTCCAGTGACTTACATTATGGTGTTCCTGAGGCAAAGACACAAATCTACCTTTCCCACCCAACTAAAACTAAAATCACACCAAAAAAATAGCAGTGAAGTAATCTTGTTTTCTGAGCATTAGGTTTCCTGGTACTAGAAAAAAAAATAAAAATATATCCAGGATGAATTTATCATCTTGCTTTTACCAGATGGCAATAGTACAATCTGATACTAATGTAGAGAGCACAACATGAGGGTGAGGTCCTCGCTGTACCAATTAGTTTACGGAAAGACACATACGCACATACTTGTCATATGGTTTTTGAATGTTGTTCCTGGGGAGACACAGGGACCCTATTCTGAGATCAGCTACACCAGAGTAAGCCATCTGTAGGTGCAATAAAGCACATGCATTTAACTAACATGAGATCAGAAACTGGCTGTAAAAATTTTAGTTCAGCCTCCACCCAGCTTCTAACGTTGTGGTTGCAACTTCCCACCCACAGTGCTGGAGGCTGCTTTATAAGACTTCAGCCAGAAGGTTTAGGTAAGCCTTGGTTCCATAAAAGGGCCTATTGGCAAGATGAAAGACTTGCAGCCAGCACATTATGCTTCTGTGGTAGAGAATAGATTTCAAAGGAGTTTTCGAAAGCTTATACACTGCTTGGGTTCATGGAAAAAAATAACACTACAGAAGAGAAGCTATTATGTCTGTATAGGCAAGTATTCAAGGTAGTAAAGATAGCAAGATGTCATGTAAGGACACGTCAAAGAAAAAAATTGGAGAAAGCTTTCAAGTACACACACGAGAGCTGTGAAAACAAGAGGGGAAGTATTTGCTTCTGAATCACTTCTACGTTACCAAATATTGACTGCCACCAAGAAGTTCTCACCTCTCTAAAATTCTGTTCAAAATTCCGAAGGTGCAGACACTGCTCAAGTTTTTGCTGGTGCTTAATCCAAAACTCATCAAAGGCGGACTCTGTTTCATGTAACTGAGCCAAAAGCCTTAAAACACAAACAAACAAGAGCGAAAAAAACAAACTGTAAGAACGGGGGTTGCAACCTTCAAGGACAGTACACCCTTCCACACTGAAGAAGTCTCCTCAAAGCATTATTTTCCAGGAAAAAAAAATAAAAAATTAAACTGAATACAGGAAACTTTAAGCATTGCATGGAATTTTTTTCTAGAATAACATTGATGTAAAACTGGAATCCAACACAAATATTAAATGCTGACAAACGGTCAAGCACTGATTTGAAGGTTGCTGCAAATAATGCTTCTCAGCTCTGACCTGGGGACATGGGGCTTGCAAATAGAAACATACAAATACACGTGGGCTACAACTCTGAAGAGCCTGAGCTTAGAGCTATAAAAAAAAAAAAAAAAAAAAATGAAGCATTAAATTTGTACTGCTGTGACCAGCCAGCTGCCCTTACGTTTCATTCCTTGGAGCAAGGCTCATAAAAAAAACTGAAGGTCATTGCTCCTCTTCTGAGCAGAGAGACTACTTTAATATCATAGACAAGCATAAAGCAGTACTGATATGGAAAGAACCTTCTTCAATTATAATTCTAGCAAAATTCCTCAAGACTTAACTTTTCAACCTTTCTTTGAGTAGTGTATTTGACATTGTGGTATTCTATGGACTACACAACATGCTTTGTTATATTCAGGCTACATCTGGAAAAGGCTGGAGGACAGAATTTTAAATAACTTTTGTCTTTATTAGAACAGAAATGAACCCTGGATTTCCAAGTTAAATCCAATTAGAAATAAAAAGGGAGACATTTTAAAGCTACTTTTGTCAGATATTGTATAAAATAGAACATTTTGGGTAAATTAGCAACCCCCACCTCCACCCTGATTATCCTTCAGATAGCCAATAGCAGCAATGACTCCAAAGAAGCAACTTCTGCCAAGATTTGTCCATTGGAAGTGACACTTGGAAAGAAAAGTCAGTCCAAGAGTAACAGTAACATGGAATGACAGACAAAAAAAGAATGCAGATAATTGCCTTGGGGAAATGAGCTATGCTTTTATAGCATTGTTCAAATTTACATCTGTGCTACGATGATATAATGTCTTCAAAATTGGCAAAAATTTAAGGGGGTGGGTGGGAGAAGCAAAGAAAAGTAAGATCGAATACATGCCCAGAGGAAGCATATGGGAAGTTTGTGCATAGATGACATTCCAAGAGCAGAGTAGTCCTTAAAAGCCCTTTAAAAGTTTCTAATTGCATTGATATTAGCAGTGTTGGGAGTCTTTTCAGGCAGGTTTCCTTATATTCATGTGATCCAGTAGTGGACATCAGAGAATTACTTTGCTTAAGACAGATCTGATAACAGCAGAGTCATTTCTGAAAGTGCCTTTTATCTATTCACACTGCATCATTTGCTTACTTGCTACACATACATATAGAATTAAGTAACAGAGCCAGGCAAGGGTCAAAAACACAGAGAAGCAGCATGTTCAGTATTTCACTCCTCTCACCTTTCTACTGTAGTTTGATTGTCTAGTTGGTCTTGATTCAGTTTGTATTCAGGGTTCTCAGTAACTGGCTTTGTAATACTTCCAAGGATATCGTCTCCCTGTTCTACTGCTAACCTTATATCTTCCTATAAAAAAAAAAAAAGAACAAAGCCAATAAACAAATAAACAGAAAACCCACAAAAAAAACCCAGAAGAATTCCCTGATTACTGGATTCTTGTTATTTTGTTTAAATAGACTCCTCTAGGCATCAAACTGAAAAAAAAAAAGCACTTTGTTTATAACAGCAATAAAACAAGCATAGCTTGATTAAAAGCAGTGTTGACAATAAAGATGCTAGATGCTATATGTCAGTTTATGGGTCTTAAGTCCCTATTACATTGGGCTGAACTTCTGTGATAGATAATATTCTAGCATGTCTCTGTGCTACAATTATCTCACAGACTTGAAACTTATTGTTTTGGAACCCCTAAACATTATTCATTTAAGCTGATTTATAAGAACATTTGCCCATTCAAGAGGTTGTACCTTTTTCTATGCACGCAAATACAAAAAAAAAAAATTATCACTACAAACAAAACAGCAAATTTAAACTCATCACTTCATAGAAGAGTGTTTTCACACAAGTCATGGTGTGTTTGTACATAAGGTGTACTTAGCTTTAAGAACTGTCCTTATTGAAAACAATGAGAGGATTCTTAACTTCAAACCAAGAAAAACAATTTCAGTGAAATTTCTATGCAATAATTTCATTATCATCATCTATTAACCAAATGCCCTCCAGGCTTCTTATTAGCAATGTCAGCTATAAATTACAACCACTCAAGCCAGAAGGCAGTGTATTTACAAAATGTACATACCTTCATTTTGTCCTTCTTTTCCGTATGCGTTGCAAGAAGGGAGCCGGTTGACTGCACATCATTTGGTAGCTCTGTTTCAGCCAGTTCAGTCCCAAAGGACTGAAGAATCTGAGCTGTTTGCTTAACCTTTTGGGCAAAACCTTCTATAGCCTTTTGGAATAAAAACCATTAAAGATGTTTCATGCTCAACATATGCATATGTACAAACAGACACATACACACAAAATATAACTTGACAAAAGAAACTCGAACAGATGAATTACATGATTAAAAAACGGTCAAAGTATAGTTTTGTAAGCAACAGATACCATCACCATTAATTCCTTAATTGTATGTTTTTCCTAGGCTTGCATCAGGTATATCTTCCTCATATTTTTAAAATCTGGAGCTATTTTATAACTTGAGCTTTTTCTTTCTTGTAGCAAAAACAACATACCCCAACACAACAATACACTGTAGTTCCTTTGCTCCAAGCATTCAGAAAGCCACTCCCAAGTTATTACTCATATTATTTCTCTAAGATGACTAAGTACCATTGGGAACATCTCACTCAGACCAAGTCAACTTGCATCACTTGGAACACGTTTTATAAGTGACAGGGTATAAAACAGAAGAGCTCATGAAACTGAAAAGTTAAAACAACCACCAAGACTTACAGTGCGACGGGATAGCCATCTGTTATGGCAGTAATCCAGGGTGCCACCAAGATCTTCTGTTAATTGTGTTTTATCAATGTATCCCTGCAGTTCTGATACTGAGCCCAGCATTATGATCTGCAGAAGTAAAGAAAAAGAGAACATGATTGCTGGTGAAAAGTCCCTTGTTAAGGATTCTAAGCCGTATCTTTCAGATTCTATTAGAGAAGCTTCATTTTCATATAGAAACAAGTGATAGAACTATTTCCAAAAAGAAACAATGTAAAAACAAACAAAAAAGCTTAACACTTGATGATATAAACTTAAATAACTGCAAAGAAGCCAGAGCACTGGGCTCCAAAGCATTAAAAACATTTAAAAAAGCTTCTGAATCATACAACATAAATGACTCCATCAGATTTTACTCATTTTTAAATCTTGATAAACTGTACATGAGCTTTTTTTTTTTTTTTTTTTTTTTTAATTAAAGAGCAACAACATCTCATTTTTTATCCATTTTTGGTCTCCTCTGTCTGTGGGAGAGAACAGTAGTATCTGCATGGGCTGGGGATGTACGGACTGGCTCTAAGAAATAAGTAAAGACCGTAGGGAACATATCTTAACTAGCTCCAATCCTGGAAATTAACATCTGACAGACATAAAATAACTCATACCACCATCTATTTGCATTTATTTGATTATCTTTAGCTTGCACAGTTTCAAAGCTTATTTTAAAATATAAACACCGCTGGCTAGACTAAGTACTTCAACAGATCCCTGATAACAAAGTGGAAACAGAGCATTACTTACAGGTACTTTCATTTTAAACTCATCTTTGTTGAACTTGAAAGCAATGTCTGAGAGAGCTCGATGAAAAAGTCCTGTTGGGCGCAGAACAAGGACGAGTTGCAAGTTCCCTGGGAAAGATGCCTGAAAAACAAGTTTAATCTGTTGTTTTCTGATGCTTCGAAGGAGAAGCCTCTGTTAAACCACAAACCAACTGTATCAAAGTTCTGCATAACGGGGTGACCAATTATAAACCTAACAAGGCGTGCGCAGAGAGCTCCATTCAAAGAGACCTTTATGCATCTTGGGAACAGGAATCTATTCTCCTGGAATCTAACTTTTCAGGGCTGGCTCATAACGCTCGTATCTTCAGTTAAGATGACATCACAGCCAAGGAGGCTAATGAACAGACAAAGATAGCTTAGTACTTTTTTAACAATGTTTCCAATGGTTATCTTATCTTTTCTCTAATAGAAGGTGCCAAGAGAAACCCCTGCTATTATGTGAATACATAACAACCAATTTCTTGTTTATGTGTACTACCTTGCCAGTTGCCTACACAATCTAGACTGAATTTCCAAGACTGAATTTTTCACCACCAAGACTGAATTTCTCAGACAGTAGCTTAGAAGAGGTAAGCATGAATTCTGCAGACAAAAATAAAACAAAAATTGTCCTCAGCTGTGCTTTTTCTCCTCATCTTTCAACTTGTAGTCTCATAGATTCTCCCAGTTCTAGAAGTGGCATGGGGAAAACAGAAGAGAGGAGAAGGAAAGCAGGCTTGTTGCACTAAATTATGAGATAAGCAAACAAACAAACCCTCTGCTGTGCCAGAAGTTCACATACTTAGCATTTAGCCATTCTTGAAATGACACAAATCTTCTCTCATATTTAGTATTTCCACAGCAGGGAGGCACTAAAGCTCTCTAAAGAGAAGTTCATTATAATGATTAAGTATGCAATATATATACATTTTTATTATATTGTTGGAAACTGTGGGACATCTCTAAGTAAAAAAAGCACCAACATGCATACATTGACTGAACGAGCTGTTGTGCTATGTTCTCTTCCTATGCCTATGAAGCTGTCAGTATCTGGGAGGCTGGAGATGGGTTCAATAGTCATTTTAAGGTTCCAGGGTATTCCAAGCATTTAGCAGCAGACATGACAAACTTTCACACAGAAAAGTAGTTAAAACTACTAGTACTGGAGATCTCATGGATGCATTGTGGTTCCCCATATACTCCAAGAACTGAAATTAGCTGAGAGATCATACAGACTTAAACTTTACAATCTGCCTCCACTCTAACAACGTCCATATTTTCTAGGAAGCCCAATGATTCAGCCCCAGTAGAGTCCCTTAGAAGTCTGGGAACAGAATCCCAGCAATTTTGAGTGCCCACACAAGTTCTCCATCACTGCACCATAAATAACCTTTCTGTGCATATTGAAAGTAGTACACCCTGCGGACTTACTAACCCACAGTTACCAAACAGAGAATGGACCTTAACTACAAGATTCCTGCCTATAATCAGATGAGAAAAATAAAAATAAGTCCATTTTTGAAAGTTATTGTAACAAAGGCAACTTCAAATTTAAGAGAGTGATTTACTCACACAAAGAAACACTTGCAAGAATGGACAATATTTTTTTTTTTATTAAATGCCTGAATAGTTGTACAATAATAATTGCATAGTTTATTAAATTAAACTCATATAAATTTATTTTGTGCCTGTAGTGGCAGAGTGCAGCCTCCTATTGACCTGTTAATTTTCGCCTCCAATTCACCTCCCTCAGAAGAAATTTATTCACTGGAAATACCAACATCAGAATAAGAAGTTCCAAGAAGAAATAACACATTTTGAAAAACTTGTTCACATGAGATATGCATCCCTACTTGAAATCCAGATGCAGCATCTTTGGCATGTCTGTTGGCTACCCATTTAGCTTTGCAAAGAGCATAGGGAAGCACTAGTTTGCTTTTTTTTTTAACGTTCAGTAGATACGACAAAAACATAAAGAGGAGGTGAAACTATGAAGCACTAAAGACACCGAACAGCAAAAGTAAATTTTTAGTTATATACAATTTTCCTTATTCTATCTTTAAATTCTCAGTTTTACACTTTGTAATTCAGACTTTGATGTCATGATTTTAGAGAAAATATTTCAACTGGTACTGGAGCAAAGAGTAGTTGACAGATTCAAAGCAAGAGTAAGTTTTTCTAGACTGTACATTACCCTTTATAAGATGTGTTCAATCACACAGCTAAATAGAGCAGGCTGTCCTGCTCAGGCAAGCAGGTAAAGAAGACACATTACAACTGCTCTCCACTGTGTCTACCCAGAAACTATGCTGCTCTACTCACTACAGTTGTGCACCGTGTAGAATAATTTCTGTTCAAAACTTAGAGCTTCTTCTGTCTTTCATCCAAAATTCTTGGTTATTCTAACTTTGTCTACGATGTTGTTCTTATTTCCACCAGTCTGTCTCCTGCGCTTCCAACTGGGTTGCTTGTTCCTTCCCCCCAACCCCCCAAAACACAGAGCAGTCTTACATGTTAACAACTTTGCTGAGCACTGCCGAGAGTCAAATTCAAAAACCAACATATGTGAAACAACAAAGAAAGAAGGAACTGATTGACACAGTAATGATGCTGGACCAGTAACATTTAACTGAATTTGTATCTTCACTGCCTAAATATTACTACTTCCCTAACAGCTTTTATTTTTTTCCCCTAAAACTCTGGTGACTTGCAGAGACAATGATATGATTCAAGAGACACTCCTCAGATGCATCCTTTCAACTTCATCAACAAGCCAACTTCAGCCTGAACAGCAGAGAGCAAAAATCTCCATTCCAGTCCAGCAGAATGCTTGTTTGAAGCCACTGTATCCTATGCTAACATAGTGAACGATGACTTCTCAATAAGGCTGTGCCAGACATTATACATGGCAATAAATGCTTGTGTGTGTTTAGTAGTGTCATAAAATAAAGTGCCATCAAGGCTTGTTTTACTGAAGTCACTGAACATCACTGTAACACCAAGAAGGGCCTGTGCACTTGAAAATTGGTTGTGGTTTTTTTTTTTCTTTTAATTCAAAAGCATATTTCTTTACTAGATTACTATTAAACTGCTCCACCAGTATCTTGTCTCAAATATTGTACTTTAATGCCCATGCAAAAAAATATCAGTGAAAGAAAGAAAAAACAAAACTCTACACAGAACTCGCACATTTCTGATTCTGCTTAGGTCAGGGTAGCCCCCACTCTACTCTAGTTCATATATTGCTTCATTTCACTTGCATCAGCATGGGCACTTGTTTGGTGCTTCACAACACTCAGTTTTTCTGTCTGCTCATCTCTCTTCATGACTTTGATGTCCAGTCAGACAAGTGCTTATTCCAAAGATTCAGGTGAGCATGGGGTCATCAACTTTGACATTAACTGAACCAGGAATTTATAAACAGCACACCATCCTTAAACAAAACCCTTCCAGTAGAGGAGATGCTTGCTATCCTATGGCTACTTCTAATCTGGAACATGGGAAGAACCTTCACAGGCTGAGCAAAACAGGAGCTGCCTTAATAGTAAAATTTAGTTACATACAGTCTTAATCACCACCTTCCTTGACAGGATATTAATGACACAGAGGCTGCCTGTAGCACCAATACTGAACCTATGGTTAAGAAGCTGCTAATACAGGCACTCCCAACAGGGAGCCTACTGAAGTCATTCTGTCATCCTACTTGTGCCAGTCAGATTGAGCAGCAATCCCGCCCACTCCTGTTAGACCACTGGATGGTCAATGGCATTTTCAAAGGAGGAATAATATAACTGAGTAGCCTATATTACAAGAGTCATCAAAATAGGGGCAGGCAGTCATTGAGACAGGATGCAGTGTTGTCAAACTCCTCCTTGGGAGTGGCAGGGCAGGAGCAGAGCAGTGGCCTGGGACTATCAGCAGGTGTTGGTCACTATGGTTTTCAGCAGCAAAGAGCAGGCGTGCTCTCAGAGAGAAGAAACACCACCTTCGTGATTTCACATCTCAGGCCACCACCTGTGGTGCCCCGGGCTTATTTAATATACACAGGAATTACACAGACAGGTACACATACCTTATAGACAGAGATGCAGTTAAAGTTGCTGTTCAGTTTCACAGAGCAATTCACCCAGCTGCCTTGGTATACACAAGTGTTTTATACTTTCATATAGCAATGGAAAGGTGCTGTGATAAACAGGTAACCCAGGCCCCTTTCTCTTACCTTCCCCACATAATCAGTCAGATTTCAGAAATCATGTGAGCTACCAAAGAGCTAATGCTAGACTCAGTTTCATTCTGTTTTAAATAACTGAAACAACACCATTTCTCACTTTATAAAGAGCCTCAGTATAATCACATTACCAAGTCTTGTGGTGGTGTTTTTCCTCCTTCACTTACTACTATGCTGTGAGCCTCAGGACACTTTTTTTCAAAATATCTCTGCATATAAGGGGGCTAATAAGCAGAATTTGGGGCTGGTTTATTATCATTTTTAAAAATTATTATTTAAGACAGTTTATTCCTGGCTAGAATGAAAGCTCTTACATAGACTTCTTGTCAAGGAAGAATCTTAGATTAAAACAGTTCATAAATGGACCAATTTAAACTCTAGTCTTAAAAACATCAAGCTATTTTGTTTAGGTCTGTGACTGATATTTGTGATACTATGATCCAGCACTCAGATTTTAAGTGATTCTCTTTCCTTTTTTTTTTTTTTTTTTTTTTTTTAAATTAAAAAAACCCTCATGTAATACACAAGAAAAAATGGCTGACTATACTAGGAAAACTGCAAAAGTGCTTGCACATGTAATTTTCCTCAAAACTTTTGAAGCAATAAAGGCAAAAAACATACATCTCAAAATAACCTTTTTATTACTTACTACAATCATTCAAAAACAACAGCTACAAAATTCACACAAATACTGTCGTATCATCAAGATTTTGGTGTGGTTTTGAACCTAAGCAAAAAATGCCTTTAATAAGAAACATAACTGGGGGCTGAAAGAACATTTTTTTCAAGCTTAATCCATACAAACCATTGAGCATCATTATCTTTTACAGCACAAAATGCAAAGAGCTAGCTATAAAATTGGGCTAGCAGGAACTCCTGTCCATAACACAAAATAGCATCTTTCATGACCATAGAGCATTGGTTACAAAATCTATCTTTCCTCCACCATTCAAGTCAAGAGAAATTCAATCTCTCTCTACAAACAAGGCCAAAGAACTCAAGGTTGGATTACTGTGATTCACTGTTTCTCTCACCTTGGATGTCAAACCAACGATAAAACTCCAGATGGCAGAAAAATGGGACTGCCTGGCTCCTGCAAGGTTTAGGATGGTATTAGCACTCCAGTCTCTCCTTTTGCTTCTGGTCTCCTTCTGCCAGCTTAAGGTCTTGGCCCTAACCTTCAAAGCAGTTAAAGGACCAGGCCTCTTTTACAGAGAGCACTGTGCTTTGATTTATGAACAGCTAAGAAAAACACAGCACTCTAAACAATACAGCCCAAAACAGAAGGCACAAAACCTGCAAACAATGCATTCTAAGTTGAAGATAGCAAATCATAATGCAAACTTCTGCAGCAGGTTGGATAAAGCCCAACTCCTGTCCCGTTTAGACAGACTGCAAACTTTCAGAACTGGATAAAACTTCTTCACTACCTGAGTGACCTCCATACCAACTGCTTCCTCAAGCAGCTGCCCACAGATATGTTATTCCCTAAGGAATTAGAAAGTTTATTTCCTTTGGACTTTCAATATGAGGCTGATGGATGACTATGAGTGAAGCTTTTCATGAAGCTGAGTGCAGATTTTGTTTGCCTAAAAGCCTGAGCTCATACTTCAACCTTTCGCCTTAGATGAAGGAGAATGATGGTAGGACAACAAAGATACAAACAATGTAATGCCACAGGTTTCTGTTTTAAGAAAGCACGCTGGAACTATGAACAGGGTATCATGAGTCAGCACACTTTCAGTGATAATGGGCAACCTCTTGAGCCACCTGTCATTGTAACCTTGTCAACTAGAGTATTACCAATAGTAAAACTTGCATGTCTGTGTACATCCTTGCTATTCTCTCTGTTACATCCCAGGAAAGGAGGAGCGAAGGCTCCTTTCAACCCACTACCTTCTGTATGGTTTCAGTTCTGCTGTTGCTGCATGTGCTTTAGCAGCAGCAGTGCTGGGTAAATGCTACAGACACTGCCATTCCTATTTGTACAAAAACAGGTTTATCTTTTACCTCACCTTCATAGTTTTGGCTCTCTATAAAAACCATAAAGTGTCAGCATGAAATACGGATTCTGCTCTTCATTGCTCATTTTCTGTTACAGGAAATAAATTGTTTTCTAAGAATAAAGTGGGAAAAATCAAGCCTAGAAACTTCTCTTAACAGAAAGATTTTCCACATGAATTCCAAAAAAATAAAGATTTTTTTTTTTTAATTAGCTTTGTTTTAGAACATGCTTTCAACTCTTAATAGTATAAACCAGACATTATGTGAAGAGTCTTGAAAATAGAAAACACACGTTACTAAGAATTTCTGTTTAGCAGCTGTTCACTGCTTACAAATGTATTTCCTACAGTTGTCAGAATATTAGCAATGGGCAGAGATGCTCCAGCCAGGAACTCCTGCTGGGCACTGCTCTAGCCACAACACCCTGTCTGTGCTGGCATCTGATTTTGCCAATAAAAGGGTCAATCCCCTAAAGGTGATCAAAGAAAAAAGACAGCAGGGTAGATTTGTATGACTTAGGAGAAATGAGCTGACAACCAAAACTCTCAAGCTCAAAGAAGAAAAAAAAAAAAAAAAAAAAAAAAAAAAAAAAAAAAAAAAGCTGCTATCAGTGACACTACAACCTGCACTGGCAGAGGCTGCCCAGTGAAACAGCAGAATCACCATACCTGGAGGTGTTCAAGAACCTTGTAGATGTGGCACTGAGGATGTAGTCACTGGGCATGGTAGTGATGGCTTGATGGTTGGACTAGAAAAGACCTTTGAGATCATCTAATTTTAACAACTCTGTGATTCTCCAGGCCCACAGGAACCCTCCAGGTTCCAGGAAGGAACCAACCCACACAATCACTGCACTTACACATCTGATATCAAGGGAAATAGATGCCCAAGTTTTGAAAACTGCATTTCTAGGGAAAACTGTGCACACTGGAGGCAAGTTACTGTAAAAGTTAATATTATGACTGTAAGTGACACGTCTGCAGTTGCCTACTCCAACATGCCTTAATCACATAAATAAAAGGACTGCCATCTGTGAAATACTTATCTAATATACTGAACAGAAAGTACAACACTGAATTTGGAAAGTGATTCACAAACTTCAGAGATTGAACCCTTTTTCTTTCTTTAACCACCCACAAATTATGCTGTTCTTGGCTTTTCCTGCTGGAATCTGTTCAGTACTGCATCTCAAAAATGCAGTGGCAAAAAATATTTTTGCTAATATTTCTGTGCATTTTTAATAGCTTACCATCCCTAAACAGACTTATTTTAGAAAAAGCTGTGTTGCAGGCATACGTGGAATATGGCCCAAGCATAGCCTGCTGAAGAAGGGGAGAGGTCGTGCAAAACCAGGGAACAGGATGAGAACTACCCCTAGCTGTGCAGGTCAGATAAGGCTGCAGCTATGCCTCTGTCACTCCATTCACCTCCAATTGCCTCTACTTGCCTTATCTATGCCTAACAACATACAGCCTAGTATTCATGTCAAGGGCCTGAGCTAAAACTGGAAGTTGTCAAAGAAAAGAGAAAGTGCCGCCTTTGGCAAAAATACGGAGACCACAAAACCATGTCATAATTAACCTAGGAACAATCCCTCATGTTTTTGAGAGCTGAAATGAGGTTATAAGGAACAAACGGAAGTTTCCCTGCTTTTCTGTGTTTTTCATACCCCTGCTTATATTTTAGTCTGCATACATTCTAACAGTTCGCTTCTCCTTGCTTATCAAGGCAAACCACGTGTAAAAAGGGTATAAAATCAGGTTGCTGGAGAACAGTGTTTGCAGCTCCCCTCAGCTGACCTGAAATCTCTCCCAACATGTGTGCCCCCAACCCCACCCCCACTTTAGATCTCAGGGTGCACTGACAAGATAGGTTCTATAACCTTTCCTACCCTAATTTACCCTCACTGGAATTTGTATAACCATACCCAATCTAATTTACCCTTAACTTACCCTAATTTACCTCCCCCCAGAGTACTGATTAGTCAGTCTGATACACTGTTTGTTTAGAATACCTGTGATTACAGATCACGTATGCAACAGCTTGCTCAGAATATATGTAATAATTTGTTTTGGTGCACCTGATCTGTGTCAGTGAAGTGAACTGTAGTCACTGTCTTCTTTCTAGGTGAAACAAACTGGGGAACGGGGTGGGACAGCATACTACTACTAATGTTTTCAGTCACAAATAGCTATACAGCAGGAGTATTTTGTTACTGTTACATAAATACTTTGTAACTAGTAACAAACATTTGATCAAAACAGAGCCACATAAAGGTGACTTTTACAGGTTGACAGGTTTGACTGACATGTTTGATTGGACTTACTAAAAGAACAAAAATTTTCAGTAATTAAAGAAAATAAATTAAATACAGGATTCTTACAGCTGTTTTTCAGCAATTACTGAAGGCAATTCAAGCCAGGACAACATGAGAATTTAAAAATAAAAACAATACATGTTATGATAAGGACTTGAGCACACGACATTTATGAATCTCCTTTCGTACTTCAGTAAAAAAAAAAAGTCCTCTAAATGTCACTTCCCTTATTTCAAAAATCATTATTAAATCAGAGACCAATATTTACAGTGTGTGGGTATTTGTTGGTTAAGATTTTTCCACTTAAAGGCAACACTTGTTTTTATTCAAACACCACATGACCAGCTTTTAAACCTGCATTCTTTTGACAAGAGGTAAACAAATTTAGAACCGTAATGCTCAGCTAGTGCAAAGCAGATCCACAGCTCAGCAAGACGCATGGGCTGCCCATGCAAGGGCTGCTCCCACCTGGGGAAATGCACACAAGACCATGCTCCCCAAGTGCCCTCTCAGGCTGATATAATGAGCTGCAAACTGCATTAAAAGCATGTCAAGGGCACATGATGCTCAGCTCCACTCAGCCGGGACACAAGAGCTACATATTTTGTGTGCCATACATCAGCTAACATTCTGTTGAATAAAAAGCTCCTGCGACTTTTCTGTTTATAAGAGAAAGGCTCAACATGGGAAATCTTTTTAAGGAGTTAATGTAAAACAGTACTCACTGCTATCCGCAGTATGGAAGCTTTCACAGAAGTCCATTTGTCCTGTCTGCGATCTATGACAAGGATAAACCCGATTCCAGCATCTCGTAAACTAAGTTTGGAGGAAAAAGAAGAAGAAAAGGAGAAAGATCAGTTAAAAACAGAGGTGGAACTTCTCTGCTTTTCAAAAAAGTAGAGGTAAAAGCTAGTTAAAAAAAACAAACTAAAAACAAAAGACAAAACAACAAGAGGCAAACAAATGGCAGCTTGACTCTTCTGTGCAGAATTTTCTTTAAGGTGTTGTAGATAAAGATGCAGTACACACTGTTGGAAAGATGCAGCAGTCCCAGAAATGTTCCACAGAGCTTCAAACCATATTCAAATCACTAATTGCTTTTTCATGGAAGGTAATTTTAACATGTCTTGCACAGAGGTTATTTCACAGGAAAATAACACACTTTGATTCTCCATTGTTTTGGTGCCTTCATAATCCCTCATTTACGCTGTTTCCAACAACATAATTCCAGGATGAAAACAAAGTCATTTTCCTTTTGCATCTGCTTTCAACCTTCTGTTTGTATTGCTTTCCTCCTTACTAATATTGAAAACACCTTAAAAACGCAGGTTTTTCTGATCCTTCCACGACATTCTTCTGTGCATCTGAAATTCTCAAATGCTTCCAGGTTACAAATTTGCTCCCAGGTACATTCTGACATTCACCAAAGCAAGAAACCCCTACTGCATTTAAAAACTCCAAGTCATGGATCTGAAAAACGAGATACGCAGCACTTCCTTGAAATGGAAACATCTGTGAAAAAGAGCACTGAAATCCTTGTGTACGGGTGACCCTTCTTGTTCGCCTGTGCTCAGCTGCATGTGCTACAGAGTACAAATAAAGCGATCTGCTTCTGTTTTGTAATTTCCCATCTAAGCCAATTGTGTAATGCCAGCAGCAGACTTTGCTGGCCAATCGCAATCAAAATGAAGACGACAGGCAAACACAAGGCAGACAGACTCGAATTTGTTATTTTCTTGTGTATTTGGTTATTTTTAATCACTCAGCTGGTCTGTAATTCCAGATGTTCATTTCACTGCAAGGCCTGTCACCTGTGCTGTGTGAAGTGCTGGGAAATAGTACGTATTGATTTATCACACCTTAAAAAATAAGAAAATAAAAAAAAACTATCAACACAACAGAATGTGAGGATCCCTGAATCGCATTGCTGACTCATCTGAAAACACAGGATCATTTTAACAGCATAATAATAAAAGGATTCCAAGGAAAATGTAAATTACAAGTAACTAGATGCGGCACCTTCAGCTAATCTTCAAAATGACAAATTTAAACATGACTTGCAGTCTATTCCCTCTCCTTTATGAGGTGTACATTTCTCTAATTCACAGACTAAGTACTTATGGGGAAACACAAATAATCAGAAAAAGTGCAAAGAAACACCAACAGTTGCTTTCTTCCATAAGCAGCTAAGTAATTTTATCACAGGAAGGTTTTAGATACCACCTCCAGCAGCTCGCTACTTAACTCTTGCCTCTTAGTATAACACAGATAAACAACATCTGAGTGGTTGTCTTGTAAGCTTGACTAACACTTGCAGACAAAAGGGGCTTTATATTAGGAATATGCTTACAATCACAGTATATTTACATGATTTTGTAAAGCTTACCTTCTTCCTTCTCTTTCTTTATTTAAAGAGCAAGAGGAAATAAATCTAGACCAGTTTTTTAACATCATCTTGTATCCCATTAAAATTTGCCACCATTTTAATGTTCAGTCACTGAGCAAAATAAAATGTGAACAGCAACCACATCCCACAATAACCAGTTGACATAATGTACATGTTGGGTCACACAGCCTAACATGGATGGAGTCCGAAAGTGGCTACAACTATTCCCATAAAAGCTCATGGAGGTTTTGATGTTTTATGACTCCGGAAGAATTATTTTCAATAATCAGTAGAAGTCCTCAAAAGTCCTGAAATTTCTGCATACTTTCTCAGTGCCAAGCAGAGCTTCAGATCACAATATCCAAGTGCAACATCTACATCATACTTCCAGAACCTACCAACAACTGTGTACAACAAGAAGAACATTAAAGCCTCTGAAAGAACAGACTTATTTTCAGCGCACAGGGAAGGACAAACTCAGCTGGGAACCTGGAGAAGGTCCAGATGAAAGCTTCACACAGATGAATGTTCATCACCTGCCTCAACATCAGGCATTAGGTAGTCTAATACCGAAGACAAGTTGTACTAAAAGGGAAGAGCTGACAAAGGAGAACACCAAGATAGCCCCAAAGGTGTCCTTAGTCAGCTTTCTTTGATTTAGAACAAGACTCCCTTCCAGGCTAAGAAATAAGAGCTAGCATTCCAACTGCTGTCTAGAAGAGATCCAGTGGCAAAGTCTCGAGCATCTGACTTCAAGCTATTACCACGCTTATCAGGTTGCTTAAAAAATATAATTGCTCTGTTCTGAATCTTTCACCGAGTTTCGTTATGTCACTCAAAAATACATCATCTGTCAACTCCTAAATCAAGATTTGACCCACCCAGTACATACAGAAGATATGAGAGGAGAGCATAGAGAAAAAAAGAGAAAGATAAAGAACTTCAACTTGGTACTAGAAATTAACAGAAAAGTAACAGTCCCTTTTGCACATTCAACTCTTCCTAAGTGAATGATTATTAATTCAGATGCTCTTGAGGAAAGGGGCTTTTAAACACTCACTGTGGGAAAAGGTTTGTTATCCTGACAACAGTGCCTCACTGCAAAGGGTTGGCTATTGAGCCTGCAATCCAGCTCCAGCAAGTGGTAAGCAGGAAGCAACAAACCAAACTGAAGCATTGTGTACAACAAAGCTGAGAACATTATCAAGACACAAAGTCACGTATACAAGAACAAGTAAACACTGCAAACAAGACTGCTTGCCAGTCCTTGCCAGAGCCTTGCTCAACTTCCCTCTCTTTCCTACCACCCACACTTACATACATCTTGTATCTGCATATAAGACAATTCGCAAGACCCCTCCTTGCCAGTCCCCTTTAGTGCATAGGATGAATGATGCTAACAAGCATGTTTTCGGTTTCTCATTGCTTTCTCATCCACCTGAGAGCGAATTGACCCATTGTACTGTATTTATTACATTCAAACCAAATATTCATTTCCTGATTTGCCCCCCCCAGTTTGCTTGAGAATGAAGCATTTTGGCTCCTGTTCTGCACCTGTGCTTCAGCACAAGAACGCTCTGATAAACACAGCCTGCTCCTGCTCATGGAGCCTTACCTCAAGCCTTAATCCAGCTGTGCTGTACTTGTACCAACTTAGCTCAAGTCTTTCCATGTGGCTGCATCAATCTCCAGCAAGCTTATCACCAACACCCGCATTTGTCTTCTTCCCACTCATTGCTTCAGCCGTTCTTATTCCTTGCTGTCTTGTACCACGAATACCTCAGCAAGTCCCAGCAACTTGCTGCTCACACCAGCTTGTCAGCGGAATGCCCTCACAGCCCAGACAGGCTCCTAGCTCTGGTTAGCTGACCTGGCTCCAAAGCAGCCCCTGCTGCAACTGCAGTGAAATCCCCAGGCCAGCTCAACAGAGGACACTTTATGATAACAGACTTGACAATCTGTGACCATGGATTTAGCAGTTTAACTGAAAGGAAGGTGTTACCTTACCATAAAGGCCATCATTCTTAGAAATGTCGAGTTCCTGACTAAAGGATAGAGAAACTGGATATTCGTTGGAAGCACAGTGGATTGTTCCCTATCTTCCTGAGAACAGCTCTGACGTGGTCTAACACTCAAACAACAAGAAATGTGAGAAATCAGGAAGAGAAAAAAAAATTGTCAGCACTGTAAGCAACTGTAAAACCAATTCTCACAGTAAGAAAGAGGAGCAGCCTTAGCAGTAGCTCCTGACTATCAAGGCCTCTTGACATTTCCTTTACAACCTGAGTTTTTTTTTTTCCTTAATGCATTAACTTGTATCCGGTGTACTTTCTGAAACATAAATCATAAGCTTGTAATTCAAATTTAGTATTTCCTTCCTATGTTTCACTCCTAACACAAAACATACATCACAAATTCAGCTCTGTTCTTCTGTTTCCACAACAGCACAAAGAATACAACATTTCTGGAAAGGCAGAGAAACCAGCCCAGCTCTGTGGGGAACATAACTAGCAAACTCACAAAGACCAGATCAGAAAGGTAGAAAGCAGGGAAAGGGGAGTGATAGCCACAGAGGACAGATAATGGGGAAAAAAAAGTGCAGCAGAGGATGGACTTCCTGTTCATCCCTTCTCCCACCTTGGGGATCCAGTGTAACACCATCTGGAAACGGTGAGAGTGAGGTTAAATACCTGCCAACAAGCACCGAGTGTAGAGCAGAACCTGAATTTTTCACCTAGTGACTCCTCTGCTTTTAGGTTATGGGGACATCTCCCTCTATGTCCTGTTTACAAGACTCATGATCTCATGCACCTGGGGGAAAGGGTGGGAAAACTTATAGTATGTGGGACTGCAGAAAGGAACTTCCTTTTCCCTGGGGTATGTGGAAGGAATTACATAGTCACCATCTGAAAGATCCCTGCATTTCTCCAAGGCATGGGTGGTGACAACTACTATACCATTAAGGTCCTACTGCTTTTACAGTGTTGTATGGCAACTGCTTGCAGTCCCTGCTCTCTGCTACCAACAAAACAGTAAATCTTCAGACTTGTCACAGCAACTTGTTAGCATCAAATTTTTGGATGTTTGAAATTCAGAGCAGTATTTTAGGTTAAATAATTTCAGTGTAATAAAAATGGGTTTCAGTCTTAAATCCCTATTATTATTATTATCCAGCTGGCTTCCATAATACATCAGATTGCTCACTACCTTGAGAGCCTCTGCCTATACATACAGGCTGACTAGTAATTCTTGCCTTCAGTGGCTGAATAGCTATTTCAATAGCAGGACTTCAGTAATATTCCACGTGGAATTACCACATCAACAGCATCAAGGCAGAGCGTGCAGCAAACTGGAAGCAAGTCACTGCATTATACGTGTAGATCCCTAACAAATCCCCAGTACCACCTGCTCTTCAGGTTTACTCATTCTGTAGCTCATCACTAATCATCAGTGTGTATCAGTGGTACACACAAACTGCTTGAAGAGATGTGGTATCTCATCAAGCTGCTTACTAATCCAGATCTTTTCTAGCATACAAGATGTGAGCCTATGTAGAAAGCACTGTGGAATTGAGCCATTCACACAGCATTGCTCATACTACTGTACCACAAAAGGGTTGAACATGCAAGACATGGTGAAAGTTCATCTTAGGAATGCTACTGCCTATACTGTGTACTGTCCACCATCCTATCCATAAGGTAATTATGCTCATGCTTGGGCATGCCACAAAAAGAGTTACGTGGATCAGCTCTTTAAAAAAAGAATTCTCAAAGACGGGCTTGCATCTGGTATAGAAGACAAGTTTGTACTCAAAAAAGTCCAGCATGTAAAATGCAGGCAGTCTCACAGCCTGAGCACTTGAATATCATGCGTTCCCATCACGCAACTATTCATGACAGTGCTTCCAGCAGCCATTACTCTTTGAAGTCAGAAATCATCCTATATTCAGTCATCAGAGCACAAGTCAGTGCCCCCTGGAAGAGCATTTCCTGTTCCTTTGCTTAGGAACAGACCATTGGAAACCAGACAATAGCTACCAAGGCTATTGTTTCCCAAAATAAACTTTGTATCCTACATTTTATGGGACATTTAAACTGATTGAACCTGAGCAACTTCAAAGACTCCATTTCTCCTGCTGCTGCTAAGGATGCCTTCCAAGGGAGGTGAGGAATGAGAGCAAGAACCATAAGTTTCCTAATCATAAGTGTTTTGTAGATTAAAAAACAAAACAAATATTAGGCTCCAGAAGACAGTCAGATAATATAATGAAGAATATGATATTAATAAATGAAGAAAAAAAGAAGAAATCTTCACTACAGCAGTTACAAAAAAATAATTCAGTCAAGCCCTATAGCCACAGGAACTAAACAGTTTAAGACTGATTTCACATTATCATTTCTCATATTGTATTTCCCTCAAAAAAAAAGCAGCAACAGGTCACCTGGCACAGCCTTGTTCCACATTTCCTCTCTTTATGCCCTTTCTGTGTGATATCCAGAACTTCCATCTGAACACCAGATGTGCTCTAGAGGACGCAGTTCTTCACAGAGCAAAAAAAGCGAATGGCTTATGAATTTAACAAAGATAAATCAAATTTAAAGTTCAATTGTCATATTAAAGTCACCAGTCTCTAACAGTAACTAGTGTTTAGATAGTAGCTACACTACTTTTAATTCTTTGTTGTTCATTATTGTAACATCTACTCCATTCCAAAACCGGGTAGCTTATCCATTCGATTCTAGCACCAACCCATTAGCTAGATATTTAAACAAACAAACAAACAAACTTCCTCCCCATACACAACAAAATAAACTATGAGATCTGACACTTTCCTGTAATTTTTGCAATGTATTCTACTATTTTCAAATATATTTATTCTTGATGGGATCTTCACATATTGATTTTGACAGCCAGCTTCTCACTATCCAGAGTGAGACAAAGATGAATGACTTCTTATCCTTGGTAAAGATGCTTACAGGAAATAAAACCAACATGTTCATTCTTGAGTAAACACTGGAAACAAGTAGACTTATAATGCTCCACAAAGCTCCAGTTCAAAAGCTTCAGATATCATGGGCTTTTATAGCTTATAATACTGAGCCTTATTGGAAAAGGCACAGGATAAAATCTGTTCAGAGATAGCAGGAGCTAAAAGAAAACGATAAAGCAGGCATTGTTTGAGCTCTACACTAGACAATGAATCTTGTAGCTTCAATTACTAAGAGAGCCTTGAGGTTTTAACATAGCACCTAAGTAAAATATTGCTTTGTAATGCTGCTGCTACTCAAGATACTGCTTATACATTTTCTGAAAACCTGCAAAGGCTGAGAGCTGGAGCTCTTCAGCCTGGAGAAGAGAATGCTCTGGGGAGACCTTATAGCAGCGTTCCAGTACCTGAAGGGGCCTACGGGGAAGTTGGGAAGGGACTTTTTATAAGGGCAGGTATAGACAGGATGAGGGGAAATGGCTTCAAACTGGAAGAGAGTAGGTTTAGACCAGATACTGGGAAGGACTTCTTTACAGTGAGGGTGGTGAGACACTGGAACAGGTTGCCCAGTGAGGCTGTGGATGTTTCTTCCCTAGAAGGGAATGAATGGGGCTTTGAGCAACCTGGTCTAGTGGGAAGTGTCCCTGCCTATAGCAGGGAGTTGGAACTAGGTGATCTTCAAGGTCCCTTCCAACCCAAAGCATTCTATGATTCTATGGATAAAAATGTTGCAATTCTTTTTAATGTCAGCATTGCAAAATGATACTACAAATTCACTATGTAAATGCACAAATCATGAAGTTACTTATGCACCCAAGACACATTGAAAGTGTTTTGAAAGATGGAAGATATCTCTCAAGTAACTATCCTTGCTCTAAAGAAGCAAACTTTAAAAACATATTTGCTGTTTTTACCACAGAAAATTCGAGGTTTGCATTATTACCAGTGGAAAAGAAAAAAATCTATGAAGAAAAATGGGATGAAAACATATTCCCAGAAGATATCTCTATATGTGCACGATATTGTGATGACATTTAATTGTTTAGGCAGAAACTAGCATTTCAGTGCCAAACGCTTCCACAAACAAATCGTCTTTCAGGTCAAAGCAAATTGCATGCATTTGAGAACAGAACTACTCCTAACAAGCATAAACATTCACGAACAGAACATTTCTCAACATTTCTCAGATAAAGCTCTTTGGCAATCTAGCAGAGACCTCTAGAGCTCCTAAAGCAAACCAGTGTGGCATTTCAGTTCTGATTCACACTGTGGGCCTGATATCTCAATTTGGATTTCTTCAGGAAACTCTTCCAGTTGAGGTGTATAATCATTCTATCAGATGCTGTTTTTTTTATTCCAGCAACATTCATGAGAAAAATAAACACTCAAGAGCATTCCAATTTTGTTAAATACAAAGTAAAAGTGGAGAGCAACGATTGATGACTGGCATAGTCTTAGATGGAATTAGTAATACCCTCTTGTCTTGAATTTTTCTAAACCTGTATCTCTTCAACTAAAAATGCTAAAGAAGTCAGTGCTGGCAGCAGTGCTGAAGATGTGCCCATTACCTTCTGATGCCCTTGAAAACTCACCCTGTGAGCACAGCCCCAAGGAACAGGCTCAGCTCAAGCTTCCCGAGGTGCTCAGTGCAAGTCACCACACCACAGCTTTAGTTCTCTATATCCAAATCCCTGGAATTTGAAAGAAATTTGCTATATAATCAATCACTGTTTTTAACTAGTACTGTACTAGCCTGTACTGTGCTTCATCAACAGGCTATACATCTGAAGAGTTTATTATTTGGGATTTTGGTGCCCTCTCATAGTCAGCTGAAGGCACTTTAGCTGTAGAAGGAAAAAATCTATCCAACCTTAAGGCAGGCATTATTCATGAAAAAATTATAGGAATGAAGCAAAAGCAATTTAAATGAAGCAGTCAGAAGTGCTGCTATCCAAGAGCAGCCTCTACTGGTCCGTTCAAAATTGCTGAATGCCAAGTAAAAATGATAATATATAAAGCTCCTAGCAGAAATGGCTGCATTTCACACAGCACAGCTGATGATGTGACACCTCACAGCAGGAGTATTAACCCATAAGCAAGGAGGCAGCACTTCTCATTGATTCTTACACTGAAAATCTGATAAAATAAAAAACTGCTTTTAGGAACTTTGTAAGTAGATACAACATAGTTACACACGAGTTTTTGTCAGAGATGGAGACTTTGAAGGTCTGCAGAGGAACAGAATAACAAAGACAACACCAAAGAACATTACCCAAGGGACTGACAGTTCAAAATTTTGAATGCTTCATCCAAAATTCACAGCCTCTCCTGCTATGACTGCAGCCCAAAACACCGTATGGTCACATCTGCTCCAGCTCATCCTTGGACCTAAAAATCCTTCAGTCCCCTTGGGAATATGGCCACAGAAGCTCCTTGTGTCTGCCCTCAAAGCAACAGCCTTCCAAGGAAGATAGGCTGCTGTCAGAGACACATTATAGATGAGGTGAGTGTCAGCTCATAGGTGCCAGGAGAGTTGCTCTTAAGCCCATAGAAAGGGCATTGAATGAAGAATGCCCAAAGGGCATCATCCTTTCACAGCAACAGGTCTCTTGAAATTGAGCAACACAAATCCAAACAGGGCTACTTGATGGACTTGTCTACAGTGCTCCTTGTGCTCCTCAGCCAAATAAAGAATCTTGGCACACAGTTTACTAATTTTTAAGTATTTGCACTGATTTATATGGCATACACAACCAGACCTCTCTTCCACACTCAGGTTTAGATATGGGTATTCCAGTCTTCTTCACTGTCTCCTACTCGGCGATCTCCCAACACTTTCTTGCACTTTCATGCCAATTCCCCTTTAAACTAACTACATAAAAATTGCCAATTGCAGTACAGTAATGCTGGCTATATTCCATCATATATGCTGATATTCTTTCTGCTCCAAATACTTTATGCCGTTGCGAGGGAAAGATGAGAGAATATAACCAGAATTAAAATAGGAACTAAAATGTCCAGGCATCACCATCTAGCTGTAGATCTATGACACACACTTATTTCCTTTCCACAGTACCCATCAGCCTTTCTGTATGTTAACATAGCCCACTAAAAAAACCCCACAAAATAAAATCAGTGTGACTTAGATGTATTTCTGCAAGTAGAAGAAATAATTATTAAAAGACAAAATTCCTGCTTAACAGCCTCCTGTAGAGTATGAAATCAACCAAAATATTTTTAAGGAAGAACCTTCTTTTCTGAACGGAAAATTCAGGGTAATTTTTTCAGGTCACACAGAACTGCTTCCACAAGGACTGTTTGAAGAGAGACAAGAATTTTGAGGACCGCTTTAGACTTAACTACAGATGGCTGAAATAGGCCACGTTATCCTTGAAGGGACAATTAAGGATAAATAGGTCAGTAAAGGCAAAATGGCTCTATGTTTGTTAAGTTAAATAAACAACAGAAAGCCAGGGTGCTCCTAGCTTCAGGACTATGAAGTCTGACTCCACAAACATATTTCTACACCTACTCAAAATGATAATATTGGAACTACACACACTTCAGTACGCTTCAACAACTAATGCCACTAATGAAGTATTGACACATTCTTCCTAGAAAGTTACGTGCTGTGCTTTAGGAAGGTGAGCTTATTCTTAAGTAGAGGGTTAAATTCTCTCCAGTTGAGACTGGACTAATGGAAGCTCTGGCACAGGGTCCAGCATTATACTAATTAATTTCCACAAACTGAGCACTGCAAAAATACCTTGTCTCTTTATCAGATAACATGTGCCACGCATACAGAATCTATATACTATTCAAATCCTCCAAGTCCTTAAGGTGTACATGGGACTTAAAGAAAAAAAGGCTTTGCCTTAACAGCGATGCTTTAAAATAAGTTAAGACATTCACAAGGTGGACATAAAAAAAAAAAAAGATGAACTGCCTCAAATCTAGTAAAAATTTAGACTAAGAAACACACAGAGCTTTCATCTAATCTCATCAAACAGTGCATCTGATGCAAAAGCTTAAGGCAACATGCTTTACTTTAGGATTCAGTGCTCTTATTTTAAACACAGAACTTTACATTTCTTTTTTGCTTACAAGAACATACTGCATTTATACAACTGTTTGGCAGCTGTGCTCAGAGAGGAAGGCCACGCACAGCATGACAGATTTTGCTGGAAGTCTTGGGATGTTCTCATTGACAAGTCTGAGGGGCTGCCAAAGAAACAGCAGGATACAGGTTTTTGCCTGGATTGTAATCTGACGAAGAGGAGAGCGTGGAAGTGAAACTGGGCTGACACTAATAGACACTGAAGCTGCAAAACTGTTCCTCAGCATGTCAGCGTGAACTGACAGAGTGCCTGGTTTTTGGCTCTTCTTACCCACTATGCCATGACATTCACCCCTGGTGTTCCATAAAATAGAAAAAGTTAACTCTTAGCTAGTTATGCACTCATTTAGGCTGTAGATAAATGAGGTAACACGTGGTTACTCTCCCATCGGCTCCTCAGAACTTCAGCTAGGGCCTTGAAGGACTCATCAGCTAGAAACAAGGCGTTAACCCTAACACGACTGCCCTGGATTCCAGAGCACAGCAGTGAGTCCATGCTAATGAGACTAATAAAAAGGTTTGTTGGCTCCAGAAATATCTATGCCATGCTGTGGCATGTTCTCCTGGTCCCCAGCTATTCATCTTCTCACACGTTGCTGCTCTCACTCCACATCTTGTTCAGTCTGAGCCCCTGAGGAACTTGGCACAGACATCTGTTATCCCAAATGATGGACAGATGCTATGCTGCACCTGGAGCTCAGCAGATAATAATAATAGAACTTCCAGAGCCCTCAGACACCAACTCTGTCTGAGGTAATCACGTTCTGTTTATAACTCGAACAGTACTGCTCCATAACCTCACACACCAGGCGGTACCACAAACAATAGCATTTCTTAGAACACCACAGTGTTGGAGCATTTGTAAACCATGGAGATTCTAAACATGAGGACATTTTCCTGGGCAGGAAGCTGATGGGGAAAGCCTCCCAAACAGGAAATAGCAGAACACAATAATTTAACCTGAGATATGCTTAAGGCCATGCAGTGGGACAGTGAGGCATTACAAAAAAATCTCTAAATACAAGCACAGGAGGACTGAGCACTGTATTCAAAAAGCAGCTTAAAGACTTGATCTGGCCATGAAAACCTGTTTCAAATTTTCTAATCTATACTGTTTCTCTCGAAGGGAGCTTCATGTTTAAAATTTAGCATTACACGTTTTAAATATTTTCTTTTTAATCTCTTGTGACCACAAGAGTTTTAGCTTTTCCCCTTCTTCAAAGATAAACCTGTAAGAGCAACGAAGAAAGTTAAAGTCATTTCTTTTTATAAACACTTACTGTTATCAGATTTCAGTAGAAACTGCTAATTAACCAGAAGCAAAACCATGTGTTTGAGAAATCCTATCTTTTTTTAAACCACAGCAATTGTCTGTTAATTTATTTTACAGAGTTCTCATGCCACACTCCACAGTTTGTAAACTCACATTCCAAGGCATACACACTGTTTAGTTAACAAAAAACATGTTTAAGTTACAGCCTTGATTGAGAGAAAAAAGCATAAATAACACTTGCCTTCAGTGTACATCACTTATCATTGAAGTCTACTTACTAGATGATATAGAAAGATGAAACATGAAAGTTAAAAACTTTCAAATGAAGAAAACAAATGGTCAGTGCCCCAAAATAACTTCTTAAGGGTACAACAGAGAGTTACATCAAGATCCTATTCCAAAACTGAGTAAAATATTCTCCTTCCATCTTTTGTAGAGAATGTAAAAACAGTATATCCCACAGGTGCCTTTCCTCTTTGCTATTGGAATAACAGGCACTGTGTATGGAAGACCTCAGATTTTTTACTCAGCTATCAACCTAACCAGCTTACCAGCAGGCTCCCAAAGGACTCAGCCAGTGAAGTAACAGGAGTCATTCTTCATTGCAGGCTCTAACAAACATGAGATCTGCTACACAGATGTTGTAAAATGTTCTCAAAGCATCTCAAACAGAGGCAAAATTGGCTCACTATTCTCTGCTGAAACTGCTGACTTCAAACAGCATGTTCCTTACAGACACTCCCATATAGATATGAATGCAGCACCTCCATTGGCAAGGCCTATTAATTCATGTGGATCACTAGTTCTACTGAAAGTATATGCAGCAATTTAACATTTTCAGGTACTCTTCCTAGAAGACATTGCCTTAGAACATTACATACCATTGTGGATTCTCCTTCTTTCACTTTGGATATTATATGTATAAAACAAAAAGTGATGTATAAAGCATCACTTGAGCTAAACAAAATCATTCTCAGGGAGAAAGTCTCCACGTTTTCAGTAAAGAAATATTTTGTACTTCAGTAACGCTTCTAAAATCATGAAATGTTAAAAGGAAAGATCTGTTTCAGAAGTATTACACGTATACCTTTATCATATACATCTAATCACCGCAGCAGCAGTTATAAAATGAGCAACCTACTGTCTATATTTGTCATCCTTAAAGCACACTGCTGTAGCAGGAAAAAACAGTGATCTTTAATGACACATAGTACGCAATTGTTGTCGTACATCATGTCAACAACCCTGGACCAAAAGCTTGGAGATTACGAACTGCACATTAGGTACTGTACTTTATCCAATTGTCTACAAAACACAAATTTACCCTGCAATGTAAGCAAGATACTAACCTGAGAAAATGGTTCAGCTTTCTGTTTAATGGCATACAACTGCACCAGGTTTAACAGAGTATCTTAAGTTGAAATGAGGTATTCCCTTTCCATCATCCCTTTTCTTAACTGCCTCAAATATGAGACATTTCCATATCAGAAATTACATTGATAGCTCTGCTATTTGCATTATCCTACTCCATGGGCATGTAGGTTGTAACATGTGACTTAGAATAGTTCTGCTTCTGAATGAAAGGTGACCTATGAGACATTTAACTCTCCATGAAAAGAGCACTGTCAAGAAAGAGTTTACACTGGAAAAATCTTGTAAAACTGTGTCTGTACAGTATAGAATAATAATACAATAAGAGGGTTCAAGGTTGTGTTTGCACATATATAATTAGATGGAATAGTAAAGACAGGTTAAGAAGTTTTGGCTTCCCTATTTGGACAGAAAGTCCTTATTACCATTATAGGTATTCTTTTCCTTGGGAACAAATCTGAATTTACTATCACAGCAAATACTTCACTGGACAAAATCTGCTGTAGAAGACAAAAGTTCTTTCTTTTTGAGTCTCTTAGCAGCTTCTCATTGTCATTCCCACGAAATATCATTTCCCTTAAGACATGATCGCAGGCATTCAGACAATGAGTTTTGAGTTATTGCTGCCAACCCCTTGCTGTGATCTGGAATCCTGTGTGAGGCCAAGTGGCACTAATAGCTTAGCACACTTTCCAAGCAACTGGCTCCAGACATACCTATTGCTCTACAGGGCTTTTCACAGAAAAGCTAATTTCCTCTAAGTCAGAATAACTGAAAGACTCGTGTATTTCATAAACTAAATGACATCAAGCTGTAGAGCATTCCATGCACAAAAGCTGAGCTGCATAGGTGTGCTTCCTGTCAATCTGTATAACTTAGATCTTTTTTAATAAACTTACTAGATAAACAGATGATTAACTAACCGCTTCCATTTCTCTCAAAAACAGTTTTCTAAGCATCAAAAACAGCCTTCATGATTTTAGCCCTTGTAAACCAAGTTAACAGCAAAAATCCTGCAGTAAGTAACCTTTAACGTCATTACAAATGCCAACAAATAATTTTACAACACTGCCATCTTTGGGGTATTTGCAGCCAATAACTTATTATTAGGGGAAGACAAACAGAAAAATGAACAGAATGCCTACTCCTAGATTTTTCAGTAGTGAAAACGTGCTCCCATCAAACCAATGCTCTGCGACACAATCAGTGCTTCCCCTGCACCAGATGTTGTTTGCAGATCAGAATTTCCCACACAAACCCACTTGAGGAAGAAGTTCTGCAGGCCATGATAAAGTGCCTTACCAAGGACTTTCAAAAAGAGAAGATGCAACTACAGTACATAATTATTTTGTAATAACAATGTTCAAGAGAGGTGCTATCAAGGGAGGCTTACCACCATACACTTTAAACAACACAAGGATAAACAAAGAAAGTGAGGCTGACTGTTGGCTTGCAGCTCTTCTCCCTGATTTATGTAGATGTTAATAGGGTGTTAACAGGAGGGCACAGGAAGCAGGTCCTACAAGTAATTAAGAGGGAAGAGCTTTACAAGACTGAAGTTATAACTCTTCATACACATTCAGTAAACAAAGGCACCCACGTGCACGAGGGACACATGCCACGATTACTTTCAGACATGAGTTCAGCATGGCCTATGCTGAACAGCGTTGAATGTTGTCAGTGAAAAGAATGAGGAAAAGCAGCTTTAGACCAACATAGCGTGTTACACAACTTGCGTTTAAGAGTTTTTAATCTGGCAGAATCACACAGTCCATTTTGGGAAAGGCATAAAGGAGATCTCTTGAGTCATACAATAGCTGAGAGCTTCCTGAGATGCTTTAACATCCCACTCAAAGAGCCAGACCTAAATTCAGAATAGGTAGCTCAGGGTTTTGTACAGCCAGGTCTCAAAAACCTCCACAGATGAAGGCTGTCTACCTCAAAGCCTTATTACTCTCCCAGCAACAAACCAATGATCCAATTTTCTACCCAATTAGCTGCCCTCCTGCCGAGGCTGTAATGACTCAATTTGGATATAAGAGTGCTGGGGAAAGGCTGTAGAAAGTGTTGCTGAAGTTAAGGTAAAAGGTATACACAGCTTCCTCTTATTTATGCATCTAGATATTTCACCACAGAAATAGGATGATCAAGCACAATTTTCCATTGTTTTGTTCATGCTAGCTACTTCCCAGCACTTTCTTCTTTCTTGTGACTATAAGTGCGTTTTAAGAGGACTCACTCTATAAACTTCCTGACAGAGTAAAGCAAGGTCAGTTAGCCTACAGTGCTTCAGAACATTATTCTCAGCCTTTGCAAAGATGAATGTAATATTTGCTTTTCCCCGGACATCACAGACTGCCTCTGATCACTAAAACCTTTAAAAGATGATAAAGAATAGCCTTGCTATATTACTGGCCAGCACCACAGATAACTTCAGATGCAGCTTAGATTATCCCATAGCCTGCACTTAGGTCAAATATTTTCAAGAGATCCTGGAGATCCTCATTTATTTCTAGACGTTCTCCTCCTTGAACACTTTCTCTAAGAATACAGGCCTGGAAGATTCCGTCAGAGAAGACTGAAGCAAAGAATTCATTAAGTATTTTAGACACATCCATGTTGGCAACCGCTAATATACTCAGCCCATTCATCACAGGTGAATATTTTCTTTGTTCATTCCAATACTGTTAACGCAGCAGAATGATTTTCTCTATGGGAGCAGGGTGTGTGGGGCTTGGGGGCTTGATATGCCTCATTCCTTGTTCTTCAGCTCCAGGTGCATTGGGACATTCCTGAAACCACCCCTATGTGTTTGGGCAGTGTTTCTGTATTTGTCCTTTGTAGCTTGTCACTACATTCGTCTCCCGCATGCTGCCTTTGCACTGCAGCAAAAAGTTGCAAGTTTCCTATTTAGCCCAGACAGCCTCTCAGTGGGTGTCTTCATTTTTCAAGACATAGCATTATTGTGCTTTGACGTTGCTTGTCCTTAAAAACCTCACAGCTTTCAACCACAGATTTACTCTTCAGAATTGGCTTCCACTGAATTACACCTACCAGTACCCTGAACAAGCCAAAGTTTAGGGTCTGTATTCCACTCTGCTACTTGCCCTCCTCACCTCTAACAGGATCTTGAATGTCACTGTTTTGTTCCCTGACTGATTTTCAACAGAACCACAGGTTTTGATGAGTGGTCGATTGACAGTTCTACCATGCCCTCTAAGAGGATTGAGTTTAATTGCGGGACCTGATTAGCACCACCACTCAAATTTTTGGAAGTGCTACAGAAACTGTACATTCAGTATGATAATGAAATGGAACAGAAATAGTTAGGACAAATCCCCACACGTAACTGTGGAGTTCTGCTTCACACTGTGTAACATTTTGAGTAACATCCATGAATTAGCAACTTCTGCCAAAACTGTGTTTTCAATTAAAACACAGAACATTGCACTCTAGGATCCAGAATACAAAGAAATGAAAAAAGAGCACAACTTCTATCACAACATCTTTATCCATGCCTACAAGGAAGTAATTTTTTTTCAAGGCCTGATGAACTGTAAATAGCACTATATATAATTAATCTAAATGCTACATTAGACAGCTCACACTTAATCAAAATTCTCACTGACTCTGCACCACCAGCCACATTTGCTTCTGCTTTAAATACTAAGCCTGACTTTCTCCCCATAATGCAAATGACTGAAAAAAAGAAATATTTTATCAGATAAGAGAATTTTCTACCAGACAGGTGCTTACCTCGGGATGCTGGTCAGGTAGGTCAGGACATTCTGGAACTCCTTCTCAGGGATCTCACTGAAAGCTGGGTAGTCTGGAAAGGTGATAACAGGGCATCCATCTCCCCCTCTTCCACCTACAAAAGAAACAAGCAGCAAGTGTGTTTACACTTCGGTCCTTTTATCTAGTCTGCAATTTGCCAATATTTAAACTACTGTACTTTTTGTTCTCTTTAAGCAGTGCTCAGATTGGACGCTATGTATTCTGAATAAGCGAGTCTTCGGAGCTTAGAAAGTTTTATAGGTAAGGACTTGTTGCAGCACATGGGATTTTTGTCCCCATGTACGTTGTTTCATGTGAACACAGTTCAGACACCAGGTGGCAGTGCATCTTTCATTTGATAAGCGTTAAATGCAAGTAAATACAACCCATCTGGAGAAAAACAAATAACTGATTTAAGAAAAAAAATAATTCAGAATTAAGCAGGCAAATCTTTATCTTGAACAGAACTCTACCTTCTCAATTTGACTAATTCCTGCAAGCCTCTCCTCTGCTCTGCTTTCAGGACAGTCTAGAAGAGGCGGCAAAACAAGCTAAAGGAAGATATTTTAAATGAGGTTTCCTGTTCAGCTTCTCAGACTACCTACATCTGGTAAAGCAGAGCCAAGCATCTACACTACAGCATGAGTAGATAGTTGCTGAGCAGATAGATCACCTAATCTGTACTTTTCTGACACTTGCACCACAGCTTTTTGAATGCACTTCACACGCGTTTTTATATGCCACAATACAGTGTCATTATTATTATTGTTCTTTTTTAAGATCATGCTAATACTTAAGCAAATATCTTCACAGAACTATATTGGACACAGGAGCTGTTGAACTGTAGCAGCTGCATGAATTTCACAGCTGGGGGAGTTGTGGAGACAGTGCTGGAAAATTATCTTTGCTCGGCAATTTGAAAAAAAGAAAAACAGAAATGACTGTGATAAAATGATAAGTATATATTTTATGGCCTTGAACTTTGCCCATTTTGTATAAATACATTGTAAAATGTATTACTAGCACTATTTGATCATGAGAGCAAGTGCCTCTGCATCCAGCCTCAACAGAAAAAGAAGAAATACTAGAACTCAGACTTATTTGATAAAAGAAAGCACCATTTCCCTCTGAAGCCACAAGTAATTGCAACAGCACAAACGATATCCTTCTGTTAACACACAGTGAATCTGACTTGCATCTACTTGGTTGCAGGCAATATGGCGCTCCACCATGCAGCTCTTGAAGTCAAAGATCAGAAAATAGTGTGCTTTGGATTCATTTAAGCAATAATAAAATGCAACTCTTAGATAAATCATGAGTTTGCAAACACAACCTTTATGACACATCCAGACTCTGCAATACTAAGTTAAGGGAGCTACTTTTAGCTACACAGATGCTCACAGCACAAACCTAAGTTAAACAACAACAACAACAACAGGGGTTGTTATTGTTTTCATTTTGCTCTATCCGTGTTCTAGGGAACAATGCATTTTCCTCTCTCATTTCTTCTGAAAGCATTTTTCAGGCATGTTAATGAACGTTGCCTACAGAGTGTCCTGCTCTCTCTAGAATACCTATATTTAGTTATCATTATACATTATTTTTAGTTTTCCCCTGGTTACTTGCTTTGTTCTATAAACTCCTATGAATAGGCCATATGAAACAAAAGAAAAAGAACAATACGTTTGGCTGGACGTAGCCTCAAAGCAGAACCATGGAGCGTGATTTCTGGGAAGTTCCCAGACCACCACTAATTGTCAAGGGGAAATGCAGAGCCATCCTGCCTTGACAAAGCCTATAAATTTTCAGTTTCTAGTGTACTCATCATTTGTTATCGTGGGTGGGGATGACTCTATCCTATGTGTTAGTACCCAGTTGAGCACCAATACTCCTGTATTTTCCTGATTTAATGCTTGGACACACCTATACCTCCCAGGGCTGCTTGAGTGCTTCTCATCACCAGAGTCTCACTGCTGCAAAGAGCTTATTTGATGTGTTCTTAATAAATACTACAGAATTTCAGCTTTAACATCTCAGTGCAGAAAGTGATTTCTTGACATAACAACTTGAAATAGATGATACTGCAACTGGAAGTACACTGCTGCAAGTGAGAGACATGCTGCTCTAGAAAGCACTGGCTTCCTGCAAATGAGCATCATGTTTCTGGTAAGGAATTTCTCCTTTCTAAATACATTACTCAAGTAATTGGAGTACTCAGAGCATCTGAAATTAAGAGTAGACTTAATTAAGTAGTGGATAAAAGCACATCCTTTGCAAAGGAAAAAATAAAGAGAAGCAAGAAGTAATTGTTAAAAATATCTGCTCCTTGAAATGAGAGGCAAGATTTGTTTATATTACTTCCAAAGCTGCATTTTGCCCAGGCTGATCAGCAGTAAGTATACCAGCTTAGAAAGGTTTTTTTTTTTTTTTTTTTTTAAAAATCTCTACAGACTAAGAGTTCAGTGTTCTGAATGTTAAGTTGCAGTCAAGTCTGTACCTGAGTGAGACAAACTGCTATGTTTCTACCTCTTCTACTGGCAATATATAATGTACAGACTGAATGTCATATGGGCAACAAAACACATGTTTAAATTTAAAAATAAATGCTACTATACGATGCTGAATTCACACAAGTTCAAACAATTTTACAGACTCAGCGCCCAAGGAGCGGTTTAACAAGGGAGGTATTTCCACATCATTTCCACAGAAAAGAGCAAAAGCACTGATAATGAAATAAGGTTACAGAGAGCAAGGAGAAACGTGTCATCCACAAAGATAATTTAAAGGGCCAAAGCCATCAGGCATTTGAAAGCTAGTAGCAATAACAACTTCCTCAACTGCAGGAAAAACAACTATTAATAAACACGCTAGTTGCTTGAAGAACTATAAATAGCAATACATGCATATTGCATTTAATGCAAATATCTTTTTTATTTTGGAGTTGTGCAATGCTTGAAAAGGCATTCAAAGGAAAGTGAGATTAAAAAGTTGGCCCAGTATTTGCAGTGGCCCTAAGTGTCATTTGCACATTACATAACATACGTGATTTAAGATGCGCATACACAGATACCTGTCTCTCCTTTGTTCATCTACACTAACTTCATTACATATACATATAAGAAAATATAAAATACAAACGAGAGACTGTAAGCAAGATATGCATTTTCCAGAGAGTTCTGAATGAATGTTCGTATGTCCCTTGAGATGATTTAAGAAAAAGAAAGAAAAGGAGGCAGAAAAGCCTTTGCTGTGGAAAAGAAAAACGGTTGCACAAAAACTAACTAGAAAAGAGAGTAAGATGGATGAAACAGTGAACTAAGTAGAAAAGGATTGTCTGTTTGGGTATGTGGAAGGGGATATCTAATACAGACAAGCAGCAACAATTCTTGAAAATAAAGATCTTGTTCCAAAGAAATAAAAAGCTCCAAAGAAAAAAGCTAGGCCTGAGGTAAAATATTGACATCATATTTTTCATCTTTTCACCTTTTGCAAATAACTGATTTAAAACCTCGTCCAGAGCTTGCCCCAATTAACTGTAGATTGAACACACAATTGCAGACACACTGCTGAGCCACAGCTGGAGCCTTCAACATCGACAGGAAGAGTAATACCTTGATGCAATTACACTTGGCTGTGTTTGCTGAAAAACTGAAGGATTAAAGTTTTGTTTTAAAATGTCAAAGTGAAATGAAAATGCATAAGTCAAATTGTCCAATAATAATAAAATAGAATATAGCTATAGTCCATAGTAATGCAGCTGTCCTACTATAGAAGGCAAAAATAACTGAGTTAAAAGAGATATGAGCCTTGCATCTAAACTGAGTAAAATAGAATGACAAATGGCTGATCTCACTAAGCTCCAGTGCACAGTAGATTTAATGAGTGCTGACGATGCTTGTGGCTGTATGAACTCAAGAATGTTAGGGAGTGAAGAAACTACCATCGGACTCCATGAGACTTTTTTATTCATCTTCTGTAATCATCAGTTCTCCGCTTACTTCTGAGAGACAAAATGTAAGCATTACTTGCAATTGCCTAGATAGGCTGGTTCTTGAATGACATTATAAGCTGGTTTTTTTTGGTGCCAGTTTAAGAAGGAAACTTGGAAAAGCTTGGAAGCTTAGAAAGTAGAAAAAAAATTGCAAGAAAAGAATTGTAGCTTAAATACCATCATTTCAAATGGAGCGTGAACACTCAACTTCATAAAGAAATTCTCACTTCCACGTGATACCATCACCCTATAGAGAAAATAATCACTACCACAGACCCACAC
Organism: Tetrao urogallus; assembly: GCF_951394365.1. NCBI lineage: Eukaryota > Metazoa > Chordata > Aves > Galliformes > Phasianidae > Tetrao > Tetrao urogallus. Next base: position 58,000,845 of record NC_136813.1, on the reverse strand, counting down.
TTAGTCCAGCCTATATGGAAAGAATAAATTATAATAAACAGTCACCAGCAAGTACAGTGAGATTTAAAGAGCTTTTGACAAGCAAAGCAGAAAATCATTTCATTCTTGGGCACCTTTTCATCTCATGCAGGAATAAACAGAGAAGAAACAAACAGTCAGAGCCCAACTTCAGCCTAGAGACTATAACCTCCTTTATACTGAAGGAGGCAGAGTAGCTCTGCGAAGCTACTCGTGCTCTCCCTTTCCAGACAACGCTAATCCGAGCGGTGCAGTTGACACAATAGAAGGCAGGGATGCCATCCAGAGAAACCTGGATAGGCTCAAAAAGTAGGGACTACGTGAACCTAATGAGATTCAGCAAGGCCAGAGGGGAGAGGGAGAGAGTAAGTTCACTGCTGCACACCTGCATGAGCCTTACATACAGGAAGGCAAGAAAAAAAAAAAAACAAAAAAAAAATAGCCAGCAGCTCATCAGATGCCTATCAGCCTAATCAACAAGCAAAAGCATTATCTCCCTTTACCCATTAGCAGCTAGTCATGGTCCCAGCACTGGATTGGACCAAGCTCAGCATCTGATGCCTGCAAGCACAAACACATTATTTACTTGGCAAAGTTAGTCCAAGGACATCAAAGACATTCTGTGCTATGTAATTACAACTGCACTGATTTTAGAAACATTTTTTTTTTTTTTTTTTTTTTTTTTAAGACTAGAAGCAGGTTCCTTTGCAGAAACAAGGCAGCAATACCGGTATGAAAACCCCTTCCAGACCTACATATGTTTAAGCCCAGCACTGAGACTACTGAGAAACTTGTGGCAGTGCTGCTCACTGAAACATTGCTTTCATTAAGTTTCAGGTAGCAGATCCAATAACACCTTAGCCTAGGTGAGACCTACAAGAATTCAGCAGCACATCAGCACAGTCATTCTGTGCTCCCCCATTTCCAACAAGGGTTTGATTAGCTCAAAGACCTCTCTAGATCAGGATGTACCAAACTCCTTAGTACTTCCTTCCTTATTTCCTGTGCTTTTCAACATGTTTATCAACCACCTGGACAGTGGGATAGAATGCACCCTCCGTACATTTGCTGACAACACTGAGTAGTGCAGTTGATATAATAGCAGGGAAGGATACCATCCAGAGGGACCCGGACAGGCTCAAAAAGTGGGACTACATGAACCTGATGAGGTTCAACAAGGCCAAGTGCAGAGTGCGTCATGTGGATCATGGAAATCTCACATATGTGTAACAGACTGGGAGAACTCCTTGAGAGTAGCTCTTTTGAGAAGGACTTGCGGGTTTCTGGTGGAAGAAAAGCTGGACGTGAGCCAGTAGCGTGCTCTTGCAGCCTGGAAGGCCAACTGTATCCTGGGCTGCATCAAAAGAAAGGTGACTAGCAGGGAGACACAGGCAATTGTCCCTCTCTACTCTGCCTTCTGAGGCCCCATTAACAGTACAGGCCTGGGGCTCCCAGCATAAGAAAGTCATAGAGCTGTTGGAGAAGGTCCAGAAGAGGACCATGAAAATGAACAGAGGGCTGGAGAAGAAAGAAAGGGATCTGGGCCTGTTCAGCTTAAAAAAAAAAAAAAGAAAAGGCTCCAGGGAGACCTCACTGTGGCCTTCCAGTACTTGAAGGGAGCTTACAAACAGGAAGAGATCAACTTTTTTCATTGTCTGATAGTTATAGAACAAGGGGGAATGGCTTTAAACTAAAAGAAGGGAATTTTATTTTAGATATTAGGAAGAAATTCTTCACTGAGAGGACAGTGAGGTGCTGGCACAGCTGCCCAGAGAAGCTGTGGTGCCCTATCCCTGAACATGCTCAAAGCCAGGTTGGATGGAGCCCCGAGCAGCTGAGCTGGCCGGAGGGCAGCCCTGTCCAGGGCATAGGATGGGGCTGGGTGGGCTGGGAGGTCCTTTCCAACCAATGCCATTCTATGATTCCATGATTTTTCCTCATGTAGTCTTTCCTCTGACCCTCAGTTCCACCCCACTCTACTTCATTTTCCAGGAGCCAGGATAATTTAAGATTTCCACTAAGAAAAAAAGAAAGAAACAAAACTAAGAAACAAAAAATAATTTCTTTTTGTAGTAACGAGCCTTTGTAGACTATTCTGAGTTGTTCATAAAGAACAGATTTCTCTTATACATGTAAGACAGAAACTGTGAAAGCCCAGCAGGTCTATCTATACACACAAGCGGTATCTGTATAAAGGAACATCATGGTCTTACCTGACAGATAAGCAAATTGTTTCTTTAACTGGTCGTGAATATCTGCTGCATAGAGGGGGATGATATCCTGATGCATGATTTCATCTGTGGAAGAAAAAAAATGCATTGCAAAATTGTTTTGAGTAAAATTTCGCAGCAGTGAGTAAGTAAAATAAAATCAGCATTAGAACACTAACACCCAGGAAATAGCCTAATTTGGAAAAACTATGTGAAAATACTGGGAGACTTCCAAATGTTTGCCTTTTCATAAGTTTTTCATAAACTTTTCATAAAGCGCATTGATAAAGAAAATTAAAAGTCGTGTGGATTTGCTGACACTTGAAAGGTATACTGCCTGTCTCTGCACCAAACATGGAGAAATTAATATTCCTTAGCAACAATCTTAAACAGGGAGTTTACTTATCAATTTTTTTTTTTTTTTTTTTTTTTTTTAAAACCTTCTCAACTCATATGAAAAAGGAACAGGTGCACATCGGCACCCAGCTTGTCAGGCCTTGCTGAAGCCATCCCACACTTCCGGACACTTACAATTGTTCCAGCACCTACGAACTTCTCAGTGGCCCTTATGGAAGGAACAGCATGCAGCTATGGAAAGCATCACTGCCTTCCAAAGGGAAATTTCACTGGTGAATAACCCTTGCACTGTTCTGCATGAGGCAGGCCCGACAGGACTGGACATACAGCTCCCATGAAGTGCACATACGCCTACTTAGCTGTGTAAAAGCTTTGCCTCATCTTTTATGCGGCCCTTCTATCCCAGCTTATTGGCAAGTGTAATACTTTCAATTTTCTGCCACAGAATCCGAGCCAAGGCACTTCCTCCAGAAGGAGAAGGTCAAGCAGAAACCTAAGCCTTCTGACCGCAATAAAGACCTTCATTTCCAAGGCATGACAGCGTTGCCTCATTGACTAAACTATGACCTTGTTCCGGCAAGGAAACAGTTTTACTCTTGAAATGCCTAAACCCTGACTATTCTGCCTTTTTAGCCTCACTGAAATGCAGTGGAAGAATAACCTAGTATTTTTTACTGCTCGGTTTGGAACATCTCTTTAAATCTACCATTACATAAAAAAGTTTTTTTTGTTTGTAATGTACATTAAGTGTCATTAAGATACACTCACTTCTAACACTCAACCACAGAAAATGTACTCAGTGCATAGAAAATGTAAGTAAAAATATACAGACATAGTATAGAGATAAATGTTACCAGACCTGAAGTACAAGCTGATCAAGCAGAAGTACTGCTTGATTCTAGAGGACAGGATTTATCCCTACTGAGACCTTTGAAATGTCAAAAAAGCAGGGATTTCCCTGTCATTTCTATGAGCGATTCTCCAGTGTGCACAATTCTAAGAAATATGATTATTTGAGAACAGCTCCCAGAAATGTGCAGTTACTTCTTCCAAATAAGCACTAACTTATACTGGGAAACAGAACTTCTCTGTTCCCTTCCTGCCAGCCCAACAGTGGAACAGCTGTGATCACTGTCAAGGTCACACCAATCAGAGCTATTTTTCTGCATCCGGTGAACTGCTGCTTGAACCAGAAGACCTCTGCATACCACACTGTCAGATCCCTAAGTGGTTAGGTCTAGCTGTCAAGTTACATTTCTCCAAGACCTTCAGTTACATCATCATCTTAATGTCTTAAAGGAAAAAGTAGAAACAGACCTTTTACAAGTTTAATCTCAAATGGCCAACTCATTTCTGTTTCCCTCTCCAGGGTCAACAGATTTTTTTTTTTTCTTTTCTTTAAATGTAAGTGATTTTTAATATGAAGAGCTTACCCACAGCAGTGCTTAATAAGTCAAAGCCAGCCCCTGATTCTGCAGATCAGTCCCTACAAGCAGGACTTTTACCTGAACACACTGTATGATAGGATCAATGTCAACTTTTTCAGTGGGTGATAGGAAAAAGGAGAAAAATGCAAGCACCCTGTAATGCACTTCTAGTCACAGGCAGAAGTAATTTTTCCTATTATCACATAAGCACATTATACATATATACATATATATACACACACACTTATTGAATACATAGGTAAATATCTGACGCATAACATTCAAGTACGCAAGACGTTCATAAGTCAAGGAAATGTGTCTGATAGACATAATGTTCAATAAAGATCACTACTTCCTGGCATGCCTGCATGATCTGTCACATCACTGTCCCAACTCGTGCCATGCAAATACATGAGCACTGTTTTGGTTGTCCCCTGTTCTCTGTGACAGAACCAACAGCTTTTGCAACTAGCACAGCCTTGAGATCAAACACTTTCACTGAAAGCACAGTACTTTCCTTTCCAAAGTTTAAGTCTCACTTTAAAGTCACACGTAACAGCCAGAGTGCCTGCACACAGACTGACAGCCTCCTGGAGCCTGTCCTGCTGCATTCCCTCTGCCACAGCACTGCCCCTCACCTGATGCTTGATTGTTTGCTTTCACAGCAGGCTTCAGGAAGTGGACTGTGTGTTAAGATCAGGGCTAACCTGCAATAATTCAAGAAAATTGAGATAACAAATAGTGTAAAACGAAGTGAGAAAATGAAACTCTGGAAACTTCCAAGCTGTCAGCGTTCAGCAGCCTGATGCACTTGATGCACTTGAACCCGGCAGCAGTGATGGGCTAAGAAAACCACAAAAGCTCATGGCAAAGGATGTAGAGCAAGCATATGCACTTGAATGAACAGTAACCATCAAAAACTAAGACTTAAAAACCAAGAACATCCATGAGACTAAGAAAGCTAATAAGCTTGTATAAAAGTCATGAGTCAGGGAATTTGCTTTTGCCTCTCTATTATGTTTGGTGTAAATTTTACCTACAGTATTACAATATCCTTCTTTCCGTATGCCATCTAATGGATAAAAACTAACCTTCTAAATCCAAAAAGTTATGCATGCTAATAGCACAATTGAACAGAACTAAAAGATACAGCCTTGAAGTTACAGTGACAAGTAAAAAGTAGCAGTTGCGTGTTCACCACTCTTATTGGTGGTAAGAAAACAATAATAAAAAAAAAAACCTGTTAAGTTATATCTACTAAAGAATAAAAGTTATCATATATTTAGCTGAAGAACAACAAACTTGCCTTTCTACAGCTGATGAAGGGAAGCCAAAAAATGCAAATGCAGTAGATGATACAACAGCTGCAATGCAAAAGACAAAGTGCCCCAAATACACTAGCGTGACTGGATTTATTTTGATACTACAACACCCAAGCCAAGTTTCATTGAAATCAAAGTCTTCTCGTCTGTCCACTTTGCAGCTGTGTGGACTGCAGTTTACACAGATGTTCCCCAAACATCCTCCTCGTGAGTGCCATTAAAACAGTTTGACAAGCTATGACATAAAGTTTATATACACTACAGATCTACAGAGTTCAATGTGAACTGCAAAGCCTTCATAGGACATTAAGTTCTGCATCTTATCACTTCGTAATCTTTATGCAGTACAGGCAAGGAAATACTAATTGCTTCAGTGCTATGCTTCAGCATTCTGCTTAGCCAGAAGTTAGACTTATTGCTGCTCGGGGTAAGTTTTGCTTCTTTTTCTTATAGGACATTAGCAGGATTCACTTTTTAACTTCCTATCCCAGGCACCTACACTGTAAGATCATCACTACTGAAAAGACTTGCCATTGACAATGATTAATAAAATATTCCTCAGCCTTTGAAAACTACCCTGTAAGTTGACTCAAGAGTATTGTATTTTGGGTTTAATATTACATATAATATCTGTTGTTCATTCTTGTTTGCATTGCCATTGTTCAATCTTACTAAGATTAATTGCCAATAAGGATTGAAAAGTGAATTTAATAGTCGTTTTTATGTTTTCTTATGAGCTAAATTGAATTATTTAAGAAAGAAAAACTGTTAAAGCATTTTCCAGAAGCCTCAGAAGTGAGGAGGATGGTTGTCAAGTCACTACTCATGCTTATAAGAACAATTAATTCCCCCCCTAGTCTCCTCTGGAGGTTGCCCTCCCAAGAGCTCTTCCCATGAATTTTGACAGAAATCTCTGCCAGCTCTCCCCTCTCCAACATTCTGTGTCCTTTCAGGGAAAAAGCCCTGAAATTATATATAAAGGAAGTAATGTGGGACAATTAGAATTCCCCCAAAATAAAGAGTTATTCAAAAGTTGGAGTTCAATCTGACTTTGCAGGAAGTTTCTCCATTAATACATGGATACGTGGTGTCCTTACTAGAAGTAGAAGGCAATAGAAGCTTGCACATGCTGAGCAATCTACAAGGGCACATGCTCCTTTGGTTCACAGATCTAGAGAAAGTGATATATTTAAATCCTTTGAATTTCTATAATATCCTTTAAACAGAGAACCCGCCACCTGCTCTGCTCTTCAGGGACTATTTTCACTTTAGTGAAGCTAATTAAGTGCATATTAAAATAGTTACTAAAGAAATCTGTTTTCTAAGGAATTTTTAAGGGCACACTTACATGAAATAATATTCATGCAGACCACGACTATTTTTAATTTTACATTGACTCTCTAACACTGTTTTCAAACAGATACCGAAGAGTTTGGTTTATTGTATGTGAAAGGTATACAGTACAGCATGCTAGAATATCCAGTCTTTCCACTCACTCTCTTTTTAAGAGTTCATTTAAAGATATTTCTTGAGTAGCTTGCTTAACATAAAGCCCTCAAGATTGACAGCACATCTGGTATTGTAGCTGCTGTAAAATAAAGATTTTTAAAGTTATTGCCACTTTTTAGAAATCACTATTTTATTTTTAAAACTGAATGCCCAACAGCTGGGAACACAAAGATTTTTTTTTTTCCTAAGCCGACACCTAGAGGTTCTTTAAAAAAAAATAAGATGAAAAAAACCACAAGAGCTAGTGTTGCAATTGAATCTAAGAGAAGACAAAAGTATCATCTTACTAATGTAGAGGTATCAGTTAAATACATATATTTTTACATAGAAAAGACTGTGTCTCTTGAGAAATATATTTTAAAACTAACTTCTAACTCCATTTGAAATCTTGATTTAATAGTGCTGTCTCTATCTATGAGGGAGGAAGGTAGCTTAGAGATGTCTGATACCAGAACAGCAGCAGCAATTGCCTACATCTCAAGTGAAACAGGATTACAGTTTAATAGTTTGATCATGAGAGCATAAAGGTAACTCATTTTTGAGTTGTCTGGCACGAGGAAGCCCTGAAGAAAAATGGATTTGAGAAAATGGTCAATGTCACTCAGGTTAAGGTTTTCTCTTATCAGTAAGAAGGCTCCTCTTTCTTCTACAGCCAAACTAAAGCTCATCTCATTCAGAGTTAGTCTGACATGAAGCAAAACCTTTTTCATACAACACAATACCAGAGATGAGTTTAAAACAAACTGTATCGACATTATGCTGAAGATTATTTGATTCCCACCAAGCCAGTGGGAATTATACCACCCTTACGAGTAGCTCTGTACAAAATCCTATGGCTATCACTTCACATCAGCTTGAAAGCCACCCTCTTTGTGCTTTTGTACACACATGGACCCAATTATGCCTTTCAGCACAGCATCCAGTAACACATCATAAAGCAACGTAGAAGTCATTTTCCTGCCTCATCTTGCTGAGCCAGCAGGATTGTCCTGAAAATGCGACAAGAGCTTCTCTATTAAATGCCTGCCTTAAATTGAAGAAATATGATTGGTCTCAATCAGTCTTGTTTTTGATTTCTCTGTAAAGTCTACCCACCCAAAGAGTAGAATGCCTTTTATGACAAAGGTCTTCATTTGAAGAATCTTTTTACTAAAGCAATCCTCCCATCTGGTAAGTGTAATTGCAAGATAATGACTTTTAGAACAGTCCCTTCATCTCTCTCAGCCCAAAGGCAAACTCTTCATTTCCTCATTGTTCTCTCTTTGTCCACCCATCTTCCCCCTCCAACCCACCAGCACTAACAGTCATCTCTTGTGTAGCCCCCACAGCAGGAAGGGCCAGAGAAGCAGAGCTAGCGATGACAGCCCTCTATCCGCACACCAACATGTGAAACTAAGAAAGTGATCAAAACAATGACAACTCTCCAAATTTAAAATGGAATAAGGAGGCTGAGGGGAGACCTTATTGCTCTCTTCCAATACCTGAAAGTTGCTTACAGTGAAAGCAGGGCTAGTCTCTTCTCACTGGTGACAGGGTGAGGGGAAATGGCCTCAAGTTGCACCAGGGGAGGTTTAGGTTGGATATCAGGAAACACTTCTTTACAGAAAGGGCTGTTAAGCACTGGAATTGGCTCCCCAGGGAGGTGGTTGAGTCACCATCCCTGGATGTGTTTAAAAACCACTTGGATGTGGTGCTCAGGGGCATGCTTTAGCGGAGGATTGTTGGGGTAGAATGGTTAGGTTGTGGTTGGACTCGATGATCTTTAAGGTCTTTTCCACCCTGAGCTATTCTATGATTCTATAGAGATCCCTGCAAACTCCATGGTTAGGTATGTTGAACCCTAACAGCTACTGACCAAGTTGCCCTGATCTTGCACTATTTGTATCAGTCCAACCTGGCTACAGTTATCTTACAGAAATATACATAATCAAGTGTCAGCGTCTCACCAGCCCAAGATATCCGATGGAAGAACTCATTTCTCTTTTATTTGACTAAGCTGCCATCAAACTAAAAGGTCAGAAAATGCAGGAGACTAATTCCCATGAATCAGCATGCAAATCACAACCCTCTCTTCTAAGGACAATAACTTCCTTTCCAATTATCTGGATAAAACCACATTCTCTCAACTTCCTGGTGAAAATTTATGGAGAACCAGCAAGCAGGAAATGCTAATTCATCACCTGCGTCAGCATCTCAACTACTAGGAAAAATTGAAATAAAGCAACCTAACACTCCAAATAGCTTTGTAGGATATTAGTGTCCAATAAATATTTCAAATGAGACAAGCATATAAGATTTTTACGAGAAAAGTCTACAGAACAATCACATTACCTGTTTTCCTTCCTAGTCAGAAAGGATAATTTCTTTTCAAGAACCCCGAATCACAAAAAACAATCTTCAAGTCTTGACACCTTTAACTAAAACACGCTTTACGTAATTTCTACTTCTGTGGCATTGTTAACATCAGCTTGTTTTCTGTATGGCTCCTGATTCCCTTTAAGCTAATAGAGCATTATTTAAAAGGCCTTACCATGAGAGTCAATGACATAGAGGACTCTACAGCCTGTTACTACAGTACAAGCCACAACAGTATGACTATATAGTCCACTGCTACAACAGTCTACTATGTATTCCCATACATTTTCAGTGTTGAGTAATGGTCTAACTGAGCTAAGACTCAGAACTGGTACTGTCAGAAAAAATTTGAAGTCTTATAATAGAGGGAACATCACTTTCAAGCTCGATTCTCACTCAAGCATTTTGCCTGTGAATTCCTGACTGCTTAGATATTTAGCAGAGCCCATGATATTTCTGCAGCACTTTCCATAACCCATAATCTGGTAATACTTAAATAACTCAATTAAAATGAAACTGGGGAATTTCTTTTAATCACATCTAGAGAAGAACATACTTTCTCTAATGAAATATAGGGGTCAGTAACTTCCCCCTATGTGTGCAAAAACAGAAGAACTGAAGTCTTTGTATTACGTATGACTACCAAAATACTGCTTCATTCAAGTAATTCTTATTTCCTGTTATTGTATTTTCAGAAAAAAACCCAAACTTGTCCATCTGTTTCTTCTTTCACATCACAGGGTTGGAGCTTTGGCACCTCACTATCTGCAGAAATGTGAGGATGATGGTCTGATCTCTTGTATGGAGATTCATCACTGATCCTTCTTTTAAAAACTGTTGAAGTGTACAGCAAATACAGTGCTGCTGAGCTGGCATGAAAAGACAAGAAATACAGTAGTCCACTTTTTCTTTGCTCAGATAGTGAAATAGCTGCTCAAAAGCATACTTTGAAAGAAACCAAAATCTTGGTTAGCACTGTCAAACATGTCTCTAGAACTCCCGGATTTGAGAACTTACACACTATGAAGGATGTCCTTGTCTTTTTTTTTTTTTTTTTTTTTTTTTTTTTTTTTTTTCCTTTTTCTTTTTTTTCTACCACTCTTTTGCAGAAGACAACAGAACTCTTAGCTCTAGTTTGCCTATATAACATCACCTCAAAGCACAATCTTCAGAAAAAAATATTATTCTCTTTTCTGTGTGTAACAGAAATACAAGATACTGAGAAGGCAAAAACCAACACCTCCTCAATCTTAATCAGTCATATCTATGGACTTAACACATGAACTTTGTAGTCATTTTACAAGAGTGATTAAACACTAGGTAATCTGTAACTAGAAGAAAGCTGTGAAGTAATTAAGAAGTCAACATAAGAATCAGTAAGATCTAATGTTCCCTATACTTGAGGAAAATCTAAACTAAATTACAGAAGGAGTTAGGGGGAAAAGTTTCAGTTCTTGTAAGAAATCTGAAAGAGTTACAGTGACTGATTCATTTCAATGTCCTTTTTCTCTATATGGTACTTAAGCACATCTAGTTTATTTTTGTGAAAAAGAGATGCCCTTTGTGCTATTTCAAGTCATGATAATTATTCCCTTCCTAAACTGAGATGAGGAACTCTGAATCACGCCACACAGCCACTTTGTATCATAACTTTTTGTCAGCAGCAAAGAGGACTTGCAGAGAGAAGGGACAGCAAAGACATCACATGGACCCACAATGCAGAAGCAAAAATTCACATAGTGCGCATGACATGGTATTGCTAACACAGCAGTCTCACTCCCTTTTCAAGATGTCCTGAAGAAAGCCTGAACTTACCTTCTGCCTGCCAGTAAGCACTTCTCTGTTCTTGCAGAATGGTTTCAGACTGCTAAGAACCATGCCCTCAAAATACATTTAATGATATTGCCAAAACTGCAGCATTGGGATATTAAAGACTTCTGAATTGTACTGAGTGTATAGCATAAATATACTTATGAAGTATTAGAGGTGTTTAAAATCATCTCCAAGTTCCAGATTTTGCAAAAAGCAAAGGATATTTCAAGCAGAGAAATATTACATACAGACAGAGCAGCAGAGAACACTTTCCTAGCAAATACTCAAGTGTTAAGAAGGTGATTGACCCAGATGCGTCTTACTCAGTACTTTATCATAAAGCCTCCATATAACTTAAAGAAGTGTTAGACTTAGCAAAACTCCCATAATAATTCCCTCAGAGCATTAAATCTTATTACATGCAGCTGGCTTTTTAAATACTAAAGCCTTCCAAAGGGGGGGAAAAACAGTCTAATCAATATAGCAACCATGAAGACCAACTGTAAATAGAAGAACTTGCAAATCACAAGACACGTTCAGTGCAGCTTAAGAACTACAGGTCTATTATCACTTTAAGCACATACCCTAAAATAGATAACTTTTCAGGCAACCAAGCCAAGGACACTTCTTGAGTGCAATCCTTAACTTCCAACTCTCTCTACAGAAAAGTATGCATCTCAAAGCATACTCCAAAGCTTTAACTGAGAAATGAACACTTGCAGGACCAGCTGCACAAATACCTGGAAACTCTACTTAACAGAAACTGGTTTTGAACAGAATTCTGGAAGAAAGATAAGATGTTAAAGAAAGCATGCTTTCAGCCTTGATTAGCAAATGGAAACCCCATTTAGAAAACAGTAGAGTGGTAGAAGATAGTTGTAAGAACATATTCTGCACATGTTCAAAGAATATTACCAGCCAGCACTGCTGTGGTATAGCCCTACACAGCATTTTTGCTTGAAGTACTGAATAGGACTTTAAGTTCATCTCCGCAGCACATCACTGCAATAATAACCATAGGAGTAACAACAAAAGTGAGGATGAATTGAATCACTTCTAACAAACAACATATTTAATGGTATTTGGACACAAGCTCCATAGAGTCACAGTGTATAAACTAATGGCTTGAAAGGGGATGTTGAGAACTTCATGGATGCCAGAGCGTGCACAAAGCAGGAGCCAAGCACTCATGAAGTGGTTTATTTGATTCTGAGGAAGCTGTTCAGCTAAGAAGTGCTAGCCTCCAGCTGTCTGTGAGCTTCCTAATACCCAAGACTGTCTAGAGATGGCTTTCTGAAGATATGGCTGACCAGCTGATGGCTAAAGTGGCTGTTCCATATCTAACAGCAATGACAGAACTGGTAGTGGAGCAGTGCAGGACTCTCTGAAGCTTACTGCCTAATATCCTTATAAAGATGAAAAACAATGCATCTCTTCTCAAGCACTATCAATTTTAACTGGTTCTGGCAATACAGAGGGGGGACATGGTTCAGGGTCTCACAGCCAGCTCCGCCTCTCACATCCAGCATTTTGAAGGCACCATGCTGAAAGTTTGGCAGGAAGCATTCTTCCTTTGCTTTAGAGATGCATTTTCACCTACTTCAGGTCTCAAATTAAGCATCCATTCATTATCTAATCTGGGAATTTGGCACAATGCTATAATGACTAATCAAGTTCCGCTAAATAAAGCCCTGGCTCTGTAAGCACTGGGTTATTTCTGATGGAAACTGACTGTGCAAAACAAATCAATGAATATATAATTTCTTGGATTTATTTCAGTTTCTCTCATCTGCCTCAGAGAGAACACAACCCTAAACAAACATTAGATTATGTTTCTATAAATGAAACAATCTAAAAGGATGTCAACTCTATTTTGAGAGGCTGTTTTGCTATACTTTAAGTCCACAGATTGATGGCTCTCTCTTAGAAGCTTGCCCTTGTAAAGGATACATGGAAATAGCTTAAGCTTCTTGTAGCAAAAAAATTTCCTTGTTTTCTGTACACCAAGTACTGGATGCATGTTAAAAAATAAATTGCTGTATGTTTGTCAAGAAGAGTCTCAAGTAAAACATAAAATCCTTGCTTAGTGCTTGAATACAACACCCACTTATTATGTTAACTGTGAAGGGAACAGATACATCATATACTCTGATATACTCTGATGTACAATTTTACAAACTGTGGAATTCAGTTTTATAAAAACCATGGTTGTTAAAAAAAAAAAAAATAATGCTATGAGCTACTGCTCTTGCATTTTCAAAGGCTTTGATTCTCCTGTGCAGAACAGAAATGCATAAGGCTGCATTCAGAAGCAAAATGTCCTGGAAATGAAAGGAATCCTAAATATTTGATACTTAAACAAGTGCCTGAGAAACAGGAACTACAGAAACATTTGAGGGAAAACAACAATAATCAATACCACACGAGGGTCTTTTTATTTCAAGATAACGCGGTAATGATGAGAGGCAGATCCCCCATTCATCATGTGCAGTAGAGGCAAAGGAGAAAGATCTTGAACATCCTTGCTGTTGGGCATCCTCCTTTAAGGGATCATTTATCCATAAATGCAGTAAGGTGCTCCTTTGAGACTGAATGCAAGTTAAAACAAACAGAAAAACAAAAGAAAAACAACAACAAAAAATAACCAGCCGTATCAGCAGCATTAAAACCAGTATTTACTTTTAAAAACTTGGCCAGACAGACATCCTAGTAAATACCTGTTTAATATTCTCAATGACAGTGCAACGATACTCTACAGAAGTTTGGAACAAATTTTTAAATCTGACTAATGCTTATTAGAAAGGAGAGAATGTCTTTGTTGAAGCTTTGCACAGCAAAAGGATGAGAGGGAATAGTCCCAAGCTGCAGCAAGGAAATCTTCAATGGAACACAAGGGAAAAAACTCACCACAGGGGTCGTCAAGCACTGAAGCAGACTGTCAAGTGAGGCTGGGAACCCTCTACTCTTTGAGACTTACAAAATTCAGATAGACAAGTTTCCGACAAACTCACTTCAACTTCAATGTTAATTTCACTTTGAGCAAGAAGTTGGATGAGGTGGTTTCCATTTCTCTGTAATTTTGGAGGAACTCCCAACCCCCATTTCTCTGTAATTTTGGAGGAACTCCCAATCTGGAAGTCCCCAAGCCCACCTTACAAATCCAGAAAGTGAAAAAACCTGCAGAAAAGATACCATGGCCTTGCAAGTGAACTCATGCAAACTAAACTGTGTCCCAACTTCAGTACATTGACTTTAAAAATGAATTTAGGATAGGGTAAAATTTAGTTATGTTGACATATCTATCGTATCCTAGGCTAAAAAATAATAATAAAAAAATCTATCTACTGCTGTACAATACGTCAATCTTCTGGAATACAAAACTAAAATAGCAAAACCAAAGAACAACATCTTTAAAGAACAAGAGAAGAAAAAACATTCCAGAGTCATAATGAAGTAGCACTGCTTTCTGAGAAGACTCAGTCCATAATTTGTTTCCTCAGAGCTATTCACAACCATCTATGGGTTGTCAAGGTCTCACGTCAACAACAGCTTTGCCGGATGCAGAGATCCTTTCCCACTATAGTATATTATCCACCATAAGCTCCAGTATATGACTGCTTTTTAGTATGTTATCTATTGTATGATCTAGCGATAGATATTCCCACCCATGGCCGATGATAAGTCTTCTCCCTGTCCATTCTGTGACTGTATTCTCAATATCGAGCTACAAGTGCTGACAATTCACCCCTGTACCACTCATTTCCAGACGTGCAACACTCTCATGCACATATCTGCCTCAACTTCACTGCAAAAAGATGTGTCCTTAAAGCTTGGCTTTTTCACTCTCCTCTCAATTACATGCACTCACGGAAGACCTCTGCTGGATCTCCAGACTTCTTTCCGCATTTTCCCTACTTAAAAGATTATCAGGAGAATCTCCCAGTGGGACTTTTTTTGGGATCCAGTCCCTCCAGGAGAGGGACGTGCCTTACTCTTACTTCTGCAGTGTGCCTACAAGCTGGGAAGTGCTTCCATCCCCATTCACATATTGAAAACCAGATTTGCTCACAGCTATCTGCAAAGTCTTTAAGCAGAATAGAGAATTGAGTCCTACAGAAATATCTCGCACCCATTTTCTCCTTTCATTTCGTACATCCTTATCTCCTTATCCTCACTTCCTGAGATATACTGATATAGTAATTCCCCCCAAAAGATTTTTTTTTTTCCTGAGAAACTACAAAAATTTCCAAGGGTTGGGAACAGAAGGATCTGAGACCTCTTTCCTGCTTTTGTGCTTTCCTTTTTGCTGACTGGAGACAAGGTGAATCATACACCTTGCAAGAGCACAGGGATGGAGCAGAATATCAGAGTACTGGAGAAAGGAACACCATCTCTGTCCCTTCCGAAGCTCTGAGAATGAAATATTCTAACAGGGTCACCATGAACATGCTCAAGAAGTGGTGGCAGACAAAATGAAAATTAAGTCTTGGCAATTGCTAAAACCAGCCCTTCTAACTTATTTCTCAATAATCACGTAGAGATTAAAGCACTCTATTTTTAATCTGGCAATTTATACAGATTGTCCTAGCACAACAACACGTGTATCACCATGATCTGACACAAAGCAGAAATGCCCTCTTTCATAGAATAACACACATTTTCCTAGAACTACCCCTTCCCTCTCAGCACATACAGAAATGCACACAACGTTCAGTGTTCAATGTTTTCATCACTCCACACTTTCAATCTGGCTATAGCTTCATCCTTCTGATATCCTTCATTCAATTCCCTTAAGCAGTGTGCCTTCAGGTATTATCCATTGTAACATGAAGCGCTGCTGAGAAGCAGAGCACTTGCAGACTCACTGATAATTTAATTAGCAAAATGAAATAGAAGATCCACGCTTTACATACCTTTTTCATTTAAATTTGACATCTTAAAAGCAGCAACTGCAGGTTAGCCACCAGTCCATTAGTCCCATGTGCTCTCTCTGCTATTCCTCTGCAGTAGTCATGCATACCAAAACCAGAAAACAGAACTGGAAATGTGAATTCAAGCACCAGAATAAGGAAGCAATTTTTGCTTGTCCCTATTTCACAAAACACGCTTTCAGTTTTGCAATGGACTGTAGCTGCACTATTAACAGCAAATAATATCTCCACTGTTTCATTTATATCTTAACAGAAACAAGATTCCTATAGAAAGCTTTGACTGAGGAATTTAAGAAATAACGTATTTGAGATTAACCCTCCTATACAACAACCAGGGGATGACAAATGACATCCTGTGAAAGAAACCGTGCCTCCCCCCACACTTCAAACAGGGACTGGGGCAAGTTACATATTTGGTATTTACGTGAAATGCAACAAACTGAAAATTAAAGCCTGCATTCAGGGACAGCAGGGTGGCTACAACAGCACATTCTTAAGTCTTAGCAGTGCTTCTGATGGCCATAATCGCTGCGTGACCGAATCCTGAACCAAGTGCTTTCTCTGTGAAACGCAGGAACAGATTCTGTGGATCCACGTGATGTACTGAGAAACGCATCCACAAAGAAAAGGACACAAAGCAAATTTCCACAAGCACAGAACACACACAAGCTCATAACAATAAAACATACTTAAATATAAGATGCACAGCAAACAAAAGAGTACAACTTCTGCCTTTGTACTACATCACACCATCACATTTTCCTCAGTAGGATGTTATCTGTCTGAAATCCTGCCTGAATTGCAATCTAGCAACTAAAAAAATTGAAAACACTCAACACACCTGTGCATTTCTTTAGAAACAGCCACAATTCAGCAGTATCTTTGTAGAGCAAGGAGATCAAACTTAAGGTCATGTTGCTCCTAATCGATTAAGTGCAAAATAGTTCAGCAGACAGTGACCTATTTATCTGTGAGCTCGTCTTCAGCATGCAGGAGGAGTGCAGAACTGTATCTTTCAGCCGAAGCCAAGGCACTCGGGACACAACACCTTTCTTCAAATTACATGTGCAGCAACTGTGCCTTTCAGCAACATCAGGTCCTCTGCTGGTTAGCCACTTGCTAGTTACTTACCACGTTTTGTCTTCCTGCATCAAGCACTGGCACACATTAGATTCCACCCGCTGACTTAAATGGGAACAAGAGTACTGATCAAACACCATGAAGAGGAAAAAAAAAAGTCTAAGTGTGGCATGTCAAAAATCTCATTTTACGAGCACTAGTTTTAAACCTGTCCAGTAAATCCATCTTCATTTTTTTTTCTAACCACCAGTTAACTTCTTCTCCACACAAGGAAATTTTGTAATGAGCTCACAGGCAGAAGTCCCTCAGAAACAGACCAAGCATGTCACACTGCTGAGGAAGTTCTTATCCCAGTCTTTGACAGAACTGAACTAGGGTGTTTTGCTTGGTCATAAACTCATTAAGCACCTGTTCCCTATGAAGAATTCTACCAAAAGCAGCAGGAACTGTCAAAAGGAAACATTCAAGTAATGTGACTTTTAAAGTTGAAACACAAATCTTATCCAAAAGAAAATGGGAAATTAAGGCAATAAATAATAAACAATAATCAAAATATTCTGTACGATCTTTCAGATACTAATGCTCAGCCTTGCTTCACTTGATCCTTTGAAGTAATCATCTGGTGATGGACTACCTGACAATGAATGCACTTGGGGTTAACTACCAGCAACCCAGACTCACTACTACAAAGAGTCAGACCATGAATGAGTGACAGCAACAACCACGTGAAAACAAACAGACTGATTTCCTTCACTTGAAGATGTTATAAGAGCCCTTTCCTGACAAGAGGGGTCAAGGAAAGAGGACAGTGAGGATAAAAAAGCTCGGATTGATGGCTGCATCTGTTCACAAGATCACATATGGGAAAAGCTCAGTTTTAGCTTCAGCATGTCCAGCTCTCAAACAGTACCACAAATGCAAAACCCAACAAATCACAAGCCACCCACAGGACACAGTAGGGGTTATTTGATGGAGTGTCTCACATCTGTTCTCACCACTCATACTGTTAATAATCACAAGGTGATCTGCCCTATTATGATAAATCTATTGAGAAATAGGTTTAATCAATGCTTCACATTAAAATACAGCCTGAATAATACTATTTAGGCATATTATTTTAAATTCTGCTATTGCATTTTCTGATTCATCGCTTTCTGTTAGACATCAAACTACAGGAGTTCCCTAAGTAACACTGAACATTTTAAATCAAAGGGAGGTTTAAAAGAAATAACTTTCCTGAGAAATGTTTTTAACTGTTCTCTAATTTACAAAATGATTACTAGAATATTTTGTTTTGATGAGAGAAAAAAAAAAATTAATGAATGAATCTTCTCACCATTCCCACAAGTCATGTAAATACTCTTTTGGTTCCATCACATCCGTGAAAGTTGAGACAGAGCAAGTGACCTGTCTTGGATCAGGTAACAGCATTTGTTGCAATGTCAGAAACAGGATCTACGTCTAGTCTCCAAGTCACTGTCACCTAACCAGCTTGGTGGAGGTGTCTAGTTCACAGATAGACATCACAAGTCACAGAACTTTATTTCTAGCTCTTGAATTGTAACATAAGTTTAGGAAAAAAAAAATCTTAGATCCTACTATATAATATATACCATACGCAAGTATGCATACTGACACTCATTTGTTATTTAACATCACAAAGCTGGTCTCAAACATTTGCCAGTGAGAGCCAGGCACGTTGCTTGGGATTGACTAGACATTACTGGTAATAGCAGCAAGGGTTTGGTCTCACCTGCAACATGACTCTCTGAAAATATAACTCCTACTATCAGAAGCCTGACACAATGACAAAGCAGTCATTGCTTTCCAAACATGAAAAGAGTCAGAAAGGAAACTTTCTGGTCTCTGTTCAATGATTAAAAACAAATGAAAGAGGAGCTATATCCTTGTCAGAAAGGTATTACCCACATCCATTCAGTAAGACACAGTAATGAGGTTGTGGCAAGCTGGCTACTCCCTGAAGAAAAAAAAAAAAACCATCAACATAAATTAGAATAGGAAAAATAACTACTCAGTGAGTTGACTGTTTGCTCTCATTGCTCTCACTTAGCTTCCTCCTAGCCTTCAAATCTCCTAAACTCAGTTACATCCTGACAACTCAGGAAGTAACAAAGACTGTGGGTGAGAGAACTCAAATACAGCATTGTTTCAATCCTACTATCTTTCAATATTAAGCAACAGTTCACATCTTCACCTCTCACCTTCAGGAATTTTAATTAGAGTGTCCTTAGTTTGAAGGATACATGTGAATCATGGAATCATAAAGATTGGAAAAGACCTCTAAGATCATTTAAATCCAATCACCAACCCATCACAACCGTGCCATGTCCCTCAGTGCCACATCTACACGTTTCTTGAAAGCCTCCAGGGACAGTGATCCCCCCATCTCCCTGGGCAGTTGTTCCAGTGCCTCACCAGTCTTTCCAAGAAGAAATTTTTCCTAATAGCCTGCCTGAACCTCCCCGGCACAACTCAAGGCCGTTATCTTCTTGTGAAGAAACAGCACAAATAGCACAGCCCATGTATAACAGACTGAGTTTGTTCCCTAGTTACTGGGAGGGAAAAGAAGTCTTGCACAGCATCTCCAAGGAAAGTGGCCACAGCCATCTGGCTACACAGTTATTTCAGGTGAAGACGATTTTTCCTAGTAGGTCTACTCTGCGCAAAAAAACTTCTAAATTCCACAGGGTTAGAGACATTACACATTCCATGAAACAGAGTATAAAACATTCTCTTGGGGAAAAAAAGAGGGCTCCAGCAAGAAAAAAGTACATTTTATATTTGGCTATATTTATACACAAGGCACAGAATAGTATCTGCTGGGAAACCTTTCATGCTTACAGTACCTTGTCTCCTTGCTGCACATTTCAAGAAAACAACAGCAACAAAGAAGAACAAATGAGCTGAATCTCAAAACCTTCTTCTAGCCTTTGTTGTTGAGTCTGAAATACAACTGGATAGTAAAAATGGAATGTGTGGGCATGCATGTTAGCAGTAAGACTTAGTGGGCATAGCTAAGATCTGTTCAAACACACAGAAACAGCTTTCATGAGAAAAATCTGTGTCAATACGTATGTGTATATTTAGAAATGCATTAAAAAGATTTCAGCGCCTCTCATGCTTAAGTCAAGGTCACCCTGATGCCTCCAGCATGGTCTGTGACTAAGATGTAGCCCATCGACAAGAAGGAAAAAAACCCAAAAGATTAGAGAAGCTTTCAAAGGTTGTAGCAAAGTAAATGGAAGGTAGAAGTCTGTGCCAGTTTGGTGAAAGACAGAGAGGGAAGCTATGACCGTGGCTTTAACATAACAGAGTGCATGCCCTAATAAGCAGATGCAAGCATGCAGCGCAAAGGCAGCAGTGCTTGTGATAAAGTATATTCAAGGTTAAGATTAATTTTGAAGTACAGCTACTAAACCTACTTCTTCCTGGGGTGTGGTACATAGCAGACGGGACATCAATAAAATGAGCTGGCACTGCATTATTCAGCATGACGAGCTATCCCTATAGAATTATCTTCAGCTTAATGCAAACATGCACAAAATATACCTAGCTCACACCTGTAACCACAGGCTTTGTAATTGGGTGGAGCTTTGAAGACATTAAACAATTTGATGCATCACCAGCAAGCATCTAGTTTAGCATACCGGATTATTTAAAAAACACTATTCATTTTCTCCTTTTAAACCTTGATGCTTTTTTTTCCAAAAAATAAATAAAAAGAATGAAGCTTTTTTTGCAAAGTCATCAAGCATTAAAAATTGTCAATTCCCCCTACTTTGAACCAAAAGCTTCCAAAGCATTAAAAGTTAGTTTATACATTATACATACACATTTGTATAAAGCCATTATACAATTTTTTGTTGTTAACCCATCTCTACCCAACAAAACCAACCAATTTTGTGACAGCTTTAGCTGTTCTCAGCTTGAATGCTAATTCATCAGAAAAAGTCTCTGAATCACATGCAAACCTAAATTTAAGCAAGTACAAGCAATCAAAACTCATGGTCTGAGAAAAGCAACAGACCCCACCATCCATGAGGACAATTGTTTCACAAAAATGAGCATATGCTTGTAACACCAGTAGTTGTTGGAGCACTTCAAAGGGTTCAGGATGCAGTTTAATTAGCAGGATGAATCCTGCAATATTTATTTTTGGAGGATATATCCAGGAAGAATCCTAAAGAAAACTACTGATACATTACATCTTGAAAGTATACTTTCCACTGTAAGAAGGTAATAAACATCAAAGCTCTGAAGATCACATGCCTTACAGTAGGTATCCAGAAGGTAAAACAAAAGCAAGAAGACTACTGCAATTTTTAAAGAAGTACAATACACCATCAAAGAACACAAGCACAGTTTTGGGACTGAAGAATTAAGAGCTTCCCCCAAGAATACAACAAAAGCTTGGCCAATGAATGCTCTTGCACATCAGTTTTAATTTCTGGTTTCAAAATGGAATATCTTTGGTTTTCTTGAATTTTAGTCAGTTTATGTTTTTCTATTTGTGTCCATTCTAAACAAGCTCCCACAAATCACAGACCTCTCTCCTTTACTGTACTGAAGAATTTACCATGGTTTCCATTTCAAAGAGACAAAAGCTGTACTTATTTTCAGGTCAAACCAAGCAGGAGTTAGCTTGTGGAGTTTGGTGATGTTATTGTCTGTTCACAGCTGCAAAAGCCAGAAAAGAAGATAGATTTGACCTCTTTAACTTCATAAACAGCTGCAGCGCCTGCACAGAAATGTCTGTAATCCAACATGGCAATTCCAACTGCATGGGGATGAGGAAAGGAGGGCAACTGACTCCACACCAACTTTGTCAACCACAGTATTCAAAATGGAGTACACAAGAGACTGCAGCCTGATAAAAATGGGAAACTGTCACTAAAGGTGGAAACAGGTCACCACTTGCATTAGACACAAGCTAGGACCAAAGTTAAAGAAAATCAAGAGGATGAGACCCATCATTATATCAGCAATGGGACTCAAAAAGCAAATAGAAACCAAAAAGAAGAAGTAAACATGAAGTTCAGTGGTAGCAGAAAGGAAAACTCAACAGGAACTAGTGACAATAGGAGCATGTGATGAAAGCAGCACAGAAATATAATTGAGGAAAAACAGATATAATCTGTATTCTGAAGTATACATGTACACACACACAAATAACAACATGACTCCAGAAAGCAATTACAACAAATGAAGCATTGTACCATGATCATAACTATATTTGTAGCCAAAGGATAAAATAAAACTTTTTGAATGATCGGAAACCCTTTTTGCGACCCATGAAGTATACAATCATTTTTTCCAGTTTAACAAGACACTCAGGAAGCAGAAAATCTTTCAGGTCAAAAGTTGCAAGAGAACTGGTTCCAACACAAATATAAAATGCTCTGCAACACTGATGGACACAGATAAAGGCTGCAAAACAATTTATTACAAAAGAAGGAAAGGAAAACAACTTTTGCAGAAATAATCATCCCCAAAATCCTGAAAGAGCAAACAGGACAGAGAGAAGAGAAATTTCTTTTTGATCCGAGATGAAAATAAGAGAAAGTGCTCATTCCATCACATTTCCAAAACATCCATTTGGGGTGCTTTTGAACAAGTTACTTTAGTACTGGAGGATCACTTGTAACTAGCAATGAAATAGATGAAGAATCTGGTTACCAGGTGATCCCAGTTACAGATCATTTCAAATTGGCAAGTTTACACAAAATCCTGCAAAGTAGGCCATCAACCTTAAGTCTTACTCATGCCTCATAAATCCAACCCCATTGTGGCATTATGCTTCAAAATGGCCATAACAGATCACATAAAATTACCACTGTCCTCCTAGCGGTTTATTTGTCAGGACAGTTTTGGTTTTGATACACGTTTTGGAATTTCTGCAGTCAAGTCAATGCACACTGCAACAAACTGCATGTGGGCCTTAATCATCTTCGTGGCCCTCTGCTAGACTCCTTCTAGGACACGCCTGTCATTTTTTGACCTAGGAAGCCCAGAACTGAAAACAGAAGTCTAAGTGTGACCTTATCAGCATAGAGTAGAGTGGTAGGATCACACCTCTCTTGACCTGCTGGCCATGCTCTTTGTAATGCATCCCAAGATCCCATTGGCCTTCTTGGCCACCAGGGCACACTTCTGACTCACGCCAACCTGTTGCCCACCAGGACATCAAAGTTTCTCTGTGCAGAGCTCCTCTCCAGCAGGTCAGCCCCCAAACTGTACTGATGCATGTGGTTATTCCTCCCCAGGTGCAAAACTCTACAAAATAATACCTTAATTTCTCCTACTGCTAACCCTTCCCCTCCCCTGGGCTTCATCAGGTTCCACTGTACCCTCACAAAAATAGAAGACTTCACATCAGCAAAGAGTAAACAAACCTTGTTTGCCACCAGTCAAATAGAAAACAGAGAGCACAAGGAGTCTAGTCGCTTCTGAAAAACCAAGTGGAGAACCGCTCCAGGTTCTCAACAGAAATTCATTTCCATTCAAGAAAGAAAACCTCAATACAACAATCTCATCCATTGTGCTTATTGCAGAATATTCTTGGTTAAGTGTACTCAGTGCAGGAAAGACAAAATTTACACCATTTACTCTCCGTTAAAAAATGCAATATATCTGACCTTCACATTTTGTAGACACAGTACTTTTAAAATAATAATTCTGTAACACAAAATTCAGTGATCTCTTCAATAAAACACTTAAAAATATACCTAGGGCTACAAAAAGCTGTTACAAAATCCATAAACAACTGCAAAGACGCACAGCAGCTGTAACTATGTCCTGCTTCTAGTCTCTGGGAAGCAAACAGGAAACACATACCCCTACCTGATTGAAAAAGCAGCCAGTCTGTGAGATTCTAATCAACCAAAACAACAGGCATTTTCCTTCTTCTCCAGGTTCCTAAGATGCTTCCTGGCCTGTTCAGAGTGGCAGTGTGGAGGCCAAGCTTTCCAACAGCAGCATTACCTTCATTTTCCTCATTACGTACTGCTACCATCACTATCACTGTATTTACTTTTGGCCTAGGCGTGACAGCAGAGGCATGGCTGTGAATTCAAAAAACAAAACCACTCCTCTGCTGAGGGTGGTTTATTAGCGTTAGCATCTGACTGCAGCTTGCCTCACACTGCTCTGAGATGAGCAGTTTGCTGCTTCTTTCCATAATAAAGAAAACGTAAAGAAGGATGAAAGCAAGACCAAAGAGCAAATTCCCCTTGTGGTGATTGACACACACAGTGTGTGTCACCTGAACTAACACCCCTCAATGTTCATGCAAGTAAGGGACAATCTACTCACAGCCTTCAACCATTCTCTCTGCTCTCCCTCTTGTTGCCTTGCTAAAGCTGCTTCTGGCTGCCAGTAGCTCCTATCCTTCTTCCATTTTATTGCTGACATGATGAGAACCAGATTCTTCAGACTCTCAGTGAAACAGTAGGAAGAACACTTGTTAACTCCTGAGGTCAAACCAATGACTTCAACAAACGGTACAAAAGAGCTGATAGGATATCAGAGTATTCTATATCCTGTGCCCTTTTTTTTTTTTTAATTCATCTTCTCAGAATTTCTGCAAGCCTGTAAATCCCATAAGAAACACCATAGCTCTCCTACACACACAGCAGCTGGTGTTCAATTTCTCCTGTTTCACAAGATGCTCCCATCCAAACAAACTCAAAACAGAGTCATCTGCTGCTTACAATGTCCACACCCAATCAGTTTGGGTTTTACTCTTGAACTGGTACTCAGTGAAAAACACAGGGCAAATGGATCAAAGGTTCTTCATGTTTCCCTCTCCAGGCAAGAAGACAGAAGCTCTTACTGTATCCACATGGAAGGAAAAGACTTGCAGCTCTGTCATCGTTGCAGTATGGAGAAAGCAAAGCTTCTTCAATTAAGGCCTCATCCAGCCAGCCTTTAAAACATTCAGCAGTGTCCTTTTACCAAGACAGATTTCACACCCTTGGCCAAAAGCCTCCTTTTCCCTGTCTCAAACAGAGAACATCCTATGATCACTACTGTTTTAGACCTTAAGTTACAGTGGCTGAGCCAAAGCTGAACACATTTTTACACCTTTTCAGATGACTATGTGCACAATACTGAAGACATCAACTACAGATATCCAAAAGGATCAACAAAAATAAAACAAACCAACAACCAAAAGTACTGCTCCAACATGAAGAGAACATCCAAATAACATTAAAAATACTAAAAACATCCCTTTTCCTCAACTAGGGTTTGTTTGCTGCACTGCATATGTTTGAGAGAAGTTTCAGGGTAAGAAACTGGATTTCTGTTTAAGAAATTTCTCTTACCTAGTTTTTAAGTAGTACCTGGGAAAAGTAAGGGGTGAAGGCTCCAAAACATTTCTTTTTTTAATATTCTAAGCATTTAGAAATGTTTTTCAGCAGCTCTCAGACTTCTTTAGCTACTGAAATTTCTTCTCCAACACTACGAAGTCTGATGGAGCTTATACTAAGGATACACTCAAGACTCTATGTTATTTACATGTATTTCTTTATAAGAGGAAAAAAATATCTTTTTAATCCCCCTAGCTTACCAGCTAGTGAAGGACAGAACAGCTCAACCACAACTACATAAAAGCGCAGAATTAGATTAGTCTCAACCAACAATAAGACACCATGACATAGTTGAGTTTGTTTCACATTTCGTTCTTCAAGCAAAACAAACACCAAAATAAAACAACAAACCCCAGCAAAACACATACTGTACCTGAGCAGAAGGAAAAGACTTGCAGCTCTATCATCAGTTTGCCCAAAAAAGGGACCCAGGTATATGTCTATCTGTCTGTCTGATCCCCCCACCAGCTGACCAGAGTTAAGTTCACCCAGCTGGGATGGGTAACAGATATTTAAAGATTCACAGGTGCAGATAGAAACAGTTGGGTTATTTCCTTTTAGAAATTGTATTTCAGCTCAAATACACCAATGAAAACTGAGAAAGTGGTTCAGTTCTTTTTTTGAACCAGCTCCCATATTATATAGCTCCCCTGAAGCCACTTTCTCCTACAAGCTAGTAGAGATGAGGAGCTGACTGGGATACTCCGTGATTTGGCTAACTGTAACCCAAAGCCTACTTTGTTGTATTTCCTTTATTTTTATGGTATTTTACTGCTGTTTTCTGACCTTTTTGTCTCCTCTCACTTACTTAGCTACTGCTACTGTCCTCTAAAAGATACCTTCTGTCTTTGAAGTACTGGTGCTGCCTGTAGATACTAGCTACAATCTATGTTTTTTCCAACCAAAAATAGAGTTATGTAAAAGAAATTGTTCTGGTTTTGTTTTTTAATGAGAACTATTTAAGAGTGACCAAATCCACCGTTTAGGGAGGAGACTTCAAGGCAGCAATGTGACTATGTTGTGGCGCATCCATAAGGCTCATGTGGATGGCAATGGTTTGCATGCCCTGGGACTGAAAGAGAGGACAGAGCTTTCTTGTTGTTAAATGTAAATGGTAACAATAATAGGGTTTTGTAACCAAGAGAAGGAAGCAATCTAATATGGAAAACAGTTGTTATTACTCTGTTTACAGCCCTTTCCTTATTCCAAATATTTCATGTTACTCTTGTAACACTGAGAAAGGCTAAACTGAGATGACCTGAAACTGGGCAAATGGCTGAAAATCTGACAAGATGCACTTAGAAACACCTTTTTTTTTTTTCTTTTTTCTAAAATTGCCTCCTACTAGAAGCATGCCAGAATGGAAAATACTTCAAAGTTGCACTCCTGTAACTGTGAGAGCCTCAAACTCTGGATAAATTGTTTGCTTAGGTTGTAAACTGGATCTGCTGTTGTGTGGTGACTGGGGCGCTTTCTGAACGTGTGGACCAGACCAGGATGCCTATGGGATATTAGCAGGGGATCTCCTTGCTTAGCTTCCCACTGCAGTTCAAGGATCTGCAAAGAAATGCTTCAGGGCACCGTGAAAAATCCTCCTTACCAAGTAGTGATATCTAGGTATCTAAAGGACCAACTAAGGGCTCCAGGGGTCCCACTTTGAGGCTGGTGAACCAAGCTTCCACTAATGTAATTTCTGTGTCTTTTAGCCTTGGGACTCCTATGAAGCTTAAGTAGCTTCTGTGTCTTTTAGCCCTGGGACTCCTATGAAGCTTAAGTATTGTGTAGACAGATAAATTTAGCAAAGCAGCTCCTCATATAAACTTAAACATTTAGACCCTTTGTAGTACAGTGTAAGTCTCAACAGTTCAAGTCATAGAAAAAGATAGTAATCCCCTTTCATGTTTTGCCACCTTGCTTGCATTAGAAGACAACTCAATCTATATTCCATTTCTGTGATGCTTTCCATGCCATAGGGCACTTAGTTGTGTCTGCAAACTGTTTTGAAGCATTACAACTTATTATTGCATTTATTTTTTAAGAAATGTATTCCTAAAATAAGGCTCTAAGTTAAATCAGCAGACCAACATCTGCAAAAACTTTCAACACAACTCATCTTGCAAAGAACATAATTTTCAATAGCTGGAAGTCAGGAAAAAAAACAGAGAAGGAACCAAGGTCAAATGTCTCCAACAAAAAGGGGAAAAGTTCATGCTGAGGAAGGTATTAGAGACCACCTGTACTTGCACCTGAAGTCCTTAATCAACCTTTGACAACCACAGTGGCAGATGATACAAAGACAGTTATCACTGCATGCACAGTTCAGTTAAAATGCATGAACACATTCTAATGGAGTCCTAGAGGTTCAGATGAAGTTAGAGAGTTTGATAGTTAAAGGAGAGCTGCATGTTTGGGGCTCCCAGGAAGGACACATTCTAAGTTTCAAGGGCAAAAACCTGCCCATGACTTGTAGTATTGGAAAGATAAATTATCTCTAATGTAAAAGGACAGTTGCAGTATCTTGAATTCATTCAACACACTAATTTTCATTTAACACAAGACAAATGACATTCTGATTGCTGTCCATTTTCTCATATACTCCTTCTGAATGCACAATGGCAGTAGGAATTAGACAACTGATTAAAATAGGCAAACGTTTGGCTAAAACAGAGAAAATGGTCATTAATGTTTAGCAAAGAATAATTCTCCCACACAGGCTCACTGAATAAAACAAGTTACTTATATTTTGTGAATGCTTATGATCTTCACCTAAAGGAAGACAGAAATACAAGTTTTATCTTTCCTGCAAATCAAAGCATGAGAAGCAATGAACTCTTGCTCTCAGAACCAAAGGATACATTTAAACAAGTTCTTCAACTAGCTCTCCCACATATATAGGCTGCTCCAAAAGTAATGTCTCCTGTTTTATTCTGTCAGCCCATAATGTGAGAGGCAGATTTTGGTGGTAGAGTTGGTGGAGGCTGAACCTTCCCACCAATGTTCTGTTACACGTGGTTGTGACAGAGGGCAGCAGAGGGGCACTCTGACACAATGGCACCTGACATGGAAGTGCACATGAAGCAACGATGTGGATATGAATTTCTCCATGAAGAAAAAATGGCACCCATTGACATTCTTTGATGCTTGCCGAACGTTGTAGGAGAACAAACAGTGGATGTGAGCACAGTGAGACGGTGGGTGGTGCATTTCAGCAGTAGTGACAGCAGCAATGGGTCATCTCTACTGGTACAGATTGCTTTGAGTGTGGCATGTGGGGTTGCGTTCATCATTGGGGAAAATGCATAGCAAGTGGTGGTGAGCATGTTGAAAAACTGTTTTGTAGCTGAGAATTTGCTCTCTCACATAGTGTTTTTGTGCTCTTTGTATCTGTTGTAGTTTCCATGGAAATAAATAGGAGATACTACTTTTGCAGTGACCTACTTCATGTGAACTGTACGATACATACCATGTAGGCTTCTAAACTGATTTCTCAGATAAATCAAACAAAAAACTGACTCAGAGAATTACTCATGACTAGTGCAATTGAGCAAATATGTAAATACTGTCCAGCTGAAGCTCCTAATGTTCAGAAAGCACTCCAGGTATGTTAAATTACAGTAGTGACATTCACAAATCACAAAGATTGTTTTAAACCAGGACAACTCAAAGATAATTTTTCACCAGAAAAGTACCAGTTATTGTTTTTGAAGTATATTCTCCACTTGCATCTGAACTTACAGGATTAATCATGAATATAATTTCTTTCCCAATTGTCCCACAACTCTGAAGTGGTTGTTAAGCAGAGAAAACTCCTTGAAGATGACTGCAAGCTACTCCCTTCAAGCTCTCAAGATCCTCTTCTAACTTGCTCCCTAGTGTGATAATTTGTGTCCTTACCTTAACAAATTTCTAAAATTGACATGTAACTTTGAAATCAGAAACAATTGTAAATCTGATAAAAATAATAAGATTGGATGGAGACTGCATGCTGACAACTGAGTAAGCACAAAAAATGTGAGATTTTTCCACCCGAGGATAAAAAGGGATGATAAGAAGAAGCCCCTACAGAAGAAGATTCCCATATGTTCCTGTTTTCTCCAGTTTGTTTTTTGGCCTCTCCCCGGAACATACTCAATAGCCCTGTCACTAAGCCAATTTTTGAGCAAACTGACAAGCTAGTTCTCAATATTCAAGGCTGCAAATACTGAAGAAGAGTAAGTAAATGTGAAAATTAAGACTACAATAAATCATTAATTTTAGGAAAAAAACATCAACAAGATTCAGGAAGGTTTCATGCCAGACACAATTCAAAGTGCAAGAAACAGAAGTAGTGTGTGAGGTAATATTAACTGCTGACTAAAATAGAATCTCATTGGGATTTTTTTCTAAGATCACTGAACAAGAAATGAAACACAAAAGTTGTGTTGATCTTCACTTCCTGCTATGGAAGGAGATACAGTGCTTCTGAAAAGGGGGAAAAAAAAATTGGAATTAGTTCAAACCAGGAAGTGTTGTAAATCTTACAATAAACCTTGATCCTTTTAACTTAGCTTGCTTTACCAAAAGACCACATATGTTCAACCTTTTCAGGTTAACTTAACGTTTGAGGTTAGTTTGATGACCATGTGGGAGTTTGTTAAACACTGCATGTATACACAGTAAAAGGAAGTAGCACAGACCATCTTACTAAGCATGACTTCAGTATAGCTAAACAGATTGCAACAGTACATGAGATTGCAAATGTCTTAAAAGAACAATGAAGAAGATAAAGGGAGTAAATAAAACTACATCCTGGCTCCAATACTGGTTCTGCCCAGAGAGTAAATACCTTCTTGTTGACAGTTCTCCATCTGGAAAAGCAAAACTACGCTGTAAGGATAGCTAGTAACTTTTTGTTGAAGTGAGGCATCTCTGCTTATTCATTAGGGAAACAGTAAGTACTTTTTTTTTTCCACTGTTGCATTATTTTTTCAAATCTCCTTTCCTCGTTAAGGTTTATAATCCTCAACAGCCATGAAAGGAGGGAAAATATAACTTCCTCCTAACTCATAACATACTATGGCATTACACCACATATGCTAGTGCCTTTAATTAAATTAGCATTTTAAACAGCACTAATGTTGAGCAATACATTTTTTTCCCACTTCAAGAGTTGCATGCACAATCAGATTTTGTCTTCTGAAGATTCATTTTGTATGTATTGAAGTGACACAACTAATTTTTACATTTCTTCTTCCTTTGCATATATTCACACCCCAAACATCACAAAATAGCACTTAGAAAAGGTCTGTTCCTCGTAAGAAGACTCACAGATGGCCTAAATCTTAATAAGTGGGGACAAAGAGGAAACCATAGGCAGAGACTGGGGAAATGGCAAGGATGCAGGCTCAAGAAGCTCAGAGTCACTAAACTGATTGGAAGAGGAACCTAACAAGTCAACTCTTGTATCATTACCCTTAATCACATGTGTGCATGTTTGTTTTTTTGTTCAAATGTGTGTCTTTCTCACATACTTTTTTTTTTTTCTCCTCAGTGAACATGCTGGTTACATCTGTAAATGTAATACTAATTTTAAAAGAGTAATTTGAAATATTTTTGATAGCTAAGAAGAGAGCCGACATAGCTTTTATAGAATTCATATTCCTTATAGAAGAAAGGAAAATTCTCCAAAGAAACGACACCTTTTTAACCTTTTCCACAAACTCAAAATATACTTTCTTGTAGTATTTCATTAAATTATGTGATGAAAATTGCCACATATAAACGTACGGATGCAGTGACTCTCTGACCTATTAACACAATGACTATTTTGTATCAGTTTTCTTGAAGGATTCATCACAGGGGATAAGTGGTGGTCTGTATATCAGTATCCCAGAGCCTACATACTCCTTCAGCATTCTGAATACAACTTGAGAAGTAATATCTTTCTGTCTACGAACTAAGTAAGGCATCAAGGATTTAAAAATATTTACTTTTATAACATTGCAATTTATAATACTATTGTTTTATATTATTGGAAAAGGAATTGCAAAAGCTTTTTCACAACAAGAGTTAAGAAATAAAAATGATTTCACAAATCTGAAGTGTGACCGCTCTCAGAAATCTGCTGACAATGTCATCTATTTTAGATATTTCTACTTTCTCTCACAGCATACATCTTATCATGATTATAAATTCCACCCCTCAAATCATGCATTCCTTCACTCTAACTGACAAAAAGAATGAAGATTTCAGAATAAGAAAAACCCTACATTAAAAAAAACTCGGGGGAAAAAAAAAATTTAAAAAAGCCCAACAGCTACAAAAGGAGGCTGAAGTTTTACAAAAAAAAGTCAATAAAGACTTCTGAGTGGAGGAAGAAAAACATTTGCCAGGATCACTGCACTGGTATCTCTGAAGATTAAGAACCTCTTTATCTTAAAATGTATATTAAACTGATTCCAGCACATAAACTGCCCTAAAAAAAATTCTTTGACGATGCTCTGAAATTGATCTCAAAAGGAAGAAACAGATCTCTTTTGATGGGCACACTGCTTGGGAACTTCTCTAACTTTGGAGGGATGACAGCTGTGATGCTGCTTTTTCTGACAGTCACTGTGTAACTTGGCTTAGCCCAATACGTCATTTAATTTAGCATTTCATAGACACTAAATGGTCACAAGTTTTGCAGGTGTTATTAGAGAGGAAAGGCTTTTTCAAAAAACTGTGCACAAAATGTATTTTCCAGAATCAGTATGCTAGCAAAATTTACAGTGGTAAGACTGTTGACATGCACAAGCTTTTTTGGCATATAAAAAACACACTGAAGATGCTTCCCAGAGCACTGTCACACACCTTACACACACCTCCCTGCCTTGGCAGACTGCACCATCTGTTTATATTTACAATAGTTATTGTAAAGTTAAGCCAACTTACCCTTTGCCACAAAATGCAACAAGGAACACCATTCTGAGAAAAAATAATAGCTCTTCATTTCTGCTACAGAAATTGTTCTCTGATTCATCATGAGAGAAGAGTGTCAGACAAGAAAAATGTCCACTTTCCCCTTCCTCTGCTCAGAACAAACTGCCCTCAGAAGGCAAGAGCTTTCCTATAAACTGAACTTTGTTCCACAATTGCAACAGGTGGCCCAAGATGACTTTACAAATATATTTTCCTCCAGTGGTGCCATTGTTCTTGTAATCATCTCTTTAATGATAGTGCTCTCCTCTGATGTCTCCACCCCGAGTATTTGCAGACTGCTGATATACCCACTGTCTCATACAGTATATCTTGACCATAGGCTCAGGCCCTAGACACATTTTCTCTAGTGTTAGCCTTCAACAAGGCAAAGCAAAACTGTCTTTCAATGAGACATTTGTAACACTATCTGGAATGAGCTGTACTGAATTTCTCAGTCATGGTTTCAATATTTCTATGCAGATTATCATCTTTTGGGGGGGATTCACCCCCAAGCCTCTTCTACAAATTTTTGCTGGACAAAGTACAATGGCATTTCTAGCAGATAATGGAACATTCAAACTTCAATATAAACTTCAAGTCTCAAATCTCTTTTCAACACATTTATCTAGTCAGCAAATGAACATAGCAACAGCAAACACAGCTTTATAAACCTGGGCCTGTATAGAATGGCTAACAGTAATTAATGTGTAGTGCCAAACTTGAATGCTGATCAGAAATCTCAGTGTTTACACAGATCAAGGCAGGTTTTCACCATGTCAAAGCCTTCAGGTACTGAAGTATTCCTTCCCCTACTGTATTTATAGAAAGTCTGGAATATATTTAATCTGACATTGGCTGATTCCTTGCACTTCGCTATCTGTCCTGTAAGCTATAGACCACATGCTCTTCCCACACCAAAAAGACCAATATCCAACAAAAATACTCATATGACACTTAGATAAAGAGTGAAAAGCAGAAGAACCTGTGAGGATGCTCTGATAGCACCACTCTGGGAAGTCCACTGCAATAGGCCACAGCAGGATGCTATCTGGTAAAAATTCCCCTCCGTGTGGATGACACATCCCATAGGAGACTGTTTGAAGCCACATGTCTCCGGGGATGATCTCCCTCACAAACTCTACAGCTGCTGTTGTACCTGCCTACAGAATCACACAGAAGATGTACAGTTAGGGATGGAAGCCAAGACCGTGACACCCTTAATATTTTGTAACCTGAGGCCTGGTCATATAAGCCTAGGACTTCCCTGCACAGGCAGGAGGGGAAATATGGTGGTCAGCCTCAAATCCCTATGGTCCAGAGAGTATGCATCACTGGAGAAAGGGTAGGCCAAGTCAGAGGGATAAAGGCTGAACATGGGGAAAAGACTTCTGCAGAGAGCAGCCAGAACAGGTTTAAGCCAAGGAGGACAGACCCAATCCTCCACAAAGTGGGAGTAAATAAAGTTGTCTTTGTTAAAATGAAAGTAGAGGCAGGTTTGATGAAGCATAAAGATTTGGGAAGCCAGCACAGCCTCTCTCATGAAAGTAAATAAGGTGGTGCAAAACCAGTCTATGAACTAGGACATTTACTATTCACATGAAGATTTCTGTAGTTTTTTTAACATGGAAGGAAGGAGTGAAATGACAGTGAGCAAAACCGCTTTCGGTAGTTTCCAGAGATGGGAAATGGAAATGGGAAAAGAACAAAGCCCTGCAAGACTTGGGGCAACAGGATAGAGCGGCTTAATTTTGTCACAAGTAGAGAAGAGATGCACACATCATGGGATTCACAGACTGAAAGTACAGTAACTTTGGAAATAAGTGCTTGCCAAAGCTGTAACTTTAGCCAGAGCAGCAACAGGACGGAAATGCTCACAGACTATATGATCTCTCCTTTTCCACAGTCTAAAACCTTGATCCACATTTGGTGTACCATTTGGTCTGAAACAGCCACTGAATGCTAGTTAAAGTCTTCCAACAGGAGGTGGAAAGACTGTTATCAGTGCAAAAGGCCATAAAATGGCTTTGACCAAAACAATGGACTAATTCTTTCTGTATATGTAAGGTTAACATTAGAACCATATAATTGCTTTTCTACTGTCAACATAAAATGGATAACAGGAAGGAAAGGAAACAGAATTTTTGCATACTTGTAGACTTCAAAAAGAAAAGACCGCAGCTCAATCAAAAGGAGTTTTGGTATAATGATAATAAAGAGAGAGAGCTTCCTACAGAATCATATAGCTTTCTGACTGTACACATCCTTATGTAGTGAAAAGAACCTCTAAGTAAGAGACAATTGTATAGCATTATAAGATTTATATCAGAAATCTAATTCTGAAGGAAATAAGCCTAAGATGAGGATTTTTCTTTACATTAGTACATGTGCAATATATTAAATCCACATTTTTCTCCTGTGCAGTCAAAGTTTTGCCTACACTTGGGATTTGCCCCAGTTCCTTCATGAATGGCCAGCAGGCACCCAAAATTCAGAAGTAAATACGTGTTCAAAAATAATGCCAGTGAGAACTTTTATGGTTGCATTTTGAATTTAACTGCAATGTGACTACAAGTGAGCGATGGCTGAATCCTAAATAAAGGTCAGGCTAAACTCGAGGAGGCCTTGTTTTGCACTGGTTTGAAATACTGCATCCCACATGCTTTAAACATGGCTGAATTCCTCCCACTGTTTTTCACTGTGATTCCCAGCAATTAGCATAAAACTTTCTTTCTGATCAAAATTAAATTAATTGTTGAATTTTGATGATTAGTTAACACTCCTAGGGGTACCAAACCTTGACCTCAAGAATATTGAGATCAGCTAAGTCAGGAAAGGTAAAATATTTGCATTTTGAAAGTTACAAATAAAAAAAGTTATTAAAAAATCATATGTTTTTCATTCCAAGCACCAAAGACTACATAAGACTCAGTGAGCACAACACAAAAGAAGGGGAGCAAAAGGAAACACCATAGAGGCATTTTTCTCTTCCTAACTTTTCCCAAGTACAACTGTCAGCATGAAAAAAAGGAATACTGAGAGCTTTGAAAAGTGTATACTTATTTAAAAAGCTGCTTAGCATATTTTGACTTCAATTTCACGTGCTGCAAATTAATTTAAAAAATCAACTGAAAAAAAATCCTTTTTTTTTTTTAAAACCACAATAGGTCACTGTGTATACAGAACCAGGAAAGGATTCATTAACTACTGAAAAACCTGTTTTGTCTTACCTCAGCCAGTCAAGACTAACCAATCTCAGGGAAAAACCTCAGCAAAACATAGCCTTACTAAACACAAAGATGATATAATTTTTACTTTTACTAAGATATGATTATACAACATACTGTATGAAACAAGACTTCATGCTGACTAGATATTGGCAAGTTCCAAATTTGATACATTACATTCAAAGATTGGAGTTAAATACAGTTACAGTTTTTTTGGTGTAGTTACTTATGTTGTCCCTGTTTGCTGCAGGGGAGTTGGTCTGGATGACCTTTAAAGGTCCCTTCCAACTTGAAAAATTCTGTGATTCTATGTTTTTAATAGTGGAGCACTCAATGAAGTTCTTTTACAGTATTGAAGGCAGGTTGATGTAAAGCATTACCATCTGTGTTTGTCAGATACTATCATACACTGGAGCAGCAAGGAAAAATAAAATTGCATACACATATAATGTTTTTCTCCTGTAAGTGACAGTGAGCAATCACTATACAGAGGTAACATCTAATATGGATAAAGATTTAAATATTTTAACTATAACAAATGCTGGCTCCCTGCATGAGCATACTTTGAGAAAACATGGTAGCTCCTGCAAGAATCACTGGAGTTGTGAAAATCAGCAAGCCCAGTAGGAGGCTCCTTATTGCTTTTACGCACCTCACATGCTGCTCAAACTTAAATGCAAACATTCTGTGCAGAGGTAAATCACAAAACAGGATCAACTATACAATCACCTCACCAGAGCATATTTGGCGTGTGTGATTTCGCGAGTGCCTTCTACTGTGAAGGATTTGGCTGAATCTTGGTAGGATCCTAAAGTGACTTTCATGTCCATCCTTTAAAAGCCGACGTTGAGACATGGATGCGTATCTCTGTATCTTCAGCAAGTTATTCACTGAAGGAAATAAAAATCAGCTCTTCAAAAAAGCACACTTCTGATGCACTGAAACACTGATTTTGCTTGTAAATGTCAATGGAACAGAAGATTTCTTTGTCAAAGTCAAGCTCTACAAAAAAAAAAGATTGAAAAAAGACTCAGATCTAAAGAAGTGAAAATAGATGCAGTTCAGTTTTTTTGTATCAGATGTGCTTTTCCTCAGAAACCCATGCCCATTTTTACTACAAAGAAAAGAGAAAAATTAGTTGTAGTTATTGGACAGAAAATGCTGGACAGTTTCCACACAAAGATGCAAGATCTCCTCAGTTTATAGCACACTTCACACAGCAGAGAGATGGGGCATCTTGCTACTGCTTACAGCCTGTTTTCTTGTCTCCAGTGCGAGCAGTATGAATAAAGGAAGCAGAGCTTCTCACATAAGCAGGTTGGATTACCAGATGAAACTTCAAAAAAGCACAGAACTGTCTGGTCTTCAGTGTTTCATCCAAAACAACAGCGGTTTCAGCTGAAGAAAAGCTCCCTCAAAGAATCCAGCCCATCAGTGCTCCAAAGCCGCTTCTCATCCAAAGCAACTGGCCCTGCTGCCGGGGTCTTCACATCCTTCTCATTACTGAGAGGAGAGGTTCAGTAGCTGCACAGGGAGCTGAGGTTTGTAGTGAAGAAGGGCAGCTGAAGGTCTTTCACACGGTCTTGCTCTCAGGTTCCAAAATCAGCACTCAGATGGGCAGGAATTTCATGCTGACACTCGCTGTGCTTCCTAGTTTTGGGTCTGAAGCATCCCGTCTCCCTCAGGGGCCTGCACTGCGCTTATGCCAGCAAATTAAAAGCAAATACCATTGGCAATACAGTGTTGTTGATTAGAAATTACTCTTCTGTTCATTTATCCTGAGTCAGACCCTTATCACCAATCTCCTCTCCCTCTCTTCAAATTCATACAGACACAAGAAGCGAGTTGCTCAAAGGCTGAGCGTATCTCCAGAATCTGCAAGCAGAAAGATCTCACAAGAAAAGCTTGAATCTTCCTGGGAGTTAACAAACAACTAATAGGAAGGAAGGGAGGGGAAATTAATCCCATGCTTTCTTAAAACACATCAGGAAACCCTACACTGTCTGTTCCCCCTGTCTCTTTCAATGCAGGAGAGAGGAAATTGATAATAGTGCTTTACTTGGCAGTCAACATTTTCCTCTCAATTCTGTTTAACTATGTCCTGTATGGCTACAGATCTACCACAACCCCATATATAGCACTGTGCACATCAAACTGAAAAAGTATTCTGAAGTCTGGTTCCCAATGATCATTATTCTGAAAGCAAATTACAACAAACTTGCTTAAGTCATATTGAAGTAAATATTAAATAACTTATTATACTAGCTTGAAGATAGCTGGTTAGCAGAGGAGAAAATGCTTGACTTTTAGCATGAAATCACAGGCAAATGTGACTGTCTTGACATGGGATGATCAAGAGAGGTAGAAAAATGAATAATAACTGATGCATTTCATTCAAACATCACTTATTTCCCAAATTCATTGTAGTAAGAAAATGGACCCTACATAATGCAGTTGTGCTACTCATCCTGGATCAGAGGCCTATCAGGCTTATTTAAGTAATAGAGGAATTAAAAGGAAGAAAGGAAGGAAGGGAAAAGTCTATTGATGGAAAACCACCACGATGTATACCACCACTGTACTACATATTTAGGGTTCAAACAAAAGAGAATGCAACTCAAATAGGCAGAACATCACTGTCAGACAAAATCCAACATTTTCTGGGGTTGCTCTGCACTTGGAGTTCTTCCTGGCAAGCAGTCCACTCCTTCTTTGGGGCTTTTGGGGCACACCACACGCCTGCCCAAAGGAGCCAGTCTGGCTCTTGACTGGCATACAGGATAAGACCACACATCACCCTCTAGCAGCCAAGGCACCAGCCAGAATATTGACTGTCCCAGTGAGGCATCGAGTGTGCTGTAACACACACATGGTGTGTTAGTGGCACATGGTGAATATCTCATCAACAGGGATTATTACAGTGAAGCATAAAAAAGTTCTCCTTGCTTTCTTCCTGTATTTAATGCACACAGAAGATTGATGACTTGAGTTGTAAAGTTGTTAAGTACACAAAATCCTACCAAAAGCTAGCCATTAGCTATATCCCCATCCACAAAACAAGCTTTTAATCTTCTTTTGAGCACTCAGATAAGTGCCTAGAAGCAAAAAATTAATCACAACAATAGCTGCGGTAGAGTGCAATCAGAAGGAAACAGATGGTGTAATGCAGTGTTTTCCAAACAACAGCAGCCTCTATCTCCAGGAAAATAACCAGAATAATTTCCCTCGCCGTTGGCATTACTGTAACAAAAGCTTGTATTAGAAGAGTTTCTTCTCTGCTCTGTACAGCATCAGGAAACCCCTTAGCAGTTTAAAGATGGTAATATTCTGTGGGTATTATATGGCAGATCCAAGTAGACCAGCAGACCACCTATTTTTTCTTTCTTATTACACAAACAGTAGCATTTGATGGGCAACTCTTCCGCTCTGTGAATATCTTTAAGTGGCCACAAACAGCTCAATGCAGTCAACAAAATCTTGGCAAGGAATGGCTTGTGTTTTTCTCAACTTCCATCTCTGGGTCTGCTTTTGACTGCAGGCACAGTGTTACACATTCATAGCACCCATGGTGAATTACATCTGTATCCTCTCTGTAATTCTTCCCAGGAACTCTTGCAAAATTTTTATACATAAAATAACTTCAAGTTGTCTAAAAGATCATTAAATTAAATTGCCATCAGTTTCATTATTGCTGGATGTTCTCCTTGTTCCCTTTAATCTTTTTGTTGCTATGGGAGTATTTTCTTTATGGAAGAATGCCCCAAAGTGTTCTTTCCCCCACATCTTAACAAGTATTTACAGACCCTTCCTTACATCCTTACATTAAATGCAGAGCTCTGAAAAGTTTGCATTACATGACAACATATATCTCCTAGCAGTACAGTGCAGGAGGCTCTGACAGCAGAATCACACTGCATTAGCACACAGATTTATGTTGCTGTGTTTCTTCCACTCAGAATAAGTTAATCTTCACGCCTGCTGATAAGTCACTGCCACCAGCGTTGCCATTTCTTCTTGATTTTATATCTCGTTTGTTAGGGAAAAGACTGCATCTTATAGGCAAGAAATCATGCATGGTACTTCCTACAGGTTGCATTTCAAAATCCCACTGTGCACACACAGTGCAGGAGTCCATCCATGAGATCTATACCTATCGATTATCCTGTCCTTTTCTCTCGAGTCCCTGCAGGTAGGATTTTCTGCAGAGTAATTTTACTGTCAGAAGGGGCATCACATCTCTGATAAAAATATAGAGGAGTGCAGGAGAGATCTTGCATGAAGAACGTAAAAGACTATGAAAATTATATGGGGATCTTGATCATACCATATGCAAAAACAGTTCTGAAATTGCTGCTTCTTGAAACACTAAAAAACAAACACACATACAAGCTAAATCTCAGTCTTTTGAAAAAAGGTGCAAGTGTAACTTTCAGTCTCAATGCATTTTCAGTAATAGTGGAAATTAAATGAGGGGGAAGAGGAGCACACCGCAAGAGATCTGTTGTTTAGCTTCCTCTGTTTAAACCATGCTCCATTAGTTATCTCTGCACACAAATGATACTTGCTTAGTTGAAAATGGTAGCACAAACATCTAACTTGGACTCATACTGTGTTATTGAACAAAAATATTGTTTTGCGCACATTGGAAAGATAATACATAAGTTACTTCTGATCTGAAATGCAACCCATTTTATAGAGATACGCAGTAACATGGGAACACTAGTTGTTATGATGCTTAGTCCTGAGCTTTCTTATAACCATACTTAGATGTCAAATTACGGCAAGTAATGTGTTGATTTTTCAAATGAAAAACAAGTTGACAAAAATTAATCCATGCCAGGGGCTAATCACTAGTCTAAAATAATGAAGAGTCAGCTAGAGGCTGATTTTAAATGATAAAGGAAGGGTAGCAGAGATTCTGAAGACACAGAACTTGATATTTTTGCATCTAGAAACACTACAGGGCTGTTGTAGAAGGAACACATTGAGAGAATATCCGATGAAAACATGAGAAATAAATCACTATTCCATGATGCCAAGGATACTTAAATGCAAGAAAAGAATGACTCTTCCTCTTTCAATGTGGGGGAGACTAATAGGAAGTTTAGGTACATCTTTTACCTATCCTACTTTTATACTTATTAAAATTTGAAAGGTGTTCTTGTATTTCAGTTTTAGTCTAGAATATTCTCTCTGAAATATATTATCTTAGAGACAATAGGTCTCCCATAAAGTAGACTAGAGAATCTGTGAACTGAAATCACATTTATTAAAAATACCATGACATATAAGAAGAGCAGACTGTAACTGGTGAGAAAACTCAGGAATAAGTATTAATTGAAATATATTCAAGCAAACTTAAAAACTTTTACAAACCCAGTGTTTTGTAACATCTATCACTATCAGATACTGGTAAATATTCACAATACTTTGATATTAATTTATTAAAGTCTAGGAGGTGAAATTATTATTTAATTTCATGAGAAATCTAGAGGCAAATCTTGAATTAATTTAAATGAACAGATTAGTTTAGTTGTCCAAGCTTAACCCTAACCAAACACGTCTGCTCAGAGACAAACCACGATTGTACTAAGCCTCAGCATCAGATGAATGTAAGTGGAACAGGGGCTGAGATAAATGGGCAGCCTGCATTCTATTTATAATTACACATTATGTTGCTGAACCACAGCTGCCACTCTTTCTTTAAAAACAATCACTTGAAAAGAGTTCAGCCATTACCATATAAAATAAATCCCAAAATCGATAAAATAAGTGTGCAACACGAAAAAAAAAATGCAAAATATAAAATTAGGGTTTCAATATTCTGAAAGTCTTAGTATTTCACTGTAAAGACAACTATGAAACTTTTAAAGCCTATCATCTGCCCCTCTAATTTAAGCAATTTTATCCCCGCATGTCTGAATTTGCTATGGGTTAGCAATAAACTTGACACCTGTCTCCAAAATAACAACTTACTCCATCATTAGGGATAAAAATACTCAGAAAATCACATCTGCTCACACACACACAAAAAAAAAACTAGAAGGGAACAACTCTATGTTACCAGCTAGGCAAGGTGAGGTTTAACATCCTGCAAGACTGCACTTCTTGTTTATCCTTCGGTGTAGTAAGTTTAGAAGGCAACTTGCAATCAGCTTCAAAACTACAGAAGATGTTCTTGGAAAGAGCATGAAAACTGTGCTTGTCCTGATTCAGGGCAGGAGGCCAGAAAGGGGAAATGCTGGGTGAGCAGCCAGTGCCTGTCTGAAGCCAGAGGTAATGGATCACATTAGAGGTAATTAACCAATTGCTACCTCCAAGTCATTCATTTACTTCAATTCTATCAGGTAAAATGGCCTGCTGAGTGACACAACAGGTCACCATTGAGCAGTTTTGCCAGAGGCATGAGGCCCGGCTTATGGTCTGAAGTGAAGATGGGTGAAGAAAACAAAACGATCCAATCAGATTGGATTGCTCACATAAATTATTTCTGCATCTTCACACATTATTCATATTAATTTCAAAAGATTAGTTTTATTCCCATACTTTCACACTTCCGGCCCATGTCTGTTCTTCACCCAGTTGCCTGTTGTTGAGGCTATGAAGACAGCACAAGGGAAGGAGACAACCAAAGGTAGGTGGCTGAGAGGGGATTTCTCTGACAAAAGCAGAAAGAAAGGGATGGAGACCATGGAATCTCTGTCCCACCATGCACTGTCATGCCTGGAAGCCATGAAGCCATGGGTAAGGGGATGTTACTGACATGAACTGTGTAAAACAATGGCAGGGAAATGAATAATCTTTTTTCAAAAACCAATTATGTCTTTGTACATATATGTGTATATACATACATATATATATAAATATATATTTAACAGAATAATAAATGCAGTCAACAGCATTTACTGGACTCCTACAAAACAGCTCTGCGCAGAACCAGCTAGGGACAGAAAGCCAAAATTTGATGCTGAAAGAAGTTGCTTATGTTTAAGAGTACTCGATTTGTTTTCAAAAGTTTGAGCTCAAAAGCAGTATCTTTTAATAACTGAATAGAGTAGGTACATAGTACTTACTCGCTGTGTTGATTACTGGCAGAAGCAGCAAGTGAGCAAAAGGACGGGCTCGTATATGTTTACACCATTGCTGAGTAATGCTTGCCTTCCCAGCCTGGTCTGCCACATTTAAGGTCAGCCCACTAGTGAAACTTCAGTTTCAGAACACTGCCAAACTGGATAGTTCAGAGGGATAATTTTCAGAAGGTCTTTTCCTTGAAGACAATTCCTTTCACAATACAAAATGTGGAATATGGTATTGCTGGCTGCTGCACCTATGACATCTATACAGTTCCTAGCAGTGGTGGACCTTAGCTACAGCTTTTTAGGTTCTCAGTAGTCTAATGTGTGCAGTAAAAAATGAGTACTGTGCACCTGCACAAAGAGCTGACATCATCTTTCACCATAAACCACAAACAGCCTTTGAGCTCTCTGTCTCTGCTGTTGTTGTTTCCTTCTGAAAATAGTTTGCTCTTGCCATGTGCTTTGGATACAAATGATCTTGTGCTCTGTTCTCACCTCTCCCTTTCAGATTTTAATCCTTTTCCACATTTCACAATTCTTCTGCATGCACTGTTACACCAATTACAAATTTATATGGCAGTAATCCACTCAGCAAAAAAGAAACACTGCAGTTAATACTCGACAAAGCTGGTATGCAGCCATACATAATACCTTTTAGAGACTTGTCTGAAACACTATAAGAATCTTCAGGCTATAAGAACTAATATGATGTTTCTCAGGCAACTGTTACAACGCAGCACACTGCAACTTTCTAAAATGCCATAGGGATGCAAAAGTGATATACCACACAAGTGTTTGGAGAAAGAAGGAGATTTCTGTAATATTAATAAACACAAAAAAATTCCTTAACTGCTGATTTTGATGTTACTTACGTAGAACTCCACAAAATGGGATTTTTCCCATGTACAGATAAACACATTTAATTGAACTGGGATCAAAGGAGTTACCGGTGGGATGGTCAATGTTTTACTACACAGACAGTCCAAGTTTAGCCAATTCAGACTCAGTTTCCCTCATTCTGCTTATCAGGTCGCCAATTCTAATAGAGGTTTTAATTATGCTGTCATAATTAAAGACATTCAAGCAAAAGGGGCTGAATATACACTAAGAAAGAGACCAAGGGTTTTTTGACCATCTGGAACTGCCAGTGCCAAGGACAAGTCTGTGATTAAGTTAAAAAATGAAAAGCTCTTTGACAACTAAGAATCAAGACAATTTTTCTTCTGAAAACGTAAAACAAACACAGCGTGATGTGCAGTCACTATGGTGTAATTCTTAGAAAGAATGAGAAACACATTCCATCTATAGCATATTATCGGCAAGTGCCAACACTGAACACTGCCACAG
Source organism: Tetrao urogallus (assembly GCF_951394365.1). Classification (NCBI taxonomy): domain Eukaryota; kingdom Metazoa; phylum Chordata; class Aves; order Galliformes; family Phasianidae; genus Tetrao; species Tetrao urogallus. The sequence continues at coordinate 57,956,848 of NC_136813.1, read as the reverse complement.
TCACACAGGCACTTTATTGGACATAGAATTCCTGTTCCCAGGGGTTTCTTCCTCTTGTTTCTCTTGTGCCAGCATGCTCATTTCTGTGCTGCATTGTGAATTTTACTTGGGCATTTCCAGGTAGGAATAGCAAAATGTGGCTCTTGGTTAAAGAAGCCAATAACCTTGGCACAAAATGTGACGAGTGGAAAGCTGCTGACATTATAGAGACCTATTGATTTGAAGGTCGGGAAGATTTATCATCACTATTTCCTCAGATGTGTAGTGCTTTCCTGTTGCCATTCCAGTGCCTTTAGAGTATTTCAGGAGAGATCTACACATGGTTTAAAAAAATAGCACCACTGATCACTATGGCTGTGCACTTAGAACTCAATACAGTGGGCAAATATTTAATTGAAGTTACAGTCTTCAAATATATTGTTACATAAAATCTATTGAAAGACATGGAAGATTTGGTGAATTAAATATGTTAAGCAGAAACAGCGACATGGTCACCTCCTGGCATAGTCTCACTGAGAGAAAAGGTCAATTCCAGTCAATGTCCTCTTCTTCCCTTCCACAATTTGGTCTTATTTGTCATATTTGGATTCACAGATCTTTTTCCCTAACCTAAATGACGCTTCTAACTTGTCAAGTAAATGTAGATCTGTGCCAGTAGTTTTTGTTCCTTCCCATATAGAAGAAATGTTACACATTTCAAATGTTTCAAGGCATACGCTGCTCTCCATCAATGATATGTTTCTGAAAAGTGTGCCAACTAAAATCATTACCCCATGGTTTCCTTCTTCATCCTCCAATGACTTGATCCATCCAAGTTTGTCTGAGGAAGACAACTGAATGCTGTAAGTTGAACCACTCAGGAAGAGAAAGCAAGAATGCTCACACTAGAAGACTGATACTAAGAACATGGTTTCAGAGATGAAGAGGCTGGGATTTTGAGGAGCATGATCTGCTCCTGAAAGCTGGAATCCCTTCCAGGTGACAATTTTGAAACTCCTCTTTCCAATCCATCTACTATGCCATATATAGTGTCCCAATGCATTTAAACTGTGTGCATTTTAGTCCCTGTACACAAATCCCCCTCTACATATGCCCTCCAAACTCACGTGTTTCACTTGTGCAACTGACAACAGTTAGCAGGATGCTTAATAACCAGCAGTGGGAATCCAAATCCAAGGACATGGCTATCTCAGAAAGCAGTCATTTCGTCATGCAACCAAGCATTAATCAGAGATTTGGTCACAGGAAGAATCTTTGATCAGATTTGTGATACATAGACAATAGACTGGCACTAGGCTCCTCTATTAGCAAAACACAGGTCCGTATGGTATATCTTTTATTTTGGACCTTAAATACAGGCTGCACAGCTGAAAGGTGTCACACATACTGATCTTATCCACCAGAAGAACATACAGATACATCCTGAGAGTCAAAAGCAGGTGGGAGAATGAAACAGAAAAGGCGCAGATGGTGAAGTTCAGTGTTAAAGACATAAAATAATCAAACCTTTTAGAACTTCCCAGCTGTTCTCCAGTCCAAATAAGCCCAAATCAAACCAAAGTTATATTAGGGAAAATCTTATCATTGACTACAGAAATTCTGCAGAAGACAGGTTAAACCATGATATATATAACGCTTTATTAAACAGTGAATCATGCCATGCAAGCTTCTTTGCATCAAATTTCACGAGTGGAGCATCATCCCCTGCTTTGCAGCTACATACCACATTTAAAACCAATCTGTAAAAACTACTACATTGTATTTTAGAATGATGTGGCAAAATAAAACCCAATAAATGACAAAAAGAAACAACGGACTGCTATAAAAATAAAGTCAGATTATTTTAAGTTGTAAGACCCAGAAGCCTTCATAAAGTCAGCGCGTGCTGATCTGTTAAAGTCCCTTTTAAAAGTGAGCAGTAAATGTTTTGATCTAGAAGGTCTGCCATCATGACACTAGTACACCACCTGCATGCTCTGACGAAAGGATCTGAACAAGTGGGAACATATTTCATACTGCAAATCCCTGCAGCTGGCCAGGCAACAGGTCGCATGTACCTGGCCCACATATCAGAGGACACAGGAGACTCCTGGAACATCATCTCCACCATCAGAGGTGTTCATAGAATCATAGAATGACCTGGATTGAAAAGGACCTCAAAGATCATCTAGTTTCAACCTTCCCTGCTGTGGGCAGGGTTGCCAACCACTAGATCAGGCTGCCCAGAGCCACACGCAGCCTGGATGCTCATCTGAACAAGTCTATGATAAGTAGATGTGCTTGAAGGAGGCAGTTGGACTAGATGACCTCCAGAAGGCTTTTCCAATCCCAACTATTCAGTGATTGCATTGCCTATTTAGCTCCCTTGCTGTTTTTCACTGCTTGTACTCTCCCCAGAGAAAAAAGAAGCAATTTTCAGTGCTTAATATGTATCACTTGTTGCAATTTCCAATTGAATTAATAATTTAGCTGAATCTTATCTTCCACAGTTTAGAGTTATGTGAAGAAGCAAAGTGGTAAAGTAAAACATTAAATTATTTACAAGTTGTACAGACACAGAGGCAGATAAATGGTAGACACCACATTATATATTTAATGGTTGTTAGAAAGTACTGGAACTATAAGCCTGCTAGCCAAACTCCTTCATCAAAAGAGAGAAAAGTAGTCTTCAAATCTTGTTTTCTAGACACTGAACTGAAGTAAAGCAGATGTATTTAAGGTAGATTTAAAATCTGTGGAAGCTTCAGTATTCCCCAGTAAAACAGTTTCTGGCTGCGAGTGAAGCAATGAAGCTCCACCTTTCCATTGGCACTTTTCACCAAAGGCAATAGAAACTGTTCTCAGTATTTCTGCAGAAGAGAATTGAACAAACCAAACTGTGCAGAACCTTCAGATTCTGGCGGCTGATTAGGTTATCACACATTAATAAATTATAGATTTACTTGTAATGGGTGGCTAAAACAAGGAACAGACTTCAAATCCTCTTATTCTCCAAAGTACCTAAGCACTTTGCTTAGCTGAAGGATTACATCTCCTTATTTTAGTGTTCAAGAAATAAAGAACTAAGAATTAATACTAGACTTCTCAATTTGTGTACCCTATGACTCCACATAATCTCTACACATGTCAACAAGTACAGTGAACATAACTCCCCATAGTCCATCAATTTGAAATGTATTTATCTTCTTACACATACAGCTGAACAATCTCTTTCAAATATAATTTAACAGAAAGAGGTTTCAAAAACAGGAAAAAGGTTTGAAATATCACCTTCAGAAGATTTACTGAGAAGTAATCCTGATACAGAACAAAATACTGCAATGCTTTTTTGCCCTGCAACTTTACATTTTACTTGAAAACTGTTTTAAAAGATTCTTCTTTTATGTATATTTCTGTATATTTGACACAAAGGCTTTCTGTTGAAATTCATCTGGCTATTCGACCTCCCTTACCCCCAGATGCCCATGGACAGACACAGTCATTAAAGGACTGGCTGAACAAGTCCTTTCTTTTCTGAAAGGGGCCCCTTTAACAAATTATCTCGGAAGTAGTCCTTATTGTTAGCCACCGAATGATGCAATTCTTTATAGCAGTGAAGATGTGGGATCCACTTCCTCCACGTCCTGACAAACAGTCACACCTCTTACCCACACTGTTAACATCCTTCCACCTGCTGGCATTTTATTGCTTTTCACTAATTCCAAGTTCAGCAGGAAGAACTTTGAGCACCCAGTATAAGCTCCAACATCCACAGTTTTTTATCCATAATACACATTAAGCCCATAATTTCTGGTTTAAAGACAGCAAGAGGACAGGGTACAGCCATCTCCAGCTTGGGGGCTGGCTGAGGTGCCCCAGAAACATCGAACCTGGCTGGGAGCTCACCCCTTTCCCTAGTCCTGTTGGGAGCCACTGTGGTAAAACACAACACTGTGGTATGTTACCTGTTTTTACAGGATTTTGTAGGCAATAATTCATGGTCTACGGAGCAAAAATTGCAAGGTCCTGGAGGAGAAAACAAGTTATTTGGCAGGCAAGCAAACTTGGGTGCACCTTGCTTTCAGAGTGCATGTTGTGTCTCAAATCCATGATTTAAGGCACTTTTCCAGCTGAAAGAATAAACTTGAGATGTTGAATCTAATCACACTGCACCAAAAACTGAGAGTGTATACAAAGCAGGAAGTACAAAAACATGTGTTTCTCACATTAACTATGCAAGCATTGTAAATAAATAATAAAAGTTAATAGCCAGTGAAAAATCAAAATGTCCTTGGTTAACATTTAAGATAAATAATTCAGCTCTGCAAGATGTTTATTATGAGTATAGGTTCTCAGTGGGAAAAACCACCACCACCAAAAACCAGAACAAGCACGTTTCTTATGAAGGCTACCAACCAGCACACAGCTGCCAAGTAATTGGACTTTTCTGGATCAAAACAGGATAAATGGCAAACATTACAAATATCTGTAGGTCTCACTAATTGGCTTAGAAAAAGCACAAAGAAGGTGTCCTGACAGAAAACTAAATCACTTACACCCCTTATTGCTGAGATTGATCACCTGCAGATATTAAAGGCTGATGCTAACACAACACACACTTTGTGATTAAGCAGTAATGCTTTCCAGATTTATTTTTTTTAATCCCATATAATTTTGGATTACCTATGGGAAATCTGTAGGTTATGATTGATAATATTCACTGAACCTGAAAGGAGGAGAAATTTAATGGCTCACTAAAGAAACAAAAGAGTCTCATGCAAAGGTTGAACCAATGATGTTCTGGACTTCATTAAGGCTTTTGACATGGTCTCCCGTAACATCCTTCTCTCCAAATTGGAAAGATAAGTATTGGATGGATGGATTGTTCAATGGACAAAGAACTGATTGTGAGATCATACCCAGAGAGTGGTGATCAATGGTTCAGTGTCCGGATGGAGATTGGTGACAAGTGGTGTCCCTCAGGGGTCAGTATAGGACCAGTGCTCTTTAACATCTTCATAAATAACATCAACAGTGGATCAAGTGAACCCTCAGCAAGTTTGTAGATGACACCAAACTGTGGTACAGTCAACACACCAAAGGGATAGGATGCCATCCAGAGAAACCTAGACAGGCTTGAACAGTGGGCCCAGAAGAACCTCATGAAGTTCAGCAAAACCGACTACAAGGTCTTGCACATGGGTTGTGGCAACCAATACAAATTGGGCGATGTAAGGATAAAGCACACCCCTGCCCAAAAAAGAACAATGGGATACTGGTGCATGTGAAGTTAGACATAAGAAAGCAATTTGCCCTCATAGCCCAGAAAGCCAATCACACCCTAGGCTGCATCAAAAGAAGTGTGGTCAGCAGCTCGAGGAAGGGGATCCTGCTCCTCTACTCTGTGCTGCTGAGGCCTCACCTGGAGTACTGTGTCCAGATGTGGAGTCCTCAGTACAGGAAAGAAGTGGACCTGTTGGAGTGCATCCAGAGGAGAGCCACAAAAATGATCCAAGGGATGGAACACCTCCCCTGCTAGGAGAGGCTGAGAGCTGGGGCTGTTCAGCCTTGGGAAGGAAAGGCTCCAGGGAGACCAGAGAGTGGCCTTTCAGTATTTAAAGGGGAGCTGTAAGAAAGAAGGGGACAGGCTCTGGGGTCTGTTGGGACAGAACAAGGGAAAATTGTTTCCAACTGAAAGATGGGAGATTTAGATTGGATATAAGGAAGAAGTTTTCTGCAGTAAGGGTGGTGAGGCGCTGGCAGAGGTTGCCTGGAGAGATGGTGGATGCCCTGTCCCTGGAGATACTAAAGGTCAGGCTGGATGGGGCTCTGAGCAACCTGATCCAGCTGTAGGTGTCCCTACATGCAATGTTCTCATTGCAGGGGAGTTGGACTAGTTGACCTTTAAGGGTTCCTTCCAACTCAAATGATTCTATGATTCTGTGATTCTAAAAATAACACTTTTAATTACAATCTGCGTGTCAGTCTTTCAAGCTCTCGTCTTCCCAGATCACCATCCTATCATGGATTTATTTCTTCAGACATAGCACAAGGTCATGTAGAACTGCACTCAGATTGTCAGGTAAATAATGATGCAGAGGAAAATACAGGGTATAAAACAACCACTGGCTGAACCTGCCTCCTATTAATCACTTTGTGAGTTAAAAGTCTGGTACTTAACCAACTCCAAGGACTGTTTCATACATACTAGCAATTTGAATTCCCCCATTATTCTGCAATTTTCCTCTTCAAAGCCTGCTGAAAAATATTGTTTGAGATATAAAATACCTTGTATTTGTTTAAGAGGCACAAAGAATTTTGTAAAAGACTCGGGGTAAGTGGTGCCATGTAAAATGCAATCATGACTACTTTTTACAGGAACAAAGATAAACGTTTAGTAAACAAGAAAACTGTGCATGAGTATTACAACTTAAAATGCAGTAGTCTTTAGATAAAGGGGAGAGGATAAGCTGAAATGTCACGTGTCTAATTCTTGAGATATGGAAGACTAAGAGCATGATACAACACCCACTGAAATCAACTCTAAGATGGCAAAAGAGCTTGAGATTGACGAATGCTGACAAAAGCATGCATCAAGTCAAGTCTCACACCAGCAACTGGATCCAGACAATCAAGTATCCCCAGTACCCACTGTATTACAACAAACAGGTCGAGAAGGATCTCTGAGATTTGCAAGCCAGCAAATCAACAATTGTAATGTTTCGCCACAAAATACCCAAGTAAGCTTTGGGGTTAACCCAGACAATTAAAATTCCAAAGACATGACTGCATTTGATCCAGTCAAATAGGAAACAAAAATTATGAGATAGGCACAAAGAGTTTTGTTTTTCTCTTCATAGTAACTGTAGCACAGAAATCCTCTTCATGAGAGCCTAAGATGCAGCCAGAGGGTTTTCCAGTGCTTTGAAAGTTGTGCTTAAGAGCTTCCTCCTTACAATTATCGCTTCACCCAGTGGAAGGCTGGGATGTATTTCACAGTAAGTGCAAAAAGGTTGTCAGGACAAGACTTCCAAAAGAACAAACTCTGCATAGAACCAAATGAGGCAGTCATTTTCCAAATAAATACAAAACAAAGCGTGGTACTATATTGGTACTTGTAAAAAGCCTCCAAATCTTACCTAGGCAATTGAGAGTCAGATAAAGTGAGTGTAAACTCTGTGAGACCAGGCTAAAAAAATACAAACTGTCTTTAAACTACAAAATGGAATTGGATTTTTATATGGGACAATCTTCCCTAGAGTTGTTGAACACATTTTGAAGTGGGCACTATTGAGAAATTATTTAATCATGCAAGCAATTACATTACTTCTACTTCTTACTATATTATATTTTGCTTTTCAGTCATGCATCCAATGACACGGTTTTATAATACAGAAAATCTTTCCATAATTCATTATGTTGTCTCTGTTAACTGCCTTCGGAAAGAATCATAAATCATTTATTTATTTTTCCAGTGAAGTCTAATGTCTCATACCTGTTCTTAGAAATGAAATAAAGGCAATTATAAATAATACTTTGGTTATTCAGACATACTACTCTTACTACCCATACTCAGAAAAAGAGAAGATAATCCTTTCCACAGTCTCCCATAACTCTGAATATGGCATCTAGAAATGAGATGCTCATTATATTTGCTGTCATAAACAAGAATATTCAAGTCTTCTCAGCTTCAACAGGACTGTTTTCCTAAATATTTCTAATCACAAATTTTCAGCAAAATTATTTAAAAATATTAACAGAAAATTATGGTTTTTCTACACTTTTATTTATGACAAAAAAAAAATTCTGGTGGACGTTTCTCAGCAGCCAGTTAAAGCTTTGCTTTATTTTTTTTTCTCTAATAAAAATATTATGATAAACTCCAGTTTTAAAATAAGATACTGATATTTGACTTTTTGCTTTTTACTGGCAGTGTTAGCAGAGAACTGCCTTCTGGTACAAACACGACTTAAAACTTTAAGACGGATAACATTCTAATTCATTATCAGCAAGGGCAAACACAACAAAAGGTGCGCAACAATCTTCAGAAAGCCTCAAAAAAAGTTCAATACTTCATTAAAAATGCTTCTTTAAAATTCCTTTAAATTGGCCCAGTTTATCAGGTGGCAGCAAGGTGATTTGTAATCCTATGCTCCGCTTAATACTGCTTCCCCCCACCCCATCCCATCCCATCTCCTGAGGAAAGGAGACTCAGCTATCCAAGCTGGATGGGAACTGCAATAGGGCTCCAAAGCAGCAAACAGGGGAGTAGCTCTGTGAGGATGTACCATGGGACACACACCTCATATTCACCCACCTAGGAGCTCCGTAAACTGTTCCAAAGTTGTGAAGGCACGGTGCAGCCCTGGTGCAGCAGTATTCCTGACCTTATTTCACTCTGGGAATGCTCCTCCCTCACCAATTCCAACATGCTCATCTGATGTTCCCTCTGCTGCTATGTCTCACAGAGATAACAAGTTACTCCAGGCAGGGAGCTGTCAAGTGCAGTACAGCTCATCTGCAAAGGGCTCTGCAGGCTGTGCAGAGCAATACCCAGCAATGAAAATAGAACAGAGCAGACGGGCAGCCTTTAAAACAAACACAGCTTCATTTATTCATAGCTTAATAACTTACTAATGTGTTATTAGCAACACTCTAAAAAACAGGCTTTGACGCTCAAAAAATCTCTTTCTAAAGGCATGAGTAGTTCCAATTAAGATTTTTTTTTTTTCTGAATGCAGTGATAATCTTCAAAGCTTGAGATCTCTGGTATTAACATAGCCATAATTGAAACTTTTAATTACTTCTTCCTGAGTAATTCCCCCTGCAGCAAACGGCAGCCAGTGCAAGGCCTGTGGCTCTCCAGGGGACACCAGGATCTGGTGAGGGTCTGCAGACCATGGTGCAAGCCATTCTCCTTGCACAGGACAGCAGCCCACGCAGCAGGAACTGGGCTGGCCTGTGAGCCTTCCTCTTCTTAATGCGTACGTGAGGGTTGTAAGGCCCCAAGAGGTCTAATGAACAAAAACAACACCCACACAATTGCTCCATAGTTGGCTTGGAGACCAAAGAAGAGGGTTAGGGAGGAGAGGAGAGTGGGTGCACAAGTGGTCCTGCTTCCTTTTTTTCCTTGGATATCCTTAAACCTGAACACTATGTGCTGGATTATCTCTATGTAGTGTCACAAAACTAATTCAGTACATGCCTCTCCCACGACAGGAACATTTGCAGCTGGCTGTCCAAAACCAAGGCTGTAGCTCATGGCAGTGGCTCATCTCATAGAAACATCATAGAATGGCTTGGTTGGAAGGGACCCAAAGGATCATCAAGCTCCAGTCCCCCTGCCACAGGCAGGGCCACCATCCTCCAGATGTGGTACTAGACCAGGTTCCCCAGGCCCCATCCAACATGGTCTTGAACACATCCTGGGATGGGGCATCCACAGTCTCCCAGGGCAGCCTGTTCCAGCACCTCATCACTTTCACTGTAAAGAATCTCCCCCTGACATCCAATCTAAACCTTCCCTCCTTGAGCTTAAAACCATTGCCCTTGTCCTGCCATTATCTACTCAAGTAAAAAGTTGATTCACCTCCTTTTTATAATCCCATTTTAATTAATGGAAGGCTGCAAAGAGGTCTCCCTGCAGCCTTCTCTTCTCCAGGCTGAACAAGCCCAGTTCCGTCAGCCTGTCTTCATAGGGGAGGTGCTCCAGACCTCTGATCATCTTTGTGGTTCTCCATTGGACCTTGTCCCATCCCTCTACCTGCTCCCACCTCACATCTCAGCCAGGAGCTGCACTGGGCAGAGATCTGCAATGCAGCAGCTAAAGCAATGGCCACGTGTGAAAGGTCAGGAGCTGCTCGATGGGAAAGGAAAGGAACAGGAAGGACTTCTTCTTGGTTTGACTGCCAAAAGGCAACACCCAGATTCCTTCCTGCCTTGGCAGACACTCTGTGGGACTATTTCAAATACCTGTATTTCCCTTCAAACCACTTTTGAATTTCTCTTAACTCCTGTCCTCCTTAGGGGACAAAAACCTAAATCCTGCCTTTTCTCACCAGATTCAGTAACGTTTCCTTACAGCAAAATATAAGTGTCAGACAAAATCTTCACCGGATACAGTCCTAGATCACTCTGAAAGAGCCACTGGGGTGATGTTTAAAAATAATGGTAAATAAATCCAGAGACATTTTTCAGTATCCATGTTTTAAAAGGCAGGTGGTAGGATGCAGAAAAGACAATTCCTGATTTTCTGAAGGCTGGATGGGAATTGTTAGTACTACTGTAAAATGCTAAGCACATGGTAGCAAATTAACACCACAGTATTTAATGCACACCTTCACTCTCATGATATGAAATGTATAGCAGCCTCTGTGCCATGCAGTTTTTAATAAGCCTTTTTAATTCCTGATAGATGTTCAAAATGTAAACAATTGTAAAAAAACACCTCCTGCCACACTAAAATAATTCATCTTCTGCCTTCATACAACAACAGAGAGAAGTCGTTCCTATTAATAATCCTCTCCCACCCTGAGCCGCGTACTCTCTAAGCAATCTGGGTATTCATAAGCTGGGGTGAGAAATGCTGAAGAGGCTCAGCAGAGGAAAATTAAGAATGTATGCAGTTAGAAAGCTCAGAATGCTATCTGTTGGTTTATATTTTTTCTTACCTCCATAAATTATTTCAGAAGTGATTTGGTAGATGTGGAAATGACCAATTTTTTCTAGAAGCTGCTGACACCACTTCGGCCACTACAAACTTCAATGCCCTCCTTTTGCTCTCTCCAATGCACTCAGATGCTCTTTGCCTTTCTCTGCCTTCAAATCTCTAATATTAAAGCTTCAAAGTCCATCCCTCACGTCACTTACATCTCCAGTAGTCTTTGCAGAGAGCTCAGAAAGGGAATTTCTGACCATGTGTGTCCTAGACAAAACCAGCTGTGCTGGGGTCATAGCAAATGTCTGGGTACTGAGCAGACTGGAGCTGTCTCATAATTAGAGCCTGGCATCCTCTCAAGCATGAATTAAATACTAATGATGAATTTTCGTCACTCTTGTGATTCTCCGTATGTAGGTCATATTCCATCATAACTATTAAACATAAAGCTATTGTGTTCTAGACATATCGTAGCAAGGGGCCCCCAGCTTCATGCCCTACTAAATGACTATCTATGGGCAAAACATCCAGAAAATCTTTTTATGTCACCTTATTTCTGCCAACTATTTTCATCCTAGCTGCACAACCAAACACACTGCACCTGTTTTGCTTCCTTAATCTATCCTCTTCTTTTCTCTTTCTCTTAAATTCTTCTGCTCTCCCATCCTCCTCAGGCGAAGTTGGGAAAATCTGTCACTCAAACACAAATGCATTTTTTTTCTTTGTGTGCTTAATCAAATGCTTGTATGTGAGCTTTTATTTTGTTCTGGAGTATTTTTATAAGAATTTTATATAGATTCTGTATAAGTGCATCTTGTATTTAGACATATACACAATGTGCAAACAAAATTTGTGTCAGAACTGTCAAATGGTAAGAAAAAAAGTTTCAAACTTCAATTGCTATGGCAGTTGGGTAACAACAACCAAGTCACAGACATGACCAGAAGCTGAAAACACAACTCAGTAGAATTACCTGGTGTCCAGAAAGAGAAGTACACATTACACAGCAGTGAGAAGAAATAAAAGGGGTAAATTTTGCCCTGACCCACAGAACACGTCTGGTGAAGCTTAGGCTCTTCTCAGAGGCAGGTAGGGACTCTAACAAGCCAGCTCCTAGTTCTCCTTTTTCCAGATGAATTCATCAAATGACTGTCTCATTCTTCACTGCAGTAAATATGGAAATTGAAAATGCTGAGATAATGGAAATAGGTATTCATCAATTCAGTTATTGATACACAGTGCAGCAACACATAGAGCCGTAGGGATCACTGATGCTGCCTTTCCAACACAGCTGCTACAGGAGGCATTGTGCCTGCAGCAATACACGCAAGGTAAATTCTGAGAAATAAACAAATGAGTCACACACTGATTCACTTAGTGTACAGCTGAAAACCTGATTCAAGGCTGGACTGGAAAAGCAGCTGTTAAAGCACAGGCATGTGACATGAGACATAAGCCACACAGGTGGGATGGAGTGACAACCAACAGCCCAGGACAAAATATGACCAAAGCAAAGCACAGTGTCCAGCCCAAAAGCCAGACGTAAGACTGTTTAAAGAAAGGGTCTAATTTACCACTGAATGTTTATAATAACAAAGGTTGTAGCCTGGAGATTTTTTTTTTAAGATCAGCTATGTGCATGCTTGTGATTTTCTCTATCAATTATCCCAGTCTTTTATATGTAAAACTGCCTTTCCTTTAAATTCTCTTGGTTACAGGCGGGAGTTGGAAGAAAAGAAGATGCATTTCTGGTTCAGCAAGAATTAAGAACTACAAAAGAGCCAAGACAGTCACTTTGGTGCACGTTCTCCATCTGCTAAATAATGTTTCAAGGGCTGAAAGATTTTTAGTAAGACTGGTGCTTAGCAAGTGCCCCCAGTACACAAATGGGGATAGAGCTTATGCTCCTGAAGTCACAGCTTGGGTGGCAGGAAACCAAGTGCTGCACTGCGTGGCTGTTCTTAATTCTCCAAATATCCATTTGCACAGATAATCAATTTTCAGAGTCAGGCTGCTGCTGGAGAACATGGCACACCTTTGTTCTCAAAAGCAACCATCACCGTGCTGCACTGCATTTTATCAGCTTGCCAATATTTGAGCAACATGCTCTGTCTTTCACTTTGTCCCCAGAGCAATTTAATTGCTTGAGATCCCTTCACACCAGCTTCTCCCATGCTTGAACGTGCTTAGTCTTCACATAAAGATACAAATGTTTGCAGATGGGTATCACATGGCTTCTTCGTTTCAGCTTCTCATGCTGAAACTCCCAGCCAGCTCTGTCTTCTTGGGGAGAATTTCAGCATTTCTACATGGTAGTGCTAGACTCCTCTTGCTGAAATCCCCATAGTTCCGAGGCATCATGTGGGATGGACAACAGCCAGCCCTGTGCCCTGGCTACACCACAACTTGCTTCCCACTGGCCATCAAGAAATTCAGATCATTAGAATAAAAACCTAACAGCCACAAAAAGATCATCAGAGACAAATTAAGAATATAATTAATATCCAAGATTGCTGCAAGTGAGGGGAACGTTGAGCTGGCAGTACCTGTGCTGCTGTCAAAGGTGAATGTTGCAGGCTGGATGACCAGGCAGTTTGTCTGCATCTCAGTATCCACATTTCTGAGGCTGGTAGGATAACTCATGCCAGGCTTAAGCTACACAGCATGGACAGTTGGAATGTAAACTGGAGTCAAAATAGCTAACGAAGTATTATTATAGGCATAGTGAGAGATATACAAGTTCTTAATGCCTGTAAAAACATTCAAGATCACACTCCTATCTGAAATGAAAGAATATCTGGCACAAGACAAAAGAAGGAATGAAACAAAACTAAAGCAGCTTTGCCAGACTTTAGGGAACGGCAGGCTGAAAAGTCCAGCTGGAACTCCCAGTTTCAGATACCTGAAAACCTTAAGAAGCTGTCAGTCTGATGCAGAAACTGCAAAACCCCAAGCCTCTTCTACAGCTCACTCAATGTGCTTCATTAAGGGAAAGGGTGAGTGACCCAAACACCTGCTCCAGGCTTTGCTCAATATGTCAGCTTAAGACAAACAATGCCTTGAAAACAGTGCAGCCTGTATTAGGTGTTTCATCTCTTCTGTGTGCTGTGTTGATCCTTTTCACTAGAAATTCCTTATTATTTGATATGCATGAGGTCATCTTTCGGCTTGGCTCTTTTATGTTCTGTGCATGAAGGCAGCTGTGCCAAGCCATTGTGCCAAGAAGGCACTCTGAGTCACTAGGGTCATAAAAACTCATCCAAGTCACAGGCTTTTTCTTCTTTAATATCACAAAGCACATTAGTCCAGGCAAGGCTTCCCTGATTGAATGGCAGATCTTCCGAGGAGCAACTCCGAGTTTTAGATTTGGAATATAGTAAGACTCAGATGCAATGCTGGTGCACGCAGAAGCACTCTGATTAGTATGCACCAGTCTGAGGATGTCTTGATGGCTCCGTGCAGAAGCTAACTCTTTCCAGTTATGTTGGGCACTTTTTCATTTAGTAAAGTGGCATCTCGGTCCATCTCTTCCTCCATCTCTTCCTAATTTTTCAGAACAGGCAAGCCTGCCTTTGATAAGAAAAGAATACACGGCCAGGGAAATGTAAAGATTTGGCCCAAAATGTGAATATGACAGAACTGGAGCTACTGGAAACTGAAGCTGAAACGTCTCAGCATTGCTACCTGTACTTAGGTAATAGCACTGCATACGTTTTTCCTTAGAAACAAATACATGTATTTATCTTCCTTGATTTGCAGATGTTTCTACTTTTTGCAGAATGCACAGATTTTGTTCCAGAAGAGGAAACAGATGGTAGCTGTGACAGTGGCAGCATTCCAAGGTGGAGAGAAACCATTCTTGAGGCTACCATAAGCTTATAGCTAGGACTCCCAGATCTGTGCAGTCTGTTGGTGTGAACTGGATGCTGCTGTCACTGCAAAGTTTCCAAACTCAGAGATGATGATGCAAATCTGAGTAGCAGCAGAAAGAGCTTGTCCCTTAACGCAGTTTCTCCATTAGTCCAAGCCCTCAGCTGAGAACCCACCTCATGCAGTTGTACAGTTAATGCACAAGAAAAAACTATGGCCAGTGAAGAGAAATAATTAAAAATATATATGTATACCAATAGTCCTGCCTGAAAATAAAAGTTCAAATGTAAAAACAAACAAACACCACCAACAAAAAACACCCATCTTTGGTAGGATCAGAGAAATTCTTCAAATCCCTTCTGTCTTAAGGAATGACCAAAAAGCCACTTGCTAGGAGGGAAGAGACTGTAAAGACTGAGGATCAGATGTGGGAAAAACAAAGGAAAATGCCATGGGAGCACATTATTTGCTGCTTGAAGAGGGATAGGTACAAGGTTATTTTGAATTGTGCAGCAAAAGGAATCAGAGAAGGAATATAACGAACATGGAAGACAGCACTATTCAGCTAAAGAGCAGGAAACACGACCTTAATAGCTAAACTTGGCCAGAAGCACTTTATAGGAGCATCTGTGAAATTCTGGGGGATAAAGTGAAGGTGAAAGCCAAGAAATAATCAGGAAATCTGAGAAATATTTCATCAAATGTTCCTGAGAAAGGCACTCGTGGGATCCTGTGAAAGACCCACATGGACATGAGAGGCCAAGGAAATCTACAGGGGGCTGGGAGGGCAACTACATCAGTTTAGGTAGAGCAGAATGAGCACGAGGACTCCTGAGGAAAGTGTTGGTGTGATGATGTTGGACTAGAAACCTGAAAAGGCTGTCAGATGTGGATGGACACACAGAGCTTCCTAAGAGGCAAGGAGCCAGAGGTAGAGAGGCTGGTGTGGAAAAAAAGAGAAAACAACAGATCATGGGCTGCAACCCAGACTTCTGGAGGCATTCAGGAGGTGCTGAATTAGGAGCTGAGCTGCACCAGGCCACCTGCAGTCAAGGGACAGAGGCATGCACCTCAGAATGACCTGCTTCCCATAACCAAGTATGGGCCTTAAGGGAATTCCTCTTCTGTCCTATGTGCCATAGATGTCTAAAGCTACCTGAGACGAATCTGGGCCTTTCTGCCGAGAGTACTTCTCTGAGAAAGAAGTGTTTTGTCCTCCCGTCCAAAAAAGGAGAAAATCCTTTTTTAAAGTGGACAGTTGGACTAGATGATCTTGGAGGTCTTTTCCAACCTTGGTGATTCCATGATTCTATGATCCCCTGAAGATGAAGGTGACTAGCAGAGCTATGAAAAAGGGGAACCTTTGCATTACAATTACTTGTGAGCCTGCAGCTAGTGAAAAACAGGCTTGGAAAAAACCTGCATGTGACCGTGGGCTGTGAGGGAAATCTAACTGCTTACAAAAGGCTTCTGAGTCAACAGAAACACAGTGGGGGAGCCAGAGAGCAAGCAATTTAACCCAAGGACAGAGTGGAGTGCAAGGAAATGAGAGCACCAGAGAAACAGGCTAAGGAACTCAAGAGAAACAAGAACAAAACCAGACCAAATCAAACAAAGAAATAGAGATGCAAACTGAAACAGAGCTATAAATAAATGAGAGAGACCTAAAAATAAAACCACTTTCTGTAGAAAAGTAATGAGAAGTGTCATTGCTAGGGAATCCCCATGTGAGGATTAGAGAGGGGGAGAAAGAAGCAGGATAGAAACCAGCTAAGCCACATGATCATGAAACTGGAAGCAAGAGAAGAAAAAAAAAAAGCTGCTTTTTTTTTGGAAAATATGCAAGCTTAGCAAGCTAAAGATCAGCACACAGTCAGAGCCTGCCAGCAAGCATGAAAATAGCATTCAGTAGCGCTGGTGGCTCACATGAAGGTCACGGTGCATGTAGATCTGCACAGTGCGGCAGCGGGGCTGTGTATCACTGCCCAGTGCTGGAATACCTGGTGAGCATCTGCAGCTGAAAAACTACAGCAACAATGTTAGAGGAGTGAAAAAAAATACAGTTTGGGTTATTAAAATGAACTGCAAATGACAGTTTGCCCAGGCAAATATCAGACAGGCTTTCTTTTTACTTACAGGCTCAAAAAATCAATACAATAGAACAAATATCCAAACATTTAATAAAGAAAAAGAAAATAGAATGTATGGTGGCTGTAACTTGTAATTTAATGCTTTCATTGGACCAAGCTTTGCTTCTCCCCCTGAAAAATTATATTAAGAAGGCAGAAAACCTGCTTCCTCTACCCAGGGACACCAGTGCAGCTAACCTGTCCATTCCACATTTCCCATTTCATCCATCTGCTCAGTGGGCTATAGCATCAGCCATCTTGCTAATTATCTCCTTGTAACACATGGAAATTGCTGAGAATTTCCCCCTTAGTAAACAGAGGTTCAAGGAAATGAGAAAAAAATTCCAAGTTTTGCTACTGCAGGGAATAATGCCCCGAATGCTTTCTATCAGCAAACCGTCAGTTTGCCTCAGATGACAAGGAGATATGCAAGGCTTCCAACATCTGCCAGCAGCCTAAGAATAAAGGGCAAAAGAAGCAGTTTCAAAGGAGCAGAACCCAGATCTCTTCTCTTTCTGTGTAACTTCTTTATCCTGAAATATGTTTACAATTCTGCAAGAGCAACAGCCAGGACAGTAATCCCAGATCCTTTCACAGGTCACCGCTGCTGCTCGGTTCTAGTTTTGAACACAAAACCATTCACATTTTTGAGAAAATCTCTCAGAAATCATCATATTCTTTTTACAACACTAAAAGCATTGCTAGCAGTTCTGTTGCAATTTTTAATCCATTCAGATGTAAACCTAAACTACGATTAATGTATTCAACTCTTCATTCCCATGAAAGCGCGATTTAGATCCACCTGAAATACTGGTTGCAGTTAGCCAGGCTTTCCACTGCTTCCTGTTAGGCTCCTTCTGCTAGGCAAATCTGTAGTCCCCTCTGCTTCTTAGCTCCAGCTGAGTCAGATAAAAAAGGAATCGAGAGCCATTGAGAGTATGACTGGGTGAGCAGTGACTGAAAGTATTCCAGAGGACTGAGCCTCGTGAATAGCCAAGCGCTAGAAATGCTAATTAGTGCCAATACAAACAGAAGTTTAACCCTGAGACAAAACATTTTCTTTCCTATTAATGAGAACATGCACGCCGGATTTTCTGTAAATCCTATAAAATCACTAACAGCATCAAGGCAACATATTATTTAAGAGCAGCAGCTCCTCCTACCAGTGCACTGGGAAACCGCATTTAATCTTTGCATCAATTCTTCTAGGGCCATTTCTTCAGTGTGCAGCCAGCGTCTCATTCTCTGATGAAACAAAAAGAATCCACAGCAAACATGTCCCCTCTGGTCCAAGAATGGAGAAGGGAGGAAAAAACAAAACAAAACGGCAAAACAGGCAGCACTACAGCAGTGCTTCGCAGCCCTGCATTTCAATGACTCCCCAGTGCTCCCTGGGTGAAGGTGGGAGCCCGCGCTCTCTCCTGGGCGAGGCGGGTGCTGCTGGAAGCCTGAGCCGTGCCCGTTGAATCCAGCAGAACCACTTGGGACGTCTCTCTCCTCCTCTGGGCTGGGGTTTGCCCGCAGCAGAGCTCTCAGACGCCACAATTAACGTGAAGCAGCGACGAGCAGCTTGCTAGCACGCTCGCTGCCAGCCTGCTGAGTGCATGAGGAAGGACTGTGCTGTATTGACAGCACGTTTAGGAACCGGCGAGAAGCAATGGATTGCGTGAAGCTCTGGCCTCATCCTTACGTGAGCGTTCTGCCTCTTGCTACCTTCTTGTCAGCTTGCTGCAGGCTAAATTGCTCTGGAGTAAAATTCCTCCCCACTGACAATCTCAAAGCCGTTCTGCTGCTTGCCTGTGCTTTCACGCTCTGTTTGAAAGGTTCGTTTTTGAGAACAGAAGACTCCGAATTTCCTTCAAATGCTGAATTTGCCCCAACTATCTTTTTCGACTAGTTGAAGGAGCTGGGCTGCTTAAATGCTGAAACGCAGCAGTCTCCAGAACTGCGCACCAGGAAAGAGTTTTAGCACCTTAAGTACCTAAAGCCTTTGGGTTTTAGCTTCTGGGTACATGAAGTATCCCCTTTGAGGCATGTGGGGCATACACCAGAGAGCTGCAACGCCAGTTAGCCAGGACAGGCAAGCCTGTCAGCCAATGCACCTCTGCTGGCTCTCTGTGCTATGCTTTAGGGATAAAAAGAACTCTTAGGGATATAGAAAATCCGGAAGATTGAGAGCCAGTACTGCTCCTTGTAATGGGTTTTCACTTCTTTTACAAAGGCTATTTGACACCTTTCAAACCATGAGGCTTTTAATGCTCCCCCCTTTCAAGGTTATCTCAATGCCCATTAAATCTCATTGCTGTCATCTTTTTCTTGACGTTTGGCTGCTTTTCTCTAGTATTGTACTCAAACTATTGCTTTTAGTCACATCCTCTTATATTTCAGCCATTACATAAATAAGAAAGTTTATGGAATCGTAGAATATCCCAATTTGGAAAGGACCCATAAGGATCATCAAGACCAACTCCTAGCTCTACACAGGACCACCCAAACACCAGGCCATATGTCTGAGAGTGTTTTCCAAATCCTCCTTGAACTCTGGCAGACTGGGGCCTTGATCATCACCATGGGCAGCCTGTTTCAGGGCCCGACCACCCTGTGGTGTAGAATCCTTTTCTGACATCTTGTATACTTAAAAGGATATTGCTATGTTACTTGAGATAAAGCTTATTTTCTACACATCGCACACAGCAGCCAAAAAGCAGCAGTTCTTTCTGGGAAGTGTGTGGATAGCTACAATGATTTGTCCATAACTTTCAATAGTAACTTCCAAATGTTTCTTGAACACCTCCAGGGATGGTGACCCTACTCCCTCCCTGGGCAGCCTGTGTCAGTAACTCACCACTCTTTCTGAGACGTTTTTCCAAAATCCAACCTGAAACTTCTCAGTGCAACTTGAGGCCTTTTCCTTTCATCCTATCGCTATTACCTCTTAGAAGAGGCCAACTCCCATTTTGATCTCCACTTCATCATTCATCAATGAATTCCAAAATGTAACAACCTTCAGCATGAAAAACTGCTTTTGTTCAAATCACCTTCCTGGAATTTTTCTGGGTGCCCCAGTTTGCCTTTTGTGAAGCAGTGGAAAAAAAAAAAAATACCACCACAGGAAATAAACACTCGCTATTCACTTTCCCAAGCTATTCATGACTATACAGACCTCCACTGTAGGTGATATTATGTCCCTTCCAATTGTCTGTTTTCCAGACAGAAAATTTCCTGCACTAATTAGTTCCTATTTGCACAAAAGCAATTCCATACTTCTGGCTGTCTTTGACATAAGTTTGCATAGCCTAATTCTAGTGAAAGAAAGTGAACAAAACAAGACATAGGACTCAAGAAGCTGTCACAGCACGGGTTATATGGTGCCATAAAGATGTTGCTCCCTGTTTCCCTCGCGATGTACTCTTTGCCTTTCTGACCAACACTGAGTGCTGACTGAGCAGCTGCTGTTTGCAGGGAACTGCCCAAAGTGAGCCCAGATCTCCTGCTGAGGGTGACAGCTAACTCAGGAATACCGTTGGCTTTTTTCAAGTGTATGACTTTGGACAAACAGTTAATTTCAGACACTGCACTGCTCGGTGATTGAGCATCACAAATTGATTCTCTATCTGTTTGCAATCACAGTTGAATTTGATTATGTTGAAGAACTTCTTACGTCATTAGCAAAAGTTGTCTTTTGTGCTTCATTTCCATTCCCAGTTCAGGTATGAATACACTGAATAGCTGAAGCTCCTGCAGAAACCCCTTCTTTATTCCACCAGTAATGCCCCCTCACCCACAGAAAACTAACCACTCAAAGCAACTCTGTTTCATACTTTTAATACTTTTTGTTAAATACTACTAATCCTCAAGTGGGCTTCCATTTTAACCCATGGGAGCTTAGTTTCCCCAACAGCTTAATAGCAGTTACAGTGAGAGCAATGCTGTTTGCAGAATACTAAGTGCAACTACAAGAAATTAAAACACTTCCAGTTCTCCCCAATGCTTTGCATATGCTCCGAACCACCACCTGCAAAGGAAATAGGCAGAGCACAGAGGTAGTTATGCCCAACCAGGTAAATCCCCTGCCTCACATCCCATACTGGTTTCCGGCAATGCAGTGTGTTCAGCATTGGATTGGCAAACCAGCCATAATCTTTCCTGCATTGGCCCAACGCAGTGTATCATGGAACAGCACAGAATGTGGAAGCATTGAAGCTACAGGCACCCACCTAAAGTAGTGCAGATGCAGACAGACTTACCTAAGCTGGACCTGGGCAGAATAGAACGAGACCCACTTTCCCAACTCAGATCCTCACAGGTCACACAAAGAACTGACACATGCACCCAGTGTACCAGAGCAACACTGAACGCTTGCCTTAAATAACTGGAAGCAAAAGAGGAAACAGGACAGTCGATATGAGAGATCCAAGTAGAAAATGCATTTTTAACATTTCAGACTCCTTTTGGCACCATTTCTTCCTCCATGAAGCAAAGGAAATTTTCCTTTTATTTTTCTGAATGACTGAGTTCTCTTGGTAATCAGCCCAGTTAGGCTTTATTATGTAAAGCATCTGGGATTTGAAACCGGGATTCATAAGCAGAGATGGCAGTATTCAGTTTCTGGCAACATCTCACTCTTCCACAGGAACAAAATTGTTCCTAGATTCACAATCTGAAGGAATACAGAGGATTTTGCATTGTATAAGTCATTGCTTTAAAAATACACACAGGAAGGAAAAATACTGAAAGCTTTCTCTTCTTAAAAACATGATCCTCCAGCATTCATACAAAGCTAAAGTGTGGGCAAGCTTCATATAAGAACATGGGATAAAGAACTCCTCAGATGTACGAGCTTTTAACACTGGTACTCTACTAAAACTATGCCTTGTTTGCTACCGTATTCATTTACTGAACCTCTGTCTGCCTCAGTATTGGATCACAGAATTCTCCAGGAGAAGCTGGAAGCCCATGGCTTGGACAGACACACTTTTTTCTGAGTAAAGAACTGCCTGGATGGCCCAGAGAATGGTGGTGAATGAAGTTAAATCCAGCTGGCATCTGGTCACAAGTGGTGTTCCCCAGGAGTCAGTATTGGGGCCTGTCCTGTTCAGTACCGTTCTTGATGATCTGGATGAGGGCACTGAGAGAACCCTCAGTAAGTTTGCAGATGGCATCAAGTTGAGATGAACTGGGGGTGGGAAGGTCCTTCAGAGGGATCTGGGCAGGCTGGATCACTGGGCTGGGATCAGCGGGAAGAAGTTCAACTCATCCAAGCGTCAGGTCCTTTGGCCACAACAACCCCATGCAATGCTACAGGCTTGGGACAGAGAGGCTGGAAGACTGTATGGAGGAAATGGGTCTGGGAGTATTGATCTATGCTTGGCTGAACATGAGCCAGTGCTGTGCCCAGGCGGCCAAGAAGGCCAATGGCATCCTGGTTTGTGCCAGCAGTAGCAGGGAAGTGATTGTTTCTCTGTACTCAGCTCTGGCGAGGCCATACCTTGAATACTGTGATCAGTTTTGGGCTCCTCACTACAAGAAAAACATTGAGGCAGGCCCTGAAGCATGTTCAGAGAAGGACAATTCTATGTCCTTCTATGCTATGAAGCTATGAAATGTCTGGAGCACAAGTCTTATGGGCAGTTGCTGAGGGAACTGGGATTATTCAGTCTGGAGAAGAGAAAGCTCAGGGGAGACCTTACCACTCTCTACAATTACCAGAAAGGAGGTTGTGGGGCGGTGGGAGTCAGCCTCCTTTCTCACATAACTAGTGATAGGAGTAGAGGGAATGGTCTCAATTCGTGTCAGAGGAGAATCAGATTGGATATTAGGAAAAATTTATTCTGCAGAAGAGTAGTCAGGTCCTGGAACAAGCTGCCCAAGGAAGAAGGAGAAGTCATCGTCCCTGGAGGTGTTCAAGAAGCATTTAAATGCAGTAGTAAGGAACATGTTATAGTGGGCAAAAACTGGTGGTAGGTTGATGGTAGGGCTGGATGATCTTGGAGGTCTTTTACAACTTTGGTGATTCTGTGATTATATGATTCTATGAAATCAACCCAGAAAACATGCTCCTGTCAGGGAGGGTGGTTTTCTTTCCAGAATAAATACATGGTGAGGAATCACAAAATTAATTTCTGAAGAAAATCCACCCAATGTTTTTCAAAGCTCAAATATTTTGAGATTTACAATCCTCCAAATCCTTTTGTGCGTGGATGTGTGTGTGCGTTCAGATTTGGAGTATTAAGAAAATCCAAATTTTACTACATGCCCTACTTTATAAAATCACTATTTCAAAAGAATTGGCTGTGCACATACAAGTTTATTAGCTCTGCCATTCAAGGTCAGGGCTAATTTAAAATGTTCTCAGCAAATGACTGTAATGAGATGTGATATTTAGCTGTCACTTATAATTGTTAATTTCACAGACAGTCAGTAATCTAAAAAGTGTTCAGAAGAAAAATAGTAGGATATTTCCAGGACCATTCAATTTGATTCCACGGAATAAATTTGAAGTGCTTGCCCTTGAGGCACAGGCAGACATGTTGTATCAGAGAGAAAGGACAGAGTAGAAGGATGTCAACTTTCATTCTAAACTTCCTTTAGTAATGGGATGTATCCAAAACTTAGTCTGCCTTTTTCCCCACTTTCACAGCTTTAAAAACGTAGCATTCATTGGAGCTTTGGAGTCACAGAAAGTTCTTCCCTTTATCAGAACAGTCAGAACAGCCAGTAGTGCACTCAGCAGAGAAGGCACCCAGGACATGGGAAAGCTCAGTTTACGAGAGGCCTAGCTGATCTCAGGCCCAAATGTCAGCACAAAATTTCAGGTCCTTTGCTTACCATTTCTCAAGTACTTCAAGTTTTCTTTCTGCAAAGTTTTGCTGCCAGCTTTCTTATCAGATCAGTTTCAATATGATAAAAATGACTTGCTCCTTCAGCTTTCAGTTCACCAACAGTGAAGCTCAGTGCCTCTGGCATCTCATGTCATGTACTTTTAATACAATTCAACCACCTGTGTTTACTCATCAGATCTAGCTAATACATCAAGGTTTAAATGTAGAATTACTGTTTCCTCAAACACCAATAGCTGAATGCATACAAAGACAGACTCACAGAACTCAGATATGCCAATCTATAGTGCTGTTTTTGATCCAATTCCAGTCAGTTGTTACTTACAATAAATAAAAGAAAATCATGAAAATAAAAAAGATCAGAAGTACATAAAGACTTCTGAGGAAGTAAAGGAAAAATACACAGGGCTGTCAGATACATAAGAGAAAGCATCTCCTGCTATTTCATTGAACACAGTCAGGTATTTGTCACAACACACAGTGCTTAAACACAACTACTGTCAGAACATTAGGCCTGGGAGAGATTTCAAGGAACAAAAGAATTATTGTATAATTGCATTATTTAAAAGCTGTGATTGCAAAGGGCAGCATATAGAGGAAACTGAAGATGCCAGACAGCCTGCACTGGAAAGCACTAATATGTACAAAAGGAAAAAAGTTATTTTCACTCCCTAGAGACAGTTCTGTGTTAGCATCACTCTAAGAGCCATTTACTTCCTTCAAGACCTTGACTGACCCTTAAAAGAAACAAACACGCATTAACAAAAAAGTCACCTTGATATCCTTGGTCTTTAATTCAGTTGGATCTGCCACTGTTAGGAATACCTTTGACAAAGGTTAAAAAAAACAATAATAATAATAAAAAAAAATCAACAAGTAACTTCAATGGCAATGCTCTATTGGGTAAAAATAAAAGAAATGCATAAAATAGAACCCCACCCTATCAAATAATGCTTACAGTGTTATCAAATACAGAAGTCAGACATTGTTTAAGTATCCAAGACTTCTGAATTACACAATGCTCCCTGTGAAAACTGTTACCTTATTTCATCTCTTTAAATACCCAATTTCTCTTTGCTGCCACATCCAGTAAAGTGAGTGGAAGGGGTATGGGAAGAAAGCACAGACAAACACTTTGAAAAAGTGGTTATTACATGGCTCAACTTTGATTTTCCTGCTTTCACGGGATTAGGCAGTGTGCTGATCAAAAACTGCACTGCTTGCTTTGCAACAGAATAAATATTTTTGTAGGTATTTTCTAGCTTTTTAAACATCAACAAGAAGATGAAGCACAGGATTTGCAAGACAGATCACGAATAAAAGATGACATATATATAATTCTTCTACACTCTTCCTTCCTGTGCTTGCTCCTGCCATTTGCATTTAAAACTAAAGACCAGTTTCTCATGGAAAAGACAGTGCACTTACCCACTCCTTCCACCTCCCTAGTCCTCCAAAAGTCTTACTTTGTACAGAGGGCACACCAACAATTCTACGGTAATATAAGTAACTTATAACAACCAAAGGAAATAGTAATTAAAAAAAATCCATGAATACTTCACTTCAAGTGATGTGGTGACGCACTGGAACAGGTTGTGCAAGGAGGCTGTGGATGCCCCATCCCTGGAGGCATTCAAGGCCAGGCTGGATGTGGCTCTGGGCAGCCTGGTCTGGTGGTTGGTGACCCTGCACATAGCAGGAAGGTTGAAACTAGATGATCATTGTGGTTCTTTTCAACCCAGACCATTCTATGATTTTATTTTTCAAGCCATTTCTAGAGAGATTTCTTTAAAAAGTTATACCTCTGCCAAGACAGATACAGATTATCTGGTGGAAGGTCTTGGAAACAGAGACTGAAGATACAAATGAGTAAACTCCTAAATGCAAAGGACATAATGCCTAAGTTTACATATAATTTTACATGGGCAGCTGCCTTCTTTTAGAGAAAAGTGATTTTATGGGACACCATAGAGACTATTTTAGATTTGGAATCACTGCCAGATGTCTCTGTAATATTCGTCAAGCTACAGCCAATGTTTCGTCTGTTAAATGTTTTGTTTGTTAAAATTTTTCTTCCATACAGCAGACTCCTTAGTACAGTGTGTTACTTTTCCAGTATATTTGGAAAACCTTTTTACTAACAGAAAACAGTCACAGATATGACTTCTATCTCACATACCTGTGACTCAGTTACTCACATAAAGCTACGTTAATGAAACCTGTCAAAATCAATTCTTCTTTAGTGCTTGTTCAACATAACTTCTCTTTCACAAATAATACAATAGAGCAAATAAAAGTTTTAAATTCTTCCTGATATAATTATACAAACCACACTGTTGCATGGATTTGTTTTTGGCTTGAACAGTTGAAGCTCATTATATGCACCACCAAAATATCCTAACACAATACATGAAATCATACTCCTGTCACAGCCAGAACAAAAATACTCTTCTGAAAGAACACGTACATGTACCCCACAACGAATTTATTAAATAAAATACAAAGCCAATGTCCTGCCAAAAATTGTATCATGAGGCGAATGTACCAACAATTATTTTCAGCAGCATGCTAACCACCAAAATCCAGCTGATTGCAACAATTTGCAGACAACAGCACTGAACTTAAAAGGTAAGACTTTAAAAATAAGTGTGCAGAAAACTAGATGCTGTAGAATATACACAAACACACACACACAGTCCATGTTTACTTCTGTAAATACCAACCTTTCTTATTGTTCTGTCCAAAATCCAATGCATGCAGCCCATCTCCTTTGATTATGTATTTTAAGTAAGAGCAGCATACATGACACAGCATTTGAGAAACAAATGTAGTAATAACATCCAAGTGTGCACATCAAACTCCTCAAATGCAGTAAAATTGACAGACTCAGTGCAGTGCATTTTGCTTTTGCACTGAATTTGTTTCCAAGGAAACCAATAGCTGCAAATGTCTTCCCATGTAAGTGCAAAAGAAAATTCAACAGTGTGATTACTTGTTTATTCAGTATTTTATTCACACATTTATTCTATTCAATATCAAATTATTCTTCAGTTTCTGTTAGAAGACCAGAATTAATGTGTCTTTTGTCTTCCCCCCATAATCTTACTGAACATGTGTTACTAAAGGAAACGGGCTACCTATAAATCTTTTCCTCTTTATCCTCTTTTAATGCCCCAAAGTGATCAGCTTCCCCTGCTTTTCCTCCTTCAATAAGAGCAAGCAAAAAATACCCTATGTTAGGTTTTCATCCTAAAAGGTTCTCCAAACCTGGCAATACCCCAAGCTTCCAAGGAACAACACTGACCCAAGGAGGCTGCAAGAATGCTAATTCTAACCATGTGGAATAGAATTGCAAAATTGTACCATGCTATAGAGATATCACCATGGCCAACATGATGTAGGCTTCTTAGGATGAGAGTATAAAATATAAATATTAAATAAAAACTTAACAGAGATGCAGGCTAGAAAATCACTTTTGCTGCAGGGGACATTAAAACACTACTACATACATCTCTTATTTGTTATTTATATAGAAAGTTCCAAAACTGACACATATAAATGAAAAAAACTACAGACATTGCATCTTTTGTAAATTTAGACATTCTTTGCCTGCATAAAAAATTAGAATATTTACCATACCTCCTCTTTCAGCATTGGTGATTCAACAGCAACATCTACTGGACATGAAGGGGCAAGATACAACTTATTTAAAGAGATTAAAGAGCCAGGCTCAGAAGCAGAAAATACTTACAGTGTCAATCTTCACATACTTTCACATATTTTTGCATAACCTGAGCTGAAAAAACCTGAAGATTTACAGATGAATTTGGTCTGTAATTACCTCTCCAACGAGAAAACAAACCCAATAAAAGGATGGATAAAAATAGCAGTGACTTACCATTGCCATCTGGAGACCAGATATTTTTACTACATCTTTGAGGGATATTAGATATGCTGTGCTAACAGAACCATTGAAAGGAGTTTATTATACCCCTTTTTTGCTCTTTAAATCTGTTTTTCCTATTCATTAAACAATTTTCCTTTAAAAAACAATTAGAAAAAGAGAAAGAGAGAGAGAGAAAGAGAGAGAGAAAGAGAGAGAAAACAGGAATAACTAAAATCTTGCCAGATCAGACCTCAGACTGAACAAAAGTTCTTGAAAACATCATGACCACCCGTGAACCTTTAAAAGCTAAGGACAAAGATCCCCAAAGATTTTGGCCTTATGATGCCCAGCACTGGCCTTCTGTAATGGCAGAACTGTAATGGCAATGTCTAAACTTCCTAACAGGAGCATAAGAAGATTTGAGGCCTTGCAAAAGAAAAAACAATCTGTACTCCTATTGAGGGCACTGGTCACAGCACCAAGCCAGCTGAAATTCATGGAGTGTTTGGACAGTGTTCACAGACACAGGGTTTGAACTCTGGGTTTGCCTGTGTGGAGCCAGAAGTTGGACTCAATGATTCCCATGGGTCCCTTCCAACTTGGCACGTTCCATGAATCTGTAGGTCTCTCTTTCCTGTTGCCCACTCTGATCTAGTGAGCAAATCCTGCCTCTTGAGATGCTCACTGAGGTGCACACCAGGCATCTGTAGCAGCCCACAAAGGCTCAAAAGCACAACTCACACCAACCTTCTCAAGAGGGCAGCAGCAGCTCTGGGAAAACTCCAAGATGTCAACCTGAGGTAGCTCAGCCTTCACTAGAAAGAATGCCACAGGAATTATTGAGAGACTAGGGATCATCTCCTTGAACTTGAGCGCCTGAGTACCATCAGTGTTCTGTGAGTGCTGGTACTGCTCTTTCCTGCACTCCGCTGAGCAGCATCCTCTTCTGAAGTACAGCAAACAAAAGCTCCCTGCTGGAGCCAGGTTGTAAAAAAAACAGGAGAATAACTTGCTCACTCGGAGTCCAGGACTGGTTGCACACACATTATCATACTAGAATCCTATTTATAGCCTTCTTATGAAAATATATTTCATAGCAGTGAAAAGGGCAGACACAGCCAAATTCTGTGAAATGAAGTGCTCCATACATTATACCATACTGCTGTTCAGAGCTGGAATTAGGCCAATGGAACAGCAAATGTCTATGAAAAACATTAAGATGAAACACATATTCTAAAACAAGAGGTGTTCCTCAAAATAAGTAAATACAGGGAGGGGAAAAAAAAATAAAAGAAAAATGACTTCTTCAACATGTGTAATGGGGCATTTCTGCAGAAATTTTTCCCCACTCCTCTGGTTCCAATCCCTGTGGATAAAGAAACTTCTCTTGGGAAAACAACAACAAAAACAACAAAAACCCCAAACCAGCCAACTCTCCTCAGTGCACATACTGTTAGAAGGAGACATTTTCAGGCTACATTAAGAGAGTAGATTCTGTTTCTAAACCCACTAACCATGGTCCAATTGGATTTTTTTTTTGTAACCCCTCGCATCACTATGAAGGTCCCCAGTAGCTTCTCTGCACATACACAACCTCATGCATGCACCCACACACCTTACTGGATATTGCAGCTGCTGGTAAGGCTGCCCAGCTTTTCAAGAACCTCAACTTCCCAGAAACCTCAGCAGAAATGATACTGATGCGGTTTCTCTGGAAGCTTCACCTTTTAGACTGGTCTCCTTGGCAGCAGTTAATCCCAGCTTATTTTCTGCTGCTGTTTTCCATAAGGAAACGGAATCCATTCATCGTTTTCATTGTAGCTGTTCTGCCCCAAGGTGATACTTTGGTGGAACACGCAACAGGGCTACACAGTAATTAGCAAAAATACATTTTCCCAAATCAGCTCCTGCAAAAGAGGCCACACCAAGCTGATAAGCAGTGGTTTTAAATCAGCCAACTCCAGGTGCGATACCAATTCCATTTTCACCTCTCCATGCAAAAAGATGCTTTGCGACTGGTGGAAAATAAATTAAACTGTTCAAAAATTATTTTAGATGATATTTTAAGACTTCAATTACGTGCCAAAAATAATTCTAAAAAGTCACAGTTTTTTTAATGAACCTAATGATCAACAAATCTGCTTAAACAGATCTGATAAGGTAAGGTAAAAAACAATAAAGCTGCTCACTGAGTAACTGAAATTGCATGTCCAAATTAAATAAATTCTTCTTAGCCTCTAGCAATTAAAACAAGCACCATATCTTTAGCTAGAGGAAAGGTTTTCCTTTGACAGCTGGTCATTTAACCAATTATAGCTTAACTGTACTCTGCAATTGGTGCCAGGGAATAATGTAAAACAGAGCTCTGTAACATCTGTATATTTTCAACAGTAGGAAGGTTTCTACATATGTTACTTTTTGTATGTAAACACTTGTAGTAGCCAGAGCAAAATGCAAAAATGTACTTGAAAAAAAAGCTTATATGGTTTAATCTCATCATTTTCCAATATTTCTATTATCAAACCCCTCTCCCTTGTAGAGCTGGTTTGACTTTTTAAACACCAGGAGAGCGTGCACTGATTTAAATCCAGCAAATCTGTGTATGCATTTAATTATTTACATCAGGCAGCCTTGAGTAATTCCTTGGAGCCAGAGGCAACAACTGAACCCCAAACCTTGTCAGCATATTGCTAGAACAGAGGCAAAGCAATTTATTTCCATGACAAATGGCCCAGCTGGAAGCCAGCTGATCAATTTAACTCATCACTTCTTCCGTAAACATTTACAGGTGGTGCTGAGAGACATTAAAACAGCATATGAAAGTTGTAGCTCGGATGGCTTCTATTGCACCCATGCAAGTCCTGTTTACATCCACAACTCCAACTCCACATGCCAAACCCATCACACTGCCTGCTGTTATGAAAGC
Organism: Tetrao urogallus; assembly: GCF_951394365.1. NCBI lineage: Eukaryota > Metazoa > Chordata > Aves > Galliformes > Phasianidae > Tetrao > Tetrao urogallus. The sequence continues at coordinate 57,926,562 of NC_136813.1, read as the reverse complement.
ACAGGAAGAACTCTAAACCCACCATGTGACTGCCCCTCATAACATAGGAGTCACATCTCTAAGACGTGTCTCAGGTCATGCATTACCCTTTCAGAAGAATAAGCCAGTTTCTATTATAGAATTCTTTTTTTTTCTTGTTTGTCTTATAATCAAGCAGCTTTACAAAGATATCCACTGTCTACAGCTGCAGCAAAATGGGATTTACAGAATGCCTAAACAGGTTAGACGCATAACACCTGCTGAATTTCAATTATGCTTCTGCTTGGGCACTTTTCCTATTTCTTTGAGCCACATGAGGTACCAAAAGCACAAAAGTGCTTAAGTCAGGGTCTAAACAGAATTGACAAAGCTTTCCTACTTCTGTTTCAGCAGGCATCTAATACTTCTTCCCACACGGAATACCTGAAAACTGAAGCATGATGTAAATCAAAAGAAACATTTCATTACATTCAGAGGCATTGCAAATGCAATTAATTTCCATAATAAATGAAAAATGGCTGCTGTATCTCTAAATAAAATGACCATACGTGTCAAGTATATCTCAAACAAAAAGGCATATATAGCTACACAACATTAAAGTGTAGAAACCCAAGAAAAACATATTTGTTTTCACTAGTTTAATATTGATAGAAAATAATTTCATACTTCACAATATTAAAATGCCACTACTCGAGAACACATCAACTTAGACATAGTTTGGGAGATTTCTAGCACAGGTGGAGCATTACTTTTTGATATTGGTGTGATTGAGCCAACAAGGGAAGGTGGCCCACTAGACGTGCTACTTGCAAATAGGGAAGTGCTTGTGACTGATGCAGTGGTCAGACACTGATGTCTGTCACCATGCCCTGGGATAGGCACCAGGCCCAACACTGCCAGCCAGGTGACAAGAGCTATTGTCCTGCTCTGCTCTGCACTGGAGCAGCCTCACCTCCAGCACTGAGCGCAGGTTCAGGCACTACAATATAAGAACATAAAACCGTCAAGAGGAGGGCTGCAGAGATGAAGGGTCTGCAGGGCAAGGTGCGTGAGACATAAGGTTTGAATATTGGGTGATTCTATGTGGAGCCAGGAGTTGGACTAGATGATCCGTGTGGGTTGCTTCCAATTCAGGATATTCCATGATGGTTTGAGGCCGCCTTGGGCACGGTGATCACAAAATGACAAGTATCTGATTTGATAAAGTAAGACAGCTGGTGCTTAGTCCCCACCTCTGGAGCTGGAGGTATTTAGGATATGCACAGATGTGGCACTAAAGGACACGGTTAAGCAGTAAGACACAGTAGGTCAGGTTGATGGTTGGACTCAATGATCTTGAAAGTCTTTTCCAACCTAGATAATTCTATGAAAATTCATCACGTGTGGTACTGAATTACATACATAGATGTGCACACATACGTACACACATTCTGAATGCGATTGCTGACATACTGAAATACTTCTCTTTGGCTCATTTTCCATCTGGCAGTGTCTTTTTTACACTAATAGAGCTTTTCTGCTCTAACTTCTTGAACTGAATGCCACTAACTGAACAGGGATTTATTTCAATATATTCCATATTTGCTATTATCCCCAAGAAGTAAGGAATTAGAGTAAGATGTTCCATATTTAAGAGGCTGGCTCACCTGCACAGCTTAAGACTTAGATGAAAATCCTGACAAGATTCTTATTGATTCTAACCAAGCTGGGATTTCCACACTCTATTACTTAAATCAGCAACACAATACAGATGAAGTGTACCATGCCAACATTCTCCTTTCTGCGTTGTTAAAACATGTTTAAGTTAATTGCAACAAACTGTCTCATTTTGAGGAGCTTAATTCCTATGAATTTGCCAAATGCCTTCAATACAAGTTCAGTTTTAGTTGAAAACAGGACTTCCAGCTAATAAACAAACATTTGCTCATATGCATGTGCTGAGACTGATAGCAGCCATAGCATGGCCAATAAAGGAACAGATCTGTCAAGAGATCTGCTTATAAAAATGAGTCCAGCTGTAAGCAAATATCCTTGAAAACAGAAAAATATTAACTGTGTACACATAACACATGCTACATCTTATTTGGCTATGCACTTCATATCAAACTTCTAGTGCCAAACAGGCAGCTCAGGGTAGACATAAAACTCCCATGGTAAGATCCAGCCAGACCTTTATGACAACACACTGCCACCAAGCTGACAGAAAAATAAAGAGCAGAACAGAATGCTTTATCAGCCAACAGTTATGGCAAACCCAGTTTTACATTCAGAAAGGAAAAAAAGCAATTCCAAGCTCCCAAGCTCCCTCCTTCAGCATTATGGCAGATACCAACAGTGACAGCAGTAGTTCTTAGCTCTGTGCCACGCATCACTAAGTGGCTTGTGTATTACAGCTTAGGGACTCCCCACTGGTTATTTTTAAAGGCAAGAAAGGTCGTGGGCTATTTAGTATCTGCATGGACAGTTCCAGATGCCTGTAATGCCATCTTTATTCCACAGAAGACGTCCCCATGTTAATCAGATTACAACACAATGTTGTCACTCAAGGAAAAGAAAAAACACCAATCTTTCTGCAGCTGCATACGGAAGTCCAACACAGAAGTTCCTGACTGCCCCACACATTTTCTTCTTCATTTGACTTTTTGTTGTTGTTGTTGTTGTTGTTTTGTTTGTTTTGTTTTGTTTTAATTATGCAAACAACCTCAGTAACAATATTTGGCTTGGTATTTATAGCCTCATTATCTACATATACCAGCCACCTGTATTAACCCAGCTTATATGTAATCCTTTGAAAAAGCTTTCCATTAAGCAGTGATTTGTGGTATATCGTAACACACACAACCTTGACAATGAAAATAAAATTCCAATGAGATATTGAGTATGACAGAGTCTTGGAGAATATAAACAACTCCATGAATCAAGGAACTTTCCAAATATATTGCATAAATGGAGGACTTCTCCCCAAAACCACACTGGTTTAATCTTGTCACTCTTAAATGCCAATAGATGAGGCTTCTAAGATGCCATTTTAAATCTCTTATGTTTTAGTTAAGATTTTTTTTAAGTATGAATTTGTAGACATCGAGGAATAGAAGGAATTTAGAAGGACCATTGCAGTGCTTATATACGCTAAACAATGCAGTTTATGATTTTGAGATAACACCAAATTCATTTATTTCCAAGAGCAAGTAAATGTAACATGAGCGTTTCAAGCGCCTGTGAATACAGCAGCTGATGATTTGCTTTACAGCACGTTTACAATTGTTAGAATTGGCACATCACATTCACTCAGCTGCCATTTGATTTCTTACATAAAAATCCTCATAATTCTGTAAAATGGTGAAAAGGCACCCATTATAATTTAGAATGTTTAAAAAAAAAAAAATACTTTCACCTTATTATGTCTTCCCAGGTAAATCTGGACTGAAGAGACATAAACCTTTGCAATCAGCAGTCACCTATGTCTTGGAATTTCTCAAAGCCTAGGCAATCATGATGATCCTTACACCATAATAAAGTTTTGACTGTAGCACCCTTGTTGCTACGTGTTACAGCAACAGCAATGAAGGTTCTTAAGATGTTACACTAGCAAATTTTTTACACCATGAAGTCTCAAAGATTTGTTCCGCTTTCCTACTGGCTTAGCAGGTGGTTAAAAGAAGAAGAATGTGTCTTACTACAAACAGATCTAAACCGAACAAATGAACAAGGAAACAAAAAGGCTTACAATCGTTTCAAGGAGGCTGTCATCAGAGCAGAAAGGCCCCAGTAAAAAATGTTATGTAAACAGGCCTTCAAGCAGAATGCTCCTGAAGTTCAATCCTGACCATACAGAACAGCATAACAGGCATTGAGAAATGGTAGATGTGCTGGATTATCCTTATTTATTGTTTTTTAAAGACTCATGACTGCCTTTCAAATCTCCGCCCTTTCTCCGTGCTCCATGTTTTCCAACCTCTTCTGAAGAGTGGGAAAAATTTATTTATTATACCACATGGATTGAAAGAAAGCAACACAGCTCAGTTGGACATTGTCCTGCTTCCATCTTGGTTACGCTCTGCTTGAAGCTGCATTTTGCACGTTTCCTCATCTACAGTTCTCAAGCTAAGCTCTTAAGTCTTCCAAGATGCAAAATGTTCTCAAGCAAAAATGTGTAAATTCACAGACACAAGACCTGCTCTTAATTATAACTTCTAGGAAAACACTGCAGTAAAAATACTGCTATTAATATAGTATCAATAGCATAACAGATGAGTTCCTGGGGAGGGAACAAAAACACTAAAACTTCAGCAATGGCAGCATATTGTTTAACTTAGAAGAGCTGCAAGATCCTCTCCATACTAACAGTGTTATCAGGCTGCAGGAGGGGCTCTCACATTGGCTTACAGAAGCCAAAAACAGAGATCATGTTGTAACCCAGATATACTCTTATGATTTCCACTGAAGTTCCATTTTGTCAACTTCTGACCAGGCCTGGAATTTCTGAGAGTTTGGAGTGTTTGGGTTTTTTTTGTTTACATGTTTCTTTGTTGCTCTCAAAAGAAGCGTACCATGGCTGCTGAGACCTCACTATTACATGAATAAAACAAATACTCTAGTAACTGCTTCCTGCTAAGCTACAGCAGAACAAGAAGAACTTTTTCTTCTGTAGTTGCACCAGTATTCAGGCTAAAAGAACCACTTTTTTTTTCTTTGCTGTTACTGCAAAGGAGTCATAGCCTGCCCTGTGATTGTGTATTAAAGGCAAAACTGCATTTCAGTTGACTCCACCTTTCTGATTTTGGACCGTATTTCTAGCTAGAGAGGTTTGCATGAATACCTGCAGATATTTTGCAATGACCTAGAAGGCTTACATATATAACTTAATAAAACCAGAGGAATACGTATTAATAAAGACCACTCACTATCCATTAGAAAAGTTTATCACGTTATAGCACTGTAGTCCATCTCCATCAGTACCAAGGCAAAAGCCTGTAACAATTTCCTATGTGAGTAAATGTAAGATCATATGGCAAAGGAAAAATGAGTTTTTCATCCCTGTCACTGCATACCAGCATTCACTACATTTTTCTCCTGCTTATGGACCACGGCAACAAAAGCATGGTGAAGTGCAGAGTTATTTTGTTCTTGCTTCTCTGAGCAGTTTATCTAGAGCATGATTTTAAAACAGTAGGAAGGTAGGTCAGGTTCCTCGGGGATGACTATTTTTTGCTAATCAATTAATTTATGCAATTATTTTAATTTCTTATGGCAAGCATCAATACCCTAGAGTAAAAGCCTTCACTCCTTGCTGACTGCTCCTAGACATTTGTTTTTGTTGTGACACCACCCTCCCCCAAGCTTGGCAACTGCTTGATTTGGGTTCCCTTCCCTATACTCACTGCTCGTGATGAGACACAACCAGTGCTAGAATTCCCAAAGCCATCACTCCTTCCCTTAGTCCATACAGCCTGGCAGCCAGTGGGACCATTTCCAAAACACACCACATTTTTCTCACCTGCTGTGCTTTCCGGCACCTCCTGCTTGTCTCGCACAAGCTGCATGATGTCTGACACCACAACCTCGTGGTTCGTGTCTTCTTCTTTCTCCTCATTAGACTGATTGGCTGTTGCAAAACAGTTACAGCTACCGGTTTCTTTGCATGGGACCAGCCTCCAGTACCAATAGTCAGACATGAAAATGCTCTGTGTTGATTTCTGTAAATCAAAAACAAACAGAAAATCATTTGCTGCCAGATCTCCCACACAAACATGCCTAAAAACCAAAAACACAACACAAAAAACATAATTTCTGAAAAGAAAACCCTCAAGTAATATCAAGATTGACAGTTATACACAGATTACTGATACCTTTGGTTTCATCTGAAGAAAACTTATATGCAGTTTATAATAGTCACCTATGGCATCTTACTCAATTCATAGAAGCCATCCATGGAAGAGTATCCAAAATACTAACCTCAAGAGTCCCCTGTAGCTTTTTAGAATGGTTATATTGTAAGTCAGCGAGCCACTCACATACACAAAGACCCTTATTTCATGCAGTCTTAGTATCAATTGTATGAAAGCAAAAATTAGCAATGTCTCTCCATATTTTCAGAAGGCTGAGTCAATATTTGGAAAGCCAATTGAAGCAGGTGAAAGAGCACCCCAGAGTGTGTGCTGGCAAAAAGCAAACTAACGCAAGGATTAAAACATGACAGAATGCTTCCTGCACTATGGGAAGCTGAACTTGCTGTGAGAAGCTTTAATAAGCACACGAACTGAAGGAAACCTTGATGATGGGAGAGTGGCAGGGGGAACTGATAATGCAGACCAGTCAGGTTTGGCTTTCACCTGGTGCCAGGGGCCCTTGAGCTGCCTTCCTGAGCAGGAGCAGGGGCACAGGAGCACCCTTAGCCCCCCTCTAGCCAGAGCTCATTCTCTGCCCTACTTGCGATTAGGGGGAAGGGAGCAAACATGAGCTTTAACACCTGCAGGTTGCTACATTTACATATACAAATGTCAGAGAGCTACCACATTCTTTCTCTTTTACATTAACAAAAACCATCTCTTCCCGAAATTATAGATAATTCGACATTCACTGTATGAGCTTCCCAAATGTTTACAGTTGCTAAACTGTACTTGGGAACTCTGCAGAGCGCACTTCCTTTGGGAAACCACACCTCAGCCCCCTGGGCTGTCTGCCCTCTTCCCCAGAAGACACACTGGGGAACCAAAGATGCCCGAAGCACCGAGGCCAACACATTTTTCTGGCCATATCTAGAAATGCCAAGCTGAAGAGGGGGGACACATACATTTCTCTAGGTAAATGTAATGCTATCTGGATAAGGAAGCACTGGATGATGTCCATTTGTTCTAAAACCCAGTGCTTCCAGTGTAGCTGCATTGCTGGATGCTCCAGTAAATCTTACATTACGTTTAAAGGTGACAGCTTCAGAGAGCTGAAGAAAGTAAACTCCATTAAAAAATTATCTTGATGCAAAAGAGTTATCAGCTTAAAAACAAACAAGAAAAAGTCAATCCCATGTTATTTAGCAGTAGGTCCCCCAGGAATCAGGTCAGGAGCATTTAGCATCTCTGTCTCTTATTTCAGTTCTTCAACAGAACAGAGGATTTCCTGTTGAAACACTGTGCTTGAAATATCACATCAAGGTGAATCTTCTCACCGGATTAAAGATAGCAATCCCACTTTATTTTAGGCCAGTGGTACAGTTCCTACAATTTTCCCTTTTCGTGTTTCCAGACTTCTGAGGCTCTGCCACATTTGCCAGTGGTCTGAAAATGCAGCTGCAAGCAACGGGCTCCAGTTATTCTGCAGCTGCCCAGCCTCCCATGCCCAGCACACACATCCCCGCTGTCAAACAGGTAGCAGAAACCTGTTTGCCTTCAGTACAGCTGCATTCGCACACACGCTGCTTATAAGTAACTGTATTTACTTTTAAGCTGCATCTACCTCTGTGAGTGTTTGATGTGCTGCATGCAACTGGGCAACACGTGCGCACACAGCTTAACGGAGCAGCACTGCTGTTTGAATGAAAGAAACACTTCACAGCACTTCAACAGATTTTTTAGTTGCGTGGCATTTCTTTCAATTACCTTTGAGATGTTAAACAAATCGATTTTTTTTCCTCCTTAAAGTCCCTTAGAAAAGTTTAAAGTTTCTGGTCCCGAATTTCTCCTTTCCTTGCTTCCTAAAATTGGGGCAGGGAATGGGGAATCTGCTCTGAAGAAGCAAAAATCCCAGAAAGTTGCAGAGGATTTTTCCCCAGCTCTTATGAAAGGCTAAACTGAAATGCAGCTGGATCTACGCTTCAGTAATCAGCAAATTACTCTCAGAATAAAATTTTAATTTATTGCCTTTCCTTAAGGAATGAAAACTCCTAAAGATCACCAGAAATAATTATATCCAAACACGCAGCTAGAGACACACATTTCTGACCTTAATTCTACTTTAATTAAGTTTCCTGACCCACTCCTTTTCTTTATTTTGATTTTAAGAGCAGTAATGTGAACTTACTTTTTGAGCCAACAGCTCAGGGACCCCAGAGAAAAAAAACCCTGGGAAATAGAGGAGAGGGCTAAGACATAATTGCTACATCCATTCTTCATACTATTTGTGGAGATGGCTCACAGGGACACCCATAAGATTGACCTGAGCAAGACTGCCTAGAAGTTGGAAAACACCTAAGAAGGGGGAAGCAAACAATCAAACTTCATCTTTTGTCTTAAAAGCAAACACAAAACGTTCCAAGCAGTCACAGCTTCCTTGACAGATGCACTGCAGTGATCTGAGAGGACATGATTCTACAGACACAAGTTTTCATTATTTCAAAACGTCTAAAGATAAACTAATGCCCACAACCAAACTGATGTAACAAGGAAAAAAACAAAAGGAAGCAAAAATCCACTATTTGATACCTGCTACCAAATGTCAGTTTTGCATGCTAAAACCAATACTTTCTGTTTCCTTAATTCAGACTGCAGGTACCAGAGTTGGTTAAAGATCTAAGGAAAAGCACAGGCAGAATCTAGATCTACTTGTCAGAACCTGAAGGCACTGCCAGGCTGCACTGGCCCTGTATCAACCCAGACCACTTCCAGCATTTATGTTCAGCCCAGGGCTGAGTTTACGCCTCAGGCTGGATATCAGGAAAAGCTTCATCACCACAGGGTAGTGGACATGGAATGGACTCGCCATGGCAGTGGTCACATCCCCAAGCTGCTGGAGTCCAAGAATCTGGACAACACTCTCACACATCTGGTCTGACTTTTGGGTGGTCTTGTGTGGAGCCAGGAATTGGACTTTATGATCCTTTTGGGTCGCTTCCAACTCTGGGTGTTCTATAATTCTGATGATTCTAATGATTACAACCTAGGAGTGGCTGTCTCCAGCCCTGACCCCAAGGCAGACCTCAGATCTGTGCTGAAGCCCTGCTTTCAGACCCAGCTCTGGATTTTTATGCTCCTCACCGTGGACCTGGTCCTTCACTCACCACATCTGGGAGTGCTGGTAGAGCCTGTTCCTTACACTCTGTTCTTGTACTCAGCCCCTGTGAGCAGTGCCCTGGCTGGCAAGATCTGTGCACAGCCACTAATCAATAATACTAATAAATAATGCTAGGGAGCATTCTGCACTATTTCTTAAGGGGTAAAGGCTTTCCTCAATCATTGCCTATTAAATTCATAAAACAGCAACAATTTTTTGAAAGCAGGAGTCTTTGTACTTCAATTGCTCTACACTCACACATGTAACTAATTTGTTTTCCAACCAAAATCGCACTTTAACTCAAGACCAACATTGCAAAGGGAGTAGTTAATAATTACCTTCAAAAGTAGACCAGTTACTTAGGGCATCCAGCTGTCCCACAGACTTGTCTTCATATTCTGCAACCACGACCCTGTACAGCCATATTGGCTGAGGCAGCAAAGTCATCTGATGGACCAGGAGTTCATCAGTATGCTCAGTAAGTTTCTGCAGGAAAACTGGGCTGAATGGGACCCCAAAGTCCAGATAGTTCTACTCAAGACTTCTTTCTTTCAGAATGGATTTAAACGCATGGAATGGTACTTAAACCCGTACAGTAATGTTCTGATGAGAATGTTATTTTTAGTAAATGAATCTGGGCTGCAGCATTCTCTACAGTTTCTGTGCTTTGCAGGACTGGCTTGTTGTTCTTTTCATTTCACAATGCATGGGGAAACTGCTAAACACATGGGGTACGCACAGATGACAGCTTAGATGCCTCCCAATAAATTCAGACATCAAACAGGGATATCTAAGAACCCAGTTGAGGGTTGGACTAAATGATCTCCAAGGGTCCTTTCCAACCCCTGTGATTCTGTGACCCTTCAAAACTCACTGGAAGAAAACAGATGTGCATCTCCCAAGGCCCTTCCAACTCAGAGCATTGGGCATTTGTATACAAAAATGGGTCTTCATCATCTAAACTCAGATGTGCCCACATTACCCACACTCAGAAGTGTGCCACAAAGAATAGATCACATAATAAAAGCAACGAAGAGGTTTTGGATGTTATTAACGCCTATTTAACTATTCAAGTTCTGCCCATGGAGAGACTGTATTTCTACTCTTACCATTCCTCAGTCCTTTCACGTTCTGCTCAGAGAAGAATAAGGCAATAGCAATGAAACCCCAGATGTGCTCATCTCTATCTCTAGGGCACGCAGAATACCCTCACACGTATCAAAAACGAAATCAATGTACAGATTACATTTTTCCCTCATCTGGAGCTTTGCTCTGATCAACATTTAACTTGAGTACTAAGTGGTCCTTCAAGACAAATGTTCTCATTTTTTATTTAAAAGTCTTCCATAAAGCATCAGAAATCATCAGCGGACTTCTGTAGGAAATGCTAATTTCTAACAAACTGCAAGACTGCTTAGCAAGGGCTAAACTGAGGCCTCTTCAAAAGAAAATCAAATGGGTTTAATAATAGAAATGCTTTCTTATTTGTTCAATTTTTCATCTTACAGACAGAAATTACTCTTTTGAGGAACACTCACATATTTAACTGCAATTCCCTCAGCTGTCTTCCTGCCTCCTTCTGGGGCAGCTGTACAAGAAAATGTTATCTCTTGCTAGTTAACTCAGAATTGTGCATTGCATATAAGACATCTAAGAGAAAGAAAAGAAAAAAAATACCACATAGCATACTTGAGTCCTCCTGAGACTTAAGCAACCTTCCCTACAGCAATCTGCAAGTACGTGCAAGAGTAACAACAAGCAAAGAGTCAGATTCTGCCTCCCTTTCTTGAACTACAGGCTCCAGAAGTCACCACCAATCTGGCCCCAGACCCTCAGAGCAGAGTGTGGGGGCATGGGAAGAGCTCCTTGAAGGTACAAAACAAAGTATGGACAAACGTTGGAACATCCTCCTTCTCTTTGCCCACCAGCTGCAAGCATCCTACCGTGAGCTACATCTCAAGTCCTTCACTAGTCTGGACCAGCCACAGGAGGCACTTCCACTTCTGATCTATCAGAGAAAAGAAGAAAACTAAGGGCCTCAAGTTTAATACAGTAGCGGATTTGTCTGTTTTGTACAAACCTCATGTCTAATGGTGGATGACAAACTGTTGCTACTCTCGGAGAACGTTAACATGAGAAAGGCATCATATTATAGAGTTCTAGTTGCCTAGAGATCACTATTAGCAAAACCATATTTTCCTTAGACTTTAAGACTCCCACCAAACCACCTACGTCCCTGGAAACTGAGCTTTCCGAATTAGGTACCTACATTTCTTCTCCTCCTGCCCCCTCACACTGCCCCCACGCTGCAAAATTCCCATTCCCACTCATTTTTCATTCCGCCCATTAGGAATCAGATAATCGCACCAGCCTGAATGCTGCGTCCTTTGGTTTTGACACCTCAAGGCAACAGAATAGAGAGCAGCTGACATCTCTTTAGAACTGCTCATAGTCCATATCTGGTTCCACTTGGATCATATTTCAGAGATTTTTCCTCAAAGCCTCAGAGAATGACAGGCCCTGTTTCATTTTTAAAATAAGCCTGAAATACAATAGAAGCTGACAGCGCTACACAGCATTTTGTGGAGAGTGAGATGGCTGGGTGCTTGACCCCGTACTTTAAACTCTGACAAACCTCCCCTTATTCAAGCTGCCCTCCTGATACACCTGAGCTCCCAGCTCACCAACACAATACCCCTCCATGTGCAAAGCCACAAATAAGATGCTGTCATCAGCATGAAGCCACTCTATGCAGACAGGTGTTTAATTCAGAGGTGCTCACAGCCAAGCAAGCAAACTGTAGCTACCAGCTAACTCTGTTGAAACAAACAAAATAGATGCTACTTTCTGAAGGTCAGGAGATACATGGCATGTTCAGTTTATTTTTCATTTATTATGGAAACCAGCACTGGAATATCAGCATTTGGAATGTTAGAGACCTCTGTCTGGATGAAGCCCCTGGGAAAGACAGCTCAGTGACCGCACAGCAGCAGCCTTCTCTCCCATTATAGCATGCCTGTGCTCACAGGGCATGGGCTCTGGGGACGGCCTCGGTCATCTCGCCCCACAGACCTGCTGACAAACATACAAAGGGTGTCCGTTTTCAAAGGGCTCACAGAATATCTACTGCATCGAGTCCCTTCTCTTCTTCCTCCTGCCCAAACTCGGTCTGTCAGAGGTCAAAAACATTTTGAAATAACCCATTAAAAAAAAAAGCTCAAGACTCATAGCTACAGCATTCATTCTTTTGCCATAACACAGCCAGGAAAGCAGGATGGCTGAGGTCTGCTGAGAACGAGAAGCCTTCCCTGCTGCTTGCCCGCAGGGATGCGGAGTGCTGCCACCATCCCACGCCTGCACAGTTTGCACAACAAGACAAAGGAGACCCTTCAGGAAAGGGGCAGTGAGCTTCCTTCTGGTCAATGTGGGATTAAATTTAATTAACATTAAGCAACCATGCTGAATACTTCCTAACGAAGTTCGTATAGATTTATCCTGCAGAGTAACTTTGTTAGAAATGGCAACTGATAATAACTTCCTTCTTCAAAGGAGCACTTGACTTAGTCAGTAAGAGCATGTCTTGTGGTGATTAAACTGGGGGCTGTTTGAAACCTCCTGCAAAGCCTCGGCAGTGCATGCAGCTGCTCACCTTCCTGACTGACTCAAATGGTACAGAATGATAGAACGGATTGGGTTAGCAGGGATTTCAAACATCACTTAGATCCAACCCCTTCCATGGGAAGGGCTGCCCACCAGCAGCTCAGGCTGCCCATCCAACCCCATCTAACCCGGCATTCAGCACCTCCAGGGATGGGGCACCACAGCTTACATGGGCAGCTGTGCCAGCTTTGACACAAACACACACACAGCAGTGCTTTTCCTTGTGACTTCTATAACTACTTTTGTATAGTCCAGTCCTGAATCAGTGGAACCTATAACTGCTGGAAATCACTCCAAATGCATGGATTTCAAAGTTCAACAGAAGAAAAAAAAAAAAAAAAAAAAAGTGGTGTGGCTGCTGCCCAGATGTCCACACTGAGGAGCTGAAGGCAGAGAAGGGGCTGTATGGCAGCTGCCCGGCCCTGGGCATTTGGTGGCTTCTCATTCACTCCCTGAGCCCTCACTCAGACCCCCTCTGTCTCTCTGAAATCACCAAATCGCTTCTGAAACAAAACAGGTTTGCCAGTGCAAGCCTGTTGGCAAGCGTGTCGACATAAGAGTTTCACGTTATTTTTCCATGTTTTCAGCCAAAAACACCTTGAAGTCTTTTTGGCTTTCGGATGGCAAACCCTTGAGCTTCCTTCCTTTTGGAGATACAAAAAGACACAGAAGTGAGGAAAGAAAAAAAAAAAGAAAGAAAGAAAAAAACAAACAGCAAAACAAACAGCAAAACAACCAACAAGTCTGCAGCCAACACGGCTGCCTCATTTATTTCGATAGCCCAGCTCCAGCCAACCGCAAGCCCAAGCGGCGCGGCGGTAGGAGCATCCCGCGTCCAGCGCTGGGCTCAGCCGCCGCGGGTACCGGCCGCGCCTTCACACCGCCTCCGCAGCAGCGGAGCGCTTTGTCTCCCGTTGCGGGACGCCGAACCCGACCGCCAACAGAAGCCCCGCTCGGGGAACCGACGGGCAGCGCGGACTGCGGGTGGGACAGCACCAACCGTCCGCCCCGGAGAGAAGGGATGCCAGCCCGCAGCGTCCCTGCATCTTTTTGTTCGCTCGCTCGCTTTTAGGCAGGTCGCCGGGCTCGCCTTTGTTCCGCTCCCCACCGTCCGAACCCGCGACCACCGACACCGAGAGGGGAACAAGAGAAAGGAACGGCAGCCCGCAGCCGAGTAACCCCGGCCCTAAGGTCCCGCAGCCCCGCCCCGGCCCACCCCCGCCCCCGGCAAGATGGAGGCGCTGCCCGGCGGCACTCACCTCGCACCCTGCCCGGGACCAGGTGGCCGCCACCGCTCCGCAGCCCGACTGGGGCAGCGCCTCCCCTCGGGGCCGGCAACGAGCGGGGAGGCGCCGCGGGGCCCCGCCCGCAGTGAGGTGGATGTGGGCGGGGGGCGGCGGCATTTTGTCAGCGCCCCGCTGCCCGCGTGCGGCTCTTTGTTCGCGCCGGGCACCTGTAGCGCTGTGTTTGGGTCTTCTCCGTCGAACAATTGAACAGCTGGAAGAGAATTGCCTTCCCCGCAATAAATATACGATGGGTGTTTGTTTGCTTTCTTACTCAGATGTCCCTGAGTGGTAAAAACTTCCGAAAGGAAAAGTACTGCGGGGACCTGGAGCTTGTGGGGTTACAGTAGTGATAGTGGCGCCTGCGTCTCCGTACTCAGCTCTGGTGAGGCCGCACCTCGAGTATTGCGTTCAGTTCTAGCCCCTCACTTACAAAGAAAGACATTGAGGCCCTGGAGCATGTCCAGAGAAGGGCAACAAAACTGGTGAGGGGTCTGGAGCACAAGTCTTATGAGGAGTGGCTGAGGGAGCTGGGGTTGTTCAGTCTGGAGGAGACGTGGGGGAGGCCTTATTGCTCTCTATAACAGCCTGGAGGTGAGGTGGGGGTCAGCCTCTGCTCCCACGTAACAGTGCATTTCTCCTCTGAAATCGTGGTGAAGCGCTGGGCCCAGGCTGCCCAGGGACAGGATGGAGTCACTGACCCTGTTGGTGTTGCAGAACCACGTGGATGTGGCACTGAGGGATGTCGGCAGTGGGCATGGAGGGATGGGCTGCTGGTTGGAGTAGGTGTGCTCAGAGGTATTTTCCAACCTTAACGGTTCTATGGAAAGAAGACACAGCTGTGTTGGGAAGGAGTGTGAGAATTTATGGGAGACCTGCCTGGATGCCTACCTGTGCTACCTGCTGTAGGGAACCTGCTTTGGCAGGGGGGTTGGACTTGATGATCTCTGGAGGTCCCTTCCAACCCTTACAATTCTGTGATTCTGTGATTCTGTTTTGTTTCTTTTCAAACGTTGCTTGTTCTGCATTAAATAAAATATACTAATTGGTGTAGTACTGACTTTGGAGAAGGATGCTATATTCTATGGAAAATACTTTTTTGTTCTGGCTGTGCCGATAGGCTGGGGTGGATTTCAGCAGGGAAACAGCTAAGTTTCAAACAAATGTCAGGAACAGATGACATTTAGGAGGTCTGAAGAAATTAATAAATAAAGTAACCAAGCCACTGGAGCAAATGTGTACTTTTACATTGCAGCAGCTGAGAGCAGAACAGGGTTGGACTGAGGTTAAGGTATCCATCCTAAATAGGAGTGGTTTGGGATTCTGAAGGCTGCGAAAGAACAGTCTTACAGTTCAGGCAAAAACTGTCACTGAGCACCTTCTTCAAATACACAAACACTGTGCTTCACACCCTGCCAGCATGAAAGTGCTGTAAGTCAGCACAGGGAGTGAGGCGCTGATTTGTCTAAAACTTTCAGCTCAGAGAAAAGCTGGGATGAAACAGCCCCAAAGGCTGTTCCCAAGGGAACCAAAGGTCCCAACAGGTCCCAAAGGACCTAACGAATCCCATAGGTGCTGCATGTGCTATTGTGCAGACGAAGAGTGGACAAACCCAGTAAGGCTTTGGAGGCTCCAACAGACTGATGATGATTCTCTTCCTTGTAACTAAGGCAGTACTTAGTGAGTGATGCAGAATCATTTTAATTGATAGAAAGGCATGTCTCAGTATCTCTAATTCTCATTTCAGATTGTGTGATGAAGCACCGGGCGGAGTGATTTGTGAGTGGCTAGTGTCACTGAGGTGTGGTTACAGTAGGAAAAGACGTAGAGCAGACTTTAAAGAATCCCATTGGTAGGCTGCAAAAATTCCATGTTTGTGCAAGATGTGAGGAAAACATGTTCTCAGAAAACTCGCCCATCTTCTTGTTACACTGAAAACGTTAGCAAACATGACTCATAAGCTCAGGGGACTCTACACAATCGTGCTGGTGGCTTAAAGTATCTCTGGAAATTCCTCCTCCTCTGGTACGAAATATTTACCTCAACACAAATCTTACGAACTCACTAAAAATAACAGCTCTTTCTCCATGAATGATAGATTCTTGGTTGCAGGTGTATTTTACGGCTGAAAATTTAAGACTTAGAACAGCCTTCAGTATGTTCAGTCTGTGGCATGTTCCATTCCATCAAAAGGGCACAGCTGAAGGCTTGGCGTGCTGTGGTTGGGGGATCCTTTGGTATCACTGCAATGCTCTGGTGCCCGCCAGCTCCTAATGAGACCCAGGACTGCCACTGTAACAAATGGGACTGCGTCAAAAGGACCTGGTTTGTGGAGGAATCAAATGGACAAGGCACTCAACATGCACACCGACTAGGACAAAAGCTAATTGGCTACGAGGAAAAAGAAATGTGCTCACCAACTGCTTGTTGATTCCCTTCCTGAGCTCATTTTGATCAAAAAGCAGTGCACATGCTGGGGCTTTAAAAACCACTTGGTAAAATGGGAAAGATTTTACCTAGCCCTGAAACAGAACTGAAACCCTCGTCCAAGTCCTTACCCAGATTTGTTGGGCTCCAGCTTTGTGTTGTGCTGGATATGGAGGCTCTCAGCTCGCCAATGCAACAGCCTGCTCTGCTGCTGAGCCCTGCAGATGTGTGGGTGTTACAGGTGGAGGAGGTGGCAGATGAGGTATGGAGGGCTGAAGGAACAGCTGATCCCAAACCACGTAGCTTTGCGTAATCCTCCTGCTTCTGTCCTCTGTTCCACATTAAGATCAGGGAGTGCTTTGGTCACGCTCAGCTCCCACGACATTGAATGGAAGCTGAGGGACGTAGTGCAGCGAACTCTTACTCAGAATGCTATTTTTAGGTCTCAGCATTAAGCTTGCTGCCAGAGTATGTGGGCCTTCCAGCACAGTTAGGTGCACAGTAAGCTTAAGAACTGTCATGACCTGTGTTAGGACGTGTGGGCTTCTGGAGACAAAGGCACTTGTTGGATGTTTTCTCCCATCTAGCTCCCTCAGCTAGTCACAGAGCAATTGTGAGGTGCTGGGAGAATGAACAAAGCAGGAAGAAAGCTGTCTCAGGGAATCAGCTAAGAAAGGAAAATCCTTCTGTTGGACCTACCTCTTGGGAAGTCTTAGGAAATCTCTAGCAACAGGAGCATGGGACTCCATAGCTTATGCGGAGGAAGACTTCATTTCCATTGCTCTAACAGTGCAGCTTAAAAGCTCCTCACTTTTCTGAAAAGCAGAAGGCGTGCTGCTTTCTCACTGTAACCAAACCAACGCTGGGACGCTCAGCAGCAGGCAGTGATGCGGGACTGATGTTCGCAATAGCCACCCAGCACTGCAGAGCTTGCGGGAGCAGCTTGGCAGAGGCAGATGGTGCTTTCTGCAAGCTCCACGATCCCACAGTGGGAAATGATTCCCCACGGACATGGTGGAATCTACAGGGCAAGCATCTCCCTGAACCTTGGTTTAGCAAATATTTGAGATTGCAAGCAAGTTCACACTGGAAGTGGCCATGGAAAATCTGTCCTGTTGTTTTCCTCTGTAGCTGGCACGGAATCAGAATCTTCCAACTTTTGGTGCAAAGTATCTGTGACACATGGAGCAAGATTGCCTTTCCTTTCCTTTCCTCTCTTCCTTCCTTTCAGGGTTATGAGAGTCAGGCCAGGCCTCGTTAGCTGTTCCTCTTCCATTTTAAGTGCTGGGAGGTCTGTCTGCAACCTGTGTGCTGAGTACATCCGAAGGGAAGCGAGGAGATTGTTGGGCTGGCGCTCTAAATGTGCTTAGGTCCTGTAAAGCTTCATGCAGTGTACAAACAATGCCAGCTAAATGAGATTAGTCCTAATCAGCATACTAGGGACATGACCACAAACAACAAAAGTCATGTGGGAGGATGGGGCTGCAAGGCCATCCTACTGCTAGCTAGTGCAGAAGTCCCCAGTCCTACCCTGCTTGAACTTTGCATGCTTCTATTTCTATGCTGCCAGAGTGACAGAAAACTGAGAATATTTTGTCTCTTTTTTGCTTGGACGTGGATATGAAACCTCCTTTGCTGTATGTTTTTTCTCTTAGTTAATATTTTTCCTGGCTTTCCAAGTGTTTAAGAAATAACTGAAATTGTTAATGGAGTTCACTGTGCTTACATTCAGTACTGTTACTTATATTTGAAAAGTAAAAACATTTTAAATGTCTAACAAATAAAATAATTACTAAAGGGCTTGGGATGAATGTCTTGACTGATTAACAATAGGTTAAGTTGTAGGTACTCTGTTGTTAGTGTGCCATTCAATGGGGAATCTTCTGCTGGCTCTGGTGGGAGCTCAGACACCTGCATGGTAGACACAGCTTTGTCTGAACCTGAATCTCACATTTGTCTTCCTGGATCATATTTGATGTTGAGTTCATGGAATCTGTTTGAGTTAGAAGGGAGCCTTAAAGGCCATCTGGTCCTGCAATGAACAGAGAAACCTACAGCTCCATCAGGGTGCTCAGTGTCCCATCCAGCCTCACCTTGAATCTCCCCAGGAATGGGGCATCCACCACCTCGTGGTGCCAGAGTTGTTCAGATACTCAGCTCCCAGTAAATTCCTGCTTATAAGGGAGGGAGAGGAGTGGAAAAGTTCCTGGGACTAAGAACATGGTGTGCTTTGGGCTGCAGTGTGGAAAGAAGGGATTTCTAAGTCATGCATACTGCTGGTTGTTCTGTGGGGAAGACAAACTGTGGATCAGAGCTTGGGACTGTGTGCCATGAAACACCTGAAACAGACCGATAGTTAGAGAAAGATGATGTTAGGACTGGAAAACATGACATTTCTTTTTTTTTTTAAAAAAAAAAAGGTAGTAAAGAATAACACGTTAGTTTTGACTACATCCAGTGTGGTAGTAGAGAATAAATGAATTTGCAGCCCACAAACCCTATTATAATCATAAAGTCATAGAACCATAGAATGGCCTGGGTTGAAAAGGACCACAATGATCATCTAGTTTCAACCCCCTGCTATGAGCAGGGTCATCAACCACCAGACCAGGCTGCCCAGAGCCACATCCAGCCTGGCCTTGAATGCCTCCAGGGATGGGGCATCCACAGCCTCCTTGGGCAACCTGTTCCAGTGTGTCACCACCCTCTGTGTGAAAAACTTCCTCCTAACATCTAACCTAAACTTCAGACTCAGTTTAAAACCATTCCCTCTTGTCCTATCACTATCCACCCTTGTGAACAGCCGTTCCCCTTCCTGTTCATATGCTCCCTTCAAGTACTGGAAGGCCACCATGAGGTCTCCCTGGAGCCTTCTCTTCTCCAAGCTAAACAAGTCCAGTTCCCTCAAGAGCAATGTAACATGACAGTGAGATGAAATACATGTGGAATGACAGCGTGAAAGATAGGTTACAGGCAAATGCTGAAAAAACAGGCAGTTATCATGTCGACAGGCCAATCCCTATGAGTGAACTCTGTGTATAAGACAAACTTTTTTCATGCTGCTATAACATATTCCTAGCCAACATATTTAATACTGAATCTGTAGTGCTCGCACATAGACAATAGGAAAAAAGATGAGTGACAAGAGTATCCTGGGATAGTGCCCAGCAGCATTGCTTGGGGCTTTTTGCACAACATCCACTTTCCTCCTTAAACCAGTAGAATCACACTGCCTGAGCTCAATACTTGAATACAAAACCATTAGGATAAATCAGAATTGTTAAGTGTGCTCCTCTGGGAAAAGCAAGGTGGGTGCAAATCTTTGTAGACAAAAAGTTGATAAAGGTGGTGAGATATGAAACTCATGAAAAGCACGAGTATCTTCTGAAATACAATCGTTTGCTGGTCTGCGATAGCAACAACTCTTGAGTTTCTATGGGTGAGGGGGAGATTTCATGGATGAACAGATGAGTTGCCAGTAAAATTAAGATATTGTCACAGCTTTTTGTATTTTAGAGTTCATGCAAATTTGGAAATAAAGAATTGGCAGATGGTTCTCATGAACTGCATCTGGAAATAAAAGATGCCAAAGTTGACTGCATGAGTAATATTCGGATAGGCTAAGGAGGGTGGCACGTTGCCAAAAGCTTTCTGAAGGCTGTCATCACGACTGATGCAGAGCAAGAACAGCGTGAGGGAAATGTATCATTAAGATATGGATATTAATTTCCTTGGTGTGTGTGTGTGGCAGAATCTAAATATCATTGCCTTTCCATGTTACCATCAAGTCCCTGGGTAAATATGAAAAATGACACTTCCTTTTGTCTTACAAATACTGCCCATCTTAAAGAGTTTCTCCCTGGAGACCCTCAGACAAGGGAATGTCCAGGTAGTTTGTCAGTTAAGTAAAATTCTAGGATACAGGTAGTTTGCAGTAAATTGAATGGGTTAATGGGTAAATTTAATTTAATGGGTAAATTTAATTCATTTTTTCCCCAATATCTTCAAATCACAACTTTTTATGGTGAAAGCAATTGAAAAAGTCTCATCAGATCATGTATTCTTTCTGAGCAACTAGCATAAATGGATGTGAAACCAGGATTTGTAATAGAGGTTCATCACGCTGGAGAGGCTGTGAAGAGAGAGCAGGTGGGGAAAGGAACCTCCCTTCTCAGTGCTGTATGTGGGATATTTGTGTTTTCTGGATAGAAGTGAGCAGGGCAATAACCAGTGGTGGTGACTGTACCACATCAGGCCACCTGCTTTGCCTGTTCAGTGAGCTGTGAGGTAGCACAAATAAAGATCTTTCTCATTACCCTACGTTGGACTGTGCTTACTCACATAAGGAAAGAATGGTTTCTTTCTTGAGAAGGAAAACGGGGAGTGCTGAAAAGGAACTTCCAGGGGAAATAAAAAGTATATTAAAGGTGTCAGTATCAAAATGATATCTTTTCCTGTTTGGGAACTCCTTAGTAGTTTCTGATGAGCATATGCATGCACTGTAATTATAGTTTATCTGTGTCCAGATTGAGTTCAGTTTGAGGAAACATATCTGTAAATGCAGATATACACTCCTAAAAGTAAGGAATGAGCAAATATTCCTAGCCATGTTTCACATTGTGTACTCTGGGTCCTATAATTTTGTAGTGTTAAGCACATAGTTCAGATCAGTGTGGGTATAAACCATGGCAAATTAGCCACCACAGCATTACCTAAGCATTGGCATTGATTGACTGTGTTGCTGTAGCAGCCTGGGGAGACCTACTCAGGGAGAAGGAAATGGAAGGAGGGATGCTAATAGTTGAGACTGAAATGAACTTCATGAACAGCAATGGCATGTGCCAAAAGATCATTAGTATGGGGATCTCTGCATACTTTAGGCCCCAAAGTTATTTCCAACAGATACAGTATTTACAGGCAAGCAGCAAATTATAAATCACAGGTAGATCATTACTATCTGGAGTTCAGTTGTCTTGGACTCAGACCTCTTGTTATCTGCAGAAACATTCTGGCTGTGCACTATGGTGGATGTAAATACAGCTTCCGTGCAGCTGCTCGGATAAGTATTCAATGAGGTGAGAGGGTATCAGCTAGCTGGGCATTTCCCACAACCAGACAGCAGCCTAGGGCCACCAAGGAAGGTGGATTCATAGAATTGCTCAGGTTGGAAAAGACCTTAAAGATCATGGAGTCCAACCACAAGCTAACCATCCTACCGTAACTCTAACAACCCTCCGCTAAATCAAGTCCCTGAGCACCACATCCAAACGGTTTTTAAACACATCCAGGGATGGTGACTCAACCACCTCCCTGGGGAGCCAATTCCACTGCTTAACAGCCTTTTCTGTGAAGAAGTGTTTCCTGATATCCAACCTAAACCTCCCCTGGGGCATGATTATTGGCTTTGGGCCTTACTGAGAGGTCAGAGGGGAAACATTGGGCTGCAGTATCATCTACAATGGAAGGACATGCAGCTTTTTTTCCATCTGGACAAGTCCCCTTAAGTACAATGATTTGCAAACATTTGGTGCAGTTATGTTACAAACCACAGCCTTAGTTTTCAAGACACCTCTGTTCCTTTGGGTCAAACTAATTCACTTGCTAAGAGTCACTTTAAAGCCAAGTGCATCTCTATTGTTACTGAGCTGTATCTCTCCATTGGTGAGATGAAGTCTCACTTCAGTCTTGTTTATATTCCCTGACTAGGCAAGGTTTCTCTTTCTAAATTCTTAATTCTATTAGAAGGGAACACAATCCCTCTTCATAGCTGGAAATACGCAGATAGAGTTCAACCTAATTAATGCTGACAACTTTCATTAGCTATGCATTTATAATCTGTGTAGAACTGGAGGAAAATATCTGTGGAAGAATATTACTGCTGTTGGATTGGAAGCATTTACTGACATGAAGGTCAGCATATCACTCAGTGGTGGTACATGGATCAAGGACTTATTTTTCTTCTTTTCTAAGGCTCAGCATCTATTAGACTGCAAGATCAGATTAGATTTCAGATTTGGTTTTGATGTTAGCATTTCAGTCAAGCATCTTTTCAAAATATATTTAAAATCTCAAGGTAAGTATTGTTATGCTTTTTGGACAACTATTAGGATTGCTTTGCTTGTTAGGAGCAAGAAGCAAATCCATGAAGTGATGGATGAGACTGGGTGTTAACAGCTCTCCTTGACATAACCTGACTAGTGGCCCCACAAACTGAAGAGGACACTGCATCGTATGTATTTTTAAAAGCTTAACGGGCCAGATTGTTTTAACTGAAATGAATAATAGAAAACAACAACAAACCTTTTGGGGGTTGAAAATTGAATACTATTCCTATTTGTCTCCCATAACTGGAAAATAAAGACTTCAATTATTAAAACTCACCACCATTACTTTACTGCAGACTCACCATTAAAAAAATGACTTGAATGACTTGACTTTGCTTTAGCATTTGAATGAAATTAAAATGAAAGGACCTGTAAGGATACGTAATGGAAACACACAGAAACAAAACTTTATTAGAACACTAAAAAATCATTTTGAACTTCCTGTTGAGTATCAGCTCAGGAAATCAGAATGTGCATAAAGGAAAAACATGAAATTTCAGCCTGCCTCCAACCTATTTCAGTTAATACCAAAACTGACCTCTTGAAATAGTTTATAGAGCAGCATTGTATATATTGCAAAAAGGAAAAAAGTAGTGTCTTTATAGAAGAAACAGCTTTCAATTAATTTATGATGTAACTTACTAGAAAAGGGTAATTTAAAGAGCTCAAGGAAAACACAGTGTGCAATTTAGAATTAATAATGAGAAATCACTGCCTTTCTGCCCTTTTATCCTTTAAACAATTTAACATTTTTACATACAAAATAGAAAGTTGCCTACTTACAATGTGACTTCTTCCTTGTGCTACTGTGTTCTTCCTGAAATCCATACGCATCCCATTCCTCTTTCAATTTTTTATCTAATTCCAATTTGTGCATTTTTTAGTTCATTATATGAAGAAAGGGGAAAACATCTTCCAGATTCACCTTTTTCCCCTCAAACCATCCCCACCACAGCTCATTCAGTAGAAAACCCAACACTTCTCAATGAACAAAAGGGATACGGTAGGTAAATGGGCTTGCATTATTCAGATAAATAGTTGTTACAAGCAGAAATCTGTTACTCTAACATTTTTATTTTGCGAACAGAAAAGTCAATACACAGAATGCCTAAACATTCTATGCAGCCTCATCAAGAATCACAGAATCACAGAATGGCTTGGGTTGGAAGGGACCTCAAGGATCATCACGTTCCAACCCCCTGCCACAGGCAGGGCTGCCAGCCACTGGATCAAATACTGGATCAGACTGAAGAAAGGGGGAGGCACCTCACCTACTGCTCTGACCTGCTTTGTGGAAGCAATCTGGGGTAGCTTCAGGTTGATGGTGTCAAGACGTTTGTTATCGTGCTCTGTAACGATGTCCAAAGTACAGGATGTCCCATGGTACCACCAAACAAAAGAAAATGATAAACATTTGTGCAATCAGCCTGCTTTGTAAGAACACTGCTGCCAACTCAGATGGCAGAGCACACTGGCTTTGCCTGTAAGTCCACTTCTTTAAACTGATAACAATGCAGAGAAAGGTGAACTAGCTCTGGGTAGCAGGACTGCAAGGAAGTACAGATCTTCTTATGTGCAGCTTTACTAGCTTGGATTGTAAGGAACTTTAGCACTAATCCAATCAATGTGGGAAGAATGAAGCTCTCCTGGGCTGGTACTGATTTGGATCAGCTTCGCAGCACCCCTCACATCATTCACCTTTTGCTCTTCTTTGAATGTTCCGCTTGCTTTTTTTTAACTGGCCGCGATACTCTGAGAGCAGACGTGACTACAAGCACATTCAGCAGCAGAATCAAACACTCAATCCATTTTCTGTTCTCTACTTACATTTTATTACAGACTAATATGAAATCATTTCATATTCATACTCGGTTTTAATTACTCGTGAGCAAACTTAAACCAGTTCTGAATGTTTATATTTATTGCAAGCAGATCCATGTCTCCTGCTCATATGTTCTACGTAAGGATCCAAAACGTGACTGAATATAAACTAGTTATATTTGGTTATCTACAGAAATTAAAGTTAAAAATAGCACTGAAAAGAAACTTTACAGTAATGTATTCACACACTGACTCTTCAAATCAAATAAATGAAGTGGTATAGGATAATCTAAACATTAGATTTGAAGGCTGATTTATTTTCAAATAAACGCATCTATAATTGTACAATAAAAATAAGTGTTAGTATTTGGTGCCGATGACTACAGACATCTTTAATGTTAATGCACAGATAACTACCCCCAGCCCCCGGGCAGCATTTCGCAGATTCTACTTTACATTCAGTCATGGAAGGACATGTAAAATGGAGTGCATACGTAGCACAGAACTTGTTAGAGACGATGCATGTTAAAATCGTGTGAATTCTCATAAGGTAAAAAATTAAAGCTTCATCGATGGATTTGTAGATTATTCTGCAAAGTAGAATCGCGTACTTTTTAACTTTCACAATACTTTCACAAATTTCCATTAAAGCTTTCTTAACAGAGACAGTAGCATGAGCACAATGACCCCACTGGCTTCCAAAAAGAAAAGTAGTGCAGTGCTCAATTCGGCTATCTTTTTCCTTTTGTATTTGCAAGCCAGTTGGGACAAGACAGGCTAATGCAAGCAAGAAAGTAAACTGTAAGCTTTTATATTAAGTGGCTGAACAAACAATTATTGTACAGTGTAAAACCAAAAAGATCCACATCTTTTGCCACGAGCCACTGCAGGAATATATGAACTTCAGTGGCTGAAAAGCTTGAAATACTTTCTAAGTCTTCAGATACATTTGGTTAGCGCTTACCAGTTTCAAGACATTTATAGAAGTAGTTATGGAGACATTATGCTGTTAAAGCTGCAACGATTTAAACAAGGCGAGTTAGGAAGTTACATAGATTTTTATACTTTTCCCCATTCTTACAATATATAGAAACCAGTCTCCTTTCAGTGCCCCATCCATAATAAAACATTCTAATTCATTTTGATCTAAGTTTTCATCTTGGTATTGCCTGGTTGGTTTACAGATTAACTCCAAGTTGCCACCTGCTGCAGTGGGCTAAGTTTGCATGGCAATAGGAACAGAAACAAAAACCTATCAAGTGAAATGTTGGTGTTCTATGGGTTTTCCATCAAATGGTCTATTTTAATAAACAGTACCGACTTTTAAAGGTAGAAATATTGCTAAATCAAAGCAGAAATTTCCACTTAAATTCAAGCACTTTTCCTCCTCCAAAAATGACACATTCAACTAAAATTTCCCAAACACATAAAGAGGTGTTTCAGCATGAATAATATTGTAAATATTCTAAGTGCTGGTCTACACTAAGTTTGCAATGAACTGCTTTGTTAACAGGCTGAACGGGAATGCAGCACTTTCAAAATCATCGAGCAAAAAATCTCCTTATTTAAGGCTAAAAGATGGAACTCAAGAAGAAAAAAGCAGGAGGGTTTATAGAATAGAAAAGCTAGCAGTAACAGTACAGCACAGAAAGTGTATCGCTCTAATTGCCAGCAAATCATTAATGGTTTGGGTGACACTGACAGAGCAACTGATCTATATTTCTAATTTAACATTCATTAAAATTTTAACATTCAGCCACAACTTCACTCTAAGCTAAATTTAAGTGGCCAAAACTCATAAGTATAAAAAAAGCCTTCAAAACATATATACTTAAAAAAAATAGAAATGGTGTGTTAACAAATGTATGCGTAAAACAGATTTATAAATAGCTACAGTATGAAAAATATTTCAGTGCAAAGGCAATTTTAAGATTTCTAAAAAATACATTACAAATAATTTGTTAACTACACACAAGAAATTTGTCACTGCTACTGGTATAAAATTTATACGCATAATAACTTTGTTTAAAAAATATATACACCAGTGTTTTATGTAGGGGAATTGGTTTGAACTGACCAACATTCAAGTATGCAATGGCATATATATGTACACACTCCCACACTCATATACATGTTTATGTATTTCAAAATGTTGCTGCTATGAGGACATTCTTTGAAACACAAAAGTGCTACATGTCAAATGGTAAAGATACCTTCATCTGTGGTGCTCACCATCAGCCTTTTATAATTCTTCCCTTTTCTTTGGTATGATGAAAATTTCACTGCTGACTTTACAATCTGCTTGTCTCAGGGAATATTCAATATTTCACTACTTGTTGAACAAGAAAGTCACTCAGAATATTGTGTGAAACATTTCCTACCGAGTTGATTTTTCTCTTACTCAAAAGTAAATTATTAAGTAAACCATTTTGTCTCTATGGGAAGTCATTTTTCTCCACCACTCACGTTCATTAAATACACAGCTAACGTTTTGCTCAAGTCTTCCAATAAAGACTGCAGCTCTGATTCCAAATGTTTTGTTTTCATTTTCACACTGCAACACATTTTTAGTTAATATCCTCCCACAAATATTTAAAGACTGTGGTTATTAACGAGTTAAAAACACCAGGCTAAACTAGACTGAAATTGGATTATTCCTTCAGGTAGTTTTGTACCCCAAAATAAAACACTGGACTAAAGAAACGAGACAAGGACACAGCTAATAGTTGAATAAGTGCAAGGTAACATAAACGTAGCAGAGAAAATAGAAGTAAAAGTTGGCTGTCATACTTGAAGTAATACAAACAGAATCTTTGCAGTCAAACTAATTTCTATTATAATTATGTTTCAGCTGTTAGTAATAGCTGTGTGCCACCTACTGGTTTGCTTGCAAAAGTTAACAGTTGGGTATTTCTTGCATTGTAATGCATCTCCTCAGCCAATTAGGTCTTATCACTAAAAAAAAACCAAAAAAACCCCTAAAGAAATAAAAAGTCAAAACTAAAAGGATAATAAAAGATACTTATTTGCAAAAATAGCCTTTTTTTGAGGGGAGAAAAAACCAAACCAAAAAGGTTCTCTGTATAAACTTACTACTATACTTACTAGTATGCATACTTTAAAAGCATGGAGATAGTTAAGAAGTGGGAACACTGCGTACCTGCATCCTTGATGAATTCACGAAGACACTGGAGGCAAAATCCTTACATTCAATTTTTCTGTAGATATCGACACTGATGATACCTACTGAACAGCCAACTTGACTTCATATAGAGTGCACGTACTCTACACAAGGATCATTTTGCCTGTTTTTCTACAGGGGAGTACTAACTGAAAACCATACGAGGCCCTGATTTGGCCACTTACAAGGAAGTGAACATTAGAGAGTGTTTCTTGAAAGCAGATTTGCACAGAGGAAACACCAGTTTGTTCTACAGAAAAAGCAAAGAAAGAAAAAGGATAGAGGAAAATCAGAAACAGCACTTAGTAATATGCTTTAGGAAACTTTCATCGGAGATAACTGAGGTCATCGCTTCTGGCTGAAAATTAAAACTGCTGATCTCAGAATGCAGGTCACTGACTGAAACTATACACTTCAAGTAACAAAATGACTAAAGAGGACAGAAACAATAAATGCACAAGAATCTTGACACAGGAAGATGAGTAAATTTTAGTGCTACCAGTCTCACAGTACCAGACTGTGCAGATTGTTCATTGCCCCAGTAGTTCAAAACATAGAAAGGAGGCCTATCGGCCTGGAAGGTTTCATACTTCTAGCTCTTGATCCTGTTTGTCTGAGCAATACCTCAGACAGCAAAAGCCACATATAGTTTGATATACTTCTGTGACATGTTTGTTTCCTAAAAAAAGAAATAAACAAAGGTACAGTTTTTAAAGGCTTGAATTGGTGTTCTGTCATACAGACGTTTCCAAACCTGACCCACTGTAGCGGTAGCCTGCACTGGAACGACAATGCTTATTTGAGTAGCCAAAGACAGATGGAAGCACTGAATAATCAATGCCTCTCCAGTGCGTAAACATTGTTTTTTTAGAACGAGAATGAGACCTTCTTGCTGGGGAATTGCTGCAGTCATTGCTCCTGTATCTTGGGCTTTTGAGGCAGGCAAGAGGTGTGAATTCCGAGATGTGGTCCCGACAGTGCCTTGATGCATTCTGTTGAGAAAAAGAAAAACAAGTAAATAGGTGATTTCAGAGATAAAAGCCTAATCTTGCATGCTGTGTCTGCCTTCCATTAAATCGCCACTTTGGCTATTTGCTTCATGTGAAGGTAAAATCCCTCTTTGAACATGACTGGTTGTATATGAAGAACTAAAGAATTAGGTGCAATTTTACTTATAATCTCTAAGCCTGATAATGGGTTCTCTAGAGAAGAGATGAAGAAACAGAGGACTGCTTTCAAGTTGATTTTTGTGTTGTTCTTTTTGTTAATCTAGTTTTATAATTCACCATGCAATCTCTTTTTGTACCTCTTTTTATCTCAGAACTTTTTTTAGTCAGGTATTCTTAGGGGGAATTTGGAGGCAGAACAGACTCAACTACTTTGCCCTGTACTTCCAAAGAGAAGGAATTCTTTACAGTTGGTTTGAGCCAATAGACAAAATTTCCAGAGGTTTTTAGTGCATTTGTTTTGTACTTCTAAGCAATGCCAGGCTTTGGAACTGCTCAGGTTTATATGTAGCATAAAGTACCTGTAGGCAATCATAACAGCAGGTTTATCTTAGTCTAATTGTCCATTAATGTTTATCTATACCACGCAATCATCCCACGCGTGGCAGAATTGGCACCCCTACTCAGGAAGTACTCAGGACCATGCTATTACCATGGTACATGACAAGACCCTGAAATGAGTGAACAGACTAGAAGAAAGGCAGCACAGCACTTCCCCCAGTGAGATTATCTTATCTCCTCATGAAATGTACTTTTAATTTCCAGACATAGGGCTATGTGGGTTATATGACCATGTTTAAGATACTAATGCATTCTAACCATGATTTGGACAAGCATTATCAATGATTCTCTCCATAAGTACTATTTAAGCCAATTAATATTCTAGTCTTGATCATGGATTTCCTCCTTCCCTGTTAACATTAACACAGTAATAAGAGGGACAAAATCCCAAAATAATAACATAGCTTACAGAAGTTTGCCTACTTTCAATGCCAATCACAAGCTTGAACTGCTGTGCTAACATAACCAAAAGTATGTAGAAAGTTCCCTTAAAACAGTTTCTCTCGAAGAGAGTCAGTGAACTGTACCAAACTGCTCATTAGCAACAAAGCCTGTATTCTTTTACACACATATAGATCAAATACTAACATTAGTACAGAAAAATTTAGGGAAACAGATAACAGAGCGGCTAACTTTCTTTTGGAAATGTCAGTGGGCAGTGCAGTCCTACACTGTATAAGTTCTTTTACCTATTCCTCCAGCTACAAAGTGAAGATTTTAGTTACTCTTTCTAAAGATAAAACGGTATTTTTTCTACACATAAAACGTTGGGTTCCAATACGCCATGCCTGACACTACTCCAGAAAGCTGGGGCTTTCTACTGCTGATTGTTCAGCAGTCACTAAAGGCAGTAGATACTGGCAGATGCACAGCCCCAGACGCACAGCCCCTGACCCAGGGTCCTACTCACAAATAAATCAACTCCTTCTGTATGACAATCTCTGTTTTACTGTCTGCATTTGGTCTATGCATGTATCGAAAAACATGAGAGATAAGAGATAAATTGCTGATGTGTGAGACTTCTGACTTCATGTATTTGACACCGCAGCGTAATGCGAGCACACCCTGCTGTAATAACTGCTGCTCTTACAAAACAGATGTAAAACAACACCTATTTGTAACACCATGTATTAACTGGACTTTAATATGGGTATATCCACTCACACAGACACACTGTTCTCCTCAAATGACTAAGTGTCTGAGACAAAAAGAGCTTACCTGTGACATAGAACATCTTTTGCAACAACTAGGCTCTCCAAATAAAACATAATTATTTTGCATCAATATTGATGAAATACAGGAAAAACTCTGGAGGAAACAGTTGATTTGTAAATAGTACAGTTCACCAATAGAAATCCATCCAAACTGGCAACACGTACAGTACTGTTACCTAGCTTTGATCTAATTATGGCTCGAAGCTGAAAGAGTTCCTTCAAGAAGTGGCCCATCGCTGTTCACCAGTGCATTTAGGGCTGTTTTATGTCTCATACTCTTCTGCAATGATGAGGAAAAACAGTGAGACTTGCTGAACACAGGAGAGAAATATGAATGAATTGTACCATTTGGTACAGGTCTAACTATTGTAGCAGGGCCCTATATAGTGACAGATTTTCTGATAGATTTAAAAGGGAAAGGTTATCCAGAGTATAACAAAGTTTCTATTACTTGATCCTGAGGTCTAATTGTTTGAGCCATACTTTCACAATTCAATTTCAAACCGTTAAAAATACTTAATTACTCTCATTTAAAGTGTTTAAACTGTGGCATGACTAAGTATCATGGGCTCCCTGCTGACAATAAAGTATATTATTTATCAATAAAAGATCTCCCTTTGATATGATGCCATGTGGCTGCACATGGAGCAGTGCCCTGTAGGGCAGCCCCACTGGCCCAGTATTTCCTTAGGGACCTCTCTCCCAGCCAGTCCAGGCACTCCAAACTAAGGAGTGGATGTTCTGCTTCTTCCAAGAACTACTGGAGCACTGCACTATACAGAAGGTGATGGCGTCAATATTGATGAAGGCTTACAACCTAATCATTACCACCTGCTGAACAGGGGCAAGGCAGTTATTATGGTAACTTCTTGTATGGGATTCAAATATTTCAACAGCAGGATCATTTCTTTGTTTTCTATAGAAGAGGAGCCCAACACGTAACAAAGGCAACAGCTGGCTTCTTTAAGAGGCCCGTGCTGTTTTGTGTGCAACAGCAGCCAAGCCCAGTGAGGAAAACAGAAAGATGGTGAGTCCACAGAAAGGCTTCCCCAGGCAAAAGCAGGGTGGTGGGAGCAGCAAAGGGCAGAGATTCCACGCTGGGCCTGATGGGCTGATCTGATGACTGAAGTGAAAGCAAAGTATAAAAACCATCAATGAGAAGCAAAAGGAAAAAGAAAAATATTTCTTAAAAAGGGATGAAAACGTAGAAGTTATTTACAGCTCACAACCAAAAGGCATGGTATTTCAGCTAGAAATACTTGGGAGTACAGAAACATCGTCCATCGAAGTGACAATTTAAAATGAAAAGAAAATAATTCAAAGCGAAGTTACATTTTCCGTAACAAAACTGCTTAGCTTCTCTTCTCAATGAGAGAATTAAGAAAAAAGAAATATCATCAATTAATATAAGCTGGATATTAAAAAAGCCCTATTGCATCTTCAAAGGTAAGGCTGAAAGAAACATTACAGCAGCATATTTTCCAGTTGAAGAAAAAAATTCAGCTTGTTTCATTGAGCCAAATACTCACTGCAACTAAGTGTGACAGACACGAGCAAGTTGTGATTTAAATTACCAAAGACAACCGATTCCTCCAAAGCTTTTGCAGAGTTAATGTTTCAGCACAAGAAAGTCAACAAGTTGTGTATATATGCACATATATACACACATACATATATGGACATATATGTATGCACATATACACGTATACATACATGAATGTATACCTGCATATATAAATGAAAAGATCTTTCCGAGAACCCAGAACTAGATTGGCAGTGTTTAAAAAACTTTGAATGACGACGATGGTAAGCAATGACCTACCACACTCTGGAGCGACACCCAAGTAATAGAATAGGTAAGAAAGACAAGAATTGCTTCAAAGGCTGTGTGCCATCTGATTGTCTGAGCAGAACTAAGTTAGTAACCTGCAAGGTGACTGCTAGCCCTGTGTTAGTCTTGCCAACTGTTCCAGAAGCCCTTTGTCGAAAAGGTTGTAGAGTTTATGGGAATGCAGTAAGTTTAAAAATAGTATTAGTTTCAAACTCACTTCAAACCAATCCAAAAGATCTTAAAAGCCAATTTTAGTCAAAATTTGCAATAGTGAAAACAACTTTGTGTATCTTCCCTGTGACTTCTACAATTATGGTCATTTTTATTGACTATAAGTTTTGAAGGAAGGAAGAAGATGGATTTTTCATCTTAATCTGTTAAAAATTAAGGACATAAAAACTGTAATGGAAACCAAACCAAGAGCCTCATAGTATGAAGTCAAAAGGAGCTTTCTTGCAGACTGCAGTGAAGCCAAGATTTATCTGCCTTTCTTCTACTTTTGTAAAATTATATCTCATAGACTTCTGAATCTTGAGCTATTTTCTTTTTAGGAAGAAGCACAGATTTGAAAATGCCTGCTAGAAATAACTTAGTACAAAAAAGTTGCATTTTCAGCAGAGTGGATATTTTAATAAATTTGAAAGACTTCTTAAAGGGCTTCCAGTACCAGCTTTTCCATACCAAAGTAGGATATCAGCATATTCAGAATTATTGCTCTATGTGGCAACTATCCTCTTGGTGATTTACAATGCAAGCAAGACATGCATTCGCCGAGAGAAACACAAAAAACACAAAATGGGGTCTAAGAATCTTAGATTCTTGAGTCTACATTTTGTAGAATTCAGTAACAACGTGACAAAAATGATGGTGATAGTGACAGATTATGACAATGACTCATAGAATCCTCATGATAAATAAACAGAAATAGGAAAAATTTACAAGTATTTTGCAAAGTACAGTTGATGTGAATCAGAAATGGAGATAATGAGTACAGTAAATAACTTCTGATGACAAACTTTTTACTGTCCTTCGAATGAAATGGCCAAGCATGCAGAAAGGCAGAAAAAAAGTCACCTTTTGTTCCATTAGAAACTTAGACTGCTTGAAGTCTGAGAAAGCATAAAGATGGTGGACTGCTCAACAGAAAGGCACTGATGTTTAGTCTGATTTTCCCAGGAGATTGTAGGAGGTAACCGTGCACATCATTTATATTTAAAGCAAGGCAGCAGTTATTTAGACAAAGCAGATTGGAAGACAGGAGGAAAACAAAGAGAGGGAAGAAGAAACACAATGGATATATCTGGTTAAAAGTCAAAGATCTTGTTCTAAATATTAAAAAAAGAATATTGCCAGTGTTAGCCCAAAGTTTGCCTTGAAATCGATTCATTTTCCAGCACTAACATATGATGTTGGTGAAATTCCTTTATTTAGGGCTGTGTATTTGCATTAACCCAGCCTCATTCTCTCTCGTTAGACTTCAATTAAGCATGCAGAACCTACACCAAAACCAACTTCTTCCACAAATAGCATATATGACAGAGAGATCTGTTAAAGATATTGAAATAGAGAAATGCTAAATGCTGATCTGCCTAGAAATACTTCTTTGCTTTCTGCTTTCTTTCCCGCCCTCCTGAGGTGAGGCATTTTTACACCAAGATATATTCAAGGAATAGAAAACAATGGCAAGTGGGTTTACTTTTCAGGTGTAAGAAGAATTTTTTTACCTTTGTCAGAAGGGAAATTTTACAGTCCTTGGAAATTCCTTTATTCATTACCTCTTAACACAAAGTATCTTCTCCAATAAACATTAAATGTCATCTGATCCCTACACATATACTCACTAATAACTCATTAGTTTAACCTAATGATGGCAGCTGATGTGCTGAAAAGAGTGAGGGCAATAACATTAACTATCAGGTTCAAAACTTCTACTGTTCTTCACCTTCTAACATATGTAACATATGAATATTTATTGGAGTCAAAAATACACCCAAGATCTTTGGTTGGGATTGGTCTGATGCCCATAGAATAACACCACGTTTACCCCAGAAGTTGGCTTCTCTATAAGTCACAGTAAAGCAAGCTTGCATTTACACAACAATTTCTGCTTTTGGGTTTGGAAGAAAGGTTACAATAGATTTAAAAATACTTTTCTCATTGGCACAGCAAAGCACACGTATATAGAAATAATGAATCAAACAGATAAAATGTAAGTTGATATATAAAAGAGGAAAAAATGTTTAATAAAGTAGGTTTTAATACACTTGTTTGTTTTGTAACAGGCCCTGCTTCAGTATTAAATAGTTTGTAAGATTCTACAGATAATGTAACATGAATGTTGGCATGAATTCATGACATATTCCCTATCAACATACTATATATTTATCACGTTTATTTTAAGTGTACGAATTACAGGTTTATTCAACAACAAACACATATGTAGTTGTAGAGTTTGTTGGTATAGAACTTTAACTGCTTGTGCAAACCCTACTTTAAAGGGATCTTCAACATTATGGCTTGCTCCCTTCCTACAGGTTCTGAACATAGCTTATTTTAGCTGCATTTTAGAAAATAGATAAAGCATTTTAGATAACTACATTCAGTTTGCACAATAAATGCTAAAACGCCTGTATTAGAGTTTCCTTAACGAAGTAAAATGACTACAGATGTATTTCCTTGCTTTAAAATATAATTACCTCAACTCAGAGGTGTGGGCAGTACCTGTGAATATAACTTCATGACAGCAGGAATAACTGCTGTACAGGCTGATATAAGCGTCCCTTGTCTATGCTCACTGAGATCCCAAGCTCCTTACTCATTTCCTCAAATCGAGAATCATGTTGAACCATATAGCTATCTCCCACCATCCTTATCAACTGATTTCCCACTGGCTGCTGATATTGGAATGTATCAATCACCAAAAGTATTCAATTCAAGTATTTACCACCCTATAAATGGTACGCAGCTTCTTTCAGCATGCTGGCTGGTGAAAGAAGTGGCTGGTATACAAAACCAATGATATACACAGAGATGGGGAACCTCTATTCAAATCTTATCTCTAAACTTGAGAGAGGTCTAATTATTAGAAACTTGTGACATCAAAAACTAATTACACGGAAAAATATTTTTACCTGGATTCTTTCTGTTGCTGTAGGCCACAACTGTCTGCATAAGACCTTCTTGAGAACATCTGGAAGAAGGCTAACAGTTATGAGCAGAATTATACCCAGCCATGCAGGACCACTAGACAGCATTTGCATGAACACATAATACATCCTCTGATAATTGAGAAAAGGCCTGGCAAGAAAAAAAGTTAGATATTACACTTCAGTACACATTAGACAGAAAAGACTGACACTGTTAAACATAGAAGTTACAAAAATGATAAAATACTGAAGGTTTAACTTCCCAGTTTGTTGGGATTTATCCATGCCAGTATTCCCAAAAGGACATCTAAACATTCACAGACTACAGAGTTGCTTCCCTCTTGCCTGTCAGGGTGTAGGAAATATCAGGCTGTCCTCTCTCCCAAGCTGCCTCTCCCTTGCAAAGATAAAAAAAAGTCTGATCTCATACACAGGACTCCTGATGGTCTGCACAACTTCGGTGTGAGTTCCACTCCCTGGCTCTAACATAGACTGCTACAGCTACCTCCCTCCAAGACAAGCTGCTATGCAGGTGGCTAATCCCCAGGCAACACAGACCTGACCTACTCTGTGAAACTGTACCTCAGATAGACAGCCTCAGCTACATGAACAAACCCTTGTACTATTTTTGATGGAGACAGTTTTACTGGCAGTCTGAGGTCTGACATTCTTCTCCTCATACTGTAATATTTTTAAAAGCTTTACAGTGAAAGAAGAGCTGAGCATTCTGTAATTATGATTACTGACGCATTTAAAATGTGACTGCAATTGAAAGTTCTGCAATATATAAAAGCTAAATTGAGTTATTTGTGGGGAAAAACATGAAATGTATGACATGTTTATGTTTCTGAAATAACATTTGCAATGCAATTTATATTAGCATTCATACCAAATAATTCCTCCCCAGAGCAGAGAAAAGACAATGTAGAATAGCAGTGATCCCCAGATCATGAAGTGATTTATCCACGTCCAATAGTGTGTATCTAGTGCAAGCTGAAAAGAGCAATACATTATATTGCGTTACTACTATTTACAAGCAACAGAATATTAAAAAAAAAAATAGTAAAAGTGAAACTAAAATGACAACTTTTGAAAAAAAGGTAAGAATTCTACACAGAACCAGCTGGAAAAAGTTTGTTTTTATTTATTTATTTTTTTTCTTAAATTTTGGGCGCAGTTAAGAAGCTGTAGATTGCAAAAACTGTATTTAAACTAATATCCTACAATGTATGGTTGTAGACAGAAAGTGGTATTAGCAAGCAGCAATGAGAAAACAAGCTCTAAGAAAGTTTCAGTGGATAAAACACAGCATATCTTACCTTCAGTGTAACCGTAAATACAAGCACAGTGAACACCAGTGTTCCAAAGGTCCAGTTTCCAAACATCTAAAAAAAAATGGTCCAAGGCAGTTATAACAGGTAATATCTTCCATTGCTTCATGAATTGTCCAGAATAAACTGGACAAAAGAAATAAAAAGAATAAACAGAATTGTCCAGAATTGTCCAGTCTTAAAGCTATGTCTTACCATTACAAAGATACCAGGAATTGACAATTAAGCAACACTGAATTCTTAGATGATCTATCCACTGAAAATTTTTCTGTTTTCTTGCCCTTGTGTATACATATACTACACATTGTATGGGATTTGCCCAAATGTGCTGAAAGAGCCGGCCCACGTGATTGCAAGGCTACTGTTCATCATCCACGAAAAATCCCTGTGACAGGGGGAGGCAAATGAATACTGGATAAAGGCCCCAAAGCCCATCTTTAACAAGAGGGCAAGGAGAGAACCTGGGACATTATATGCTTGTCGGGATCGCCTTGATCCCTGTAAAGATAATGTACTGTTAGATTCCATCCCATGTATGTAAAGTACAAATATAAAAATATATTTAAAAAAAAAAAAAATCGTGAATATTCAGCATGATTTACCATGAACAAATCACACCTGATCAACCAGTTTGCTTTCTATGAAAAAATGACTGGGCAGGCAGTTGGTTGGAGAGCAGTAAGAGTGAAAGTCTGTGAGGCTGTATGAACAAAAAACTGGCTGGACAAGCAGACTCCAAAGAGATGTCAGTAGCAGTATGAAGTAACTGGAGGCTAGTTACTGGTGATGTTCTCCAGGAGTTGTCACAGACCAAAACTGTTTACCTCATGAACAGTCTGAGCAATGGAGCAGAACATACCCTCAACAAATTTTTAAATGATATCCAATTGAGAAGCAGCTGATAATCTGAAAGCAAGGATTCTATTGAGATGAACGTCAACTGTTTGGTGAAATGGGCTGACTAATCTCAAGAAGTTCAGCAAATGCAGGATTCTGCACCAGGAACAGAACAATTCTATGCACCAATGCATACTGGGGCCAACTGCCTAGAAAGCAATTTTACTGGAAAGGACTTAAGAGACTTAGTTGGGGTGAATAAGTTGAACCTGAGTTGAGTTTGCTGGTGTAAAGGCCAACCTCATAAAATATTAACAAGGATGCTATTAGCAGGTAAAGGGAAGTAATTCTGCCTGTCTACTCAGGACATAATTGTCCTAAGTAACAAGAAAAGTCCTGCTTAGGTATTAGGAGAAATGTTTTCAGCATGAAGGCAGAAAAAACATTAGAACAGCCTGCCCAGGAGGATTATGAAATCTCCATCCTGAGGGATATTCAAAACTTGAAAAAGAATGGACAAGACCTTCAGCAACTTGATTCTACTTAGTGCCTCATAAAGTAGAGAGCCAAACTGGATCACCTCTGGGTCCCTTCCCACCTACATTATTATATACGAGCTCACTTTACAACAGATGACAGGAGATCCATATGGCAAACAATCATACAAATGTCCTGCCTTGGGAAAAACTCTGAATGGACATCATAGCCAGCCATATGACAGAAATCTGCAGGAAACTTGGCTGAGATGATCTGATCCAGTGAGAACAAAAAATTGTTTAAAAAATAAACACATAGCTGACCTAAATATTCATTATCCTGAACAATCATTTAATTACTTCAAAATTTCTGAATGTGTAACCAAGTGTACAGAGCAGAAAACCTTCAGTATTTTGAACTGAGTTTTACTAAGTTATCTAACCAATGTTTTAGTGGGGTCATGTCCATGCTACATAATTATGTGCGCCCTAAAAATGTATGTGTAGCTAATACCAGGCAGGAATCTGTTTCAGGAAACTGAAATTACACCAACATTTACTGGATTTCCCTTGCAATGAAACTTTACAGTACTCTCATGCTGTATCTGGCATCTCTTGGAGTGCGTAGCGTCAGTCTAAGTTTCTGCACACTGAACAGATGTGTCCATATTTCCAGTAAAAGCTGGTAGATGAGGAAAATAACAGGAAAACCTTCCTTGTCTCTGTTCATCAGTCTACATGGGAAGCACTGCGCTACAACCTAACACCTCATCTATCCATGTTTTTGGCTAAGGAAATGAGGCCATAGCACAGAGATAGCAGATACCAACAATCTGCTAATTCGGCACAAAGGAAAAGTAAGCAGAGCAATATGGGAAAGAATGTGCCCCCAAAATGACAGAATTTTCAGCACTGAATATATCTCAAGATACTATTTGTCACTTCAGGTTCTCAATCATTCTTTTGTAAGTCTGTTTATTAATGTGCAGTTTATTAACAAATATTTTGTGCGCTCTGCTCCCAACCTATCCAAGATCCCCCCCTCCTTCTGCAATTGCATTTGGTGTATCTTCCACATTCCAGTTCATCACTCATTTCCCTTCCTGTTTTATTTTTTTCCCACTGTTAATCCCTTTAACACAGTTTTTCCTACCTATCTCTGAACCCAACTTAACAATTATATTTAAACCCATCTACACCAAACGATAAGATGAAAAAAAATCACAGCAAATATTTTTATATGAGTAAAACTAAGATGACATTCATAATTTGCAATCACTGCTACAGTGCCTTCTTTTCTTCCTTCTTTCTTTGTGCAGTTGGCCTCTGACTATATGGTTTTGCAACACCAGCAATGCCATATCCAAATTGGAACTTCATACAAAAAGTATCATCACAAAGTAATAAAGAGATAAATCTTTGGCATCTTAGTTTTGTTTACCAGGAAATAACTGAGGCACACATTTCTGGAGTCAATTTCAGTGATTGAAAGTATACTTTTCAGTATCCTAGCTATTCAGTATTTTAGCTTTTCAGTATTCTAGTATTCATTACTGTACAGAATGCAAACAATTTCAAACGCTTTTATTGAGAAACATTCTAGAGGAATGATGTTTGGAAGTAAACTGAGGAGTATTTAAATTTTACTGTGACACTGGGGGCAACTGAAGTAAAAGACATTAACTTTTTACTAGCTTTGCAAAAATGGTGTAATTCACTTTTGGAAGGAAAGAAGACTTAATTTTTTGTTGTTGTTGTTTCAGAAACCATTTTAACACTTTGGAATCTAACTTGAATCATCTGGTATCACTTATGATATTAAGTTCTTTTTATTCCCTTTCATATTTACTTCCATTGCCAGTTTCATAATAAGACATTATTGCAGTAAACATTTCAAATCTTGCAGTGTTGTACTGACATCTGCCAGACATGAGCACAATTTAAATACTTGGAAATAACCATCAACTAGCTTTCAAGTATGTACGAACTCACATTGCATCTCTGATTCTTACTGAACACTACAATTCTGGAGCCTTTAAATGTAAAACTACAACTGAAAATCTGTACACTTTATGCATACAAACAAGCATGCTGAACGATATCAAATTGTCTAATCCACTGTGACACTCAGGAGCCAGAAACTCTCATCAAGCAAATCATTTCACCATCAAATATGAACATGGGTATCTAATTCTAGACGCACACACTGAAAATTTGCAATTAAGTGTTGATGCTTCTTCACTGAGAAGAACTTGATTTAGTACACACAACAGAAATAGATTAAAATTCCAAAAACGAACTCTACCAGAGCATCTGGAATAAAAATCATTTACAAAATTCTGTACACATGAGAAGTCTAATTTTCAGGACTATAAATATGAACTGATACAGATTTGAACAACTAAGTGAACATAATGGGATCAAGAAAAGAAGTGCTGCAGGGTACAGCTATGCCTAATGGAAAGCCATCCAGTCCTTACAAGAGCTGTCTTCCTTAGCAGATGTTCTTCCACTCACTGACAAATGCCACAACGATGGTATTTTATGGAATTTGAATATTGCTTTCCAAGCAAATGTGTGTGTCATACATAAGCAACAAATTGTGCTGTTTATTTTCTCTTTCACTTTGAGGGTCTTTTCTAAAACTGTTCAAACATTTTATAGCATAAACTGCAATAAATTTTCTATAGCAGAGAGTCAGCAACAAAATATAGGCTACAGAAAAGTATAGAACAAAATAACAAAATGCAAGGAAGCAAAAAGCCTGCTTATTTTTGAAAGTTCTTGGCTCTTCACTACGTCTTGTATACTTTAATACACCTTGTACTCTACAGAATTTCTTTTACAAGTATTTTAAATACTTGTGAGGTAGTGATGAAAAGAGCATTTCTATTTAAGTAATACTGTGAAAGTTATAAGAAATAGTTAACTGCTCTTTAATTAACAGTTTAATTAAAGAACAGTGAAAGAAACGGATATCATGACAAATCCACAATAGTCTTACCATGTGAGTGTTGGTTGTCATTAGCTGAGGATAGGAAGAGAAGCAAGTAGCAAAAAGAAAAAAAAAAAAGCACACAAATAAAATAGACCAACATATCAATGGGTAAAATAAATAAAATGCAAAAAGGTTCCTAAAACTTGAATTCGTGTGACAGCAAAGCATATACAGAGAGATTATTTTAAATTGCCATTATGTAAAAATCAATTAAGATATTTAAAAGCTTGGTATACCTAAGTTCTTTTCTGATCATTCATAACTGCTCTACCAAGAGTTTTTCGATACACTAAACTCTACCAAGAGTTACTTTCGATACATTAATCAGATATTCATCAGATGCGTGTTAAGCACAGAACAAAAAGATGATTTCGTAAATTCTGAAGAAATTCTTCAACTTTGTAAGTTTTTTCCTAAGCTGCATCGAGTCCCATGCCTCCATTTACTGATATACAGAATGCCCATTAAATAATACAGATTTGGCTAAACAGGTAACCGATCATAATTCATAAAACAGCCATCATCTGGGAAATCTTAAAGAGAACGATTAAGACTGTGCATGATGACAGAACACACTTGATGTTAAAAAATTACCTGTTACTGACTGACCAAATCCAACACTAACCTGTCCATTGCTGGTCACAATTGTGTTGTCAAACAAGAAATAGGCACCAAAGAAAAATACCACAGCATCAAACACTCCTAGGAATGTCCAATAAATAAATGCACGCCAGCGCAACAAAGCATTCTTGGCAACATCTCTGTGTAAAACAAGATATATGCGTTTACATTAGAACGTTTTTAAAAGCTCACAGAAATGATAGCAAAATTGTTTTTCATTCAAAAACCTGTAAGAGATCTCATGAAAACCATCACCTCTCTATATGACAACTGCCTGTCACTCCATACCAAAGTCCTTCCTGAATATTTCCTCTTTATTTGTTTAACTCATCTTTTACTGAACCCTTTAAACTGTTGCCCGTAGTTTGCTTATTCCATCTGCACAGTAAACCCTCCTGGGCTACACCCATATACTTTCTTTTCTTTTTTTTTTTTTTTTTTTTTTAAACAGAAGGTATCATTTTTTTACAGGATCTGCTGTGCATATGACAATCCAGCCCGGATTGCTGGATTGCACTAGGGGTCTCTCGATTGCAGAATTGCACTAGAGGTCTCTGGAGACTCTGCTTCGTTTCCCATTGGGTACTTCTACACAGGATGTTGCAACAAAACAATATACTAATTTTATGTGGAACGTGCAAAAGAATGATTTTGCAATTAGGGTGAGCCTTCAGGTCAAATTGCATTTCTTAGATGTTTTCTCACGAAGATTACATGAACTGGGCAAAACTGTTCACTGCTGTTTATTTTGTTACTGCAGAAAAACTTAAATAGTTCAAATTAGTTCTTGCACACAGAAAGACTATATGTCAACTTGCCATTTACCATAAGACACATCAGAGCATACTTCTGATATATAAACAAATCAGTTACATGAAAACCCAGAATTACAGGCATCTCACATAGTAGCTAGCAATACTATTAACCAACCCATTCACTACATATGTTTAAAAACTGTATCTGATAACTAGATTAATTCATTTGCCACTGCACGTTAACCCAGTAGATTAGAAATATATGGTCCAAAACCATATATGGCTAACAGTAGCCTTATCGGGCCCAAACAACAGTGCTATGCCCAAAACAGCTTAGCATAGACTCTGTTAGATATCAAAAAACAGTGTTTTTGACCAAATAACCTGTTAATTAAAAAAAAAAAGAAAAAACTTCTGAATGACCATTTCTAAACAGAACATTTAAAATATAGAAGAGAAAAGAAAAATGGGGGGGTTTTGGTTTCATCAGTAGTATCGTGTGTTCCTCTTCTATTTCATGGCTAAACAGTGTCTACACACTGATCACCTTTTGGCCATGTATTACCTTCCTCCAGAAATGCTTGCACTTTGATTACCTATTGTTACCACTCTCTAAAATGTACTGGTTTTACAGCCATGAGAATAAAAAACTGGCAGTGTTTCTGGAAGATTTAGATAATTACATGCAGTTTATTGGCAGGGAGTGCATTTCAAGTGGCTAAGAATCTAAAACAGTCACAGTTTTAATGCCCAGAAGGGAGTAAACAATATGCAGAGGACTGTCTTGGACACAACACAGAATATAACCTATGATACACTAGTACTCAGTCTTCTTTCAGAATAATATAAAAATGTATATTTATTGTTATTATTATAAAAAAATCTACTCCTCATGGTTGGAGGAAATAAATAGAACCAAAATAAATCATAATTTGATTTACAAAACAATAATTTCTATTATACTCTCACTAATATAACAAATGAATGGAGTGACTTGCAGTATGTAAATATTCATGTTAAAATGCATGCATGTTGCAACAGTTTACATGCCATGTGTGTGTTTTTCAACACTTTCACTGCAGTGTGTGTGATGTTCAGTTGTGCCTCATGGTACAGAAATCCTGAAGATTTTGGTTATAACATCAAAAGATTCCACAACTGAACAGTCAAACTTCAAGGACTAATGTATTAAGTTTACCTGTACAGGGAAGGCTCTCTCTTGAGTGTGTCTGCACTGACATGTTGTTCCATTAGACTGTACAAGAGGATAGGAAGGGAAGTGAAGCTGATATTGTACAGTGTTAGATACGCAGTATCATACAAAGGCTGTCGGTGGAAAAGAACACAATGAGTTATAATTGTAAAACAATCCACAGCTCTGCACTTGATTTGAAATGCATGAGTCAACTTCTTCAGAAAACGTAAGTAAACCCCTTAACAAAGGAGGCAAATGCCCCATGACAGCTGCTTACTGATTTAAGACCTAACTGTGCCTTTGAACTCCATTCATCTGGAGGAAAAAAGATCAACTAAAAGAAGGGGGAAGTATTCCAGAGATTCTTCAGCTGCAGGTGACTGAAATGAGCTGCACAAAGAAATAGCCCAATATTATCGTTGTTTCTTCACCTCTCTGAACTATTTTTCCATGCATGGATTACCACTGTAACTAGAACTTGAACTTATTACATTAACATTACAGTCACAAGTCCATGGGACCGGATGGGCTTCATCCTAGGGTGCTGAGGGAGTTGGCGGGGGTGATCGCTAAGCCGCTCTCGGCTATCTACCAGCGCTCCTGGTTGACTGGAGAGGTTCCAGAGGATTGGAGGCTTGCTGATGTGACGCCTATCTACAAGAAGGGCCGTAAGGAGGATCCGGGGAACTACAGGCCTGTCAGCCTGACATCAGTGCCAGGGAAGGTCATGGAACAAATCCTCCTGGGAGAGATCACACAGGTTGTCCACGGGATCAGGCCCAGCCAGCACGGGTTCATGAAAGGCAGGTCGTGTTTCACCAACCTCATCTCCTTCTACGACTGGGTGACCAAACTGGTAGATGAGGGAAAGGCAGTTGATGTAGTCTACCTAGACTTCAGCAAAGCCTTTGACATGGTCTCACACAGTATCCTTCTGTGGAAACTGGCTGCCCATGGCTTGGACAGTTTTACCCTCCGTTGGATAAGGAACTGGCTGGAGGGCCGTGCTCAACGGGTGGTGGTCAATGGAGTGAAGTCCAGCTAGAGACCTGTTACAAGTGGTGTCCCCCAGGGGTCGGTACTGGGGCCCATCCTGTTTAATGTCTTCATTGACGACTTAGATGAAGGGATTGAGTGTACCCTGAGTAAGTTTGCAGATGACACCAAGTTGGGAGGTGGTGTCGATCTGCCTGAGGGCAGGGAGGCCCTGCAGAGGGATCTAGATAAGCTGGATCGCTGGGCTGAGATGAATGGGATGAGGTTTAACAAGGCCAAGTGTCGGGTTCTGCACTTTGGCCACAACAACCCCAGGCAGCGTTACAGGCTTGGGCATGAGTGGTTGGATGATTGTGAAGAGGAAAGGGACCTGGGGGTGTTGGTTGATGCTCGGCTGAACATGAGCCCACAGTGTGCCCAAGTGGCCAAGAGGGCCAACGGCATCCTGGCCTGCATTAGAAATAGTGTGGCCAGCAGGAGCAGGGAGGTGATCATCCCCCTGTACTCAGCACTGGTGAGGCCGCACCT
Source organism: Tetrao urogallus (assembly GCF_951394365.1). Taxonomy (NCBI): domain Eukaryota; kingdom Metazoa; phylum Chordata; class Aves; order Galliformes; family Phasianidae; genus Tetrao; species Tetrao urogallus. Next base: position 57,881,626 of record NC_136813.1, on the reverse strand, counting down.
CGAGTATTGTGTTCAGTTTTGGGCCCCTCACTACAAGAAAGACATTGAGGCCCTGGAGCATGTCCAGAGAAGGGCAACGAAACTGGTGAGGGGTCTGGAGCACAAGTCTGATGAGGAGCGGCTGAGGGAGCTGGGATTGTTCAGCCTGGAGAAGAGGAGGCTCAGGGGAGACCTCATTGCACTCTACAACTTCCTGAAGGGAGGTTGTGGTGCAAAAGGGTCTCGCCTCTTCTCCCAGGCAAATAGTAGGACCCGAGGAAATGGCAAGAAGTTATACCAGAGGAGGTTTAGGTTGGATATTAGGAGAAACTTTTTCTCTCAAAGGGTGGTCAGGCACTGCAATGGCTGCCCAGGGAGGTGGTGGAGTCGCCGTCCCTGGTAATGTTCAAGAGGCGTCTGGATGAGGAGCTACGAGAGATGGTTTAGTAGCTTGTGGCACTGATAGGAATGGGAGGGTGGTTGGACTGGATGATCTTGCAGGTCGTTTCCAACCTTGTGATTCTGTGATTCTGTGTGATTCTGTAACCCCTTATAAGGGCTCTTTAATTATGCAAAAGGTGGTCTTTTATGCTTAAAAATTGCTGTCATGTACCCCTTTTTGATTCAGAATTCTACTTTGTACTCAAGAACAGGAACTCTTACAACCTAATTTTCATCAACAAATGTTTTAATAGCAAACACTTGCAATGTCTTTGTGTTCTTGTCTTCTTTTTTTTTTTACTTTGAAAATACATTGTTTTTATGATTCTTCATCACATTAATTTCTGTAATTTCAACTGCCACTAAAAATCATACGAAGCAGAAGTAACACTCCTCTTCCTACAGTGTGCAAACTAACCTAAAAATTTTATCACCTGGACAGGCGCAGTTTCAAAGGCTCCCTTTGTTTAAAAAATGACAAAGAGAAAATTTGGCAGTGAGGAAAAAAAAAATAACTGACCTGTTGTGAAAACCCACAGAAGAACTGATATAAAAACTGAGGAAAAATGAAGCAGACATTCTGAAAAATAAAATGACATGGTTAGAAGTGAAATACAAGCACTAATACATACGCTGTTCAGTGTTAAAGCTACTCATATTACACTTTTATGACATTAGTTATAAATGCAGTAAACACTGCAGGAACAATAGAAAGAACTGCATACGTTATATATCAATGCCATCTCACCAGTAGTGCTGCTAAGAAAAAGACTTAAAATATTTTGACAGAAAATTTATAGGATTACAGTTTCAAAATTCAAGGGCAATGAATTCGTGATCCAGGAGCACAGCTCAGTTTAGAGAAGGGAAAACAAGATGCAGTCCACAGGAGAACACAAACTGTGATAAGGAAGGATATTTATCTTCTGCTTAGCAGTTTCCAGCAAGATAGTTTTTAAGACCCTAAGCTTTTAAGACCCTAAGCTGTGACCCTAAGCTTCATCTTTCCCTAGGTATACATATAGTCAAGCAATAAGATCTTGAATAATCCTCTGATAGTTACTTCCTATCATGTTCCACTGCTTACCGAAAGAACTTAGACTGGATTCCAACATTGAGACCTAATAAAACTGTCTAAAAAAGAGAATGCAAATTATAAATTTCCTCCACTCACGCTACTCCAATGAATTTAGAAATCAATATAAATTTAGTTCTACTAAGTTCTCAGGTACTACTTGCAACTTGATTTAAAAGGGCACTGTAGAGAAAATCCAGTTAATGAAGTTAGAAAGTTAATGAAAACATATAGAAGAGTCTGTCGGAATTTGTAAGAGTGAAAGGCAAATCTCACACTGAATCATACTGCAGATTACAGAATACACTTATACAAGATATTCCCCTTATGACCTGGTTAACAACAACAGTCCTATTTCAAATTTGCAGTTGGCAGTCAGGAAAATCTCTTTGTGGAATTATTGCTTTGTTTTGTACCAACTATACGTACATAGTTAGATATTGCCAATGGAATTTTTGAAATTGAGATAACTACAATAAGCATTTTCCTACCTTATAAAAGAAGTATTGCACAAGTTCAGATATTCTAACATAATAGAAATGCCCGTGAACAAGCAACATTTTTTTCAAATGTTTAAACTTAGGTATTGCATAGTCACTGTTTCTTGCTGCTTGACGACCTTCTTTGCCAATGATTCCTTTAAAAAAAAAAAAAAAAAAAAGAGATGGAGCTGTTTAATAATGGAAGAGCTACTTGAAAGATGCAATTATTTGAAAAACTGAAAAATAATGCTATAACATTGGTATTCTATGAGATCACTACTGTACCTCATAAAATCCCCCCCAGATTGCCTATAAAAACCAGAATCTGATTGGGATCACCTATTTTTAAGAAGTAAAGTTTTTTTCTGAAAAGCACACTTACCTATACCAACATGTGCTTCTAGAATCATACTGACATCATTGGCTCCATCACCAATTGCTAATGTGATAGGGTGCTCCTTTGATAGCTTAATCAATTTTACAATCTGGAAAAAAATTAGTGGTAAAAACTCTTGTCTACAATGGGCTGGTAATTTTGCATGTGTGTACGATTAAATAAAAATGACCAAAACAGCTATGTAAGAAGCTCTCTAAAGGACACAAAAGCACTATTATCTGATCCAACAACTAGGCATTAAGATCACAGGAGGGTCTTTGTATTAAAAATTTTTTCTACAAACATGAAAAAAAATTATTTGATAAAAATTAGTATACAATAGTCTGCAAGTACTTAGTTATCTAACATGTTATTCTATCTGAATTCTTCTTTTGTGGCTCCCCACTTATATTAAATTAGAAAATTAGTATCACTCCACAGTCATAAATAACCCAGGTTTTTGCAGCATCAACAGTTAGTAGACAATTGAAGGCCTGTTACATTAGGAGAAGGGAATTAGTTCCATTCATTAAATATGACATGTACCAACAATAAAGTTTGCACAGTATGTACATAAATCAAATGCAGTTGGGTGCTATTTTAGCATACCATTATCTAAATTGCTTGCCAGTAGAAATTTCCCCTGCTCATTTTTTATTTTTTTTACTGCTTTTTCCATTTTAGTAGATACTAATGTAAATGTTAACATTTCAAGTTATTATAAACAGCACAGAGTTTTAACTTTCAATATTTACATACGTATGTTACACCCGAAAAGAAATACGAACCTGTGCTTTTTGCAGAGGTGCCATTCGACAGCATAACACTGCACTGCAGTTCCTGCAAATTTCAAGAAAGAGCTCTCTGTAGTTACCAGAGCTCCCATCTTGTCTCGGTTTCATTATTAATGACAAAGCTGCTCCATCAATAATTAAACCATAATCTTGCATATCAGTAGAAAGTCTGTTCAGGGATAAAATATAAACTAAGAGTCACTGTAAAATTCTCAAATGTATTTTAATTTTGGCAATAGTTATTTTGTGAAAATTAACTAACGAAAAAACAATGAGTGGAGAATAGTCCATAATTAATACATTTTAAATGAAATTCCTTATATAGCACTGCTATTTATGACATTTTAGAATTCGAGCTTATGTTGAACACATCCAGTGCTTCACCTGTTTGATTACAGCAATCTGAAGCCTCAGTGACTTCAACAGTGAATATGAGTTGGTCTGAAAGGGCTTTACAGACTGCTGTAAGGTAAACTGAATTGCAGAAAGAACATCAGTATTCCATAAGACAGGGAAGAAAGTAAAAAAAGAAAAGCTTCAGGTGCTCTGAAATCTATTTTGATGAGGAAAATAGCATTGTTTTTCAAAGGTCTATGTTTAAAGATTTTAAACCACATTTATGCCATGCTTTGAAGGCAACACTGAAGAGCTGACCTGAAGAGTTAAGGCCACTGTTTACATTTACAGGAGAATGCTTTGCATTTAGTACAGTGACTAAGTCTGATACAAGCAGACCTGGGTAAACTTTAAGATAGCTAATTCAGGCATTGCCAGAAGTGTAGCTATGGTTGCATGCAGCACAGTTCAGCATAGAAACATACACTGAACAATAGGGGGAGATGCTGTACACCGAGTGCTGCACTACAGGCTTCTGCAGCATCCTAATTATTTCACAGTTCCCTATCACTTGCCAAAGTTACATAGTAGCCTCAGGCTCAAGCCCACCAGTGAATGTTGTATAAACACACACTCCCTTTTATTTGTGCTCTAGTTTCAGTGCTGCAAGGTAATACTACTCCGTGTGGGTTTTCAACAAATGATTTCACCATGACCAATAAAAAACACTGCATCTATTAATAGCCTTTAACGTATTTTAAGCAACTCCATCTTCCCTACTAAAACATAAGCTATTTTTGACAAATAATGAAAAGTATTGCAAACTATATTTTAAAATAGGTTACAGATATTTTCCAGCACTTTCTTACCACTGGAACAAATAGGGCAACACCATTAGTATAACACAACATCTAATAAAAATATATCACTTTGAAGTCTAGACAATGTACTGACTGTCAAAAAAAATTACAGTGAAAGGTCTTCAACTTGAATTTGAACACCTAGGTAAAATCTCGCTATTAATATCTTTGCACATTCTCCACCTCTGGAGCCAAACATGGGAGGTTCTGATGAGTTTTTTATTGCAAATTGGTACTCCACAAGAAGTTCAACATATTTAAAAGTAATTTGTAAAACTTGCAGAATGTAAGCTGAAAGTGGAATGGATGATATGGAGATAATCAGTAAGTTATTTTTAAATGTGAAATGTAAGAGACACGTTTAACCGAATACACAAATATTCTGGCCCTGAGTTTCAGGCTAAGAGTTTAAGAATCTCTCTGTTAAAGTATCACAAACACATTACTAGCTTGTTGCTCCTTTGCTACTAATTTATTATTATTCAAATGCATATAAAATGAACTTGCTCACTGGTTCCATATTGAAAACAAAGCAAATACATACAATCTCATCTCAAAGGCAAGTAACAACTTTTCATGATGATATGGATGCTTTTGAGTCTAATTTCTATGTATTTACACAATATGAAAAGAGGTTTCATAGAAGACTCTTTAATGTGTATCTCCCAGTAAGCTTCAAGTAGTCTAACTTATTCCATATTATACCAATGTTTTTGCTTTTTAATGCTGTTTTCTATCTTCTTTCATGCTATGTTTCAAGAAAATCATTTCCATGCGCAATTCCTCTCCTTCCTTTGACATTCAAAAAATAGAGAACTTGATATTTTCTGTACAATTTACCTTTCTACTTAGGGCACTTTAAGTATTTGTATGCACAAAGAAGACTCGGTACTGTGCTGTTGCCTGTACCCTGTCTGTAAATACAGCAGAATCTTCCCCCAGAATTGTGCAGTAGGGTCAAAACAGCATAGCTCTCTGGGGACTTAGTTTTATCAAGAAAGTCGTATCACACAGTATCTCTGATTACAGAAATAAATCATGCCTGCTTCCTTTTTAAAAGCTAGAAACAGTATGTTACTACCAGTTTTACCAATAATCAGTATTTTTGCAGTATTTTCAACAGTAAAGCAGCACCAGTAATGAGATAAAGAACCAACTATGACTGTAAAAAATTAAATCTATATAGAGTAAACTTAATTGCTGCACAATAATTCACACTAACAGAAACTGAAATGGTATATTGGTAGTCGTAAGTTATTGGATCAATTTAATTATTTACAAAATGCACAGAAATGTATTCTTGGTTTGAAAATTCAACTTTTGTCTTACCCTGACAAGCTATCTCTGGTTAAGCTGCCACTGTGTCTTAGGACAGTTTTGCTTAGGTCAAAAAGCACATCATGTAAACTCTGCTCCTCAATTTTCTTTGTGGTTAGCTCAAGTATTTGTGTATTTCTCCGGAACAGTTTGCAAGCATAGCAAGTAGCTGCAGCAGTCTCCATTTTGTCTCCTGTTAGAACCCAAACTTTAATTCCAGCTTTCTGGAGTGCTTCAATTGTGTCAGCAGCTTTTTCTTGTAGCCTGTTGAAGTCAATGGACAACAGATATTCATGGATTACTCAGAAACAGGAAATGGAAAGCTTTCCATTAAAAATAATAGAAGTATTCAATAGAAGACATCAGATGCAAGAATTTTCCCCAGGGTGTGAATCTAAAATGCTTAGGGGAGCAGAACATTATCAGTGATTTATTTTGATATTTTCTAAATGTTCAAAGTTTCATCTTTTGTTTATGTAGCCAAAAGGACATGATGCTTAATTCTCCAGACAAGTACTTCACTTAAAACACTTCTAGTGCTTTCAGCTAATGACATCAAATAATGAAGTATACTGAATTATTAAAGCCACCTCCCATTTTTAATAGACATTTCTTTTAATTTAAGACATAATGAAGATTCTTCCTTTATTTCCTCAATTCCCATGTAACAGTTATTTCCTCCAGAGCTTTTCCCTACAGTTTGCTCAATAAAGTATTACACAAACTGCACGTAAATTGCTTGAACACACTGATCTTTGTATGCTTACCTATTCTTACTAAATTGCTAAAGTTACCATGTCTAATTTTAATAAGATAAGGGTACAAACTTCATTCAAACAGAGAGGTGTATCTCTAATACAAAAAAAGAATTACAAGAGAGCTTTCCACAATTTCCACTAGCAGACATTTCCTTATTTATAAACACTGGACTAAGGAAACATCTCCAAACACAGTCTAAGAAAAGTACTAACCGATCTTCAACGGCTGTAGCACCAAGTAAAATAAAATCTCTTTCTATCTTCTCGTACACTTCTGCCAATTTCTTTTCTCGGTCCTGGAGGGCCAACTTTGCATTCTGCAGCATCTTCTGTGCACTGCTATACTCTTCTGCTGTGAGCTTTTTATATGCAACACACAGCGTTCGCAGTCCCTCCTAAAGAATGTAATCAAAAGAAACAATGTGCATTTCATAAATCTATTCCTAGATTTCCTGTTGCTGTTTACGCTGTAATATTTGAAAAATCTGAATGATTTTACTACTAACATGAAGAGTTCAACCACTTACTTTTATAGTAAAGCGAGTATTGGATAATACAGACTAGAAAACAAGGGTCAGCTTGATTCTGTGCTACCCTGGAAGCTGTTACAACCTGAGGAATGAACTTCTGTCCTCAAGACAAGAAACAGTTCAGCCACCCAACTGTATGTATGGGATTACCAGGGAAACGATGGTCACGCTGAAGTTTTCCTTTCCTGTCTTTATAATGCGCAGGATGAGTCAGAAGAAATAATGATATAAATAGTAACTGTGCAAAATCTGATTTTGATGCTGTGTTACAGCAGAAATAGGGACAAGGACAGGAACAACACATCACAGTAAGGGCTGAAAGTAAAAATCCAACTGTGCCATTTCAGTCATGTGAAAAATAGAATTCAGTTGTAGGTGTTTCAGACCAGATCAAACTTCTGGATAGGGTGATATGTAAAAAAGGGAGTATACAGACTGTGTAAGGGAAAAAAAGCTGCCATAACAATAAAGGAAGTTTTGCAATCTCAAATGTATTACTTCTCCTAACACCATTTAACTGGTGCTTTGTCTTAATAAATATTAATCTTGTAGGTCTTTGTATAGTTACTTATTACAAATGCAAGAAGGAAAAGAATTCAAGAAGCTTCATGACTTGCTACTAATGAGGGCAGATACCACTTCTCTGCCTATCTCTTCTTTCAGAAGCTCCTGAAAGCTCAGCTTTCAGAAGCTGTATGTATCAGTGCTATATCCAATTATCTAGAATGAAGAGACAGATGGATTTCTCTGCTGATAGACACTGGATTGCTATGACACGTGAACACTTCTTTCATGAGGCCTCCTTCACTTCTAGTTATAAGACAATGCTTTTGTATAGCAAAGGTTAGTAAAACACTTCGGCCAATAGTTCTGAAGTTTCTCTTCATAACAAAAACAAGTAATGCTGTATGCATTTTTTTCTTATATCTGCAGTAGTACTTTGTTTTCAGTTTGCATACTGGATACCAGTAAATTTTACCCTATTTGTAAGACTACCAGTAATATTTCAATGCAGTGAGTTTTGTGCATTTTTGGACATAAACCAAAATTCAACATTCACAACTCCAAGTAGAATCATGGAATCAATAAGGTTGGCAAAGACCTCTAAAACCTCAAAAATGGCACTAAGCCATCCCCACCAAGCCCACTAACCATGTCCCTTGGTGCCACATCCACATGGTTCTTGTATTACTTTTCCAGTAAAACCAAGTTCTGAATTTCTTCTAAAGATGGTCAAACAGCTCATAATTCATTTTAAACAAGCAAAAACATCAGTAGAAGGATGACCACTACACTGTTTCCCCATAAGAACTATATTTATTGCCAAATTGTGCTCTAGTGGTTTTTCTCTTTTCAGAGCTCATAAAGGAAAGGCAGGAAATCAAAATTACTAAGGCTAAAGTCTTAAACACAAATGAGGTTTTCAGTGAAGTTTCATTTTGCTTCATTCAAAAGTTAATTCAAACTTCTGCAGTTGTTAAAATTGCATTCTAAAATGTTAATTGATGGCCCCCGGTATAACACACTTAACACATTTCTATCACACCAGAACTGCTATTTGGAAGATGAGATGGAGGAAAACCTCAAATAAAGGAGTGACATTGCTGTATATACTGCCTGTGTTTACTTTGGTATAGAGTAATCTCTATACCTGGGAAGACAAATCTCTTAGATTATCAATCAGGAGAACTAAAGTTTTTGACACTGACAGCACGTGAACAGTTCAGTAAAAGTTTAATGCCCACTGGAATCTTACCACTGCATTGCGTTCAACTCTGGATCGTATTTGGTCAATTTTGCCTTCTTTAACTCTAGGAAATATGGAAGAATCTGCTCCCTTGCAAAACAGAAATATATCACCTAAAAGAAACAGCATGGGTAATTCAAATTAGTGAGAAATACCTTTATCCTTCATAAACTAATAAGCCTTGCAAAAATATTTCTTCCAATAGTTTTAATAACATTTGCATGCATGCTGATACCCCTTCCCTGTTTTTATAAAGAAAGGGACACAGACCATGAATGATCAACACTCTGATAAACTTGAAATAAATTTAAGTGAGATAAATACATCTAACAGGAAACAGAACATGGTAGTCCTACCTGTTGAAGATTTGACAATTACACTCATGCGTCGTCTTACAGAATCGAAACTCAAAACCTCCAATAATTCAAACCTGAAAAGAAAGAGTATTTTTTAAACAACTCTGCTTTTTCATAAAATGTAAGCTGGTTATTTCAGCTTTGAGCACCTGGAATAAAATTGCTACTAACATGGAAAGTTATATTAAGTAGTATGAAATATGGAACCACTACAAATGAAGTATTATAAATAATAATTGTGAGGGGGAGACTCAGCTCTTAATTACTTGAAACAGAATCTGTCTGCGTAAGGTTTTGTGATCTCCTCTGGTATCCAGTTCCTGGTAACAGTCAGTGTAATTTATTTTAGCAAAAAACTAGAAACCTTGTAGTAGTACACTATACTGCTAAAAGAGTAGGTAAGCCACCAGTAATGGTGTGTACATACGCACATCGTTACAACTTGTCTTTTAAAAACACTGTACTAATTCTGACTGTTACTAAATGTGCCAACCTAATTGCACAATTTTTCCGCAAGTGTAGACTGACAATTTAATCAAATGAAAAAACACACTTCTTTTTACCAGTATTACTGATCGTTGCTTTTATGATTTGATTTATCTTCTTTTTCACTAGGAGGAAAAATGAACACAAGCTCCTGTTGTGTTGTCTTTCTATCATTCATTAGTCTGTATACATTAATCACTTACTGTCTTTTCCAGCACAAATATACATTTTATCATTATTTCCAGTCTCTTCAGGATTCATACAGAATAATAAAATCCTTTAGGTTGGAAACAACCACTAAGATCATCTAATCCAACCACTAATTCATCCTCACCATGCCCACTGACCACAATCCTCAGTGCCATATCCACACAGTTCTTTAACACCTCCAGGGACAGTGATTCCACCACCTCCCTGGGCAGCCTGTGCCAATGTCTCATCACTCAGATTTCTGAGAAAATTTTTTTCTTAATATCCAACCTGAACTTTCTCTGGTGCAACTTGAGGCCATTCATTCCTCTTGTCCTGTCACTGTTACCTGGGAAAAGAAGCTGACTCCCACCTCACCACAACTTCCTTTCAGGTGGTTGTAGAGTGTGATGATAAGGTGACCCCTGAGACTCCTTTTCTCCAGACTGAACAATGTCAGTTCTATTTCTGATAAGCCAGGATGTCATTGGCCTTCTTGGCCTCCTGGGTATACTGCTAGCTCACGTTCAGCTAATTGTCAACTAACACACACACATATATATATAAATTTTTGCTTATAAAAGAGATCTGGTGGTTAATTAGATCATTCAGTTACAAGTCCTTACAATATCCTGGAATTCAAACCTGTGCAGGACTACAATGGCTATTTCAATAAAAGAGCAATTTCTAACAAAAAGCTGGCTCAGGCTTCTGCCTATGAACTGTGATACATTTTGGACAAGTTAAGAAATCATTACCATACAACAAAGGAAAAATATGTATAGTTGCTAAGATTATCAGTAGCTATTAGATTATGAACCACCATGTCATGCTTTTGTTGTTATTTTCATTTTTCTTATTGCATATACTGTCAAATTAATGGACTATGCAAAAATATAAAACCATCTGGTGTATCTAAAACTACAAATGTTAGTAGAACACTTCTTTTCTTACTAACATGCACAGGTTGTGGCTTTTCTGAATATAAAATTGGTATATAGGGAGAGAATGAATTGTTAAACATATCAATAAAAATTCCTTTTCTCAGTCACATTTTGCTATATTTTAAGCACTCACTTCTCTCTGTTATTTTCCCGATTTAAGATCTCCATGTAATTGTCCTTCAGGCATAGATAGGTGTAACCGAGCCTGTAAAATTGAAACACACACTAAGAGAATCCATACAAGAAATATGTAATTATCCAGTTTACATGTCAGAAAGATTTAAGACTGATATTCCGAGAAAAACACAACTGTTTTTAGTTTATGAATATGAATAATCATGACTGCATACTAAGAAAATCATCATCAGTAAGTGATCTGATGTTTGTTATCAGGATTTTTGTGCTGAAAACAACTTTCAACTTCAGTGATTAATTCTCCAGATTGAAAAATTACAGTATTTAGTCACATACATACCTCTGTATTCCTTCAACTAAAGCTACTTCATCAGGTGATGAAGATATATATATGCGAGATCTTCTTGAGAGCTGGCTCTTCTTCAACCCATCTACATTGTCATCATCTTTTACCTGAACAGTGTGGCAAAGACAAAGAGCTCGGAAAAATAGCTCCTCTCTCTCCTAATAAATAAAAGAAATTATTGTCATTATGTGTCATCACTTTCAAGTATTCCTTTCAATTATTATTTCTCTTTTTTAGGAGGTTAGCAACATCACTGATTACTATTAACACATGCAGGCAGTGTTATATGCTACCTGCCCTTTAAAGGTACCCAAGCCTGTACCTGCGGTGGCCACACAGCTGGTTAATAGCTGCTAGTAATAACATGTAATGTTATTACTATGTAGTAATAACATTAGTAATGTAATAATGGCAGTCGTAAATTGCAGACATGTAAAAGAACTCCATTGTGCATCTGTATAAAAGGTGTGCACATTTTGGCAGCTGGAACCAACAATTTCTATGCAGTTTCAGGTGGTTTGGCAATAGCAGCTTATCTATTTCTTATTTCTGGTTCGAGAGTCACACCAGAAAGAGATTTCTATGTATTTAATGGATAACTGGCTGTGTTCTAACTGTATCTTTGTAACTGAACCTTATCTGGATCTGTGTCATTGTGATTCCAAGACAAAAACACAACTACTCTGGGAACATGTTCAGATAAGTGAAAATCACAAGAGTGCTGATTTACAATTACATACAGACCTTATCTTGCAGCAGTATAGGGTATGGACAAAGTATGATCTGAGATTGTATCGATACATATTTTAAAATATAGCGTCCAGTTATCCTATCCATTTACACAATGCTAAGCTACTGACATGAAGTTGCCTTAACTTTCAAGTAACCTCTTTTGTTTTTCACAGAAAAAAGCCAAAGCACATACATGCCATGTGTAATATGCTTCAGATGTGGCTACATTATGTCACATTTAGAAGTTACTTTAAATTATAAGCCATTCTATGGCCATCTTCGCTCAATGATGACTGAGTGTATGCACTGAACACTCACTTTTCCCCTACAAGAGTTTCCTGCCTCGATTTCCTTATTGTAGACAATGTAAAATGGAAACCAGCTATAACATATCTTTAGCCCTTAACCAGAGAAAGTTCTGTATTTTGGGGTTTTATTTAACTCAGTCTTACAGCTTTACTAAGTTGGGAAACTTCTGATTAAGCATCTAAATCTTAATTAAACAAGGAAAGGAAAATGTTTATGCTGTCATGCGTTTCCTGCAGATATCTACTTTGATTACAAAAATTCAAGGATCTTATATTTCTACAATTCCCTTCATCAGCACAATTCAATTTTCACATTTCACTGTGAAAAACACAGACCTAGAAAGAGTCACCATACCTTTCCACTTCCTCCTGGAGAAGAATCTATCATATCAATGCCTGTGCAATCATGGAGAATTTGGCCATTGCAGATAACATGTGGTATATAAACATGTCCTTCAATACAACATTCTACAAATTCCATGTTGTTCTCAGTTAAGGTTCCTGTTTTATCTGTGAAGACATACTCAATCTGCAAATGAACACAAATTAAAAATAGCAGGAATATGAACAGAGATCTTCCAAGTTCTCTTCACATAAGTGAAATTATTACTGGGCTACACCTTCCTTAATCTGAGCTCTTTTCGAAAAGGAAGACAAAGTTCTTTTTTGGATACATGTTCTACTAACAGATTTTATCATATAAGAGTACCAGCAAAGCTATCTTCTGCCTGATAACACTTATAAACAATATTTAACCTACTTTTACTCTTCTCTTAAGCTCCTTTTTGGTTCATAATGCCACACTTGCTGCAAAACAGATATTTATGGAAACAAAATTCACGGATTCCATTGGCAGGAATGATTATTTAATGTACCTGGATTCAGATCAGTTACTTTCAGCACAGTACTTGAGCCAGTGTCAGAATTGCCCAATGCAACAACTTTTGTGTAAATGAAGAGTCTAGACTATCACGTACAGTTATATGCAAGAGCACTCTTCCTGCCCTGAAAACATTCTTTCTGTCTCAAAATTGAATTTTTAATTCATTTTATTTTACAGTGAGACACAGCATTAAAGGCTAACAAAAGCAAAAACAAAACTGAAAAGTGAATTGCAACAGACATATCTACCTAAGCTCAATTTTGGATTTAAACAGTGAAAGTAAGGGAATTATTTAGTGTTCAACAAATTGTTTAACTGACTTTAATATTTAGTAAATATTTTGTCTTCAAACAAAACAACTACATTTTCTTTCAGTAGTCAGAAGTTATTATTTGAACTTTCTCCCTAAATTAACTTTCCTAATATTCACTGATCTGGAAAAGGAATTTTTCAGATTTTCCAAGGCTTTCTTATCTGCAAAGACAATACTCTAATGACATGTTTTTCAAGGTGGACAGGATTCAGTTCTCTCTCATATGAAGTACTATATAAAGATTTCGTATTATATCTATACTGGATACAAAATGCTATAAAGCAAAGCACTTTTATTCACTCAGTGTGCAACATCATTTCCAGAAAAAAAGAAGTAAAGTATGTATTTCACTAATAAAATTTACCACAAGTATCAATAATGATTAACATTCAATACGTTCATTAGAAGTAAGAGAAATAATACCTTTCAAGAATGTAGAAGCAGAAACAAGTTCATTGGATTTATAATGATATACCAAGTAATGATAAGTCTCATTCTTGTGATTGTATTTAAATGTAGTATTACTCAATTATTTTACATATCAATCAATGGTTGTATATGAACAGGATGTCTGGAGGTCACCTGGTCACCAAGCCTCCCTACTCAAGCAGGGCCACCAAGCGCAGGAATTGGACCCAGTACTCGAAGTGTGGCTTTAGAGAGCTAAACAAAGTGAAAGGATCACCTTCTTTCCCCAGCTGGAACCATCCTCCACAGGGTAGACCAGGGGGCTTTCGGTTGCCTTTGCCACAAGGGCTCACTGCAGTTTCATGTTCAGTTTAGGGTCCACCAGAATACTAAGATTCTTTCTGCAAAGATGCTTTCCAGCACAGTGGTCCCCTGAACACTGTGTCCCATCACCTTTAATGAAGATGATGTGAAGTGAGCTCAGTACTGGTCACTGAGCTACATCCACGAGATACTGGCCTCCAGCAAAAAATTCACACCACGGATCACCATGCTCTGGGCCTTGCTGTTCAGCCAGTTCTTAATCCATAACACTGCCTGCTCATTCAGCACAGACATCAATACCTTGTCTGCAAAGACTATATAAGAGATGGTACAAACAGTGGTTGCCCATAGTAATAAAATACTTGTACCATCTTTTGTCCAAATAGGTATAAATACTCCTTAAAACCTCAATAACTAGTTCAGCAGTACAAAAATAAAGCAATACACAATCTTATTTTACTTGACAACCTATGAAAATTATTTAATTAATAAAGTTCCTAAATAGTTTATCCAAAATGTGTGCACATATCTGTGTCAATATGATGATTTTGTTAATGCAAAATAATAAAGATGAAATTTCTTTCAAAAAAGCAGAAGGTCAGACAATCATTTTATTGGACAATACTTTTGTCTGGATATTTGCTATCAATCTACCAGACAAAAAGGGTATTTCTTTTATCTGCCTTTCACCGTAAGGAATTTAGATGCTTATGTAAATCTCCCTCTACAGTTACAAGAGAGAAATTACCTTCATGAAGTCCTTATTATTTACTAACATATATCTAAAATTATATATATATATATAATTTACTAACATCTATATCTATAATACAGATATCTTTTTGTGACTACATTGCAGGTACCTATGCCAGTAAGAGGAGAGTGAATGCCTGAGCATCTGTTCAGTGAAAGTGGAAAACTCCAGCTTAGATTACACACTTACTGTCTAGATAATTTCACTTTTGTGAGATGATTCAGACTGAAGTGCAAATGGTTCAGAGGATACATAAATTTGCTATTGCTTAAATGTACAATAATAATATTATTTGAAAAAAAAAAATCAAATAAAGGAATATTTGTGTAGGAAGAGATAATACAGAACTAATTTCCTAGGTTAGCCACAATACAGTAAAAAGTTATGAAATTCTAAAATGCATTTAAACAATGAAATAAGGAAATACCATTGTAATGAGCAATGTAGTACTTCTAACTCATGGAAATGAATGAGATTGCTTTAAGTGAAGTGTATTCAGGAATTACACATTAAGCTAAATGTAAGTGTTGTTTATGTTTCAATACTCAGCATAGTAGCTCACAGGTATTTTCAGAAACTGTGATCATTTGCACTGACTTAGCTGAGAAATCAGAATTTTTTACTGTGAAAATCTGAAGAAATCAAATACAATTTCTAAATTAATCAACACTAAGGAAAATGCAGTTTAAAGCTGCACAAAATATAATGAAAATTAAATTTTAAATAAAAATTAATATACATGAATAAAATATATTTTTATGGTGGAAATAGTTGAAAATTTTTCCATTCAGTGAAATTTACCTGTCCCAACTCTTCATTGAGGTCGGAAGTATTCACCAGTGGTCCTTCTCCTGTGTCTTCATCAAACATTTCCTCATCCCACGTGAGGAAATAAGAACCAAGAAATTTCTGCATTTCCACAGTGACATACATGGATACAGGAATAATGTAGTTGAAGAGAACCATGAATGCAAGGAAGTCTGTAAATGCTTGAAGAAACTGCCAAAGAAGCAAGATAAAAGTAATAATTCTTCATGTACCATCAAATACTGAAAGTCAGCTACTTGCATTTGCAAGTCTGTTTTTAGCTTTCAACATTAAGCAACTCCACTCACATAGAATCATAGAATCACTCAAGTTGGAAAAGACCTTAAAGATCATTGAGACCAACCACAACCTAACCCTACTACCCTAACTCTTAACAACCCTCTGCTAAATCATGTCCCTGAGCACCACATCTCATATTTTGACAAACAATGTATACTTTCATGATTTACATCATAGTAATTTTTGCATGAAGTTTTTTTTTTTAAGTTTTCACTTGTATTTTTCTTTAAAGATATATAGATGGAGAATACATTTACACATTATTGCTGCAAAATTCTAGATCAACTAATGAGAGTGACTGCATATGAATAGAAACAACATCATGTGAACAAGGAAAACAGTAAAAACGTATATTCCCAAATTAGCAGAAGAATAACATAAAATCACACAAGTCATCTGAGAATTAGCAGATTTCATAGCCTTCAGGCAGCAGCAGCATCATTTAGTGTGAAGAGGAATTTTTCCCCCCATCGGGAAGATTTACTAAAATAATATTCTGCCTTCTGTAATGTGGGGCTGAGCTCACTATAAAGTATTCTTGATTGACAGTGTCCTTGCTCTCGTAAAAATGCTGGACACTGGCAACTCTGTTGGTCTCTAACACTCATGAGAGAGTTACAAGACTATATGAAACTAAGCTTCTGAGAGGTACTTGTACAGCAATTCCTACAGCAGATTGCTTTGAACAGCCACCGGTTACGTGATTGCCAGTAGGTGGGTGATTCCTTTCTGTCCTACGTTTCTCTTTAAGAGTTCAGCTCTTTTCTTTAGAAACTCAGTGGCAGGAAACTCCAGGACATCTGTATGTGGATTTTTATACTAAAAAAGAACTTTCATATCCTTGATGAATCTCCAGTTAAAGTTCAAACAAAACCCACCACATACAGGCTTTGCACAAATATACTACCACCATTCTCAGTCAACGCATAGGCTGTATATACTTTTCAGTAGGAGTCTCACAAGTTTAGAGCTTAATAAAACTTTTTTTCGGTATTTTAATTTATTTCCATACCTGATTTCTCTTCCTTTCTGGCTCTGTTTTCTGATTATACCATGGCTCATCACGAAACGGTTCGCTCTGCCAGACATACTTCAGGACAGTATTTATTAGCGCTTTACTGATGAGAATACAGAGGTATACAATAAGGAATACATTCATTGATCTAAAAAATAATAATAAAAAAATTAAAAATAAATAAAAATTCCACTAGTATACAAACTACAGAGTTCATTTAAAAATATTCTACTTGTGTTTCAGCCTAACATTTGCTATGATGTTAAATAACTTCCCCCTATGTATGTCTATATGGAACATACAATTTTAGATTAAACATGGAAGACCTGTCACAAATTAACTTTGCATTACTACGTTTGGTCCATACTCAAGGAATTAATTCTATTAAATTCAATTTAATTATATGGTTAAACAGCGTTAGGATATTGAAGCACATAATCTTGGAAAAAAGTCAGTAGGTAAATTCTAACCAATGAAAGAAAAGTCTGCTGGAACAGCAAAGCATACTTTATCTCAAAAATGTAAGCACAGCATTATGATGGTTTCTTTCTAATATATAGTAATTGCTTAGTACTGAGAACCTCATCTATCTGAGGTTACAAGACTCATTTCATAATTCAAAAATGAAGAAATAATGCAAATTTTAAGTTCCTTTACTTCTTCCATTGTTTAAAATTAATAAATCACATACTTTTAGTTAAATGAAAATACTCCCTTTTATACATCATTCAAACATGCAGTTTTCCACCCCAAAATAAAAGTTTGAAATATTACTTTTCTACAGCAGATCGTTTCTGTGATTTTGACTGGTAATTTAATGCCATTTTTGTTTCCATGCCAGTGTAGATAGCAACACCTGAAATTAGACAACCTGTTTTACTAAAGATTACACAGTACAGCAACTTACTTGAATAAGAACACAATTCTCTAGACTATTAGATCCCACCAACTATTACACCCCCTTCTATATAGCTTCTGTAGTCTGAAGAAAAAGGATACAGATCGAGATGATACCCACAACTGAAAGTTGCCTTAATATTTTAGGGAAAATTTTAAGAAGCATTTACATCTCACTCTAAAATCACAGTTCCCAGTTCCTTGCATTTTTATGGCTGGTGGGGTTTTCTAGGCTTCAATTTTAAAACATAAGGAATACATTGTGCAAGACAATCCAACGAGGGCTAAACTACAGAATAAATCCAAGAAGAACAGAAGGCTACTGATTTACTTTTCTTCAGAAAATGCTAATAATTTATGAAGAGGGATCTTCTGATATTGCTGAATTCCTCTTAAAATTGCATTTTGAGTGACTAACTCTCAGAATATTAAATACAATAACTAGAAGTAAATATAAACAAGAAAATGGATGTGAAGTGCAGAGTAAATCAGCGCAACGATAAAATAATGCAGTTTTCAATATGGATCATTAATGGCAAACAACTGCATGTGTTTTACACAGATCAGAAACAACCACTCACACATCTCTGCCTGATACTCAAGTTGACTGAGATCTTAAAATCATGCCCTGAAGTTTAAAGAAACACTACAATCTAATTATATTAGTTCATCAGTTTCAGATACCAACTAAAAGCAAAGAAGGCAAGTCCAAGTCAACACATACTTTTCATCCTTTTTGCCAGCTGTCAGATTTTCATATTTTAGGCTAAGTAATACATTGTTATTTACAACCTTCTTTTTCAGAGCGTGGAAATCGTATACAGTAGTGGATGATTTGGACCCTTGTCCCTTTTAATACCAGAAGGGAGTCATTGACTTCATTGGGCAACAATATTAACCCACAGTCTCTGTTCAGAAGCCCTATATTCACATGAAGAATGTGTGCCATCTTCACTCATCCTTGAAAATTAAACTCCTCCCAAAAATCTCTACAATCATTATATGTCATTAATACTTCTTTTACTGCAATTACAGCAACAGTAAATCTTACTAAAAAGTTGTAAATCAAGTGCTTAAATAGAATTCATACACACAGTAGTAACTCCACAACTGCAACCCTATTTGATGTTTGCTTATTACTTCAGCATCCTCTGAAATAATTAATACAAATATTTACCAAAGATTTTTTCTGTATTCTTTAAAGTGGCTCCTCTAAGGAGCAGATTTTCGGATCCTAATGGCCTGCAAAAGAGAAACATTCCGAAATATAAGTATTTAGAAAGAGAGAACAGGCTTTAATGGAAGCCACCGAAGAGAGGAAGGTAGTTCTACTCAGTGAATTAATTCATTAATTAAAGGTATTTAACTATTTTAAGTGAAGATTAAAAAATATAGAGATGCCTAAAATTAAAGACATCACCTCACAATCCAAAGCTAGCATAGGCAATCTAATTTTGAAACACGTAGAGAAAACAGTGTTTCTTCATTTCTTTCATATTGAAAGTCAGTGCATCTAAAAACCACATCTGAAGATATCTAAATAATATTAATTATCATAATTGTAAGGTGATTATTTTTAACAACACCAACTCTTTTTTTAGGTTTGTTGAGTTTCCTGCATGTTAGAATTACTTGTTAAAGACAATTTTGTCACTGTATTCCAATTATAAATGCTATACAAGGTACTGCTTTAAATGTACTACATACTTTTCAAAGCATAAAGATTAATATAGGTAAAATAATTTAATGAGAAGCAGGTGGAATTACCTACTTCTTCCCATGCTGTTTAAAGATGTTTGGAGCATATGTAACACAAACCACTATAAGACTATGAAACCAAGGGCTATGTTATTGACAGACAGCATGCAGAATTGCATGGATGACATTTTAAACTACTGCCAGGCTCTATTTATATAGCCATGGGGGATAAAATAACAAACAACAACAAAAAACCACCCAACAAGTAACCTCACTATTTTTGGATGTTATTCAAAGTGTTCTTGTGGTACAAAAAAAAAGAAAAGAAAAAAGATAACTACAAAAAAAACCAAATAAAGGAACTCTAAAGAAACAAACAAAAACTCCAGGGCTACTCGCTGATGTAGAACATGCAACTGGTTCCATCAAAACCAGCAGTGTGATGTTAAATGAATGAGTTGGGCTATAGAACATTGTATAGAACAGTAAAACAATCCCAGTAGTAATAGTGCTGTTCCAGGAACACATGCCTTAAAGCCACAAATCTTCATGTTCACACTCTTAGACACAGGCTATTGCTGTTTTGATTTAAAAAGAGAGTGCTCTTTGGAATTGTATTTTCTACATATTTTCCTTTTCCTTCCCACCTGACTAAGAATCTTGACGGAAGGAAGAAAGTTTTCACAGCAGACCATAGTAATCTGCTTTCCAGTAACGCATCACTAGACATGGAAAGGACAGGAGGATCCCGGGGAGGGTAAGGATGCCCACTACCTGGGAGAGGGAAGCCATAACTAGGACAGTTCGTGAGGACAGTGCTCTGCCTGGCCCTCTGATTTGAGGGATCCCTAGCAAGAATTCAGCCCCAAACAGCCAAGAGAGGTGTGAAGTGCCCTGGATGGTGGCAGATTTTCACTATTTCACAGTGCAGGCATACATGTGTTTCTTCAGAGATCTTTGACATTAACAGGCTCAGCAACCAGGCTTTCTTCCCTCTTTGTTTACTGATAGAAAATTACCAATCTACAGACACATGAGCTTAAGAAGGCACTTTGCCAGAATGGAGTAAATTCTCACGTGCTGAACCTTGGATGTAATAAATGAGAAGACTTCCTGTTATTAATTTGTCTCTTTGTGGCACACACCTTATCAAAATCAGGTATGCAAAGTCTTTTCCTTGCTTGCACAGAGAAGTTCCTAAGCAGAAGAGACACGAAGACTCATGACACTTTTGTACTGCTTTGTTTTTCTTCTCTGTTGGAATGGTCTGGGCTACAGACTGCTCCATGTATAGAATGCACGTCACCCACTTCAGAAAGAAACTTATTTGCACAGGAGGCAGATCCTCCTAGGTGTAGACCCAAGAAAACAGATCATTTCCTACACCTCATATAAAATCATTTCCTTAGATGTTGCATTCTTGATCACTCACAACACTGCAGACAGTTCAGATAAATATACAAATCCTTTCCTCAGTAACACTAAACATGATATTAGCACGTGCAATCTCCAAGAAGAAGGAAGAAGAAGAATGACAGGAATACACACAATTCTGTGCACTCTGTTTGGTATACTGCAGACACCCCATGCTGATGGAGCAGCCTTATCAAAGCTCTGCCAAAATAATTATCAACATCATTTACAAAGTAAATATAGATCAAATAAAAACTCAAGTTAAAACATGAAATATTTATGATGTACAAAATTACAGACTATAAACTTCTAAGAGAAAAATATTTCATCAACAAGAAAAGACAGCCCAGTGTTGGTGAAACAAATGGAATTTAATTATTGATACATCCTCAGCCCTAACAACTATTAAGTGTATAGAAATGCTGGATTTTCCTTACCTTGCTATAGGCTCATTTCTATCATGGTAAACATTTATTCGACCAACAAATCTGCAAGGGAAATACACAAGTAGCTTAATAGCAGTGTTATTGCTAACAGCAGTTAGTGTATTCCTATGTGTATGTCTCAACATTTCTATTTTCTTAATGTACAAGGACATGTAATTCTCTTTATGTACAGATATGTATATGCCACACACATATACAACAAACAAGGCAAATTCTCTCACTTTTAAAATTTTTAAGGAGTATAACAGATTATTTGAGAAAATTTTGTTTAACGCTTTGTGATCACTCACATGTTTTTCATGTATCCTTGAAGTGAATTAAACACATTTGTTCTTAAATACAAAAATAGCTAATCAACAATGGATTGGACACAGTCCTACAACTAAGAGCGGATCTACAAGGAGTCTGCAAAGATGCAACATGAGCATAACATACTGCAGGTTCATTGTTAACAACAGCAGATGTAAGTCCATCTTCATATAATCTTCCTGAAAACTTTAAATGTTTTTTGGCCAACTACTTATTAAGAGGTCACAGCAGGAGCACGAGAAATGTTTGCTCTGCCATTTTTTTGTTGTTTGCTTGTGCTCGGATTATTAATCTGCAGTTTCTTTGTAGGAATCTTTGTGAGTCGCTTGCTTATTTTGTGAGGTTAATTCAGTTAGAACTAGGTAATATAACTCATAGTTCTCTATAACCAGGTACAAACAAACTGCCATACTTCACAATACACTGAAAATGAACAAACGAATCAGGGTGTCAAGTGTCAACCTCTCCACACTGCAGAATACCCACACTTTCCCAGAGATACTTCTCAAACTGTGAACCTTCTGACATACAGACAGCACGAGGATGCCAATATCAGTATGTACATTAAATATTAGTAAAACATATTTTTTTTTAGGTTAAAAAAATGAATCCAAGTAGAAGTTTCAACATTTCCTCCACACACCTCAGTGAATAGTCCTGCACGTCCCCTGAGTTGTGGGCAGTCCACTTTGGAGACCCTTGCCCTAGAGGAGACCTCTGACCTACCTGCAGAAAAGGAGCAAGGATGGAAGACTAAACTGACTCCAGACTCATTTTGGGGCCTACTCTAACCATGCAGATGCAGTCAGGAGACTTTAATGATGATATACTGGTAGAATATGTTAAATCAAAGAGATAAGAATTGTTTTCTTACTTATAAAGGTCAGGCTGAGGTTGTTCACATTCAATGGTAGCATGTAGTGCATCAATTTCTTGTTCACTGTGAAATGCCTTTGTATCTTGAACAGCATAGTGAGTCTGGAATGAATAAAAAGATGTATATACATTGAAAAAATAAGGACAGAGATATAAGGCATTTATCTGTAGATAAACTCTGGTTCATTGTGAAAAAGACATACTAGCTTTTACATGGCAACTAATATTTCAAATAAGAAGCACTTTTAAACGTTCCTTAGTGGATACATTATTTACATACATTATTTGCAGGTACCTTGCAATGTACTCATAAATCAGGTTAACATGAAAGCATTTAAGTACAAAAATGTTTGGGAATCATCTTTGTAATCTACATGCCTATACTATACACAGACTATACTATACACAGCAAAAAAAAAAAAAATTTTGAATATTTTCATAAATTAATCAAGAAAAAAGAACTGTCAGAAACTCATACATGTCAGTGTATTCATTGCATCTGTTCACAAATATATGCATGACTATATTTTTTTCTCTGTAAAAAAAAAACAATACCGAACCTGAAAGCAAATTTTGCCTTAAAAAGAAAATGTAGAACATTTTATTACTTTATGACTGGATTCACCATCCAAACTAGCTGTTGTAACAAAACATGTTCCATCTCCTCTACTACTTGACAGAAATATTAAGTCACATGGGAATGTTTCATCTTCTTTTACCATCACAATATCACCAACCTAGAGGGAAAAAAAAAAAAAAGTATCACATGGCAGCTCAAAAACTTAGGTTCATTCAAATATCTTGAAAATTCATAAATTTTATTCAGACCAGGATGTTACCACAGGAGCATGTAACTACAGAACTATATCTGAGAATTACACTTTGTGGAATGAATCAGGTTTACTGCATGCTACCTTTCAGGATTTCAACCATTGTGCAAATACTGAATTATTAAGCTTTGTGACATTATTTGAGTGATGGAAGATATACTCTTGCTTCAAAAATAATTACAACAAAATATTATTTCAAAAACAGCTGGAGATGTGGACTGCTTTCTTTTGCTCTTGGGGATAAACATCTCAGAATACTGTAATTAGAGACAGTTGAAAGAAACCTAAGAATTCCAAGTCTGCCAATGAACACAAAGACATATTTTCAGTAGGATTTGTCATTAGAAGTCCACCCTACTCTTTATCCACGTTTAAAGGTGAAAAAATTAATCATCATTAATGCAAACATAAGAAAGCATCTTACAGTCTGTTAAACAGTGCAACTGAACATCCAATCAACTACCAATTCAAGAGATTACTGTAAAGCATCCCTCTGAGAGCCTTTTATAAACTGTTGGAACTCATATTTTACGGAGGAAAAATTTAATAAATGAACAAAAGCTAAAGATACAATGTATGTTTTAAGAATATCAGTTTCAATTTAAAAAAATTATCAGACATCTACTAGGGATATCTTTCTGTCATAAGCCGTTATCATAAGATTCAGCTTAATCTTTGTTCTCATGATATAGTTATCAAGCTGAATTCTAATATCCCTAACAATCTGCCAGGAGTTGGCTAATTCTAGTTAAACAAAAATGTCTGGTATAAGGAGGTAAAAATGAAATTGTGATAGCACTGATATGGTTTATTAAAATGTACTGAAGAACTACTAAAGAATGATGCTAAAACATTTAACTTGTAGGTAAGCATAAAGCTTTAATTAAAGACCTTACAAAATATGTAAGGACAATTGGATACTTCATGTCTAGGGAAAAAAATTTACCACCAAGTCTTGGGATGTTCAAATTTAGGAAAGGATTAATTTTCTAATGTACTTCCTTCTTACTACATGATTTTTTATATTTCATTTTACTCAGGCAAGTGAAGGTACACAGTAAGACAGTGAAGTGGTAGGTTTGGAACTAGAGGCAGTGAACACCTTGGCTGGAGCCAGTCTGAACAACATGGAGCCTTCATTGTGAAGAGCAGTGGAGTTTGTCTGACCACACTGCTGCTGAAATTGTCATAATCTCATAAGTGTCTCTGAGAGAATTTGCCAATCTGCCACAAAATCATTATTTGTAAAAGACAGCGATGTGGTGAACTATAATAAAACACTCAAAATAAGAACTTTATCAAAAGCACACAAAACACTGTTAGGGCATAAACTATACTAAAGGGAATAAACTGTGCACAAACAGAGAATCCTACTACTATAAGAGGCAATTTTAAGAAGATTGGGTAATTAGATTGGTTTTACTAGCCCTCTTTAACACTGAAAGCATTAATTTAACTGTCTATCTAACTAAAACACAGTGACATTATGGCAAATTTAATCATCTCTGCAGATGCTACCGAAGAAAGAATCCCAAACTGTTCAGAACTTTTAATCTAGATAGAGAGAAAGCCAGGAGGCTGGTTTAGCGATCAAAGCCATCTTGGCAGTCAAGTGTCACAGTAAGAACATGCAGGAGAAAAAACTGTACCTGGAGTTTTTCAGGTTGCCACTAAAAATATTTACATATCAGAAAGTGAATTTTCAGATACAGCTCAAAGACAAACAAGTTCTCTACATTCTGATTTTCACAGTTCATAGCGTTGAGTGGTCCTTATTTACTAACTTATCTAGCAAGATTGTCTCCGTGAGCTATGGCGTACAAATCAATCTTCAAGCCAGGAGCAAACTATAATAAAACAACCTATCCAAAAATAAATTAAAAACCTAAACAGTTTGCAGTAGAAAAAGGGCAGAGTCAAGAAAAAAACCAGTAAACAAAATACTGACAGAGTGCTCTTGTGATGATATCTGCCAATGTGTCAGTTACAAAGAAATCTCATCTTTTAGCAATTCTTTTTCCTTCCCTTAATGAAATGTCCACAGGCTTTTAGGGGCAGAAGGATCTGCCTTTATGTGATCTAGTCTATTTTCTTGCATAATACGGGTCTGAGAATTTTACTCTGTCACCCACAAACAGATACCCCCTCCACACAAGTATTCCCTACATCTGTCTCTCCTACCCTTTAGTTTCCTTGAAATAGATTCTGAAAGGCAAAGAACCGGGGAGGAGTTGAGAAAATATATGCAATGGATTCATTATTGAAATACAAATTCCAGTTCTGTGCTACATCACTCACTTCATATAGAAGGTTAAGGTACATGGAATACTGAGCACCATATCATGCCTTAGTTTTATTTATTTATTTTATTATCTGGAAGCTGTAGGCAGAAGCTACCATATTCAAATGAATGGTCACAGCAGGAAAGCAGTGAACCCTGTAGATCTATTTATGCCCAAATGAAGCTGAGCAGAAAAAGATATTCCTAACAAAGGTATTAGAAACATGGGGATTCCAAACAAGCATCTATCAGATCTGCTAAATTTTAAAGATCGTAACAATGTCAACTTTATCTGCTCACAAGAAAAAAAAAAAAAAGAAAAAAAAGAAAGAAAAAAGAGAGAGAGAGAGAGATTTTATGAAAATTACCCTCAAATTATCAGGAAAAGAATGTAGAAGCATTCAGAAGCCCAATAAAGAGGCTGTGATTTGATGGGAAATGAAGAAGGTATTCTGAATGTGTTTTTTCTCAATAAGAAATAGGGCAAATTGATAGGAGTGATTGTTATAATTGGGCTTAAGTAAGTTATTAATGTGCATACCCACAGAGAACTGCAAATGCAGAAAAGACAGAAGACAAATAATGAGTGAAACATTTCAAGTTAAAAAATGGAAAACAAAAGCAATAGTTATGAGAGAAGCCTTAACAGTGCATAGATAAAGCAGAAACATGTCTAGCTTGTTACAATACTAAATTCAGAGGCACACGATTAAGAATT
The DNA here is from genome assembly GCF_951394365.1 of Tetrao urogallus. NCBI lineage: Eukaryota > Metazoa > Chordata > Aves > Galliformes > Phasianidae > Tetrao > Tetrao urogallus. Next base: position 57,855,163 of record NC_136813.1, on the reverse strand, counting down.
AATTTATTTAAGGTCCACTTCATGAAGCTTATCATGAAATGTAATAAATACATTTTCTACACTACATTTCTGTGTAATTCTTTTTACAAAAAGTGCACAGTAAACCTGACTCCTAAAGTCTATTAAGTCATAGCTACTTACTCTTAATTTTCGGCTTTGCTTTCTAACCAGTTTACCATGTTGAATGAAATGAACAGGGCATTGGTTCATTGCATTGTCAGCTTTATGTCGAAGCCAATCTTCATAACCCTAAAAAACAGTGAAATGGAATGATGCAGTGATGAACATTTGGCTATAAAGACAAAGAACAGCATTCTTAACCAGAGCAGATTCTTAACCAAAATAAGGAAAAAAAGAAAAGATTTTCACTAAAATAAATGAAATTGTGGTACAGTCATGTTGTCCATATATGACAAAAAGAATTCACCGTTAAAATTGGTTAATAAAATTATCTATTTTAATGAAGACATTCTGATAAATAGGGATGTCTATAACATATGGAACAATTTCTGATGTTTAAATGATCACCTTTTGTTCACACTCTAACTTTGAGTAAGCACGAAGTATTTATAGAAATTGCTGCTAAAAAAGTAGAAGTGTGAAAATCACGTTTTGGAAAAGTACGACTCTATATGAAAAGATGACAAAAGTGAGACCATGACTGAAGGTGGTCATATTTCCTGACTACTGTACAGTTATGTCAAACTTTTTAACCCTACATACAATCTATGAGTGATGAAGATCATTGTTTGAAGAAATTTTGCAGATTGCCATGCTGATCACTGAATTACCCTATGAACTGGTGTGTTATGCCAATAGTCAAAATGAGTTTCCATTTATAAGATCCTGCAACGACCTAAATATTGGAGATGACAAAGACACCAGTGGTTAAGAGAAAAAATACCACAAAATTTTTCATATCTGACTCTCTTAGGCACATTTGAAAATCCACTGTAGAAAAAGAGTATCACTACTCTGGATGCTCTCCGAGATACTTTGGAAAGTCACAGGGTCTTTAAAACTCTAGTGGAATAACTGCTCCAGACAAGTGGTTTTCACTTTGCCACCTGACTTGGAAAGATGCAACTGCCGTACTATGTGTTATAATCCAGACTTGAATAGACCACTGTTTAACTACATTAAGATTACATTAAGTCCAGTAATTCAAATCTTAACAGTAGGAAACCACATCTAAATTACCAGCCAGTTACGATCGTAATTTTTACTCATAATCAAGAGCTGAATCCCACTACAGACAATACCCAACTACATATACTTAGCACTGAAAGGCATGAAAACACAACACATTATAGTTTCTTGGAGAACTGAGACAGGAAAAATTTGCACTTCGCATAAAGACAATGAGGATAACCAGTTATCGTATTAAGAGCCAATCAAAACTACTCCCTGTACTGGGGCTGGCTGGAATGAAGTGAACTTTCTTCACAGTACCTGATACGCTTCTGTGCTTTGCATTTTGAGTTAAATGGTGTTAGTAACACCCCAATGTTTCTGTGAATAATGAACAAGGGATGCGGAGCATCAAGGCTTTCCTTACAATCTCTCTCCTCTCCAGGAAGCCAGTAGCCTGGGGATGGGCAAGTGGGTGGGAGCTGCCACTGCCTGGAGAACAGACCCAAAACTGACCAAAGGGATATTCTATACCAATGTGGTGTCATCCCCAGCAAGAAAAGGTTAGGGAAGGGAGGAGGGTATATTTGTGCTGATGGTATTTTGTCTTCTGAAGCAAGCACTGAGCATACCAAAGCCCTGCTTTCCAGGAAGTGGCTGAATGTCTCCCTGCTGAAAAGTAGTGAATGGACTTTTTTTTCGTTTTTGTTTTTGCTTTGCTTGCACACACAGCTTTTGCTTTCCCTATCAAACCATTATTAACTCAATTGTTGCGTCTTTTTGCCTTCCATTTTCTCCCCATCCCATGGGATAGCAGTGTTAGCTAGATGCTGGCCACTGCGTTCTCACGCAGTGAGAGGCTCTCCTAAAAGAGCAGTTATCATTAGATTGGACTGAAGCTAAAATGCCAAATAAATAATAAACACTCAATATTTGTGACTATTACTTTAGGAGCTCACAGTTTTAGAAACTCCTTTGTGGCTGCAGTGATGGTGCAGTACACAGAGATGAAGAGCATAATAGCCACTAGGTGCACCTGTTATAAACTCTCATTCTAGTTAAAATCTAGTAAAATTTTTCATGAGTTAAATAAGGTTTATGCCAAATAAGTTATTCTTCGCACTCCTTCAAGGGGCCTAAAACTGCCAAAGACAACAAATTCAGCTTTAGCTTAATCAGAGTGCAACGTCTCTCATTCCTGATTAAATCTCGATCCAGACCAAATTTATAGTATCAGAAGCTCTAATAATGCACAGATCTGATGATCATATTAATGTATTAATAGTAATAAATTAAAATATTCAATATTCATCTGAGATTTGAGATTCCATCTACATTTAAGCGTTCATGCTAACTGGAACACTGCAGCATTAGGGTACAGCATGAAAAACTACCAAAACCTTTCCCTTTTAATAGCACTAGCTTGGAAATGAAATTACAAACCTGTATAATAATACAAACCTGTATTATGCAATTTTGTTTTGTGAAAGCAACTTTTATTACTGTCGTTTATACTCAATGATGGAGCAAGAACTGATTTCTGAAAACTACTACCATTTCATGGATTAATTTCCACACTGAAAATAAGAGACTACTGTAACATCTATTGAATAGTAGTCTTCAGAAAGTACTGCAGCTATCATTATGAACTGTATGTTATCATCAACATATATTGAAGATTTCAGCCAAAATACTTTCTGTTCTTTTTTCATTCTGCAGAGGATACAGAAACATAAAAAGTATCAGCAGTTTCATCTTACAAGTTTTTCTCATTCTTACTAAGCTCACTTTCAGTCTCTATGGAAAAAAATGTAATAGGATGTCGATGTGGATGGCTGCTTAGTAGCAGACAAAAGTCAAATGTACTGAGCAAATGCAAGAATGCAGATGATTCCTTTGGGCACAAGAACATCAAAGTTTTAAAATAATTTACAAACTTGTGTTGAATTCATGAGACATCATATAGCATCAACCAACTTCTACTACAGCCACATACACAAAACAAAAAACAAACAAACAAAAAAAACCAACCATTACTCTGTCCAATTTCATCACAATAATTCTTTAGGCATTGCTCTAAGATAGCACATAAAAAGACAGGGAGAAATCAAATACTACACAAATAGAAAATTTCTCCTTATGTTTACTTTTGCTAAGAAAACTCCTCACCTGTTTGATAGCTGTTACAGTAATGACAAATAAAAGTGGAAGTCCGCTTGTAACTGGACTAGTAGGTGTATCAATGATCAACTGCAACAAAAGGAACAAATATATTCTGGTTATATATTCTGGTAAATGTAAGCAGTGAATTATGCAATTAAGATGTTTCAAGTACTTTTTTCACTGGTATGTTACAAAGTACCACGGAACTTCAACTAGAAAGAACAGCACTTTAATATGATTTTAAGAATGCCAAGAAAAAACTTAAAAAAAAAAATATAGGCTAAAAAAATTATAGTCTAAAAAAATGGCTGCTCCAGAAATAACGCCTCTTGTTTTACTGTGTTGGCCCACGATGTCAAGAGGTGGACACTGGTGGTATGGCAATGGTGGTATGGAGGTTGAATCTTCCCACCAATATTCTGTTATACGTCATTGCCATACGACAGATGGCAGCAGAGGGGCACTCTGACACAACGGTTTCTGACATGGAAAAGCATCTGAAGCAAAGATGTGGAACTGAATTTTGCCATGCATAAAAAATTGGCATTGAGTGACATTCATCAGTGCTTACTGAACTCCGTACAGACCAAACAATGGATGTGAGCACAGTGAGGTTGTGGGTGGTGCGTTTCAGCAATGGCGACAGCGACATCGGGTCATCCCCACTGGTGCAGATGTTTTATAGGTGCAAAATGCAGGCTCTTGTTCATCACTGGCAAAAATGCATAGCTAATGGTGGTGACTACATTGAAAACAAGCATTTTGTAGTTGAGAATTTGCTCTATCAAATAGTGTTATTGTGCTCTTCGTAGCTGTTGTCATTTTCATGGAAATAAATAGGAGGCATTACTTTTCGAGCAAGCTACATATATTTAAAACACATTCAGATACTAATGACTAGAAATAAATTTTATTTATTTGCAAGAGCTTAAATATGAGAGAAACTGGAAAACTGAAGCTTTGGAGACAAAGCTGAGCAGAATCTGAAATCAGCAATGTGCTGTTTTCATGTTATACAGTGCAGATGTTCTTATGCACACAAAGAGTAAATTCTGAAATACTGAGCTGTGACTTCTACAATTATAAGAGAAAGAGGTAGAATCCAAGGGACAGTTCAGTCTGTAAGAAAATTAAATTATTCTGAGAATCCAAAGAGCTCTTCTTTTTATGGTGTCTGGCAAGCCAAGTGATAGAGCCTTTCATTTAATAGATTGTTATTTTTTAATACATTTAAGTGATTGCGAAAGGTTTAGAATGAAGATGTCTAGAAAGCAACAAATTAATTACTGGAGGTAAAAATTACAAAAACAAGTATTTCGGTATTATGCTAAGCAAGCATTAAAGAAGTATCCATACTTCGATTTCTCTACAGGCCCTAATGACGGGCACTTGGAAAATTTCTGTAAAGGGATCATTCTCTTATAAAAAATATAACCTTTAGCATAACTAACAAAATTTAGTCATCAACATAATTTACAAGAACGGCTTTACTCATCTGGATGCTTACTTACTACAAAATAAAGATTAAAATTATATTGCATTTAATCAAGAGATGCTATCAAACCAGTGATGATATCAATTTGTCTTTAGATTAGATTCACGTTTACAACCTGGGAATCAAATAAAACCCCTTTTCTCACATCATCAGTATAAAAGCCTAACCAAGCTCAACTGTTTACTTCTCCATTCATCAAAACTAGTTTTGAAGTTTCGTAAACTTTTCTAAAATCCTTGCGCTTTTTTTTTTTTCTTTTTTAGGAAGAACTCAGAAACTTATTACAAAATGGGAGTAGCTTACCTGAACAAGAAAAATGATGAGAAAATAGAAGTTAGCTATTCTTCTGAACTGCTCAAACAAATTCTTTGGTATAAAGTTCCAAAACGTGTACTGAAAACAAAGCACAGATTATCACTGCTTCTGAGAGAAATATCATTCACACTCTTTTTTCTAAGAATCAGACAAATGCAATAATTCACAATCCACAATTAAATTGTATTATTTTTGTTACTTTATTTAATAGCTTACTGAAATGGAATTTTAATTGGCAATAATATATTCCTAAAATCACATCATTTGCGTTATATAGGATTTTCTGAGCTGAGATAATCCCAAGATTATCTCAAGGACCTTCTGAACAGTAACAACACTCAGAGATTCAGTTACAGAACAGTTCATTTAAAGCAAAGAAAAAAATTTACAAAAACATTCTGGATGCTTAACATTGCTTTTAATTCACTGTGATTTTGAACATGAGGAGGTGACTTTAGGAGGTAGGTGGCACTCTGAGCGTCAACTATGATATCACAGCAAATTAAGAACGAAATAAAAACTGCCAGCCTCTGTACCTTGGCTTTGGTGCAAACATAGTTCTCAAAATAAACTACAGTTCTGAATGAGAGTGTGTGACTGCATGTTTCTCTACTAACCTTAAAAATAACTGAAAACTCACAGAATGGCTTGGACTGAAGGAGATCTTAAAGACTATCTAGCACCCATCCTCCTGCCATAGGCAGGAACACCTTCCACTAGAGCAGGTTGCTCAAAGCCCCATTCAACCTGGCCTTCAATAAAATGAAATATAACCTAAAGAAGGGCAAACAGAATATGTAAAAAATTCAAAGGAAAAAAAGCACAAAAATGAGTGAGAAAGAATCTTGCGACATTTGGTCCCTTCCCCTCCTCTGCAGCAAGTTCAACCTTACTCTTACGCAAATCATTCTGTAGCTCCAAAAATTGGATCAGAGCATTGCTTTTTGTAAAGCATGTGAAAAATTTTATCTAGAACTGTGTGACAAACATGAAAAACTGCTTAAGAAAACTAGTGCTGTATCTTCTTATTATCCAAATTATCATTTGACACATCATAAACCAACAATTTCAAATTAACATTAATTCCAAAGAAGACAAGCTAAGAAGCTTCTACTAATTATTTGCTCAGACTGTACTAATGCATACTGATTAACAAATTATGTCACAAGTTACACATCTCCCAAACTTGGCCCTGAAAGAAAATGAAACCAGTTACAGAAGGAACCTCTGTTCCATATGCAGATGAAAAAGAACTCCAAGAAGTATGTCTTCCTTGCACACGAAAACCCTACTAGGTACAGTGTGGAATCTCAGAATTGCTGAGATTGGAAGGGACCCTAAACACCATCTAGTTCCAATCCCCTTACAATGAACAAGGACATTCTTCAGTAGAATATGTTGCTAGAAGCCCCATTTAGCTTGGTCTTAAGCACTTCCAGGGATCTAACTTTAATCTACTCTCTTTCATTTAAAAACACTGCCCCTTGTTCTAACATTACACTCCATGATAAAACAGCTCTCTCCAGCTTTCTGGTTAGCTCTCTTTTGGTACCGAAAGGCCACTGTAATGTCTCTAAAGCCTTCTGCTCTCAAGAATTCTTATGCTTGGTGTCCTAGAGCTGAACACAGTTTTGCAGGTGGGGTCAATTCTCCACTGGGCCAGTATTTGTGCTTGGGATTGCTCTGATCCAAGCACAGGACCTTGCGCAGGGCTTTGCTGAACTGCATGAGGCTTGCCCAGGCCCGTGCCTCAAAGTCACTCTGGATGGCAACCCTTCAAGTGTGTCTACTGCAGCATGCAGCTTGGTGCCATGTGCAAACTTGCTGAGGGTGCACTTAACTCCAACACCCATGTCACAGACAAAAAATATCCAATACCACTTACAATATAGACCCATGAGGGACCCCTGCTCTGTACTTCTATTTATTTGGGGCTAAAGCCTATACATGCGTAAGACATGAACAAAGTGTTACTCTTTTATGATGTGTCAAAAATATTTCTAAAGTAAATACTTATTCTGTTTAATAAGTTATTTCAATATTGTATCAGCTGTTAGCCAAAACCCATGCAAATGTACACGTAAGAGCTGGAAAGTTAAGTGCTCTCATCTTGCAGTCAGAATACTTGCATTGGAATGGAATTCTATTCACAGTGCCCACTACCCAGTTACTTGCTTTGGCTGCACAATTTCAAAATAAGAGTGGTTAGACTGGATTAGAAGTTTTCCTTGTACAACAGTCTCAGTCATTTAAAGCTCCTGTTATGATAAGCAACAAGAGAGATGTGATTTGAATACAGAGAAGGGAAGTCCACCACATGTTTTCTCCCTAGTAGTTAGTGACAGACAGCAGAATTGGCAATAAGGTATCTTGTTCTTTCCAATCTTAGAGATATACACATTACTGAGCTTAAATGACGACAATGATACACAGACAAATTTTAGAACTTTATTATAGTGGATTTCAAACATACCAACTATTTATTCTGCCTCTTCTTCTCCAAAGGGAAAGTAACTATTTTTTATGGATTTTAGGCAAGAAAGATCACTAAGACTTAGACATTTCCTTCCCTCACTCTCCCAACCACTGTGAGTTCAGTGCAGTATCTACAAATAGATAATTAACATTTAGCCATCATAATCACACCCAGGAGAAACAGAGAGGTTGCCAATCAGAACATGATTTATCTCATGACTGTATTCAAGGCAAAATAAAAACCTTGGATAAAAAGACTTTAAAAACAAACATTAAAATGCATCAGAATACTGTTCCCAGGTAGTGAGCTAATACCATTCATCTTCTTTGGATATTTTCTAGTCATGCTTGCCAATGTGGCTTCCATCTACAAGAAGAGTCATAAGGAAGATCCGAAGAACTACAGTCCTGTCAGCCAGAAAAAGTTATGGAGCAGATCATCTTAAGGAAGACCACAGGGCATGTGTGGACAACCAAGGGATCAGGCCCAGCCTGCATGGGCTCATGGAAGGCAGGTCCCTCTTTACTAACCTGATCTCATTCTGTGATCAAGCAGCCCACCTGGTAAATGTGGGAAAGGCAGTTAATGTATTCTACCTTAAACTTCATCAAAGCCTTTGACACTGATTTCCACAGCATTCTGCTGGAGAAGCTGACAGCCTGTGGCCTGAACAGGTACAGTCTTTGCTGGGTAAAGAACTAGCTGGATGTCCTAAAGAGTGGAGGCCAATGGAGTTCCCCAGGGGTCGGTACAGGGGCCTGTCCTGTTCAATATATTTGTTGATAACCTAGATTAGGTCACAGAGTGCACCTTCAGTAAGTTTGCAAATTACACCAAGTTGGGGGGAAGCATTGATCTGCCTGGCAGTAGGAAGGCCCTACAGAGGGATCTCAACAGGCTGGATAGCTGGGCTGAGGCCAGCGAGATAAAGTTCAGTTCTGCACATCGGCCACAACAACCCCAGGCAATGCTACAGGCTTGGGGCAGAATGGCTAGAGGTCTGTGTAGAAGAAAGGGACCTGGGGATGTTGGTCAATGCTCAGCTGAACATGAGCCAGCTGTGTGCCCTGGTGGCCAAGAAGGCCAATGGCATCCTGGCTCATATCAGAAATAGTGATCTGAACAGTGAGTACACGTTTGGGGTTTCAGGTCAAGGGTAGCAGCTTGAAATCTAAGAGTAATTCCCAGTGAGAAACACATTAATCACAGTATGCCTATGTTCAGTCTTATCTGTCAGAAAATAAAATACAGGACCATGAATGGACAAACATATCCCGTCATAAGGTTCCTTAAAAGTAGTTACTTGTAAAACTAGATTTCTGCTACAAACTGAAAAATGATATCCTTCATGGTCCTTTATTAATTTAACCATTCTAAGTTTCATCAGTTTGAGGCTGTATCTCCAGGAACTCCTCTGATAACAGCATCACCCAGCATTTTGAAGATTATTATATTATTATATTATATATTATCATATTACAAGTTAAAGAAACTAACAGTCTCAGAGAATGTTAGCAAAGAGATGCAGGAGTGTGTACTAGATCAGACGTGCTTCACTTTTTCATATACAAAGGGAAAAGAATTAAGTTTTGTAGTGAGTGGAACAGTACCAGGTTAGGGCCTGCTTCCTTTCCTTTCCTTCCTTTGTTCTTCTCTGCCCCCTCCACCCCCCTATATATAAAGACTCCATATAAATATGAGAAATTTTACTCTGTACCAGCAGAGAATAAAAAACAACTTAATCCCAGCAGAGAATAAAAAACAATTTAATCCCAGGCTGAGTGGGGTGTTTGGCAAATGACTTCTCTTGGGAGCACAGGAGAGGTTGCAGAGAGCCACTAGCCTGGAAATCCTACCAAGAAGAGGATCACGAAGAGCTAATAGCTATTTCTAGCTCTCTGGAGGTATTGGGCATTATCCACAGAAAGAAACTACGTTACCATAAGGAAAACTGCATGATGCACTGCATCCTATGACTTCATTCTAAAGGTATTGCTTCCCATTAACTCGGACCAAGACAAGTCCATTGATGAGAAAGCACTTGCGACTGACTCAGATTAAGCCCATTTACTCTTTTTCATCGCTAAAAGCACCAGCCCCACTCATTCTTAGATACAGCTTGGTAAACCTTGCTATTTTAACCCTTGCAGCATCAGACCTGATCTTCTGCTTCACACTGCATAGCTACAAGTCAGCAGAGTGCCTGGGCACACAGCAGGAGCTCCATGTTACAACTGCTTTCAGATCCAGTCTGTCCATGCTAAAAGGCACACAAAACACTCCTTGCACTGGTGCCTTTCCCATATGCACTGAAGTCTGTCTTTTCTGCACCCCAAGACACACTAAACAAATATTTGTGCTTCACACACACTGTGGGCTTGAGATGTTTTTCTGACTTTCAAATGCCAATGCTTAGGGCTGTGTTTGAACTCCTCAACCTAAAGCTGTTGTGTCATGTCCTCACAGAGATCAAACAAATCCTTACAGATAAAAACCATGACCTTGGAGAGGTCTGGGACAGCCCAGGTCTCCTCTGAGTTTCAAGTTGTGGTGGAGGCACTTACATATCTTTAAGTATTTAAAGTATGAAGCTTTCTCAAGCTTCAGAATTAAGATTTCTTCCAAATGTAGCACAACAATAAGAACAGAGCCTCACTGCCTCCAGTCTTTGTGGTTTTATAACAGGATGCCAGAAGTGAGTGTTGCATGGAAGCGAGCACAAATTTCTGCTGAAAGAAGGAAAAATTTCAACAGTATCCTCTGAAAAATGCCAGAATAACTTAATTTTATTTAACTATTAGTCACTGAGATTGAGATGACTCACAATTAATCAGATTAGCACTGAAAGGAACTAAGACTGTGCCTTCAGCTGAGAGGACACTCAACATGCAATATTATTGTTTCAGGCTATTCACATATAAATCAGTGTTTGGATCAGTGTTTGAACAGAAGCCCCAAGGAAACAAGCAAGTAACAGACAATAGTATTATTTGTGAAACTAAAAATGGGAGCACTTCTGGTCAGTGAATATAGCCATATAGCATTTTAAAGTAGCAAGTGATAGTATTATTTTGCCATCCAAAATTCACTGCATTGCTTCTTAAAAAGCAACGAAAGGAAATAAAGATGTACTATAAATCTGCATTTCATAATTTCATATTATAACTTAAATTGAATGAAATCTTCATGTTAAGGCAAACTCTTCAAGTAACAGTTCTGCTTCCACTGTAGAATCAGCCTTGCATTTCAGGGAATCTCAGCCTACTGCTTTCAGCATCAACCTTTTGGAGGCTTGAACTCCACTGCTTCCAGTTATGCCAGTGCACAAGTATCTTTCATAGCAGTACAAATTTCCCTTCGTGAAACTATGACACGGAAGTTTGAAGCTAGACAGGCTCACGAAGGCGAAATGCTACCTACTGATTACCCACAGACTGAAAACAACAAAATGCTTACCCAGAGTTTCTGTAAATTTCTCTAACCTAGCTTTTTCTATGGGTGGTACAGAAAAAATGTCATCTCCCTGCAGAGTGTTCCCAGTACTTTTGTCAGTTTGACACACTGGAAATTCAGTGTTCCTTCACTCAGATTATATCTATCTTGGAACCTTTGAAATCTTTTTTTTTTTTTTTTAATCTCTTGTGGTTCATTCTGCATGTTGTCTCTAAACCAGTAAGCAGCTCCAATTAAGCACATTCTCAGAGAATTCCCTACAGCTCCCGCCAAATTTTTTTTCTATGTACCTTCTCCTTTGTTCAAAAAAGGCAAATGTATACACACAATTAGTCTTTAGTTCATTGATTCAACTAGAATTGAAATTGCAAACCTCTATTTTGTCTACAACTGAACAAAATCCTGGAAATACAGCAGTTCTATGAAGATACAGAAGATAGCAAATCAACAGTAAGGAAATGGAACATTGGAAATTACTAGAAAATAAAACAAGAAAAAATTAGGTATGCTACTGTGTAAATCTATGGCTAGCCTACACACTGAATAGCCTGTGCATTTCACAATCTTAAATGTTAACAGAGCTTGGGAAAAGACAGACAAATCTGACCAGATGTATGAACTACTTCTGCACACAATTGTTGAACAGGCTAAGACTGTTTAGCCTGGAAAGAGTATGGCAGAAGATCACTAACAGCATCAAGAAGATAATAATGATCATGGCTGCTCTCAGATTCAAGCACTTGCAATCAACACAAAAAATTATGAAGTAGGAGTTTCAAAATGAAAGTTTAGTTTTATTTTCTCAAACTTCTAAAGTTTCACTGTGCATTAATTATTCTAAAAATTCAAGCGGGTTCAAAAAATAATGAAGAAATTCAGACCAAAAACTCATGCATTAAATGTTAAATCATCAGTTTTGGCTAAATCACAAATCATCAAATACAGACCGTGGTGAAGAACTGCAACAGGCTGCCCAGAGCAGCTGAGGATGCACCTGCACTGGAAGTGTTCAGGCTCAGGCTACAGGGCCCTTTGGGTAACCTGATCCAGGGGGTGTCCCTGTCCAGTCCAGGAGTGTTGGAACTGGACAGGCTTTAAGGTCCCTTCCCACCCTACCATTCTGTAATAGTAATATCCTATTGAGAAGTATCACTCTGTGTCTACTCGTAGCTTCCTTCCTTAAACATCTACTGGTGGCAACAAGATACTGTGCTAGGTGGGACTGCAACAGTTCCCATGACAGTACATTAAGTGGTTTGGCACTTCCACACACTATATATATACATATATATGTATATATATACATATATATATATATATATATATATGTATATATATATACATATATACATATGTGTATATATATACACATATATATATATACATATATACATATGTATGTATATATATTCTTCCACACACTATATATATACATATATATGTGTGTGTATATATATATATATATATATATACATATATACATATGTGTGTGTGTATATATATATATATATATATGTATATATATATAGTGTGTGGAAGTGCCAAACCACTATATATATATATATATATATGTATATATATATATATAGGTATATATACCTATTGGCATACTACCTGGGACACTCTCAGCACGAACTATGAAGTACAGACATTAAGGAAGTTTCATATTAGTTATTTTGTGATTAATCACTCTTCAGAAGCAGAATTGATAAAAACTTGATGTTCTCCCAATTCAGAAATAGAAGGAACAAAAGGCATCCCTTACCAAATTCTTTTAACCACTACTGTAGTAAAAATTTTTTTTGAAATAGTGGTTTTAACGATCAGTACATTCTTTCAAAATATGAAGATTTTTAACAAACAAAAAAAAACAAAGCAAACAACTCCTGCCAACTCATTTAACATGAAGTTTTTTGTTTTTTTTGACTCCTCATAAGAAATAGCAGGGTTTTCTCTTCCAGCTATTATTTTGCCATGTTGCATCACTGCCATATAAATTCAGAGGGCACACAGCACCTACATTACATCTGTAGTACATCCTACATCTGTAGCAAGGCCCTACAGAGGGATCTGGACAGGCTGGAGAGCTGGGCTGAAGCCAATGGGATGAGTTTCAACAAGGCCAAATGCCGGGTCCTGCACTTCGGCCACAACAACCGCAGGCGACGCTACAGGCTTGGGGCGGTGTGGCTGGAGGACTGCGTAGAGGAAACGGACCTGGGGGTATTGATTGATGCTCGGCTGAACATGAGCCGACAGTGTGCCCAGGTGGCCAAGAAGGCCAATGGCATCCTGGCTTGCATCAAAAACAGTGTTGCAAGCAGGAGCAGAGAGGTGATTGTTCCCCTATATTCAGCACTAGTGAGGCCGCACCTCGAGTACTGTGTCCAGTTTTGGGCCCCTCACTGCAAGAAAGATATTGAGGCCCTGGAACGTGTTCAAAGGAGGGCAACAAAGCTGGTGAGGGGTCTGGAGCACAGGCCATATGAGGAGAGGCTGAAGGAGCTGGGAATGTTCAGCCTGGAGAAGAGGAGGCTCAGGGAAGACCTCATTGCTCTCTATAACTTCCTGAAGGGAGGTTGTAGTGAGCTGGGGGTCGGCCTCTTCTCTCGTGTCATTAGTGATAGGACCAGAGGGAATGGCTTCAAGCTACGGCAGGGGAGATTCAGGCTGGACATTAGGAAGTATTACTTTTCAGAAAGGGTGGTCAGGCACTGGAATGGACTGCCCAGGGAGGTGGTGGAGTCACTGAGTCTGGGGGTGTTCAAGGAAAGGCTGGATGTTGTGCTGAGGGACATGGTTTAGTGGGAGCTATTGGGAATAGGTGAACGGTTGGACTGGATGATCTCTTAGGTCTTTTCCAACTTTGGTGATTCTATGATTCTATGATTCTATGATTAACAACTAACAGTCCATGCAGGTGAAGTAGTTAAAAACTAGAACCACGTAAGAATCTACCTTACAAAAGTTACTACTTTTGAACATAAGCTAACTGCATTCACAAGCTAAAACAATTATTTTGCTTTTTATTAATTCGACAAAGACTTTTTGTAGTACGTTGTTAAAAGTCACATGAAATCAAAAAAGCATTTTTGTCTGCCCAATGTCTGTCTTAATCAGTTTTTTCACAAGCAGGAATATGCCATTAAATAGATAGAGCATTAACCACATTCCACAGTGACAACGCAATATACAAGAAATATCCTCCTGTACCGGAATCAAATTATCATCTTGCTGACACCAGAAAACCTCTTGTGCAGCATCATGAAGTTTACCTTTAGAAGAAAAAAATCTTAGACTTTTTCAATTACTTCGAGTGGCCATAATTTTTCAGTTTTATGACAGAGCATTTGTTAATACAGGAACATACAGTCCAATTGATGAAGTTTCCTCATGGTTTTAAGGTACTCTTTTTAGAAACTCAATTTGTCTTAAATTGGTTGAATTTGTACTTCAGAGTTCAGGGTTTCTCATCCTTGAAGAGCAATCATCATCTTTCCTGTATGAGCCTTAAAGACCTATAAAACCACAGCTGAAAACTACTGTCTGTCCTACTGATGAAAAACTAAGGAAATACCCTTCATGGTTGAGGTATTATTATATAGCATGCTTGTGGTATTGTTATATAGCATGCTCGCATGTATGTATTTTACTCTAACAACTATGAATTTCTGATTATAACATTGCTTTTCAATAGTATTTCAATATATTTTCATTATTTTTCAGTAAGTTTAAGGCTGCCTTTCTTAAGCTGTGGTAGATATTCTTTCATAGAGCTTCTAAGGGAGATGGTAAGGACAGAGCGAAAGTCTGAGCTAGCTAGCTTACAGAGCAAGAATCAATGCAAGCCAAATCACAGTAGTGCTTTACCCAGTATATCTGGGATAGAACACATGAATAATCAAGTTTTCTTGCAAAGGACAGCATAGGTAAGATAGCAAGAGAAATTTTCTATATCAAGACAATTGCGATCCAAGTTGAACTTTCTGCACTCTTTGGAACGATGCTGTAAAAAGTATGTATCTGTATAAAGGACTTCTGCAAACTCTTCTCCCTCCTAAAAAACAAGGGCTGCTCTGAAAGTAATATTTCCCATTGTATTATGTTGACCCACGGTATCAGAGGAAGATGCTGATGATGCGGCTGTAGAGACTGAACCTTTCCACCAATGTTCTGTTCCATTCTGTATGACAGATGGCAATGGAGGGGCAGCCTGACAAAATGGAGCCTGACAAGGAAGTGCAGTTGAGTCAAAGGGTTATTATTGAATTCCTCCATGTGGAGAAAACTGCATCAATTGACATTCATCAATACTTGCTGAGCATTTATGGAAACTGAACAGTGGATGTCTGCACAATGATGCGGTATATTCAGCAGTGGTGGCAGAGGGTCACCTCTGCTGGTGCAGATTTTTTAAACAACATGCAGACTCTTGTTCATTGCTGGCAAAAATGATAATGCTGATGATTATGCTGGAAACTAGTGTATTGTGGCTGAGAATTTGCTCTATCAAATAGTGTTACTGTACTCTTTGCATCTGTTGTAGTTTCCATACAAGTAAATAGGAGGCATTACTTTTGGAGTTACCTACATAATCTTCACTGTATTTACTTTCACAGTGAATACTTAGATTACTTATTTAAAGTGTAACAAGTTTAACGTATAAACCACAAGTCTGAGATCTGTGTATAAAAATATTTCTAAAAACCTTTTGTTTATGGAAAAGCTTTTACAATCAGTTGACAAGAATCTAATATTTCAAACATCTAACTGAAAATATATCAAAATACAGTGAAATCTTTTCCTTGAGCTAATTAAAATTCCACACATCTAATAACTGTTGGCAAGAAGCTTTGGCTTATTTTCACACTAAACCACATTTAAGATCCCACTCTACAAAGCATAGTAACTCAAAACTTCTAATTTCACTATCAAAAAAGATGTCAAGCACCTTGTAGAACTAAGTAGGATGCTTTTTATTTCAAAAAGCAGTGGCAGTAACTTACTTCAATAGCTTTATGTATGTAAGCACTAGATGAAATATGCAAGATTAAAATGTAACACAAGCACAAAGATTTGCATAAAATGTGTTTATGCTGCAACAATACACAAAGTGATGTGCAAAGTACAGGATTTCCCATTGTACCTGTCTGACCATATTCCACCTGGATTATTTACCAAGTTACCTTTTCAATATTTTATCTAATTAAAGATGTTTAGACACTTGGCTATTTTTCTAGGCATGCTGTCTTTGGAAGAGATATGGGAAGATGATAATAAAGATTGTAGTGAAGGAAGATAGTAAAAGAAAATTTTATGTAAGAAATGAGACAGTCTGAGAAGCATAACTTTTACTACAGCTTTGCCATATATTAGTGGAAGGCAAGTGTTCAGATCCACTAAGGTATGCAAGCATACAGAGATTACAGGGTTAGAAAGGTTCTCAAAGCAAGTCTATGAATCTAAGTTACTGCTTAAAAGTAACTTTTTCCAGTAAAGCTATTTTAAAGTCATTCATAGAATCACAGAACAGCTTGGGGTGGAAGAAACATCAAAGATGATTTGACTTCCAACCTCCCTGCCACAGACAGGGTTGCCAACTGCTAGATCAAGCACTAGTTCAGATTGACAAGGGTCCCATCAAACCTGGCCTGGAACCTCCTCTCCAGGCATAGGGCATCCACAACCTCTCTGGGCCGCCTGTATCAATACCAGAACCTCACCATTCTCTCAGCGGAAAATTTCCTCCTGACATCTCATCTAAACCTTCTCTCCTTGAGTTTAAAATCATTTCCTCTTGATGTTATTTCATAACTGGCTTGCAGGTGGGCACTCATGAAGTTGAACATCTTGAACACATTCAATAGATGAAGTTCCTGGGGAGTCTGCGACATAGAAAGCTGCAAGCGTTCAGTTTTCTATGCTACTGGAACAGAAACATTTAAGGCAACCCAGTCTTTCTAAACCAGCAACTTATTTGTTCACACAATACTGCTGAAGCAGGAAGTTGTAAACTTACAGTGAGTGATAAAGTGTATGATTTCTAAAAGGTATAAAATCTTGGTATTTATGATATGTTTAAGACTGATTCACTTGTTAGATGGGTAATAATATCCCATAATTTCTAAGAGGTTTTTGTGTCAGTGCGAGCTTTTGAAGGGAACACTTATTGTAGAGATCACATACATCGATCACAATACTTGTATTTTGAGACAATGCGCTCAATAAAAAAAGAAGATGTACAATTACAAAGTCTCGCCTTGGGAAGATGTTCTTTACTCCAGCATCAACCCAAATGAAAATTAATTTCTCACTCCTTTGTGAAAAAGCACAGCCTCGTTCTAACACATTCTACATACTACATTGAACATTGGATGAGTTACTTTATTCTAACTCATGAGAGGCAACGTGACAATTAGTTTTTGTAGAAGAAACTTGAGATGTTCATTTACCTTTGTCAATCACGGTAAAGGAGAAACATAGGAAGTACAGAAAGACCATCCTGGAGGAATAAAATAAGCACATAAAGCATAACTTAAACTAATTTATGCAAATGAGTGAAAGAACACTACCTTTGATGAGACTATTCTGTTATCTGGAAATCTCTGAGGAATGTATGCTTCAGTGCCTGGAGGTGGTTCACGATGCCCAACATAAATAGTCCGACTGTCCACCCAATTCTCTTCTCCAGCACACTACGAGAGGGGGAACAAAAAAAAGAAGTCATTATCACTTCACCCAGTATTTCTGCAGTAAGGTGAGTTGCAGATTCAAGTAACTAAACATGCCTAATCAGTACATACACAGCCATCAGCGTCTGATCCCTTGCATTTCTCTGTATAATCTCAAGACCACTAAAAGACAAGTTTAAGTCAATTCTCAGAACTCCCTATATACACCAAAACCCACTTTTCCTAAAAGAGGAAACATGAAAATTATATTCTGACTTCCTAGTTTTATAACTGAAAAAAGAAGAATGGTAACTCAGTAGTTTATTGGTAAGTATCTTAGTTTTAGGAGAGAAGCCCTATCTTTTCCAAAATACTAGCAATAACTATATTCTGAGATACAGAGCAACAGTAGGGAATCTTAGATTGCCAGGAGAGAACTCAGCTTGTCAGCTCAGATTCCTTGTTCTTTATTGAAAGCTGCATCTGCAAGTAGATGAACCAAAGTGAAATGCTCATAGTTGCTTTGTGGAACTCCACCACATTTGTATTTTAATTAGTACTTCTACACTATGTATAAAAACATACAATTTGCTGTAGATAAGCCAATTAATTCTACAGTTTCACTACTTCCCATCCAAGATACGAAAAATGCTTCAAGAACAGAATACATTTCTAATATCTTGATCCAGACAGAAAACCAGGCATCCCCCATTTTGAAACTGTCACTAGGTAAAAAGATGAGTAAATTAAATGTTGAAGTATATAACCAATTTGAAATTAAAATCTGTCTTATGCTGTAATTATATATATATATATATATATATATATATATATATATATATATATACTTATACATATGTGGTTTTGGCTGGGATATAGTTAATTTTCCTCACAGCAACTGATACGGTGCTACCTTTTGAATTTAGGATGAAAATAGTGTCAACAGCACAGCTATGTTTTAGCTGGCACTGAGCAAGGTGGGATACCTCGAACTCCAGGACTTTTCTGCTTCCTGTGCTGCCCTGCCAGAGAGCAGCCCAGGGGTGCACAAGGAGCCGGGAGGGGACACAGCCAAGGACAGCTGACTGCAGTTGAACAAAAGCTATCCTGTACTGTAAGAACGACATCCTCAGCAATAAAAGTTTGGAGGGAGGGAGTGCAGCAAAGTAGGACTGGGGTGAGATGGACAGGATCAGAGCTATGCTCGAGTAAAAATAAATGTTCTCAAGTAACTGTTACGTGTGATTCAGTCTCATGTTCCTGGAAATGGCTGAACATCTACCTGCCAAAGGGAATTAGCAAATTGCTTTGCTTGCATGTATAGATTTTGTGTTATTAAAACATCCAAGCTCAACTCATGAGATCTTGCAGTTTTACCTTTCTGATTCTCCTCCCCATCCTGCTGTGGAAGACTGAGTGAGTGACCATGTGGTGCTTAGTTGCCCACTGGGATTAAAGCACAGCAGTAAATTAGACGGAAGCTCCTTTTCTGACACTTTGTATAGTGTAGTAAATACTTCCCAGAAGTGTCCGTGGGCACTGATGCTGTTTGGCAAAGTAACCAAAGTTACCAGAAGCAGTTTAGTAGAAAAGTCGAGCCAAAGCATCACTCCCCAGAACAGCAGCTCTTCTCTTCTAATCAGTCTTTTTGGCAATAGCTCTGGGCAGATTTGCTTTACTAGTGCAGATATGGCTGGTAAGTCTAACATTTCATTTTTAAGCTTAACCAAAAACATACACTCTCACTTCTCTTTCATTGCTTCTCTTCTATGTGATCATTCCACTGTTCCATGCACAATACACGTGAAGAACAAACTTTCAATATAGATTGTGTAAAAGTAAGTATAAAACTCTTTTAATCTCCTGAAAACCTGAAGCAGCACTTTTACAACAGTTACCTATCTGACATGAATGCTATGTGACATGAATGGCTTTCTTTGTGGAAAGAAAAAAAATGCTAAGCAAAAGTATAGGAATAAGAGCTTCAGAACTCAGGCACAGAAGAGCTGACTGGCCATAAAGCAAACTGTAAGGTGAACTGAGAGAAAAACAAGGAGGCTTAAACAAAAAGCAACTTCGGCTGCCCCCCACCTTTATACTTGAACTAGTTAGGAAAAAGCCCTAACTCATACTAATTCTTACTTATGACAGAATCACAGAATCACAGAACTGTAGGGGTTGGAAGGGACCTCCTGAGATCATCGAGTCCAACCCCCCTGCCAAAGCAGGTTCCCTACAGCAGGTCGCACAGGTAGGCATCCAGGCAGGTCTTGAACATCTCCAGAGAAGGAGACTCCACCACCTCCCTGGGCAGCCTGTTCCAGTGCTCCGTCACCCTCACTGTAAAGAAGTTCTTGCGCATGTTTGTGCGGAACTTCCTATGCTCCAGTTTCTGGCCATTTCCCCTTGTCCTGTCTCCACTCACCACTGAAAACAGTCTGGCCTCGCCATTCTGCCCCCCACACCTTAGATATTTATAGACCTGGATCAGGTCCCCTCTCAGTCTCCTTTTCTCAAGGCTGAACAGACCCAGTTCACTCAGCCTTTCCTCATAGGGGAGATGCTCCAGGCCCTTCACCATCTTCGTGGCCCTCCGCTGGACTCTTTCCAAGAGATCCCTGTCTTTTTTGTACTGGGGAGCCCAGAACTGGACGCAGTACTCCAGATGAGGCCTTACCAGGGCAGAGTAGAGGGGGAGGATCACCTCCTTTGACCTGCTGGCCACGCTCTTTTTAATGCACCCCAGTAAGCCATTGGCCTTTTTGGCCACAAGGGCACACTGCTGGCTCATGGCCAACCTGTCGTCCACCAGGACACCCAGGTCCCTTTCCGCAGAGCTCCCCTCCAGTAGCTCATCCCCCAACCTGTACTGGTGCATGGAATTATTCCTCCCCAGATGCAAGACTCTACACTTGCTTTTGTTAAACCTCATCTGGTTTTTTTCTGCCCAGCTCTCCAGCCTATCCAGGTCTTGCTGAATGGCAACACAGCCTTCAGGCGTGTCAGCCAAGACAGAAAACAAAGCGATTATGTTCAGAAGCTACTGAAAAATCTGAATTACAGAATTCAGAATAAAACTAAAAGACCTTTGCTTTTGTTAGCTCTTTTAATATGTACATTTTATCTAACTCAATAATTTTGAGGAGTTAGTTAAGCATATCATATGAATGCAAGTTCATGAAGGAAGGATGGTAGCCCTCCTTAAGATACATCAGAGCCCTAGTCATAGCTTCTACTCTTGTATCACTGACTTCAGAGGGTGGGCATATATATTTCACATGCCAGATCCTTGCAATGGGAACCCGAAATTAGGATGTGGGTTATTCTGAAAAGTACACTAATCTTCCAGCCAGACGACTCCCACATCTCTAATTTGCCTTGTCACAATCTCAAAAGCAGACTGCCATTCTAAATGCTCGTACCACTTCTGAAGACTAGCTAATATTCCTACAGTATGTCAAAACATTTTAGAAGTAAAGCAGTAAAAAAAACTTTCCACAATCTACCTCACTTCTGTGCCAAGAGCAAAAAATCAGCATCTTTTATCATTTTATTAGATGATATTTTTACTTTCTCAGTACACCTGAACGTGCAATGTATGCAAATGATTCAGTGACTCCTAGGACAAGCAGTACTTCTGGAAACATAGGAGTAAGAGATATTCCTAAGAACTAGACCAAATTGTACTGTGTTCATTAATTTTTCATTAAGGATATTCCAGACATCAAAGAAGCACAAAGATTATTGCTAATACACTTAAGTGCTGAGTTCATAGACAAATGCTTAAAGGGGTAATGGGAATACAATGCATGAATCTTTGAACATCAGGAATAAATCCCTCACTTTCTCCTTCCCTCCACATAGACTGTGCCTGACAATGTATGTCAGCTTGACAAAGATCTTAGTTCAAATATATTTGGGTTTTATTTATTACAATCATTTTTATTTTACAGTGTAACCTGATCATTACTCCAACTTAGTTAAAACAGTCCACTGAGAAATTACTTATCAAGCTAGGAAGCACAAAAGATAGATCTCTTCAAATTGTATCCTTCTGCACAACCATCAGTTTGCAAAGGTTTGATACCCTGGTGTATTGTGTTACCACTAAGACATAGACCAGAATTTGCATCCAAAAAGAAAAGTTCTACAGAATTTACTTTAAACACGGATGTAAAAATCAAGACAAACCCTTCTGTTAGCTTAATTGGACCCACTTTTTATTTTGAAGTGATCAAATCACCACAAAATACAACCACATAGCTTAGATCTCCAATTTTCCATTTCAACATGTTGACAGGAATTGGACACCATACGTGCTTTACACAATTCAACAAGTTGACACAAACTTCAAATCTCTCAAACACTCAAAGGCCATACACAAAATTTTGTGGGAGAGACAATATTATACAGAGTCACAGAATTGTACGAGTTGGAAAGGAGCCCTAGAGATCACTGAATTCAACCTCCTGCTAAAGCGGGTTCCAGTGCATAAAGTGCTTTATTCAGTAAGAGCACAAGGTACCTCGCTTTCGCGAAGCAGAAAAAGGGAAAACACTGATGTGTATCACAAAACACACAATCCAGAGAAATCAAGTCGCAGCATTTTAACATCTAGTAACACTAACCTATAATACTGAACATTTTGAATCAAGAATTCTTTTGCTGTTCAGGTACCTCATATGAGATCATTTGCTGAATGACACCAGGGTAATTAAAAAAAAAAAAAAAAAGCAATCAGATGCTGCTGTCAGTACAATGAAATATGTTCTTTTCTTTATTATTATTTTAGAGTTCTATTACTTAAGCCCATTAAGGATATGGGGAAGAAATCAAAAATAAATCTTAACATTATCTGCTTCTATTAATAGTATAAAGCTCAGCCTACTGAGACCAAGTTTCATTGGCACATCAATGAAGAAGCATTACTTAGCTTTTATGCTTTCAAGCAAGGTCAGCAACAAAGAAGGCAAAGACCAGCAATAGACTCAGTCATCCTTATGCAATGCTAAACAGAGGTGTTAACAGAATTATACCTTAATACATGTATAAACTGGAAGGTGAACACCTAATATTCAGTTCTCTGAATTTAAAAAGAAAAAAATAAAATAAATAAAGCTGAGACTAGCTTAAGATTCACCTTCATACTACTCCCACCTAATTTTTTACAGAAATGCATTATCTGGGGTAAATATTCAACAGATGACAGTGAAAAGAAGACAGACGCTGGGCTAGCAGTTGTTTGGTGTCTTCCAAGCAGCTCTCTGTGGTTAATTTGAAGATGCTCCTCTAACTTCTCATGGAAAAAAAAAATAAAAATAAAAGCAACATGGTAGAGTACAAATGATTATCCAGTCAATGGTTTTTATTTTAGCACCTTTCAAAGATAATTTTAGCACATTAACTAAAATTGAGCATACTGAGGTTGTCACGACAGTGTGTAGGTGCTGGGAAAGTAACTGACCTTGAAAGATTCCAGGTCTTTCCAAATATTTTTAGTAAACACATTCAACTTACAGTTTGCTAATCAATGGTAGCACTGAATGACACTTCCTGACTTTCCACTTGAGCTACTAACTTGGGCATAATTGCAAAAAACAACCTTGGATTCAAAATTATATTCACTCTTCAAATAAATTAAACACAAACTACTAAAAAAGGTTCATAATGCATTACGCATTACTAAAAACACAGCTAAAATCTCCACTGGTCAGGCTGTAAATATATTTTGTTGGACAACGTTCTCTCATACTTCTTTGCTAAATGCTTTCTCGGAAGGAGTTACAAACAGACTGCAAACTATCTATAGATTTGCTAGCAGTAAATTCCATGCATCAGTTGTAACCTTGCTCACCCGGGCTAAGACTAAAAGTTCTTTTCTACAAGCACTGCATTCCTGGAGGACAGAATGGCATCATTTCAGGTACTTTAACAAAACGCTACTATTTTATCCCAAGTGCAATTAAAACTATTGTTAAAATTGCACGCCCAACCTACAGCTGTTCATCACTATAGAGTATTAAGTATTAGAGGATAAGAAGCACTGGTCAGCTATTAGCACTTGACATCTGCATGAAGACTAATGACAAAAAGCCGAAGAAAATTTTCACAAGCAGAATATTTTGCTCTGATATAACTGGATACATTCCATTCAGTAACCACTGAAAAAAAGATTAGAAATAAGATTCCAACTTTGTATTTAGTGAAGAGAAAAAACAATTTTAGTTCCTCAGGTAGATCTAATTCAATGAAGTGAAAAAAATATTTCATTCTCACTTTCATTTTCTTAAGCATACTAACTTCTTCAACATACACTCTAACATCTCACAGTTACGTGATCAATCTCATCTATTTCTTGTGCCCTCAAGTATACCATGTACCTGCTCTTTTTTACTTGACTCCGCGCCATTCTACAGGTAAATATCAACCATCTCCCTCTGGAAACAATGGTGCAAAGCGCAAGTGCCTACCTAACCATTGTAGACCAATCAAATCTGCAACACTTTAAAGGTAGAGCTGGTCTGTAAACCCTAAAAAGCAGAACCCTTCTGTAAATATTACAAAGCAGGCTACTTCTAAAGAAAAAAAGAAAATTTACATTTCCTCCAAGCTCCTCACTAGTTAGAACAAATGAGAACATTTGTTCTCACCAAAGCAAACATTCCAGCTTCTACAAAATATGAACATCTTAATAAAATTTATCTCTTCCTTCCACATCATGTCTCCTTGAGCACCATACTCAGAATAAAAGGTTTCTGAGAATATTCTAATACAGTTACACTCAAATGATATCGTACTAGCTCGCACAATTATAATTTAATTTAGCCCCTCGTAGAAAGTCACATTCCTTTCATTTTCAGTTTAGAATGCCACATTTAACTGAACACCACCTGTACTTAACAGATGATAACACAGAATTGCAGAATGATTTCAGTTGGAAAGGACCTTTAACATCACCTGGTTCCAACCCTCTGCTGTAGGCAGGGACACCTTCCTCTAGACCAGGTTGCTCACAGCCCCATCCAGCCTGGCTGTGAATGCTTCCAGGGAGGGGGCATCCACAGCCTCACAGGGCAACACAGGGTTCCGTGTCTCACCACCCTCACAGTAAAGAATTTCCTCCTAACACCTAAACTAATTCTACCTCCTTCCAGTTTAAAATCATTTTCCCTCACCCTGTCACTACATGTCCTTATAAGTCCTTCCCCAGCTTTCCTGTAGGCCCACTGAGGTACTGGAAGGTTGCTATAAGGTCTCCGGAGCCTTCTCTTCTCCAGGCTGAAGAGCCCCAGCTCTCTCAGCCTTTCCCCATAGAGGAGGTGCTCCAGACCTAATCTTCGTGGCCCTCCCCTGGAACTGCTTCAACAGCTCCACCTCCTGTTTCTGTTGGGGACCTTCTCCTCAGAGGTGCTCTCAAGCCATTCTCTGCCCGACCTGTTTCTGTGCTTGGGTTTGCCCCCAACCCAGGTGCAGGACCTTGCACTTGCACACAGAGCACTGTAGTGACCCCCTTACAGAAATTCTATTTCAAATATATACTATCCAAACCAAGTTTTTCAAGCAAGAGTAAGACCTTTTACAAGTGCTCAATTTAAACTCCAAATTTTGTTTATATGCTGGACCCTGAGTGTAATCATTTGTGATGCCTGTGATTTGGAAGAGAAACAATATTGCGAAGCTAGCAATCTGGATAGCAGACAGGCTACAGTCAGAAGTCTTGTCTTTTTCACCCGTGATCTTCAACACATTTCAAGGAATTATTGGGATGATGGCAAAAAGACCTGTAAAATACATTAATTAGTGGATGCTTTTGCTTTATTTGTTTTCCTTCCTCCCACTGTAAGGGTTCTGACACATTTTGCTCCTTGCTGTCTGCACATCGGTAAGATACCACAGCAGAGAGAGAAATGCTGTGCCTTTCTGTACCTGACCCCATTCAGGAAGAACTGCTACATGGAAATCCTTTCAAGAATGTCTCAAATGCAATTAGAAAGTCAAATGAGAAAAACTATACTAAGCAGAACCATAAGAGAAGCTACAAGGGAAAGTATCTCATAAGATACCATACTTTGTAGCTTTGTCACTTATAAATTATACATTAAGTTTACATCTAGAGTAATACCACACCAACAAATTCAGCTTTGTGCACAAATCTTACAGGTTCTTTTGTTGCTATCAAAAGCTGCAAAACAAGAGCAAGTCTATTTCTTGTCAGGTAACTAAACACCACACTGCCCTCACAGCCAAACTCAGAGTGTCTGTAAACATACTTTTAAAGAGAGTACTTCATAGATACTTCAGAATCTATGGGTGGGTAATTTTACCATCTTGCTTGCCAGAAAAGAGAACTATTTCCAGTAATTCATCAAGAAGCACTTGAGAAAAATTTTAAGACAGAATAAAACAGAATGGTTCTGTTAGAAGGGACCTTCAAAGCTGACCTTTTAAATTCAACCACCTGACCACTTTGGCGCTGACCAAAAACTTACAGCATGTGGCTGAGGGCTCTGTCCAAATGCCTTTGGAACACTGAGGAGCATTGAGCATCACCCATCTCTCCAGGAAGCCTGTTTTAGTGTTTGATCACCCTTGTGCTTAAGAAATGTTTCCCAGTGCCCAGCCTGACCCTCCCCTATTGCAGCTCTGTGTCATTCCTGTCCTGCCATCAGTTCTCAGGAGCAGAGCCCAGCACCTATCTCTGCTTCTCCTTTTCAAGGAGCTGAGGTTGCTTCTCGGCGTCTTCTTCTCCAGACTGGACAACCAAAGCACCCTCAGCCTCTCCTCATAGGACAAGCTTTCCAGCCCTATTACCAGCTTTGCTGCCTTCCCTCCTCTGGAGGCTTTCAAGGGCCTTAAAACTGTTTTTGTACAGTGGAGCCCAAGAATTGCATGCAATATTCAAGGTGAGACCACATCAATACAAAAATACAGTGGAAGAATCACCTCTTTTGACAGCCAGTCCTTGCTGTGTTTTTGCTGTGTTTTATGCACCCTAAAGAACAGTTTGTGTCCTTGGCTGCCAAGGCGCACAGCTGTCAGCAGCACCCTCACATCCCTTTCAGCCAAACTGCTCTCCAGCAGCATCCAGCATTTTCCTTTGAACTTCATGGTGTTGCTGAACTCCCAGTATTACAGTCTATCTAGATCCCTCTGCAAAGCCTCTCCAGGGAGTCAAAAACTCAGCTTTCTAGTTGAGTATGATCTACAAAAATGTGGATGCACACTAGTCTTGCATCCAGATCATTGATGGAAATGTTGAACAGGACTGGCCTCGGATCTGAGCCTTGGGGAATACCACTGGTGATGGTTCCTAGCCAGCACCCATCGAGCCAGTTCACCATTCTGCATATCGTGAACCTGTTTATCTCACAGGTGGACAATTTCTCTGGACAGATGCCAGGAGGGAAGATGTTACTGAAATCCAGAAAGATCATGTCCACCATCTTCTCTTTCTCCATCATGCAGGTGACCTTATCATAGAAGGAAGTTAAATTACTAAGGCAGGACTTTCACTCCATGAATCCATGTTGACTATGCCCAGTAACAGCTCTGTTCTTTAAGTGCCTTTCAATATCTCCAGACAGTTTTCTTCATAACTTTCCTAGGGAGTGAGGTTAGGCTAATAGGTCTGTAGTCTCCTGGGTCTTCTCTCATTCCCTTTTTGTACATGTCAACTAGAATGTTAAATAATGAACGCAGATTATAAAGAAACAGGAGGAGGGAGGGAGGCAAGCAGTGGTTCTTACTTCTTTTTGAATGAGTAAAAATAAAATTCACAGATATAAACTGTTTTCTCTGGAGATAAAATGGTTAAGAAAAAAAAAAAAAAGAAAAAAGTGCCTGCCATAAGCCTTTCCTAAATCACAATACATACAGGGACAATACTGATAACATCAGAAAACTAAAAGCCACTAAGTGATGCTCTTAGAGTAGTTTGGGGTTATTCAAGGAGGACATATTCTAAAAATACAGTTTAAATTTAGAGCAGTAAATTACTTTACCATCAGCCTTCACTTGGATATAATCAGAACTGGCCAAAATGACAAAGTTCTTCAAAAGAATTTTAGCAAATAGTTAACATAATAGTCAATTTAGCTGCCCGTTCTTTGTTTGAACACTCATAGAACGGCCTGGGTTGACAAGGACCACAATGATCATCTAGTTTCAACTCCCCTGCTATGTGCAGGGTCACAAAGCCACATTCAGCCTGGCCTTGAATGCCTCCAGGGATGGGGCATTCACAACATCCACAACCTCCTCGGGCAACCTGTTCCAATGCAGCACTCACAGAAGTGCCACTCTCCTTTAAATGAGCACAAGTTCATCAAAAGCCAATTTCCAAAGAAAAGAAAAGGATAAATCATTACATTGGTGCTGTCAGTAGAAGTTAGTTTTTTCCACACCTATACAGAAAAAGCTAAACCTTTAGTCAAAACGTGACCCTTGCTAATTCTGCTAAGTTTCAAATGAAGACCCTGCACACTTGAGTTCCAAACATATTGCCTCTAAATAATGCCTAAATAATTCCCACAGAAGTAAAAAGGTAAAATACAAATGATGTCCTCTCTCTCTCCCCCCCCATAACTGGCATGTTTATTGACAGCCTGCAAACTTCGGCATTAGTTAAAATGACAATATTAGACAAGTTTTACTATGGACAACTGTGCTTTCCATATCCTCTGCGCTATAAATTGTGAATTATTTACCTCACTTTCTCTCATGTGTAATTGATTTTATGAGCTACTTAAAGTCACATCCTAATGTGACTTTATCATCATGACTCCATTTTGAGTAAGTCTTGTATTTATAGCACAAAAATAACTTGACAGTTCAGAATGTCTAATGGTTAATTATTTATCATTAGAAGCTGATTAGTATTTTCCTTTATTTCCTTACAGTATATATATATATATTTTTAAAGTTCTGTGTACCAGCATCAAATCCCACGTTAGGTAGATTTCAGTGAATAACTAAGCACACAGCTTGCTTGGGTATGAGAAATGCTCTTAAATACAAATGGTTAAAAGGGTTACTGAAACATTAACTTGGAGCTATTTGAGTTTCGACAAGCTTCAAACTCTAACATAGCCATACAATTGTATTCCAGTACAACTCCAGCACACTAAAGCAATATAAAATATTAATCATTCCTTGCAATGCTGCCAAGCAAAGTCCTGTGTTGAACTACTTAAGGGAAAAATGTGATGTGTTGATTCAAGCACAGACTCACAAGTTTTATTTTACAGTTTTACCTACCATCACATAGATGCTGCTGGTGAAATAATATCTGGTACAATCCCTATACATAAATAGGACTTTTTTTTTTCCCCTCAAGTTTTCTTAATCTAGTAGGCATAAGGATAATATATCTAATAAAAAAAAAATTAGCGTTCTTGTTTTTCCATCCGTAACTCATGGTATGAAAGGCCTTTCATCACCCTTGGGTGTTAACATGAGGATCATGAGTAAACCTACTCATAACACATAAAAACCTTTGACACCAATACTCGTGAGAGTTTTAGAATACTTTGTTCCTCAAGCGCAGTGAAAACGTGAATTCCACTAAGATTAAATATTTCTTTCAAGTTCCTTTGATGCTCTGGATTTTTAAATATTTACTTTTATTCAGAGAACAGCCTTAAGGATTTGCAACTGACCAATGCCAAGTACAATGAGGTTCCATAACTTGTTACATTCACAAACATAAAAAGATTTATTTCAAGGACCAACACTTCTACAGTAATGTTAAAATCCAACTGTTTTCTACTGTTCACAGTACTATAAGTTAAATGTTCATATAAAATGAATATTTTATATTCCAGCTTTTTTACTTTGCCATATATACTGCCAGAAAAATGTAAAGAAGTTTTCAAAAAAAACTAGTCTACAATACCAAATAAAAACATCAATCTGACTAGACAGAAACCAGTGCCAGCCATTTACAGAAGGACTTACAGAAAACAAGTTCAGTCACTGCATTGGATCTTGAGTCCATTCCTGACTGACCAGCAAACATTACAATACATTAAGACAGGACATAGGAAGTCAAGCACAGACTTCCAGTTTTAAACATCTTAAACAGGTCCATAATGAAAGCTAGGTGAAGTTTAAATTAAAATATCATTAATAACTCAGGGGAAACTTGTGAAAACAAAGAAGTTTTCAGGCTGGATTGGGTTGTGATTAACTTTATCTAACTGCCAATGCCCAACTGTCCTGCTATGAACAGGGACTAGACAGGTTGAAACTAGATGATCATTATGATCCTTTTCAACCTAGGCCATTCTGTGACTTTGAGGGTCTCTTCCACCTCAAATAACTCTATGATTGTAAGGGTGAGGAACACTCAAGTATCATACTTTTCAAACATATATTTTTTAGTGATATGTAAGGCACAAGTCGGTTTCCAATGACTGGTAAACCTACATAGATAAACCATACTTATAAAATACCACTGATAAAAGCATTAATGATAACCAAAAAACTCGTAACAAGATGAATATGGTATGCTCAACACATCTGATGTAAGGTTACAGTACACGTGCCAACGACCATCTCCTGAAATAAAGCACAGAAGTGGATGACATAAGGTTGCCAATAAATATTCTACTCAACACTGAGAACCTGCTACAAAGATCAGAGATTCCCAAGCTTAATGCCAAACACAGCTTCGGCATTCATTTTTAATACATGCAGCAGGTGTATGGCATTGATTTATTCACAAAGAATACTTTCATCTTTTGGTCCTAAGATACTTCCCCCACATCTGATGTACTGCATATATCATACTGCATGTTATTTAAAAAAAAAAAAAAAAAAAAAAAAAAAAAAAAAAAAAAGAACAAGTGTTTACTATTCTCTTCCCAAACTCGTGTTTTATGATTTTTTTTTGTTTTAATTTGGTTTTATTTGTAGGAGAAAAAGGAAAATTAAACTGCTTGAAAATTAAGGCTTGGCCTGATTTTTAATACTGCTTACCACCTGCACATCTTTAATTTTGTTAAAAAGTAATGACTAAATGCTATGATCAACAGGAAAATGGAATTTTTAACCTACAGTCAGGTTTTACTGAAGTAATAAAATCTCAAGTGTATGATCTATACTGTCACACTGTGAGGGCGGTTAAATACTGAATAGGCTCCCTACAGTGGCTGAGGAGTCTCTGTCCTTAGGGATGTTCAAAACCTTATTGGACAAAACCCAAGGAATCTGCTCAACCTGCTTTGAGCAGAAGTGTTTGACTAGACACACTCCACAAGTCCATTCCTGAAGCCAAGAGACTGGCCTGATCTGTGGATGTGCATTCAGAGCATGAAGGATAAGGTCACCCTAAACACTATGAGATTGAAATTATTATTTTAGGAAAAAAAAAAAACCCGAAACTGTGGCCACATCCCATTTTATAATGACAACATTTTATCTATAGCTCAGCAGGCAAGCTCCTCGATAATGCCATAGGGTTTGATGTCAATATAATTAGAGAACATGGGAAACAAGCCTTTGATAATTCCAGTATTTCATTTTATTCATCCATGGGAGAAGAAACGCCTGCATTCAGTGTCAATACATCAAGACTGTTCTGTGTCCTTCATGCAGGAAAATCAAGATATTTCTAAAGAAAGACTTCCCTAGCAAGTCTGGAATTGTACTGTACATTGAGATTAATGTGTTCTGAGCTGCAATGATTTTGACAATAAAGGCAAAAGAGGTTATGTAGCTTTGTCTGGGATGAGACGATAAGTGCAATCTCGACCTGCATATGTCTGCCATTCAGTGACACAGAAAAGGTTAAACAATCCTTTTGATGTCACACCCTTCTAAGGTTTCTATTCAGCAGAAAAAAAACATGCATAAAAACAAGAGAAGGCATCTACTTCTAGGCCCTGAATTATTGCTGTGATCTCTTTGATGTGCGGAGGGGTAGACATGAGCTGTCAAAATACAATACTCTGTTAAAAAAAAAAAGCTTGTGGTTAGATACCCTCTGCTATGAAAATCCCTAGAGGCTCCAGCTTTCTGAGAAATGCCTCCTGTTCACCCCCATAAGCGTACCCCACAATGTTAATTCACACCTGGTAAAACATAATGAACTAAAGAAACCTTCCTCAGACTTTGAAGGCTGATATTTCCATCTGCCACTGCTTCCATTGGTCAACAGGAAGAAAAAAAACACCAAAATATCATTTTCTTAACATTAGACTCAAGAAAACCAACATTGGCCAAGAGCATCTTACAGAGGATTGGTAGTCTCTCAAATCCTATATATTTGGAACCCTTATCATAACTAAACTCCCAGCAGAAAGTACATACTGACACAAAAGACCTTTTTTATTGAACTTAAAAAAAGCACAAGTGTACTTGAGGACATGACAACCCCCCACAAACCCTTAAAGAACCAAGTCTAGAGAAAATCAGGCTTACAGATATTTTCTAGCTATCTTAGGGGGGGGAAAAAAAAAAAAAAAAAAAAAAGGAAGAAATGCTACTTCAACAGCAGAATAAATCAAAACCATTGATATTGCCTGTTTTAATCTCCTGCATAAGAAAAGCTAAAGAAATCACAGACTAATCACACAGACAGGTAATTGTGAAAAGGGGAAAATAACCTATTTATCACATTTTTTCCCCTACAGCAGCACTCATTTTTCTTAAAACACATGTTTTACATAACTTAAAAAAGTTATTGCAACAACAGAGAAAATATTTTGTTGTTTTCTTAGTGTTATCATTTAATGACTCAGTAGACTGATTTTCTTTTTAAATATTTAGCTGCTGTGCTCAATGTAACTCATCTGTTCCTATAAAAGAGTCGTGCAGGCTCCTCCCCCATTCTGTCTCTTCTGATTTGGCCAGGAATTCCTGGAAGCAGTCCAAGGAACAGAAACCAAAATTGCAAATGCTCAGCTGCTGCACAACTGGGCTAGGAATGGCAATGAGGAATTTAAAAGTAGCTTGTCGTGCTTTTTATTTATTTATTTACATTCCCACACCTAACAGTGTGTGTATCAAATACTATTATACTATAATACATATTGCAAATATTTCTTACTTAGAAAACATGTGGCCATAGTAATTCTGTACTTCAAGTCCCGTTTCCGTATTCACAGATCCTTGCAAATCATGACAGATTCACTGAGCAATACAATCTTACATCAAAGTTAAATCAAACTTCAAAACTAGCCATACTCTAAGCAGCAGTTTAGATCAAACAGCTTTCGGATAGAAGTTTTACTTGTTGCACACAATTCCAGACAAAAACATACAATTCAGGTGATTTTAGGAAATGTAATTGAAGACTATGTCTAAAACCAGACATCAGGAGTTAACAGAATACCAGGTCATTTTCATTAACAACCATTTGTAAAGCCTAAACATTCCACACCTTATCCTATTATTTATTCTTTTCTATACCTCAGGCCTCTGAAGGCAAAGCTCACATTATATCAGAAATCAATTTTCTGTACCCATTTTTGGAGAAAAAAAACTAAGAAGATGTGAAAAATCATTCTGTAATCATATTAAAAACATATAATCTGAATGAATGAGACATGTTTGGCTTCTGCATAGGAGTATATGATCAATCTTGTACTATCTGCATGTTTACAAAGGATTTGGACTAACTGCTGCACAATTCCAAACATGCATCCCACAGCACAATGCTGCAGGCAGAGAAGATGGAGCAAGATACTGAACCTCTGCTGCCACAAATAAAACTTCAGGTGATATCTCAAGGGGTATTACTACAAATAAGTTAAATTAATTCTTCGCCAGTGCCTGCTTGGAAGTCAAGTCTCTTACCAGAGTTATTTCTTCTAATACTTATCCCCCCCCGCATCCCAATATAAGATATAATCCAAAAACAAGAGAGGCAATTTCAAGTGGGAAAGTAATTTACTTTTGCCCTCTATAAACAATTTTTCTTTGTTTTTAAGAGGCATTCTATTGGAAAACTCCTCAGAAATAAAACAACTGCTTTTAATAAAAGCAGATGAAATTTCTATGCACAGAAATCTTGACTTCAGTTCATGCATAGTACAAATAAAGATGTCAGTCTGTGGTTTTGTCTTATAAACAAACAGATATGACTGAAAAGAAGGAGAAAAATACTTTCTTAACTCTATAGAACACGACTGCTTTTGACACCTTGCCTCAGCTAACAACATCAGTTACCAAATACAACAACTACACCTCAGAACTAAATAGCTGCTTCAAGTTTAGTGCAGAGAAAGGTCAGGAAATTACCAGTTACCCTATTTTGTGTTGTGGTTGGTTTTTTTTTTTTCCTAGCATACATGGCTCCTAAGGAATCAATTGTTCCTTAGAAGTAGAATTCAAATGAAGGAAGCATTCTGGTAAGAGATAATTACTTACTTTGTTTCTTAACGTAAGTTGATTAAGTGCTTATGTAAGAGGCTATCCGGTGGCAGCTGGAACATCTTAGGCTGAGCCACTGCCTATAGCCAAGGCAGCACTGTGCAGTGGAAATGCAACTCGACTTTCCTTTCAGCAGCAGGTAACAGTCATGGCTCACGCCAGCCTGACAAGTTCTGCCACATACAGAAAGTAAGGATATTGTAAGGCCAGCTCTATCACAAGTGAGTTTAATGTTCTGAATTAAAAAAAAAAAAAAAAAAAACACCTACGACTCCTAACGAGATGTATAGTAAGAAGACAGTTAAAACAACCTAGAACGTAGGCTTTTTTGTCTCTTTGGGTTTTTTTGCTTTGTTTGTTTTTGTTTTTAACATACTTGCCACCCACTGAGAAGGAAGAAAACTGACTTCAGATACAAATTTCTAGAGACAAAACCTTCGGGTGTTTTTGGAAGGATGCTGATGGAAACTTGAAGCAGATAAATGACATATCTGCAGGGAAGTTTTTCTTTCAGTTTTGTTGTTTCCGTTTTTCGTTGCTGGTTGGTTTTTGTTTTGTTTTTTTCATTTGCAAAAAGAGAATAGCATAGAAGATATACCAAAGTGTATTTGCCCTTAACATAAATCCTTCCAAATAAAAAGCTTTGAAATCTTACAACCACCATCCATTTCAAAGGCCCATGCTTTTAGATTCACATAATTTCAGTGCGCTGTAAAAACACTTCATGGAGACAAGTTCAAAACAGATTTTGTTTGCAGGCATCTACACATCATACACAGGATCCTCTCCTGAATCACTGTCCATTCACTGTCTCCATTGTAAATAGAGTAAAAATAACAAATAACTGGTCTCATTGGTATGAATCAGCTCGATAAAAAAAAACAAGAACTGATCAGCTTGAGCAAGTCACAAGTTAAATTGTCGGCATCAGAAGCTGTATCTTTCCATTACATTTACCCTATAAAAAGCGATAAAATGAAGTCTCAGCACTAAATCAATGTAAAAGTTTGTCCCTGTACATAACAATGCTGATGTCAGGCTGTTAAAAAACAACCAGAACAAAACATCGAGCTGCATGTTGTCATGTACTCCATAGCATCACAGTAGCAAGACTTGGAAAATGCTGCGAGAAGAAAGGCTTGCTATGCGACGCCCTATGAATGGGAGTTATACTGACCCAATGGCCCTGTACAAATGGCAGTATTTCTTCAAAAGCTGCTTACTTTTCTATAGAACTAAAACTTCACCGCACATCTTCAAACTTACTGTAAAAATTTGATGTTTTAAAAAAAAATTCCAGTTTTGAGTACTTATTAAATGACTAAGAATGTTTCATTCAGATCAACAAAAGTAACATTTTTTTCCAAGCATTATTTATGACCAACTAACAAAGCTGCTTACTTCAGATCTTTTGAAAGCATGCAGAGCTTTACAGCCATGTTCTTTTTCTTTGGGTGCACGGCAGTAAATTGAAAAAAAAACAAAAACAAAAAAACCAGCAATGTGATCACTTTCAGAAAAAAACTCTTATTCTTTCACTCAGGAAGCTGAAATAGGATGAACTTCAGAAGAATTTTCTTTTTGTGCATGTAACTGAAAGGAAGTGAGCTATGCAGCAGACACTGAAAGGATGAGGCAACGCAAGACAACTCATGCTGGGGAACTGGCCTCATCTCACAGATACCCACACCTTCCAATTAATGCTCAAGCAAGAAATTCTGCCTACTCAAGAGCACAGAAACAAAACAAATGGAAACTATACACCTAAACTGGTAGAAGATGACAGATGTAATTTCAAGGACAAAAATATTTGATAGTTGAAGTCTGAAACTGTTTTACTTTGAATATTCATATATCCAACATGTTTTGAAGTGTACAAACTGGTTACCAATCTTAAAAAACTACAAATATTAGTAAGATCAATTTCAACCCACAAGGTATTTGAATCTCAGATCACAATACACCAAACAGTCCAGAAGGTTTCTGTTTCTCTCCATTTAATTCCTGTGAACTTAGTCTCCCTAGTTCTCAGATAGTACCTCAGGCTTTTCACTGTATTCTCTCTAATATTTTTAACAACTAACTTAGTGTAAGTACCAAAAAAAGCAAGAAATAGTACACACCAGTGCCACTCTTAATGGCATGGAAGTCTGTTTAATCCTGTTTCCATTTTTAACATTACATGCTTATTCGAGGTAAGTGAAGGATTTAGAAATCCTTTTATGCCTCATTTCTACATCTGCACAGATATGAAGCTGGACAGATGGGAAAGGATTTTGCTCAGATGTAATGCCAGCTAGAAAGCATATGGGCAAAAACAAACAAACAAACAAACTCCATCTGTTAATAAATGCTTCAGTTTCAAGATGAAATTGAATATGCTTCCCTGTTTTTATCCTTTAATATAAACTGTCTTACTTCCATCTCATAGTGGAGATATCAGTCCAAGCATTTCTAAATATTTTGAAGAACACAGTGCTAGATTTGCCAAATATTCAATACTTAGGAAAACTCTCATGACCAGTATGGAAGATTCACCATTCTTGGTATACTTCAAAGAAGCAGCATATGCATGAGCCACTCATTCACAACCTTTCCAGCCCCTCAAAAAGGGAATCACATGTACTCCATTTTATTTTTCCCCAATTTAATCATGTCAGGATTTTGCTAAACAAATTTAATAGAAGGCTGACTGTCAAAAGAAGTGAAGAGGGCCATATTACAGAGGAGGTTAGACTTAATAAGGGTCTTTCACTATTCTAACATTCTGATGACACAAATGTTTTCTCTTGTCGCAGAGAATATAATTTTCCCCTTCCACTTAATACATGAGAGTATACATAAATTTGAAAACAAATCAGACATCTTAGCAGAAGAGTACTTTTTTTTTTTTTAAAGTAACTGAGTTTGAGCAAAAGTCTTACAGTAATTGAAGTCATAAAGCAGCTAATGAAAAGCAATCATAAATCTTCCTCAAGGCAGCCTGAAGCTAGATGCAATGTTCATGTTTTGTTCTGTGATAAGATTTGCACTTAACGGGCCAACATTTGCTCTACATGACGTACTTGGTTACAACTAACTTAGAGTTGCACAGAACAGTGAAAACATGACCTAGTCTCATAATGCTGCTCTGTTTAATCTCAATTTTTTTTTGCCAGCATCTTCAAATCTGAGCTTTCTCAACTCCGTGAATCTGGATACGCCACTGAAACAGTTCAACTACTGTAACTGCAACTGATAACACGGAACACAGCCCTTTCTCAGCATCAAAAAGACAGTATGTCAATACCAGATACTGCATTGATTTCATCACTTCACACGGTTAGCCTGAAGAAAATTCAGTAATTATTAGCCTTTGAAAACCCTTTCCTGTATGTAGCATCAGTTAAGTCAACTGAAATTTGGACAGTGAGTTTTGCTGTTGATGTTTTTAAATTACAAACATATTTAACTTGTATTAACAGGCTTCTAAAACTCATTTACACTTCTCTTGGATTGCCTTTGTCATCCGCACTGTACTGAAATAGCCACAAGTTAATGAACTCCCTAAATATAAAATAAAGTTTGAAGGTCTTCCAATATTGTATTTCAGTTTAAAGTACAACACATTTAAGCTGCAGATGGCATGTTTGATCACCCTGGAAGAATCTTACATCTTTCCCATTTTATATAGAGAACCAATGTTCAGTCAGATTTCTGTTTTGGGCTCTCCAACATCAGTTAAACATTACAACATGGTAAAAAAATCTAACAACACTCTTATTCTTTTGAAATATCTCCAAAAAAGCCATTCTTCTTTTATTGCTAGGTTGTCATTATTGGTTGGTGCCATTTCCTTCAAAATGAGGTAGCTCTAAAAATTATCGATTTGAGAAGTTCCGCTCCAGTTCACAGTAAATTCAGACAAACAATGAAGTGTATTGGATCGTCCAATGACCTTAGTTCAAAAAATCCTCTAGGTTAAAGAACAATAATAGAGTAAGAGTAGAAATGACCCTGGTGATTCCTTAACACTAATAAATGAATAAGAAGGCCAATGTGAAGCCAGTACAATTTTTAAGCCATAAAAATATTACGATGCAACACATCAAATTGTTACTGCTGTTATTGCCCACCCCAGTTCTCCTTCACTCAAATAATAGATCACAGCTTTTCCAAGTTACCTCCAATTACAACAACTATTTCACATGATGAAAATAAAAGACTAAATAAATTGAATAGCAGATGTTCATTTTGGGACATTCTGGAAATCATATCCTCTCCAGACATTTTACTTTCCCTGCTTGGACTCTCCAGAAATACTCAGTTTGAATATTGAACCAAATTTACAAGCCTACACTGTGTCTTTGAGGCAAAACATGATAACACAGAAGCTTCCATTTGCAAGCTCACTGCTACTTCCTGACAAAGAAAAATAGAGGGGGAAAAAATCCATACTAAAAAGTACTTCTATTTGGTTGGAATTACAGCTTTTTTGCTCTAGAAAACTCAGCTAGTTTGTGTCAAAGAATGCTCTATCAGCCTAGCACTTAAAAACAGATTTGAATCATACAATCTTGCAAGTGGGAAAGAAACCATGAGGATCATCTCTCTCCTAGAACACTTGATCAGGTCAGTGTGTACACTTCTTCAGCTACGTACAGTATCAAACCAAGCCAAAAAGAAATTAGAAGTCAAACAGAAAAAGAACTAGACTTCCTGAGCAAACAAACCACAGAGCATGATCTCAGGCTCTAGGTAAATCCATTTCCAAGGTCAGAAAAACTTTAATAATTGACCTCCAAGAATAAGGCGAAGAGAAGCCCTAGCAGATAACAGCACACAGCATTTAAGGGAAAAGGTTCTTTGGCCACAGACTCTTACTTACCACAAATAAATAAATAATTAAAAATGCAACTAGCTGTATTAATTAAACAAGTTGTCAGCTGCACCTAAGCATGATGCTGTCACACAAGTCCTTTCTGTGCAATAACTATTACTGCTACTGAAGTTCTTGACGGTTCTGCAACACATTAAGCATGATAGCAAACATAGTTGAAGCTGATCAAGTGTGGATAATTTTCTACATGATGCATCAGAAATAAAGACCTACCAGACAGAAACAGGAGGACACGTTAGTTCATGCTTTACAGAATCACAGAATTGTAGGGGCTGGAAGGGACCTCTAGAGATCATTGAGTCCAACCCCCCTGTAGAGCAGGCTCCCTAGGCCAGGTTGCACAGATAGGCATGCAGGTGGGTCTTGACCATCTGCAGAGAAGGAGACTCCACAACCTCTCTGGACAGCCTGTTGCAGTGTTACAGAATCACAGAATCTCAAGGTTGGAAATGACCTGCAAGATCATCTAGTCCAACCACCCTCCCATTCCTATTAGTACCACAAGCACTAAACCATCTCTCGTAGCTCCTCACCCAGGCGCCTCTTGAACACTGCCAGGGACGGCGACTCCACCACCTCCCTGGGCAGCCATTCCAGTGTCTGACCACTCTCTGAGAGAAAAAGTTTCTCCTAATCTCCAACCTAAACCTCCTCTGGTATAACTTCTGGCCGTTTCCTTGGGTCCTACTATTAGCCTGGGAGAAGAGGCCAGACCCTTTTACACCACAACCTCCCTTCAGGAAGCTGTAAAGTGCAATAAGGTCCCCCCTGGGCCTCCTTCATCCTCAGTGTGTTCCTTCACCCTCAGCGTGAAGGAGCTCTTACGTGCATTTGTTCAGGACTTCCCATGCTTCAGTTTGTGGCCATTATCCCTTGTCATGTTTATGCATAACCATAACAAGGTGTTTGCAAAGAGAGAAAGCATATCTGCAAGAACCAAGCACAAAACATTCCAGGTTTTATCGTAGGCATCAGAAAGGAAGACTTTGCAATCAGAATATCATTACAGAGTGCTACAGTGTCAACTTAAAAACAAATCCAGGGTTTCAAGTATCCTGTGCTGCTTCATTCCTAATTGTGTTCAAAGCAATATGATCTAAGCAGCTACGATAGGAATTATTTAGGATTATTCTAGAAGAAAAAGCTTTTATTAATAAAAATGGTTCCTCTTCCATGTGGGAAAAATAAGCCATAGCATAATCTGCTAAGTCACCAACACAATACAATAAGAAGCATCCTCTTATGCAATGTGTCACTTGCTCAATATTTAATATATTTTCAATTGCCATAACCAAGATGCATGGAAAGTGAAACAAAGCATAGAACAAGCTGAACAAAAAAGAAAGTTTCTTTCATAAGACATGAGAGGACCTCTGAATACTACTTGCAGTTTTACCCCTGCATTTTTATTCCCTCAAGGCAGTCAAGCATGAGTTCTTTTTCCTTAAATACAAGCATTTTTATAAAACCCTCCTCTGCTCTTTCACTAATCTATTACTTATTTCAGTTATTACAAGTCCCCTTCTATTGTGTCCCCCTGTTAAAAGTGTTTTTCTACATCCACACTGAAGAAAGGCTTCCATCAAAGTCAGACTCACACTGTTCTTGGAACCAAGCGGGCTCATCCTGTGCTTTGCTGATAAACGACTGCAATACAAAAGACCATAAATCTGACAAACAGAATGGTTTTACATCATTAATCTTCCAACAAGAGATTAGAGTGAATCAACACAAGACAGCAGCATTTGTAGTATCATTTTAATAAAGAGCAACAGAACCTTGAGCCAGGTCCAGCATTGGACCAGCAGCACATAGTGCTGTGTTCTGATTTTGTATCAGACCCAAGAAATGATTCGGAGCGCTACATGAACTGTTTTGTTTGGGTTTCTTTCAACCCTATTCTATAAATAGAAAATCTCAAGGCTGATATCACCTTTTCTTCTAAAAAAGAAATACATCCCATAACCCTGCATTTTATCACCAGAAAGCCAAAAGAATTTCAGAACAGAATAAATCAGGGTTTTTTTTTTTTTTTTTGTGGATAAGTGCCTTGAAACAATGATCTGGAAGCTGCAATCTGCCAAGTGGACTGTGGTGGTATAAAACCAGATGCCCAGATCCTTACAGTGACCTCTCACAACGCCAGGCAAAAAAAAAAGTCAAACAAATGAATGAACTGGTAGACATCCAGCTGGTAGACAGCATGCTGGCCAGCAAAACAAAGGCAGCAACAGGAGTAGAATAACCAGAGCTAGGACATGGGTGAAATTGGGATCATCCATTTCACTGATTATCTTATTCCCTGCACAGTTCTGGCTTGCGTTCACATCCACATCATAGAATGACTAAGAACAACCTATGGAATGGCAGGTATCTCATTTTAGACATAAGGTAGAACTACTTCTCTCAGAGAGTGGTCAGGCACTGGAATGGCTGCCCAGGGAGGTGGAGGAGTCGCTGTCCCTGGCAGTGTTCAAGAGGTGTCTGGATGAGGAGCTGCGAGAGATGGTTTAGTGCTTGTGGTAGCAGTATAATGAGAAGATGGTTGGACTAGATGATCTTGTAGGTAGTTTCCAATCTTGTGATTCTATGATTCTATAGGTAGGTAAAAACTATTTCCCCACCAGATGGTATGGATGAATATATTCTTTTGTCAGGAAAAAGATTTTTGCTATGGCATTGGACACGTCTCCCTTGGAATAAATACACTCCCCAGACTGTTCTGTTTACTAGTATGAAGATGACCAGAGAATCCCATAAAGCATGATCCTTTCCAAACTATAAAAATCCTTCTTAGGTCCACAATTACTGCTATTTCTAACATTTCCATCTGTATGTCCAGCAAATAGGAGGCACACACTCCTTCCATTACAATGGAATTCATGACCATACTTGTGACTCAAGGTTCTACAAGGAGCTTGAAGCAGACAACCTCCAGAGGTCCTTTTCAGTGTCAACAAAGCTGTGGTTCTGTGACATGGAGGGAAAAAAAAAAAAATAAAAAAAATACACACTTCATTTGAGCAGAAGTACTACATTTAGAGTATATTTGCATGCATGAGATGACTTCCTCTATTGATACCTTCAGAATGAAATTGGAAGATGACCTCCCCAAAATTCAGAAAGCAATGACTTATAAAGGAAGCAAATTAGGCAGATAATCTTACAGGCAAACCAACCAAGTCCAGGTGTTGCCACGTACCTGAACAAGGGCAAATATCATGCCTTAATTCCAGGGGCTGGGAACTGGTATGCATGCTAGACTGCAGTGGTAAATAAAACCTTTGGCAAGTTGTGAAGATAAGAATAATTGAAGGTGGAAGTAAAGTGGAAAACAGTATAAAATGCAGTATGGATTTACCTTGCAGGAAATAGACCAGACTCACACTGATTTTTTTTCCTGATTTTTAAGTACTCATGTGATGCAGGAGATTTGGCTTGTCTAGACAACTGACACAGCATTATATAAAGTACCACAAAGCAGCTGGCTATGTAAAACAAAGAACTTCTTGTGGAGGCAATAACTGGAAAAAAAAAAAAAAGCCTGGGATTAGTATTACAAGATATTTTCACAAATAATTATGGCAATGTTCAATACAGAGTAGCAGTAAGTTCTGATGGCAACAAAGCCGGACACCAAAAGAGGACTGGTTAATTGTACTAGAACATCTTGAAATGGTCGTTGAAGAAATAACATAAAATATAACTGTAAATTGTACAAGATGAAACTGTTCTGATTAACAGAAAGAATTGTGGTTATGAACTGGTAGTTCACTGCAACTCATCTGCTGATGAGTTGCAGCATGTAAAGAAATTACCACGATGATGATTCTGTGTAAGACATGAGTGAGTTGTAGAAAACATTTGATACTGGTCTTCTTCACTCAGGTAATACCTACTGCAACTAAGAAAGGCACAGGACTGGACTGTATTAATAAGAAATTTAGTTTATTTTCAATACAAGACTATCTTAGTCTATGAAGTTTTAGGACACCTAGGAATCTAGGAAATTGAAGTCTAAAATGAGATACGGCTGTCCTCCAAAATACACCAGGATAAGATGGAAACATGAAAAGTAACAGTATAATGTTGCCGTATAGACAGATAAGTTATACATGAAGTGGGGCTTCCGAGGAAAGAAGTGAAGATGGGAGAGGGGCCACAACTTTGCAAGGGTGGGGATGTTGTAGCAGTTCTTAATCATGAACTTCGGTCGATGACAAAAAAGCCTGGATGATTTACAAATACTGGCTATCTAAAACATGAAACTTGTTTCACAGAGGAAGTTACCACTAATCTGTACATTTTTTTCAG
The DNA here is from genome assembly GCF_951394365.1 of Tetrao urogallus. Classification (NCBI taxonomy): domain Eukaryota; kingdom Metazoa; phylum Chordata; class Aves; order Galliformes; family Phasianidae; genus Tetrao; species Tetrao urogallus. The sequence continues at coordinate 57,811,892 of NC_136813.1, read as the reverse complement.
TAGATAATGTTAATTTCCTAAAATATTTTTGTTACTATAATAATAGATGTCATTTGATTTTATGAAATGAGAGTCCACAGAGAACATATCAAAAAACGGCTTATATTCACCTGCCAAACATGTATTTGTGTGAATATTGTGAAATTTCTACCTAACCTATCAAATTGCTCATCTAGTCTATATTTTAAACACCCTTTCATCCCATATGACTTTTGCTTAACAATGTTAACAAACATAACTAGACAAAAGACTACCTCTGTATTTCTTGGATACACCTATTATGTAGCCACCGAGTCAGCAATAAGGCAGAACTGAAAATTATCTGAGGGGGGAACTAAAGAGAAGCAGCTCAGATCTTTCAATTGGTTAAGTGTTGCAGGTTGTAATCCCAAACCTGAAGAGTTGTACACTTCACATTTTCAAAATCATAACCCTTTCAAAAGGTGAAGCTTTTACCAATTGCTAAGAAACAGCTTTGGATACCAAGGAAAACTACGAACAGTGTGATATCAGAATTTCCAAGTTGATGTCACTGGACTCTAACTGTAGTTACTGAAATGACTGCTGCTTATTAGGGATGGTATTTCATCAAAGTCAGGGGCTTCACAGCTAAAAACAATTTTTTTAATATAAAGAATTCTGAAGTTCTTGGATTAGTAGTAGTATTAAGATGAAACACACTACACAAGAAACAAATCAAGTGTCATTAGCATGGCTTTTCTTTGCTTAAAGAAAAACCTGTCCATATGGTATCCCATCCAAGAAAACAGTGCCCAAGACTGGGAGTATCCTGACAGCATCATACGGGGATGATGTATGAAAACATATCTCAAACACCTTCCCATAATTATACTTACTGTAGTTTTGCAAGAGGATTTCTACAGAATGTTTCAGGGTTAAAAAGGTGACAAACAAGAAGCATCCTGATAACGATCACATAAGGCAATCCGTCTTCCCCTCCGGGTTTCCTGTTGGGCCATACTTAGCCTGTCACACAAATGAAGCAACTTTTGATCATACAGATACACGCAAGAACAAGTCAACTCTGTTGTGCACAGATTCAGTACAGCTAGATGGACAACACTGCTATTGCAGAAAGATACAGATAAGGAACAAGAAGACAAGAGCAAGCCTACAGAAATTTCTTCTGCCTCAGCTGATGGTTCTTCCTGGAAGAGATATTTGCTTGTGCAACAGTCACTAGCTTATTTACATGCAACAGGTTGTTCTGGTGAAGGAAACAAGCAAAACAGCACTGGCATACTTGCCTAAGCTTGGCAAGCTATGGCTAGTGGAAAGCCACTTACGTGAGTTTCAAAAAAACCTGCAGATAGCATTTTTGGAGGCTGCTAAATTAAGAGCAACATGTTTTTATCCACTGCAAGCCTCCATCGTAAGAATGGCTTGTGTGCCTGGAGAGGTAAAACTAACATTTCTAATAGTTGGCCTCTAACAGTATTTGATTCACAAAACCCTGGTTACCTAGTGGCTGCAGGCAACAGCAATTGAATTTTTGGTGCTGCCTAAGCTTTTAGAAGTTACCAAGAATGGTACTGTTAATGGTGTTGCTAATAGGCACCTTTGATGACCCCCTGGATAAAATGGGCCACACAGAGAAATTCAACTGTGCTCAACACTTAAAGGCAGACAGCTTCTAGTTCATGCAGAGTAAGTGAGTAAAAGGGCCAGAAGATTCATAGACTTCGATGTAAATCCACAGTTACCTAACAAGAGTTTGATTACACTGAACCTGATGTTGCCATAAAGCCAAAAGCAGAGGCTTTAAAGTATCCTAACTGCAGGTGCAGTGCTCAGAAACCCAGGCATAGTGAGAAGGTGTATGACAAAGGAAGCAGGGAAGGCAATAAGAAAGACAACAGTAAAGAAACAAACAAAAATTGAATTCTCTTTAAAATCTTCCACAATGACTTATTTGACACTCAACTGAGGAAGGTGAAAACACTAACTTTACCAGCACTGCTGAGCACTTTTCAGATATGATTACTCACCAGAGTCAAAGATATAAAGCTTTTGTTTCTCCAGTGCAACAGGCATTCAAATCAAGTTCCAACAAAGAACATCCTTAAAGAAAATAGTTTAGGATGGGCACAGGAACAAAAAGACTTCATGGGTGCAGTGACAAAACAATGAATTTCAAGGAAGGGAGTCACCTCAAAAGGTAAAGTGCCTTGAGCACACTATGAAGATCACTAGGGCCTGTAGTCTCACTTGTGATGCAATTCCTGAGCTCTTTCAGGCAACAGTGCTGTCTGTGAAACAGCACCACACTGCTGGATACCAGAAGCAAGAGAGGCTGGAATAAAGAAAAGTTTCCTGAAGGAAAGAACAGTCAGGAACATAAGAACGGAAATTAAATGGAAGTGTTGTTTCTTCTGATGTAAGTCTGGCACATTTAGATGTTACTGAACTAAATTCTTAGGAAATACACTGCCACCTTAAAACAAGATCTGATGCATGAAACAATTATTCTATTCCTGACAGGAAGTCATTTAAGAAAGATGTGCTTTACTAGCAAATTATTAAGTGGCACTGACACTCAAACACTACTTAGATAAGGGTTTTACTTCATGCTTTGTAAGTACTTACAAAATTATCTGTCATGCTGTAAGCTGAGATAGTAATATTGCTGAAATCAGAGATTTTTGTTTTTGTAAGCACTTCTGCAAATACCGCAATCCAGTTGCAATGATACCTGCATACACTGACTTCTAAAAGCGGGCCTAGAAGCTATCTCAGTATAAAGCATTGTGCTTCACATATAAGTGAGAGGACAGTGTGGATTTCAGCTTTGAGAGGATATTGTTTAACTGAGAGGAGATTCCTATGAACCACACAAATCTGCAATAATTTCCACTGCATTGGCATAGGCGGGAAGTCACGCGAGCTTACTTTCCCCAACAATAATACATCAAATGACGGAATTGCCAACATTCATTATGAGCTGAAAAAATGGTAACAGCTGGAACCCTGAATCTAAAAGAAAGTATTTTGTATTTCATTTTGTGCTCAGCACATCCAAAGCCTCAATGTACAGAAAGAGGTAAAAGAAAAAAAAAAAAAAAAAGGAAAAAGCAAAAACTGCTGAAAACCTGCCATTCAGAGAGAGAATACCTCTCTTAACCCGTTCACACACTGTTTCTTCTGTTCCGATAACATTACAGATGTATATATCATTTTGGCCAGTGATCCACACTACAAAGCATTAACTACTTTGACAATAAGATTAAGCAATTGATTGTGTAAATGGTTAACCACAAAAAAGAAAAAAAAAAAAAGAACAGATGCAATTCAGTGGTCATTTCTTTGTAGAATGTCAGAGACAAAACACAGGGTTTCTAATTTTTAAGCCAATAAATGTTGGCATTTCTAGCAAATGAGGAACTACCAGGTGTTGGTTTCATGAAGCTTTTTGCCCAAAGATAAGTCTGGCACACACACACAAACTGTAAATAAAACCAATTTTCTTTTTCCTTTTTACTTTTAAATAAATCATTTCTCACAGCACGGTCCCTAAAGGCAAGCCTGTTCCAGCCATCTGCAATCTTAATCCTGTCATAGCTGACTTCCACTTCTATTCCTGTACAAACTAACAATTTTCATATAGGAAAAAATATTTTAAGTTATGTCAACAGAATAATAATGAACAATACATTATATCTCCAGTTTGTAAATCACTTATGGAGAAAACAGTCAGTACAAAGACTGCAAAACCCCTTTATAAAAAGAAAAAAAACCAAACAACTAGATTTAGCAGGGGATGGGCTGTTATCAACTGTAGTTTAATTCCCTTCTAATAGGAAACCTTTAAGAACTTGGAAGAAAGTCTGCACATTTGAAGGTTGAAGAGTAATGCTGCACCAATACTAAACTTCCAGATCCACTAGAGAAACAATCATGAGTACTACCAGAAATGTTTTGCAGCCTTTTGTTTTCTTTAAAAACCAAAACAGAATAAACTGTAGAGCGGCCCATAAAAGTAACCTACAGAGACAGCCATAACCAGCAGCCTGAATATTTGGTCATTTCTCACTATTAAAGAAAAAGTTCACTATTTCAGGTATTTACATGTTACAGTCTCCTAATGTCCGTATTAAGCAAAAATGATTATTGTCTCAGTTTTTAAAAAATTAAGTGCTAAAGTTATTTTTCTACTATTAAATAGACACCTAATTCAAAAAAAACTAAACTAGGACATTATATGTCCTTAGATGATTAGAAATGCAAAATCAAAAATCCAGCTTGAATACGCATTTTATCCTAAGTAAATTATTCTATATGAAGAAAAGCTGATATTTCCATGAAATTGCAGATTATCCTTAGCTGTAACAGATTTAAGCATACCAGAAGTCTCAACTATAGCTTTAATTTCTTTCCATAGATTTTAATTAGAAGAAGAACGCACAATCTTTCAGAAGCAGTCCTCATAAGATACAGTTTCTAACACCATAAAGCAACATCCTTAATTTCTATTAATCTCCCTCTCTGAGTTGGTAGTATGTAGTTCTAAATACAGTACACTGCTATAATATACATCACTGCTTTTATATTTATATATACACACACACATATATTTATACGTATAAATAAAATTTTATGTATATATATGTATATATGTATATAAAATATATCCTCTCAGATTACTTAAAACTTAAGAGTTTGTCACACTAAAAAAGTGACCTCCATTGTTTCATACATTTCAATGATGAGCATTCAGAAATTACTTCCATTAACTACTTCAGTGTAGCTGCTTCAAATAATCAGTGAAAATAAAGAAGAGAGATACCCCAAGCCATAGCATCTAACAACAGTTGTTTCCATGTGTCCTCCTATAATGAGCTATGGCTTTGCCCAGGGAGGCTGTGGACGCCCCAACCTTGGAATCATTCAAGGCCAGGCTGGATGGGGCTGTGATCAACCTGGTCTAGTAGGAGGTGTCCTCGCCTCTAGCAGGTGGTTGGAACCAGGTGATCTTCAAGGTCCCTTCCAGCCCAAACCATTCTACCGTTAATACTGTGGCATTGGTTTTGATGTTCAGGTACCACAATTATTGGATAACTTATTTTGCTTTTATTTCTCTGCCGCTGTTCTTTACCTTGTTCTCATCAGTCTCCAAAGTGTTTTTTTCTTCAATTCTAAATCAATTAGAAGACAGTGAGAGAGATGCAATGGAAATATCTATTTTTATACTTACTGGTCTAAGTTTGGCTAGCTAAGTTTGCTAGAAGCAGTTACTCTCAGCACATGATGGAGTCAAATTAAGAACATGTCAATAGAAAGCCCCATTCTTGTGCTAACACACATTCATATTGTTATCTCCCTGCCCTTCAGAAATGCATCCTTTTCTCAACAGTCAGTATCTACCCAGCAAGTTATTTTGAAACCCACACCTCAACCTCCACTTCAAATTCCAGCAGAGGATAGGAAACAATGATGAACAGAAGAGCGTGTGTGTGTGACAAGAGGAGATCAGACAAAGGAAGAGAAAAGCTCAGTTAAATGGCATCTGAAATAAAGTAAGTTGCAACAGAGGTACAGTACAAAAATACAGGATGATTGAAGTATAAACCAAACCATAAAACTTGACACTTGTAATTGCAGAATTGCGGTGGTTTTATTTGGCTTGGGGTTTTTGTCTCTGAGTTGTGTGTTTGTTTTTATGTGTTGTTGCTCTTTTGGTTGGGTGACTTTTGTTTTCTAGAGGGAAATTTGAGGAAAAACTACCCATGCTGCTTCCAAACTTGGAATAACCCTGTCAGGTTATGAAACTACTGTTAGCATGCATTGCATTCTGCTTAGAAGAAGACCAGATCTTCTAGTACAGAAAATAAGTTTAATGTGCCCATTTTGAGACAGCACTAAGCTTTACACAGAACTGTTTTCTACATCTATCCACTCACTGTATGTTAGAAAATTTACCTGAAATTACACTTCCAGTTTGAGGTGAAAAAAAATGTTACTCAGAAGGTATCTTTATATTTCTCCTAGTTTTTGAGGAAGTCAAAGAGTTAACAGTCTTAATTCCTTACATCAAATTAAAAGAGTAAATTGGTTTCTGGCAGCTTACGGTAATTACTACTCATAATGTCTGACTGCATTCTACAGTAGGTGCTCATCAACCACCACCACCAAAGAAGGTGGAAACTATTCAGCTCATCCACTTGATGTATCACTCAAGGTGACACACAGACGGTTTCCATAACCAGTTGTAACACCTGTATTTCTCCTTACAAAAGCAACACGGTTATTAGCCACCAGCCTGACCCAAAAACTCACAGAGGTCTCCTGAACACAAAGCAAAATCCTCCCCTTCATGAGTGAAGGTTATAGCCAAAACTCTCACGCTTTCAGGCCTGAAGGAAGATGTCCAAATGATAGCTGCCCTGATTTTAAAGTTTCTCCTGTTGTAGAGCAGCGCAGTAAGTTATTAATACTTCTAGCAAGAATGCTGTTAATCAGGTTTCAAAGTTCACATGCCCAAGCTAGCCCACAATTGTATCCCTGTACATAGAATGTTGGTGTCAATTATCTCAGTTTTACACAGGAGACAATTATTCATGGAATTACTGATAGTTTACATGACAGCCTTCAAAAAACTAGGTATTTTTGCAGTGCTTTATTTTCTTTGAGCATTAATTCTTAAACTTCACTGGTCAGGAATCTTCTTATACAGTAACTAGTGTAATTGACACTGCATTAAAAAGTGATGGGACGCATGCGATGGGGGAGGGAGGAAGTGGGGAAGAAAAAAAAAAAAAAAAAAAAAAGGAAAACCCACACTTCAAGCCTACTTTCTAGAAAAGCCTCCTGCTTGTGCTTTAGCCACAAACTTTCCTCTCACCACTCAATCCTATTTAGCTTCCCCTCAAATGGAAGTCACACCACAGCGATTATCCCAGTCATCCCTACTAGATTTACTCATGTCTGAGGCAGCAACCAAAGAAGCATACGGTATCCAGTGCACCGCTGTATCACAGCAAAGATGTTTTCTGTTCCATTTTCTATGCCAGCCCCCAAGCACTCCTGCCACTCTTTCCATTACTGACAACTACTGAGTACAGAACACACTTTTGAAGAACTACCTACAGCTACAATGCAATTTCTCCCAAAGGATCACAGCTAACTAGCTCTATCTTACATCAGACACAAGTAGAATTTTTTCATCACCTTCATTCATCATGCATTACTTTGTATTTCTAGATCCCTCTTGTTCTCACAACTCCTCGGATTATCTAATTTTGTACCACGAGCTGAATATCAGCATGTTTTGTTCCCTCTACAAGATCTGTGGATTTTCTGAATCCTCACATCCCTGAAGATTACAATGGAAACACATTTTGGAAAGCGACCATTTAGTTTTACTCTCTTGTCAGCTTTTAGCCACTTATTAATACAAAAGAAGGCATTTCTTCTTAATCCACAACAGCTGACTGCCTTAGAAAGCCTTTGCCAACTTTTTTTTTTTTTTTAAACTAAATTGAAGTGCTTTTTAGCAGCCATATAATTGTACTTCTCAAAGAAATTACAATCCTTTGAAGGAGAAACAACTTCTAGCTAAAAGAAGAGGAAAAAACCCTATGATCTCTTCACTCTGTTAATGTGTTTACAGAATTTTTATTATATTTCCTTGAAACTCATAGTTCTATTTCCCACTTAGTCCCTATAATAATCACACAAACTTTCCACAGCCTGACAGGCTAAGTTACACACTAAAGCTTAAGTAACACTTCCATATCTGAAGTGCTTTACAAATTGAATGAAACTAAGGTGCACAAGTCTGTGAGACTTGAAGAGATCCATCCATGGGTTCTGAGAGGACAGGCAGAAGTTGCCAAGCTGCTACCCACCGTATTTGAAAGGTCACGGCAGCTGGTGAAGTTCCCACTGATTTGAAAAACATAAACCCCCATTTTCAAGGGAAAAAAAAAAAAAAAAAAAAAAGATGATCCAGGGAACTACAGGCCAGTCCATCTCATCTCTGTGCCTGGTAAGATCATAAAGCAGATCCTCCTGAGGGCCATACTAAGGCACATGGAAAATAAAATAAAGATGAGGTGATTGGTGGTCACCAACATGCTTATCCAAGGACAAATAATGCCTGACATTACTGATGGCCTTTTATGATGGAATTACAGCATCAATGGATAAAGGGAGAGCAAGTGACATAATTTACCTGGACTTACGCAAAGCATACATCTTGTCACTTACATCTTGGTCACTAAATTGAAGAAAAATGGATTTGATGGATGGAGCTCTCACTGGATAAGAACATGGCTGGATGGTCACACTCAGTAGCGGTCAGTGGCTCAGTGTCCAGTGTCCTCATAGCAACCTTTCAGCACCTGAATGTACCCAGAGGAAAGCTGGGGAGAGACTTTCTACAAGGGCATGTAGCAACAAGATGAAGGGAAATGATTTTAAACTGGAAGAGGGTAGATTTAGACCAGATATTAAGAAGAGATTCCTTACTGTGAAGGTGGTGAGACACTGGAACAGGTTGTCCAGAGAAGCTGTGGATATTCCCTCCCTGTGGGGGTTGGGAGTAGGTATGCCCTTGCCTATAGCAAAAGGGTTGGAACTAGACGATCTTAAAGATCCACTGCAACCCAAACCACTCTAGTGCTCTATGATAAAGTGAATAAGGTCTGCAAGATGCCCCCCGCTTCATTTCATTGATTCATTCCACGACCATTTAAGGATAGTTCCTGTTATCCACAGCCTGTGAGAAATACCTTCACTCTGAAAATTTCTCTACAGTCCACATAGGGAAGAATGCAGGCAGTTTGTGTGCTGCAAGAGCACTGATCTCTGGTCACTTGACCAACTAGTCTTCCTAACATGCTTCCATTGCCATGGATAGGGATATTATCCTAAAGCTTTCATTTCAACTTGCAACTCAGGTCCTCCTCTTCCCATATTTAAGAGTTCTACTCTTTGAAGGATTACTACCACCCAATTTCTTCACTATTTAATCAATAGGCAACTGTTTTTGTTGTTTGTTCAGTTTTTTTTATTGGCGTTTAAATTTGTTTTGCTGTTATTTCTTTTGATACATGTTACTTCCAGGTCTCCAATATACTGTCATTATTGAGTCTTCATGACATATACACAACACTGCTTCTCAAACACTGCCTAGAGCAGCTCCTTCTCAGCAAAAATATTTTTCAGTAAATACATCAACATCTCCACCAGCACACAACATACCAGCACTCTAAAATCATATTCTCCAGCACTGTTAGACTGCTCCTGAAGATATCTAAGAGATTATTTCTTACCTGAGACATGTCTTTTATTTTGGACATTGACTCCTTTTTAAAGACTTTTAATTCCCCACTTCTATCATCATTTCTTAACTTCTCACTGGCAAGCTGAGACACTTGTTTGCGCACCAGCCTGTTCCATTTAAGTTATGTTTAAACTTTTTCAGGGTTTTGAATTTAGGAATATCATGGTATTAGTATAATCACTTAATATGTCTCAGCTTAACAGTTTAGAGAAAACTGGACTTTGCCAAAAAGCAGCAGATCTAACTAGGCAGCCAACAGCAATTGTTAGCAAATGTCCAATGAAGCTTGAGAACCCGAGAAACTAATTTCTGCTTGCAATATCTAACTAATTTCAGCTCTGTTTCTCTCAGGATTGTATATTTCTACGATTTAGATATATACTTGTAAAATATATATATATTAGCATACAGCAAAATATGAGCTTTCTCTTTATCATCAGATCAAACAACTGCCACAAAACATTTAAAATCCCTATTTGGCCTTTCTGAAGGAGTTCACTAGCTGTCAGTCTCTTCATGCCTTCTGCTGCATTGTCTTGAGATGTCCAAGTTTTATAACCTGCAGCTACTCTGTCACTTCATCTGGCTTTGCGTATGAAAGAATGTAATGGGCATCAGATCACTGAATTCAGTCTGCTTGAAGGGCAAAAATTTTAAGTCACAGCTCAGGAACTATGCAATGTGATGTGGCAGCATTTTGTTATGAAAACAAGTACAGCAGGGAATAAGTTTATTATTATAGTAATGACACATTACAGAATGCCCTCTACATAATGTATTTTATAATTAATGTGTATATATATATATATAATATATATAACACATAAGTTTATAATTCTTGCTTCTAGAAGGACAGAGAAAGCTTGGTCTCACTTATCAGGTGCAATGATTTTTTTCCAAGAGTTTGGAGCCTTTTTGTTGGCTTTTAAGAACTAGCACAACCAATTTCATCTGAAGGCCCAGTGTACTGAGAACATCCACTAGACCAATTCTGGCTTTCTCAGTTGCCAGTAAGTTTGGGGTACAAACCTGGTAGCAACCCGACTGAGTTGCGTATCTCAGCTTGAATTAGTCTTTCAGATTACTCATAAAATGAAGAGTGAAAAGCACTTCAGCGAAAGCAGTGTCACAAGATTTTCACAACTGCTACAAAGAACACCCAGATCTGGGCAGCAATTCACAAGCACTGAAAGAACTCCTCCTTGTCAAGTCTAAAAGCAAGCCCAGTACTGACCTTACTACTGATCCAAGGTCAAAATTACAAGAACTCTTGAGCAGATTAAATAAGTATTAGACTTACCTGGTTTAAAAAAAAAAAAAAAAAAACAGACACCACAAAACATCACACGGGCACATAAATAGCTATCGTTTCTGCAGTTCAGACCACAAATGGCAGCACAGCAAGAATACTGAGGTGAAAATACTTGACATCTTAACAAAAGTACTATTTCATGACTACAAGCTAAACATCCACCACATTCTTTTAGTCATCCTATTTATTGCAATTTCTTGAGAATGTGAAGCCATCAGCTCCAGCCCATCTTTCAGCTTTGAGATGCTGAGATACCTATGTGATACTTCAATTTTGATTTTGCCATTTACATTTCAGGGCTTAAGCTGGTACAAACCTGTTTTTGATAGCTCTAAGCTGCATGCCACAACCAAGTGAGATCCATGCATTTTTTGGCGACTTTGACTTAGCATGCAGGATGTGTTATGACATAAAAGCTTCCAACATGCAAACGAGGAATACAGATTATATTAGAGGGCCATCGCAAAGTACCTCTACAGTAAAAAGTGATTTACTTACTTACACCGGGTAGTGCCTACATAAAATACCACAATACACTGGGAGAGATTTATCCTCTAAGATTAATAGCAACTTTTTGACGAGTGCAATACTGGATAAGAGGCAGCAACTTAAAAAGGCAAGAACATAAAAAACAGTTTCACTGTATGTTCAAATATCCAGAACCATACTACATTGTACATCATTTGGTAAGATATAACAGGATGTATATTATTCAGAAAATAAAAAGAGTCTAAAATTGATTTTTTTTTTTTTAAATATTCTGTAATTATTCACGCAGTCAACACACCTTCCTCCTCCTCTGCAGCAGTGTCAGATGAAGAGTCACATAACTCTAGGTAATGAATGTGAGAAACACAGCACTTTAGACAAGAGTCGTTACTATCCGAGCATTCTCTCATCTGTGCTGATTAGGCTTTTATCAACGTCTCTTTGGTAACAGATGAGTAATGCTAGGACTGTGTTACACAGTAATATTGCTAATCAAGAGAAGGCATTCATCAGGGAGGCATCTTTCAAACAAACTGCTGCAATAGCAGCCTTTAGGGGCTTCTGCAGAAAAGATCAGAGAAACTCTAGGTCTCATGCCTCTTGACTCATGAACCTTCCAAATTCCTACATATGAGAAAGGCTTCTCTTCAGACAGAGAACAGTACATTTTATTAAGTGTACTATGAAACGACCTATGGGACTGAGTCTAAGAAGTCATTCGGGACTATGCAGTTCAAACTCAAAGGTTAACAATAACAAGTACATCATTCTTCAAACATTTTAAATTGTTGATGCTTAAAGATGAAGTCCCAGTCCGCATGATACATTCCCACAAACAAGTGCTTTGTATCATTTGGTAGGTTCAACTCCCTTCCTCATCCTCCACGTTGAATTGCAGTTCTGCTAAACAGAGTAAAAACAATGTAATTTTCACCTCAGTCTTATGAGTTTCAACATCTCATTGCCTACAAGCAACCTTATTTTCAGTACTTCACAGAATCACAAACATACTCAAGCAATATGTTTGCATATTGGCAAAGGAGTGCAGATCATTTAGAACTGAACTCCAACCAAATCTGCCATTAGTTTACCATGTGGCAGATGGGCTTTGAAGGGTAGCCCTGGATAGAAAGGCTTCTACATAAGATACGGGATTTCCCTCCAACATGAGGTAACTAATGAACCTTTCCACAAAGCAGCAAGGTTATAGTAGAGCACGCTAGAAACAATTCTAGAGGAGGTCTCAAAATGTAGACAGAAAAACACTGTAGGGAATTGAAAGCGTTGATAGAAAAGGCTCAAGCACAAAACAGGAGGAAGAAACAGGTTTCTCAGAAGCTCAGATGGTGACAGGAAAACCAAACTATGGATTCTATCAGACATGAGTTAGAAACTGGCTATTTGGTTTAAATAATTTGCCTTCTTTGCAAAAGACACAGAGGGCAGCATTTAAAAAAAACTTGGTAGAAAGCCAAGTTATTTTAAAAGCACAAGAACTGATGCTACCAAATAAGGGAGTCAGCAAGGGCTACAAGTCCCAGAGGAGAAGTACAGAGAACTGGAGTGTGTTTTGGTCACAACTCACTTCCTCCTCTGACCACCTATAACAATTTGATTCCACACACACAAAAAACAAATCACTTCATATGTTCTTATGTATACACAAACTCCAGATATAGACAGCTATATAAACTATGTATTCGAAAAGTAAATTTTCAAATGGTTCACTGTTTCAGAATCCAAACAACTATGCTCTATACCTTTTCCCAGGTCAAGCAATACTAACACGCACACATCTGCTGTATCCTTTCATTAAAGCTATACTATGCACAACAACTGTCTGAAAGCTAAGTAGCAAGGATCTATTTTGGTCTTCCAGCAGAGACCAAGAGTTGTGTGCTGCTGACACAACTGCTTCCATGCCTCTCCTAAAGGATTATCACCATGACAAAGGATGAAATCGAGCTCACCTATCTCCTGCACCTGATGGCCACCACTTGCATACACCCCCTTTCCCCACCACCACATCCTGAAGCCAATCAACTCTAATTACAAATTTTTAAAAAATCATTAGAAATGCATTAACGTTATCAAAATATTTCATAGTATTCAAATGTATTTATTAAGACCACAAATGTTAAAACATTAAATAAACCTCCAGGATTTTATCTCTGTCCTGCCCAAAATAGGACAGTATCAGGCTCCTAAAACAAAATAGCTATCAGCATTTTCAGGGGTGGTATTACTCAGTAATATGACATTTGTGCCTAGAACTACTTTTTTTGAAAGCTCAATTACACAGAAGTGGAAAACTGATAGCCAGATACAAACACGCACACTAATGGCTTTAGAATGGCTTCATTTTAAAGGAAAATGACAACAGTGGTGCGATCCCACTGAAATGCAAAATAAAGTAGAAACTCCATTTTTATTGTACTACACTTGTTTGTTTTTAAGTCCTTGGCATCTCTTGTCTTCCCACGTTTACAAAAACAGGCATTCTCCAGATCCACTTAAGAATTGTTGGACATATTCATGCATTTTTAAGGAGAAGAACGCGTCTTATAGATTTGAATGTGTCTGGAGTAAAAGTACAATCTTTACTCTTGCTCTGAGAGCAGTAAGCAAGAAAGGAAATTGATACTAGCAAACAAAAGTAAGCCTCAACATCAAAGTTAAACTGCAGTGTAGAGGCACGAAAGGAAGCATATTTGAACTATTTACTATTAAAAAAACCCTCACAAAATAATCCTGGTCATTCTTTTAAATACTTTAAGAACTACAGTGACTTCACAGCAGACCTATAGCTTCTACCCAACTTGCTGTCTCCCATACACATCTCCCATCTTCAGCACACTGTTTTGCAACAAAAATTCAGGTCCCCAGGAAGAGACACCTTTGATAATAGTGATGCTGACGTGACAGTGATGTGATGAAGCATATTTTCAACAGATAACTACCACTCATACAGCTGGGCCTTTGCTGTTAGAAGTAGGTAAGTTCTGTCCCCTTCCCGAGGTCATGAGTCTCCTCAGTTCTAGCTCTTCTCACTCCATGTAACAGAAACTGAACAGTGATGGGAAGGAATGGGAAAGGGAGCAGGTAAGGAGTGTCTGAGCTGTTCAGACATCCACAAGCTGCTGCTTCAAAGTCTGATGTCTCAGGACAGGAGTACCCTTACAGTTTTGTGGTCTGTAACAACCTTGGTCTCCTTCACCTTAACAACAGATTAGTTTTGTTCCCTCCTTCCCTAGTCTCAACTCATCTGCATATTTTCCTTTTGCATTTAAACAAGGAAAAGCATATTCCCCATGCTCAGTTATATGATTAAAGCATCAACATACATGCTTTATGCATTTTCCCTTCCTGTTTAAGCTGTAGCTACATCAGTAATCATTGTGATCTTTAAATGCTAGCAAATCAAAAGCGAAGTGCAGGTTAGGGACAGCTGATAGCTGCGGCCACCATCTTCAAAATGTGAAAAAAGCGACAGCTTCATAGTTAAGACTTTTCAGCAAATAATTCATGCTTGTCAGAAAAAGCAAGTTGTTTTAACATTCAGTCAGCAGCATGGAGCAACAAGAGAGCTCGCCACACCTGGCTGGTGTTAGAGCTGCCATCTTGGATGAAGGTCACCCTCAGTCATAAAATGGGATTACTAAAGAATACAGACCCTTACGTCATGCTTAAAACTCACACCATTTATGTCTTAACTAAACTGAGACCATTACCCTTGCCATCTATCCATCATAAACCAAAGAAACCCAATCTCATTATGTGCAGCACTTCATAAAAAATTTAAAATGGCAATTTCACTTCCTTTAGATCAGGACTTCAGCCTGTTGAGAACAAGAAATCTTTACTTTCTTATTAAAAATTTACTATATGGCTGTTCTGGCCTCCTCACAAGAAACGCCACGTACAAATGCTATGCATTAGAAAAATATGAAAGCTACATTTGAAGCACTTAAAAGATCCTGGCAAGCAGACAATGGCAGGGAAACACAAATAAAGCTGACAGCCTAACTTTCATTGCTGCTTCTTTCCAGGGCAAGCAGCAGCCACACAAAACAGCTTTTTTCTTCGCTCAGAGGTCAACACGTGTCAGGTAGTTTTCCATAAAACAGACATTTGTCTCTACCTGAACAATCAGCTCATTTTCCTGTCAAAGCTTGCCATTATGGCATGTTATTCTAGAAGTCACAAGTGTTTACCAGCTTCAAGTACATATAAAAGCAAATTTACTGTACCCCCCCACCTCGCCACAAACAATTCTATTTTCAAAAGCGTAAACCTAACAAGTCCAATTAAACTAAATCAGAACACCAACATGATAACCCATATGATGATGCAGAACGTGGAAGCCTTAAAGTAACAGGCTATCTTCAGCATACCATTCCCTGTCACAGAAAGAAAACTTGAATGTTATTTGTTTCTTTAGATGATTTTACAGTATGTTCCTGCCAGTAGCTGTACAGCCATATCAATGCAGCAGCTATACATAATGAAGAGATTTAGCAATCCCACTGCAACTGTCAGATGTGAAAGTACAACTGCATATCCTGCAATAAGACAGATTCGTTCCCTCCCACCACCATTCACTGCAAAACTGTTAGAGGATGTTACAATGTACCACAGACTCCTCTGCAAGCCATATATCTGTGAGCTTCCAGATTTTAAAGTTTTATTTGAAGTGAAGCAGTAGGAACTGGTGTGCTCACAAAAGCTTCCAAGCCTAAACATCAGATTAATATTTAGGAAAAAAAAAATCTTCCAGTGCAAAGCAGGATAAGATCAGGATCACGCTGGTTGGCTGCGTTTTCATATGAAAATCTTGCTTTCCAATGAGTGGACAAGGCCAAAATTTCAAGGCATTCAACTTCAGGTCAAACTTGAAGGCATCTATTTCAAGAGATTTTTGTTTTCTGACAGAGCTAACCCAGTCCCACCGTTTACTCAACAAGCAACCATGGTGCCAGGCTGTCCATCCTGCAGACCATTTCTCTGAGAACAGAAGATAAAAACATTCTTTACAGTGTGGAAGTCTTTGTGAAGTAGCCCTGAATGGCTGCAAGATAATCACTATTGTGCTCAGTATCAGCTTTCCATCCTCTTTTGCTGTCAGTCTCAATTGCCTCTTTGATACACATCAATCAGACAGAAATTGCAATCTGCATTTCTTCCTCGCACAGCCTGCCAAGACAGCTGCATTGCCTTCTGTACTAATGACTTGAGAAGGTACTAGAAGTTTTGGCACTGATGTCCACCAACAGAAGATACTCCTAGCATTATAGCATTACTGGAGATGGCTACCATCGTGCTCTCCTATTAGTGTAGAAGTGTCATGCAAAAATATATTTAGTAACTTAGCGTGGCATAACCCTTTCAATCATATGCTTCAGCTCAATTTGAGGAATAACAAAAGCATGTTTTGTTGGCTGTAGTTTTCCAAGCACCAAAGACAGCTGTATCTCCACAGGAAATGAGATCCAATTTATTATTATCCACACGAGGACCACCACGCAAACAGCTGATTTGTATCAGCTGGGTGTCAGATGACCCAGACCAGATTCAAGGCTTGGAGCACAAGCCTTATGAGGAACAGCTGAGGGAGCTGGAATAGTTCAGTGTGGAGACAAGGGTATCTTATTGCCCTCTACAACTACCTGAAGGCAGGTTGTGGTGAACTGGGGAATCAGCCACTTCTGCCATGTAACTAGCAAAAAGACTAGAGGGAATGGCCTCAAGTTGCACCAGGGGAGGTTCAGGTTGGATGTTAGAAAATACCTCCCCAAAAGAGTGGTCAGGCACTGGCACAGGCTGCTCAGAGAGGTGGTGGAGTCACTGTCCCTGGAGCTGTTGAAGAAACATTTAGATGTTGTACTGAAGGACATGGTTTAATGGGAAATATTGGAGGAAGGTGGATGGTTGGACTGGATGATCTTAGAGGTCTTTTCCAACCTTGGTGATTATGATTTCATAGTCCTGAGGAAGAGAAAGGCAACTTCTCTACCAGGCTAGGAGAGCTCTATTGGCATTCACTACTCCATTTCCTAGAGCTGCTAAGAAGGGATGCATATGAGCAGGTAGACAAGCTAGGACAAAAGCTACAGAGAAAGACTATGAACCCAACACAGGCTCCAGGAAGATAGCTGTGAAACAATGGGCAGAAGACCTGAGCAGAAGGAGACCTGTAAGAAAGGCTTTTCAGAAGAAATACGAACTGTAGTAAGATTAGCTGAGGTAGCGCTAAAGACAAACTGAGGTACTGGAATAAGAAGCATCTGAGCTTAAAGATCAATAGATTACTTAGAGACAGAGCACAGAAGAACAGCACTTCCTGAATCACCTGGAAAGGAAGCGGAACAGAACAAACAGCACTTCAGCAAGATGCATGAGGCTTTTAGATACCATCCAGACCAGGAATTATATCTTTCTGGTAAAGATTCTAGCTAAAGCCCAGGCTCAGGATTTAAGCCTTTAAGACACTAATGACATTCCTGAAAACAGACTGTACACTCACATACTTTGCAAGGTAAGATCACAATTATAAGCACATTTGTTTGGCTTGCATTAGCACATAGCAATAGCTTGTTTAATATAATGGGACGGAAAGGCTGAACTCAGCATAGAATGAGTACTGGTCTCCCAGAATTCTTTTCCAAAGAGAGGAAGCAGAATCTACATCCTAGGGTAGTGTCATAAAGCTTCTAGACCCCCTTTTAGAGCCCAGATCTCATAAGAGGGCATTCCATAATTTAAGCCAACTAAGCTACTAGGGAACCTATTAGCACTTCAGTGAAAAAGCAAACTCCAGTCAGTAGCAGGAACGCTGGCCTAATTTGCCAATTTATTTACAGCTTGACCACTAAGAGTTTCAGCCATCTTCAACTGACCGCAGAAGTGGAGGACAAAGATGCATTTATAGCTTGCTGTCCCTCAGCAACCAGCTCAGAAACCACAGAAGGACATACCACAACACATGACCTCAAGCACATGACATCAAGTGTTCAAGAATCTCCTTCAGCCAAAGACTTCCTTTGTTTTATGGAATATTCTTTCACATTCCTCCTCTGAGATTTTAAAACCGTGACAGAAATCCACTTCATTAACACGCTCCAAACTATCTTAAAAAATGTAAGGCAAATATACTGAGATCAAGCAGTTTCCACTTTCATACTTTCCTTCTAAACAGAAAAATCATGTTTGCTGCCTTTTAAGCAGGTTAAGCCTCAGGACTTTTCCAGAAGCTTGTCAGGCTCCTAACCTAGCAATAAGTCTTTCAGGAATAGCTTACAGCCTGCTATTTTGAACAAACATTCTTATGGTAATAGGACCAAATGAATCCAATCTCTTTACATGGACACCCAGAGCTCACCCTCCTTCCTTTTTGCTCCCATATTCCTCAAACTGTATATACATGCAGTTTCAAACCTTACACACAGCTCTAGAATAACCTCTCAGAGCACAGGCACCCACAGCTGGTGCTCCATGGTGACACAGCTATCTTGTCATGAAAGTTGAGACCAGCAAGCCTAAGTCTCAAGGGCACAGGCATTTTCTCACCATTTGTTACTAATTAAAGTCTAGTGGCTTTTTTCTTCCTGCTGCTGAGGTCATTTATACATCCACAGCTTCCAAATTAAGTGCTCTATGGAAAAGTTGTAGGCATGCAGCCTGTTTTGCCTCTGGGAGAAGGGTTTCCCATCCACAGCTCCCTTCTTTGCTGCCATCTTCTATCACAAAGATTAGAGCGTCTTCAGGTAGTAGACAGTGACTGCGTTAATACCAATGACAACTTTGGGGTTAATTTTTTGTTTGTTTTTGTTAGAACTGGAGCAACAAGAGCCAGCAGAAATACTTCAACCTGCTCAGGTCCATTGCTATTAAAGCCTCAGTTCCATCCACAGCAATTTTTACTGAGCTGTATACAGGGAAGCACTGTGAACCTCTATCACAGCACTCTTAATGCATGAACGAACAAATACACTATACGGTGTAATTACTGTTCAGAATAACAACTCATCAAGCCTAAAGGTGATCACTGCTGTCTTACACAGTTTCATCCACAGAGCCTGTTCTAAACTATGATGTTTTAATGCCACCTCAGAGGAGAAAACAGTATGGCTGCAAAAGAGACAAAAATATACTTCCTTTAAATTAACACTAAGCAAGTTGGCAGTTCCGATTTCACAGTCAGAATTATGCAGGCTGGAATGGATTTCTCCACATCATCTGGATACTGTTTATGGAAAGACTTAGGAAGTATTTTCAGATTAGTCTGGCACCAACAAATGTTTTGATGTCTCTGTCCCCCAGCTAAACTATCTGAAAAGCTTTATATTGGCTAGAGAATCCCAAACAGCTCTTGCCTATACATGTGATTCAAACTGTACATCAGCAGCTGCTAGATTACACAAGGTAAACAGTTTTCAGAAAACAGGATATTCTGTGGTCAATTCAGAAACACTTAAGAACTGCAATCACAATCTGAGAAAGTAAATAGCTTACCTTGGTTTAGAGCACACAATTACATAGCAAACAGTGCCAGAGTTAGCATACTTAGTTGTTGAGTGGAATCAACCCTTAAAGCAAAATGTGTTGAAAAAGAACACAGCTCAAGCGATTCCTTGTTTTAATACTCACATTTTCTGAGAAATAAGCATACAAGAAAGAAAAAAAAAAATGGAAAGCAGGGGAATTACATTTATTAGCACAGAAAAGAAAGGGATTTTTGCTGTTACAAGGTGTGGACTATCCCCATCACCCCCTTGTATCTGCAAAGAACATACTACACACACAACCTACTAGGCAAAGTGAGCAACAATGCAATCTACTGTTGGCTGTAATTGCTCTGCCTCTAGCAGGCTGGATAGAAAGACCCTCACAGCCTCTCCCAAACAGCGTTTCTGTGTTCCTGAACCACTTTGCTGCTCTCAGCCATTGAAACAAGAACAGAGAACAAAACATTCAAACTGTAAAGAGACTGGCTATATTCCACTAAGAGGGCTCTTAAGAAATATAGCCACTTACAGCTTACGAAATCCTGCATCTCTCATTCTGTGATGGGCTTTTTCCTCCCCTCAACTCCCATCCAAAGAAGTTTTAGGAGAGAATTGTTTTCAATTTTGAAACATCCTTAGTGAAAGGGATTGTGTACATCTCGTCTCCATGCCAAGAAAATCTTGATTTTTAAGCTTTTGACACTGGCCTTCACATAAGCAAAGATTCCCTTACCAGCCTTCCACAGCTGCCCGTGAAAGGGTTAAAGGTGCCCTGGGCTTATACAATCCCAACAGCAGATTCCTGTTCTGGCTAGCATCCCTATTTCAATAAAGCATGTTCTAATATAACACACAGTAGGAAGTGCTAAGCTTATGTCTGTTCCATTTTCTCCAAAGTCATTACACCTTGATTGCACTTAGAACTTCAGGAAGGCCAATCCACGTGGCACATGAGCACTATATGACAGCACATATCACGCACTTAAGTCAGGGAAGTTGGTTTGATTTTAAGTAATACTCCCTCTAGCTGGCAGTACCCAGACTTCTAACTCTTTAATGCTCCTCGTCATTTGTATGAAGTGTTATCTTTCCCAATTACTCCTTTTCTGATGGCAGCTGATACCCACCAGGCAAGACAGAGTCTCTCATTTGTCAGGAGCCCTGACTCTCAGGTCATCTCCTCAGTCACTACACCCCTATTCAAAGCACTACCCAGAACCCCAGTTTGCGCAGCACCCTTTCTTTTACAAAGGAACTTTCTCCTACTGAACTAATTTCAGCTTCAAATCCAAAGAGTTATCTTCATAGAAATGCACCCTTCTACTCAACATCCAATGGTTTGTCAGTCTGAGTGAAGAGATATCACTATCATCAAGCCAACAGCACATCCAAAATAGAAGGGAAGAGCATGAGTAAACTGATCTCCACTGCCGAAGTGCCTTCTGACAGCTCTTCAAAGGTTAGAAGAGCTACGTGCACAGCTCCGCTCTCATGAGAAGCTCTGAATTCCAGATCACAGTTTCAAGCACACAAGGAGGAGGCAGCACATGGCTGCCTGCAGCCAGGAGCAGAGCCATAGCCATGCCTGCCCACTCCTCAGCTGATCTCCTCCAGCCCAGCACCAGACAGGGAGAATCCCGCCAGGCTCTGCAGCTCTCTGCTTTTCCCCTAGACAGAGCTGCACATTGAAAGTGATGAGTTCAGAGGCACTGTTTTCCCACCGTAACACTAAGGCTAGCTAGAAGCTGCATAACCAAGCAACTGCTATTGCCTAGCAAGACGTGATCTTATAAGTAGAATTATGTTGTCTGAGTGGGAGCTGAAACAAACAAGTCAAAAGATCAAGGCTACAGTCTTACTTGTTTTAAAGCTCTGGAAATACAGTTGCCTCACTACTCTACAACCTTGCATCAACCAAACCTTGTTTGGCTTTTGTTACCATTTTCAACATATGCAAGAAAAAAGCATGAGTAAAAACATTATTAGTTTCAGTTTTAAACACTATCATCAAATACATACCACAAAATGGCAAAGGAATACCAAGATTTTAATTCTACTCACCCAACAGAAGTCTAGCCTCCAGTCAATTTATGTGCATACACACACAAATGCTTTGAACAAGTTACAGCAGATACCATCAGTACTATAAGTAAAAGTGTTCATCATGGCTTTTCTACTTCCTAGGGATGAAGTCCTAGGCTGGAACCTCTGGGACAGGTGTTACAAATTTGAGACCTCAAAGCTGAAAAAGACAGAAGAATCCAGACTGTCCTATATAAAGCTCCGTTTATATCTGCTTATACTCAGTTGTACTTTGCTACATGAGAGCACCTGAAGGCCTCCTTTTATTTCTACATGCTAAAGCCACTTAAGCATCAAGGCTTAGACTCCTCACACAGACGAAAACAGGCAGAATCTAGAAGTCAGCATACTCATGCAGCACCTCGAAGGGATGAAGCAGTTTTGGGCTCAGGGCATAGCTTTCCCTATGCCAACAACACCCCCCACTCATTTTTCTCCCCTCTCTTCCCTCCCAATCCCCACACACACACACAGGCACCTCCTGCCAAATTAGGCCATCTGGTCACCTGACCACTCTAAGTAGTTAACAGCCTGTTAATACCGTTTAGAAGATTAACAACACTTGAGCTTTTGCAGGTGAAATTAAGATAGCTCTGTCAGTTTCTTCATCTTAAAAGATAGGGGGAAAAAAATTAATAGCTGTGTTCAAACAAAAGTTTTCAGAACCAACTCACTATCACAGCCTTGACTCCTCATGAATGCTGAAGACCAACAGTGTATTTAAGTGTTGGAAAGCTGCTGCACAGAGAGTATACATGCCTGCAAAGAGCTTTAAGTCAGCAAGAAAGACTGGAAGCACCCAGAACACTTAGAATGATTCTGGTTGAAGGTAGTGTAACATGCTGCAAGCGTACTGTCATTCTAAAGTAGACCATACCCTCTAGACAAGTGTTCTGTAGGAACCAAAATTGAAGCAGCAGCAATTATCAGTATCCTACCTGAAACTGTTAGTGTTAAGATTACAAGAGCAATTTCTCAGAGGCATCGTTCCAATAATACGTTTACAGCTTTGCAGAGTACTGTCCATATTCCACGAAAGTCATTTCTATCATTCACTAAAGGTCCATTTAGTAAGCAAACCTCTTTCAAAATACACAAGCAATTTTCCTTTGCATTAATCATTGCACACATCATGTTTTCCAACAATGGTAGTATGTTCCTTAGTTTTATTTTGTAATGACCCCCCAGAAAGCACAGTGGTCTAACTAAGCCTAAGGCCACATAATCATAATGAATGGTATAAATGAAGGAACACAAAATGGAAGAAAGGAATGGCATTAGTGTTCGTACTTAAACATAATGACAGCTTGTGAAAGCAACTTTATTAATAATATTTTGAGAAGATATGAAGGGCTGTGTACAATGCTAAGCATGAAGTGCAAGTTCCTAATGCAATTTGGTCAAAAAAAAAAAAAAAACCAAACTTATTTCAGTTCTTCTACCTATCCACTTTACAACACAAATTAGAAGCCTTAAGAAATTAAACACTACTGGGTAAATAGCTCAGTTCCTCTCTCCCTTCATCCACTTTTCACTCTACACAAGCAAAAAAGCCCTTCATATAACTGTTTCGGTCATTAACTTTGTAAAACTTGACTGGTGCTTCGACAGATGCTCTTTTCAGAGGATTTCACAGCATCCTATCTTAGTAGTGATGTAGAGGAAGAACTTAATTGTCCTTAATCCTCTATTTAAAATAGGTTATATGAAATCCTCTTTTGACTGAAGCAGTCAAAAGACACACTACATACACTTGTTATAGGCCTATACTGTGAACTAGTTTTCTTCCTGCATTGTAGTATAGAATCATCTCAATGCTTTGAACTACCCTTAAAACATCTCTCTGCAAAAGAGCTGGACAATACTCTCATCCTCATTGTGAAAACAGATGAAGGAATAGCAGATAAATTAACATCCAGATCCACAGGAGAGATCTAAGTGCTTTAATAGCCCATAGGCTGTAAAGTTCCAAACTTTGAGAACCTGGCTTATCCCATCTCCTAGAACAATTTGGGCTAGGCTGCCAGTTCCTCCCTAGAAAGCATGCAATTTTTAATATAGTATCACAAATAATAAACACTTAACAAAATTGAAGTAAATGTTACATGAAACAAAAGCCAAGAAAACACTTCTCATAGTGACTCGGAGCACATTCGTGCCACAAGCATCCCAGGGTCATTGCCAAGAGGGAAGAAAAACAGAGACCCAGTATCTGTGTTACAAAGGATTCCTGGTTTGCCTTGTCTACCTGCAGTTGTTGCCATGGCAATTATAGCAGAGAAGATAATAGCATTCCAGTGTCATTCTGCTTCAGTTCAGGATGAACTTCAACTGAAACGTCCCTTGACAATTACACAAATAGAAATGCAATATCATTCTACTGGTTTGCCATTATGCAGTATAAGAAGCACTATTCTGGAAAAATATAATCCAACTAAAAGACTTAAAATGAGGAAGGCAGGCTATTTTGTTTAAAGAAAAAAAAAAAACAACAACCAAAAACAGTAAAGTCAAATCCAGTTACATAACAGGTGCTAAAACATCTGCTCTGCCTTTTCTATGGCAGAGCTTTCTCTTGGTTTCCTTTCCCTGCCAGTATGCACATGACACCGAGGTAGCATCTCACTGTCAATCACACTGCAGCTCTTCCAAAACACGACTGTTTCCTCATTGCATTTAAGTCCTGTTAAATTAAATGAGCCTATATCCCCACCTCGACAGCACAAGCAGCAGCCTGGTATGATATCTGTGAAACGTTCTACTTGTCAGCCCAGTTATTGCTTTTTAAGTGTTTCAGTTTCAAAAAGGCAGGCTCATTAGAAAATCCCATTTTGCCTTGCCACTTTTCTTGTTTCAATTACTGCAGTATGACAGGAGCAAAGAATGAACGTGAAACAGTGCATGGGGATTACAAGCTGTAAGCATGCTACATTGTATCGTGCCTTCTTTCATTCCTGCTAATGATTTTGAAGAGGTTCCCTACTTTCAGTAAGGATTATATGGTACCCTAGAAGAGGCACAATTAGAGCAGTATATTGCATTAAAAGTTAACAAAAGCAACTACAGTTGTCATATCAGAAGAAAAACTGCAAGTTATTTCTGACACTAAAAGTGCAAATTTAAGAGTTCTTGATCTACTTTAAGTCACTTAAATGCACTCTGAGAGTAGAGAATGTGTTTGGGAGGGTTTACATTGCAGAAGTATCCTCTGCATACAGGTAAGCAACATCTTGTAGTCAATAGCAACCAGCTTTGTAATACATTCTCTGACATCTTGAAGCTGTTTTACATACATACTGTCTTACTTTCATTCATCTCAAAAGATAAAGAAACTGCATCTTTCTCAAAGTAATTAGCCCCCACAAATCTTCTTGTTTACTGTCCCTCTGGTTGTTTATTTGTTAAGTTGGATTTTTTTTTTTCAGAGGGAGTGAAGGTAAGGCTGTTTTGAGGAGTTTGGGATATATACATTACAAAGCTGGAAAGAGCATGAAACAGAACTCACTACCAGCATGCAGGAGCTAGGCAGGTTTGCAGAAGTGCCAGCATCCACCAGCCACACTTTGTGCTCACTACAATCAACTCCTGGAGGAAGTAAAGCTTTCAATTTTTGCCTCTGTAAAGATGAAGGGGCTGAAAAGCATGAAGTCAGCACACTGTTCAGGCTCATCACCCAGAGGAAACAAACCAACCAACTCCATGCAGATAGGAGAACAACAAAGCAAGGATGCTTGGGGGAGACAGGAATTCAGAAGTGACCTATGCTGTTTAAACTCAGTCACACCTTCCGCACCAGGAACAACTGGCACCCCTGTGCAAGAGAGCAGAAAGGTGAGATGGGAAGCATCAGGAAGAACTGTGACACACTGACATCCAGGAGAGATATATGTATTAAAAAATAATAAAAAAAAAAAGATTCCATGCCAGGGACAGACACAAACACTTAAGAAATGCAAGGTACTAATTACTGGCCTGTAAATACATGCCTAACCCCTAAAGAGAATGTCTTTTGTACAGTTCAGACTGCTTGCAGACAGAGTCAGGATATAAACACATTCATTTGACATTTATAAGAGCTTGAAATTCTGTCAAATTCTATCACTGGAGGAAAAAAACTAACCCTTCTGACTTACTGCAAGTGACAGCCAGGGGGAAAAAAAGTGTTCATTTAAAGAGGCACCCTGAGTAAGAAACATGGAGCCAATGCTTCTCTCACACCGGTCTGTAGAGTCTCAGGGAAAGCTGAGTGACTGCGAGGGAAGGCAAGAACTGGAACACTGGGCTGCTTTCAGATGTGTTAGCAAAGCTTAGAAAACCACAGATCATCTCAGCTGCTTGATAAACAGCCTGTCTTTTTACACAAATAATTCCAGAACACCAAGGCTTACTTTCAAGCTCTCAGGTCAAAATAGTTACATTAAGACTATGTGTACAAGTAAAATACTTCAGAAATACAATTAGAAAACAGTTTTGGATTTCTATTGAAAAAAGAAACAATAATTGTCTGAACTATTAACCAAAATTCACAGGCTCTCATGATTTAGCAGTGAACGCGCTTTGAAAAAGAAAATCCTCATGTAACTTCCTGGCCAGATTAGTCAGTCACCTCCTTAAACTACAAGTAAAGTCAACCCACTCCTTCTAAAGAAGTGAAAAAATAAAGCATCCTTTTTGTAATTTCATTTACTGCATCCTTCCAAAGGAAGATTTTTCAGAACCACCTGCAGAACTAATAGACCAGAAGGTTTCCACAGGCCAGAACTGTAGAAAACCATTCTTTCTTTTTAAAGTGAATCTTTATATGTTGCTATATACTTCAGAAATACTTACACAGGCAACAAATACATAACATCCATGTTTGTACTCCTGAAGTAGTATAAGAACAAGAGGGGAAGCAATACAGTGGCAGGATTTCTAAACATACTACACAATAGAGGCTGAGGTGCTCAGTAATGCAGTGCTGGCCCAATAACATTTACCATACAATTCAAAGCAATTGCCCTGGGCAGGAGCATTTCCTGATGAGGGGCCAGCTGCCCTACAGATTCAGAACAGAGCATCACGTTCTGCCACAAGATGGTGAGTGACCATCCAGTGCTCAAAGAAATGTATGCTAAGAGTGTTGTTTTCCAGGTTGCCCAGGCATATTCAAGTCAACAATATTCATGCATACGCAAATCCACAGTCTGCCATAAGCAGCTATTGTGAACGCACAAGACACTCGCACACATTTCATTAAGCAGACGAAAAATAGTGCTTATTTTATGAGAGATATGATGGCATTGAGACTTGTTTTAAAGATATTAGCTATCTCTCAACTTATCTCTTCTGAAGAACTTCAGACGCCCTGAGCTCATCAAAGCCCTTCGCCCCCACAGCCCAAATTAAAAGACAAAGCTAATGTAACACCAGTTACATGGACAAAACATGTTGCTTAATAATACATAGCGAGTATTCCAAATAATCCAATCTAATACTAAAGGTCACCAATCATCTATGGACACAGCACTGATTATGATGATATGCTTGTTTCCTCCCCCTACTCGCCCCTAAATAACGTATACTTTTAATGCTAAACTGACCAGTTCTGCTCATCACTGACCACAGAGGCAGGCTCTGCGTGGCACTCACTGGCAGCATGCATTAACTCAGCTTTCTCAGACTGGGAGGCTGCCCACTGTGGGGTAGCACCCATCTCCCAGGGAACACACAAACAAGCCAAAGGTAAGACAGCAGCACGACACCTGATGCAAAAGCACCACTCAGAAATACAGATTATACTCTAATAAAGAATGTGTGATATCAAACCTTTTACCCCCACCTCTACTCCCAAAGGGAGTTTTTTTTTTTCCTTCAGTATTCACAGGATCACTATTTCCCTTCTTTGGGAAATTAAATTTAAAAAATGACCAAAATTTATCTCATTACAGAAAGCTTTATTCAGTTGCCATTGCTTCATGTGGTGGAAAGCTGCATATAAAGGTTTTTCTACTTCATTATTTAAAGATGCCACCACTACAGTGGATACAATTTGAAGCAGCAAAATATATAGACATTCTCAAACCCAATTAAGAAGTTGCACTGCTCTATTTCAGACTGAAGGATCAAGAAGCGCTTAGAAAACTACTCTGAACATTAGATCAACTGCACTGCAGTGAAACAGACATCCTCTGCACAGCAAGTTATTCTTCCCCAACAGCCCTATAAATTTTGTATGGCTGCAGCCAACGAAAACAGAAAGGACGAGAGCAAAAATCAAAGAAATCTGCAGGATGGATATAAGGAGGCAGAACACCACAATATCCATTTTGAAATGGCGTAAGACAACGTTATCACTGCCTCTGTCCTTCCAGGAGACTACTCCATCTCTCAGTAAAGAGATGCAAGGTATGGTACGACCAGCATGCTGAACATGGGTCTGACTCAACCATGTCACTGGAGGGTTCCAATGTCTGGAAGGTACAAACAAATAGAAAACAGTGCAGGTGAATAGCATACATATTAGAAAATGCAGGAATCATTTCAGGAAATCAGGAAACTGACATCAGCTTGACCTGGCAGCACCCAGCCATCACTATGCTTCCATACAGCCTTTGAGATACGAACTATTTTGCATTGCCTCAGGGCAGTGACTGCAATAACAAAGAAAATGGGGTAGAGGGGGGGTTGTAGGAAAACCTTTCAGCACATTCAGGACATGAACTGTCCTGAAGGGTATTTAACTTATTTAACTTACACCCTACAACATGTATCAGGGAGAAAGGAAAGCAGTTACACCTGACTCAGACACCAATGCATTAGAAGCTTCCATCAGTACAACTCAATGACCCCAACAGCATCTCCAGCTTCCTTCAAGAAGCGACTGCTCTGCTTCAGGAAAGATCCACAGCTAACCAAGTCCCAAGTGCAGCCTGGAAAATGACAATTCATAGTTCTAGACCATCAATTGCTGAATAGTCTCTGCATAGATTCGAAATAATCTCAAGTACGAGCTTACTTTGGTATACTTTGGTGTTGTATCTTTCTCTATGACTCCTGCATAAGTGCCACTGCTTGTTCTCCCTCATTACAAAGTAGCCTGGAAAAGGGGAAGCACATCCACGCTTCTGAACCATAACTGTTTTGTACACAGCTCGGGTGAACAACTGTTGAGAGACACTGCTGACATGTACATCTGTTCCTCAGTTACAGCACTCAGTTTCAGGCACAGCATTTAAACTATTAATTTTCATTTTCACTGCTGTAGCTGTATAAAAATAGATGAACCATGGAGAAAAGAAACAAAACAATACAGTAATCAGCTTGCCAGATTTAATGGCCTTACTGAAATAATGATCCCTGACAACAGATTTTTCCAAAGTGTTCTTTCCTTGGAAGAAAAAAATTATATATATATATGGTCCAGTCTGATTGCAGGCTATTGGCTTCAATTATTGTACTGGTTGTATCATATAGGATGTAGATTTTGCATGATTTTATACTTTGGAGAAGTTTAACTAGAGGCCATTTTATTATTGAAGTTTTGACAGCACAGCATGCCATTGAGTTCATGATCCAAAGTGAACACCAGCAGTCAAATAAACAGAACTGTATTATATTGTACCTATATTAAAGGCAGTATTTGTGGTATATAAATTAAATCCCTAAATAAAACTTACGCAGTATGTTGTGTTTTTATAGAAGTTAGCTCTGTGGATGTCTTAATAGAGAATTGTAAAAAAACATGCTGTTTTATATTTGTATTTATATTTGTAAGCCTTAGCTACAGAGATTGATCACATCCAGCCTTTTATCTTCCACTGAGGCTGACTTCTTCATCACTGTGTTCTTGAAGTGCTTGCACATGCATGGCTGTATAAGATAGATAGATAGATAGATGAAAAAACTGACAAGATGACTGAGGAAAAAACAGTGCAAAAAGAACAAGCAACAGGTGACAACATATAAGGCAGCTTGGAACAGCCAGACAGTTACCCAGGCACAGCCTACTCGGCATACACATAATGCAGAAAGCAAAGTGATCTAGGAAATTTTTCCTCACAAGGGCTGTTTCATCAGGCTTTTAGACCACTGAATTACCCTCATCAGCAGTGCAGGAGCATGATGATGGTCTGCAACTTAGAAGTTCAAGTGTCTTACTTTTTCCAACATGCTGTCTTCTTAGGTAAATCTTTGTCCTTTAAAATAAAAGTTATAGCTAATCTTAAGTTCGCTTCAGTCACATTTGATGCTCAGTTTGAAAGAGAGGTTACAGCTAAAGTTCTGTAGAAAACACCTAGAAATCACAGTTTGCTCTACACGCAACGAACATGGTATGATTTTTGGAGTATTTGTACAGGCTTCAGCTGCAAGAACACAAGAAATCTTCAGCTAAACCCCACATGAAGATCAGCAGTGCCAGATCAGTGTACTCAGACTGATCTTATTTCTAAACAGAGCCCAGCACAGCTCACTAGAGCGCTGCACATCCACAGAGACTTCTTCTCTCACACCTCATCGTTCTTATAGTACTTCCTCCTCCCCTCGGGGTTACTTTCTAAGGATCCCTATACACATCGCTGCATTCGGTACTCACCTATTCTCTCCTCATCCCACAGAACAACGCAAACAACAAACAAAATCCAGTATTATTTCCCACCGGATCTTTTTTTTTTTCCATTTATGTGTAAACGAGAAAGGAAAACTCAGCATGCATTACATGAACAGAACTCAACACATCCAAAACTTAGAGTGTTCTGACCAAACACAGGTATGGTCAGAGCACGAAAGTTTCCTGACTTACAGCATTTCCTGCAAGAGAGAAAGAGCTGTGCGCATATGGAAATCCCCATTGCCTGTTTGCAACATCACTTCCCAACTGTTTCTAAGTTTCTCCTGCACCCAAAAGCAGCATCGCGCATCCTCCTGCTTGTTGGCCGTTCCCAGCCCTCGGATCACAGGGATCTGTGCTTCACGCACCTCGTTCTACACCTGGAAGCGTAGTGTACTTCTAAAGCAGTACTGCTTTGTTTCGGCGCCGGGAGAACAGCAACTAAGGTCAACTCTCCGTCCCCGAAGCAAGTCGGGTGCGCCCGAATCCTACCGCGCGCATCTACAGGCAGAGCGGATTACTCTGAGCGCTCGCCCGCCTACTTAAGCCGGCCAGCTCCGCAAAACGCAGCCGGACTGAGCCATCGGAACAAGCAGTGGAACCGCGACCGAGCTCGGGACGTCACCCAGAGCCCAGAGCCGCTGCTGCTGGGGGCCGGGCTGCCTGCAGCCGCTCACACCGACGGCAGAGGGCCGCCCCGATCCCTGCCGTGCCGCGCTCGGAAGGGGCGCCCCGGGGGGACTCCGTCGGAAGCTCCGTGGCCGTGCGGCGGTACTCACGTATCGGCTCACGAGGGTCCGGAGCAGGCTGCAATCCATGGCGGGCGGCCGGTCGCCGCTGCCCGGCGCTCAGGACCGCGCGGTCGGCTGCTCTCTGCTGCCGCCGGGCTGCCCGGCTCTCCTCGCGTGCCACATGCAGGGAGCCGCACCCGTTCCCTCGCCGTCCCGGCTAAGCCGTGCGCTGACCGCCGCCGCTGCGGCGCGGTGCCCCGCGGCCCCTCATGCCCCACAGCGCGGCTGCCGCGACGCTTTCGAGGGGAGGAGGAGGCGCAGAGGAACAACGCCTCCGACAGCGCACCCGACCGGCAGCGTTCCCGCCCCTCGCTGCGCCCGCCCCACGGGGCCGGCCCAGGATTTTATCCGGCGGGCGAGCCCCGTACCGCTCCCTTCGCTGCCACCGCCCGACCCGGCTCGCCCCGCGCCCGCTTTGATCCCGGCCGGGCTGCCCCGGCCGCGCACGTCACGCGGGGCGGGCGGGCATGCGCGCGGCGACGCCCCTCCCTCCTCACCTCAGCGCTCGCAACGGCCGTACCGGCCATGGGAAGCGGGCAGAGAGCGGCGGGGAACTGCGGCCGCGCCCTTTTGGGGAGCGCCCTCTCGTTGGGACCCCGCCCGCCTCACACTGTGGGGGAACAACCGCTGCCAGCGCGGCGGAGCGAGCTGCAGCCCTGCGCCAGGCAGAACTGGGGGAGTGCAGCCCTTCGCGCGCCGGCAGCTGAGGGATGGCTGTCCTCGGGCTGAGAGCCGTTAGAAAGACATCTCGTCTTCCAGAGAGCGTTACAGCCCCGACAAAGCGAGCAGAAGGGATTACAGTGAGGGGATGTGCAGAAGTTTCCATCGACTGTTGTGCTTTCATGTCCGTCGTAGATTTAGGGACACCTAGGGGCTCGCTCGGCTTTGCTGAAATCTTGTACGAAGCCTCAAAGAAATTGAGTATTGCTTTCCATGATTCAACATAACTAAACCCCGGCTTTAAGCTAAATACTTCCTCTAAAATTAACTGGAACTTGATGCTGCCATAAAATTCAAGATGTAACTAAAAAGTCAACTTTAAATAAAGCAAACAAATCGCTTTGTGCAGTCAGACTGAAAATCCACTCCTTTGAGCAGCAATCAGTCAAGCCGGCTGCTCTGTCACCAGGCTGAGCCCACAGCTGGTCAGTTGTCCCTCCTTTGGATCCTGACCGTTCAGTCGCTCTTCAGGCACTGCATAATCCTTCCAGACCAAAGAGAATGCAAACTTTTAGTACAACTTACATATGCAGAAAGAAAAAAAAAAAAAAAAAAAAAGCAAACCCACAGAGATTGTGCTATTTGAGATCAGCATTCAGTATTAAGAAGAATGGCATATGACTGATTCTTCCCAGGTCACCTTTAATTTAGATGCGTTATATATGTTCAGCAGTTTTTTTATGTTTAGCAGCAAAGTATATAATGTGCAGTAAGTGCAGTGCGGTCGAGATAATGTTGCTGTTCAGACTCCAAAGTGGTGTTGGTCTAAAACTCAGTGCTTTTCAGCTCAGATACTGCTAATAATTTATATTCCTTTTGCAGCACCTGTCTTTTTCATGCTCCTATTTATAGTCCTAACACTTCCAACATAGGTTTCTGTTCCTCTATTTTGCTTTCAGGAAGTCATCACAGAAAATGAAAGGGAAGAAAGGAATTATAAGAGCCATGAAACAACAAGATTTTTTCTTAGAATGAGCAGTTCAGTGTAAGTTAACCCAAAAATTACTTTATCTATTTTTTTCACTTGTGCAATTCACTATCAAAATGATTCTCCATGATTATATCATCACTCTTTAGGAAACCGCTCTTTGCAAAAATGATACAAAAACCTAATTTATGAATTAAACCTAATTAATGAATTAAATAATTTATGAATTAGGTTTCACTGATAACGTCAAATATTCAAAGTGCTAAACTGAAGCAGAGAATGTTGTTGTTTTTGTGATACTACTCTCTCTGGCTATTCCATTTTCCAAAAACCACAGAATTGTAAAGGCTGGAGATAATCACTTAGTCCAACACCTCTGCTAAAACAGATTCCTTACAATAGGCCACTTAAGTAAGCATACATATCTTGAGTAACTCCAGAGAAGGAGACTCCACAGCCTCTCTGGGCAACCTGCTCCACTGCTCTGTCACCCTAAATATAAAGTTTTTTCTTGTGTTTGTATGGAACTCCCTGTGCTCTGGTTTCTGCCCATTGCCCCATGTCTGTTGCTGCACACCACTGAAATGAGCCCACTTCCACCCACCTGACTCCTTCAGATGTTTATTAACGTAGTGAGATACCTCTCAGCCTTCTCCAAGCTGAACAGCCACAGGTCTCTCAGCTTCATACAGGAGTTGCTATGGAGTGTTTGTATTTTGTAATATTTTCACAAGTTATTCCGTCTTTAATGACACCTTGCCTTTAGTTATCACAATATCTTCAATGACTTCGCTTCCTGCCTAGATTTTGAATGAAATTGAATTTCAGTTATTAACTCTATCCCCATTTTGCATCAGGCAGCAATTTTGGCTAAGTAAGGTTAAGGATCTGTACTCCATGTCTTTTCATCTTAGGTCATGATGGGGCTGTGAGAAATATTTTCCTCAGATCCAGAACCTGAAACTCACTCATAGGTGTAGGTCCCACCAAGAAACAAATGTTTTCCATGAAACAAAAAGTGGGTTAAAGTGGGACCAGTGCTCCTGTTCTCATTTTCCTCCTCAGCCAAGGACAGGGAAGAGGATCACACATGCGTGGATATACATTTGCCATTTCCAGGCTACTGCTCAAGCTAAGCTGAGACGTTATTGTGACCTTCCTGTTGAAGCTGTGACACTGTGCTCTTAAGAAAAGGAGGACAGATGGATCCTGAGCACACACTGAAGCCCCAGCCTGCATTAATTGTCCTTTTTACCACATTTCCACATAAAGAAAACTTACGAGCACAGCGCAGACAGAGTGGTGGTAGCCCACTAGAAGGTAGCACAGCATGCTCTTGCTGACCAAACTGTGTGTGCACAAAGAGCTGAGCAGTAAATACATGTTCCCTTTTGGGGTGACAAGTTCCTCTGGGGTTAATAAGTCACAAAGCAGCGTGTTTAGGTCATACTGTGTGATTTAGGCACCTCAAATCTGCCTAAGTCAGGCTTAAGGTGCCTGAGTCCTTTATTGGATCTAGCCCAGAGTGACGAGTGGAAGGTCACATTGTGACTTTACAGTCAAACCAAAGCAGGAGCCTCGATCATATCGATCATGGGTCTGTTCTGCTTGTTATGCAATGTTTTACTTGTAAGCAATTTATTAAACAATTAGTCCCTGTCTTTGAATATGCCATTACACTTTTTCACTCCTAATATTTAAAAAAAAACAGATTTCTGAAATTAGTTGTATGCTTTCTCTACCTAGCTGTTCTTTCTAAATGTCTTGCTTTTCTGACTGCAGATTAGTCCTGTTCTGATGCTCTTTCTCTTTCTTGTTCTTACCAAATGACTCTTCCTGATCTATTACGTGCTTCTCAGCCTCCTCCTACCTGCCCAGCTGAATTACCAAATGCTCTAGATTTTACTACTTAGTACAGAATCTCATATCCCTTTTAATTTACTTATCAGTACATCTCTGCTTGAAACATGCTGCTCGTTGTTTAAATAGCATTAGACACCAGGGTGAATATTTTAACATGCAAAATACTTGCTTTTCTCATGTACAGCTGTATCCTCTGCTACTTTGCAATCCTTCTTTGGTTAACCTTGTTTTATAATTGCACTGAAAATGCTGGGAAACTGGTCCAACAGCAGCAGCTCACTTCATACTGAATTCTTTCCTTGAGGCAGCGATGCTCTGAAACTCTGGTTTAATGTCTCAGCCTTGGAAGGTGGAAAAGCAAGGTTTTAAAACACTGTGTAGCTGCCAAGCCCCCATAAAGTTCCACAGTTTCCACAGGTATAGAGATATATTGTACACTGAAAATATGGCAGGTATCAGAGGCACTAGATTTCTAAGTACTATGTTTAGTATCTGTTTAGATTCCTGCTTCCTATTATGATAATGACTGCACACCTCTTTTAGAGGCTAAATACTTTTTGAAAAACTTTGTAGATGGTAAGAGTTGTCTTGGCTGTATGTGAAAGCACCACGAGAAGAGAGAAACAACGAAGACTGAAAAACCATTATTGTATGCATCTCAGCTGCCTGAGCAATTTCTGTACGCTTGTAGTGAAATCACTCATCCTGCAGTGTTTTTGGCTTTTCCCCACAAATGCTTCAATTCTTGTGTCCCTCCCTCCAGTACATATCTGAGAAGCTGATCAGGGAAACAACCTCTTCTCTTTCTTATGTCTACACCATATATTTTAACTAGTTAATTTGTGTTAATAAAAGAAATTACTTTCTCCAAGGAACAGATGTTTGCAAATTCATCTAATGCAAATATTATATTCTCACATCCTTCTGCAAATTCTTTGTGAAAATGATGCTAATTTTGAGGAGCCTTTGTCTCATGTTAAAAAAAGTTCATTTCCAGGTGTTTATGATGGATAAATGGATGGATGGAATTCATTTGAAGAATGTGATCAATGGTTATTGCAGTATGCTCAGGGTGCAGTAACTGTGCAGAGCAGTTGACAAATTGAAGACGAAGCAATGTAAAGTGTGAAGTCAAAGAGAATACAGTGGCCAGCATCAAGCCGTTGTCCTGATGATCAGCAGAGTGGCCCAGAGGACAAAGGATTGAAGATCACTTCACTCTCCTGTGACATTCTTTGTCTAGATCTGTTTTGTTGCTTTTTTTTCCAGAAAGTTCATGTGAAAATGAGAAATCTTTCTGACTTTTTGATCTCTCTGTTCCCACCCTCTGGCAATAATCCATATCTTCTGGTTTTCTCAAATGCTAAGTGTGCTGTAAAATTCCCACATCCTTGGTAATAAAGGTGACCTTTTTTACATAATTTATTTACAAAATCATCTGAAATAATGTAGTTTAGCTTCTGAGTATCAAACACAATCAAGTGAATGGATGTTCATTAAAATAATTTGACTGCCAGCTCAGGCAGTTCTCTGCAATTACGACCAAGATTTGTCCATCTACATTGCCTCTACATACGTTACTTAATAAATGACATTACTCATTAGCAAAGATATCTTTGCAAGAGATCCAGTCCCTTTCTGTCACAAAGTAGTCCTCATCAGGAGAAGCACAGCACTCAGAACAATCTTTGTAGTGACACGGAGCAGTAGGCAGTCCAGTCACATGGACCATTTGCAAGACTCTTCCATTCCTTGGAAACAGCGTAGTAAACTCATTAAAAGGGAAACCAGCCTCCACCAGAGCAAGCTTCTCATGGGATGAAATGCTGTTGGCTGCTATGGTTACTAATGTGATGTTCCATTTAATTCTTTCTCTGCTCACCTGCTTTCCCATTCAAACACCATGCACAAGTGCCTTCATACATATTTGGTTTTGGAATTGTGACAAATCTCATTAGTTGCAACCATGCATAACCAAAGTGGGGGAAAAAACGATAAAAATGAGCAGAGAATAAACTCAAGGAAGGAAAGTGCTGGAATCTATAGGTATTGTGAGTAATATTCTGACCTTGTTGTGTGAACTCTGTTTTCACTTTGGATTGCATTAGTGTTGCAAGTAGTCTTGCCTTATGTCTGTATTTTACACTTCAGTGCGTTCATCCGGCAATAAACTCCCCACAGTCAGAGTCCTGTGACTGTAGAGCTGAGTGCAGAATTGGGATCTAGATGAGGAAAGTATTCCGTTTTATTTTTGGTTTCTTAAAGGGACAGGATATTATTTTGCTTTGATTTTTGGTAGCACCTCATTGTTCTGACTCCTATTGTTTCATACAATTTTTTTCACCTTTTTCATCACTTTGATGAGCCTGTCTCAGCTACTTAATGAATTCTACAATGTTAAACTGTCAAATTCCAAACGAATTACATATCCTTGAGGGAAGATTTTTTTCCCCTCAAGAACCAAGAAACAAGGGACTATTGTTTATAAAGTGTATGAAAATTCCTGTTACATTCCATGATAATAACCAGGCAGAGCAGTTAGTACAACCAGCATTCACCATAACATGGCTAGGAAATAGTTTTGGACAAAACTATTCTAGCAAAAGAAGCACGTAGCTGATCTTCCAGAAGAACAGTAAATAAAAAGGTTATCACTTTCTGGCCACTTTAATGTCATCTGTAAAATTACCTTTGTTCTGATGTAGCATTCAATCGAATCTGGACAAAATCTTTTAGTGGTTTGTTCTTTCCCACCAAATAAGGCACTAAATATAGCAGCATCAGCACTCTGGGCTTCAAGAAAGATGTGGTTCAGGAGTCTCAAGAATGTCTGCATTTTCTCCTGACTGCGTTCAATTTGTTTTATAACTGTTTGTTTAGGAAGCATGAATAGTTCCAAATCAATATATGAAGTACCAGAAATATTAAACACTTCAAAAATGAACTTTTTGCTTTGATAAAAATGAAGGAATATTCAGTCATCAGATTTTCCAGTTTCAAATTTACACCACTTGGAGGACAAATTCCTAAGAAAGGCACTCAGCACTGCAGTCTAGGGCAAGCTGACTTGTCCCACGTAGAGCTGTCTGTGATACCTTTGTATCATCCTGCTCTCCCCGTCACTCCTGGTTATTATTAGACACTGCATTCTCACGTGCTGGGAGCGGACACAGCAGGGCTGGGTGGTGTTGGGAGGAGGATGTTTGGGGAATGGTGCTCTTTAACCCATGGAGGCTTCCTGATGCCCCTCACAGGCTGTAGGATTGGAATTAGGATGGCTGCATTCCGTATTCCTTTGTTTCCTGAAGGTAAATCCTGGATGGCAGTGGCACCTTTTTCATTTCCTTCATTTCCAAAAGGCATCAGCACCTTCTTACAGATGAACAAATATACCAGTATTCAAAGAAATGTTTCCAAATGCATTTTTGCCAATGTTTTCATTATTAATGCTCCACGTATGGCTTTTTCGTATGTGTGTAGCAAGTAATGAAACCTGCTGCTAAGACCACCCTTTGTTTGACTGCGAAATGGTTCTTTAAGATGCTGCTATGTTTTCCCTTACTGCAGCTAGGTCTGGCTGATCTTCTTGAGAACTGCAGAGGCTTGGCATGATGCACACTGTGTGTACTGGGAATCTTGCTGTGAGAGAACATGGTGAGACTTAGCATTTTGTAGGCAGGCTCAATGAAGTGTATGAGATCCCTGAAGCTTTCAACCATGACAACATTCAGTTCCATCATCTTACTTGCTGTGAAATGTGTAATGACCACAGCCATTGCTTTTATTTTCCTGCAGGGTTTTGACAGTAACTGCAGTAAAGTTGCTGTTACAAGTTTGATTCAAATTGTCATTTGTGTTTTATAAATTGTTTTAGTTAAGTAGGTGATAATGCTAGGAAGAAGGATTCCTCCTGACAGAGATGCACTAGCAGAAACCTTTACATCCATACAAAAAGGCATATAAAAATAAAGATTAGAGTTGCATTAAAAAACCCCAAATGTAACAACTGCATTAGCTTATCTACTGTCTTATCTCTTTTTCCCCATCATATTGCCTGTTGACTAATAAAATACCTTTGTAGTATATATCTACGGAAGTTTGAATTTCTTGTTTTCCTGTAATAGTCCTGTCACTGAAAACCTGCAGAGGCAGGAAGGGGAGCCAGTCTGTTACAGTCTGATGCTGTGTATGGACAAAAGTATTCACTGGAAAATCAAGGAAGTGCCTGACGTCTCCTAGCCTTTTCTTGAAGTTTGCAAGCAAAAGGACATTTGTGTAGCTTGCTGAGAGCGAGGAAGTAGAGCTGCGTGACTATGAAAGCAGCTTGCTTCCACGCAATGTGTTTGCTGTTATAGTAGTGGAAGGTTGTTTTTGGTTTTTCTGTGTCTTTAATGACTGTATGTATTTCATGCCAACTAGAAAAGGATTAATGAACTGTGATGACAGCATTCATGGCTGGCCATGCTACTTCCTGTAGCTGTCAATCCTGAAACCAGCACCCGACTGATGGCTGTATGGAAAGGAGAGCCAGCCAGGAGTGTGAAACACAGTGTGAAATGCCTGGGAAGGGAGAGATTTTCTCGAGAGGCAGTGCTCTGCAACGTGCCACTTTCTGCTGAGATGTTGTCTGTGCTGGCTCAGATAACTGCTTCTGAGGGAGCTATTTCTTCTGTGCAACTGGGCCTTTGGTCCAGTTAGGCAAACCAAAGCTTTCTCTGACTTGATATGCTCTAGATTTTAACCTGTTTGCTGGAACAGATTGTCTTGGCAAGAGATACCAGATTGGTATCACCCCTTCACTAGCTGAAAGTCTTCTCTGGATCCAGGCAGAGACTGCTGAAAAAGGAGATATGACTTTCTAATGTCCAGAAAGATGGGACAAAATGAAATATATTTAGTTGGGGATTATTCCAGGGAACCAATGCTTAATAGTAGAGAACTAATAGTGGAGGTGGATAATAACGCAGGAGAGAATTTAAGAGGGATGTGTCTGGTAGTAAGCTAAATACTATGATTACATGCCACCAACAACGCTTGATGCTCTATAAGTAAAGATGTATACTAGGGCAGTCCTGCTGCAGTCATTCACTGCTGACTGATTTTAATAAATCAAGGCTACTGTTGCTTTGCCCCATTCTTTATTCTACTTCTTCAGTAAAACTGGTTGTTGCTGGAAAGTTGTTGGATGTGGGCTCTGGGCAGCCTGGTCTGGTACTGGGTGACCCTGCACACAGCAGGGGGGTTGAAACTCGATGATCATTGTGGTCCTTTTCAACCCAGCTCATTCTATGATTCTATGATTCTATGATTCTGTGATTCTTTGAAAGGATGGGAGTGTGACAAGTGTACAGTAGCATGGTTTGTGTCCTCTATGACTATTGCTTTAATCTCCTTGAGTGAAAGGAGGTAACACGAACTACCTTCTTGAGTATGCTTCTTTCTTTTTGTTTCCTAAAATAGCTGTTTAACAGCAGGTTACTGCCTCAGATTACATTACCATCAAAAAGAATCTTTCACGTCACTACAGAAATTTAATGTAGCTCCTATTACCTATCCATGGAGATACAGTAGTGATTTGAAACCATATGAAGTGTGAGTGCTATCCTGAATGGCACAGGCCTGTCCTGACTCATTTGAATCAGGAGTTGTGTGTGCATGTGTGACATTTCCTAATCACTAATCACCCTGGCAAAATGAGTCTTATAATGGGTATTGATTTATAACTAGATGTGGGATGTTATGTTCATAGTATCGTGCTACTGTTGAAATTGAATTTGATCAATTAGAGATCACTTTGCCTCTGTACTGAGAAATTCATGAGCAATGAGCAATTGCATGTGCTGCAGAAATTCCAAATATCTGCCTTAATTGTCCATATTGCTTAGAGAAGGAAGTAAGGGAAATGTCATCTCATTCCACTCTTTCCTGCAATGCCATCTTCTACTCCCCCTTCTTTGGAAAGAAAAGGTGGTTCAAGCTGCTAACCAAAGGCAAGATATTAAGGGAAGAACCTGGCAGTGAGAGAATGTTTTATGAAGGCTTCCCTGCTTTGAGGCCATGAATCAGGATTCTTCCCTTGCAATACATAGCCTTTAGGCTACCTTCCTTTCTT
Source organism: Tetrao urogallus (assembly GCF_951394365.1). Lineage (NCBI taxonomy): Eukaryota > Metazoa > Chordata > Aves > Galliformes > Phasianidae > Tetrao > Tetrao urogallus. The sequence goes on along the minus strand of NC_136813.1, from coordinate 57,771,197 downwards.
TGCCTTCTACCGTGCAGTCCCACTGACGTAAATGAACTGGCGTGAGTGTAGCTGGAATTAATTTACTCGTAACACTCAGCACGTATTATCAATCTAAAAGACTTCTTGGATTCCCAAGGAACTGCCGTAAGAGTGAATGGTGATGGTACTACAGAGAGAAGCAGCATGAGCAAGACTTGGAGAACCATTAGCTAGAGAGAAGAAAGGAGATGGAACAGAGGAGAGATGGATATTTGATAGCTTCGTATTTTATCACTTAGTTCCTGGACTAATTATTTACAGATGCATACACAGCCACTTACATGCAAACTACATTTTTTTCTATTTAACGTTTTGATTACAGTAATGCCCTTTAGTACTAGTAATTGTATATACACACACAGTGATACAAAATCCTGGCAGCTGTCTGAGAACACAGTAAGTGGCTGGTGCATAAGATGTATATATATATAGCATGCCTATGGGATGATGCAATGGGCATCATATATATGCGTGTGCACATTAAGAACAACTTGCTGCTGAAAAGGAATTTGAATACAGTAGTTGCTGGAATCGTATTGCTCTGTTATGTTGTATAACCCCTAAGTGTCAGAGTTATGGGATGTGTAAGCTAATTTTAATCCATAAGCAGCATGCATTATCTGAGTGCCATGACCAGAGTGCTGCCAGAGCCCAAGCTAGTGACTGTAAAGAGATTTTGAATTGGCCCTAGTACAGCTCCGTAGTTTTTAGACAAGCCCTTAATGGCACCAAAACCCTGGCTAACAAAAGCATTTCTTAAGTCACAGTACTTTCTATTCAGTCTCATACTCAGCAGGCAAGTGAAGGCTGTGGGAATACTATGTTTCACTCAAAAGTTTTAAAAAGCAAACAAACAAAATTTTATCTCACGGCTGTGCATCTGTGGGTATCAGCAGGACATATTTAGCAATGTTTGTACAGACAGCAAACTGGTAATGGGATTTCAGCAAGAGTTAGTGAAATATTCTGATGGGAATTAAGAAACCATTCATTTTACAGTGAAAGCTTGCTTGGGTATTTCTTTCAGCACAAAATTGGAAGCTGCTAGAAGTATGAGTATCGAATTGGTTTATTCTTGTGCTCGTTACGTAACCAAAATGTTGTAAAAATAACTTCAATGAACAGTGCCAGAAAATGATATTTAGTAAAAAAAAAACAAAACAATAACAAAACGTGGTCATGTTCAAAGGCCTAAAGAAGTCTCGGAGTGTTGTACATATATTTACACAAATGCATTTGAAAATCTAGTCTGTCCTGGACTTCTATATGAAATAACAGGTAAAAAATAGCAAAAAGCAGTTTGCATCAGACCACCAAACTTCTATTATTCTTTTAAAAAGGCTCCTATCCCAAACACACAGCCATTTTTATTTGAAATAGGTACTATTTATCACCCCTTTTACTGAGGTTCAATTTTCATTAACAAAAGCATAAACTGTGCTTCCTTTTTGCCAAGCCTTTTCCCCTTTTGCGACACAGTGGTATGATTCTGCATGACTTCCTGCACTGTGTACTTTCCAGGTGTTGCAGCCACACTGACATAACCAAACATGCTTATTTTACACAGCCTGCTCTATTCGCCAGAACAAGGCGATAACACGTCAAACTTTCCTCTGCGACTAAGGTTAAAACAAAGCTTTTTGTGAGGAAACATCCTTTCTTAACAAGCTTGCATGTTATAATGCCCAAACTGGTAGGCTGCCAAGAATTATTTAGTAAAGCGAGAAAATTTGGCATGGTTTCCTCTCAAAGATCTGTGAGTTATTCATACATCCGTTGCAGCCACATGTGAGTTGACTGATTTACCATGCTCGAGTTTTTTGTGTCTTTAACATTTATATCTTAAAATCAAAACAGCCTGGAATTCCGCGGCAGTTCGTTGCAACCAGAAAGGTGTGTCCCTGCAGCCTTCATTGGCATCGGGTAGGTTGAATAGTAAACGACAAATAACTGGGAAGTGGCTCAATCACACTCACCTCACATTTAAACATGGCATTTAAAAGTCTGGAGATGTATTGTTTCTGATAGGAAGGTATCAACAGTCTCATAATCTGATGTCAATCATGCTAAAATTAGTTTTTGTGATCTGTTTCAAGGCAGGATTCAGCATCAGTCTGGCAGGGGGGAGGCAGGAGACTGCAGCTTGCAGAATTAGTCCAATCCTGCACTAAGTTATTTCTTAGATTCCACTCAATAGGTGAAGTTCTGCCTCAGTCTATAATGAAAGGGAGAAGAGAGGAAGTAGTAGAAAACAGATACATGGGGATTGCTTAACTTTCCTAATTCTGGCCAGTAAAAAATCATGCTCTGTATTAGCTAAACTGCAAGGTAAAGAGAAAGGAGAAACCAGAAATGCTTCAAAATACTGTTTTGATCCTAGTTTTGAAAAAGGATCTCTTTAAAAGAAAAAGGAATACAGTGACTTTCTAGGATGCTGTTATCTTGAGATCACAATCCTGAGGAGTGTTATGAAGCCAGGAATAAAAGCTCAAGGAAACTAAAAGACTTGGCCAGATTTACAGAATCAGTTATTAAAAGTAAATCTCTTATGAAAGAAAACAATAAAGAACCAAAGCAGTCTGCAGTCATCTAGGATACACTACAATCCCTCTGTTACTCAAAGGACTCAAGCTTCCAGAAACTACATTATTGTTTGTGCTAATGTGATTTATAGGATAACATCAGAATTGATACTTTATGCTAGAAAATCTAATACTGAAGTTGTGACAATTGTTATTTGACAGGATGAGGCCAAATGCATATTAAAAATGAAGCCATATATTAGAGCCAATAAAAAGATTCAATTTTATGATAATCTTTTAGGAATGCAAATGGAATTTTATTAATCCTGCATCAACTCCCTGGTTCAGTAAGATCACTGTAAAACGACATTATGCTTCATCCAGAGTGAATGCAGTAGTCCTGTTCAGAACAGACAGCTGTAATGATAAGCAATTAAGCAGGATATTGGCTTTCAGATAAGAATAGCCTAGCATACAGTTATGAGTCAAGAAGGAAATGTCTTTGCTTTTACAGGATTTTGCCTCGTTTCCATACCTGATGCTGCCATGACCTTTCTGTCTTTGATAGGATGAGGGGAGGTGGCCTCAAGTTGCCAGGGGAGGTTTAGGTTGGATATCAGGAGAAACTTCTTTAGAGAAAGGGCTGTTAAGCAGTGGAATTGGCTCCCCAGGGAGGTGGTGGAGTCATCATCCCTGGATGTGTTTAAAAACCATTTGGATGTGGTGCTCAGGGACATGATTTAGCGGAGGCTTGTTAGAGTTAGGGTAGGATGGTTAGCTTGTGGTTGGACTCCGTGATCTTTAAGGTCTTTTCCAACCTGAGTGATTCTCTGATCCTATGATTCTAGTGATTGGAATTACAGATGAAATGAGATCAGTCTTTTTCTCTGAAGAGTGCAGTCAGTCTTCCTGAAGAACAGAGGAGGATCAGGAATATAAATGTTTTTTTCAGCCTCTGAATTCAACTTTCCTTATGGTATTTTAATCTGCTGTCATACTTGAGTCCTTTCCTTCATTAAAAGTTCTTGGTCAGGAAAGATTTTAGAGATTAGATACAGCAATCCTTAAAGCAATTGTTTCCCAGAGGAAATACATTTTTAAAAGTGTTTGTTCTAGATAAGAATGCAATAAATGTATGAATACAAAGGACAGTTATTTCTCTTCCTTTCTGTGCAACTTTAGAAAACGTACCAATTTCTGTTCATCTTGGTTTGCCTGCCAGGGATTGCAATGTTCTGGAAATAGTTACATCCAGTTCTCCTACTGTTTCTATAGTTTTCAGGCTCAAACTAAGTAATTAGCTGCAATTTTCTGTACATATTCTCTACTTTCTATTAACCTGGCTTTAAAGATTCAAAGAAGGATTATTAGAAGAACATGCTCTTCAGTGTAACATACTCTGTAGTACTTTCTGATGAATCTGAGTCCAAATAAATCAAATCCACAAATTTTGGCTGTGTTTCATGCATATGGCTTGATTTCAACCAAGCTTAACTAAAATTAAATTGCTGAATTCAGTTCAGAAAATTCTGCTTGTTCAGCCAAACTGGAGCTAAGTGGAATTAATCCAAAAATATGCTGGTACTGCCAGCAAAATGACTGTATTATCTCCACTGCTCTGTGTATTATTACAGCCTTTCCTTTAACATTCTTTTGACAGTGACAAATATTTGCTGCCTTATCCGGTAATTCCTCTCTCAGCTGGGTGTAATTTTGTATGCTCACCAGGTTTAAATATATATCATATAGAACAGAGACACTGAAGGTAGTTAGTATCAAGAAACTCAAGATAAATGTTATTGCATGAAATTTCATCAGATTTGTAAGTCTGTTTGCATTTACACTTTATGGTTTAGTAGCTTGTGGTAGCAATGGTAGTGGGAGGACGGTTGGACCAGATGATCTTGCAGGTCGTTTCCAACATTGTGATTCTATGATTCCTTTCCCACGATTACCTGTTACTTGGAAACGTTAAAGATGATGTTCACCACTGTCTTATTTTCCAAGAAAATGATAAATACAGAAACTAAGTATATGTATGAAAGGCTGAAGTAGGTGATGTTCAGTATGGGGCACAGCAGCCTGAAGCCCAGGCAAAGGGAATGAAAATCATGAATTCTAATTGCAGATTCAGTGAAGGATACAAGAATGAGGAGAGGCAAGAGCTGTAATTAGCCTAATATTGGTGAGAGCCGGTATCTCTTGTTTTCTTGATCTCTGCCCTCTCACACATACAATTTGGGAAAAAGTAATTTTGTAAATGATTGAAAAAGCAGGATTAGGAATGGCTATTCCCAGCAAGGTTCTGGCCTAACACAGAAGTCAGACACACCTCTGCATACTAATTCAGATAAGGCCCTGCATGGAAGGAATATTTAAAGCCAGTCAGTCCAGACACTAAGCACATAGAGGAAGAGGTTGAATACATTTATATCCTATCTACTGCCCTGCTGTGACAGATAGGTTTTAGTCTGTTAGTTCATATCTAGTTAAACTATGAAAAAAATTCAGATTCTGTAGCTTCAAAGGCAGAGGTAGATTGATACTGTCTGGAATATCATACTGTAATAGCTGACATGCAAATCATTTGCTTGTTCTTGCTCAGCCAGCTGCGAGCAAGATCAAAAAGACCCTTAAAACTTTTGGCTCTGCTGAGGAAAAATTAGGAAATGTGTCCAGTTCATAGAAGGGCAGAGAAGAACCTGAGTAGAGAGATGAGTAGAGAATGTTATAAGATGCAAAAGACATGGTGATTAGAAAAAGCTAGAAAAAAATCTTCCTGACCTAAATGATCTCTCTGAACCAACATTGCATTACTGAATTCTAAAGAACCTTAGATTGGCATCTTTCATATGCTGATGAAGTCCATAACAACTTCAACTTCAAAATTATTCACAGAGTAAAAGAACTTAGATGTAAGGATCTTTGGATACCAAAGGCAAAAAGCTCATTCTTTTGATTGATAGGATGCCTGAGGGGATGAGAAGAGTGTGTCTGAAAGCTGCCCAAAATACTTAGACTGCCAAGAGTCTACCTATTTACAGGGAAGTAAATTTTTGTTGTTGTTGCTATAAATTATCTACGTTTTTGGATACGACCTAGCCAATTATTATGGAGATCGGAATAGATGTGTTTTCCTTACTGTTTCATCCATGTGAGGCAAGACAAGACAAGATATATGAACAAAGCATTTGAATTACACTCTTCTATTTTTGGATTTACAGGTAGAACAGTTTCAATGGGAACGGCACTCAATTTCTAACAGGCTTAGACCTTAACACGTTAAACTCCTACTGGCTCTCACTTGGCATTCTTAGCTGAAAGCAGTAGGCAAAAAAAGTGCTTTCTCTTGAGTAATTGTTACCAGAGCATAGACTAAAGGATATAAATAAGAGTTTGACCAGTACTGACACAGGATATTATATTAAAAATACTTGATTGTATGTTTTGAAGTTTGCTAGACTGCTAGCGTTATCTCTCCTAGCAGTGGCAAGCATATGCCAGATATTAGGTTTTATAGTAACTAACTAAGAATAGCAATGTATTTTTTTCAGAACAGCACTGTGAGGCAGAGAAAATCCTTTTCTTTTCACATGCCAAAGGAAACTGTAGAAAAACCATCCATGGAATATTTCGTGTCGTCTTATGTCTTGATTTGAGACCCAACTGCCCATGCTATTTAAATGCAAGTGTATAACACGGAATGAAATGTAGGAGTGGCTCATCTTTCACATTGCTGCCACCGCCACCAAAACATACCAGCCACCAGGTTGCTCTGCTCACAAACACTGTTTGGTCTCTGCAAACATTCAGTAAGCATCAATGAACGTCACTGGATACCGCTTGGTTTCAGACTACACACTTGGTTTTCGACCAAGTCTATTTTATTTACCCTGCTGTTGCCTTGGAAGACACTAGACCGCAAATGGGTGTAAAGCTACAGAGTAAGTACAAGTTAAATCCTGTTTCAATGGAACCTCATACTGCCAGCACTGATTGTATTCAATTTCCTTCAGAACACAATAGATATCTAGATGCCTGGAGACTGGACTTATATCAGCATCACACGATCGAGGCTCCATGATGTGCATGACCGTGTGTTGCTTACAGAGTCATGGACTGAGGCATCTTGGTTTTTTCAGTTGTGTGAATCGTGATTTTCTCTAAGAGAGAACATTTATATAATTGCTATAGGAATGTGTAAATTGGGGCATTACTAAGGCTGAAACTAGCCATATTTCAAGGCAAAAATATTAAATTTCTTATTTATGACAAAAAGCTGGCATTATTTTTCTTTTATTTTATTTTTAAGAACTGATCATACCTCTTAAAAAGACTTGAAATTCAACACAAAGGAGAACACAAATAAATTAATTAATGCTAATTATTTTTTTAATACAATATAATGATTTTTGCCCTAATGACTACAACTGATGTACATGAATAACATTCTGTGGATATCTGTGGCAGTTAAAAAACATCTAGTAATTGTTAAAGCTATGCCAAGACAGAGAATGTGAATATTAACTTGATAAGATTCACCTTGTTTCTGATACACAGCTAATAATGGTGTAGGAAATTACCATATACTGTGTGTTTTTCCTTTGATAACTTTTCCACACTGACTTTTTCAAGCATGCACACATTTGGAAATCAATAGTGAATAACTAATGCTTTTAGGTAGTAGTAGAAAAACAATAGGGAGGCCTATACCTCTTGCAAAAAGGCAGTATCTCTGTGGGGTTCCACAGACTTACATGAAAACAGAGAGCTAGAACCTTGTGTTCTTATCTACTGCACTGCTATTTCTTTTATCATATAATTATAGAATGACTAGGGTTGGAAGGGACCTTTGAGATTATCTAGTTCCAACCCTCCTGCTAATAGGGTATAAAGTATTTAGCTCAAGGAAACTCCTGTATGTACTGGTTTCCATGAGGGAATTTTTCCTTTAGTGGAGAAGAATCACAGTATCGCAGAATTGCAGAGGTTGTAAGGAACCTCATAAGATTACTGAGTGCAACCGCTTTGCTAAAGCAGGTTTCCTATAGTAGGTCACACAGGTAGGCATCCAGACAGATCTTGAATATCTCCAAAGAAGGAGACTCCACAACCCCTCTGGGCAACTTGATCCACTGCTCTGTCAACTTTATCATAAAGAAATTCTTCTGCATGTTCATATAGAATTTCCTATGTTCAAATTTCAGGCCTTTGCTCCTTGTCCTATCCACACACCTCATCCATTTGCCTCCCATCTTCCTTCAGATATTTATAACATTAACCAGACCCCCCCTCAGTCTTTTCTCCAGACCCAGTTACTCAGCCTTTCCTCATTCAGGAGATTCTTCAAGCCCAAAGAACATGGTCTTTCCATGAATCTCTACTTGCCAGTCATCTGTACTGAGCTGGCAACTAGTTTCACTACATTTACAGAGAAGCTAAATAATGTCATTCAGAAAATGTATTCAAATTGGTGTTAAGTTAACCCTGATGTACTGCAATATCAAACTCTCAAAATTTCTTATTTTTTTGTTACTTATAATTTTATACTTTAATATAGAAGACTAAAAACTTGTTATCAAGCATAGTTATCAAGCATAAACTGTAATTATTCTTACTAATAGGTTTTGTATTTTCAGACCAAGGCAAATATCACTGAGTAAATACATTAACTTGGAGCAGTATGTGTGCATGTGTATGTGTATGCATATGTGCATGGCCAGGGTAGGAAATAATATGTATTTTAAAAGGGAATTTAATATATCTTCTTCCAAAATACATAAAATAGAGAAGTATTCTTTTAAAATCCTATCATTTAAATCATAGGAATGTGATCTGAACTATCTCATGTAGATTCATTCTTACCAGTTTCAAACCTGTATCAGCTAGAGCAGGCTGTTTTCATTTTCTATGAGCAATTTTTATTCAAAATGAATAGAATGTAGATCATAATTTTCATAATAAGAGATGGTTCTGCCACAGCTCATATTTTCCATTAATAATAGATATCAGTCATCTCCGGGAGAAAAAAAAATCTTAGCTGTTACTGCCAGTTTTCAGGTGTGCTTCAAAATGAGACTTCTGCTGGCATCTTGAGTCATTATTTGACTTCAGTCTCTTTACAGATGCAAGAAGGATGTGTTGTAAATACACGATCATTTTTAGTGTGTGTCTCATTAAATCTTTAAATCAGACACCATCTATCAGAGGCAGATTTACTGGGATTGGCTAAGGGAATGGTAAATCCATTCTTCTCTTCTCACAGCCTACCCTATTGACACTTATTTGTCATCGTGATGGTGAAAAAAATACTTGTACAACAGGGTTTCTCCCATAGCCACATCATTACAGTCAAAGCCTATCCGTAATACTGCTTTGATTTGTTCAAAACTTCTAATTTTCTGTAAAAATGAACAAAAATAAAAGTTTTCTCCTCGCCTTTCTTTGTTCTGAGAAGACATGAGGCATGACTGTAGTTTATCAGTTCATCAGCTGGCAGGAATCTCAGAAATAATCTGCCTTATGTCAGGCTGACATTGTGTGACGTTGCTTTCTTCATGCTGGAGGAATGTGGGTGTGCCTTCCTCAACGCCCTAAGGTTGCTTGCTTTCTAACACATTCTCAGCCAGCACAATCAGCCGTATCATTTAGAATATGCAAATCCCGAAAACGCAAGCATTTTCACTGTCCTCGGAGTAACCATGGTGTTCCAAGTGTTGTTCTACCAGTGACTCTACGGTGCAGCAACTGACAGCTGCTTCTTAAGGGGCAGTGAATCACAGGAGATAACATAGCCTGCAGTGTAGGGACCTCGCAAGTAAGGGACGCACCCCACTGCCCTGCAGCTGAGGCAAGTTGGTCGAGAAGTCAAACCACAAATCAGGGTCAAGTCTAATAAGGCAAATTGGGTCAAATACCGCCCAGATCTCAGTGAGCAGATCCGTGATTACAGAGAAGGGCCTAGGTCAGATTAGGAAGTCCAAAGGTCTGAATCAACAGTCTCAGAGCAGGCACAGGCAGGAAACAGGTATAAACTACAACATTGAGCAGGATAAGCCTGAGAGCTCAGCCCTGTGGACACAGTGACATGGAGGTGTGGGGTGGAAGTTCCATGTGAGGGTCATTATGGTCTGTTAGTTCACCCTGGCCACTGATAGGGCATTCTGCACAAGAGAAACCGCAGGGGCCAAAAGGAAAGTGTAGACTTCAGGACACATAAGTACTGAGAGGTGCATGAGGCCACAGCAGAATTTCAGTCGTATGGAATGACCCATATTCATCTTTCAAGCAAACGAGAAAAATTACTTTGAAATCCACGTTGCTGCATCAGAACTAAATGTAGACAGTGAAACAAAACAAGGTAGAGTTCCAGTGCCATAAAGAGTTAAAATAATATTTTGTGGTACATACCTAGAACCTTTTTGGCAGCAGATGTAGATTTCCAGGAAAATGGCCAAGGATTTTATAAGGATGGCTCTCAGCTATGCAAAATGGATGAGAAACTCTTCCTAGCAGCAAATAAATTTGCTTCATCTTGCATCCAACTCATCATCTTTAGAACTGGTTTGTCAGTGACCTCTAATTAGAGGCCTTTAAGCTTTTTGTCCTTACTATCAGATTTTTTTTTCTTTTTAGTGAAACCAACAAGTATATATAAATCATTAAATCAGTAAAATAATACAGATCCAGAAAAACATGTTTCTACATTTGCAGAGAAGATCTAATAAAATCATTTCTTGTTAGGCTTTTATCTTTCCCTACCTTTACACAGAACATTCAAGACTGAAGAAGATTAAGGAATTGTTCCCATATTTTTTTTTAATTATTTGTACTTAGTTCTGTGTAATTTCTCAAGAAATTTGCTTGCAGCTCCAGGTAACCACACATACTTTGCCTAGCACTATAGCTACAGAGCCCAGAGCCCTCTCAGGACATAATTCCTGGCAAGCATATTAAGGAAGAGTTTACTTGCAATTATCTGATACATAAAATCAATATCAAAATCAAAAATCAGTTTGAAGCAGAGAGTACAGTAATTCCACTGTCAGTCTGTAATGGGAAAAGAAGACTTTGTGAAGAGAAACTAAATCCTATATTGTAGTTGTTCTTCAGTCACAACTGTTTACAAGATTAAACCAAAGTATAAATGCTGTGATTGGTGGTGTTGCTTTAATTTTAAGATAGCCTTAATCTGCATCTTATAAGAAATGCGTAGGAAATATAGTTAAAATGTTCTTTAAAACCATTATAAATTGCATTTTGCACATCACAGTCGTGAAAGTCTGGTTCCATTTCCTATCTTGCTGTTTGTTGGTAAAAACCCATGTTATGAAACAAATTGCTTTTGGATGTATAATTGTTTAAAAGTACATGATGAACCAGATATCGCAGACAGCTGGAATTACAAGTACATACTGGGGTCTCCCTGGGGTCTGGGCTCTGTCTGAAGTGTGTGCCCAGACTCTGTAGCTGAGTTTTGATACCACTGAACATGGGCAGATTATGTTAAGATGTTTAAATAGTTTCCATCCCTGTCTGCCTATTCTACTTCCTTCCCGAAAAATTGTATTTCCATGGTAAGGGAAGGTGAAATACCTAAAACTGCATTTAAAATTGCATGGGCTATAGGTAGAGAAGGTAGAGAAGGCAGCTGAGGTGTGTATACTCTTTTGTGAGACGTGTCACTAGACAAAAAGGAGAAAGCAACCGAAAACCAAATGAACTCTGAAGTTCCGCACGTCCTTTGTTTCTCTTCTGATACAGACCAGGTGGATCCTATTTCATTTATTATTAAAACTTCTCCTGAACTTCTAGAAATTGATGTCAGGGAAGAACATGTTTTCCATGGATAAGTGCTGTAAGACACCAGTAAGGAGAACATGTCTGCAAATGAGAGTGGGAATGTTTTTATTTGATCTAAATTGGAAATAGGAGAACAGGATAGACTGCTAAAAGCAACTCTAGCAATGCAATATGCAGTATCGGGAGAACAGAATCCTTTTGTTTCCTGACCTCAGCCTCATCAAACAAACCAAGAGAAAAGTGTTATTGAGCTGGAGGAATTTGTTTACTGGAAAGAATACTGAGGCGTTGCAATGGCATCTATAAAGCTAGGGATGGCACAGAACAGACCTATTCTGGATAAGAGCAGCAGCAATCATGCACAGATAACAACAACATCAAAAGATTAACTTTCATAAGCTAGAAAGAAAATTCTATCAATAATTTGATTCCTTTATTTAGCTGACAGCTGCACCTAAAATTGATCTCAATTATACTGACGTAAGATGTTTTAAAGATTGCTTAATTGACATGTGCATTTAATTCTCTGTGAAATTTTCCAATTCAATATGCTTGTGCCTTCAAAAATATATGATGTGGTTCACTGAATAACGGTGGAAAATATATTTCCAAAACTAATGCTATTTTTCTACACTGTAGAGTTAATGAAGCTAACTGTTTCTTAGCTCTTCTGCAGTGAGCTCTGGGAGCTCCTGATCATTCCTGATCATCTCGCTGTGATACAGAAAACTCTGTACTATTTGTATGTTGTATCCCTACCAAAAAAACCCTTCAGCATATGAATATTCTCATGCTCTGTATCATGATGTCCTATCTCTGGTATATGCAATTAACCATATGATCTATACGCTTTGCCTCCTGACATGATGACACAGCTTTGAAGTAGGAAAAATACAACATCATAATTTCCTTACTGAGTTATTTTATTCAATTCCTGAGTAATATTAAGCTTTATGTTTTTGGTTTTTATTTTCTGGAATTTATAGCCACTTTGGAATACTTACAGATGAATATAAGTAACAGCAGCCAATTCTTTTAGCTTATGTTCAAATTCTCCTCTTTTATGAGTAAAACTTAAATTGAGTAAGTATCCTATACATTCATTTCCAGTATATTGTCAAGCTTTTTCTACAACTTTATTCCTATTTCTAAGAAATAGGTACAAAAGAACATGAGACAAAAGAAATTTGAAATAATACCTTAAAGCCCATTAAATGTGCTTTTGATTTACATCATCATTCTTTGCAAAACCAAATTGCTCTAAAAGACAAGGTGGAACTTATCATCTGACAGCAGCAATGCACTTTGACTTTTGATAGACCTATTTCATCATGTGGGTGAGCTGTACACAGCAAAAAAAAAAAAACCCAACAACTTCAGCAAAACGTGTGCAATAAATCTTAAGACCCTTCCTCACACCTGCATAAAAGAGTTGGGTAAGCAGTTGAGTCTTGCAGAACATTCTGAAGGTCATTCTCTCGACCTCAGGCTCTCATGCACCAAAGCAGTGAAAGCAGGTGTCCTGCATACCTCATCTTATGCACCCTAATGTGACATCATGCCTTTCTGATTTGATATATTTCCCTGAGATGCCTGTTTTCTCATGCACTGAGGGAATTTGTTGATCTAGGAGATTAACAAAAGATCATTTGCGATTCCTCTGCAGATTCCCACAGTGTTGGGACATGATGCTTTGGATTGACTGAAGGGCTCATCATTTTCTAAGAAGCACGTCATTTTACCAGGTTTCTAAGGAATAATGTTGGAGGTGTGGTTTTATATTTTTGAGCAGTCAAATCTGATTTCTGCAAACTCTTCATTACAGTCCAAAGCTGAGCATCCTCTTGAGATTTATACTCTGAATGTTACTATCTCTTCTGACTACCGCTGATGTCAGAAGCTGAAATCTCAGATACTCGCCTAAAAAGCACTGACAGTTCATTTGATATTGAACAAATCGTAATCAAATTCAAGACTATTTCTGTATTTGTTCTCTTTTCACTACCTATTCTCCTCCCCCGCTGCTGCAAAGTCCTGCTATTGTGGACTATATGTGGTAAAGAAGTGAATGGCAGATGGTACTGCTCCATATTTAATGCCTTCAGGGGAGCACAACACAAATAAGTGTGGAGCATATGTGCAGTCCAGCTCATGTCAAACCCTCCTAAGTGCAGGAAGCAAAAGCCCTAAAAATGAGAGTCACATGGACAAAAAAGACACACTTCTGGTGTAAGAAACCTTACTGTTTTCTTATGAAGTTGGAAAGTAGTGAGATAAGGTAACATAGAACCCTGAGCAAGCTGTGCAGATGGAAGACCTTCCCCTTCCAGTATCCTCTTCTCCAACTTTTGAGGCAGCCTCCTTGTAAATAGAGTGCTTCTTGTTCTTCAGCCTGCTCTGCTTTTCTAGCATCACCTGGTGTGAGAAAAGGAGGGAACTGAGATCCTGGCTTGTCACGAGGGGATGGCTTACGTTCCTCCCTTAGATGAACAACAGTAGGAAGGAAATAAAGATCTCTGCCTGCTGTACCACATATCTTCTTTAGCAGCTGAGATGATGTGGTGTCAGTCTGGACAGCGAGGCTACTGCTGTGTCGTTTGCCTGAGCAGCAGAAGAAAAGCTTTGAGAAGACCCAAAGACTTGGGGTACACGCAGGGGGTTGATTTGGTGTCTAGACTGTCCCTTGCATATACACAAATAGCAGCGTCTCAGACAGTGAGCAGAAAGCAGGACTGCAGTGAGCAGCAGCTAATGCATCCTGTAACAGCAAAGCAGAACTGAGCAGCTCTCTTCTGCGAAGTGACAGATACAGCCTGCATTCAAAATAATAAACAAATGTATCACGCAGGCCATTTATTAACTAGATAGTGTGTGCTCTTCTCTCCATCCCTGCAGGTCTGAACAGACGCTTGGCATCAGCGATGCGGGCACTGTGCGGCCGCTGGCAGGGCAGCACGGCCGAGGTTCTGAGTCTTAGCGGGGCCGGCACCGGCCGCTTTTCGCAGCCGCTGTCTTTCCTTTGCCTTCTGTAGTGCCACCTGGCGTCGGCTCTTTGAATGAGGATGGATTTAAGTCTCAAGGCTTTTTTTTTTCAGAAGGCACTCTGAAGCTTCCAGCCCGATCTTTGCATGTACGCAAGCATCCTTTCCCTGTTACTGCAGGTGCACAACCAGCGATCTCCAGTTAGCCTGTCCTGCCAACTGCAGCTCTCCTCCTTTCTGCTCCCACAGTAACTTCAGCTGCAGACTTCAAATAATTGTAAAATCATAGAATGGTTTGGGTTGGAGGGAACCTTGAAGTTCATCTAGTCCCAATCCCCCTGCCATGAGCAGAGCTGCCACCCTTCACCATCTAGTGATCAGGCTGCCCAGGGCCCACATCCAAGGGGATGGGATCCACCCAAGAGAAAATAAACCTGCTGTTAAGTTCTTCTCTCATCTTATATCAGGGCTAATATTAACATTACCAGTTTCAGAGGTTCGTGCTGATAAGCAGCAACAGGTTAGTAATACAGCTTACCAATATGTTGCCATGTCAAACAAAGAACAGCTTTCAAACATGGTTTGGGTGTTGTTCTATTTTCTACAGCAAGACAATATTAGGCTCAGATCCTGGTGCTTGTTTCACCAAATGCCACGACTCATCATTTTTGTTCTGCTTGTCCCACTTCTTTATCAGCTCTGTTACCCCTGTGGGCTCATGTTGCAGTGGTTCAGCTGCACCTTCTCGCTAGCTGCTCTGTAGAGGAGCAGGATGGCTCACTGTAACTCTGCTTATCGTTCGGCCAACTGGCCTTCTGCTCTTATTAAATTACATGGTAGAAGGCTAACTCTGTTTTAGACATCGGAAATCCAGAGCTTGCTGGTTATTTGCTCTTTCCACCATTTCCATCTGAGAGCTGCACTTTTAAAAAATGTTTGCTTTCTTGGGACAACTTTCCCTATGTATAAATGAGCAGCAGGAGTGCAAGGCCTGGAGGGGAGCAGTGTTGCATCCCCCCCCGCACCACTTGGCCTGCAGTAATGTAAGACATTACACAGCAACAGTGAAGGGAAAATGGAAGCCATAAGCTAAGGCTGAATGTGCGGCAGTACTCCAGCCTCATGTAGGCAGGCAAGTCTAATGTAGTACAGCCACAGACACTCTTGGATAACACTTTTTTTCCAACAGCTTCAGATCATGGAATCAGAGAATCATAGAATTGCTCAGGTTGGAAAAGACCTTAAAGATCACGGAGTCCAACCACAAGCTAACCATCCTACCCTAACTCTAACAACCCTCCGCTAAATCATGTCCCTGAGCACCACATCCAAGCGGTTTTTAAACACATCCAGGGATGGTGACTACACCACCTCCCTGGGGAGCCAATTCCACTGCTTAACAACCCTTTCTGTAATGTTGTGAAGATGGTGTGAAGTTCTCCCACAGTAAGAGTTGCTTTTAGTTAAATATACCTGGGCACCTGGAATCAAAGTTGCCCATACCCAGAGGGCAGATGCCTCAATATCAGACAATTCAGGAACATTTCTGACTTTTGTCCAATATTTTCAGGTGTAGGCTCAGTCTAGATTGTTGAAATACTTCCTTCTTTCAATAAAGTAGAGATGGTCTCATTCTGTATAGAGCTCTTCATCTTAACTGTTGGATGAGCAGTTCCATCTGTTTTCCTCTCTGTTTCTATGCAGTAGAGGAAGCAGCTGGGAAAGGAAATGAATCTGCACAGTGTCCTGGACTAGATTCTGCTTTATTTGATTATTCAATCACATATTTGTATCATAGTGCCCATATAAGGCAGGATGATAATCCTTGCTATTGAGATCTGTAAGAAATCAGAAACAATTGAAGGCAAATCTCATTTATTCAAATAACCAGCAACTCACATGGGAGAAAATGTATTCCTGAAGAAGATTATTGGAAGACTTCTACACTACAGAGATTATGTCACTGTTACTATACTCTGTCCTTCATAAAGCAATAGTGGTAACTATAATCATAACCGAGTGAATTCAACTCTTCTCTAGAAAAATGATTCAATCTAAATAATTTGGAATGTAGCTTTCACTGCTCCTTCTCATACTGAGGAGAATACCATTTTCTGACCTTTAAAATGCTTATGGATTTAGATGGATAATGATGTATCTCGTCAGGTTTAGGAAACCCGAACAATCTGTTCATACAAACTTATGTTGCTGCTGTGCCTTCTTGAGATGCACCAAGTACACAACGCTGTCTTTAAACAGAAAACATTCAAAGGATAATTGCTGCTTTTAAAAACACTGAAAGCATTCTAAGTGGGAAGGAAAGAAGATTCTGTGGTTAATGTATAAGAAAAAGAGAAGTGCTTGGTTGTAAACCCGGACTGGACAGGTATTTCCTTTAAAACCTTGGGCAAAATGCTTCTTTGGTGCCTGTTCATATTTCCATATTTGATTCTCTGTGAAATGGGGATTATAGCCCTTGTCTGCCTCCAAGAATGCTGAAGTTGTTTGTGCAGGGCTGGATGCTCTGAGATGGAAGCTGTTATCTGATTATTGTTATAAATGGAAACACAAGTTATGGCTACGTAGGCTCTTAGTTAAAAGCTGATGCAATTACATAGAGGAAACCCACGAAACAAACCTCATTCACAGAGTCTCCACTTACTATCTGCGTGTTTCTGCTCTTGTGTCCTTATGTCTGTATCTGGGAGCCTCACTATCCCAGAATATGCTTTTATCAGTCTCTCAGATTTTCAGGAGGGAGAAAGCATTGAGATTTGCTTCCAACCCACCAGCTATCAGTGCCTTCAAGAAAGCTCTGAACAGTAAAGTACAGTGAAAGTTACCTACAGAAAAAAACTGTCCTGCCACAGAAGTGGGAAATGCTCTGCAGTTAGGAAGCAAACATTGCTCCCTTGCTAAAAGACACATTTGAAAATTGGCAAATCTTTGTAGCTCCAGTGCTGCTCTTTGTATCTGTAGCACTCCTATAGCAGTGGTGGTAACAATTTGCACTTCAGTATCCTGTAGCATCATCCACTCATCTGAGCATCTGAGAGCACATGATAGAAGCTTCAATTTACAAACATATCCACAAATCCATTATCTACTGATGTTTTAAGCCATGTTGAAGCCAAGGGATGTACTCCTACATTGTAAATACAGGTCTTAGAAGTCACCTTGTTAGACGTATTTATTGCACCTCTTAATTTAATGCAATAAGGTAGCTTTTAAAACCAGGAATAGCAAAACAATTCAATATTTTATAACAGGAAGGAAAGAAAAGCACAGAATTCACAAATTTAGATACACAGGACATTAATCACCAGGACAGGACATGGCAGAAATACCAAGAATTTGTCTTATTCTCTCAAGAAGACTGTGGATTGAAGTTAGTTTATGTTTTTCCTTGCAAATACCCATGAGTATACACAAGTTCTTCCTTGTACTGTGACTGAAGTCAATAATCTTCAAGAATTCTCATGAAAAAAACTCTCAGGCTGGTATGAGCTGGACTTTATGAGATGGATGATCAGCTTCCCAGGTATGAATGTTTCACTAAAGTGAAATGCATTTTTTTCTTTCATTATTTGTAGGAAGTAAAACCTCAGGATGTGTTCTGCAGGAGATGTTGTTACCTTGACAATCATTTCTGTCTAGAAATGTGGTACTTGATGATTTTTTATGTCTTTTCCAACCTGAGCAATTCTACAATTGAGCAGTTGATACATACTGTTTTCAAGGGACTAATTACAATAGTCAATACAAAGTTTTGGGAAGGAAAATGTTTCTTTTTCCCTCGTTTTTTAAGTAATTGTTTGCTTTATACATTTAGTACAGCCATAGATATAGCTAGTTCCATCATTTTCCTGACCGCTTCATTAGAAACAAAAAGAATCAATGTGAGGAAAACTCTCTCTTCACCAACAGGAAAGCAAAAAAATAAAAAAAATAAAAAATAAAAAATCAATAGTTATTTTTAAGAACATTACATAGCAGTACCTTCAGATTGATCCCTTCAAGAATTCACTGTGAGAAAAGTGCATAAATAAAACAGGTTCACATACAATCAAAAATATCCCTTGCTTATAAAATTGCAATTTTTTAAACATTTTAAACAAAAGCATAGCTAGAATTGGTTACCCCCAGCCAACTGGTTGCTCTTTCTTTCCCCCACAGCATGAGGAAAAACCTAAACTTTGACCTTGAGGCTTTCACACAGATGTGAGAGTTGGCTCTGGCACGAGACTTTTGCACCTGGGGAAATGAGTAAACAAAGTAAGGTTAAAAGAATACAAAAATCATCTCTGACCTTTCTGCTCTGTAGTGAAATTAGCTAAAACAACAACAACAACAAAAGAGAAAATTGATCCAAAAAAACTCCAACCACCTAGTTGCAAAGCATTGCAGGGCTCTGTAGAGCTTTGTTATTGACTTACGCTATATTTAATGAGTTATTTTTGCTCAGTGGTATTATTGCTTTTATTGAAATAATCCCATTACAAATGCATAAATACACATTTTTAAATTAGCCTGCTACACTGCATTTTTTGTATTCAAAGCATCTCAATTTGATAGTTTCTCTTGTCTCCTTTGTCAGGGCTGAGTACAGAAGAAGGCAATGCCACTTAGGAGGGACCTTCAACAATCACAGAGTCCAACTCTCAAACTGCTTTGGGGCTGATCCAAAGTTAAAGCATTTCCTCTGGGACATTACCCAAATGCCTCTTGAATAGTGACAGCATCAATCACCTCTCTAGGAAGCCTGTTCCAGTGTCTGACCACTCACGAGGTAGAAAGGTTTGTCCTAATGCCCAGTCTGACCCTCCTTCGGCACAGCTCTGAGCCATTCTCACACATCCTATCACTAGATAGCAGGGAGCAGAATTCGGTACCTCCCTCTCCACTTCCTCTCCAGAAAGCTGCAGAGAGCAGTAAGGTCGTGTTTCAGCCTACTCCAAACTTGACAGCCCAAATGTCATAGAATCATAGAATGGCCTGGGTTGAAAAGGACCGCAATGATCATCTAAGTTTCAACCCCTCTGCTATGTGCAGGGTTGCCAACCACCAGACTAAGCTGCTCAGAGCCACATCCAGCATGGCCTTGAGTGCATCCAGGGATGATGTCTTCCCCCTTTCCTCGCAAAACATGTCTTCAGCTCTGGTGCCAGCTTTGTTGCCCTCCTCTGGATGCATTCAGATATCTTATCATATTAAAATTCTGGAGCCCAGAACTGCATGCAGTAATACTCTAGATGAGGCTCCACCAACACTGAATACAGTGTGAGAAAGATCAAAAGCATTTGCTCTAAAATACTGAAGCCAAACATGGTCAAAACTCTTAAAGCTGAATACAACATGAAACATACATTTGGAAATACTAGCCCAGTTTTATTAAAGAGTTTCGTTCTCCAGGCTCTTTTCCAACATTATTATTCTGCTTTTAAAAATGAAATACTGGTCACGAACTCTGAAAAATGTTTTGACAGTATTTTTGGAGTTTTCAACAAAACAGAAGTGTTCTTGCAAAACATTTTCATCAAACTACAATTTGATCTGCTTTTTTTTCCCTCCCACTCTATATATGAGGCATAGCTGTGATCACAGAATCACCAAGGTTGGAAAAGACCTCTAAGATCATCCAGCCCAACTGTCCACCTACCACCAGTATTTCCCCACTAAACCATGTCCCTCAGTACAACATCTGAATGTTACTCGAGCACTTCCAAGGACGGTAACTGAACTGTATCTGTGGGCACTCCATTTCAGTATCTGGCCACTTTTTTTGAGAAGAAATTTTTCATACATCCACCCTGAATCTCCCCTGGCCGACTTGAGGTCATTGATGCTATGGGAAGGGTAGGAACTTAGAAAATATCTAGTAGTTTGAACTGCCTGTTTGCTGGCTGCAGTTAAACTATTTATTAGAAAGATACATAATGCTGCATGTCCCTGTGTAATAAATCACATTTAACATTGAGTGGGTTTTGGTGTGTGTCTGTATATGTTCGTGTTGGAAAGGATTTCTCTTCATGATTAACAGCACCTCTCCTATGAGGAGAGGCTGAGAGAGCTGGGGCTGCTCAGTCAGAACAAGAGAAGGCCCTGGGGATCTCATCAGTGTAAACATCTGAGGGAAGGGTGCACAGAGGAGGCAGCCAGGCTCTTTTTGGTGGTGCCCAGTGCCGGGACAAAAGGCCATTGGCACAAACTGGAACATAGGAGGTTCCTTCTGATCACCAGGCAGCACAGCATTTGTATTTTACTCTAAATATTGAAAAAAGTCTCAAAATAAAAAATGAAAATATCCTTAATTTTGCCTTCATACAGCTTATATCAAGGCTTCTGGCATCTTGTAAGTATTTCAAAACCAGTTTCTTTTTGGATACACATGTCAATTCTGTACTGTGTACTGTGACTTTCTGTAGGTACATAGCATTATGGAACAAACTTCAGGCTCCTCAATCAACAGAACAGTCAAAGTGAAGGGTGTGAAAGCAAAGAACTGGCCATGATTTTGTTAAAGTTGCAACAAATAGGCTATAATGCAGAACTAACATGCTCAGGAGGGTTAAGCTGTTTGGATCAAATTCTCTCTTTATCTGAGGCTTATTCATGTACAGGGAAAAGATCCACTGAAATACAGTCACAATACTTCACTCTAAAACATATGGCCTTCCCAAAGTTAGATCTGCAGACACCTTTAAGAGCCTCTTAACACTGCAGATGCAGCATAGTAGGGCTGTAGGCATTATGGGGCTGCAGATGAGGAAAATAGGTGCTCAGATACAGAAGCCAACTGGTGCTGGTTCAAGGGACTTCCATTTGCTAAGGCACAGATAGCATCCTCCATTGTCTCCAGCCACCATAATTCTTGACATTTGTTATATGACACTGAAAATATGTCTAACTGGCACAGTGAAATGCTGGAGGTGTCAGCATGATTACTCTTTTTGGTATTCCTCCAAAAGCTAGAGCTATGTAACGTACTGTGCCCTGCAGACATAATCATAAAGGAGTTAAGACAACCAGAGCAATTAGGCCTCAGGTTTTTATAAGAATAAGAATCTTTTCTTAGCATTGCTGTATGAACATAAAAAACTAAACAATCAAAAGGGACTGTAATGCCCTCTAGTCTGATCTTGTGAGTAGCATACACTCAACACTTAGATGGTAGCTCCTGAGTCAGTTTGTGTTTGCTCAATAAGCTTGCAACAGACGCCTGATTTAAAATGTTCAAGATTTGGAGAAACGTTGTGCCCTTCAACATCTCTCTCCACTAATTAAATATGTTCACTGAATTTAAAACACAGATTTTTCTAGCCTTACTTTGCCAGTATTCAGCTTCCATCTTCTACGGGATTTCACTATACATTCGTCTGTCATAAAGCTCTTCCTTATGTAGGAACTCTGAACACAAGTCACTTTAAGCTTCTGTGGATAAATTAAATTCTTTGTTTAGTCACTGTTGGTATTTCAAAAGAATGCACTCAATTCCATTTGCTGATGTTTTTTTCTGCACTAAAAAAATCTGAAGGGTAAGAACTTCAGTTTTTTAATAGTGTAATGCTCAGAGGCAAACAGCAACGTGACCTGAGCTATATGATAAGAACAAATAGTTGATATTTTTTCATTCTCACTTTTCAAAAATAAAATAAATTAAGACATTATTCTGCATGTCCATAAAAATGCTGGGGAATACCTTAAGCCTTTATTTAACTGACCATAGGTCACTAGTACTGGAACCGGTAGAGTCTAGATAACCTGCATATGGTAGCCAACTGCCACATCAGCTAGCATTTCTAAGGCAGGATTGCAGGGCAGTTCTTTTCACAAAGCAGAGACCTTAAAGATCATGGAGTCCAACCACAAGCTAACCATCCTACCCTAACTCTAACAACCCTCCACTATATCATGTTCCTGAGCACCACATCCAATGGTTTTTAAACACATCCAGGGATGGTGACTCAACCACCTCCCTGGGAAGCCAATTCCAGTGCTTAACAATCCTTTCTGTAAAGTTGTTTTTCCCAGTGTCCAACCTAAACTTCTCCTGGCACAACTTGAGGCCATTTCCCTTCATCCTATCACTGGTGAGAAGAGACCAATTCCACTCTCACCACAGTTACCTTTCAGATACTGGAAGAGAGCAGTAAGGTCTCCACTCAGCCTCCTTCTCCCCAGACTGAACAGCCTCAGTTCCTTCAGTCTCTCCTTGTAGGATATATTCTTCAAGCCCTTTACAAGCCTTGTTGCCCTTCTCTGGACCTGCTCCAGCACCTCAATGTCCCTTCTGTACTGAGGTGCCCAAAACTGAACACAGTACTCGAGGTGAGGCCTCACCAATGCCCAGAATGACTTCTCTAGTCCTGCTCATCACACCATTCCTGATACAAGGCAGGATGCTGTTGGGTTTCTTGGCCACCTGGACACATTGCTGGCTCATATTCAGCTGGCTGTCCATCAGTACACCCTTTCTGTCAGGCAGCTTTCCAGCCACTCTTCCCCAAGCCTGTAGGGTTGCTTGGGGTTGTTGTGACCAAAATGCAGGACCCTATTTAATTGACCCGTATTGAAACTCGCAGAGTTAACCTTGGCCAATGATCCAGTCTATCCAGATCCCTCTGTAGTGCCTTTCTCCCCTCAGGCAGATTAACACTCCTTCCCAGCGTGGCATTGTCTGCAAATTCACTAAGGGTGAAATTTACTGAGATCTGTTCAGCCAGGCAAGAAGCAGCCGATACTTTGGCTGGATCAGAGCTAGCTACAGCATGCTGTCCAGGATGTGCATGCCAATCAGTTGGCTTGCCAATAGCAGATCAAGCAGGGAGAACTAAGTCCTCTTCTTTTTGAGAGGGCATTAACTGAGATCTTACAACTCTCATCTGCTGACTTTGACAACATTTTTTTCAGTTTATATATTTGTGATCTACTAAATTTGTTTTAAATTTGTCAAGAGACCTAACAGTTACCAGGACAAACTGACACATGGCAAAATCACATACACCTCAATCCTTGGGGAAATGAGGCTATATAGTACATTACATATACATTCCTAATACATTAATTATACATTGTAATACATTCCTTAATAGCGTAACAGAATTGACTGCTATGACACTATTTCAGCAGCGTAACATGGGATGCAGTTTTAGTGAAATTGACAAGTCTAAATTAGTGATTGTATTCCGCTTGAAGACACACATCAGTCACGCTGTTCTAATAGCATGTTTCTGTCAGAGAATCACGGGACGGTTTTAACTGGAAGGGACCTTAAGGATAACCTAATTCCAACCCACCGCCATGTGCCACTTGTCCTTCCTATGCGGACCCGGAGCACGCCCGGAACGGCGGACCGTCGGAACCCCGACGCGGTGGCGGCGGTGCGGCGGCGCGGCGGCGGAGGGAGTTGGGAGCAGCGCGCAGCGATGCCGCCCCCCGCGCGGGGCATTGTGGGTGCGGAGCGGACGCCGCTGCGGCTTTCGGCGGTTCTGTTAAAATGGCGCCGTAGGCAGCGGCCCAGCGTGCAGCCGGCTGCTTGCACGGGGCTGCCGGCGCCGCCTCTCCGCCTGCCTCCTTGCCTGCCGCCGCTCGCCACCGCCCCGCTTTTCCGTCCTGCTGGGCGGCGATGGCGTCCCCGGACCAAAAATCGCCCAATGTTCTGCTGCAGAACCTCTGCTGCCGCATCCTGGGCAAGAGCGAAGGTAACGGCTTTCCTCAGCTCCGGGTCGCTGAGACCGTCAGGGCGGGGGTGGTCGCCGGAGCCGCGTTCCGCTGTCTCGTCTCCGGCCTCAGCTCGGGGCCGCTGTGTCGGTTGGTGAGGCGGGAGGGAGCCTCGGCCGCTTGCGTAAGTTGTGCGTGGTGCAGCCCAGGCGATGGATGGCTCCGCTCTCTGTGGCGGGGAGGCGGAAAGAGAGAGCTGCGTCCGCTCCTCCGCCCTTAGAGTTGCTCTCTTTGTGAGCGCTGCTCCCGATTCGTGGCCAAGCTTTCGTGATCGCCTTTTCCACGTGTGGGTGATGGCTTCTTCCCCTTTTTGTAGTTGTGAAGTCCGGTATGTTCTTTTCCTCCTTTCGTGCCACTGTCACTTGGAAAGTCACCCCAGGTTACCTTGAGGTGTTTGCGTGACAGCATTGAACAACTTTGAACTGACTGTATTCCTGCTCCTTGAAGTATGGAAAACAAGAGATGAGCTCTAAGTGTACTCCATTCTCTTTCTCCCCCCTCTGTGCTTTCAGAGGTCTGCATTCAGTTACCCTCAGCATTGTCTGTTTGAATCTCCAAAACCACCGTAAGTTCCCACTTCCAGAATTGTCACTGTCTAACAATTCAGTGTCAGGAATTTCTGGTGTGAAGCTTTTTCAGCTCCTACTCTTCCCCAGCCTCCTTCGAGTCAGTGTTAGCTTACAAGCTGTGTAACGCCTCTTATGCTTTTATGTAATCACATTTATTTTAGTCTGGTTATATATGAAAAGGTATTTCACAGCAGCCTTCCATTCAAAGATACTATAATAGCTTTTATTTGAAAGCTGTTTTTCATTTTTCTTTTGGAAAATGTTTTATTATTCAATTAGTGTATATGTTCACGCGCAAGGGCACTTGTAGCATTTCACTGCCTAAAATCTGTAATTATTGTGTTAATTCTACCTTAGACTATTGTTATTTTTAATTTATTGGGGTAGAAGAGCTCTCTTTGCGGCCATTATTTCTATGCTATTGATACTGTGTTGCTGGGTCCTGTTTTCCTGATGACTTTTCCTTAGTTCTGAGAGGAACTGCAACCTGAGCTTAATCTGGGATGGTTTCTTGATGTTGAGTATCTTATTTAGGCCTATGACACATAGGGTGTGAGAGCACAAAGCTCCATGCTTACCATTCATGGTGTGAGTACTGGGAAAAAGTGGGATGCTTCCCCTGACTTTGGATGAAGCCTTAGTTCCAATGCATTTCCTTCTGTCAGGAGTGTGATTTTTATTTGGAAGCATTGCTTGCAGAAAGCATGGAAGAGAATACAGGTATTAAAAAAAAAAAAAAGTATTGAATCTATTCCAGTATGCTTGGGTTCCACTCACATACTTAAGATGGCTTGTGTACTTGATAAAGAAAAGGGAAATTCTGCCCAAAGTCATGGTAGGCTGCCTTGTGCCGCTTGCAAAATGCACTGTGTCTGCTCGCTTATCTGAGGATTTGCTTGACTCTGTCAGCTCCTACTGAAGGATTTATTAAAATATTGACTAAAAATTGTGTGGGCTCTCTGCTATGTTTACTGTTGCTATAGTTCGTTGTGTTTGGCAGATAGGCAGACTATCCTTACCTGTTCTTTATTCTTGTGATACAAGAGACCCAAGCACTTCTGACACCAAGTTTCTCAGGGAACAGGGAACTGTTTTTTTAGCTGGCCATCAACCCAGCTATTGGTAGACAGTTCTGGGAGACTGTAATACAAAGTTTCTGTGGGAGAAATCCCAGTCATGGAAGGTGTTCAAACTTGTTGGTTTTTTTTCCTCTTGTGTCTTTCGCCTGAGTCTCCTTTTCTTTTCTGGGACCAAGGGAACCAAGGGACAAATTGAGACAATAAGGGAGCTGTGTTGCTGCCAGTGTCCTCTGTTTTAGAGTATCATGTATGTGCCCTGGTGGCAGGGGAGCAACCAGTAGCTTCTTGTTCTTCAAGCTTTTAACTCTGAATACCTTTCAGCATAGGAAAAGAGGCTTAGCTACTTAGGAGATTGAAATTCAAATTCCAGTAAGAAGTTGTGTTTTGTTTTGTGTTTTTTTTTTTTTTTTTTTTTTTAAATAAACCAGTAACAAGAAGCAAAAGCTAAGTGCAGACAATCATCTTTATGCACTTGTGTAGTTATCTTGCTGTGAACTTGGCTTGAAATTCTAGCTTTTGGTACCCTCCTAGAATAAGCACTCAAATGAAAAGCAAGTTATGAAAGCAATTAGGAAAAATGTTGTGGACTAATAATGGAAAGGAGTTGAGATGATCTAATGGATCTTCCTGCTTGTGCATTCCTTGGACCTCTCTGTGCTTCAGAGGGCTTCATCTGCTTGGTTGTGCTTGTTCTCAGTGCTTGTTTGCTATTATGTTCATGCGGAAGCCATGGCATCAGCAGGAGCTGAAGGATTCCATTCATATAACATCTATGGGAGTGTGCTGTAGCTGATGTGGGTGATGATATCTGTGTGTGCAGCCTGCAGTGCTGTGCTTGAAGCCTTCAACAAGTCTGAGTCCCTTATCTGCTGGACGTTCTCTAGCTCCTGCCTGTGACCATAGTGCCACAATATTCCTAGTTGGAAGGAGCTCACAGGTATCATCGAGTACAGTTCCTGGCTCCACACAGCACCACCCTGCATTCAAACCCTGTGTCTGAGGGTGGTATCCCGGTGCTCCTTGCACTCTGGCACTGGGCTCCGTGCCCACAGCCCTGTGCATCCTGCTCCATGCCCACGGCGCTGTGGTGCAGCCCCTTTCCCTGACCCCCAGCTGCCCTCCCCTGACAGCTCCATGCCGTTCCCTCGGGCCCTGTCGCTGTCACACAGAGCAGAGCTCAGCGCTGCCCCTCTGCTCCCTGTGAGGAGCTGCAGCCGCCATCAGGCCTCCCCTCAGCTCCTCTGCTCTGCGCTGAGCACACCCAGGGCCCTCGACTGCTCCTCGCACACCTTGCTTTACAGACCCTTCCCCATGTTTTCAGCCCTCCTTTGGATACTCTCTAATAGCTGTATGTCCTTTTTGCACTTTGATGCCCAAAACTGCACCCAGTACTCAAGGCCACTCATTGAAAATCCATGTTGAAGTGAATTTGTATTAGAATGCAGTGTGACCACAAGAGGTTCCCAGTAGCAGATCTGCCTTCTCTCTCTGTCTGTTTCTGAGATCATCTGCTATATGGATAGCTTCCTTTGTTTCCAAGGGACGAGAGTTTCCTGCATAGGGCTTGTGATTGTTTTTGGGCAAACTGAGGTATTCAGTTTTCAGTTATCCCTGCTTGGGGACTCCAGCAGTTAAACAAGGTTGCATGCTGCTCTGTGAGTGTGAATTTAATGCTCCTGACAAAGCTTGGCTACTTTTCAGAAACCTCTGGGAAGTCTTAGGCAGTCCTACTTTGTACACTGCTATGCTAGCATGACAGTTGTAAGAGTACATCAAACAGTACTGTAGTTCCTAGTCAGGCTATGTCTGTTTGGTTTTGAATCATAAAAAGATTTTTTTATGCCAGACTCCTTTAGTGCTTCTGGAGGTGAGCATGCTCTAGAAGGTGGTATTTGAGTCTTTAGGCAACAGTTTGCTATCTAAAGTCTGCTCTACGGTCTTAATTTAGTATGTATAATCTCAGAGGTTTTCCTGTTGCATTTTTATTATTTAAGTTCAGATCTATTGGCATAAATGTTTAATTTTCATGGGAGAGAGAATACAGAGTTCCTTAAAAAATTGAGATGGAGATTGAAATGCATGTAATAACAGAAGCAAATGCAAGTTGATAATTTAGAAGAAAGTCACAGCAAGGAATTCCAGGCAGACTGCCTGCCCATGTTTGCTGGTAAGTCAATGGGACCATCCTCAAATCTGTTTCTGCAATTGTTTCTGTTTCTCCTTTTGTATGAGAGGGATGTGGATAACTAAAAGGACTGCTAATTAAAAATTTAGCAGCATACTTCAAATGTTTAAAATTAACATGAAGAGAATGTTTTTACATTTTATAACTTGTTTGGTTTTTTGTTACACATAACTAGCTTAAACTAGGAACAGTGTAGAACAGCATTCTACACTGGCATTTTAGCTTCTCAGTTTTTTCTATTAGTTTATCAGCCTGATCTAGTGGGTGGCAGCCCTTCCCACAACAGGGATTTGAGCATAATGATCTTTAAGGTCAGTTCTAACCAAAGCTGCTCAGTGATTCTGTATGGAATAATATTAATGTAGTTGTTTTGGTTTTTTTTCTGATAGTAATTCATACTGATAAAACTTTGATACAGCTAAAAAGCATAAGTAAGAGAGCAGCTGAGTGTGGCAGTTAAGTTTTACAGTTTTGATCATAGAATCATAGAATTGCTGGGTTGGATGAGACCTTAAAGATCATGGAGTCCAACCACAAGCTAACCATCCTACCCTAACTCTAACAACCCTCCGCTAAATCATGCCCTGAGCACCACATCCAATGATTTTTAAACACATCCAGGGATGGTGACTCCACCACCTCCCTGGGAAGCCAACTCCAGTGCTTAACAATCCTTTCTGTAAAGAAGTGTTTCCCAGTATCCAACCTAAACTTCTCCTGGCACAACTTGAGGCCATTTCCCTTCATCCTGTCACTGGTGAGAAGAGACCAATTCCACTCTCACCACAGTTACCTTTCAGATACTGGAAGAGAGCAATAAGGTCTCCCTTAGTGAGATGGGAGACCTTTTCCCCAGACTGAACAGCCTCAGTTCCTTCAGTCTCTCCTCGTAAGATATATTCTTCAAGCCCTTCACAAGCCTTGTTGCCCTTCTCTGGACCTGCTCCAGCACCTCAATGTCCTTTCTGTACTGAGGTGCCCAAAACTGAACGCTGCACTCGAGGTGAGGCATCACCAGTGCCAAGTCCATGGGCAGGATGACTTCCCTAGTCCTGCTCACCACACCATTCCTGATACAAGGCAGGATGCTGTTGGGTTTCTTGGCCACCTGGACACACTGCTGGCTCATATTCAGCTGGCTGTCCATCAGTACACCCTTTCTGTCAGGCAGCTTTCCAGCCACTCTTCCCCAAGCCTGTAGGGTTGCTTGGGGTTGTTGTGACCAAAATGCAGGACCCTATTTAATTGACCCGTATTGAAACTCGCAGAGTTAACCTTGGCCAATGATCCAGTCTATCCAGATCCCTCTGTAGTGCCTTTCTCCCCTCAGGCAGATTAACACTCCCTCCCAGCTTAGTGCAAACTTAGTGAGGGTGCACTCAATCCCCTCATCAAGATCACTGATAAAGATGCTGAATAGGAGCGGCCCCAGTACAGAGCCCTAGGGGATGCCACTTGTGACCGTCTGCAAACTGGATTTAATTCCATTGACCAGCACTCTTTGGGTCTGGCCATCCAGCCTGTGTTTCATCCAGCAGAGCATGTGCCCATCCAAACCGTGGGCAGCCAGCTTCTCCACGAGGATGTTGTGGGGGACAGTGTCAAAGACCTTACTGAAGTCAGGTAGACCACATCGGCAGCCTTACCTTCATCCACTAAGTGGGTCACCTTGTCATAGAATGAAATCAGGTTTGTCAAACAGGATCTACCATTGATAAACCTGTGCTGACAGGGCCTGATACCGTGGTTGACCTTTAATGGATCCATGATGGCTCCTGAGATCATCCAGTCCATAACCTTCCCTGGCATCAAGGTGAGTCTGATAGGTCTGTAGCTATCAGGATCATCTTTCTGGCCCTTTTTGAAGATGGGCATCACATTTGCCAGTCTCCAGTCCACTGGATCATCCGTGGATAGCCAGGACTGCTGAAGAATGATGGAGGGTGGCTTTGCAACCACATCCGCCAACTCACTCAGCACTCCACAGTGCAATCCATTCAGCCCCATGGACTTGTGAGCATCCAGCTTTTGGAGCAGGTCCAAAAATCTCACCATGGATTATGCAGGGCCTATTCTGTTCCCTATCCCTGTCTACCAGTGCAAGGGGCTGCGTTCCCAGTGAGTAACAAGTCTTACTATTAAAGACTGAGGCAAAGAAGGCATTAAGCACCTCTGCCTAATCCTTATCCTTTGTCACTGTGTTGCTCTCTGCACCCAATAAGGAATGGAGATTCTCTCTTGCCCTCCTCTTACTATTGGTATATTTATAGAAATATTTATTGTTGTCTTTCATCTTAGTGATTAAGTTCAGTACTTGCTGGCTTTGGCCTTTTTAATTTTCTCCCTGCACAGCTTCACTACATACTTATGAGGATTAAAAGTTGCTTGCCCCATCTTCCAAGGACTGTAAACTTTCCTTTTGTTCCTGAGTTCCTGCTAAAGGCCTCTGTTCAGCCAGATGGGTCTCCTTCCCCATCAGCTCATCTTTTGTGATTTGGGGTGGTCAGCTCCTGCACTTTTGAAATAAACTTCCTGTCGATGGTTTATGGGCTGCTTCAGCCTGGTTCCATGGCTAATGGGGGGGGAGGGGGGAGGAGGGGAACCATGGACCCATGCCCTGGGAAAAGGGATGAAGAGCTGGGCCTAAAAACAAAACAGAAGCAATGATCTGAGGAGCAACAAACTGATTTACTGAATAAGTTATTGGCATGCAAAATAACATGCTATGGTACAATATAATTAGAATTGGAGCTAATAAATAAGATTAAACGAGTGTCTGAAAAGCTTAAGGCCTTACTCTAAGTAAGCTGAGTTGATACGGCACCCACAACAGGGATGAGTCAGGTGGTCAAAAAGAAGGGGAATCTCATGATCTGCAATCAGTTTTTTTTATCTTTCCCTCTGGGGGGAAATGGTAACAGAACAACAAACAGTCCTCTAGGAGGTATAGTTATTCTCTTCTGGAACTGGAGCATTAACTCTAACTCTCAGTGCACTATGTGATATTATGATGTGGAATACTGGTAACAAATCATAAAACTATAACACTTGTTTAAAGTGTTCCCAGCCTTCCTCGGCTACTATGCCTTCCAGAGCTACCTCCCAAGGGGCTCTCTAAACCATGGTCCAAAGGAGACCAAAGTCTGCTCTCTGGAAGTCCACGGTAGCAGCTCTGCTGATTCCCCTCTGTGGTTCAACAAGGACTGAAAAATCTATCATTTCATGATCTCTTTGCTCCTGGTGGCCTCCAACCTTTACATCCCCCACGAGATCTTCTGTGTTAACAAACAGCAGGTCCAGGATTTTGCTTCCCCTTGTTGCCTCCTTCACCAGCTATGTCAGGAAGTTATCTCTCACGCGCTCTAGGAACCTTTGGGACTGTTCCCTATGTGCTGTATCATAAATCTAGCAGCTGTCTTGGAAGTTGAAGTCCCCCACAAGAACAAGGGGGAGAGATCTCAAGACCTCACCCTGCTATCTATGAGATATCTTATCCACTTCTTCATCCTGGTTGGGTGACCTGTGGCAGACTCCCATGATAATGTCAGTCTTATTGGCTTTTGCTTTTATTCTGACCCATAAGCTCTCAACCCTATAATCACTATCATTAATTTCCGTGCACTTGCATTCTTTCTTAACACAGAGGGCTATACCACTGCCTTTCCTGCTTTGCCTATGGCTTTTCAAAAGTCAGTAGCCATCAGTCACAGCACTCCAGCTGTGTGAGTCATCCTACCTTGTTTCCATAATGGCAACTGTATCATAGTTATCCAACCGCCCAAGGATCTCCAGCTCCTTCTGTTTGTTATCCATGCTGCATGCAGTGTAAATGCACCTCAGCTAGGCCACCTTTTGGGTGGGATAAGCTCTAATACTCTCTTGACCATGTTCAGGTGTTTCTGTAGCCACCGACCTCATCGCAGCCCTTGTGTTCTTCCTACATAAAGGTGTGTTGTCCTCTTCCTTCACCAGGGTACAAATCTTACTAGCACATCGCCCTCCCACAAGCACTGGCATGTTATGTACAGACTCCTTTCTAGTGAGCATTTTTTCTTGAGCATGTCTTAGATTACAGTGGTTGTGTTTGAGTAGTTTCCAGCAGTAGTCATTCAAAGCCACGTGTGGACCATTGCATGTGATTTAGAGTGTCATTGTTTCACAATGACTTTATGAAGTGTTGAGTGGGGAGAGACAGCTGGCTAGAAGAATTACTAGTGGAGAGAGTTTGCTTTCTTCAAGAAACTAACTACTGTCTGATTTATTGAACTTCTTTTAAAAACAGTTGTCCTGGAGTTTTAGCTTGCATTCTGAACTGCAGGCTTCTTGTAAATATAATGGCCAAGTTATCTTCCTTTTTCATGAACACTTCCTTTGAATTTCATCTTGTGCTGTGTCTCCACCACATTCTTCTTATGCATTGCTTCTCCATGGTCCACTTATACTTTCTATGACTTTAAAATGTCACCTGCCTTTGGCTGTAATTCATCTTGAATCCTGTGTTGTTTGTAGGAAAGTGTAAATGGTTGGGTAGATGGTAGATATTGAATTATTGATAGCTTGCTCTGCTCTAGGGTGAGACAGTCATACTGAATCACTTTCTGATGGGAAAGTGTGTACACATATATTGACACACGGCTATGTATTTTACGCTTGCTTGCCATCTTAATGATCTTTGAGGCAATTAAATACGTCTGTTAGTTGTGAATGACGTGATTCTTTATTCCGCTGACAGACATCTGAATTAAATTACATTTAAGCACTACAGGTGAAGTTATGTTACACACTCATAACAAATAATCTGCTGCTGAGGAGCCTTCCTTAGCGATGTGTTCTCCTTGTGTGACAATTTGGACTCTGTATGAATGAGACAAGAAAATCTGTATAAATTGAAACGTGAAGTCTTACTATGGTACTTTTGAATTTCCAGTGCAAATCTGTATGTGTATTAGTATTAAATGTGGTGTAGTATTAAATGTGGAGGTTGGTGGCCCTGCCTGTGGTGGAGGGGTTGAAGCTTGATGATCCTTGAGGTCACTTACAACCCAAGCCATTCTATGGTGTAAGGAGTGGATTTCTTTGAACCATACCGTTAGTCATGTAGCACAGTTAATCTGCAGCATTCCTTAATGGAATTGTAAGTTTTTGACTTGAGACCTTTCTCAGATGCCTTGTTAGGACAGTATGGAAAAACTTGGCTAGGTTTCTGTGCTTTAACTAGTTTTGCTATCGCTAATGTTGACATAGAAGGTTGTTTATGAGGTTATTTATGAGCTTTGTTAAAGCTTTCCTATTACAGAAAAAAACAACCCTGCTACTTACTGTTGATAACATATCTATTGTGCTTTTATTAGCCTGAGGACTTAAGTTTAAATCTCTAAAACTTCTATCTGGAGATCTTCACACATATTTCTGCTTCTCTCATCATCAATATTCTATTGCAATGCAAAGAGCACACGTAGTCTTAAATTCTAGTGTCGGAGGGAGATTGGAAAACATATAAATAGCCAAGTTGAAGATTTTTCTTCCATTAGCTAGGAGGTAAGTCCCAGTTATGATATCAGTCTCTCACACAGGTGTGCACAACCAAACAAGAGCAACAACAAAAAAAGCGCCTTACAGCTGTGTGTAGCTGTCATCCTGAGTCAGTTCTTATGGAGAAATAAAATTCCGGAGAGCCTTTGGAGACTGTATATATCTCTGCTGGATTTTGTAATCCCTGCAGCAGATGACTGAAGATAGTAAACTCAGTTGTATGTTTGTTTGAATTTGACCTTAAATTGTAGAAACACAGGGAACAGCAGAGAGGAAACACAGCATTTTAACCTTTTTGAAATGCTGACTTACGTTTTCTTTAAATTTTCTTGGGGAGGAGGGGGGAAAGAAAGTTGTATCAACACAGTGAATACATCATTGCTTGCAAGGCAAAGCTGTGCATTGTTAGTTGCTGTAAAATTGGAGGGAAAACGAAAGTGTTAAGATATACATTTTGTGATATACTGCGGGATCATAGATGTACAGGAAGTCTGTAAATCCACCAAGGTTACGTTTTTGTTTTTTTTTTGTAGAGTTCTATTTTAAGTTGTATCTTCAGAAATACTTCAGAATTATTCAGCTGCAGTACTGCCAGCTTGTGCTATTATTCCTTGTGGCTCTTCAGAAATTTCTCAGATCTTCCATCCTCCACATCTGTTCATTCATGCTATCTGGCTGCAGGCTGGGCAGGAGGTGGTGTCTGATATTGCTAAAGCTGTGCTGGCAGACCAAAGAGAATGCTTTACTGCTGAGCTTATGCTACATTCTGAACCCCCTCAGGGAAGGTTATTTGAAGTTTGTTCTGCCAGTCCTCTCATGGAGACCTCAGGGAATCGTTTTAATGTTATTATTTTTTAATTTAAAGGGTGATAAGAGAGAATAGTGGAAGTGGATGTGAAAGTTAATTTCTAAACATTATTTTCCTTAGGAACAATCACAGCAATGTTTTCTGTATGCAGGCCGAATTGCGTGACTGTGGCAAGTCCTGCACAGCTTTTCAGACTGTTGGGTGCTGCAGAGCCTCCTGAAATCTAATAGCTGAGCAGGCCTAAGTGTCTCTTCAACCAGCACAGCATGGGAAATATTAAATTGCATATGTTTAATTTGCAGAGTGTGTACAGGTGTGTTTGAACTGTTGTTAATCTCCCCCAGGGTAAGCTGGACTTCACTGCCCTCTGGTTAGAAGTGTATCTGAGTAGCATAATATAACAGTATCTGATCTAAGCTGAGTACGCTTTATGCCAAGTTCATTCACAGCTATGTAATCTTGTGCCTTTAACTTCTTTGCTTTTTTTTTTTCTTTTAACAGTGCTTTAGCAGTCTGCTTAACTGAGTGGGTTTCCCTTTTTTTTTTTTTCTTTTTTAGCTGATGCAGCCCAACAGTTCCAGTATGCAGTGAGAGTTATTGGAAGCAATTTTGCTCCTACTGTCGAACGGGATGAATTTCTCGTGGCAGAGAAAATCAAGAAAGAACGTACGTGCGTTTCTGTTTATTCCTCTGAAGGTGGAAATGTTCTGCCTCACCTAATACTGATTACTGTTGTTATTGCCTGCCCCTGAAAATCTTGTGATGGCAATTCTATGAATCCCCCAGTTGCTCTTCTGAGTTCAGATGCTCAGTTTAAATTTCCCTTGCTTTTGTACAAGCCATTGACTTTCCATCTTAGCCACCACAGAAATAAAGAGCAATTTACATTACTTTTCTTTCATTTTAATATTATTCTGACTTCATAAATTCATATTTCTTTTTGGAAGACTGATGCCTTTGAGGTATGCTTTTGCACAATTAACTTCATGAGCACGTATGAGCACGTGAATCTTAATGAATGACCATCCTGGGGATGGATGGAATCACTGTTCATGCAACTTACCTGATATTTCTTGCCTTTTGTTTTCCTAGAAGTTTATTTACAACAATCTTCCCAAAGCCAAAACATTAGACTGTGACAGTAAGTTATTGCAGTTACATTCCGCTCTGCTCTGTGCTGCTCTGAGTGTTGAGCTCTTAATCCCATTGGAGCGTGAGGCATTCTTATAAAGCCAAGTAATGCTTTCAGCTCTACAGTAGGATGTTCAGGAGCAGTTACTGATTAAATTAAAGCTTCTATTTGTGCTCAGGAACTTTGAACATTTGGTCAGGATGATTGAATTAGAATAACTGAAGCCTGTGGTTGTAACCTTTTGAAGTACCTTTGTATTTTTTTTGGTAATGCAGGGCTTCCGCTACTTACTCACAGACAAATAAGCTCATCAGAATTTCTCTAGATACAGCTGTAAAACCCTGTATTCTACAGTATACACTTTCCTGCTTGAGTTTCTGTATCTTTTGGCCAGCACTAGGCAGCACTGCAGTGTATACGCTTCTTCTGCTGGGGCCTGTTGCCCCAGTGAAGTTGATTATCTCCATCATCCTCCATCTCCTCAATTTCAGCTTGTAGGCTGATTTTAGTGTCATGGAATAACTGACTGGATATATCCCCCAACTTTACATTTATTTTGGAGTTACTATGTGGTAGGTGATTTAATTGATTTAAAAAAAAAAAGTACATGGCAGTGCCTTTTAATACTAATTAGCATTTCTGTTGTCTAGCAGCAACTGTTTTATGATTAATGTTTCTTTAATGTTTGCCTTACCTTTTTTATACATGACTCTTTCTGGTGTAAAGTTGGCTTTCTGAAGATGTCTTTAAGCTTAAAAATACTCCTCTTAGCAAAGACTTCTGTTACATAACAGACAGGGATCAAAACTTACTTTCCTTTATATATTGAAGTTCTACGACCTTGAAATTCTTCTTAACTTAGAACAAGTGGCATTGCTACTTTATTTCTGTATTAGGCAGTGAAAGCAAGAAAGGAATGATAGTTTTAATGAGTTGCTTTATAGTGTTCTTAACCCATATCTGCTTTCAGTTATGTGCTGATTCCCAAACCCTACAGAAAGGCACGCTTGATTTTAAAAGGGCTTTTTATTGTTATATGTATCTTTGGAAAAATATCTTTGTTGCTGTAAGAGAAACGGTTACTACTTACATTTTGTCGTATCCTGTGCAAGAACTTTGAAGGGTAGGAATGCAGATAATGTGAAAAAAAACTCATAAGTCTGAGTAAGTAATGCAAAACAGTTAAGCATCGTTATGCTTTCTTGGTTATGTTTTCCTATTTACCAAAATAAAATATAGTTTCTGACATGACTATTATTCTTGTTGTAGTTCTTTTCATCTATATTTATCTCTTTCAGTTGTGCGACAAAGAAGGGAAGCAGATGCTGCTTTGTTTTCAGAACTCTACAGAAAGCTCGGTTCACAGGTAGTGTAATAAACATGTAAAGAAACTGAAAGCACACTCATATTCTTTTGATATTAGAGTTGTTTTTGGATAGTGCTCAGATCAGTAACTTCTTTATTTTCCTTTTCTTTCTTTTTTTTTTAACTGAGAGGAAGATTGAGCACTGGATCAGGTTGCCAAGGAAAGGTGTGGAATCTCTGTTCTTGGAAATGAATTCAACAGCTGACTAGGCACAGCTCTGGGTAGTCTGCAGTATATAGTCTTGCTTTTGAGCAGAGGTATTGAAATAGATGATCGTCAGAGGTCTTTTCCTGCTTCAACCATTGTATAATTTTTGTGAAAAGTTCAAAAATTATAAACTTGGGTGTATATCTTAATTATGTATGTATATATAAAAATATCAGCAGTTTGCTTTTAATTAAACATTTTAAATTTGAACAGAATAAAGGGTACAATTTTTTGACTACAGTTTTTAAAAAGATACTTTATAGGAAGAAATTAACTCTGTAAAAATAGAAGTATTTACTTTCTTAGTATATGAAATTGAAGAATTTTCTCATTTTAAGGGAGGGCTTTGTAAGTTTCTACTTTTTTAGTTAATCTCAGATTTAAAGAGTCCTCATGCTTCTGAGTTTTTAAATACTCCAGATCTTTGTTGTTCAAGGTTAAGTGCTTGGTGAATGTGATGGCTGTGCTAAAACCAGCGTTTGTCAGAGAACACTGTCTGTTGTTTTCCTGACTAAATGTTGGCATATAGAAAGGCCATGGTTGAGAACAATGGATATTGAATTAAAGGAGGGAAAGATGTGAGGAGAGAAATTTAGCTTAGGGAGGCGAAAAATGACTACTGCTAGTCTGTTCTGGTTTCTTCATAAAAGTTGAATGTTCAGCACGGTAGAATATGCTGAGCCTTAATAAAATAAGACTTCCAGTTGTCATTCGTACATTTGTGGGTTTTTTGTTTTGTCTTTTTCCACAAAAACAAATATCCTAAACTGGAAGGAATACACAAGGATCCTCAAATAAGTCTCCTAACTCCACAGAGGAGCACCCAGCTTTCAAACCCTGTGTCTGCGAGCATTGTCCAAATACACCTTGAATGCTTGGGGCCGTGCCCACAGCCCTGTGCATCCCGCTCCATGCCCACGGCGCTGTGGTGCAGCCCCTTTCCCTGACCCCCAGCTGCCCTCCCCTGACAGCTCCATGCTGTTCCCTCGGGCCCTGCCACTGTCACACAGAGCAGAGCTCAGCGCTGCCCCTCTGCTCCCTGTGAGGAGCTGCAGCCGCCATCAGGCCTCCCCTCAGCTCTTCTGCTCTGCGCTGAGCACAACGAGGGGCCTCAGTTGCTCCTCACACACCTTGCCCTACAGACCCTTCGTCTTTGTTGCCTTTCTTTGGATGTTCTCTAATAGTTTCATCTTTCTTATACTCTGATGCCTAAATGTGCACCCAGTACCTCAAGGTGAGGCTGTGCAGAGCAGGACAATTCCTCCGGTTACGCAGCTAGCAGTGCTGGGCCTGCTATTTTTCTGTATAACAGTCAAATTGCCCTAATTTTTATTTCAGCTTCAAACTTTTGAAACCTCCCTTAAGAAAGTTGAAGAGGAAAGTGGAGAAAAGACTTCTTTTCTGAAAGAACCTTTGTGGAAAATGCTGTTTGTTAACAGTCATACCAGAAGTTTGTTGTCTTTACTTATGGTGTTAGATGCAAGTCCAAGGTGTTTTAAATGGTGATGTATGTAAGAATGCCAGCAAAGTTCAGCTCTGTATAATTGTCTTTCTTAGTAGCTATAAGTTTTAAATTGAATATACTTGCTGATTTTAGGGCAGGTGAGAGAATTCATGGTTTTAACACAGTGGAGAAAGTTCATATAATATTGTTATGGAATCCACATTGCACATTCCTGGTTTACTGAAGGTTAATTGTATTTGTGTGGTAAAGTTATTTATATGTGCACAGTTGACTGGATGACTTAAAAAAAGAAACATAAAACTATTGAGAGTTACGACCAACTTGGTTTTTTTGTTTTTGTTTTGTTTGAAAGGGCATTTTGAAAAATAAATGGTCAATACTCTACCTCCTGCTTAGCCTCAGTGAAGATCCACGTAAACAATCTAACAAGGTAAGTGAGAGACATTGTTAGTTTCTAGAAACAATAAATCTGTTGCTTAGTTGAGATGTCACAGAGTTGCTATTCAGACCTGATGAACACTTTTGGAAACAAGGTTGTGTGTGTGGTTGTGTCAAATGTATTCTTTCTCTCAATCTTGCACACAAGTGTTTGCATTTTTATAAATTATGAGCTGTTTATCATTTGTAGTCTGACTTCTGACTTTGCTAGATGGTTTTAGTTTCTGTTTGGTGGTGTAATGTCTGTTCATGTGCAAGTAAGTTTGAAGTGGAATGATAAGAAGAAAATTCCTTCTTTAGTTGCAGCTTTGCTAGCACCAAAGTTTTTTTGCAGCTATAGCTAATGACAATTCACAGGCAAAAATAAGCTGTATTTCTAGAGGGACTTTCCCTTACAGTCAGGGACTTTCTTTTTTGTCTTAATTGTAACAAAATTATTTTCGTTGCATAATCATGATCTTCAGTTCTTTCTTGTATTCTTGACTGTTGCAGTGCAATTAAGACATGACTTATTCACATCTCTTTCCTTTTTTCCAAATCACTTTTCAGGTGTCAAGTTATGCCACACTTTTTGCTCAAGCGTTGCCACGGGATGCTCACTCAACTCCCTATTACTACGCCAGACCTCAGAGCCTTCCGCTGAATTACCAAGACCGCAGTGCTCAGTCTGCCCAGAGTTCTGGCAGCATGGGGAGCAGTGGGATTAGCAGCATCAACTTGTATGCCCTAAATGGCCCAACGCCAACTCCACAGTCACTCCTTCCAGGGTAAATTAAGCCTTTCTG
The DNA here is from genome assembly GCF_951394365.1 of Tetrao urogallus. Classification (NCBI taxonomy): domain Eukaryota; kingdom Metazoa; phylum Chordata; class Aves; order Galliformes; family Phasianidae; genus Tetrao; species Tetrao urogallus. The sequence goes on along the minus strand of NC_136813.1, from coordinate 57,731,585 downwards.
TTTGATAGATGGGTTTGGGGAAGACTGGCAATGAGCTGTTTATTCTTCCTTTTGGAGTTTTTTTGGTTTTATTTTGTTCCTTCCCCCATTCTCTCTGGTTGAATCCCTTTGGGGATTCCTCGGTAGGTGGAAGAGTTCAGCTGGAAGTTTCTGAATGTCAGGTGCTGTTATATGATGATCTGAAACTGTAATTGGCTGGCCAAGTTTATTTATTCATAAGCTTAAGTGCCTGTTGTGCAGCTGATGTTTTACTGAATCTGCTCTTGGATTCTAATGCCAAATCTTGTCTTAAATGTCTTAGTTTTTTGAAATCCTTTAAAACCACCTTTATTTTTCTTCTGTAAAAAAAAAACAAAAAAAAAACAAAAAAAACAAAAAAACAAAACTTCTTAAGAGTTCTTCTCAGGCAAGCTCCTTTTACGAAGTAAGTGTTCCTCTGCCAGTGCTGAAATAGTAAACTTGATGTTTACCATTTTCAAGTCAAGATCTGGCTCTTAGGCATATTCTCCGCTACTTGGGTACTATATTAAAACAATGTTGCATCTTGAGTGGACAAGTTTTCTTGCTTGTTCTTTTCTACCCAGGCCTAAAGTTTAATCTTGAAGTGCAGTTACCTTCCCTGGTATTTACATTTGTACATCCAATATACTACTGAACAGGCCAGTGAGACCGGCATCTCACAAAATCACAGAATGACCTGGGTTGAAAAGGGCTGCAATGATCATATAGTTTCAAGTGCCCTGCTGTGTGAAGGTTTGCCAACCACCAGACCAGGCTGCCCAGAGCCACATCCAGCCTTGCCTTGCTTGCCTCCAGGGATGGGGCATCCACAACAGTCTTAGTCAACTGAACTCTTCAGAGAAAGTATTGAACTCTTCAGAGAAAGTAGCACAGAGCAAAAGTAGTACTAAGTTAGCTATGACTGTTTCATCTAATGTGTTAAATTGAAAGGTAGACTAACCTTTTAGTCAATCTACATCTCTGAATCTCAGGGCGGGAATTTGAGCTGTTTGGTTACTTCTTGCTTACGTTAGGTACACACAGCAGGAAGTGATGGAGAAACTTGAGGAGACAAAGCTTCTTTCAGCTTTTTTTCCTAACATTTTGGATTGACCTGATCTAGCAGTTAAACACCCACCCAGCTTACTCACAGCTCCCACTCCTCATGTCAGGACAACAGGAGGAGAAGTTGTGGGTTGAAGTAAACAAAGTTTAACATGTGAATCAAAGCTGTATGTGCAAGCAAAGCAAAATATTTATTTAATGCCCCATAAGGAGACAGATGCTTAGCCACTTTCTGCAAAGCAGGTAACAGTTCCTTGAGAAGACAAATGGCAAAACCAGCAATGTTGTGTCTTCATCTTTCTCCTGATGTTTGCTTGCTCAGCATATTATGTTGTATGAAATATCCCATTGGTTGGTTTGGATTCATCATCTTCATTGTGTCCCCTTCCAGCTCAGTAACAGTTAAAAAAAAAAAAAAAAAAAAAAAAAAAAAAAAAGCATTAATTAGATTTTATGATTAACATAAATCCGTAACACAGCACCCCACATGTTGCTATGATGAAAATAGACTCCATCCTAACCAGACTTAGTGAAGCTGGAAATACTGCGTCTGTCATACGCTATTGAACCATCCTAGCAGCAGTAGGGATGTATTTAGTGCTTTGCATAGATACAACAAATAAATGAAGGGGAAATTTACAGTTTTTCTTCCAATATGAAAATTATGTTATAGCATGTTAGTTATCTTTCATACTGTATGTTTTAAGGTGATTGAAGATAAAACTAACAGTTAGCTCTTCAGCAGTAAGAGATTCTTCTTAGCCTTTCAGATGGCTTTTAATATTTCTGATTCATAGTGGCTACTGGCTAAGGAAGCTAACAAGAAGACTTGAAAAGGGAAGTCTTGCAGAACTTTTGGTTAAGACACAAAATAGGTGGATTCTTTTCTGTCATGTCAGCTCAGGATTTCAGGTGAAATTTGCTTTTTGAGTACAGCGTACTAAGCTGACTAAATAGACAGTGCACATCATTGATAGATGAAGTCTTTTCTTAAATGTTCAAATTTGCAGGTATTGATTACTGTTATGATTGCACGTTCATTTCTGATGTTTTTCATGATAAAGGAAAAATGCTTATTGGGTACTTTCAAGATAACCAGAAATAGCAGTGGAAAACTGTTCAAAAGAAGTGAGATTTTATTTGGATCCTGCAGTTACTGAGATGTCTGTGCCAGTGTCCTTTTGCTGCAAATTCTTTTTTCCTGATGACTTACGAGTTTCCTGGCAGCAGAATCTACAGACTAGGTCCTTCTGTGTTGAGTGGAACTCTGATCTTTGTACTTCTTTCCCATGCATGCATTAGTACTGCTTCTTGTGTGGTATTTGACCACTGACCAAATCTATCAGTGTTTCTTCTGTGTGACATCACTGTATTTGCGTATCATTATTTTTTTGCTTCATCTTTTATGGTGTAATTCACTGGGGTGTTCTTTGATTTGATTGGATGAAAGGCATGAGAATTCTAAAGAATTTGTTAAAGATGTGCAGTTCAATTTTAAGCTTTCCTGGGCTAGCCAATCTTTCAGACCCCTTTTGATGACTCATACAGCTAGTTAGAAAGATGTTAGAGACTACTGTGATGTCTTTTCTTCTGGGTTACAAAGGGATTTTCCCTTGCAAATAAGGGTTTCTATATGATTCCTTATTAAGATGAAAGGAGAGTGGAATAAGTCCTATCTTGGGAAATATATATTTTAATCTTTAGGTAGTTATATAACAATCCCATTGCTATTACAAATTGTTTATTTAAAAAAAAAAAAAAAGAAAAAAGAAAAAAAAACTACTTCATAACTGACAAGGATTGTTGTTAATGTAAGGTCTTACCCAGTGGTAATGAGCAGTCTTAGAGATAATGACCTATTCATATTTATAAGAATAAGAACTCCATATTTAGATTGAAGTCGGCAGAAATCCTGTGACTGGTTTTAACATCAGTTTAGCATCCTTGGACATCTGATAAATGGTATTTAGATTTGTGTCAAAATAGATTATCTATGTTGGGTTTTGTGATGACAGAATCAACTTTTCATCTAAATCCCAGGTGTTTATACAAACGGGGGGAAGAGCTCCTGGAGAGCAGCCCTGCGGAGAAGGACTTGGGGTTCCTGCTGGATGAGAAGCTGGACATGAGCCAGCAGTGTGCTTGCAACCCAGAAGGCCAACAGTGTCCTGGTCTGCATTAAAAAAGGAGTGGCCAGTAGGGAGAGGGAGGTGACTGTTCCCTTCTACCCTGCTCTTGTGAGGCCACATCTGGAGTACTGCGTCCAGGCCTGGGGCCTCCAGTACAGAGTGGAGCTCTTGGAGTGAATCCAGAGGAGGGCCACTAAGATGGTCATAGGGCTGGAGCACCTCTCCTATGAGGAAAGGTTGAGGGAACTGGGCTTGTTTAACTTGGAGAAGAAAAGGCTCCGGGGAGACCTCATGGTGGCCTTCCAGTACTTGAAGGGAGTATATAAACAGGAAGGAGAACAGCTGTTTACGAAGGTGGATTGTGATAGGACAAGGGAGAATGGTTTTAAACTGAGACAGGGAAGGTTTAGGTTAGATATTAGGAGGAAGTTTTTCACACAGAGGGTGGTGACGCACTGGGACAGGTTGCCCAAGGAGTTTGTGGATGCCCCATCCCTGGAGGCATTCAAGGCCAGGCTGGATGTGGCTCTGGGCAGCCTGGTCTGGTGGTTGGTGACCCTGCACTAGCAGGGGGTTGAAACTAGATGATCATTGTGGTTCTTTTTAACCCAGGCCATTCTATGATTCTATGATTACCATTTCATAGCAATTTCACTTTCTCTTCTTAGGCCTGTAGCTAGTTAGCTGGGCAACCCAAATTAGATTGCTCTGTGCATCATTCCTCCTGTACTTCTCTTTATACACATTGCCTTTTGTTTCTTGATGTACCTTCTTTTTGAACCGTAACAGGCTAAATTCAGTATTGTGCTGTTGAGGCTTTAGAAATGCTGAACGCAACAGAGTTGCAGTGTTTCGTAGGCTTTGTTCTTGTTCATTAGTTACAATGGAGTTGAGTACTATGCATGGCCTTACCATGAATTACAGTGCAATGAGTGGGAAAGCAGAGGCATTCCTTGCTCCCAAGCTAAGGCCATCTTTTATAACTTGTATAACTTTATAACTAGTTGATAACTATAAGTCAAAGTTTTGAAGATATTTCCTTCTTTTGTCCTTTTAGACAATCCTATCAAGCTCCTGGTGTTGGAGATTGCCTCCGTCAGCAATTAGGGTCACGTCTTGCATGGACTCTAACTGCAAGCCAGCCTTCTTTACAAAGCACTACCTCAAAAGGCTTTTCAAATGCTGTCTCACGTGGAGTACCAAGGTCAAGGCGAGAAGGAGATACAAGTGGTAAGCACAGATGTGTCTGCTAAAGTTAGCTTTCTACAACTGAAATAATTTTGGTATTAATAGCCACCAGCATTTTTAAAATGCTTTTGAAATAGTTTTGTAGCATGTTGAATGTTACAAGGAACATTTCTAAAATGTATTTTATAGAAGGATAGAAGTAAATATGCAATAGAGTAGTCTGTGTGGCCTCAGTATCTTTGATTGGTTTTAATTTATTTTTCCTATATTTGGTTTGATAAGGTATTTTGGTCTGCTGACAAGATTGTGACTTTGTTGCAATGTTTGTCAGAATCAAGTGATCATAGCTGCATTCTTGGTCATTCTAGTGTAGATGAAAAGATGCTACGCTTTTAGGAAGTCAGAACAACAGCTCAAATAGAACTTGCTGAAATACAGCAAATCATTTGTGATTCTGTATTTCAAAACTTGAAACTGCATTAGAATATAGAACTTTTAATCCTATTTTGTTATTTAAATTAGTACAGAGTTTATAGTGATTTTAATTGAAGAAGTTACGAAAATCTTGTCAGTGAAATTAAAAATAGATAAATTTTTAGTTAAAGAACCAGTTTAGTCCTTTAAGTGGCTGTAAACTTGAAACTGATGTCTAAAGGATGTATTCTAATTTTACAGAAGTATAACTGAGGATAAACTGTTTAGCAGGTCATCTCTGCAGCAACTGCTGTGGAAGTTTCAACCCACTCTACTTTTACTATATGGAAGACTTCTGAACAAGAGAGTTAATAGTAGTCATGCTACATTACTACTGCTCTCTGGCAAAAAAAAAAAAAAAAAGAAAAAAAAAAAAAGAAAAGAAATGTTATTATTGTTATTATTATTTTTGTTTAATAACTCTTCTGTAAAAAATCATAAATAGTCACAATAGTCTATCTACCAGCTTCTGCTGAACTGGTCAAATATGTTAAAATGCAGCTGAGATCTCTTAACTGCTAATAGGACACAAAGCAAATAGAACAGAGTTGTGCTCTTGTAGATGAGGGTGAGATTTGGCAGCTAAAACCAAATTGACACTACTGTTGATGTGGAAAGGAATGGGTGCACTTTTTCTCTCTCTCAAATCTAGTACTGCCTCCTACTTTTGCTGTCCTGATAGCTACAAAGAGTAGTAGAGACTTATTTCATTGAACTGGTCAACTGCAACTCTTGATTGTGGAACGGATATAAGGACCAGCAGTTCTTTCACATGTAGTTGCTTGCTGAAGTAGTAGAACTGCACTCAGAATGCGTAAGGCTATTTTCAAGAAGATATATTTCAAGAAGATATATTTCTGTGAATATCTTTTCTTCTAATTAAAAGGGTTTTTTTTTTTTTCTTTTAAAGTTGTTTGCTGTGGGTTATTGATACACAGACATTATAGACAGGGAGCTTTGCTGTACTATTTACGACTTCACTAAGAGCTCCTAAAAGAGAGTAGCTACACTTATGCATCTCTTGAGTTTATGAAAGAAATTTGAGTTTTGAATAGCACCTTAAGGCAATGGCTACTTTTGCTAAAAGAGGAATGCCTTTTTTTTGTTGTTGCTTTTATTCTGGGTAGGTGGATCTATATGAGAGGTAAAGTGATGAGGATAAGAGTGCTGTCAAATCTGGGAGCAGAATGTTGTAACATCTCAATTTCTGGATGGTCTGGATAGTTGAAATTGCTTCATCCTTGATGTGTTAAGTGAAGTCAAGAAAAGAGATGAAGCTTTATACCCCAGAGGAGGTGGGAATAGTTTCAGTGGCCTGTATAACATCTTTCTCAATCTGTTATTTCCTTTAAATCTCAAATGTAATCTAACCTCCAACTGTAGATATGAGCCAGAAGGCAGAATGAATGCTGGAATAGCAAAAGCTTTACTAAATCAAAGATTCACAAACAATACTGCTTTCTGCTGGTCATTTCTGTAGTTGTTACGCAGCTGATGGACTGATTTTTATTCACCTTTTTACACTGAACAGTGACATTCAACACTGTAAGATGCTTTTAAATAAGCAACTCTCTATTCTGAATTAACTCTGATATACTCTAAGCTACAGATTATTCTTGTAAGACCCAGTTAAGTATTTCAACTGTTCTAAGAAGGGTGAACTTATTATAAAGCTTACTTCAGAACGTGCATTGTTGATAGGATCAGAAAAAATAGCAAGTTTAAAACTTGTTGAAGTATTCATTAAAATATAACATACTACCTGACCTGATCCAGGTATTGAGGAGTTCTTGACTTTCCTTTCACTTTGTTGGATTAAATGTCTTTATTTATTCTTTACAAGCTTTTTTTTTTTTTTTTTTTTTTAATTTGGCTGAGCGTCTACATACATTTTTAAAGTTGTCATTAAATTGAATTTAATTTTCCTGGCAAATCTAAGCACTTTTTTTCTTTTTTTCCTTTCTAGGCTCTGTTGAGATAACTGAAGCAAACCTTGTAAGAGATGTTTTGTATGTCTTCCAGGGAATAGATGGCAAAAACATCAAAATGTGCAATTCTGAAAATTGCTATAAAGTTGAGGGGAAGGTACTGTATGGGGATTTGTATTTTTTGTGTTAGAAGCCAGATGTTTAGGGGAAGAACAGCCATTTAGTTTTAACAGAGTAGTTTCAAGTATTACTAAGCAACCTTCTGTTTTCAGTCAAACCAAGTTCTTGCGTTATGCATTCAGATGGACAGAAGGAAAGTCACCATCAAACAAATGCAGGGGCAGTATGGAGTGAAGTTAGCATTTTGGGGTTTTGTTTGTTTTTTGTTTTGGGGTGGGTTTTGTTGTTTTTTTTTGTTTTTTTTTTAGGAGGAAATTCAGGTGGTTCAAATCCATGTGGTTTTTTGCCTACTTTCTCTTCTATATCCAGAAGCAAAGACATGGAATTCTGTTTTTTTATATTATGGCAGCTGTTAGTATATTGCCTAAATATACTCTAAATATTTACACTCAGAAATAAGCACACAAATAGTGTCATAATTATAATGGATAAGTGTAATATCAGAGTTGAAAAGTGAAAAAAAAAATATTGTGAAATCACAACTTTGGAAATATTTTTGACTGCTTTCTCCTGGCTGCCGAGTAAATGAGCGAGATTAAGGAACAGCTGTCATAGTGAAGACTGGAAGTTCTTGTGTGTTTCTGTATCAAAAACCAACATAAATGTATCAATAGAAATTTAAAAATAATGGCTGAACTTAATTCCCAAAAGAAACCTGCATTTTCTAAGTTGATCAGAAGTAGTATCAGGCCAACAATTTCTAACTACCAATTTAGACCCAAAATATTAAGCCAGTACAAAGACTCCTAAGTCACAGCTTTATTTGAGGACTTCTGCCATCATTTGCCCTCCTCTGTGTATAAAAAAATTAATGTAAAGTAGATGCAGGCTTTTGACCACATTTTTGTTGGTCTAAGACTAACAGCTATGATACAGAATGGATGCTAGGCAGCCACTTGACCTTATGGACTTGGTTGCAAGTTACGGGGGTTCAGATGAGGTCATGCAGTTGGCTCTAGCTGCTTTAACATCTTATTCAGTGTTTAGAGGGTACTGCATCACAGTTCAATTTCAGCTCACTAATTGCTTCTTATGTTCTTGTTCAAATGGAAGGACAATGTCTCCGAATCTCACTAGCATTAAGAGTACATACAATACGATTGTAAAAGTGTTGGGAACTACTTTTGGGCCGTTTCATGTCCAACAGCACAGTAGACTTATGTTAATGTTGATGATATCAGAACTGTCTTTTTTTTTTTCTCTGTAATAATAGCAAAAAATGACATATCTCATTGTTCCTCCCATAGGTTTGTAATGACGTTTAGGGCTGCTTGTGGGAATGGAAACCTTATATTCATTTAAATCGTGTTAATAAATTGATTAAGGATGTCATGTTTTAAACCTGCAGATGCTGCAAAATGTCTAATTCCTCAACACTCGCACTGTGATAATTATATTCCATATCTTATTTAGATTATATGTGGCAAAGGAAAGATAGGGCAACAGGTTTTCTTTTAAAGGAACATAGAGAAAATGTAATGATTGATCACAAAGTTAGTGCTAGGGATTTTACAACTTTTCTGCATGAATTCCACGTTGCATAGGCTAGTTTGAGGTAAACAACTGTGCTACTTCAAACCCCTAATTCTGTTAAATCTGGGATTTTGATTATTTGAGTCCTTTGTGGTCAATAATGCTGCTTCCTTAGAGCTTTGTGTCTTTATCTGTCTTTGTTTTAATTGTGGAATCAATTGTCTTCCCTCCTTCTTCTTTGTTGCACTTACACTGAGCTACAGTGGAGACTGAATAGATAGAGCTGCAGCTGGTACTTACTGATGAGAAAGGACCAGCAATGTTGTACCTGCTCTAGTTGTGTTGACTACTTGTTAAGAAAAAAAAAAAAGTCAAAACATGTAGTTTTCCCATAGCTGCACAATTCTGTCTGAACAGAGAACGGAAGCAATCTTCTATTTAAAAATGCTTGTAACATGCAGTCATTTTCCAGACAGTAACATACTTGCCAAGCTGTTGATTCTTACTCAAATGTTTTCTAATGTCAGCCTTAATATTAGATCTGTTGATGACATTCAGCACTGTATAAGCTGAAAGCTTCTGATTAGATCTAACAGATGCAAATATAATAACACTAAGCCAATTTTGCTTGTTCCTCATTTGATTTCTGTGGATGTGTAATTGTGTTTAGTGTTTGTCAACCATTCGTTAGAATTGTTGAATTTAGAATTCGTGGAATTCTAAATAGTTCTTATTGCATGTTGTAGCTGTGGGCAGCATTTCTTTGTGTGTTGAACCATACTTGTTTGGGCTTGAATTTATTCTTTAGAAATTGTTCAAGCACTTGAAGCCATGTTTACATGGCTAAACAAGAAAGCTAAGGACTGAACTCTGATCTTAATATCAACTGATGCTGCCTGGTTCAAGTCCACGCTGTCTATCTCATTTTGTAGCTGATTTTTCTCTCAAAGCATGTTTCTGTACTACTACCTAAGACACTTAATAAATGAGCTAGATGTTCATCAGTCTGTTAGCTTGTTAGTGCTCTTCCTTGCTTGTGTTTGAACTGTTCCAGGTGGCTCTCAAAGGCAAAATTCTTTTTTAAGATAAGGTGTGCCCAAGTGTTGTGGGTGAAAGTCAATTTCTGCCTCTTGGCCTAATGGATAAGTCATATTCCTTGTTTTCTTTTGTCAGAATTTTTAAAACTTGATTACATGTGTTCTTTGGTAACGTGACACAATGGGGTAGAAGCTCATCTCAAGCAAGAATGAGAGGAGAAGGAAGTGCCCTTAGTGATGGTGACTGAAGGAAGAACTGTATTGTTTCAGGAAAGAATAGTGGTAGTTAAATAGACTGCAGGGAACTAAAGCAAGCTTGCAACATGAAGTGAGACAGTTAGTAAAAGAAAAGTAGAAACAATGTAAAAGAGCCCAGATGCACATGATGAAATATGGAGTAAAAGCTGTTAATGGTGGATCTAACTTAAACTTGGAATTCTGATTCAGTAAGTTTTGGTTTCTGATACCTACTCTGGCACTGGATTATTTATATTCTACTAAAGATTTGTTTCACATGTAGTAGTAACTAATTATTTTCTCTAGGTTTCTACACTTGTTTCAGTCACTGGCAGCTTTTTTGGAGACCCAGTATTTTTATTCTTGATTTTCAGGTTAAGATGAAGTAGGATACTAGATCACCTTTTTGTTACTGTCATAATTGATGAATGTAAAAAGAATGTGTGAATGCTGCAAGATTAAGATTCCCAAGAAGGAAGATCCCAAAGTTGCCAGTAATTTATTTGTTGCTGTTGCCTTTCCATAGGTTACGTGTATTTACTTAATGCTGATTACGCAATTGTCTGGTTTTTGGTACTGTCCTTGCAGTAAAAGTTAAAACTATGCATTCCTGAAAATTGGCTTGTTTTATGAGAAAGACTTTAGGGAAGAAATGGATTAGCATGCTTTGACTTCAACTTACAAGGTATTGTTTCTGTTAATTTTGTAGGTGAGCTTGTCCAAATCTCTCAGAGACACCACAAGCAGACTCGCGGAGTTGGGATGGCTACATAATAAAATAAGAAAATACACAGACCAAAGGAGTTTGGATCGTGCGTTTGGACTCGTGGGTCAGGTAGGTCCTCTGAAAACAGTAGATGTTGCTACAGTATTTTGGTCTTATTTCCTTAGAAACTACTGAGTAAAATGCAAAACTAGAATGATGGGTAAATTTCAGAGAGTTCATGGCTTGGATCATTCATCCTTCAATTTATTCATTTTATGGACTGCCACTGTTGGTGTGGGTCAAAGACTGAAGGCAAAGGGATGTTGCAGGAAGGTTTCTTGTAAAGAATACTTTTTTTTTTTTAAATCTCACTTTTTTACTGAAGTGTTTATGCATGTCTACAAATAAAAACATTGCTTAAATGAGATGATGGTGTTTCTGAACTAATCACTTTTTCAGTTGTTAAGGTGACCTATGAGGAGACGCTCTTGTCTTGCCAGCTGATGTTGACGGTCATGTGTTAATACTAATTAACTCTACATAAAAATGCAAATATCCCATTATCGTCTGCCCTTTCTTTTGAATACAACATCAAAAGAATGTCAATTTTTGTTTTTATAGGTTTCATCATCATGATTTGTAGTCTACAGTAACTTCACAGCTGCTGTAATACCCAAAACCACATTTACTGCTAAGGCATTCTCGTTTCCTCTCACTTGCTTCCTCTGTAAAACTGGATATTATCCCTTCTGAGTCGACAGAAATGTTGTCCTTGCCTCTAGCCATTACATCCTACCTAATCTGCAAAGAAATTGAAGTGCTTCTCCCTTCAATCTAATTTTTCTTAAGAGGTCAGTAGAGATACTGTAGTGCTTCCTACTATTCTAATGTTTTATTCTGTTCCCTTCTGTCTCTTACTCTGAGTAATCCTTTTAGCTACAAATAAATATTCTCTAGTGATCCAGTGCTGATTTCCATGTTTTATAAAGTAGAGTTACTGTATATACGTTTCCTTCAGACTCTCCACCTTTTATATGGATGAATTTTTTAATTATTTACCTAGTAGGTCCATACTTATGCTTATTTTCCCTGTCTCTGCCTTTAATCTATAAGCTTACAGCAAGGGGAGAACTTTAATTCTTCAATGAATATAAATGTTCAGTATCTTGGCTACCACATGTAGTTTCAGATAATCAGAAGAGGGCTGTGCAGATAGCTAGATGAATCTGCATAGTTCTAATGCTGTTAATTTTGCTTGAGGCAAATACTTACCTCATTTTTAGTGCATAAGTATACAAATAAAAACATTTCTACTCCTACTGTCAGTATCTGGACAAAAAATATATTCTGTTGTTCTTCACTGCTAATATAGCTGACAATTTCAGGTGCTGTACACTGTGCTTTAAGAATTTACGCACAAGAATGCTTTGTGCATTTCAAAGCTTCATTTGCTTACTATTTTAAAAGAATGCTTGTCTAAACACATGTTTAAACAACATGTAAGATAAGATGTACGTAGAATGAGATGGCTGTTTTTACCAGACAAAATATCAGGAAGAACAGTTATTGAAATAGAGGTATATCTATATACTGCACTTCAGTGTTTGCTGCTTAATATGTAAGTTTTAGTTAGTCCTCAGAAATCATTGGCATTGAAACGAAACTTGCCTTGTATTTTGACATTTTGCCCATTTGAAAAAAATATCCATTTTTTTAGCAGGCATTTAAAATGTTTTCTCTTCAGCAAGCATTCTCTCTCTTTCCTGAGCTGTCTTGCTGTGGACTAAATCAGAATTCACAGGATCATAGAATGGCCTGGGTTGAAAAGAGCCACAATGATCATCTAGTTTCAACCTCCCTGCTATGTGCAGGGTTGCAAACCACCAGACCGGGCTGCCCAGAGCCACATCCAGCCTGGCCTTGAATGCCTGCAGGGATGGGGCATCCACAACCTAATTCTAGGACAGTGTCCAGTTTTCCATGACATTTTGGGAAACAAACATCTGTGTTTTTCAATGCTGAAATTGGCACCGAATGTGAATTTTGACTTTAAAGTCATTGATACTGTTTTCACTTTTTGTGTGCGCTTGCAGTGCGTGCAGATGTTTCATTGGAGGCTCTACTCTGCCCTCTGTCTTAACAAATGCTGGTTTAATAGGTTTCAAAATGTACTGAAGAAGCAAGTGAGAAGAAATGAAAAGTGCAATTACACGTAAGGGGGTTTCATTTTGCCCTTCAGTATCCTTGGAATAAAATGAATTTTGTATTGCTTTCTAACTGATAAAGTAGAGCTGAAGAAGGGAAGGCTTTTTCTTCAATAAAGCATATAATAGCAAGATTCATGTTTGTTGGTTTTTTTTGGTCGTTGTATTTTATTTCCTTAGGACTCTTAGTGTCTTAGTAGGTAGGCATTTTGTCAGGAAAGATTTATTTTTTGCTTCTTCTTGTAGTAATGATCTATGCATTATACATGTTTTAATGAATGAATATTTTACTTGCAGCTCTTGGGTTCATGTGAGGTGGTTTTGTTCTTTTTTCTTTTTTCACATTACTTAAAATGAGTAATTCTCAATTGTTAAAATATCAAGAGCATCCTTTTTTTTTTTGTTTGTTTGCTTGGTTTTTTCCAAATTTTTCAGTCCAAATTTTTCAGCTTGGTACAGAATTGAGTTGTATTGTTACTTCAGTTTTAGAAAACGTTGCACTGATGTTTTCAGTTTACAGGCCAGGTGAAGAACAAAAATAACAAACGCAATACCTGAGACTCCCAAAGTGTGGGGCATTATCCATTACTAAATGAGTATTCCTTCAAGAACTATCTTAAAATAATCTTTATATATTTATATTTCAGTAACCCAAAGTCTCTATGCTTAGAATTGTTATACAGAGAACATTCTTTTCTTTAGTTCTGACCTATTAACTTTTGCACTTTCTTCAAGTTTCTTTGTGTATTCTCAGTATTAATCATTTCCTTTATGTGAAGGGAAAAATCATCTATAGCTGTCAATGGGTAAAAGGACAGAAACTTGGATTACTCAATACAGCAGCACTTAATGGGAGTATTCCTTTATGACTATTGTGTTTTCTTGTTTATGCCATAATCTATACAATACACATTCTGTGTTCCTTTATTAGAGGCCTTTTTGAAATTGAAATTCTACTCTTCATTACACAATGCCTCTTTTATAATTAAAAAAAAATCTTCTGGGTTAAGTTTTGCTTTGCACTCCCTATGGTAATGGTTAATGTTGTCACTGCCATGATAATACAGGCATGTTGTCATCTGACTTTGTTCTTGGAAAAGGAACTGCACGTCTCTAGTGGAAGCACTCACATGTAGGCCAGTTTTCTAAGACTCAGCATATGTGGTGAAACTTTTAGCTCAGTTCCTTTAAGGAAACTTTTAACCACATTCCACAGAGCGATGGTAGGATAAAAAAGGCCGTCTACATTAAACCAGAAAGATGTTTCCTGACAGTTTTTCCTTTTCTTTCTCTTACAGAGTTTTTGTGCAGCCTTACATCAGGAACTCAAAGAATACTACCGACTTCTGTCTGTTTTGCATTCTCAGGTAAACTAAATGATTCTTAGCTCATTCAGATACTCTAAAACAAAGCAACTCCTAAAGGTGCGTGTAGGTATCTTTTTTAGAGCAGGAAGGATGTACAACAGATGCTATTGAAAGTAGATGCAATACTCTGTAACTTGCACATTACTTACTCTTTGGATGTAGATATTCATAAATGTTTTTCACTCAGAAATTTGATGCTTTTTGTGAGCAAGAAATGTAACAGGTGTTCCTAAGCCCCTGTCCCTTTTTGCTTCGCTTTTGTCAGTTTCATCTTATGTGATGTTTCTGTCATTCAAATCCCAAATGGCATGGCACATCTTTGAGAAAGGAGAAAAATGTTCTTTCTGGGAACAAGGACAGTTCTTTAACATTTATAACTTTTGAACGCTTGTCATTATTACTTCTTGTATTTTTTCCTAGCTGCTATCCTGTTAATCTTTTAGTAATTATTTCCTGTTCTGTCCACAATAACTTGGATTTTTTTTTTTGTTTGTTTGCTGTAGCTTTTTTCACCAGGAAAATATTTGATTTCTTTGAAATAAAGCTTTCAAACCTCTTTACCTTTCCTGCTTTCAAATAAGTGATGGCTTTGGTGGGAGGAGGTGCATATGATAGAAAAAGGAAGGTTCTAGTGCCACTCACTTGGGTTGACCACAGGGAGTAGCCAAGCTCTTATCCTGCTTCTCACTCAGTCTTGTTTCTTGGAAGGTGGGGAGAAAATGGAAGCATGGCAAAAACATAATTGAATTAATAATGGTTTGACAGGGAAAGCAGAAGCTTTGTGCAGAAGCAAAGCAAAAGGAATAATTCATCCACTACTTTCCATCAGCAGGCAGATGTCCAGTCTCTTCCTGGAAAGCAGGGCTCAGTGTGCTTGGGAAGGCAAATGCTGTCACAGTGAACTTTTTTCTGCTTTCCCTACTCTATTCTCTGAGCTTTTATTAGTAAAATGCTAATTACAGAACAAAAACTATGAAACACCATTTCATGCTTCAGTGCTTGCCAGTTTTGTTCCTTGATACATCTGTCTATTTCTTATTTGATCAGCTCCAATTGGAAGATGATCAGGGTGTAAATCTGGGACTTGAGAGCAGCTTAACACTTCGTCGTCTTCTCGTCTGGACATATGATCCTAAAATAAGGTTAAAGACCCTTGCAGCACTTGTTGATCACTGTCAAGGTCTGTTTAATGTTCATCTAACACTTTTGGGAAAGTTATTTAACTTCTGAGTGGTTGTGCTTGCTAACTGTGGGTATCACTAATATTGCTGTTATATTTTTCTGAACATTTTAAGTAGCTCATCTTCTGGAGTATCTCTTTTGGTACTTTAAGCAGAAAACTGATGAATAGATGCACTTAAACATATTGGTGGGTGTTTTGTTTGTTTGTTGGAAACATTTTTATTAAACTAGGACATGTTTAAAATATCCTTCAAATTTTAGGGACATACCTTTCACACTGTTTGTGAAATATATTTCCTTTATTGCCCTAACACTACAAAATGACTAACTCAGCCTTTTCACTGGGTATGAGTATTTTTCTATGCAAGCTGGTGTATGGGAGCAATTTGCAACTTGTCTGCAGGTTGATGCAAAACAGCCAAACTTACCAAATCTGAAAGAAGTATGTGGTAGTGATCCACAAGGAAGAGCTGGGGAATGGTGTTGAAGTTGATCAAAACTTGGTCACTAACCAACCTAGGCCTGTAGTGCAAGGACATTTTAAACTATGCAGTGTAACAGCAAAACAAGTGCTAGACATGTTTTATTTGATATATTTTTTCTGGCAACTTCTTACTTTTCAATTGGAGGATGACGGGTTATGACACCTATAAAGGGAACCGTGGAGGAGACTGTAACTGCGAAGCAGAAAAGATACATTTGTGTTTGTATATGCACACAGAACAGCTGAGAGAGACAAGTACAAGATAGAAAGAAAATAAATACTATAGCTTCTCCAACACTCTTCTGACTGGTGTGGTTGGAAAGAAAGGAAGCATCAAGTCAACCTTTGTGGGTGATCTGATTCTGTAAATTTTACATTACTGCAAGCTACTATATACCAGACAGAATGCCACATCTTAATACTTCGGTGAGATTAATGATTCATGCCTTAAAACCTAAGCATTCCTAGTCAACACTAAAAAATTTACTTTCTGTACATTTTAGAAGTGTGTTCAATAAGCTCTCAGTGACATGAGACTACTTAAAATTGATGGCTGCTGAATTTATTTATGGAGTATTTCAATTCCTTCATACAGTTCTGTTCCTTTTCCCTATGAACTTACAGGAAGAAAAGGTGGTGAACTAGCTTCAGCCGTTCATGCCTATACTAAAACAGGAGATCCCTACATGAGATCTCTGGTTCAGCACATTCTTGGCCTGGTCTCCCATCCTGTACTGAATTTTCTTTATCGATGGATTTATGATGGAGAGCTGGAGGATACATACCATGAGGTAATATATAAGAAATACATTATCTTTGTTCGTTTGCTTTATGGAAGCCTGTAGGAAGAGGAGAACTGAAGAAGTAAATTGTGATGTAAACATATTAAGTAAGTAATGTATAAGTTACAACATGAAATGTGACTCTGCTTAATGAATTCAGTATTAGAATGATGTCCTGAGGTTACAGTGGTACAATGTGTTGTCTTCAATAAATCGTATCCTGGATCTATTTATAGATGCAGAATAATGGAATAATGATAAATTCTCTCTTCTGATCAAAGCATCATCTCTGTATCCTCCTGTTTAGGAGCAGTAGTAATGTATGCAGAGTTCTTTGTAACTGTTTAGAATGAATATTCTACTTAAAGTACCTCTTGTTATCTCTAGCCTCAAGTATCTTTGCTTTGTCAGATGGGATGGAACAGCTGATGGTTGCAGAGTTCCTCTAGAAATCCTGTAGTTATTCTATGGCTCACATTCTTCTTTTGATTTTAATATTTATTTCAATCTACAGTTCTTTGTAGCTTCAGATCCTACAGTCAAAACTGACCGGTTGTGGCATGACAAGTACACTTTGAGGAAATCAATGATCCCTTCTTTTATTACAATGGAGCAATCAAAAAAGGTATATATTTAAAAATCAATCTTGCGATGATTTGTTGGCCTGTGCTGCTATTTAGATAGTTATTAAGAAAATGGAGACCAAAGTTAGCAGTAGGTATTCATCTTAAAAATAACTAAATTACTAGAATTATGTACTAAAGAGGACTAAGGACTGTTTCGGGGTTTTTGTTGTTGTGTTTTGTTGGATTTTTTTTTTCAATTTTCTAACTAGTAGTCTTTGTTTAAAGAGATTTTGAGTGTCACTGGAGTTCTGGGTTGCTGTGGTGGAGATTGCGAAGCTAAGAGTGAAGAAAGATGACGATAAATTATTGTTGTGGTGATTGCAGGTGGACTTTTTGTTAACTTTTACCTAACATGCAAGTAACTATTGAATTAATAATAATCTCTTGTTTTTAGGTCCTCCTAATAGGAAAATCCATAAACTTCTTGCATCAAGTTTGTCATGATCAAACTCCATCCACAAAGATGATTGCTGTGGCTAAATCTGCAGAATCTTCAAAGGGTGGTAGGGTATCAGTGTTGGTCAACTTCCCTTTCAACTGAGCTCTATGCAGTATGTGGCTTAGACTATAAATTCGCACTTTAGATAATGAGATGGAAAGGGGTACAAAAGTTCCACCTTTAAATTGCAGGGTTGGTTTTTTTTTTTTTTAACTGGTTAATTACATTTTGCAGAACAGGTATGGAGATTGCCTGTATATAATTTTCTTAATTTGATGGGTTTGCTGAATGGTTTTCAATGTACTGAGCTTCTGAATGAATCCAGGCATGATCAGCCTGCTTTCAGCTGACTTTAAGTTGGAGGAGTAGGATGAGAGCAGGCATATTCTTGAGTGTTGCTATGAGAATTGAGACTTCTCATCAAATACACATCACATAATTCCATAATAATAATAATAATAATAATAATAATAAATTAATTCTGTGATTTAAAAAAAGTTTAAAAATCCATTATATGTGGGATGCTAGTAAAATTGTTTTTGAAGACTTTAATATTGGTTTGCCTGCTGTTGACCGTTAAGCCAACTTAAGGTTAATTTCAGAACTTCCTCGGAGTATTTATTACTATTTCTTGCTATTTAGAAGAGATTTCAGTTTTAATGTATATGGTATTTATGGTTATTCTGTGGTAGCTTATTCTTTACAAAAAGGTTAGAGTTATGATTTTCATTTTGAGCATAGTGATGTCTTTTGCAAATATCTGTGAATTCTTTACATATGTTTGTACTTGGTATCCTTTGGAGAGCTTTATAGGTTACTGAGAGTTTGGAAACCTCAGTGTGCCATTGAAACAGACTCAGAGACAAGGAATCAAAGAATGGTTTGGGTTGGAAGGGACCCCAAGGATCATCATGTTCCAACTCCCTGCAGCAGGCAGGGCCACCAACCTCCAGATCTGGTATTAGACCAGGCTGCCCAGGGCGCCATCCAACCTTGTCTTGAATGCCTCCAGGGATGGAATATCCACAGCTTCTCTGGGCAGCCTACTCCAGCACCTCACCACTCTCTGTGTCAAGGACTTCCCCCTGACATCCGATCTAAACCTTCCCTCCTTGAGCTTAAAACCATTCCTCCTTGTCCTATCACTGTCTACTCTTGCAGAAGGTG
The DNA here is from genome assembly GCF_951394365.1 of Tetrao urogallus. Classification (NCBI taxonomy): domain Eukaryota; kingdom Metazoa; phylum Chordata; class Aves; order Galliformes; family Phasianidae; genus Tetrao; species Tetrao urogallus. Next base: position 57,712,917 of record NC_136813.1, on the reverse strand, counting down.
ATAGGACTTTGTGAAGTTTGCCTCATTAAAGAGTGAATTCTTTGTTAGAATCATTTTTTTGTTTACTAAGCTTAGAAGCAGTTTAGTAGTTGAGGCTGAATCTCAGCAGAGCAGCATGTGAAACTTGGTTCTAACTTTTCCTATCTGCAGCGCGGATTGGAACTAATTCTTGAACAGGCAGTGTGCTGTTTTGATACCTGGACCTCTGGTCTCTACCTTTTAGAGCAGCTGCTGTAGAATGAAAAACTGATGAAAAATGGGAGTGTATCCTTTAATGCTGAGTAAGGCCTGATAGTTCATCATCCATTATTTGGAGTTTTGCTGAAAGAAGCTATGTTACTTTTGCTATCTAATAGGAGCTTTATTGCAGTCCCTTTCTTAACAAGCTTATAGCTATAGAAAAGAGTGAAATACACTGCTTATGTCCTACTTTCTCGTCCCGAATTGCTGTACATTAAATGTGGAGAAGAAAGCAAAATGTTTCTGACTGTCCGCCAGATAATGCAAGCATATTCCCTCATCTCGTGTTCTGATGTATCTGTGGAAACTCTTTTCTGTTGGATGTTCTGACTGATTCTTTGAATGTTTTTTTCTTCTACCCTTAAATGTGACTCCTAATTTAGATCCGTCCCCAACAGAGATTTTCCCAATCTGTACTTTTTGATCTCCTTCAAATGATTTCATTCTGTAAACTGCCATACTCCAACAAACTTAAAGGAAAATTCACTTTCTGTGTAGTAGTGATAATGTAACATGAGCTTGGAAGGTACAGGCTGGGTACATGCTAAAAGTAATATTGTTGAAGTATGGGCTGCTTTAGACTTGCTTTCGCTTTGGCTATACCTAATGCGTAATATAGTGGATCAAAATAAATAGCAATTCCTCTGCTTGTACATTTCAATTTCAAAGCTTGTTTGCCTCATTTTTTTGGAAAAATACAAATTTAATTCTAATTTATTGTTTTTTAGCTGCTGATTTGTTCACGGATCTGGAAAATGCATTTCAAGAGAAAATTGATGCAGCTTATTTTGAGACCAGCAAATACTTGTTGGATGTTCTCAATAGGAAGTACAATCTACTGGAGCACATGCAGGCCATGAGGCGTTACTTACTACTTGGTCAAGGAGACTTTATCAGACATTTAATGGATTTGCTCAAGTAAGAATAAGAAGGGTAATTATGGTGAATTTCTGATGCTCCCAAGTGTTCATGATTGGTACTATTTTGCTGTCAGAAGATGATGCTTGAATTATTACTCAAAGGTTTACCTGAACAACTTTGAAATCCTATTTTCACCCTGAGGGCTGAAGGTAGGAAGTACATTCAGTATTATTTTATAGTGTCTTGAAAAGCTATGCTTTTCATTGAGCCTGTGAGAGGCCCAGGGATGTTTATACTTTGCTTGCTCCTGTCAGCAAGTTTAAGCAACAAAGTTCAGTTTCTGGAGCTCCTGACACCTCTAGTTAGTACTGTTCTGAGTGTTAGTCTTCTATATTTTGGATGCATTTGGTCCAAAACATCCTTAATTCCTTTCTATTTTATTTAATTGGTGCCTCACCAATCTCTGTTTTAAGCATTCAAGAGTACCTAGAAGTTCATAAAGTGAATTTGCAAGCTGGCTGTTTTTACAAGCAGGTGCTACTTAGTTTACCAGAAATATCCTTAACAAAGCTTTCCTTTGTTCTGAAAGGCAGGCTTTCTAATAAAGCTTTCATCAACTTCTTTGTACATAACCTTGCTTTTTTATGTGGAAAATACTGTGAAGCAGAACAAGATTGGTGCATGAGAGTCAGTATTACATTTGAGACAGAAATAGAGAGGGGCTTTCCAGCACTGATCATGGGGGAGAGGTTTGCAAAGCTTGTGTGTTGCTGTCCTTGGAAGGTTGCACAGAGGGAGTGGGTTTGAGTTCTTCTGTCAGCAGTTCGAAGCCCATGAGGTGCCTATCAGTAAGTGTCTCAAAACAGTGAAACAGCTTTTGTGGTTTGATGTGTTGATGAGTTAATCTGCCTCATTTTAGATACAAATGCAACTGAGATTTCTTAATCGTTCTTATAGCAGTGCTAGTAATTTGAAATGACTGGCATTGAAGCAGGATAATCTTACTCCTCGTGCTGATGCTCAGATGTATAGCTGCACATATATAAACAGTTATAAATATTTTGCTCATTGATTTTCTTTGTGTTTAAGACTAGAAGAGTAACATAAGAGGTGTCGAATTTTCAGGAAAGTATTTCACTGCATGCTGCAGTTAGAACCAGTTGCTTCTACAGGCTATCTATGAAGTCTGCCATGACTTTTTTGTTTCTTAACTTTCAGACCTGAGCTTGCACGACCAGCCACAACCTTGTACCAGCATAACCTAACAGGAATTCTTGAAACAGCAGTGAGGGCAACTAATGCACAGTTCGATAATCCTGAGATTCTCAAACGATTGGATGTTCGACTTCTGGAGGTTTGTTGCATTATGGTGACTCTGACCTGAAACAGAAGTGAATAAAAATACATACAGTGTTTGTGTACGCAGGCATCTACATGAAACAAAATTTTGATACATACACATAGTATTTATTTTGTCCTCCCCTTTTTCCATTGAAGTCCACTTTGAAATATGCAAACCTCACTTAAGCCTTCTCTTCCCATCTCCTGCCTCTTGTCTATTTATATTTTGAATTGTGTTTGCACAGCCATTTCACTGACAAAACAAGGTCAAGTATTTGGGTCAAGTAATAGATGCAGATGGCCCTGATTTGGGGTTCTGCAAGCAGCTCTTGCTGATACTGCTCTTAAAAGAATCTTGGGGTGGTGTTTTTTTTTTTTTTTCTCTCACCAGTAGTCATGAAGGGTGGAGAAATGCAAGTGCATTTTGTGAAGGATACCTCTACTAAGAAACTTGAGTTGATGAGGAGGTTCCAGCCCCAGAGGTGGGAACTGTCTGAACTCAGGCAACTGAAGTAAGCCTGTTCTTAAGGCAAAGTCCTGCCTGAGAAGTCTCCTCTTCATTTATTTTAATATTTTCAGTGGAAAAACACTGGCAGCATGAACATCAGCAACTGGGTGAGGTGAATCCTGCCATTGTGTAAAACATAGGTTAATTTTGGCTTAATCTACTACTCTTGACAATGAACTCCTGTGTCACATATTGTTGTGGTTGCTTGCTTTTTCATATCAGCTTTTTGTATTTCATCATAAGAGAAGAAGCAGCAGCTCTTCTGCACTAGCATACTCTGATTAGCACTCAAGTTTACACATCTTTTCAATTCAGGTATCTCCTGGGGACACTGGGTGGGATGTCTTCAGTTTGGACTATCATGTTGACGGACCAATAGCAACGGTAATGTCATATATTGCTGGTTGTGAACATGTCTCAGATGCTGAGCTAGATTGCTAAACATTTTGTTATTGAAATAACCTTCTTACTCTGGAGTGTACGATCAGAGAGACTCCTTTTTTTTTTTTTTTTCAGCATCAAGGATGTATCTAACAGTTGAGCCAAAACCTCAGTTCTTATAAATTAACAGTGAGTGCTGAAAAATTACATCCAAAACATTAATTACTGAAAATGAGTAGTTCATTTGTTCTAGCAGAGATTTTGGCAGATACTTAATAAATAAAGTGCTGCTCCTCGTAGACCATTATTATGAGACTGTAGCAGCTACTCTGAGATAATTTGCAAGGAACTGGAGAGTGTATCTGAGGAGAACTTACTTGTACTAACTAAATTAAATTTGATAGGTAGTGCTCACAAAAATACTGAGGAAATAATTGTGTTGATAGAATCAATAGCAGTATTGATCAGAATGCATTTAGTCTCTGTAAAAATGTTGAAACACCAAAACATGAAGGAATTGTTACATACGTATGTAGTTTGAAAAGCAAAATGTTTAAGGTTTTTTCTTGTTCACCCTTTCTTACCCTTCTATGCACATGAGATTGGAAGTGAGGAAAACCTCTCAAGAAGCAATTGCAGGTTCAAGCTTTTTCAGTTTCCAATCTGCTAGAACAACAAATACATTTGTACAGTGAATTGGAACTGGCAAAAGCATTAAGGCAGTTCTGAGAATTATTTACATTTATTTCAGTGTACTTAAATAGAAGACTCTTTTATGCAGAACAAATAAACTTTAGTGCATTTTTATTCCATTTTTCTTCAGTCTTCTTAAGAAATACCGTGTGGAAATACTGATAATGCAGGAATCTTTTTTGTATTAAATTAGGAAGAAATTAAAAGTGACATTGCTGTAAGAAGACACAGTTGAAGTGTACTGTGGAACATACTCCAGAGTGCTCGACCATGGAGTGCTGCAGCTCTGCTGTTAGCAGTGCTTGGTGCTTATTTGAATGCTGGAGAGCTCAGCTCAGTTCTTGAAGGAGCATTTTCCCAAGGGCTTTTTTTGTTCTGCTGATATTTTACAATGAACTGCATGGGTCAGAATAGATGAACTGGGAAGATGTTATTGGTCCTTCAGAACACATGAGATCTGTTAAATCTATACTGATACTTTGTTTTGTAGGTGTTTACACGTGAGTGCATGAGCCACTATTTAAGAGTATTTAATTTCCTTTGGAGAGCGAAGCGAATGGAGTACATTCTTACTGATATATGGAAAGGACACATGTGCAATGCAAAGCTTTTGAAAAGTATGCCAGGTGAGAGGTCTGAATGGATGACATGCTCATAAACTGGGTTTAGATTACTGTAACTGATTTTTAAATGGCCAAAAAAATCAGTTGTGACACATGAAGTTTGTATTTTGTTGCTGGTTTTGATTGACTGTTTAATGATAGGGAGTGAAGATGAAATAGCTTTATTGTGTATGGAAGTTTCCTACTTGTTTAACCTAGTCCTAGATTATGGGTTTTTGTAGCAATGAGGAAATGAAACATCCCATGTCTCTGGAAAGAGACCGTTACTCTTTCATCTCCTTTTATTCATCTTCCTTGATCTTCCCTCCCTTCCTTGATCTGTACCCTCTACTTCCCTTTGTCTTGTGCTGGGAGTACTAAGTCTTCCACATACACACTTCCAAATTTACTAGTTTTACCATTATTTATTTCTTTTTCTTTTGTTTAGCTAAGAACAGAAGACACTAAGATAAGAGAAGCAGGTGTTTGAGCAGCAACAGGAAAGCTGTTAAGTGTAGTGGCTCTTTGTGCTTGGGAACTTTTGATTGTGTTTTTCTGTAGAGAATATAGAATTGTTTGAGCATCTGTACTGGCTCAAGGTTGACTTCTGACCTAACTATATTTTCTCTGTTTTAAAAAAAAAAAAAAAAGCTATTGGGGGTTACAGTTCTTTGTGGCATAGTAGTGTTTACAGAAATACTTTTGTAATTGGGAACTGTTTGGTGAGTGGAAGCAGGTACCTTGGGCTCGGGAGCTCTTGTAAAGATCAGCTTGCAGGGCTGATCTCTGGACTATGGTCAGAATTACTAAGTTTCCTTTCTGTGAGTAAACCTTAGATTTACTTTACTGTTGCTCCTTTATACTAAAGAAGTCCTTGTTTGACTTAAAACCTGTGGTGTATTGTGTTCTCTCCTTATGTTCCCTTTGAGAATAGGGTGTGGTTTCATTCTCATCACTTGAAGGTCTTCAGGCTGAAACCATCTCCTACGGCTACATATTTTCTGCTCTCAGAAGACATACCTGGGAGAGCTTTCTTATGCTTTTTTTGTGGACCATTCTATAGATTAAATCGTAACAGGTTGTCACCTTTAGATCTGGCTACTTTTTAGGTAATGCTTTGCATTTAAAATGCTACCCAAGATGTTACAGCTATTGCTAGCAGATGGAGCTCAGTGTTGCATTTGAGTGTAATGCTCTGACAGAGGAGTGTGTGTTTTACAAATATCTGCCTTCTGCCTGAAGGGTCTGGAGGCTTTCTCATTCTCTGACATGTCTAAGTTGGAAGCTGTGGGTAGATTTTTCTTCCAATATGTGCAATACGTGGAGAGACTGCCACAGCACTGATTTGCAAAGAAGAAGCAGAACTTGCTTCATTTTCTTTCTCTTCCTCCAGAACAGTACCTTACCCTTCTAGACACAGAGCAGCAACTGGAAGACAGTAATTGATAGAAGTGCCTGTAGGAGGGTCTTTGTTTTTCAGCCACCATATGGTAGCACTGACTTTGTAGGATAGCTTTGCTCAGCATTCCCTAACAGCCAGGGTTTTTAATGCTTTCAAGGACCACTATTAAACTGTAGTGCCAGTCTTGCTTTTTCCTTATCAGGAAATTGGATAAAAAATATAGATGTATGCAACTCACATAGGCATGTTGGGCAGTTCCTGTTGTTTAACCAGTCCTGGCATTTTTTATTTATTTATTTATTTATTTAATTGACCCTATTTAAAGAAGATGCAATATATGTATGAAAGAGTCTTCCTACAAAGGCATAGAAAATGAACAGAATACCTTGTTGTGCTGTCAATGAGATCATTAGATGGGTCTGTAACATTGTAGATAGGAAAATGCAGAATTTCTTGTGTGTTGGAGCCTCATAGCTTTGGCAGCGTTTTAGAAATGACTTCCTCTGTTTGGATCTGCTTGATTCCAGACAGAAGAATCCTCCATTCTAGAGGGTTTTTGCAGTTGATGATAATCTTAATGGTACCCTTCTCTGTCTTAGACAAATGCTCTGGGTGAATAGGCCTGGACTACTAGAGCCACAGATTCCCTACTCCTGTTGCAGTCCCCCTCTTTTCTCTTCTCAATGTGGTAGTACAAAATATGCCACCTGTAGTATGAAGACCAGTGGCAGGAGGTACAAGAGGTCCCAGATGAACTGCAGATCTGTGGCCTTAGATTTTTCAGCCAAAAGAGAGCATGGAACATGCTGTATTTTTGCCTCTAAGGACTAAAAGGGTCTCAGTTGTGATAGTCTGCGAATTTCCAGTGCTGTCTGAGCGTGCAGTTGGTGTCTTTAGCTAACATTTTTGAGGAACTAATTGTGCAATGTTCTTTGTTCAGCTGTTTTTTTCCAGTGTTGCTACTGCCATCCAAGACTAGTGGCTGTCTTATGAGGTATTCAGTTTGGTAGAAAAAAGATTACCGAGCTGGTTTGATGGCTGTGCTTGTCCTTGTGGTCTTTAACATGCCATCTCTTTGAATTTTTTCTTTACAGAGCTTTCTGGGGTGCTGCATCAGTGTCACGTTCTGGCATCAGAAATGGTCCATTTCATTCATCAAATGCAGTATTACATTACATTTGAGGTATACTCTATCCATCCAATATGTTGCTTAAAAATGAAGTACTTTTAATATTCTGTATGTGTTGTGTGTCTTAAGTTTCAAAGAGCTTGTCATCTAGCAAATCAAAACAGCCCAATCCTGAATCATTGTACTCCAGGTGCTTGAATGCTCGTGGGATGAACTCTGGAACAAGGTCCAACAAGCGCAGGACTTAGATCACATCATTGCAGCTCATGAAGTTTTTCTGGACACAATCATAGCTCGGTGCTTGCTGGATAGTGATTCCAGGGTAAGTCTTCTCCTTTGCATTAAATTGTAACTGTGAGCTTATCTTATGAATTTCGAACCACCTTCTCTTACATTCCAGGACCAAGGAGAAAAGTCAGTTTTCTCCCTCTCAAATAAGACCTTGTTGTAGGAGGCTGCTCCTTGCACACACTAATAGGTGCTGGTTATAAAACTTTTGCAAAGTGGGCCAGTTGCTTATAGTCCTGAGAAGCAAAGTTGTTATGCAGCAATTGACTGGGAACTTTGCAAAGCAGTTTCTTCAGCTAAACATGGGAAGATTTAATTTACTTACGTTCTCAAGAGTGCTAGTAAATGAAGTGCTTTTACTGTAATACTCTTTCATTGTTTTGTTACTTAACTGTCTCACAGGTACTTCTCAACCAACTTCGAGCTGTTTTTGATCAGATCATTGAGCTTCAGAATGCCCAAGATGCAATGTACAGAGCTGCTCTGGAAGAGTTGCAACTAAGATTGCAATTTGAAGAGAGGAAGAAGCAGCGTGAGCTTGAGGTACAGTAAGAACATTACTAAAATATGAAAACTAGTTGAATAATATCTAATTATTGTCTGGTATGGAGGATTTTTACTTCAGCTACAGCTACAAAAGAAATGAAGAATGTATTGAGATGCATGTGAAACTCATCAGCAGTAGGTAGTGAGTTTAAACAAAACCTCCAAATGACGTTTCATTTGTGTCTTACTCAAATCTCTGAGTGGATGGAGTTTGTACTGGGCTTGGAAGGACAAGGCATTTGGGGATGTTTTAGGTGAAGGAAATGGTAGAGCCTTGAATATTCTGAATCTTCTTGCAAATAATGCCTGCATACTGGCACGTGGGATGTGCAGTGCTGGTACAAGACTCAACTGCTTTGCTGATCTCAGACTTCCTTGGTAATAAAAGTCTTTCTGTGAAGAATGTGAGAAGAGCTTCTCTAAATTGCCATTGTAAAAAATCATGTAATAGCACACCTTGAATGTTTTCATGTGCTGTAGAACCACGGAGAGGACTGATAATTTCAGCCTTAGAAGGCCCATGTTTGGCTTTCTTTGGCTGCATTTGACCATGTGAACATGGTAGTTCAGCCCAGCAGAAGGTGGACAGAGCTACAACTTCTATCACGTGACAATTGAATTCTTACTCATTTTATCTCTGTGTAGGGCAAATGGGGTGTAACTGCATCAGAAGAAGAAGAAGAGAAGAAAAGGATAAAAGAATTTCAAGACTCAATACCCAAAATGTGCTCACAGCTCCGAATACTCACTCACTTTTACCAGGTATCCTTTAGATATGTGTATATTTATATATATATATATATATATTTTAATATGGGTCATTAATTACAATGTGTAGAAATCAATTTCACATACAGGGTAACTTTTGTTTGTGGATCTAGGTCTTTATTTCTTTGTTGTACTTAGATGCCTGCGTTCACCATTCCTTAATAGACAGCACAGATGTGATGTGAATTATTCTGGCTTTGTCTTAGTATGTTATATCTCCTACTGGAGCTCCCATTTCCCAGGAAAATGAGCTGATACATTTTGGGGAGAGTGTTCAGAAAGCAGTGAAAAAGGGAGCACAGCATTATGTGCCACAGCAAACTTTCAGAGTCAGAGCACAGAAAACCCAGAATCCTACCCCAAACTCCACTCTCGCCTTTCACATATGAGAAATTCTTGGTGTAGTATAGTCTGCCTTTAACTTTTCTTGAATATCATCTTTGGCATACCTGAAAATAAGATTTTTTTAATGATATTGATGCCAAGTTTGAATTAAAGCTGCAGAGTTTGCTTTCTTCCTGCACTATTGCTGTCCTGGATGAAGTGATGTTGAGTGTTGATTTCACATGCAGATTTTAAGGAAAGCAGAATACTGTGCTCAGTATAGCAAATATTGGTGTCTCTTTTTTTGAAGGCTGTAGAGATCCTGGGCTTTGATAGGAGAACTTCAAATCTGGGAGGATTTTGCCTCCTGCATCCAAGTATTGTACTTCTCCCTTCCAGAGAAAAATAGAGTCAGATAACTTAAGAGCTGTAAGCTGTGAATAGATCATAGTTTGTGTGCTTTGCAGGACTGCTACAAGTCAGCAGTGTGCTACAAGAAGGCAGCGTAGCTTTGTCAGCTTGGGCTGTATTCCTGTCAGCCCTACCACAGATTTCTCGTGCAAGGACCTCTCTGGCCATCCGTAGTTGTCATTGGAAGTATTTAGGAAGGTAAATGAGAGGTGCCTGCTCATAGGCATGTGCATATTAGTATTTAATGGAGATCAGGAATGAGCTCTTGATGGGAGTTTTCCCATCCTCCCAAAGCTCTGTGTTTTCCTGTATGCTGTGGAGCTCCTGCAGCCCCTTGGCCAGAAATGTGCCTCCAGCTTCCTAATTGCAAGTCCCAAGTCAAAACTGCTTCCAATACACAGTCTAGTCACTGAGTCTGCAGCCCTGGCTGCCCTACTTTGCAGATCTTTTGCTGTTCCAAATATCAAATAGTATGTTTGGAATAAGCAATGGTTTATAGCTGTTCTAGTCTGTATTGCACATAGAACATAAAAACAAACATTAAGGTCACCTTGTCCTGAATTACCCTAAGTGTAGCGGGGCTGCCCTGGGAGAGCAGGCACACAGGAATGCTTCTCTGCAGCCTCTGAAGCCTTAGGACAGATGGACAGTCCTAGCTGGGCAAGGGGATGGTCTGTTTGAAAGGCTGAGCTATATGCACTGAAAATTTTGAAGTGTCAGTGGCAGAAATTTGAAGGTAAAAGCAAGCTGTGGGCTTTTTGTAGAAAGAGTAAGTCCCGTGTATAACTCATCTGCTAACATTTGAATATAAATTCTTGTGCTTGTCTTTTCCTGGATTCCCTCTGTTGAATAAACCTTGTTGTCAGGCTTAGACACCACCTAGAATACCTGTGTGAAGCATACTACTGTTGCTTTCTTAGCTGTTTCTTGATTCTTTCTTTTTTTCTCATTTAGGGAATCGTCCAGCAGTTCTTGGTCTTGCTGACAACCAGTTCTGATGAAAGCCTTCGATTTCTTAGCTTTAGACTGGACTTCAATGAGCATTATAAAGCAAGAGAACCAAGGCTTCGTGTGTCTTTGGGCACTAGAGGCAGACGAAGCTCACATATGTGAAATAGCTGCTAAGGACTGCACCTCGGTATCCGAAGGATGTTGAACCTCTTGTTGGACAAGGCAGTCAGTGTTGACATAATAAAACCAAATTGTGTGTAGTAGGTGTCCACCATTTCTGCAGACAACATGTTTTCAGTCATGTGATTGTGTGACACTATATAACAGGAAGCAAAAAAGTAGGTTTGTGGATTTTGGTTCTTTTTTTTTTTTTTTTTTTTTTTTACACTAATGTTTATAGAATTATCAGAGTAAATGGGCTTCTTGAAACTGTTAGAATTATCCTTAAGTCATCCTTTCAAACAAATGCCATTTTTATTTGAAGCTTTGTAAGCTCTCTCCACTGTAACTTATATTTGTGTCGAAAAAATCACATCTTTTGTTTCAGAAAGCACCATTTCCTTTTTTAACAAGAAAATAAAAAGGTTATTTTTTCTATATGTACTTGTTCTATTTGAAAAGAGCTTTTGTTAAAGCCAACGGATCAGGACACAGACCTCTTGTCCTCATTATGAACCTATCCAGCATTTCATTATGCTGATTTTCAGTTTTGTGATGTGTTTGACTGTGTAAGAAACTTTGTATCTGGAGACATAAACTTCTATTTAATTTTTTCTTTGTTTTCAAAGTTTACAATTTGAAATAAAGAAAAATACTTGGCAAATTCTATAGTTACTGTACAGGAGAAAACTATAGAAATAGAGCCAGAAATAAATCTATTGCACAAAAGATCTAAGAACTGAAGTTACTCAGTACTGTAAAAGTGAAAGTTTCAATTAAGATTAAAGTGATTGAAATAATTGGTGTTCAAAATCTGATGTGTAGAAGCAATCTAAATTGGATAATGTCGATTTCATTCTCTTCCCTTGCCTATTTTTTCATTGTAAATATTTATATATTGCTGTCCAGATGTGGGGAGAGGAGGGATTCTTCTTTTGCAAAGTTGTCACTATATCAGGTCATTTATTATGTTCCACAGGTACAAGCTTAGAAAAATAAAAACAACTATCTTTCAAACATTGGCTTTGCTTTTTGTAATTGGAAAGTTATGATTCTTTGACAGGGTAAGAAAGGAGGAGCTCACAGCTGGGAATGTATTGGCCTGCAGATCTCTGCCCACTACAGCCTTTTGGTATGGTATTATCCATTCTTACAGTTGTATGTAATTCATTAATTAACAGCTTCCCTCTGATGAAACAACTCTCTGGGCTTTTTTGCCTTTTGCCCTTATTCTGTCTAAACCCTGGGAAGCAGAAGGAGTGGCCAGGCCATTCAGGCAAAGCTGATGTGATCATGAGTGGCAGGAACTCTTGTGGGAATGATGCATAAAACGTGCAGGCCTGGACTAGCAGGCTTGCCTTCCAGAATTCTGCTGCAGTGCTCCCAAAAATGTTGTAACACAGGTTTTGGGGTTCTTACTTTTATTAAATAAAACACGTAAGCCTTTTTTTTAGCCCTGTGTTAAACAACCTGCCAGTGCACCTCAATTCACTAGAGTATTTGCAGGCAGCATTTCAGCCATAAGAAAGTCACGACACTGAAGCAAGTAATAATCTGTGTGCCAGGGGAAAGCTGAAGGTTTCAGAGCTTGGCATCATAACAATAGAAACCACTTTACGGGTAGGAATACTCTGGTTTTGTGTGTGTGGTGATAGTGTAGTGTTCTTGCAATATCTGAAAGAACTAAAAAGTTTTGGGGGTTGTGTTTTGACCAATACCTCTCCTCCACCCAAAACTGCTGACAAAGTTGTATCTGCATGGCTACTCTATTGGCTGTTTTCTTGAAAGACATGTACAAGGGCTGCTCCAAAAGTAATGCCTCCTAATTTACTCTGTTGGTCTGCATCAGAGGTGGATGTTGGTGGTATGGCAATAGAAGCTGAACTTGAATTCCTCTATATGGAAAACATTGCACCTATTGACATTCATTGACGCTTGCTGAATTATGGAGGCCAAACAGTGGATGTGGGCAAAGTGAGGCAGTAGGTGATGCCTTTCATCAATGGCCACAGTGATGTGAAAGACGAGCCATGTTCCAGGCAGCCATGCAGATTTTTGAGCGTGGCTTGTAGGCTCTTGTTCATTGCTGGTGAAAAATTCATAGCTAATAGTGGTGACTGTGTGGAAAATAGTGTTTTAAAGCTGAGAATTTGATCTCAAGTAGTGTTACTGTGCTTTTTGTATCTGTTGTAGTTTCCATGGAAATAAACAGGAGGCATTACTTTCAGAGCAACCTGAGTAAAATGGAACAACAAAACAGTTGTAGGGACAGCAAGGTATTTGAACCATCTTTTGGCCCTATACTGTTATAGCCAGATTCTCATCAAGTTTTGATCCATTCCCTTGAATAGCATCTACTTCCAGTCTTTGGGTTTCGAAAGAATTATATCAGCAGGATTGTTTGTGGAACATGATTTGGAAACTGTTTATCTTTTTTTTTTCTTTTTCTTTTTTTCTTTTTTTTTTTTTTCTCTCTCTGCTATCCTTCATGGATTACACTTATTTTCCAGATGACTTCTTATTTAGGTGAGACTACAGTTCTAGTGAGTGAGACACTATGGAATTACAGTTATTCTTTGGTGGTGTGTTCTCAGCAGCCAAGCATGGACCCCAGGGTGGCCAGCACTACAGCTGCAGCCTTTCTGTGTCTTTATGATGTGACCTTTGGAGATCTCTCAGCACCAGTACCTGAAAGAAATGATTCTTTGTTTGTGAGTTCTGCATTGCTGTCTGTCTCCCAGTGTACTGACGAGCCCAAGTGGTTCTCTTCTGCACTTGGTTTCTGCCCCTCATTCCCCTGTCTTAGCACCAGAGGATGGGGATGATCAGGTCCAGTCACCCACAAAGAAGAATGCACTCACAAATGAAAGGCTGAACTATTGCTGCCTCCAGCTGTGCTTCTGGGCTTTGGACAAGGGCTCTTTGCTGGAGCCCCTGGATTCATTGGGAGTATGATAAAATATACTGAAGTCATTAAAAAGAAAACCAATGGGAAAGGAAGATGAATATTGCCTGAGTATCTAGAATGGCATTTGACTCACAAGCTGGATAAACATGGCCTACAGCTACAACCGTAAACACATAGGGAAAAGTTCCCCAGATGTTGCCAAGTACTTCTTTATGTTAAGTGCATGGAAGGGGAGCAGGGGAAATGCATAGATCTAGGCAGCCAAGGCTGCAGAGGTGCCTGGATGACCTGAGTGGAGGAACTTCATGTTCTCAACATACACAAGTGATTCCTCAATGTCTCAAAATCAGGTTTCTGCCACACGGCTGCAGAGCTGGCAGCTGTGGATGCATCTGCAACCAGAGGCAGAAGAGAACGGCTGCTATGAAACACTCCAGTATCCTTCCTCAGCTTTGAAAGGCAGGAAATGCACCTTGGATACACAATTATTGCCTCTCAGTTTTCTCCCAGCAGGTCCCACTCGCCCCTTGTGCATGGCAGAGCATTAGGAGGAAGCGGTCCGCTATATCACATGAACAAAAGCTGAAATGAAATGTGTTCTGTGAGATGAATGAACAGTGACTTCTCACCTCTGTGATCCCGCTGTTTTTTTCGTTCTGTATTGTAATAGGCTGCACAAAAAAAGGAACTGCTGTTGATGCAAGGGGAGGATGGGAGGATATAAGATCTGTTTTTGAGTGGAGATGCCCACACCGGAGGAGGGGCAACACTGAACTTTTGAGAGGAACAAAGTATAAAAAGAGAGATATTTATGGCTTTTAGAAGGTTGTCATGGACAGCATATCCCTGTGTTTTTCACAGAGCTCAAGAGCAATGTCCAGACCAGAAGCCCTAGAGGAACAGCTCTAAGAAAACATGGAAAATGTTATGATTTTTGTGGTGGGGTTCTTCTTTAGTAACTGCTGCGCAGGGCCTGGTCACCTCCTTGATATGACCTGGTAGCTCTGTTTTTCTTTCCACGTTGTGCTAGGCTTCTCTATAATGGAATGACAGGCTGTCAGAGGATCATGTAACGCCTGGGTGGCTTCTGCCAGGTGTGGAGGGGCCCGAATGAGGTCTCCAAGGACATCAGTACTGACAGCTCACCTCTGGGATTCCCACGAGGCTCAGAACCAGTCTTCATGGGAGAAGTTGGACGTGCGCTGCCGACACAATCATCTGGAATGGAGTACAGCGGAGAAAAGCTTTCTTGGTATGATGCAATGCAGATGCCTAATGATGAAATACTGAAGGGATCACACAGGTCTGCATTCCTTTGCACTGTGGAGGAGTTTGGGTGAGCTGTTGGCTGGGGTCTGGTAACTCCCCAAATGCTGCCTTGTTAGTTTCCTACTGGAAGTTTCATCACAAAAACACCACTTGTCTATCCTATCCAAGTTATCCAGAGCAAGGAGAGATGTCACCTTCTCGTGTCTCTCAGCTGGAAGTACAGTGCTAACTGGCAGTGTGCTTTGCTAGAAAGCCTTGTGCTATCCTCAAGTTACCTTCTCCATATAGATTTTTTTTTTTCTACTGAGAAGAAAAATAAATACTTCAGGATGTTTCCCTGATCCATCTGAGGAGTGTTCTTAATTTCCTGAGTGACTCACAAAGATCTTTTTTAAGCTTTTAAGAAGTAATCTTGTGTTGCCAGAAGATGGTGTGCTTCCACCACATCATGCTGCAGGCAGACCGAGAAAGGGATTCCATTGGCAGTGCCGTATGGGCTCTTCTGGTAATGTAACAACAGTCAAGATGAAATCAGTTGAGGTGAAATCCAAAGGAGTTTGTGATCTATATATATTTCACACAAATTATTTGTCAATGAGCACATGCCTGTATCTATTTTCAGGAATATTCTGCTTCTCGTTTCAATGGACTTTGTATATAAAGTCATTTTATCAAAATAAGCTTATGAAATAATAATATTAAAATAAATCATTGTTAAGGGAATATAATGACCTTAAGAGAAGAAATGAACACTGAAGATTTTACATTCTTGGATGTCATTTCATATTTCAAACACTGATCATGAAACATTCAAAATTTTTGTACGCAAGTGCCTTCTTAGTTTTCTAATCCTTGATGTAGACCTTGCTGGAAGTTTTATATTAAAGCTGTCAGGTGTGAAGCAATTTATTCTGTAGAAAAGACAAAAATTTGCTTTCTGTGCAAAAACAGTGAACTGAAACAGAAAAGTTTTGATCCAAATTCTTCCAGATATTGGTGGTAAAGTCTTAAAAGAGAATCAGTTTTCAGATCTAGTAAAGGTATGCCTTTGCAGTATGCTCATCTGAGTGCTATATAGTGGCATCTTCCTTCCTTCCTACCCATGGGGGATCCCTCGCAGGCTGACAAAAGACAAGAATACTCATTTTTAGTCTGATGACATTTTAGAATGGTTAATGCACTCTTTATAACTGACCTCATTTATAAAGCTGGGGAAGTGCAGCATTGCAGATGGCATTATGAGAGCTATTACTTCTCAGTGTCAGTGGCAGGTGAGTTGAAATAGACCTCTTTGTGGCCTTAGAGATTTTATAACATAGATCTCATAGATCTATGAGATCTCATAGATCTCATGTTATAAAATCTCTAAGGCCACAAAGAGGTCTATTTCAACAATGTTTATGCTTTTACAGTGAGAGAACAGCCGAACAAGTATTATCCTTTCATGGCTTCTACACACAGTGAACCCTAAGCCCAAAGAGTGTATGGGTGATGCTGGAGCATCAACAAAGAACACACGTTGTTGGAAATGTATGTGCTATTCTCCGTATGAAAGTGGCCCAGCTTGCCTAGCTGTGTTTCTTGCTTGTTTTTCCATGGAGGTAAGTCAGGGCTACTGGGGCACATGTTGCTGAGCATGGAAGTGCAGGAAATGGACCAAAAAGCCACGTAGCTGTCTGGCTGCATAAGCGGTAAAGAAAGGAGCTTGCATGCATTTATTTTTGTTCTTTATTATTGGGTATTCTCCAATCTTAAAATGAAACAGACATTTTTGCTACGGGTTTTTCAGTGTTGAATTGAATTGAATTGAAACATTTAGTTTCACTGGGAAGCATTACCAAGACTGCAGGACTAAGCTTCCCCTGACATTCTTGCAGTTCCTTGGGGAAGTGATTGATAGTGCTGATGTAGCGAGACCAACTTGCTCTTCTTTCAGCTTTTGACACTGGAATTCTGTGGTGTCTGTGAAATTGCATCCAGGTCTTGTGTCTGCGATGGCGCAAATGACACTAATGAATGAAATTAAGTACACAGCACCCTATTTATTTCAAGGGTAGGAACTATACTGACAAATAGCAGTGCTTGCACACAGTTATTCAAATCCAACTGCAGAGGGAGACAAAGCAAGCATGTGTTGTGTTGTGAATGTTGGAGATGTGAAATAATAAACATAGATTGTCAGAGAAGATTTAAAGAATACATTGCAAACAGAAAAGAACGAGAAATCCAACAAGAACATGCTATAATGACTTAAATCTTTTACAGTTTCTCAGTCTGTGTCAATTTTACATAGATCTTCCCAATAGCAAACGGAAACCTACTGAAGTTTTCTTTTCTGGGTATATGTGTAGAGGCAGATCAGTGACTGGTGACTGAAAATCTCTGCAGTACATTATTGGTAGTGTAGGTATGATGTGGTGCTTAATTAAAAATACTAGGGATTGGTGGAGTCACCATCCCTGGATGTGTTTAAAAATCATTTGGATGTGGTGCTCAGGGACATGATTTAGCAGAAGGTTGTTAGAGTCAGGGTAGGATGGTTAGCTTGTGGTTGGACTCCATGATCTTTAAGGTCTCTTCCAACCTGAGCAATTCTGTGATTCTATACAGAAAGCAAGTAGATATTTAGTCTGGAAAAGGTTGAGCACATACAGATGTGTCCTCTCTGTCTTTTTGCGATGCAACCCCGTTTTACATGGCAGCACCATGTGCTGCTGCGCTCAGTTGCTTCTCAACAAAATGTGTGTTCCTATGCAGTGCTCTACCCAAATTAATCAGCCTTTCTTAGACAGCCCTTATTTGTGAAAGCTTTCTTGGCTTATGTTTTTTCACGTGGGTGGAACAGACTCTGAACTCTGCAGAAAGCAAGATAGATGCACAGTTATTAAGGTTACTTATTTAATACAAAGCAGAAAGTTATCTGTCTGTGCTAGAGAGGTAGGGACTCCTGTTTTATTCAGACATGCCCACAGCAACAGATAGCACAGCTCTGATGGCATTCTGATGGATGAGGGAATATGGGTATTTAAACTGATACTTCATCCTCTCTACAGTTTTAAAGTCAATTATTCTTAGTAGCAGGAATGAAGCAATCATTAGGACAAGATACTTAAGAAAAGTGTGACGGTCCCACTTGGAACTACAGGAATGCATTAAAACTGGTAAAACTGCTTAATGAGACCTAGTTTTAACTTCCTAGATGCATGTTAAAAGGACACATCCCGAACATAATCTACAGTCATCTTTCATGAAATTGCAGTGCTGTGTGAGAGAAACAGCATTAGCACTGGGTGTTCTGTGTGTTCTTGTAAGGAAGATCTCCATCCTGCCACCATCGCTCAATGTGACACCTACTTCTCAATGAGAAAGGGATCTGTAAAACTGTGCTAAGCCCAGAAGACAGATTTCATTGACAGCCACAAGATACAGATTTTCTCCTTTCCCCAGCTCTTCCTTAGAAGCGGGATAAAAACTCTCTAAAATAATTTACAACCAGTAAGAATACAAGCTTTGAGGGGAAAAAATGAGGGGAAAAAATCCGCGTTCTAGAAAATACATGTTTATTGTATCTTCACCAAACAGAGCTCCTTGCTGTCCAGTATCAGCTGGCTCACTGCAGACATGGGCTTACCATCACCCCACCTTGGATCCTGCTGTTGGTCTGAGTTCCCTGCACTGCTCTGTGCCAGGACCCCCATGTAGTCCTACTCCATGGGAGCAGCAGGAATAGGAAACTAAAAAATATAAAGGTTGTACTACAGCCACAGGGACACTGGTGTTGTTCCAGCAGGTTCAGCTCTGGGATCAATATTGTATTGATAGAGAAAACCCTCTGTAGATAAGAGCGGGTAGTGCTGTCACTGCCAAATCTAAGCACTAAGAATACATGCTGTGTCCCTGTGGACTGTGCCCACTAGCAAGGAGATGTTCAAGATACTGTTCTTTTGTGAGGAAGCTGCAGAGACATTGGAGACATTGGGAGAAGTATTGAAGAGGTCACTGGCAGTGATAAATAGCTTTGAAGAAGCAATCAAAGTAAATTTGAAGGAATTCAATTCAAACAATATTGGGGAAAAAAAAAAAAAGAACTTCAGACATAGAAAGTTTCTATAAAAAGGATTTGTGTTCAGTTCTTCACCTTCTAGTCACACAAAATGAACTCTAGTGTAACTGGCAAGAAAAGAGCATAGAGCAGAATATGTTAAGGACGGTGACACCGTGGAACTGGACTCCTAGAGAAGTTCTGAGGGGCATTCAGTTGCAGGAAAAGGTATAACGAACAGCTGGCCAGGATGATGGGGTACCCTGGAATCTGCAATGGCACAAGGAGTGTAACTCCACTCACCCCTGCTGGTGCTGCTGTTCTGTGAGTATATAGGACTTTCTCAAGCACAGATGATGATGAAGACATTGTTTTAAGACACCTGTGTGTACAGGGATGAATGCGTTTATTCTTGTGTCCTATGATCTGGAGTACTTCAGCTTTTCTCCGTTCACTTGAAGACACTTGCATTAGTGCCACTCATCCTTAACAGACCCTCCACTCCTGCGGCAGCTACTAGCAGGGCTCAGCCTTACATCCTCCTCTCCCTGCTTTTTGCTGACCTGGCACAAGTACGTTTATCCTGGCCAATAAGTTACACTTAGAGCAATGCAACCTGTCTTGTAAGGAACGGAAAAGGGTAGATGTAGCCCTGAGGGACATGGTTAGTGGGCATGGTGGTGATGGGCTGATGGTTGGACTAGATGGTCTTAGTGGTCTTTTCCAACCTTAAGGATTCTGTGATTCTATGTATTTCAGTGAGTGGATCATAGCAACCATGAAGACAAAAGTAATGATGACTGAAAGGTAACTCTGCGATGAGTAGAAGTACATGTGCAGAAGATTAACAGCGTATGGCACGAAATCTTGCATCAATAACACTGAAAATTTTTTACTGAAAAAGAGAATAAAGACAGCCTACAAAATTTTAAAAGGTTGGTGCCATAACAATACACAGAAATTTGAAGCAGAAGATCAAATTTTGCTAATCTAACACAATTCAGACTCTGTGAGAAGTCACAGTTTTGAAATATATCCATGATCTATCTGAAGTAGTGGATAGTCAGGTCAGACTCTGAAAAATCCATGGTCATCTTGCTTTTACTGAGAACTACATGAACTCAGCTTTCCACAAGGAAGGAATTGGTCCCTCCTCTATTTCTGTCAAGTATTATTCATTGCAATCTTGGTTACAATCATATATAATTACTGCACTAAACCAACCTTGGAACATATGCCATTAAAATAGAAATAGCACTCGTGTCATTACTGGGTGGAATATGGGGGACTTCTGCCAGCAACTTTTTGGCTAGCCCATTCCCTCCCTGCACTGTGAGTGGTTTTCAGATCCTCTTCCAATCAGTGCTCACCTACAAACACTACCTTAATACTGGATTCAGCTCAAACCCTAAACTGTCTGGATACAATCACTTTTCCTATGTTTGAAGGAAACAGTCTGTGGTTTCTCACTTGGGAACGTAATGGATAATTCCAGGTGGAACATTAGTGCAGCCTATTATTATTAAGTCCCTGTTCTGAGTTGTTTATAAAGTTGCCAAACCCTAACCATCTAGGCTGAAATTTTCCATAGTGATGGTCTGTTCCAGGCCGGGTATTGATTCCAAGAATGAGAGAAGAGGAAAATGAGTTGCTTTGTCCAAGTTAAATACATTGCTCTGTGAGCAATAGGGCTGTTGAAATGATGTCTGACAGATTTCTACTGTGGACGGGTTCTCCAACTTCTACTTAGTGTTAAGTGAGCACTGAGCCTTTTCCCCCTTATCTGCGTTAAGATCTTTCTCCTCTATAAGGGCTTTTATGAGACTTGTAGAAGCATGATCCACTTGAGGCTTCTACCCCTTTGTGGAATTTGGTTAAAACAAGTAAAGAGATGCAGCTGTACCTGAGCAGAGGTACCTGAGCCTGATACATGTGAGTCCACACTCTCTTTCCCTCAGGAAAGAAGGTTAAAAATCTGGGTGGTGGAAATCTCTTCTGAAAACCCCCACCACCTACTCCTATCCCAAGCAAAGTAGAAGGACTGCTTTGCTTCCCTGTTGTGTGGAGAATAGGGGCCTAAAACCCAGAGAACAAGCAACCCACAGGAGGCCTGGGAGTGGGGAAGTGCAACAGGGGAGAGAATTGCTGTGCTAAGTGGAGCAAGACATTTTTGGATGAGAAGTGAAGTCAGAGAACTGGCACAGGACAGCCTAATGGAGGTTAAAAAAAAAAAAAAACAAAAAAAAACCAATAGGGATGGAGACGGTAGATACAGATGCAATTAAGGAGAGTATCCTAAGGTGCATTCACAAGGGGGCTAAGGATACAGAACATTATCCTAATCTTTTCAGTCCTTGACTTTGTAACTTTAAAGTTCTCTTAACATGGTGGTTTTGAGATGTATTTTAATTCATACAGCTGAAAATGGGCCATCTTAGTCTTTTGGGGCTTGTAATACTGAGCTGACCCCAAAAGCTTTAAAATTCAGGGTACAAAATGCAGGCTCGGTGAAGGAGTTAGAACACATGGCACAATGCTCACCTTGCAAGTGCTATCTTGGTAGTGGAAACAAAATTCAAAATCTGGGCAATTTCCAGTATCATTTGGACGTTGAGCTGGAGGTGGCCTAGAGCTGTTTATTCATTCTACACTTACCAGTTGATCCTTAAAAGTAATCACAAGAGCTGAGAGATTAACAATCCCTCCTTCCCCTGTCATCAGTGGTGCTTCAATCACTAGTTTATAGGACTCTTCTCCTTTTGGAAATCTCAAGCTTTTCTCTCTTTCTTCTTCCTCGTGCCCCAACAAGTCAAGTCTAAAGCCATTACTTCAGACGTCAGGCAAATTTCCAAGATAAATGTTTATCAGTCTTCTCAGTGTTGTCAGGATATATGGAAAAGGTGAGTCCTATAGTTGCTATGCTTTTTTTTGGAAAATAGCTGCAACTATAGGAAAATAGCTGTGAATGGCTTGATCTTGTTAGCATGTTTTCAGTGACTCCATTTGGAAGAGACGTTAGGTTAACTGAGATCTGCGTGCTGATTCTTCCCAGTGTGAGATCTAATGGCTCCTCTGTGGGACATAGGCACTGCCCTGCCCAAAGAGCTGCTGTGCCACAGATGTCTGTGAGCTTGAAGCCATTTCCCTTTGTTCTATCACCACAGACCCTGCTAAAGAGTCTGTCCCCTTCTTTCCTTGTAGCTCCCCTTCAGATATTGAAAGACCACTATCAGGTCACCTTGCAGCCTTCTCCAATCTGAACAGCCCCAGCTCTCTCAGCCAGTCCTCATAGAAGAGGTTCCATCCCTTGGGTCACTTTTGTGGTCCTTCTGTGGACGTGCTCCAACAGGTCTATGTCTATGTACTGAGGACTCTACATCTGGATGCAGTACTCCAGGTGAGGCCTCACCAGTGCAGAATAGAGGGGCAGGATCACCTCCCTTGACCTTCTGACCACGCTTCTTTTGATGCAGCCCAGGATACGGTTGGCTTTTTGGACTGTGAGGGCACACTGCTGGATCATGTTCAGCTTCCCATCCATCAGTACCTCCATGTCTTTTTGGCAGTGCTGCACTCAATCCTCTCATCCTCCAGCTTGCATTGGTAATAGGGGTTGCCTGGACCCAGGTGCAAGATCTTGCATTTGGATTTGTTGAACCTCATGAGGTTCCCCTGGGCCCACTGCTCAAACCTGTCTAGGTCCGTTTGGATGGCATCTTGTGCCTCTACTGTGTCAACTGCATCTTACAGTTCGGTGTCATCAACAAACTTGCTGAGGGTGCACTTGACCCCTCTGTTGATGTCACTGATAAGATATTACAGAGCATCAACCCCAGCACAGATCCCTGCGGGACACCGCTTGTCACTGATCTCCATCCAAACGCTGAACCATTGACCACCACTCTCTGCACTCAATCCTGGAGCCAGTAAGACTGTCTGGTCATCTTCTGTTAGTGCGGTGAAGTCTATGCATCTCTGTTTTATAGGGCCATAAAAGAAACTTACTCCTGTATTATTGAAGCACAATTAGAGATTGCCCTCATTACAAAGTCTTTGGATCACTGCACAGAGGTCCTCTTGGCTCTTGTCACCCCAGGCCCAGCTGTGAGTCCAGACCAGATTGCTCAGGGCTTTAACTAGTCAGACATTGAAAACTTTCAAATTCAGAGAGTGCACAACCTCTCTGGCAGCCTATCCCACAGGCTGGAGCCTGTTGCCCTGGTAAAAAACATTTATCCTTGTATGAGCAAGCCTCTCCTATTTTAGCTTACTGCTGTTATCTGTCCTCCACCCGCCACATGTGGTTGTGAAGGGCCTGGCTGCCCCCTGTCAGCCTATAGGGTGGCTGTGATGTGCCCTGAGCCATTTCTGTCCCAGCTGGATGAATTCCTGTGGCCCAGCCTCTGCTAATGGGGCACGCTCCAGCCTTGTCATTCCTGATGGCCTCTGCTGAGCCTGACGGTCTGTTTCATCCTGGGTAGAACAACTTCCCTTGATCTACATTACTTGCCAAGCTGAAATCCTATTCTGTTATTAAAAGAGAGATAGAATTTAGGAGTTCTGTTTTTCTCCTTCCTTTGTTTCTCAGCTGTTTGCACTCTTGCTCGCCTCTCTGTTTCAGTGAGACTCCCATTAGTACTGCTCTGTAACAATGCAATTATCGTCAACAGTAAACTAAAAAAACCTTGATCAGCCATGAAAATGTAACAGAGATTCTGTGGAGTTGTGTTTGGGTACTAATGAGAGGGTGAAATGATACTTAGCTACTTTTTAGATTAGTGCAGATTTTAAAGATTCTGTCTTCCATAATTTCTACACTGCAATCACTGCAAAAAGATGGATGGAAAGTAGGGAATAATACTGCATCAATATATGTCTGTATGGTCTTTGAAATGATCTTAATCAGGGCAAGCACTTAAATAGGATGGCTGTGTATCCACAAGGGTCTTCCAGTGAGGAGATTTCATTGTAATAGGAAATATAACTAGTGGGATAAAAATACACCATATCATTATGAATGCTTATGATTAACCTATTGCAATCTGTTAGATGTTACCCACTGCAAATCTGAAATAACTCTTTCTATATAAGAATTTGATGGTGACATCTTTTCCAAAATGTTCAGGTAGAGGTACAGATAGCTCAACAGAATGTCTTTAGAAATAGAAAATGAATGCTGTAACTGGGGGAAAAGTACTTTTTAACATAGAATATTCTTCTGTCTTGAAAATACATTCTGAGGTGATGTGTGGAATATTTCCCCCTGTGATATTTAATCAGTTCATCGCCTACTATCTGTTGTATCCCAAAGTATCTTTGATTAACAGCAGATAAGTATTCCTCTTTATTTCCACAGCATTTATAGTACAATGGTGTATTTCTGTTAAGAGCTCTACTGACTTCACAGTGAGGATAGATACAAAATAAAGACACTTTGTGTGTGCCGAAGATTTCACTGTGGTGTAATTCCTCTGTGTGATCCATGTAGTCATCTTCCCATAATGCTATTGATGTCCTCCTAAGCAGCATTCTCATCCTGCAATTTTCCTTTGAGAAGTCGAATCTTCAATATCATCCATTCTGTTAGTAGTACAGTTTCTATGAAGAAGCCATGGGATAACAAGCTGCCTAGCGCAATTCTGAATGTTATCGTGGCAAGCACTACATAGAAAGATTTGATTGAAGTTATTGGCAAATGCATCTTTGAACTTCCAAAGCTATTCACTGTGTATAAATGGTACACACGTGGTAATGCTTACCTCTTGCTATTTTGACTGCACTTCAGTTCAATCTAGTTCTTGTGCCAGCATCACATTATTAGTGTTGTACTATTCTGCCTGCGTATTTCTTAACTACCTTCCTTACATTTCAAAATATGCACTATTAACAGCATAGTGCACAAACGCATTATTTCCATGTAGAACAGTTTTGTGTGCTCTTCTAGCAGGTAACCATGAATGGAGCAAAAGGACACTTCCTTGATTTGGTGATTTCGATGATTCAAAATGATTTTATTATTTGATTTATTTTTTGATGATAATGATATTATTATTCGATTGATTTTAATAATTTCGATGATTTGATTTCGATGGGTCAAAATAAGAGCTTGTTGTGTAAAGGAGATCGTAATTATAACCAGTCTTAAATCTTTCTCTTAGGTTTTCATTTATTCCAGTTTTATACCATTCAGTGGAAATAAGCCTGTTTGCCAAGTTAAAGTACACAATCAGGTGTTTTAAAGACAGGGATCTGCATTCAGAAACGGCCACAGAACAGCCGTATAAAGTAATGAGCACAGATGGAAAAACTGGCAGCAAGCATCATTTCACACAGCACATCTTGATGAGGCATAAACACTTAGAGCCTCCAGCTCCACTTGCTCGTGCACCCACATCCTGCAGATGTGAGCACTCGTGCATACTAAGAAAGCTTTAAGGTACTTGCAAAGCCTGTCGACCAAATCAGTCTTCCAGTCATACATTTAGATTACTTACCCCCTAAAACTCAAAATTAACTTAGATCTAAGTAGAAACTAAATGTGTACTTGTTAGAGATCTCATTAATTTTAGTGATGCCACACGTGAAAATTGATTGGCGAGACAAGGGCTGTACGGCTAAATGCACCTGAATGCATCATACATTTGGGTTTTCCTTCGTATCCGAACTTAGGTGTTAGTCTGACATGTTACATACCACCTGCAGTGCTGCTGCTAATCATGATTTGGAAATCCAGGTTACTATAACTGCTGCAAAGAGAGATACTTAAAGGTTTAAAAAAAAAAAAAAAGAGGAAGAAGTAAAAGAAGGATGGAGATTATTCTTGCATTTACAACCATTCATATACTTTTCTTTCAATTTACAAATGCTGCTAGCAGAAAGGGAAAGAATAATATATTAACGGTGATTGTTAGGTAAATTGAGAAAACAGACCTTGATGAACTTAGCTGACATTTAGAAGATTTCAAAACATCACAGAAATAAAACTGGAACCAGTTTCAGTAAGGGTTTGGGAAGAGACCCAGTGAACCATCCTGGCTAGAACCTACCTGGAGGAGAGAAATTTGGGTGACTTTCTGTAGGTTTCCAAGCAAGATTTCACAATACGATCTTCAGTTATAGTTAATGGAGATTCACTGACAGAAAAGCTTACTTATTGTCATGAAAGTATAGGTAAACGCTGCATGTCTAAGAAAGCATAAAGCCATGCATTGCAATCTCACAGTAATGGACCACTTTCTGCCTTTGAAAGTAAGCATTCTCCTTTGCAGTATTATCCTTAAATAGATCTACTCTCAGAAGTTACTTCTTGGTGGTTATTTTTGCCTGAATTATTATTATGAACTTCCTGGGGAGTTTAGAATACACTACAGGTTCACCTCTCCTGCTAGCACATTTTGTATCTGTTTCTAATGGATGGACATCTTTATGTTTTATTGTGATTTTATATCAAGGGTGCCTTTTGCTTCTTACACAAAAATTACTTGTAATTCCTTCTGTGGCATGTTAGTAACCAAACCTTTCATCTGAAACTGCTTATTTTGGTCTTGTTTATAATACACTTGATTTGTGATCATGATGCCTAATAATGTTATTTTCTGGCATTTCCCATGATACTTGAATAGAGGTAACATTTTCAACATATTTTGTCAAGCTCATTTATTTTCATCATAAAGATATTCAAGATAATCAGAGTAGGAGTTAACATGTGAACATTTATCTGCAGTAACTGACCTTTTATTTTGTTCATTCTTTTATGTCTCTTATGCAGGTTTCAATATCTAAGTGGTCATCATCTCATTCAATAGTGGCCTCGAATCAATGTAAAGCAATTTTGGAAAAATACACCTCCAAAAAGTCCCACACCATAGCAAACAATTGACTATTTTTTGTAATTTCTCACTCCATACGAGAAGTTAATCACAATAAACTTTTAATCTATGATGTTCTCCTTCCCAGCTATAATTGGAAATAAGAAATATGCGAAAATGTGCAGTCTGGTTATCCTCCTCCTGTTCCTTCATGTAAAGCCATGTTTTAATGTATGCATTCTGTGACCTTGAGTGGCCTGGAAGCTGTTCATGGATTTATGTGAGGAAAATCTATGACTAAACTAAACTCAAATTCCTCAGATCTTGGTAGTACAGGAACTCAGCACTTCTGTTCCCACCTTGAGTGTATGTCTCTGGAACCATTTCTGTCTGGGCAGGAATACTCTCTCATTCTGTTCAGCTTTCCCCCCCCTTAAATATATCTACTCTGATGTTATTTTTACATTGCCAATTTTAGAATGAGGAAATTAAGAAAGCTAACCAATGCTGATTCTTTCTCAGATTATGTACAATTTGTACCCTGAACTTTCAAGAAGAGCGTTTGGCATAAAATCTTACTTCTGAAATTGTATTCTGTAATATTAAATGTATGGAAAACCAAAGCGAATAGCCCTTTAATAGCAAGAAAGTTTAAAATGAGAGGTGGTGGACATCTGAGGTCAGGCAGGACGAGGCTCTGAGCACCCTGATTGAACTGTAGGTGTCCCTGTTCATGGCAGAGGGGTTGGACTAGATGGCCTTTAAGGGTCCCTATTCAAATGATTCTGTGATTCTGTAATTAAAGGAGAAAATTGTAACGTACGTAATGCTGTGTCACATGTTAAATTCAAGGCTTCTGAGTGAGATAAACAATATAGAGCACTGTTTGAAAGTAGAAGCAGTGGCATGATACAAACAAAGCTTTTAGCTGCAGGAAGATGTTTCAGTCTTTTAAACATCCCTGCCAAAATAATGAGAGATAAAGCATACAAACATTCTGTATAGAAGAATTCTTCATGTGCCAGTAGGTGGAAGTAGATGTTATAGCAAGCCTTTTCTTTGCAATGCAGCTGTCAATGTCAAAGAAGCAACAATAGGGAAGTTTACACCTGACCTTAACCAAAGTCCTCCACAATCTCTGGGGTTTGGTAATGAACTCTGAATTTGCAGTTTGTAAGTAGATGAAAGACTTTCAACGTGCGGGCCAGAATAATGGAAACTTCTCTCCTGTCAGGTAAGAGATCAGTTTCTATGTTTTATCTGGTGAGTTTTGAGCCTTCAAGAAAAGGTAGAGTTTTGAAAGGAAATGTGTATCGTGTTTATATTCAGATGCAGAAAACATGACTTTGAATCTCCTCTGGGCAGAAGAACAAATAGATTTATGTGTGCCACAAACTAGATAAGCAGTCTCGGTGTCTGACTACAGAAACAAACCCCCCTTTTCCTTCCAGAACTCCCCTTTTATGGCCACCACTACAAGTTTTATGGAATCCAGGTGGTAGATATTTCCTGTTGTGTTTTATTTCTCATCTTAGAAAAGAAAAAGACATTTAGCTCACTATTATTGTGTCTTCAATTTTTATGTTGATAGCTCATCGGAGCTGGTCACCTAAGGCTCCTCTAACATTCAGTAGACCAAAACAGACGAATCACATGAAGTAGACACAAATCTTGAAGTAGACAAACAAAGCATGTCAAGAGAAGAGCTCCCTGTAAATAGCTATTTCTCTCCATTAGCATGTGAGAGACCTTCATGTTCCTACATCACACGTGCCCGTTTACTTTAAAAACTTGATGTAGTCATTTTTGCTTGATTCCTCCAGAGTTGCCACAAGCAGAATTTCAGGCAATGGGTCCTGCCTCAAAATCCGACAGATTAGATTAGATTGCACAAAATTAGATGAGTTTCCTGGATCATAAATTTTCAATGAAGTAAATGGCCTCTTTTCACATCTGGCAGGAAACTTTCAACAGATGCTGTTCAGGTATCTCCTGACCTTGAATTTTTATGTACAGAGAAGCCAAGTGCAGAGAGCTGAGAGTAAGATGGCCGATCAATCCGAACACGTGAAAAAACGCTGCTAAGAGGAATAAACTGGGAACCTTGATCCAAAAAGCAGTGAAACTCATTGAAGATCTCCAGTTTGACCTCGTTTAGTTCTGGGGCTGTTCCTAGACGAGCTGACAGCTCTGACTGCCTTTCTACCTCTGCTGATTTTCTGCAATGATATTTTCTCATTTTTCCTTTTAATATTAATTTAGGCAGCAAAGCAACTCCGTTAGATGTATTTTGTTCTGTCCTTTTTGGTAGAATAGTGTTTGATATAAATTGAATATTCTGTTTGATGTAGACAACAAAAAGATCTGTGACCCTATAATCAAAGAAGTTCAGCATACGTAAGGCTTCATACAAGACTTCCAAGAATGTGAGCAGGAAATGATTTGTTGTTGCTGTTGTTTCCATTTGAGCAGCCTTCACAGATTCTGTTCTGCAGAACCTCATCAGTTCATTAGCTTAATCCTTGAGGTCTTTAAAAATATTCAGATATGTCCATTTACTTTTGCAGCATCAGCAAGGGATTGCTGCTTTTTTTGCTTGTACAATTAAAACTTAACAGTCCAACTGTGTCAGTCTGGTTCCAACATAATTCCATAGTAAATCAAAGTCATCAGCAAAAGCAATTTCAGCTCTGACTATGCGTCTCTCACTGCCATGCTTCATTAGTTACAGTACCAGCATTCACAGAAAATGTGTATGCAGCATAAATATGGGGAAGAATGGAACTTATATTAGGTAGCATAGCTCAGAACTACTTGAAACTTCGCATTTAGAATAATTAATGTCAGAAATGGTCAGACAACACCCCTGCGAGCTGTCTTAGCTTAGCGGTTCACTCTCAGCCACATTCTGTACTATGAAGATCTTCTCCATCCATTTTGGTATTATATATTTCAAATCATCAGCAAGGGAAGGAAGATAAACTGTACAAACAGTTCACAGAAGATGTAAAAAAAAATCTGCCAGGACCTTGGTAGCTTTACATCTTGGTAGATTTCTCTCTGTCACTACATTACCTAAAGCTGTGTATCTGCTTTTCTGATGTACTCACAACAGTAAATCATTGAAACTTCTACTGATGCCGTGCACATTGTGTGGTTACTCCTTTTTCCCTCCAATTTTGTCCTGCCTTTGCCAATTCAGAAATGCCTTCAATTCCTTTGTTTTTCATCCTCACAAACCATCTGTGCTTTCACGTCAGTCTCAGCTCTTTAGGAACCCGTATCAGAACCCAAAAGCTTTCATTGTTGCTTGGTCGAGATGTGGAGCCACCAGAACAGCACTGAAGGCCTCACATTGCACCAAGAGAGGCAGATAGAGCAGTCTCCCATTTGTGGCCCTTAACAAACAATTCTACTTCAGAGTAAAGTAATTCTACAAACGATTCTTGGTTATCCTCAGAAAATGCATATTGGAAAAAGGTTTTACTGAAAAATTCCAGGGTAGCTCTAGCTTCAATTTTCTTTGAAGTTTGCTTCATTAAATACGATTTGAGTCTAGTAAAGACTCAAAGCTACATACGAAGTGTTACGTTTCGTGTGCATCCTGACTCAGCTTGTAGCCGTGTATGTAGGCTTACACACACTGCAGAAGCTTCGTTACAGGCCTTGCGGGTGTGATAGCACATTTTTGTCATTAACTGCAGTTAAATGATGGGACGTTTTACAAACTTTTCTGTTCCTTGTCCTAAGTCCAACCAGCTACTGGAAGGCTGAACTCTGACCTACTGGTAAAGCCATGAAAACAGACTGGAGGGCTTTCATCTTATCTCCTGCTCCCCTTGGAGGTGCTGCTTTTCCTGTTGGATGCATGAACAATCAGTTGAAGAGCTGTGGAAAAGCTCTCACTGACGTTAAGCTTTCCATTTCTTCTAGGGGAATCATGTTGCAGAAATAAATTATACCCTCTGGATTAAAAATATGGAAACACTGAAGCAATTCTTTCCTGAAGGGAAACCCACAAGCATTTACCAATTCTGCACACAGAAAGGAAGAAAACACAAGTAGGTACTGTTCTGTTTATTCTTATGTATAACAAATACAATTATTCTTTGAAACCTGTAAAAGTCATTGCTTGGTTTGGGTCTGATACTGGAGGTTCCCTGGTTTACTTCAATCTTGCAGAAAAAATGTTCTTGCATTTAGAGGAATTATAATGTGGGCCATTTCTTAAGTCTTTAAGAGAAGTTAAGATGAAAGAAAAATCCAACAACTTTAACAACTATTTTATTTTCCAGCATTTTTTCAATGGTCCTTAAAGGAAGGTAAATTCCAAAGTTGGTCAATAAACCTCAAAACAATCTTACTCTGATTTTATGAAAATGCCATAAAATCCATCTGACTTTTGCTAAATGGAGGCAAAGAAACTGACCCTCTGCTACCAGCTCTATAGATCAATCAGTATAAGAAGGGGTCCAGGGGTGCCACTAGCTACATTGTTTTACCTATACTAAAGATAAGGAGAATTTAACAGTGGATGAATAGAGGGATTTTTTTTTTTTTTTTTTTCTCATTCCAGTTAAAGTATTTTCAAAACAAATTTTCAATCACCATTTCTTATGAGGTACAATTTGTAACTGCTTTTGGATGAAGAATGCTAACAGGGCCAGACTGCTGATGATCTGGAATGACAGAGGAGAAATGATGAGAAATAAAAGTAAAGCAGAAAGGAGAGAGGTATGAGATGGGCACACCCGGATTATAAAGCTGCTTTTGTGCTCTGAAGCCTTGACAACGGGCACTTTTCTAATTCTATCTCACTTGTTTGTAAAGGGCATGGGGCTTTATGTTAACCAATTCTAAATATCTTTTAAAGAACGCCTGATGGGCAGTCTGAGAACAGAAGAGGACCTATGATATCTTGTATTTCTGTGCAGAGTTGGAAACTTGTTAAATTCTGTTGTGTGTTATTAGCCTGAGTATTATGTATTTATAGGTAGCCTGTCCCTTGAAGAGCTCCCTAGATAACCTCAGAAGGATAGAATGGAATGGAGTGGAATGGAATGGAATGGAATGGAATGGAATGGAATGGAATGGAACAGTTTGGGTTGGAAGGGACCTTTAAGATCACTTAGTTCCGATCCCCTGCTCTAGGCAGGGACACCTCCCACAAGACCAAGTTGCTCAAAGCTCCATCCAGCCTGGCCTTGAATGCTTCCAGGGAGGGGGCATCCACAACCTCACTGGGCAACCTGTTCCAGTGTCTCATCACTCTCACAGTAAAGAATTTCTTCCTAATATCTAGTCTAAATCTACCTCTTGACATCCTTGAGGTCTATTTGAAACCCTTCTCCCCACCACTTTTTTTGAGAGCTATGACAAGAGCAACTAGATGAGGGGCTGGAGAGCATCCACAGGGAACTCTGGCAGAAGCAGGAATTCTGTGCTCTGGCGTTACCTTTCAGAGGAATTTCCATGAAGCTCACAGTTAATCCCCAGATAAATTACACTGAGTCTAGGTATATCCTTCTGAATATAGAGTAGAAATCATTTCAGTCAAGTTATACAAAGAAATTGATTGAAATAAGCTAAAATTCTTGAACAAATAAACATGGACAGTATCACAGTATCTTCTCTCTAACTTCAGTGAACATAGCTGAAAAGATTTCTAAAAAAGGAAGGCCAGTCTCCACTAGGTGTTGCAAAGCGAAAATAATTACTTTATTAGCTGCTTACTAGAAAATACTTACAAATATTTCATTTATAATGAGATTCTTATGCAGACTTCAGGCTGTGCCATGAACCAGGAAATATTAATGTAGGCGTGATGTTTCTTAATTTCTAAAACCCTTGGGGATCCTTAATAGGATATAAAAATCTCCTATGTTTGAATAAAATAATACAGAACTGGTTTTAAATGCAAGATTGTTTGGAGACCAGCTTAGTATGGCTACTGTGGCACTCATGAATAGCAAAGAATAAGGATGATTTCCTAAATCAAATACAGTACTTAGATATCCACATTTTTACTCCAAATGGAACAAACCAGTGAAGAACTTTTTTTTTTTTCAATGTAGATTGATGTGTCAAAAATGCTACTAAATTGTGACAATACATCTGAAGAGAAAAAAATACACACTTTTCAGGGGCAAAAAGTGAAAAAACACAGCATATATATTCCTGAGTGCACTCAGCTCAAACCTGAATCTTAATACAGTTGGTAGAAATGTCACCTTGTCAAATGGAGAGGCAATAGCTGAAGGCAAGGTGGGATATTATAACTGAGTATAATTTTGAATTCCAAGCTATGATAGCGTAAGTAGAAAAAATAATTTGAAATATTTATTGATTAAATGAATAACCTTTAATCTTCCATTGCAGAAAAGACGAATTATGTGGAATAGTGGCCAATGATAAATACACGTAGTTATTTGCTGATATATGTCATTTTTATGTGCAGAACTTCATGACAGTGTCTGGGGCACTTTCACTTCAAGCAAGCAGGCTATAAAAGAAATAGACCTCATTTTTCTCTCTGGAAATCAACATCCTTTCAGATCCTTTCAGTATCTACAGGGGGGCTATAAGAAAGAAAAGGACAGACTCTTTAGCAGAGCCTGTTGTGACAGGACATGGGAAAATCGTTTCAAACTAAAAGAGAAGAGATTTAGATTGAACATAAGAGTTTTTTACAGTAAGGGAAGGGAGGCAGTGGCACAGGTTGCCCGGAGAGGTGGTGGATGCTCTGTTGCTGGAGATATCCAAGGTCAGTCTGGATGTGTCTCTGAGCACTCTGACTGAGCTGTAGGTGTCCCTGTTCATGGCGGGGGAGTTGGACAAGATGGATCCCTGCCAACAGAAACTATTCTATAATTCTGTGATAATTTAAAAGCACATACAACTTTGAACACTTTTTTTTTTCTTTTTCCTTTTTTTTTTTTTTTTTTTTCCTGTGGCTCATGTTGGTATTTCTTTGTTCTACAGACCGGAAAAAATGGTTTTTGATAATTTCAATACTGAAAGTCTATACAGTATATTGAAAGTTCTATCTTGAAGAAGAAAATATAGTTTTATGTGTGGGTATCACTTATTTGATAAAATTCTCTTGTTAAGTGAATGCTTGTGAAATCCATCAGAGAATGCAGAAGTCTTTTGAAAGATTGACATTTGAAAAAACAGCAAAAGAGATTTCCCCTGAACGGACTGAGAATGAGTTTGGCAATGGCTTGCCTGCAAAAATCCATGGAAAAAAAATCAGGCTGTGGATATAGGAAAGAAGCGAACAACAAACACATTTAAAAACCACTGTGATTCATACGATCAACAGATAACCAAGGAAACAAGGATGTAACAAAAGCAAGAAAAGAAATAGAATATTACAGAGAAAGCTTGAAAAATACAAAACAAAACATCTAATTTCCTTCCTCACACTGAATTTAAATACTGCGTTTGCATAGCAGTTCTGACTTCAAGTTTAGCTTTAAGCTATGTATATTTCTATAGAAATCAAGATTCTGAGAAACTGTGCTGGCTATGGCTGCTAGGAGACGAGTGAGAATCTTTTTGCCTGCAGCATCCAAGAAATACACATAATTTCTACAATTAGGTCATAAAACACTGGGGTTTTTTTTGTTTCCTTTTGCATGTATCACACAATGTGTGTTTCAGTCCTTTTCATATTGATATATGGAACTTCGTTTTGCAAAATAATTTCAGGGTGATAGTAATTATACCCAGAACCTTTGCAAGGACAATCTGGTAAGCACACTTTTTTTCATGTAATTCTGGTTGTTGATAGAAATTTTGTTTGAGAGAAAGAAATGCAGCTTCTGCCACTCGCCTCTCTCAAGCTGGATTGGGAAATGCTAAGTGAGGGGGTGTGTTGTCATAGAGCTGTCAGAGCAGAAAAGCTAAATGGCCTCATGCAGATCAAAATATGCTGATAAACCAACAGGAGCAACTTGTTGCTGAATTACAGGGAAGGAGACTATATACTAATGCAAAGTATTCATTGTAATAGCTTTGAAACGCTTTAACTGTCAATATACAAGGTTTATTAAATTATTAGCATAGATATTACAGAACAACTGTATCTAGATCTCCCATTACCAAAGATGAACACACACAGGGTGATTTATTTCAAAGATTAGATTCCTTCAGCGGCTGATACACCCATTTATGTACCTTAAAGGCAATGTACTAAATAAGGTAACATAGCAGATTGCCACATTTAGTATGCTTTCATCAGTGCTTAAAAGCAATTGGAGGAAGCACAATGACTCAAGAAAGGGTAAGGCTTAGGTATATTTTCTTGTTGAATTACTGCAAAGAAATACCTGCAGTATTTGCAGTTTTTATTCTGTTTCTTTCTTGCACTTTCCAGACCTTTCATTTCAAAAAGCCCACCTTCCACTCCCTGCTGGCCACCCCTCAGCTGATGCAGGCCAGAAAATGGTTGGCGTTGTGGGCTGGAAGTGCGCAGTGCTGGTGTCGTGTGCAGGTTGTAATTTGGGCAGTTGCTGGTCGTTTTCCGCAGGGCTGCTGTGAGTGAGTTGGCGTGTCCGCGCTTGCACGCAGCTAGGAGCGCGTGGGCTGAAAGCAGGCGGCGTTGGAGTTGAGGGGAAAAGGATGTTTCCGCCTGGTTTCGAACCAGGGACCTTTCGCGTGTTAGGCGAACGTGATAACCACTACACTACGGAAACGGCGCGCTGCGGGGTGCGTCGGCCCCACCCACAGGTTTCCCTGAGGGCTTCAATCCACGAGACGCCTCGGTGGCTGCACGCGGGCCGGGAGCGGCGCTTCCCTCACATCTCTTCAGACGTGAGCTTCAGAAGATGCACGGCCTCCTCCTGCCTCACTCTCACGAAGCTTTCCTTCCAACTTCATACTTTCCTTCTAAAATCATTTGTCATCTGCCTCCACGTGGGCACAGAGCCGTTCACCAGAACCCTCTGGCTGCCACCTTAACCGATTTAATCCATTTGGTTGTGTGCTGGCGATAGGCGAGTGCTGCGCCAGCTCGGGTGTCAGCCATTCGGAGGCCTCTCAGACACCTGGTGGCCGGCAGAGCAAGGAGAAAGCATTTCCCTATCGGTGCTTGTAAGCTGCCGTGCCCGGCTGTTCTTCTGCACAGTGCTCCCAAGATCCTCAGTGGGGTTGCATAAGGAATGCATTTTGTGTTTCAGCATTCTTTGGTGTGAATCGAAGTGCAGCAAACAGGGATGACTGGGAGATTTGCTTCGATATCATTTCTTACCTGATCTAATGCACTCATGCAGGTGCATCCTCAAATATTCACGGTCTGGGTCCAAAAAGCAGGCAGAATGGTTTAAACTCTTGAAAATCAAACCTCAAGCTGGAAAAACGATGTGGCTTTTCCTCCTGATTTAGAACTATTGAAATCTGAAGCTTGCTTTCCACAAGAAAATCCTCTCCTCTAGCTCTGTCCTGGTCTGACAGCTGTGTGCACAGGGACAATTCATGCAAGAATCTTAACCCACGACAGCAAGTTTCACTCTTGAGTGAAGGCATTTCAAATGCCTTTTTTTCTTTTTTTGAGGTTGACTCATCCGCTCTGCTCTGAAGTCTTTCATCTGTGTTCAAAATGAAAACCTCCGCTGGCACTTAAAATCTTTGGAGATAGGATGAACAGTAAAGCATTAATTTACACTGTTAATTGGTGTATAAATTAAACCATGTTCTCTTGAGATTAGATGCTTCCAAAGTAAGATTTTTATGAGGAAAGTTCTACTGGCAGTGCTGCAGCAATGTGCCTGTCCCTGTGATGCAAGGCTCAGAAGCTGAAATGAAGCAAAATCAGCAAAGTGAGATTCAGAGAGGAGGAAAATGGGGTAGCTGAAAGCAGGGATTAGCTTATTACAAGTAACTTCGTTCCTGATTAAAAATTTTCCTACAGCACAGAGACAGTGAGTTTGCATCAGAAAGCGCATTTCCTGATGAGTTAGTTATTTGTCAGAGCTGTGAGAATTTGCAGTGGGAGGTTGTGCCCTCATCGACCCCATCTCCACATCCCAGCCCAGACAGCATGGCTTGCTGTGCTAATGCAAGCAAATACTGCAACAAAAGGGCTCATATCTTATCTACCCTGGTACTGAAGGGTAGGATTTCATGATGTGACTGTGTGCTTTTTCTGTGTATGGTGCTGGAGGCAATTCCTGATTTGTTGACACATTAATTAGGAAATACTCTGGAAAAAAGAAACAAACCATAAAGAAAGAGAAATCTTATTCTGGCCTCTCACCAATTTTTGTGGGCTACTCTATATCTAATATATCTAATATATCTAATATCTATGTTAATAATTATGCAATATAGGTACTGAAGTCAACCACATCCTCCCAAATAGAGAAAGATGTTTCCTCATGGTTCATCTCTATCCCTTAAAGGTTGTGATGCCCCAAAATTGCCAGCCCTAACTAGTGACTCCCTCAGCTCTGTCTTCATGCCTTCTTGCCGTGATGGGAAAGCACTAGAAGAACTGGAGTTTCCCCCCCAGTGGCTGTGATCCTTTCTATGGACTTGTCTGCCTGCTGAACTAACCCATTTCTCTGAAGGCAGGAGCTCCCAGTGGCTGAATAACATGACGCTCATACTGAAAAGTTCTCCACACAGAAAATACCAACTCATAGGAAGCAGTTTAATCCATGGAAATACGGTCCTTTTGTCAAGGTGTTGGAAGGAGCACAGGTGGATTTTCTCTGAAGACAACCTGATCTTCAGGCAGCCCACTAAGGACTAGTGGATGTTATAATGGGTAGGTTGCCTCGAGGCAAATTTCAGCACATTTTTGAGTTTTCATTCTTAATTTACTTCCTGGAAACTCACATAGACACAAATACTTTCCAAACTTGAAAACTTAAGCAAAATAGAGTTGCACTTCATAGCCCAGTTCTCACAGTGGCTTTTTTGAGATGTATATGTAGTAAGCAGAGATTAATACGTGATCATACTTAATTTGTACCCCTGAGAATAGCTCTCCTTTCCCAATCTGATCCATTGTAAATAATTATTCTATAGAAGCAATTTAATGCTAGAGTTGCCTAACTCCACAGAAACAGTGGAGTATCCTGTGAGCCTAAACATTTGTACAGGAAAGTGCACAGGGATTCATACACTATTTGAAGGGGAGTAATTTCTAATTTCTAATGCGGTGCCATTAGTCAGACAGCACAGAGGCAGGGAAGATGGCAAATGCCTGCAGTGGTTCTCTTTAAGAATTTTCATATTTACATCAAAGTCAGAATACAGAGTGCTTCCAAACTTGTAATTGCGCAGTTAGGAATAAAAATGGAGCTATGGACTTCACCATTCCTTAGCAGCTCATTCATCGCCCCCATAACTACCAGGACTCTTCCCCTTCTGTCTTACCAAATCTTAACCCTAACTCTGTATCTTGAGAGTGGCCAGGTCCAACATACAGCCCCATCTCTGGCCCTCACCAAAAACTGACCAAAATTGAAAGCTTTCAGCAGGCTCCCCCCTCTCTTAGTAGCCCATTCACAGCCCCATCACATCTGGGTTTCTTTGTATTCTGTCTTGCACAACACTTACCTAACACTAAATCTAGACAATGGCCTGGTCAAAGGTTAAAATTCATACTGATATGTATGTATTCCTAGTACCACCTTAAATAATGAGTGTGAGAAACTGATAAAATAGAGGGAGAAAAGGAATCAAACTAAAAAGAATAACTAAATAACATTTACTCTATGAATATCTCTCAAGAGCTTGCAACCCTGATTCTGGGCAGCACTTTTGAAAATGCTTTATTTGACATCTCACTTGAAAAGTCAAAACCAAGAAGAATTATTTTGGTCTGTCTTTCTAACCTTTGCACACCTATTGTACCTTGAGAATTGCAAGATCTAAGGTCAAACTGAGTTTATAGAGTATATTTCTTACAATCTTGTCACGCAAAGACTCAGTTAAAACAACAGACAAATGACCAAGGTAAAACGGCTCAATGACCCGGCTTTTCTCTTGGTAGTGTGCAAGGCATCTGATGTTTAAATGAGAACCGTGCTACCCCAGAAATCTCTAATCTTCTCCCTAGTGCATTGGCTCTATTGACTGCCCTGCAGCACAGACACATAATTTAAGCAGCATCAGAGATAGAACTAGAGCAGGTGTTGCATTTTGATTGAGGGAAGTTCCTGACCCTTTAGTGATGATTTGTGCTATTCAGAGGGAGAAGAAAAGTTTGCCCTATTCCTCCACTTCCCTGTCTGTGAAGCGTTTTGTTATTAAATGAAAAATCATACAGTGATAGACTCATATAGGGTGGTGTATGGGAACCATTAGGTTATGGCCTGAACCAGTGATTGAGCACCTGATGAAGGGGCATAACCAACCCTGGGAGCACAGGTGCTAGGAATTCACCTCTGTGGCCAGAAGGGGTGGGCCCTGGGTCCATCTCTAATTTCTTTAGAGAGCTGGCAGCCAAAGAGGAACCAGTTCTACTTAGAAATTGTCTTCTGGGGGAGTTTTCAGCTAGCCCTCATCTTTGGAAGGGGGTAAGCTATTGCTTCTTTATTACTGAATTGTAACCACTGCCTTTCTTAGGTGATCTGAAAGTGGTTAAAGGCAACTATATCAACTACTTCCTATCCCTACAGTTGAAAAGACCTTTAAGTTCCTCATGTCCAACCAACTGCATAACTCTAGAAGTCCGTAGCAAAATCATGTTCTTAAGTGCCGTGTCCACAACTCTAATCCTGTTTTGATTTCATAAAATAATCAAAATTTTCTGTACTTGGAAATGAATGTTTCCAGCCCTGTTGGATTTTTTCCAGCCCTTCTCTTGGCTTAGACAAGTTTTTGATTTTTTGCACTAAGTAGGGAGCCTGTCTTATAAAAACAGTAGCAAAGGATATCCAGTACTTTACTGGAAAATGAGTGACAGCAGTTTTGTCATGTGCTAAGGCAGCTGAGAATTGAGTCCTTGCAAGAAGTGACTTGCAGGTGAATTTGTCTTATTTGGGAGCTGTGGGCAAGAAACCACAAGAGAGGGCACCATTATAAGCAGAGGACTGCAGGATGATGTGTGCTTTTGGTTCCTTAACTGAGTGCTTCCTGTGTAATCTAAGGAATTCAGTATACCTCCCAAGGAGGAGGGCGATTCCTATGCTGCTCCCATTTGAAAGTTTTACAGACATCAGGCTGGGAATAAAGCTTCATTTCTTTCCTTTTGTGCTGATCAGTCATCCCAAGTGTTTTTCTGATCGAAGTGTTTTCAAGAGCCATTGAGGGACTCTGCAGCCATTTTATGTAGAAGAACTTGAGAGAGCAAGCTGTTTCTCTCCCATAACGTTTCCCCAATCCCTATACGCAAGTGCTTATTCTGTGTCCATAGTGGTTGTCTTTCAGAGTTATCTGGTGGGACTGTTAAAATAAATGTAAGAAATTTTAAAGATCCCTGAGATGGTACTTTGTCCTTCTGCTCTTGTTGTCTCGAATATGTTTATTTTGTTTCTCCCACTTAGAACAAGCCTTGCATTACAGCGTATTTAGGGAACACGGCATTATGCTGTATTTCTACACACTGAGTGCTAGAGGCAAGTTCAGACCAAAGGTGCTCTTAGCAATAGCATGTGTGTCAGCTCTGTGCCTTGGTAGTATTTTTGCTGTGCTTGTTACATTACGAGTAGTGCCCCTGCAGTCTCAGTGCAATCTGGTGGTCTTCTCTTTCTGACCATGTGAGAAATGCCACATACTGAGGAGAAGGTGCTGTTCTTCTTTTTGAGACAGCTGCCTTGCAGTGGCTCCCAGAGTCAGCAAGTACTGAATGGAAGGGGGGATGCAACACTAAGTTAGAGTGGTCCTGGGGTAAATAATATGATGTAAGAACAGAGATAGCATAATTCAGTGGCTACAGCTGGGGACTCCCAAAAAATACTTAATGTTGGATAGCTTTAGCTGAGTCATGCTGAGCTGCAGGGCTCTGCCAGGAATCACTACCACAGCAAGTTCCATGGGTGATGCACAGATCTATAAACTTGATATTAGACAAAGATAGCTTATTTCATAGCAAGTTGCTATGTAGCAATTAATAATGTATCTTTAAAACTTCCATTCAAGGATGGCTGTATACATGATTTGCTTTGGCTTGCCACCCAATGATGATTTTCATTTCCATCAACTAATTATTTCTCCAAATACGCTTCTCCAATACATTGTTAAGAAGGCAGTGCAGATGGAAATAAAATGCTATGTTAAAAAATTTCTTTTTATCTGTACTGTCCTTCCTCAGTCTCATTTGCAGAGCTTGTGTTGCAATTCTTCCGCACCTTATTGTACAAGAAGACTACGTGACACTTGATAACCGACAATAAAATCCAGTGATTCTGATCAGCAAAATGATCAGTCACTCTTTGTCTGAAGCATGGTAATGAAATGCATGCAGGACTTTGTTTCCTTTGTTTTTTTTGGTTTTTTTTTGTTTTTTTTTTTTTTGTTTTGTTTTGTTTTGTTTTTTTTGAGGGCAAAGCATTAATGCTGTAAGTCAAGCTCTCAACTGCTTTCTCCTTGACACTTTCCAGGAGCATCAAGCTGGGATTTAACACTAATATGACAAGAGCAAGCAAGCTTAACAAATTAGACTCTTGGCTTCTCACAAAAAAAAGACCCTGTTTACGTTGTAAGAATTCGAATTTATTTATGGTATATTCTTGACTGGATACTTGCTCCTAATTTTTAAATATATATGTGGAAAAAGACAAACGCTGCCAGATGACTCCATGGCATAGATTTGTATTGATGAATACGCAGCAGGTTCCATAGAGGAAACAAAAGCAACATTTAGATTTTCAATTGGATCATGTTATCATGTTATTTTGTTCACTTCTGTTCCTCTTCGTGAAGTTGGTAAGGACTCAGCAAATCTGCCAGGAAAAATGAGCCTCAGGTATCTTCTAATCAATGCACATGTTCTATCTGAAGTATTGTATCACACACAAAATATTGAATTTGCAATGCTGAACATAATTTGCTAGAAATTGCATAGTTCCTAAATTAGTTTGTAATGGTGTAGTTTTATCTACTACAATCCACTTTCCCGGATTGATTTGATGTGTACATTTATGGAAGACTGAATCTTCAGGCATTTGTTTTGCCTGAATGGGGAATCATCTGTCTGCTTTCATTGAGCTACTGTATTGATGTGGATTTATAGGAGAGTTCTTTCAAAAAATCACAATGTATGTAGTGTGAAAATCTCATGTAAGCTTGGGAGAGAAAATAAGAATTGATCTGTGCGTCTAAGATTTAATTGTCATTGGAAATCAAGAGCAAATACAAAATGTCCTGCTAAAGGAGTCTGTAAGGTGTAATTGTTACACCATATTTATTTTTAACCTGTTGGCCAATTTCAGTCAGATTTGACAAAACAGTATGGGTGTATCAAACACATTTGCTGAAGACGGGCCGCAAGCTGCTGGGTTATTACTAGTGCAGAGTGAAAGTCTTATAATCTTTTGCTTTGTTAGACGTTAAAGAATCTCTGTATAAAATATGTGGGAAATCAAAGCTGATTACTTGATGTGTGACAGAATGCTCTTTGAAGTAAAGCTTCAAGTCACTGATTTTATTTTATTTTTTTTTAATATTATTGACAATAAAGACTTATAGTTAAAGATCCTGAAGTCAAAGTGAGTTTTTCAGGAAAGATTATGAAAGTAGTGTCTCAGGCACTGAACTTCAGAAGCTATTGAAAACAAAGAAAATGGTGGGAGTAGGAATCAGAGAAGGAAATACAAAAGAATACAATGTGGTCAGGTAGTCAAAGGCTGAGTTCCAGTTGTTTGAGACAACTGACAAATACCAGTATGTCAATCTAGTCTTTATTTTTTCCTGTAACTCTTATAACTATTTAAAGCACTTTTTTTCCTGTGACTCAACTCTTGCAAAGAGTTTCAGATGGATATCGGTGCTCATGGAAACCCTCATTAGATATTCTATCATTCTTTTAATTCATTAAGGGCATGTCATCTATTCAGAGTTGTTGCATGTAATTTTGGAGTCTCCAGATATTGGTACGCAGGTACTCTGTAGCCTTAGCGTGTATTCAGTGTACAAGTTCACTTTTGAAGAGGGGAGAGCCATTTCTCCCAGAAGGGTGAGAATTTCAGCTGAGATGTTGTTTGTGGTACAGCAAGTTGACTTGGGCACCTTTCTGAGCTTTGAGTAGACAGGGGCTGTTATCAGCAGCACGAGGTGGCTGCAGAGCTGTGCTACAGCAGAGATGTATTTCTTCAGGATGTGGCCAGATGTTCCAGCTTCCACCTCAAATGTCTGTAGCTCTGCATCCATACCCTTGGTAGGCACCAACTTTGCCACCTGTGCCTTGAAGACTACTCTCACACCTTTACCCACCAGCTCAGGCTGCCCAGGGACCCATCCAACCTGGCCTTGAGCACCTCCAGAGATGGGGCACCACAGCTTCTCTGGGCTGCTGCGCCAGTGCCTCACCACCCTTTGAGAAAAGAATTTCCACCTGATAACTAACCTAATTTTCCCTTCTTTTAGTTTAAAACTATTGATCACCAATATTGTTTGTGTGAATTATGTGAGCGCTGTGTGTAGAAAAATCTCTATTTGCTAAAATGTCTATAAAGTGAGTCTAAATATACATGTAAATTAATTATGGCAAATGCTTTAGTTGTATTTTGTAATGTGGCTTGCTTTTGTTTTAATACTTAATTGATTTTTGTTGCCAGAATATTTAACTTTTATCTAGCCTGTGATGTTAAACTTCCATTTACAGATCTGAAATTGCATTACAAAAGCAGGCAAGTATCATTATTTCTGTTTCACTGAAAATTAATAAAACTCAGCAGGAAGGATTGAATTTATTTAGCATGGCCAGATGAGAAGTCTTTTGAGAACTAGATAGCTAGATAATGGTTGAAGACTGGGTAACAATAAATGCTCTTTCACAATTTGTTGTTGGTGTTGATGCGGCACTGAGGGATGTGGTTTGTGGGCAAGGGGGTGATCAGTTGACTAGATGACTTAAGAGATCTTTTCCAACCTTTATGATTCTATGATTAAATGTTGTTGTAGTGTTGTGGGTCATTATCAAAAGCATTCTACTGCTATTGTAGGCTGCATGTTCC
The DNA here is from genome assembly GCF_951394365.1 of Tetrao urogallus. Lineage (NCBI taxonomy): Eukaryota > Metazoa > Chordata > Aves > Galliformes > Phasianidae > Tetrao > Tetrao urogallus. Next base: position 57,669,157 of record NC_136813.1, on the reverse strand, counting down.
TTTTCAAGTATTTCCCTTTTCCTCTCCTTTTTCCTGTTTCTTTTTCTTCCTTGTCCTTCTGCCTGTACTTTTATTTGGTGCAAAAGGAATCCACGCTGTCTCGAAGCTCATGCTGTCACTTTTTCATTTGAAACTTAAGGAAAAAATTAAACAGCTTTCACTAAATACAGACAAATAGATTGGTAGTTAATAGGTTTCTAAATGCGTTCTGGTCTCAGGCAGCATTAGTATCCTACACATTCTGCTATTTATATGTAAGTATCTGTCTGTCAGATGAAGGGATGTGGGAGGGTGATGAATCTACAGGAAAGCCTTTCATTTACTATTGCCTTATTTAAACTGGATGGATTAATTTTCTGTACTGCTGAGAAGCAGGTTAATAGGTCCTCCTATTTAAATCCAAGAACAAAGTGAGTTTTGCATGCAAAGATTAGTTAATTTACGTCATAAGGAACCTTTTCCTTTTTTTAATTTTAAGTGATTGCAACCGTGTTCAACAACACACTTTCAGTAAAAATCACACAGCAATGTGAAGGCTTTATCTAGAATTTTGTTACTGTTTAAGCACGCTTTTCTCTAGGTTGAGCACTGACTTTTTTCTATTTGAAAATATTAATTATAATAGAAACACTTCTGTATCTTTTTTTTTTTTTTTTGTGATTAAATGGTGTGTGAACACCAATCAATTATGACAAAACTGTGAAAATCCTATGGCTACAGCTCAGGAAGTCTTTCTTCCCTGCAGGAAACTAAGGTGTAATCGGAGGGGAAATCCCAGTGAGACCATTGAGATGACACACAGATCTATGCGTTACAATGATTTACTTGGCAATTCTACCAAAGAAGTCCCCAGGTCTCTTTTGAAATGACAGATGCTTTTAAGAAAATGCTGATATTTCAGCAAATTGAAAATCTTAATATGCTTTATGAGAGCTTTCAGTGAAAAGCAAGTCCTAGATTTGCAGCTATCACCCTTCCTCTCACCCTATGTAACAAGGAAATTATATTTCACTCATTTCCAGCACCAGCTCTCTGTCAAACTGAATCCTACCAAAGAAAAGTGGAAAACGTTTCTGTGATACTTATTGCTCCCTATATATGTTTATGCTCAATATATTTAATTAATATATCATTAATATAGATCACGTGCTGTTTGCGTGTGAATGAACAGGTGACATTTTAAAGGGCTAAATTAGCAGATAAAAAGCTAGAGGCTGAGAGAGGATGAAATGCTAAGAGATCTGTGTTGCACGTGTTGTGGCATACTTGTGCAGAGTCAGAAGAGAACTTTGTGTCACCCACATCAGTGCATGCACACATGCTGCACTTAGGCTGAGGCAGTCCCGGGTATTTATGCAAAATGGGAGAAGAGCCCTTTGAGGGTAGCCCTGCGGGAAGGACTTGGGGGTCCTGGTGGATGGAAAGCTGGATGTGAGCCAGCAGTGTGCACTTGCAGCCTGGAAGGCCATCTATATCCTGGACTGGTGGGAGGTGATTGTGCACCTCCACTCATCTCATGTCAGGGCCCATCTGGTGTACTGTGTCCATGCCTGGGACCTCCAGTATAAGAAAGACAGGGAGCTCTTGGAATGAGTCAAGAGGAGGGCCACTAAGATGGTCATAGGGCTGGAGCACCTCTCCTATGAGGAAAGGTTGAGGGAACTGGACTTGTTTAACTTGGAGAAGAGAAGGCTCCGGGGAGACCTCATTGTGGTCTTCCAGTACTTGAAAGGAGTGTATAAACAGGAGAGGGTACGACTGTTTATCACTATCCAAGGGTGGATAGTGATAGGGCAAGGGGGAATAGTTATAAACTAAGAGGAGGTTTAGGTTAGTTATTAGGAGGAAGTTTTTCACACAGAGGGTGTTGAAGCACTGGAACAGGTTGCCCAAGGAGGTTGTGGATGCCACATCCCTGGAGGCATTCAGGACCAGGCTGGATGTGGCTCTGGGCAGCCTGGTCTGGTGGTTGGTGACCCTGCACATAGCAGGGGGTTGAAACAAAAATGGTCATTGTGGTCCTTTTCAACCCAGGCCATTCTATTATTAGTTCCCCTCCACAAGACCAGTCAACTCCTCCAGACCATAACTTGGTGGCTGTGGTTTGTTCTTTCCAGCTGGTGATTACAGAACGTGATACAATCTGAATTATTTTAGAGCAACTTAATTATTTTGTGTTTGAATATCCCAAAAAACTCCTTTGTTGGATTGCTTTGATTTTCATGTGATATTGTGATTATGTATGTTTAGATGGTATTTTAATGAGGAGATTTTTAGTGATAAGCCTTCTTTCATTTCTGAAATGCAGGTTCTACTGTGTAACTGAAAGATCACTTTTTAATTCAAGTATGTAGTTCACAACAATATTTTCAGGTTTTACATCAGTTCTACTTTGGTGATTTTAATGATTTCTACTCTGTGAGATACTGGGCAAAGGTAATAGGGAACCTGGCCCCATATGTTTGCAAGCTTGGTGATAGTCATGTGACCTCTTCCTGAGCACCAGAGATGCTGTAACTGCAAAAAGAAGGAGGCTGCAACACCAGCCAAATCAGCAGCCAGTGTGCTGACAGTGACAGCGGGGCAGTAAGGAGGAGCCAGGAACCAGCAGCAGACACTCCATGGGGGCATGAGCCAAGTCACTAAGCTAGAGTGATAAAGAAGAGCTTCCTGATCTTGTTTTCAGTGTAGTCCATCAATAGTTCTACTTCGCTTGCTTGTGTTTGAGCAGATGATCCCAAGCTCTTGGCTTTCACTCATAGATACTGGTGGCCTATGAATGCCTCTTTGACCTAGTCTCCTTCAGAAAGTAAACTAAGAGTCCCCTGTGCCCTGCAAAGATGTCTCAAAAGATTTTAGTTAAATGAAAAAGAAAAAGTGGGAGGGGAAAAAAAAAAAAAGAGTAATTCAGTAAGTATTGTAAAAGTGCTTGGGCATGCTATCAGAAGTTTTACGTGGTAAAATCTTTTCATGGTGACCCGCATGCTACTTCAGTTGTTCTAATCTGTCCTATAAAAAAGCATCCAATTCCACTGATTTTCTATTCATGTATTGTATAAAATCAAAATTAAGAACATTCAAAAATACAAAAGAAAGCTTTTGATTTTCTTGCTCTTTGTACACAGTCACCCAAGAAGATTGTTAAGAACCAGAAAATGAGTTCATTGAAGGAAACATAAATATCTTTCTTTCAAGAAACACACTTTAATGAGTTAAATCTGTTAGAAATATTTTATTGCAGGGAAGACACAGATCAGCTTTTGGAGTTGGTTTCCAAATTAGATGTGGTAGCTACTACAACTTTCACTAGCTACAAAACAGCAGCAAGATGAGAAGTGCTTACAGGCACAAAGCTGACATGCTTATTTTGTGCTGCATAGATTGATTCAAAGGTTAAGGAGGGAGAAGAGACATCTGTCATTCTGATGGCAGAACATAACCTTTCATATTCCTGTGGTGATGCTTTAATGAAATTTATCAAAGGGACTTTTCACTAACCTAAAAGCTGCCAGGAACACAGAAAGGTATGTAATAAAATCCTATGGCCCAAACTGAGAAATGCATGCTTTAGTTGCTAATTCAACTTGCTGATTCAACTTTGTTATGCCAACTACCTTCTCTAACTCTTTCCATGCCATAACCATGAATATCTCCCTTTCTTTTTTCTTCCCCCTCCCTGTGCTTTCCCTGCTGAGCAGATACCACGCAGCATCCCTTTGGTGAATCTGGGTTCTCTATTCAGACAATGTCCCCTTCCAACCACTTGTCCACCTCCAGCATACTGGCCTTTTGGAGATGGGATGAGAAACAAAGTTTTGACCACTGGGGTTAGAGGTAAAACCTTATGGCGTGTCATCTCATTGAATTGGTGTGCCCCTTGATGCAAAATGTCTTCCAACCCCAGTGAGACCCAGCAGCCCCTAGCACTGTTTTTGGGACTTGACCTGTGCCTATCAAGTCTCTGTTCAGCACTGTCAAAAAAGCAGGGGAAGGAGAATCTCCATGTTGGTGGACTTCATGGTTGAGGCAGGAACCCAACTGAAGTCTTGACATCCAACAATCCAACACTTTTCCTTTCCTGAGGGACTTCAGACCTCAGCTGAGCCATCAGCTGTTCTTATGGACATTTGAGGGGGCATGGAGCAGGGGAAGCACTACTTGTGCTTGAGTCCCTACTTTCTAGGAATGGTTGGACATCTGTGGGCCAATGGAAAATAGTGAATTCATTCCTTATTATTTGTGGCTTACGCTGCTTTTACTTTCCCAATTAAACCATCACAGTCACAATTGTTGTGGTGCTTGTGTCATTCCTACTCTGCAGGAGAGGGAGAGGAGTGAGACTCTGGGTGGGTATTGGCTACGGTGAACCCACAACAGATAAGATATAATTCTTCCTTGCTACACAATGTTCATACAATTTCATGTAATTTGAAGGGACATGAAACTACATCAAAAATAATGCTTACATTTATTTAACCATTTACCTTTTCTGAACCAGAGCTTAAAACCATCCTGAAGGATTGTGGCATTAGGCCATATGGTTCTTCACTGGGCCCACACCTCTCACAAACTCTTTGCACAGATTTCAGGATGACGTGGTGCCCTGTTGTAGAAAGTAAAATGTGCCTAGAGAGGTAGCTTGAGAGAACTGGAGCAGAATGGCTCACACTGAGGGCAGTTTGCGAAGGCATAGTGTGAAAGCATGATCACACTTGCTGAAGATGTGAAATTTACTGTCATGCTTACGAGAAAGAAGTTACTGAAAATGAGATGCTTGCACAAATGCATTGAACAGAGCAGAATTTGTACTCCTTTTCTGATAAATTTCTGATAAAGAAGCTGGAATATAGAGGAAGTGATACTAAAAGCTATCAGGTTAGTCATAGGTAGAGCAATGAGTAGAAAAGCCGTGGTGCCGTTCTTCCCTCCTGCAGTTATCATGAGCTCTGTCACTCCTTTCACTCTCACGTCCTGACCATCAGCACGTACCTTATCCCAGCATACACACTTTTAAAGAGAAAAATACATACATTTGTGTCACCAAGATATGTTGCCTCTCTGACAGGAAATACTTATCTGTACTCCTTTTTTCCTCCGTATCCTGTCCTTTGTATAGGGCAATAGTGCTAAATAATATTTTATACATTGCTTCTTCCTCTACTGCCTGAATTCTGTACTTTTGAGTGAATTGTGAATGGCAAGAATGAGTTTTGCCAGTATCCCAGGCTGAAAATGCTCACATTTATTCAATTTATATATATAAAAAATTTTGATTAATAATGTGTATAGTCCAAAATGAAAGATAAAAGTGGGTGGGGAAGGGAGGAAGGAGAACGCTGCCCTCAACGTTTTGATTTTATGGCTGTGAAACTGCAAATGCGTTATGTGACATCTGCAGGGTTTGAACAGCACCTTATCCATTTATAATATTTGCAGGATTTGTTGCAGACTGGGAGACGTGCATTCTGTTTGCAAGCTGACAAAGTCTGTTCTACATTCTGCTCCCAGCTACGTGACCAGGTAACCTAAGAGTATTCAGAGGCACTTGGCAGCTGCACTGTGTTTACAAATAAGGGCCTTGGTGGGGCTTATCTGCCTTCTGCAGGATCTTTTTCTTTGACAGCCAAAGGCTTGATGCTAGTGAGATTGTTTGAATGGCATAAATGCTCTTAATGTAGAAACTAATGTGCCAAAATGCATATTAATACAGCTTCTGGCGAGATCTTCTATGAAGGCAGTTTCTGCCTTGTGTTTGAACTCTTGTAGGAATTTCTCTGAAAGATTAAAGAGGTACAAATAGTGCACTTACTAGGAAGATGTGAATTTGCTTTTTTTTTTTTTAACACATAAATAAAAGTAAAAATGCAGAAGATCTTAGCTGTGGTGGTAGCAGTGGGTAGTTCCCTGTTAGGATGAACAGAGCAGTGTACAGAGTACAGGAAGTAAGGGCAGAGTTTCCAGCAAAATAAGTTAATGCTCAGTGTATGAGGTGACCTAATCTGGCCTTCATCTTTTAATGGGGAACTGATGCCTCTAAATATTTTCTCATATCCTTTATTTTTCGCTAGGCTTTAATAACTTTGTTTAAAAAAAAAAAAAAAAAAGTGAAGGGGTTGCAATGGTGGATCTGTGCCATATTGGCTCTCCAGACTGGGTTTAGGTTATGCTGTCCTATAGAATATCACCTCATTATTTTTAGGATCATGAATTCACAGAAATTGTCTACTACTTTTTTGAGTAAGTTGACCTCACTAAGAATTATTCTGTATTTATGATGCTTGAATAGTCACGCTCCCTATCACTCTTACTCTCTGTAAAATAGCTGTTTTTGTCTTCACAATCCATAGGTGTCTCTGTGCTAGGAAAAGAAAGCCACAAAAATCCGACTCAACAGCAGCATGTAGGCTCAGTGCTCAAAGAGTTGATAAAAACTTTTGGATGTTAGCTTACCACCTTCTTCACTCCAGCAGTTTCAAGCCAGTCATATTTCAAAGCGATTCAAGGGCTCTTTTTTCCAATGAATAGTGCTTAAAAAATAGCAGGCTGAAATGAGGATCATAACAGTACTGTAACTATTATTAGGAAATTATCATCTGGGAAAGTCCTCGGAGATATCGTGGGGCTGTTTTGTGTTGTTCCCCAATAAAGAGCAGAACTCCTGCCATTTAGTTAAGTGCCTAATCTTGGCCTATTTTAGAACCTCATTTCAGATGAAAGTTTATATGCTAATCAAAACAAAATACTATCAACCGTGGTCCAGATGTGAGTGATAGCTTTAAAAAAGCACTTTAAAACGCTTGCAATTTGTATTTTTGTGTTAAGTCAGCTTATAATTCATGAAATAAAAATGTTAACTGCTTGCTGACATTTTCTGGTTTTTTGAAATGAAGCTCAGATACGAAGGAAGTATGGGCCTAAACGTGATTTTGGTTTAGCGCTTTTAACAAAGGTAAAGAAATATTGTCCTTTGCCTCAGGTAGCACATTTAGAAATAATTAAATTCCGCTGTAAATAAAGATTCTTGCCTCAGGGGGGCTGAGTTTGTTTCTAGGTGTCAGTGTAGTCTGAACAGCTGCTCTACCGAAACAATATTTTACAACATTTATCCAGCTCCTTACTGAGACAACATGTGCCTTGACTCCTTAGGAATACAGAGGATGTATTTGTTCCCTCAGACAGGGCTTGCCTTAGCCAACTGCTTGTGCTCGGTGAGTGATAGGATCCCTTAATGAACATCAGTTGTTCCAGGAAGCTACTGTTGTTCTTTGGTAATTGCAGGACAACAAGGAACCTGTCATATCAACACAGAGGGGAGCCTTTTCATGATACTGCTCAGCCCAAATGGATCTTTCCTCAGCTTGCCAAAGGCTATGCTGAGAAACAAGGGTAACTGAGGACTGAATTCAAACACAAGTTTAAAGGCAAAACAAGATTTGTTGAGTGTTTTCTGAACTAAACTCCACTCTAACAGCTATTTGCTGCTGTAAGCATTGCCTTGAATGAACTGATTTTTGATAAAACAGAGCCTGTCTAAAGTAATCTGCAAGTAATTAATTGCATAAAGTGTTACATGAGCAAACAGAAAGTTGGAAAACCGTGCAAGCCTCCCATTCCTCTCCAGGAGAGATAACTGAGTCAGGAGTTGCTGTTCCCCAGCAGTAGGAAAGCAGAGAGGGTGGGATATCCTGCTGAGAATCTGCTGGGCTGACACCTGTCTCCATCACCACTTATTTTCCTCCTTTAGTCTGTTCTCATCATCTTCCAGCTCTATTCTCCCTGCTTGTTGCTCACAGGCTGTCCCCTGTATGTCCCTGGTTGCTATGAGGATGTCTTTCTGTTGTTTTACCACTGTCCACTTTTACCACTGCAGCCACAGATGACTATCAGCCATTCCAGTCAGTCCTATCTTCTGCAAGCTGTCTGACTGCAGAACTCTGTTGTTGTCTCCCTTTAATGCTGACTGGGAAAATAATGAAGAGCAAAGGGATGAAGTGATCTTATTGTCTCCTATTCCACAACTGACTACATTCACTCTTTAGCAGGGTCTGTTGTCATAGGACAAGGGGAAATTGTTCCAGACTGAGAGAGGGGAGATTTTGATTGGATATACTTTTTTTACAATTAGGATGATGAAGCACTGGCATGGGTTGGCCAGAGTGGTGGTGAATGCCCCTGTCTCTGGAGACATTCAAGGTCAGGATGGATGAGGATCTGAGCACCAGATTGAGCTATATGATGTCCCTACAAGGTGTTCATTGCAGGGGAGTTGGACTAGATGGCTTTTAAGGATGCCATCCAACTCAAATGATTCTGATTCTTTCCTCTTGGATAGTTGCTTTGTAAGCCTGTTCTGGACAGAGGCAGTAGTTAATTTTGCAAACAATAGCAGAACTAGGAAGATTCCTCAGAGCCTCACGGTATTTTCCTCAGGAATCTATCTACCTGCTATGGGAGAGGGAGTGATTTTATTCCTTCAAGGTCATTACTGTCCTGGTTCGTTAAGGTGTTCAAAGTGATTATGAAGTATAATTTTCTTTTAGAGAATAAAATGATGAAAATAGGTTGATTTAAATAGAGCTGATAATGAAGTCTTCTTTTCCACATAATTTTCTTCAGCTGGAAGTCATAACTCACCAGTGTGCTACTATCATTAATGTCTTTTCATTTTCAGCTGTGTGAAATCCTTAATTTGTGAACATAGCATTTTACACAATTTTAAAGTGCAAAATGCTTTCTTCCTTGGTTAATTAACACTGGCTAGATACCCACAAGAGCATAACCCTGTAATGCATCCAAATAACAAGATTTAATTGATTCTTCTATGGCCTATTAAAAATGCATTGAGAGTCTAAAAGATTTAAATGGGAAAAATAGAAAAAATCCCAGACTGGCCTCTATCTGACAAGGAGATCACAGCTGAAAATTCTAACAAATGGAAAACCACTCTATATGCAATTTTCCAACCAATCTCTAACTGCACAGAAGCAATGCTATGGAAGTTAAAACAAGAAATTGTTACTTAATGCTAAATATAGCTCTTTATTTTGTAGGTTTTTAGTCTGAATACAAGATGAGGTGAATAAGTTGAATTCAGCCTCATACATTATTCACAGGGACTGAGCTAACATGATCATTCTTTTTAGTTAAACACTGCAAATAGCACAGCTATTCATTTTAGCACTGTTAATACAATGAAGACGTGTTAATATGGAATGTTGGAGTCTTAAATCTCTGCTAATTCTGTCACATCCTTGTATGTTTAAATTAGTTTTTTCTGTCTACCCTTATCTTTTCTAAATCTGATGCTTTCGTCTTAACTTTTAAAATTATTCTAAATACATGCAAATACAGCACAAATACTTTATCTACATTTATGTAATAAACTCATTAAACCCTGTTAGCTGCTCTTTATTGCTTGCATCAGTCTTGTATTGAGAGGAAATAATTAATGGTGAAATCCTTGTTAATGGGTGGCCTGCTGACAGGTCTTCTGAGTTCATGTTGACCCCTGCTTGCTTGCAGGCCAAAAACCTCCCATTTTTACTGCCTGTAGCCTTCCTCACCAATTTGGGTACTATGGATCTGATTAATTGTTTGGAATGCGGTAGCCCCAGAGGGTCTAATCAGACCTTAATGTTCTACCAGGACAAATATATCCCTTTTGCTATAGACATAGCAGTGGCTATACACACAGTAGCAGTGCTTGGTAGTATATTTTCAGACAAAAAATGTTCAGCTATCATTTTAAGGTTCTCGCAAGCTGTATCCCACGTTTCCCTGAATGTTGGACCAGCTGCTGACCATCACCCTCAAAAAATGCTTCATTCTGTGACTTCTGCCTCCCTCCCCCATCCAGAGATATTCAATTTGGCCTCATCCTTTTACTTCCTTTCCCTGTGGTATATGGCATACTCCTTCAAGTACCCCTGATGAATGCTTAGTACTGTTTTAAAAATTCATCCTTGATTTTAGTCCATTCTCATTGCAGAGGTTTTCTGAATTGGGCACAAATGTGTAACAAAGTCTTCCAGATGGGAACACGCAGATGTCCTGATGTGAATGTAGGCAACCCTAACCAGCACAGATTTGGCAGAAATTTGTTATGTGGTTGATTAAGTTCTGGTGTTAGATTGTGAAATCTTGTGAACCATGCTGTGAAGAAGCTCGATCATCATATGACAGGGAATGCTACATTAACCATGGTACTGTGCATTTCTTAGAAGACAAGGTCTGGTGTCATGATTTTGTGACAACTGGTCACATTGAGAGACTTATTCCCCCATTCATATTTCTTTCCTCTCTGATGTCCTCTGATATGTGATTTGTCTCCTGCTGGAGGCACAAACTATGTGAAATACTGTGAGATGTCAGTCAGTGTCTTGTCTCTCCTCTATAGACGTTCACCTACATGACATCTTGTTCATCTAATGTCATTTCATTTGTGAAGTGTTTTAACTAGAAAAGTGGGTTCAAAAGTGAGACAGTCATATCTGAGCTCTGTATGTGTTTGTGTGAGTGGCTCAAATGTGCAGTTGTATTTGTCAGGTTAGGTTGGGAAGATGAAACTGTGAGTAGAAGGAATGAGATGCGGAAACAAAATTACAAGAGTAGATGTAACAGTGTGTGAATCTCTTTGTGACATTGAGGTCTTAAATGCAATGGCGTGGCCATAAGCAGCAGGGCAGCAGATGTAAATCATATGCTTGCAGGTGAATGGTAACGGACGGAGCTCCAAGCCAACAGACAACTTTGTGTCATTCTGAAATTCAATTCTAGGCCTAGAATTAAGTTCCCTAGCTAGCTTAGAGCAGTGTCCAAGCTACATAACACCGAGTTTTACAGTCATTAAAGGCCTGTTTATTAGCTATGAGAGAGCTGAGGGCTGTGAAAATTGTCGTGCCCTCAGCTGGCTGAATTCAACTGTCCCAGGATTTCCAGCACCCAAAAAAACTATTAGGCCACCTTTTCTAATGTCTTATGCTATGGAAATGAAGCAGGAGCAAACTCAAAAATATGTGTCTGAAATTGAAAAGTGTAGAAAAATAGCTGAGGGCAAAGAGAGATCATCATCATTATGACTGTTACATTTTGTCACCTGTGCTTAGCCGTGAATGAGACTGATTCTACTTGCTCAGCCAACATAAATAATTCATGTTGGCAAAGCTGATGAGAGAACAAGTTGAAATGATGCAGTATTTGGTACTATTACTTCCTCTGCTCATTCATTTGAATTCTGCTACTGTAGAGATGGAGTCATGCTGTTTTGAACTTGTCTTATTAAATGCTGTAAGATGTTAAAGCAGCTCTTGGTAGTGCACTCACATTCTTCTACATACACAACTTTCTACATCAGACAGTATTTTGATTTATTTTTTAAATACAGCTATCTTTATAAGACTCATTGTTATAAAAGTTCTAATGTAACCTGGAAAATTGGAAACACCTTCATTTTAGCAGCAGTCCTAACTCAGATTAGACTGAAAAAGGAAAAAAAAAAAAAAGAGGTTTAGGGTTAGGGTAGGAAAAACTGCATTGAAATGTAAACCAGAAAAACAGCTATTGCAAATGGTATCAACGGTAACCAACATGGCAGGGGAGGATGATGGAGTGTGAGGGATTCCTTGAGTTCATCACTGGAATGTTTCTTAAGCTGGAATTATTGTCTTGTTTCTTTTGGTCTAAATAAAATAGAGAAATCCAATAGTGACTGGGTGAAACTAAAATTATTGTGAACATTTATCTGAATAACAGAGACATGATAATTTATATTTCACAATATTGTGATTGGTGGTAAGTATTTTCAGTGCCAGATGCTGTATTCATAACTCCCTAGCTCTTTGTGCTTAACCTACTGAAAGCATTTGCTGGAAGCAAAACATTAAATTTAGAATCTTGATTCTGTTGTGTCTGCCCATAAAATGCAATTTGCAGCTCAACGGGGATCCCACTGATGCTGAAACCTGTGTGAAGAATTTGTAGCTCAAAGGTTGTGCTCAGTTCATCATCTAACAAGCTTAACAGGCCGAACAGATCCCCTCAGCAATGTTATGTGGTGGCAGTACCTTAAAGGGCACAGTTTTCTTCAGGGAAAGCTGCAGCTGACTTGGAGATGGTGTTAACACAGAGGCATTCAACAGTTTTCTACAAAGAAGAAACTTGGTCTTGCTCCTGCCTGAGACACAGGAGGACTGGCCAAAAATAACAATAACAGTCAAAATGCAAACAAGTTGTTTAAGCTGGGTAGAACAGTGCTTTCCAAATTATCTCTGATTTTTACTGGAGTGCTTAAATATAGCTAGCCTTGGCCTTCCAACATGTGATAAAGAACATGGAAAATGGACTGCTAGCCTACTGACTCTACAGACCCAGCACCTTGCCCTGCGTATCGCTGTTGGAACAGGGCTTAGATCAGATGGACCCAGAGATCTCTCCTAACATCAGCCACTCTGTGAGTCTGACTTCCCCTCTCAGGTTGATGAGTATGCTGTGCTGCCATGCCCTCCATTTCCAGATACTTATTTACACATCGATCTTTTGTGTAGAGGAAGGTAAAACCCCACATGGAGCTCATCTAGCCAACAAGTTAAATGCTTTCTTTTTATTTTTGGGGTATTTCCATGAGAGTGTAACAGCTCTAAGAAATTCATGCAAGCCCAGTGGGTGGATTGAAGGTAGAAACACACCGAAGAAGCTGTGATGTTGTGAAGAAACAAAGGAATAAACTATATGATATTTTGAAAAATTCTTGTGGTTGACAGTTTGTGTTGTAGATTGGATGTCTGTTCTTGGAAGTGCTGCATCTTTGCATTTACAGAATGTCAGTTAAGCATTAAATATCTTAGAAAGGATAAAGCAAAACTGAAAAAAAAAAAAAAAAACCCAAAAAACAGGAGCAGGATTTCAAACAAAAAGAAATTTTTGTGTGTGTTTTTTTTTTTTTTCCTCCTCCTGTTTACCCTATTGCCAACATTTGAAGCAAAAAACCCCCTTACTATCAACATAGCAACTAACACTGTAACAAATGAGACAACAGAGGAGAAATTACATTGTAAGAACACTATAAAAAATATTCTCCAAAAAAAAAAAATGCAGCCCGGATATCCAGTATAGAAAATGCATTAGAAAATTCTGTAGCAGAAAATCCAGAGCTGACAGGTTTCAGATTTCAGAACAAAAAAATGTTCTCCTGTTTCTGAAATTAGGAAGAAAATAATTTATACCCTCCCTCACCTCCCCCCCCCCCCCAAAAAAAAAGAAAAAAATCATCAAAGCCGTGGTGTTTTATGTTTAAAATCAGTATTGAAATCCTTCTTGAAAGGTTGATGAGAAATGCAAGTGTGGAGTTGGAACAGTCTCTCGTGCCTATCAAAATGATGGCAGGCTGAATGATGGGACGATCGTACCAAGAAAGACTTGGGCAGTGAAATTTAATTTTGGCAGAATATTAAATATGTATATTTGGCAGCATCTCCAGCCAAAATGTACTACATGGGTGACACAGAAAACACAGTCCAGGATCAGTTATCCCTTATTTCTGGAATGTGGGAATGTTGTATTTCATGAAGGTTCATTCACTCTAAATATATTCCTTTGCTTTTCATTTGTTCCTTCGCACTTGGCAAGAGAAATGCAGTGAAGGAGCAGAGAAGTGCTGTGAAGAAGTTCTGCTCAGTTGTTATCCAAGTCCCTTGGCACAAGGTATACAAAAAGCTCCAGAGAAGCCAAACCCAGAGCTATCTGTCAGCAGGCTCTGAGAATCAGTGGTCTGTAGCTGCTTGCAGATTCTCCATTTCTCCCATTCTCTCATCATCCCCTGCAATAATTGTTTTGCCAATTCGAAAGGACTTGATGGGACCATATCTAAAACAAAAAGTCACTGTTTTTCTTCTGACAAGTGTAAGTAGAAGGAAATAATATCTTATTTCTCTTTTGAATGATTTATTTGCTTTTGCCATAAGAAATACTATTGTGGCTTGCTTTGTGTTGGTTTTAATCCAGTAAGTATGTGTATATATAACTATGTTAGATATTTCTTCATATCCATATATATATGCATATGCGTATGTTTGTGTGCAGTGCACTGACATGATTTGAAGGTTTTGAGATTTTCTGGGCTTTGCATTGTTTTAAACATGCTGCACTGTTTTGTGGATTTAAGCTCTTATGGACAAGGTGCTCAGCAAATAATAAAGAAAGGGCCACCTAACAAAGAAGCCATCTGTTCTTCTGCCACCAAAAAAAAAAAAAAAAAAAAAAAAAAATCCAAAAAAGAGTCTATTTTGAGCCACTTGCATGGTTTGTACATCCTGCCTTCTCAGTGTGCATATACAGTACATTTAAGCTCTCATCGGAGACCGTCCTAGTTGGCATTGGCTGAAGACTCTGTGAATATGCTGAAGATATGGGCTCCAGGAGAAAAAACAAGCTGCTGAAAACAAAATGTTAACACTTTTGTAAATCTGCCAAGTTTTTCAATGTAACTGCCAACAGTTTGATGTTCAGAGGAACTCAGCAGAATTGCTAACATGCATGCTGCATAAATGGCTATTCATTAGAAAGATGCTGTACCTTATATGTGACTGCTTTCTTTGGCTGGCTAATATATCAAGTATGGTACTTGTTTTGTGCTGTGAAAACTTTCTCCATTACCATAGTAACCTTTTGCATGTTGGCGGAAGCTGATGTCATTCATGGCATTATTCATTCTTAGTGAATTGGTCCTCAAAGTGCTAACAAGTTCCAGGGAGCTAAAGAAGACCAAGTATACATTCTGGGTAAACATGATTTAACCCCTTTGTCTCACCAGGTCCCCAGAGATACAAAGGTGAGTACATCTGAGATATACACCTACAGGTACTTAATTTCTTTGGTATTGCTAAGGAAAAAGCTAGAATGTTACACTTGTCTAGATAAAGTATGAGATGGAGGAGGCTCCTCTATCACTCTTCTTTTTTTCTTTCTTTCTGATACCTCAGCATTCCAGGTAAGCTTGCCTCATTTAAGGAAAAATAATTTAGCCTTTTTTTATATTTAGCTGTTCAGTTGAATTTAACCCATTCTTCATTGTTACTGATAATTAATATTGTACAATGAAAACCATTTGTCTTTAAGATAATCTTACAAAGATTATTACGTAAAGTTTGAATAGGATTTTCATTGTACATATTCTACAGCTATTCTGTTATTGGAGTGGTAGCACAAAGTTTGGCATTTTCCTCTTACACAATTAAAGCTAACTGAGCATTTCCTTTTGACTGGAGTCCAAATAGTTTCAAACTGGAGAAGGCAAACCTTACCTGAAATTACATATAGCCTAGAAGCTTTTATACCTTCTATAATCCCTTTGTCTATGAGCTTCATTTCTCATATACAGCAGTGAGAGGTGTGTGTGTGCAATAGCAAAGGGGTCTTCATCATTTCCAGGTCAAGGAAGGGAAGGCAACTGGACTTCATCCTGAAATTTTTCCCATCCAGTTTTCATATGTCCATACGTATGGGAGAGGAAGACTATCTGCATCCAGGCCTGAAGGGGCAGATAAGAAAACTATTCTTGCCACAAAGAGTATGACTAAAATAAGGGGAGAAAGGAGTGCCATGGAAATGAATTTGCTGAAGATTGGTTCTGGTGGATTTGTGGAAATCCTATCCAGCGTAGCCTTACTGGAGCCTCCATGAATTTTACCATACTTTTCTCTATAGGTCTGTGTCACATTTGCTGTTTCTTCACCTCTGAGACTATTCTGCTGCTATTAACTGTTAGTCAGACTTAACAGGAGCAGACTAATGTGTTTTAGTCCATACCCTAACCTAACCTATCCAGAGAACATAAAATGGTGTCACTAATGGGCACAGCCTACAAACCCAGGGTGTTCTGATTAGGCCTTAGAATAAATTCAGAAATAGCTTATTTCTATTGAAATCTGAGAATCTTCTCTTTGTACTAGATGATTACACCTAAACTGTGGCATCTGGGATACTCCTCAACTAATACCCAGTAGATCACAACAATAAAGAATGTACGCTGTGACCCTTATTCTATTATATGCTTCTGGTTTATTTTTTTTAACAGTCTTTCAAAATACCTACCAAAATACACAGACCTACTTTATTTTCTAATTTACAGACTTGTCTAGATGTGGACACTTGAGCTTTCCATTTTCCACACATTCAGTGGATGCACTAGTCTTTCTATTTTATTGTAGCTTACTTTAATCGTATTGCTAGTTGTGCAAGCTGGCATTAAGCAGTGTAGAATATGATGCAACAGTGCAAAGAGTAGCAGAGACTACTTCTGTTTTTCAAGGTAACTTCTATGATCTATCTTGCTTGTTTCACAGCCTAATCTTTCTTACTAAACCCTACAAGGCCTGGAACACTGAGCATTAGGTCTAACAAATATTATGCAGCCAAAGAAATTCTGCCTGTGAGAGGTCTTCTTGAAATAGATGTAGGATTTCTGGAAGGCATAGATTACCATTCGAAATAGATGTTTCTTACATGCTGGCACACTTGTTATTTCACCTCTTCTGTCTTCTGCTTTTGTTTCACATATTTCAGCTCTAAGATCCATCCTACATATGAAGGAAAGAACTTGCCAACTTAGATTGTTCAGCCAGGGTCAATTATTCTAAGAATGCCTTGTTGCAGAATTCAAAAATCTGTTCTGGAATTATTTCCAAAGGAAGTCCTCTACAACATGTTAATACAGTTTTTTTCACATGCTAACTTGGTAGGAGGTAGCATTCTGCCAAGCTCCATCTACAAATGAAATTCTGTATATAACATATCGTCCTTGTAGGGGACAGTGAAGAGTTTCAACATATTACCATACTATTTGGGCTACCTTCTGTCTCCAAGACTTTGAACATATTTCCTGAGCTCCCTACAGTCACTTTCATTCCTGGTTGCTTAATGCTTGGCTCTTCTTAGGTTGAATGAAAACTTATTCAGTCTTTCTCAGACAAAACTCATCAACAACAAGAGTGACACACCACAACAGGATTTCTCAGTACTGCTTCACTGAAACAATTATGATGGCATCATATATTTGAAATAGGATCTTGAAATGAATGTGAAGGTTCATTGGGATTGTGCTGTATGGTCTGAGATGGATGCCCTCTTCTCTGTTGGTGCAAGGGGAAATGCAAGAGATCTCTGCTTCTGGGTGATTTTGTCGAAGCTGTCATAATAAGCAGATGACTGGAAACACTGACAAAAGTTTCAACTTTTTATTTAAATTGAATTGGAAAAAAAAGGTGCATAACAAACTTGCTCAGTTTAAACCTTCACTTTGTAACCTGCTGGTAAAGACATCTTTAGATGAGATGGCCATGAACAACTGAGCGTAGTTTGGAATCTGAAATGACTTAGTCTGTTGAGCTACAATGACAAGAAGTCATTTTTTCATTAATAGCTTCTTTGCTGATTCCAATAACTCCTGAATTTGTAAATTCAGGTCATTTTATTTGAACCATACATTTCAAGTGAATATTAGTCGTAATTTAAACTTCAACACTGCCACATTGGTATCTGGTGTATGTCTATCTGTCTATCACTTTAAAAACAAGTCCTGAATTTTGTAAATGTGTAAAAATATAAATAAGTCAATGCATGAGCTTTCCAGCCTTGTCAATGCTGTTTTAATTCCACTACTAAACAATTTCAATGAGGATTATTTTGCTATTTGCCAAGTCAGAGATCTAGAAAAACTAATGGAAAGGTCATATTTTATACGGCTACTAAGTCATCTGAGGAATTCACCAATTCCCTGAGTTTGAACTTTTCTGTACTGAAAGGTTAATTCAAATGAGAATATGTTCTACTTGTGTTTACAAGGTAAAAAATGAAGTAAAAGGCATTTCCTTACATAAGGTAAAATACCAATTTTGTTAGTGATAGCTGGAGAATTTCCAGAACAAAAACCTTCAATTCATCTGTGATTTCTTTTTTTCCTAATGAATGTAAAAGGGGTTAGCAAATCATTTATTTTCAGAAGAAGTTTCCAATTAAAGTTAAAATATATATTTATCAGAAATTAAGACAAATTTGTCTTTAGAGATTGGATAGATACTGGGCTAGATCTCTATTTAAAATGTTTTCTTAAAATGGGCTGATATTCACTTGAGTAAATAATAACTGACACCTTTGAGAGTCAGCCTATTCAGTTAGGTGCACCTAAAGACCCTCCTAGGTTATGGCATCAGCAGATTGGTCTAAGGAACAAACACCCCTCTCTCCAGTCCTTTAGCCCAACCCAGAGGACATTGGATCTGAAAGATCATATCTCCGTTTGCCAGATGTAGTAGTTCCCAGCCTTTTGATCAGCTACATGAAACTCTTGGGAATTTCACCCTGCTACCAAACTGTGAAGGTCTAGCAGCTATTAAGCTATCGACTAAACTAGAGACGTTCAGGCAATGTATTTATGGACAGTGACCAACAACCAGTTGGAGACAACCAGGCTGATTTTCCTGTGGAGTGGGAGAATATCACTGATGACTGTGCTCAGATGTGACTCCCCAGGATGTGGGATGTTTGCAGAAAAAGAAGGGTATGGCAGGGTTGGTTCTGTAGCCCTGAATGAGGTCACTGTTTGTTTATCCATGAAAGTGGAGGTTAGCCTTTAAGTTATATGAAAGTATAGAATGTTTAATCATCATCGCCTTCTCTGGAGAGGTTTTTTTTTCTTCTCCCCCTTCCTTTCTTTCTCCTGCTTCTCTCTGTTCTTCTCCTTCCTTTCTGATTGCATGCAAGGAGTCAAGTTCCTCTGAAGTACTTCACGTCCTCACCTTATCCATCTCTTGTTGAGACAACCATGCTTTCTCTCCCATTTTTAGTTTTGTTGCAGGTACCTTGACTCTGTTTTGTCCAACTGATTCATTCCAGCTAGCTTCCTTTGCCTCAGAACAGTCACTGTAAATGGCTTTGGGGCATCTGTGCTGGAGCGCTGGAGCACAGCAGTGATGTGGTTTGCCTGAACTATGCAGGGCATGGTAAGGGTTATGAATTTTTGGCATTTCCCCCATGTTTTTCCAAGAGCATGTCCCAGAAAAAGCCTCCAACTAAGCAATGTAAACATTTGAGGAATGTGACCTGCAGAGTGCTGCCACATGCCATGTAGCAGGAGAGCACAGATACAGTGCTTTGTGATTTGAGATAGTCTGTCCAGCTGAGTACCTTGCTTCACTGGGGCTCACGTTTGCAATGCTGTACAGTATTTTTGTTACAAAATAATACACTTATCAGTAATAAAATGAAAGCTTCTGTGGCAAGCGATGAGAGCTACATTTCTATAAGTAAGGATCATGACATTTTTTGTCTGAAAGCATTTATAGGCAGTATTAAACTGATTAAAGGATGTAAAAGAAGAATATCATTTTTAAAGATACAGCATTTCTGAGAGGACCATGAAATCACAATTACAACCCACAGCCTTCTTAAGACACTGAAAACACTCCTTTTTCTCATCAGCATGTAAGTAAAACCTTTGTAGAGAGAACTGAAGTAAAAGATCAGAAGTAAAAGACCCATGGAGAACAAAAAGTATATAGGGTATTTGCTTGGCATATCAGAAACATAGTCATTTTAGGGCTCTGCCTTATTCAGGCTGGGGATTAATGTGGAATAGATCCTCTCATTTTAGCCAATGTCCATTTAGAAACTCTGATAGGATAAGGACATTATTATTTACTGTTGTTCAGTGAATACATAGTAAGTGTAAGCTCTGATAATCTGACTCCATTTCTGCACACCTTTCCTTTGAAAAAGCTTCTCTTGTCAAAAGTAGGTTTTGAACTGGTAGTATTAAGGAACTGATTGGAATTCCAGTGAACAAAAAGTCCCTCCCTAAGCACAAGTTTATAAAAACGATTCATTAATAATTTCAAATAAATGAAGCTTCATCTGTCCAGATGTAACAGAAGAAAAAGTAGGTAAACAAAATACAACTAAATACAGATATCTCCTGCCTTACATTGGTACAACAGTCATGAAGCTAGTGTTTTTCAGTCCTAAAATAATGAATTTTGTGTGCCTGACCCTAGTACGTAAAACATTCAAGCAGAGATGTAAATTGTAAGAATATATGGCACAGTTGCCTGACATGAATATTTCAGGCAAAAGTTTTTAAAATGCCTAAATGTAAGTTTTCTGAATATTTACTTCTACTGACATAACATATTTCCCTCTGTAGAAGCCAAGGGCAACTAATTCATTATTTAAAATGGAGCCATCACGAAGCAGCTGAAGCTCTTGGTAATCCAATCTTCAATTAACACATCAACAATCAGTAATTTTATTGTTGTGATGGGCCCTTATGGAGTCATAAATTCACATCAGTAGTGGTGTTATTCAGGGGTTAGCACTGCTCCAGTATTTCCAATTTCGTACTTTCCCAAACTAATTGTCACGAAGATGTGCGGTGTTTTAAAATACCGTGGACCTTGATTAATGCAAAACCATTGATAGAAATCTATAGCTTTGTCAATTTGCCCAAGCTTAGCATTTGGTCCATTGTACAGAATGGACCTAGACAAACAGAAAATTTAAAGCAGTGAAAGAGGAAACCCCTGATTATAGTACAAGATAAATTTTGATACTTCCTTTAAATTTCCCTTATTTGTACCTGTATTAGAAAGACCTATCCAATCTATAATTCATTTACTGTCAGAATAAAAAACGATACATGAGTCTCTGGGTTAGGATATAGAAATTTTATCTAGAAAACACTTCTTATTGATGAACTCAGCTAACAGAGCTAGAGAAAGAAAGCAATCTGAGCTCGTCATTGTCTCAGATGAAATAAATAAGCATTGAGGAGTATAATTAGAAGTGACAGGCACAAAAATACTGTGAAATTCATATACACTTGAATGGATACAATTTTTTTTTCTCCTTGACTACCTTTCATAATGTTTCATTAACCTTGGTGGATAACTTCAGCAAGGACATTTATTTGCCAGAACCAAGGAAGTCGGGTCGTTGTGTATTGGTTATGTATAAAGATGTTTTCTGTTCTGAAAAGAAAGCTCCCTTTCTGTTCCCTTTCCTTTTTCTCTGTTCTCTTTTCTCCCGACATTTTTTGTGATGCTGTGTAACTTAAAAAATAGAGGTCTTTAATGTAGGTGTTCTATAGCAAGCAGTAGAGTGCAGACCTTTGATGTGTATATTCCAGGTAACTTTCTTCTCATATTTTGCATCACCTAACATCTCCGTGGCCATGGTAGGTTATTATCTTATCTATTAGATAAATTTCTTTGACTACGTGTATATGCAGCTGAACTGAAATGCCTTAAAAGTTAGAAAACTAGGTATTTTTGGCATCTTCCTTTCCCTGACTCCAATCTTTTCCAACCCAGCTTCTCCAGTTTTGCTTTCTGACATTGCTGCAGTTCTGTCTAGAGACCTGTTGCTGTCCTCACTTCACCCCATGCAATTCACATGAACCTAGCGTCTCCCAGCTTTCAGGCAATGATTCATACCTCCTACCCAAGGTTTAAGCTGTCAAACTGCACAAGTTTTTCTTCGACAAATGACTGTCCTGTTAAAAAGCAGCCAACACGTCTACGCAGTATGTGCTATAGCAGTTGGGGACAAGAAGAGGGAGTGTTGGACCCCTCTCTCTCCAGCTCTTGTAGCTGAAATTATATTTCCACAGGGGGGAAAAAAAAAAAAAAAGTAAAATATAAAAGAAATACGCAGGTTAAATATATCCTGAGTATAGAGTGGTGTTGACATTATCTTAATGTGACTTGATTTGGAGAAAATAATAATAATGAAGTGTGAAAATCTGAAAATTGATCCACTTGAACATAGGAAGGCAGCCTCAGAAAAACCACAGGTCAGTTCCTCTTCCCATTACACTACAATGTCTCAGCTGCATGGAATAGTATTCCACTGCATGCTTGGCATTTTGGTAATGTTCATAACCATAGGAATTTCCATGGCTTCTTTTAGATAGTCTCTACTGTTTTACTTGGAAAGTTTCTTGGTGCAACCACCCTGGAATTTCCCACCAGTAGCAGGTTAAGAAAGGAGCTGACTGACAGCTCAAAATAATTTCAAATTCCTTCTGATTCAGAAAAGATATATAATGGCATGCTCCCAGGGAGTGGCAGGCAGCAGGAATTTCTTTGCAGGTTATGATAGTAATTTAGATTAATAAGTATAAATGAAAGAAGGAGTACGCATTTCATGGAATCATAGAATCACAGAACGTTTTGGGCTGGCAGGGAGCTCAAAGCCCACCCAACTGCTGCCCTGGGCAGGGCTGCCCCTCACCAGCTCAGGCTGCCCAGGGCCCCATCCAACCTGGCCTTGAGTGCCTCCAGGGATGGGGCACCACTGTTTCTCTGGGCTGTGCCAGCACCTCGCTGCCCTCTGAGTAATGAATTCCTTCTGAACATCTAATCTAAACTTCCCCTCTTTTAGTTCAAAGCCATTCTCCCTTGTCTTCCTTGATAGATCATCATGTAAAAAGTTTGTTTCCCGTCCTGCTTTTAATCACCCTTTAAGTTGCAGAAGGCCACAATGATGTCTCCCTGTAGCCTTTTCTTCTCAAAGCTGAACAAGCCCAGCTGCTATGCCTGACTTCATAGGAGAGGTGCTCCAGCCTTCTGATACTTTTCATGGCTCTCCTCTGGACCGGCTCCTACAGTTCCACACTCTTCTTTTGCCCGAGGCCCCAAGCTTGGATGCGGTACACCGGATGGGGCTTCATAAGGACAGAGCAGAGGGGCAGGATCGCCTTCCACTCCCTGCTGGCCACCCCTCAGCTGATGCAGGCCAGAAAATGGTTGGCGTTGTGGGCTGGAAGTGCGCAGTGCTGGTGTCGTGTGCAGGTTGTAATTTGGGCAGTTGCTGGTCGTTTTCCGCAGGGCTGCTGTGAGTGAGTTGGCGTGTCCGCGCTTGCACGCAGCTAGGAGCGCGTGGGCTGAAAGCAGGCAGCGTTGGAGTTGAGGGGAAAAAGATGTTTCCGCCTGGTTTCGAACCAGGGACCTTTCGCGTGTTAGGCGAACGTGATAACCACTACACTACGGAAACGGCGCACACGGTGGGGTGCGTCGGCCCCACCCGCACGTTCCCCTGAGGGCTTCAATCCACGAGACGCCTCGGTGGCCGCGGCCCTCTTGGTGGGCTGTGCGCAGACCTGGAGCGGCGCTTCCCTCACATCTCTTTAGACGGGAGCTTCAGAAGATGCACGGCCTCCTCCTGCCTCACTCCCATGAAGCTTTCGTTCCAACTTCATACTTTTCTTCTAAAGTCATATAAAACATTTCTACAGTTTGCAGCTTCTCAGGCATGAGGTCTTCCCTCTGCCTGCTGGTGTCCTAGCTGCGAGCAGTCTCCTCCTCCAACCATCCATTTTTGCCATCCAGGTTACATAGTGTACACAGGAGGAACGAGATTTAAGATTTAAGCTCTCTCCTGGGATCTTCCTTGAGAGAGGAACTTTGCAGGATGGCTCAGTGAGACCTAGCTGCCCAAGGAGCCGTCCCCAGCTCCTGTTCCAGGTTTGCATCTGCTCTCTGCTCCTTTCTCAGCCATCTAATGCCAGGCTCTGTCCTGGAAGATAAACTAGTCATGAAAAAATATTGGCCTTCTATCAGGTTTGCTCCATGTTTTGCTTCAACATGGGAAGTGTCAGGGTAGGACTGCCACTTTTAGGATAGCAGGTAGCTCCAAGCCCTTTGTGACAGCTCTCTGCTGGGGTCCTCGCTGTGATCTCAGCTTTTCTGTGCTTTGCTCAAGGCTCTGAAACATCAGCAAGTGTCTTGTTGTTGTTGTTGTTTTTCCATACCAGTACTAGTTTCTGTTCTCCCAAGAACCATAAGTCACAGCCTGTAGCTCTTATTTTTTCATAACTTTTTCAGATTTCTCACTTGAGAGAAAGCCTTTCAGCCTGCAGAGATTTTCCTCTACACTTAGTCTCACCTGAATCTCCTCAATGACTTTCAGCACAATTAGCTTGGTAAATAAACTTTTAAATGTTGTAGTTTGCAGGAACACTGTGAAAGATTTCTGTTTGGCTTGATATGGCTGCTTTGAAGTGATAATCTAATGGGTCAGGCAGGGTACTGTCAAAGTAAAATGAACTATAGAGAGATATGGAGGTGGTGTGCATGATCTCGGACACCTTATACAGCTATTGCTTCGTTTCCATTTTAGATGCCCAGTCCCCAAAGCAGGGTAGGTGACCTCAGAACAAAAGCCTACATTACTTGGGCAAAGGAAAGAGGCATCACAAAAGGCTTCCAGGAGATCCTTACCACCAAGGCATCAGTCTTTCTGGACTGAGTGGAAATCAATAGGAAATGACAGCTCTTATGACTGAAAATTGCTTATTGAGCACAGGAAGGAATTAACCTGCCTTTTGCATAGGAGCTGATTATTTAGAGTGTTTGCCCAGTGAGCCATAAAGTCACTGCAGGCCTTCCTCAGCTCTCCTCTGCCAAGATTTCAGTCTGTTCTTTGGGAAAGTGGCAGTGAGAGGAAAAGAGGGAATGGCCTCAAGTTGCGCCGGGGGAGGTTCAAGCTGGATATTAGGAAAAATATCTTCTCAGAAAGAGTGGTGATGGGCTGGCACAGGCTGCTCAGGGAGGTGGTGGAGTCACTGTCCCTGGAGGTGTTCAAGAACCGTGTGGATGCGGCACTGATGGACATGGTTAATGGGCATGGTGGGCATGGGCTGTCGGTTGAACTAGATGATCCGAGAGGTCTTTTCCAACCTTAATGATTCTATGATTCTGTTCTATTCTATGCTTTGGTGCGATTCCAAGTCCTGTTGAGGCCTGCTAGGCCAAAAGGAGCCAGAGGACACCATCCAGCTGGATGTAGGTCTCTACTCTACTGCCTGTAATGAACATTGCCAACACAGAGACTGTCCTGGAAGCATATTTCCTAACCAAGCATCCCAGCACCCAGCTATAGACTCTCCTTGTTTCCTTCCTTCAGGCCTTGTAACCCCTTTGCTCCTGCTGCTCTCAGGCACAGGACAGAACACCCTGCCTCCATAAGCATTCATGTAGATCGCGTGTTTAACCGGGACACTAAATATTCAGGTGGTGGGGCCCTAAAATTCCATGTAAAGCTAGAGCTTTTGTCAGGTGTGCAACCAGCACCTCAGACTTCTCTACAAAGCTTGAGTGAATCTGAAGGTGGGTCACAGCTGAGCTTTACATGGAGACAGGGTGTCCATACTGCCCACCTCCAGGGATACCATCACCCTGTGAGCACTGTTTATGACCAACGAGGAGAAAAATTTAGGTAATTCTGGAAAATAGCTGCTGCACAGATGCATAGGTACTTTAGCCAGAAGTCAAGCAGGGCTCTCACCTGTGGGTGATGTACCTTCACACCAATTTCACCACTCCATCAGCCAGCAGAAAGCTGCTTCGTCCTCAGGGACTTGTGGCTGCTCTGCCTTCATGCTGTTTGCAAGCTTTCTGCCTCTGGTGCCAGCACACACAGCATGCAAGCAGCAGGGTGTGAGCAAGCTGCTTACAACACCGGGGCAGAAACAGACGCATCCACGCTGCCATTTATCGTCAAACTCCAAACCTCGTACCAAGTGTTGTTGCAGCCTCCATCACACGGGGCGATAATTATGACATTCTCAGCGTTTCCCTTTTGTTGGGCATTAAGTGCCAGAGGGGAATCCGAGCGGCTCTTTGTTGCGCTCAACTCCACCGGGGCTCTCCAACCCAAACAACCTCCCTGCCCCCCTCCCTCAGGCAACGCGCTGGCTGAGATGGGCAGACAATGAACTTGGGGAAAATAATTAAAAAATATATATATTAAAAAAGGAAAAAAAGAAAAAGCGGAGACGCGACACGCGTGGTCGGGTCCATTCCGAGCACAGAGAGAAAGGCTCTGAGGGGCGGGGGCTTCGGGCAGGTACCGGGGCGGGGCGCTGGGAGGCCGCCACAGCCCGCTCCAGTGGCCGAGCACCGCGGGGAGGCGGCGGCGAGCGGCCAGCCGGGAGAGAGGGCACGGAGAGGCACGGGAGCGACCGGGTGTACCGTGCTGCAAAGAAAGACCCGGTGGGAAAGTGGAAGTGCCACTGGAGGAGAGGCGGCTGTGCCTCGGCTGCGTCTATTCGAGGTGAGTGCCGGGCTGGGAGGCACAGCCCCAGTGAAGGAGGCACGGCTGGGGAGCTGATTCTGCGAGTGTGGTTGGTGTGTGGATGTTCTTTTTTTTTTTTCTTCTCTTTTTTTTTCCCCTCATTTATTTCTTTTTTCTCCCTCCTCCCCCCCCCCACCCCCCCCCTTTTTTTTTTTTAATCCTTTAACGTTTATTTATTTATTCGTATTTATCTTCTCTGCGCGCGTCCCGGCAGCCCGGCGCCAGCCCTGCCCGGTGCGGGTGGGGGATGAGGAGTGCCGGGCTGAGGGAGCTCTCCCGCACGCGTCGGGGCCGGCGGGCAGCGGGGCGGGGGTTTCCTTATCGACACCGGTTTTCGTCGGTATCGTCAGTCGATTCCATCGCAGTGTTTTGAGGAAGAGTGCCTTCCGAGGGGACTAAGGGGCAGTGCTGTGTGCCGGGCTGGCTTGCATCAGGTAGGTCCCGTGCCGGGCCGGAGACCCTCGGTTCGAATGCGGTCACTGGGGGTGGGGTTGCAGCCTTTGGAGCCCCGTCGTGAAGGTGCTGGGAGTGTTGGCTCTGGGGGGTTGCGTTGGGGGAAAATGGCTCTGTCCTCCTTCCCTTTGGAAGATTCCGTGTTAGAGTCACCCGGGAAGAAGAGGAGGAGGATGTGATTTATATGTTTGTGCTGTGAACTTTCTTGCTGTGGGAAACTTTTGGACTTATTGTTCTAAGTGGAAAACCTGTGCTGCCAAGCTCAGTGTTAGCCCCCGCAGAGGGCAGGGGTGAGTGAGGCCGCAGCCCGGGGCTCAGGGTAGGGCTGGAGTCTGGGTGAAAGCTCAGGCAGACCTTGATCCCTGAGACCACGCTCTGGAGCTCTGCATTCTCCAAAGGTTGTCTACACTCATTGTCATCAGTGTTTAAAACCGAAATGGAGCAGGCAGTGCAGATGCAGTAACCTTTTAGGCAGCACTTTAGGAATGTTTTTTTTGGATGAAAAAACATCACCTTTTGCTGAGTATAGAGTAAGTTTAGATTTCGTTGCCAGTGTGTGAGATGTGGCCCGAGGGGGAGGAAAAATGTGCATATGTGCAGAAGGTTCAGAGCGATGGGACAAGTTTTCTTGGCTGGACTATTGTTGGGGAGCAGCAGGGATGCCATTAACAGCACCAATAAAGGCTGGGATTAGGGTGATTGGTGGAGCAGAGCTCTGAACTGTTAAAGTGATTTTGTGTTACAGTAGCATTCAAGATATCCCAGCTGTAAATCACATTATGCAAAGAGAAAGCCAGCCCTTGGCCTGAAGGGATGACATAGGAACAGCAAGCAATTTGTAAGAGGAAGGAACAAAGAAGAGGTGATTTGTTTGGTGTTACACAGGTTAGACCAAAACTGAAAGTTTCCAGGTTGAAACTGGCTTTGTCTATTCTGTTACAGTGTTTGCTCATTGTGAGCTCAGTCTTTCTTGATTATCGATTAATGTAGCAAGTGTTAGCAATAATGTTTGAAGTACAGTGCACAGAACACGTGTTCAATGTGGAAAGTGAGAAATGATCAAAATCTTCTAATTGAAAGATCAAAATACTTCCAACTGGGTGTAGTGTACAAATTGATTTCAGTAAATGCGCTTTGGGCATAGTATATTTTTAAATTGTACCGTAGAAATTAAATGGAGCTTGAGTGGTTTGGAATTTGTAATGTTGGTTGAGGCAACTGACCATCATGGAACAGTGGTTTATTGTGCTGCTTTGAAATCGCTCTTGCGTTTTATGCTAGCATGATGTTACTTTAAGTAGTACCATTATTTCAAACCAGCATAATGAGATGAAAAGCACTTGGCAAGCACTCCTGTAAAACAACATTTGAGTGCTAAATTCAGATCTTTGCTTGAAAGTATCTATAAAATACCATGCTTAGGGTGTCATACCAAGGAAAATAACCATCTAGGTTAAAGCCTTCTTAAACCATTTTTGACTGAATGACAGCTTCAACCACATTTTAACTTTTTTTGAGGGGAATGATTTCTGAACTTTGACATGGACACTGACAAAATGATCGTGAAATGAGTGCCTGTAATAGGTGGGACACTCTAACAAGATGGATTACAGATCTGAACGTGAGCTTCTTCCATCTCACTTGGTTATCCAGCCAACAGGTTATTTCAGAGTACGATTTGATTGCTTGTTTTGTAGAAAATATGCTTAAAAACCCAGTTTAGGCAGATGTGCACCACAGGTGTTTTTTGTTTAATTGCAAGATATAGCAGAAAATGTTCTTCAGATGTGAATGATCCTTTCATCCAGGTGTTCATGAGCATTTTTTCTTTGTCATTTTTTATGGAATTGTACAAAGTAGAAAACATTTTGTTAGCCTTAAAATGAGTGAAGAAGTCAGTGCAGCCCAAAAGCACTTGGTCTGTGTATGGGAACTACTGAGTCACGGCCTGAACCTCTGATTGATCACCTGAGGCGAGCCATGAGTCAGCCAGAGGAGCACAGGTGAAGGCAATTCACTCTGTGCTGCCGGAAGACCTCCTAGACCTATTTAAGAGCTGGCTACCAGTGGGGAAGGATCTCATCTGGAGATCCCTCCTTCTGGTGTTTTGTGGTGAGCCCAGCATAAGGGTAAGCCTTACATTTATTCTCTTTTGTTATCATTGTCCACTTTGCCTAACTTTCTTGTATATTTTTTGATTGTAACATCTTGATATCCATTGATTATACAGTCTGCATCTCAGGTTAAACTGCGTTTTGGCTGTGTACTGTCTTCCAGATCATAGCCTAGCAAACCAACCTCACTTGCACATTCTGTGTTTTTTCAGTGACATTTTCTTTCTACTACTAACTGTTACCAAGATAATTGTAGCTAATGAACAGAGGACAATGTTGTAATCCTGTACGAAATTAGCAATAACTGGGGATGCTGTTGATGGTATCTGGAAATACCATGTTGTCATATGCTGTCAACAATAACAGCTGCTGGAGATACTTGCCATTTTGTGGGCCAGGCCTGCTGATTTAAGACTCTGCCAGTTTCACGTGAACTATAGTTTGTTGCATCTTCCTGAAGGAGGAGGGGAGGGAGGACATAACATTATCAATACAATGCAAAAACATTCCTGGCAAGCAGTTAGCTTTAGCCCTTGCACTTAGATCTCTTAATTTTCCCTAAATTGTGTGTGTTTCATGTGCTGCCAAGTCTGGGTATTAATTCACTTAGCTCCTTAGAGACATGCCACAGCAATAAAAAGAAAAAAAAATAACAGAAACATCCCCAGCAATGTATATATTGCTATTGACACAGCCTTTTTGTCAAGTAATTTGTAATATATTGTGTTCTGACTCACGGTCACTCTTATTGTATGTACAGAAGAGGAGGGTTTGGTTACGCATTTTGATTTTTTGCTCCTTCTCCCTAACTGTTTCACTGTAAAATACTGCTACCCCTACTCCCTGGAACTGTTAGCGTAAACGTGACCTGTCTTTGGGTATGGTGTTCTCTTCCCTGGAATGTTTGAGACCTTGGAAAGGTCTGTGGTGCACCTCTAGCAGCTGTAGCTCCTCTTGGGGCTGGAAAACAGCCTTAGGAAGCTGTGCAGGACCAGGATTCAGATTTTGCTTGTGGCAAACCTTTGTCTCTGCTACCTTGTGATTTAGCTAAGATGTGGCCATTGTGTTACTGTGCTTTGTTGTTTTTCCCTAAAATGATTTGCAGTGCCGTTCTGAGAAAGGCTGTTGTGTCAGCAGAACTTGCACTTTCTGAGGAAGCGCCCTGCTTCAGGCAGAATATCTCTGGTCATCTGCAGTGTTAATGAATATTTGAATAGAGGGGGCTGAGTGGAAAATAATTGAGGTTGCTGGAAGTTGCGGTGGGAGAAGAGTAATGTTTAAAACAATCAGCAGTCTTTTGTGCTGTATGAATTCTTTGGAAGGGTATGATCATGGTTTATTTCTAGCGGATGCAGCAAATACTCACTTTTTGCTGGGTTAACTGCTGTAGTGTTAAACAAAAAGAGGTGTTACATTATGAACTTAAAAAAGAGATCCCAACCATGTGGCCTCACAGGTAAATATCTTCAGGGTGGTTGGAATAACTGGGAGATTTGGGTTGCACAGAGGGAAGGAGCTGCTTGTTTCCAGCTAGGCTGACGCTGGCTTATCCCTTTCTGGAATCACATTTGTGCAGTGGTGATACCAAATCAGAGCTTCAGTGGCCTCACTGTGAAGAGCAGCATGGGGCTGACACCGGTGTTGATTTTAATATAGGAACTCTGGTGACCAGGCTGATTTTTTTTTTTTTTTTTTTTTTTTTTTTTTGTGGTTTTGAGCTGCTCTCA
This sequence comes from Tetrao urogallus, assembly GCF_951394365.1. Taxonomy (NCBI): domain Eukaryota; kingdom Metazoa; phylum Chordata; class Aves; order Galliformes; family Phasianidae; genus Tetrao; species Tetrao urogallus. Next base: position 57,638,742 of record NC_136813.1, on the reverse strand, counting down.
TTGGAGCTGGTGGGAGAAAGAGGAAATATGAATCCTTCCAAAAAAAAAAAAAAAAAAAAAAAAAAAAAAAAAAACAAACCACCAAAAAACCAGCTTGATTTTGAGCAGCTGACAGGTGTCTCGATTTGAAGTTGTTTTTTTTTTTTTTTCTTCCTGATACCTTTTAAAAAAGCTAAAAATGTCTGTGCATTTACTTTTTTGTGATCGCAGATGGTCTCATTTGAGACTAGAAAAAGATGCAGAATGTTTGGGAAGGCTGTCTTCAAGATGTATGGAATGTCAATATAGGTGTGTGTTTTTTTTTTTTTTTTTTTTAAGCAGTTAAATATGTCTCAGCTAAATTGACTGTAAAGAAGTTACAACTGTTATGTTTGTATTGTGGTAGTTAACTGTGGATCAATTCTCAAGTGAGATGCCTTTGTATCAAGTGCTGCTTTATTAGAAGTAATAAAAAAACCCCCATCTATCGTGCTAGTTTTATCTCAGTCTGAGAAATACCATGGAAGAGGAGGGAGGACCAGGTAGTGTTGATGGTTCTATGTTTTTATGGTATCAGCAATTAAATACCATCATGGAAACTCAATAAGAGCAAGAGCCCAGGCTGCCTAGGTAATTGAAATACAGAGATGAATTACCCTCTGGTATGTGAGCGTATGGCCATGATGCTGTCTGCCATGTCTGCCTGTTTTGGAGCCATAGTGGGTGTGCAAAGGAGTCCTTGCCTGTACCTGCAGGAGTCAAATGAATAGGGTACTGTAGGGGTGCATTTCCTTTCCCTCGTGGTGTCCTACATGTTAGCACAAAAGGACAGTTTGGGCAGTTTGTCTGATCTAGCTTGTAGATACATGTGTGCTGTGTCCTAATTAGGAGTTTTATTTAAGGAACATTAGTGATTTAACACCCCGATCTAATTACTCGTAAGCTTCTTGCTAATTTTGTAATTAGCAACGGAGCAAGACATTTTATGGAAAATATACCCTTAAGGAAACCAGAACCACTAATTTCCAATGTTTATAGAGAGCTTTATTTCTATGACAATGTTCTGTATGTAATGTCTAAAAGGAAATAGTAATATGTGTTCTATTTTTACATAATGGCAAAGATGTGAGCCAAAGGTTTACAGAAACTTAATACAGTCAGTCACCACAACCCTAATGACTAGCTTTTGAACTATCATTTATAGCATCAGATTCTACTCGGATGTAACTAATGGAGAAGACATTCTTGAATTGCTTTCTACCACAGTTATCTTTGGCCTTCGAAGTGTGAGAAGAACTCAGGGTGTAATCAGGATGGTGCTGGCCATGGTCTTTCATAGTTTACAGCAGCCAAGGCAGCTTTTTTATATATAGATAGAAAGGTGCAACTTGGAGCAGCTGTAAGCCTGCTATAAAATGTCCTGTGGCCTTAGAAGGATAAAGCTGTCCTTATAGCTTGCTACCAGTTAGTCTATGATGTGTGGTTCAGATGGACAGAAAACTTGGCAAAAGATATCCTGGCCATCAAGTAGGTGTTCATAGAAGTTTTACTTCCATAGAAGGTCTCTCAGGTGTTCTCTTGCTTTTGGTAAGCTGGCTTGCTCTTGTCAGAAATTCATAAATGTGACAAATTCTTAGGTCTGGAAGGCAATGCATGCTTTGCTGAGCTGAAACCTAATAATTTGATTTCTTTAAATGCTAGGTATTAGTGCGTTTAGAGACGGGGAGCTTTGTAACCAGTCTGGAGTAATATACTATCCGTAAGGTCTATAGAGAGAGATCTGTTTATTAATTTAACTGATGTAGCTGAAAAAGAAACAAGCTCTTAGGCTGAGAATACCTTATTTCCTTACTGGACTGATGAAGCAATTAAGTGTAAAAGCTTGTTACTTGTCTTTAATGCGCAACAGTTGTAGCAAACCTTTAAACTAAATCTATTGCTTGTCTGTACAACAAAAGGGTTCACTTTCCTGCCGATCTGCTTTGTGCTTGGGGAACCCTTGAGAGTGGATGTGCATTTAGCAAAAAAGCAGTAGGAATCACTTCAGAGTTCGAGATCCTGCCCTGCACTGGTGATTCCTCAGTCCTGTCACATCTCTTCCTTTCCCAGCAGGACATGCTAGTCTACATCCCTGTGTGCCAACACAACTACGGAAAGGAAAGGATACAAAAACACTGCAGGCTGCTGGTCTCTGCTTCCACTTCCTACCACCAGCACTGCTTTTGGATGTCAAGTAGCCCAGTACTTTCTTGACCCCTTTCACTCTTTCACACTGAATGTTTTAGTGTCAGATACTTCAGTTTTCGTTTAGTACCGGGTTCAAGTTTTCTGATTGTTTGCAGTGCACATATGCTAATTAATTCAGTATCCCTACTAGAGATAGTGAAGTAGTTCCCTCTGAAGAGGGACGGAGGAGAAAAAGGCATTGTTGGCTGCCTAATTTGCTTCAAGGCCTAGTCTGGACAAACAGTATGGATACAAACCCTGCCAAGTCTCCAGCTTCCTCTGCTTGTGACATTTCTCTAGCGCTCTCCTGGGAGGTCTTCTGCCCTTAACTGCCCCCTCATGCCTGTGATAGAGAGAACTTGGAAGTGCTCCCAAGTGTCAAACCTAGCTGTATTTTGGTGCAAGCACTTCTAGTGAAGAGCCCAATGGTGGCTGTAGCTTACTGCCCAAAGAGGTCAGGGGATGGTGATGGCATCAGTGATTCCTATTCTGTATCAAATGAGACTTTGGTATTTAATGATTTTTTTTTATTTGTTTTTTTTTATTATTTTTTTTTTTTTACGATTACAGACTTAATCTTTGGCCTCCTGTGAATGAAAATACTGGCAGAAACAGCACACAGGAGTTGTGGAGTGCTCTAGTGTACAGTAGACTGTTCATCAGGGTGGGAGATCTCATCCCAGTGAATAAAGGCTGAGGAAGCCAAGCTGTTTTGTGGCAACTTTTGTCCCCAGAGACTTAATTCTTATACGTTAATAGGTTGAATGGTTTTTATTTGTTTATTTGCTTGTTAGTGTAGCTCCTATCTAGGCTTTCTATTTCTGTTCTTTCTGCTATTTTTGTTATGCAATTTCCCAAGAATGGAGAATACTACTTTCAAACTTTCTCCTTATTAGTTTAGAATACAGCTACTGCAAGTCTTATCCTCTAGAAAGAGCAGTAAAATGTCCTCATTATACTAACATTTCAAAGCCTTCAGGCTTCTGTGGCATAGGTCCCATTTAGACATCTAATAAATGCCAGTCCTTGCCCACAAAAGCTATCAAAAGTCTATCAAATGTGAGAAGAACAGGGGAAAATTAGGCCATGTCCACAGGGACAAATGAGATAGCAAATATAATTTAAGTCAGAGGAGTTTCATTAGCTAAGAATAATTCAGTTTCTGAATTTCTGCTGTATATAGTAAGCGGTCATTAGACTAGCTAATCTTAATATTTTAAAAACTGTGATTTAAATAAAATACGTAGGATTTTAGATAAGTCAGTTCAGTGCCAATGAGTGGGAAGGAATTTACTCATCCAAGACATGCTGGGAGCAGAGGGAGGGAATGATAAAGCTGGTCTGCAGGATAAAGCCACTTACTCCTTTGAGATTGTCTGTGGATATGTCAAGTCATGCATGGGCATGGGCACAGCCACAGCCCTTCGTGAAACAATGATCTGGCATTGGAAGGCAGATGTGGTCTCCCTGTTTTGTGAGGATGGTGTGCTGTGGCAGTATGCTGTTTGCACTGCTTTGTCTGCTCTGGAGATTAAAGAAACGTATACCCAGTAGAAAACTGCAGGCCATTCATCTTCGTGGTAAATGTTCCTTTGCTCACGATTTAATGCTCTGTCCTCCTCTGTGTTGGGGCCAGGGACATCTTGTGTGAGGTGGAAGGGTCCTGTGGCATTGGTCGGCTGGCTTTGTGTATTCTGAAAGGTTATTTGTATTCTTAAACAGAGTGGCATTTGGGAGTGGCTAAGGGTTGGGCCCAAGTGTCTTTCTATGTCTGTGTTTAAGTATTAGCAGATTGTATTCCAAAGAAAGGGCAGCAATGTTGTGGCTGCTGTTGCATTATATTTGCTGAACTTGCAGCTGTGGAGGGAGCCGTTTCCTTTTTTCATCTCGTTGATAGGCTGGGAGCATGTCTGTGAATTCCAGCTGGGTTTAGATATGGGTGGAGCTTGCTGCTAGGGAAAGGCAGGTCTAGGTCACCAAAAATACAGTTATGGACAAAAAGCTTGGGGTTGGATCAAAAACACTGTGTGGATGGGGCTAGAAAGCACTAGTGTAGTTGTATTGTGTTGCTTTCCACATCTTCACTGTATTGTTTCAGCATTCTTGGCTTAATTGTTAGGAGACATTAGCAATTCATGTTACCACTCGTAAGAGTAATTTAAAATGACCAATGTTGTTTGGTCTCTTTTTATTTATGGTGCACACTCACAAAAAAAAAGAAAAAAAGGAAAAAAAAAAACAGTGGGAAAAGAGATCAGGCAGTTTTAATGGGGAACAGATCAGATGTAACACAATGCACTTCTGCTTTGGTATTTAACCATGGGATGTAGGTAGGAGTTGTGCTAACCTGGAAACCTCTGGAACTGAATAAATTAAAATACTTTGTGTATAAGTGTAATAATAGCCTTCAAATTGCTCTCAAAACCCTTCATTTATCCTTGCTAGCTTAAAAAAAGCTACAGATTTGCTTGCAGATCATTTCTTATTGGCACTTGTTAAATTTCAGGCAGCATCTGACAGCTGAAAACTGCAAGTGCCATTTCGAGCTCCCAGCTGGTGCTGCCACTGGCTACTGATGACCTTTCCTCTTCCCTTCCACAGGCATAATGGTTCAGAAGTGAGATAATAAGATAAGATGCATTAAAGGAAAAGAGAAAGAAAACCAATCTCAGTCTGCACCACCCATCCTTCATTTTGTGACTCTCCTGTCTGGTGTTTTTTTTTTTTTTTTTTTTTTTTTTTTTTTTTTTTTTTTGAAAATGCAGGCAGTGACTGATTGTTGCTCTTCTGCCTCAAACAGCATTTAAATTCCTTTTTGAAATGATTCTTTCAGATTATTAGTATGACCGTTGGAAATTAGGGCATGAATGATGGTTAAAGTGCCATATATATGTAAAATAGTGTGTGTGTGTATGTATGTGTGTGTGTGTGTATATATATATATATATAATAGTAGCTGAGATAAGTGCTTAGTCTTGTTCCATGTTAAATATATTTTTGTAGTGTTGTTTATTGCTATTATCTCAGTAATTAGCTCAGGATCAATGACTATTATTTTCTTTTTCTTCCTGTTCCTCCCCATAGAGCCCTTAAGCAATGTGACTTCTTCCTGCTTTAACTTTACAAGCCACCTAGGGACAATCTGTTACAGTGTCCTAAACAGTGTTGAGTAAAGTAAAGCTATTCTCATTAGCTGTTCTCATAGCAAAGTCTCAGCACAGGACACCAGTATGTCTTCATTTGTTTAATAGATGTTTTGATCCAGTCACAGAGATGGCATTTAATTGTGTTGTGGCTTTCAAATCCTGTGTGAGTTAGTCTTAAGTGACCAAAATCAATTGAAGATGTCAAAAGACTGTGTGATTGATGGACATGATTATGTTTACAGAATAGTTAGGTTTTAAAAGAATTCGAGGTTTGATGAAACAATAGCCATGGGGTTGTTCATCTGAAAGAAAGAATTGCTGGTAGCTGTTGTCCATCAGCATGTGCCTTCCTGTGTGCTTATAAATATTTTTTTCACTGGTGGAGTTAATGCTTCTGTAGTAGCAATGCAGACCAACTTAGGTGATGCAAAATTAATACAGTAGTGTTCCTTGATGCTTAACTGACCTCTTCTGAATTTTATTTAAAAAGAGTTCTCATGCTGTTAGCTCATATGGAGATCTTGCTGGTCATGCTAGAGGATGCTGGAAACTACTTCCATTATTATTGTTTTTCCTGCCAAGGAAAGTTAGATTTTGTTGGTGTAAGCTAGTTTTAAGGAGTTAACAAAGTCAGTTTAAGGGGTGTGGAAATTTGGATTAACATCCTGAGCTTTTCTAAGGAATTGTTTGAGCGTGTAATAGTCGAAGACTGCCTTAAATATTTTATTCAAGGTTACGCTGGTAATTTCACTGCAAATTGTATGTGTCCTGGGAATCTGAGAGAACTGCATATTGATGCATTCACTGAACTGTGCTTAGTTAATGTGCTGATGTGGCTGATATTTAAGATGTGTTTGGGCTATATTTTACTTTAGAGTAAAGGTATTTGTAATATCAATATGACTAATGTACTGTGGGATGCAGCGTGCCATCCTCTCTCATGTGCACGTTATGGCATGGAAAGAGAGAAAGTGAAAAACATATTTATGTGGGTTTTTCTGTGTGTAAATTGTAACATAGACCAACACCTCTTTCGGCCTTTGTGCTCTACAAGATGAAAGCATAAGCAGCCTATGCTTATCTTACCTGTGACGTGACAAACAGGGCTACCATTTCAGTCTCCCATAGCATGCTAATGATAGAGCTCAGTCAATTCTGGGATGCTCATACTCCATCACAAAAATTAAAGTATTTATTGGTTCTGGATGCACCTTCCCACAGTGCTGCTTAGACTCTGGGATGTAATTTCCTAATTCCTGACTCTGACAAGTGTGTTTTTCATCCTCAGACATTAAAGCCATGAAAGCTTGTTTGTAACTCTCAAGCACTGCTATATGTATTTTTTTGTGCGTGCGTCTATCTGTGCAGATCTACAATGGCTGTTCCAAAAGTAATCCCTCTCATGTTATGATGTTGGCTCACAATGTCAGAGGTGGATGTTGGTGATACGGCAGTAGAGGCTGAACCTCCCTACCATGATTCTGTTATATTTTGTTGTTGTGTGACAGGTGGCAGCAGAGGGGCAGCCTGACAATGGTGTCTAACATGAAAGTGAGTATGAAGCGAAGGTGTGACACTGAATTACTCTAAGCAGAAAAAAAAAAAGGCACTCACTGACATACATTGACTCTTGCTGAGCATTTACGGAGGCCAAACAGAGGATGTGAGCACAGTGAGGTGGTGGGTGGTGTATTTCAGCAGTGGTGACAGCAACACTGGATCACCTCCACTGGTGCAGATCTGTATGAGCGCGGCATGCAGGCTCTTGTTCGTTGCTGGTGAAAATGCAGAGCTAATGGTGGAAACTGTTCAAAAATAGTGTTTTGTAGCTGAGAATGTGCTCTATCAGGTAGTGGTACAGTGTTCGTTGTAGCAATAGTGGTTTCCATGGAAACAGATAGAAGGCATTACTTTCAGAGTGACCTCTGTGTGTGTGTGTGTGTGTGTGTGTGTGTGTGTGTGTGTGTGTGTATGTATCATTTTGATTTAGCAGAGCCTAATGTGGAGGTCATCCTGTGATACAAATAAGTTTTTCTTTTACTAGTAGGTGGCTCTTAAACTTCAGCCAGAATCTCTTTTGCAGCTGAAAGTGCAGAGTTTACAAAGTTCAAATTCTGTACGGGAATGTACTTGTTAGTGAATTTTATAAGATAAAATGACCAGCTGTCATAAATCTTATTAGTTTGTATCCAGAGCTGCAGCATTTTGTTAATGTGATGATTTTTTTTATTAAAAAGAAAAGTCCTGTACATGTACTTCAGCAATTTGTCATTGCTTTTCAAGCTTATTAACTCATTAAGTAGCATTTAATGAGGATAACCACAAAGTAATTAATTTATACAGCACGTTTATTGCTTCCCTAATGAATTTATGTATCAAATTTAGAGCTCCACAATGAATATGTTAATCTATTTTTATATTTCATATGCATTTTGTTTACTGTGTAAATAAAAATGCTTCTTTAAGGTCTTTTTTCTGATCTATGTACTGAGTATAGGCATAAAAGGGCTGGGAGGCATGGCCTGTGAGGAGAGGCTGAGGACACTGGGCTGTACAGTCTGAAGAAGAGGAGGCCAAGACATGACCTCATTGCTCCCTGAGGAGGGGAAGCAGAGGGAAGTGATGAGCTCTGCTCTGCTGCTGGGAACTGATGGCAGGACACATGGAAATGCCACAAAGCTGCACCAGGGCAAGGTCAGACTGGGCACTGAGAAACATTTCTTTGCCAGAAGAGTTGTCAGTCAATGGAATGGGCTTCCTGCAGATGTAACTGATGCCCTGTGCTTGTTGTTATTCGAGAGACATTTGGACAACACCCTCAGTAACATGTTGGAACTTCTGGTTAGCCATGAAGTGGTCAGACACTTGGGCTCAATGATCTTTGAAAGTCCTTTCCAGCTGAGCTATTCAATTCTGTACTGTGTCCAAGCGTGGTGCAGAGCTAGGTTGCCTTAGAATGCACTCTAGTAACATCAAAGCTTGTGGAATTCTTTGTCATTTTTAAAACGTTGGGGATTTTCTTTCACCTGGGAAAACTTGTCCGCAATCAGAATGGGAATTTCCTTGGAGGTTCTTCATGGAAGAACTTATCTTTTTTCTTAAAGCCGAGCAGCTACTGAGGAATTAGGAGACTGAGGAACTGAATACTCTGGTATGTTATGTTGAAACAACCTATATGTCAGCTAATAATTACATTGGATGTAGGTGGCAAGGTTTGGTAGCAGAAGGGCAGTGTGGGTGGCATCTGTGAGATGAAGCTGGTGTCTGCCCTGTGCTGGACACAGTGAGTTTCAGTCAGCTTTGGCAGCCCCAGTGCAGGACATGGTGTGAGCAGGAAGGAGCAGCAGAGGGGAGCTGTTAAGCCAGTTCCCACCCCCCTGCTCTGCTTGCAGGGCAGCAGAGGAAGTAGAAAGGGGTGTGATGGAAGGAGTGTGATGCTGGGTCTAGGGTGAATGGAGAGCTGAGAGAAAGGTGTTTTGGGTTTGTCTTTGTTTCTCACTATTCTACTCCATCTAAATTGGCCATGAATTAAATTACATGTCCCTAAGTCAAGTCTGTTTTGACAGTGATGGTAACAAATATCGTTTGTATCTGGACTCGTGACTTTTTCTACCTTATTGTCCCTCACTGCTCTGTTGAGTGGGAGTGATGGAGCAACTGGGTGGGCATCTGCCAGCTACACAAAGTCAACCTGCCACTATAATCTACATGATAACATATGGACTACCAAGACATAGATATAAAATTCCACAGTCTACAAATGAACTTTCAGATTAAGAATGTCTATTACATGTTAAGGTTCACAGTCTATAGTATTTAAGAAAATAGTGAACTGAAATGAGTACGGATTTTTCCTTTTACTCTTTTTGAAACAGTATTAGAAGCACTGAGCCCATGCTAATGTGCAATCATTAAACTCTTGGACTTTCATCTTAAAGTACGAATTCTACCATTTTGTGATCATGCTTAGTTCAAAAAGGAATAAAATTATTTTAAGTACTTGGAGAACAGCAAGACTAAATATATTTAAAAATATAATTTTGTGATAAAAATATTATTTCTTGAGGAGTAAAATACATTGATTGGCAACATAAGTTGCAATGGAGATCCTGAATCTTCCTTCCCAATTGCACCCTATATAGGTGAATTAGCATCTGTCTTCTGTGGCATCACAGCTAGTCAAACTGCAGTACTCTCATATCTCCACAGATGTATGTTTAATGCACCTTTATCCTTTTGATGTATTACGTATGTATCAATTTTGTGTGACATTGTTGTGCAGCATTAAAACATTATTTCAGAAAACAAGATGCATTTTTGTTGATGCAGTCATAAAGTCATAGAATAGCTTGGGTTGGAAGGGACCTCAAGGATCGTGAATCTCCGACCCCCCTGCAACATGCAGGGCCACCAACCTCCCCATTTAACACTAGACCAGGCTGCCCAGGGCCCCATCCAATCTGGCTTTGAACACCTCCAGGGACGGGGCATCCACAACCTCTGTGGGCAGCCTGTTCCAGCCTCTCACCACTCTCTGTAAAGAACTTCCCCCTGACATCCAACCTAAATCTCCTCTCCTTCAACTTAAAACCATTTCCCCTCCCTGCAGTTATCATCCTTTCAAAGAGTTGATTCCCCTCCTTTTTGTAGGTTGCAATTAGGTATTGAAAGGCTACAATGAGATCACCCCGCAGCCTTCCTTTCTCCAGGCTGAACAAGCCCAGCTCCCTCAGCCTGTCTTTGTAGGGGAGGTGCTCCAGTCCCCTGATCATCTTTGTGGCTCTCCTCTGGACCATCTCCAACAGCTCCTAGACTGCGGTCTGCCTTTTGAGGCATTTTCTTTAATGGTTTGAAAGCAAATGGGAACCGCAGCTATGCAGTCAGAATTTTTTCTGCAATCTGCTATTTTTGTGCATATTGCAGCTAAGACTTAATTATTAATCCTTTGAGGAACGTTGTGTTGATCTTGATTTACTCTGTTACATTGTCTGTGAATATCTAATATTGAATCCTTCTAAAAAAACACATTAACTGGTATAATTTATTCAGAATCTGCTTAACAAAGAAAATTGTATATTTAAAGTAATTCAAAAGAAGCAAAGACTTTCCCTTGTTAGATAAGGAGTCTTCAGTATCCTTGTTATTCTCCTCTCCCAGCACAAAGAAGACTTTAGTATATCATTTAATAGCATATACTGTAGTGGTGTGGAAATATTCCCTGTTTAATTGCTAGCACTGAAACATAGTAAATGCTGTTAATGTTTTGCGGAACAGCCATGTGAACTGTTTTATAACCTACTATGTGATAGAAAATAGCAAGCAAAATCCATTAAAAATAGAATGAACTGCAGAATTAAATTCTGTAGCAATACTTCTGCAACTGAGGTAAAGCTTATTCCTTTTCAAGCAGGTATTAGTATTCCAGAATGCAGACATTAATGTCCTAATAGCCAAATCTCTCCCTGGTCTAATATTTCTCCAATAGTGTGTACAAAACTCACCCTGCACTATCTCTTATCTCTATTCAGACTACTGCTCTACTGAGACCTTGTGCTGCTGAAGCTAGAAGAACTGACAAAATTCATGTGAGCAATTACGAACAGAACAGATACAACTCTCTTTCGAATCTATTTGGCTTTGGCTCCTAGTGATGGCTCTCTCTGTTTCTTCCAGGCTTTCTGGCCAGTGCTTAACACTGGACAGGATTCCCTTCATGGTGGGATTAAGCCATTCATTCTCACGTTGAATGCAAGACAAATACTATTAGTGTCAACAAAATTACAGTGAAGTACACTATTCCTGCTGTAATTTGATTTAGCTCCAGTGTAAACGATGTTGTACCAGTTTCTGGAAGCAAAGGCCTGATCTCAAAAGTCTGTTTACTGTAGTACTGTTTATGGTAGACTTTCATTTTTTTCTCAAATACGTATAATTGGAAGCTCTGTGAAAGTACACTAAATTTGTGTATTTTCTTGTCTGTAGACTTCCAAAGCTTATGTTTAGTTTAAAAGTGGATTCAATAAAGATTGCTTTACTGTCAGAAAGAGCTGCATTGTATGCATGTAGCATAAAGACAGAAGTTCTGAAAGATCAGACTTTGGTCGTATGTTTTTGGGAAATGAGAAGTTCCCAGAAATGGAGGCGAAGATTTTAAAATAGCAAGGGCTTTCTGTAAAAGTATTCACTTGTTTGTGTGGAGAACACATCCGACAAACTCCACTGAAAGGAGATCAGTTGCATCTCCTTAAAAACGGGGTGTAGGAAAGAAAAATCTTGTCTATTCCTCAGTTGGTTCTCCTTTCTAAGTCACTATTTCCTTAATCTTCCTTTTCTGTATACTTAAAATAGGAAATAGTGAAGTTTTCTTTAAGGATTTGCAATAGTGGATTAAAAAAATATTTCAGAGACAGGAAATAAACAGGCCTTTTAGCAACCATCAATCAGTCTTCAATATGTTTGTATAGTTTTTATACTCCAGTCTTGGAATTCATTTACTATTCACAATTCTTAGCAATTCATAGTTGGAGGCTGATTACAAAGTCGTTTTGTCTAATATTTACACATCCACTGCTGACTCTGTCTAGTGAAGGATTGAATCTCAGCCTATACGCAGTTTGCTCTGAAAGTAATGCCTCCAATTTATTTTCATGAAAATAACAACACATGCAGAGAGCATAACAACATTATTTGATAGTATTTTGTAGCTGAGAATTTGCTCTACATTTTTTCAATGTAGTCACCACCATTAGCTATGTGTTTTCACTAACAATGAACAAGAGTTGTGCTTGTAGAAGACTCCACCAGTGGAGGCGACCCTGCTGTCACCACTGCTGAAGTGCACCGCCTACTGCCTCACTTTGCCCACATCCACTGTTAGGTCTTCATAAACACTCAGCAAGTGCTGATGAATGTCAGTGGGTGCCATTTTTTCTGCATGAAGGAATTCAGTGACACACCTCTGTTTCATCTGCGCTTCTGTTATCGGTTCCACTGTGTCAGACTGTCCCTCTGCTACCATCTGTAATGGGGTATTGGCTACTGCAACACCATCAACTGCCTCCGACATTGTGGGCTAACATAATAAAATAGGAGGCATTACTTTTAGAGCAGCCCTCATGTTTTAGCACTATTGCTACCTCAGCATTTTGGTGCACTGTTCGTTCATTCATCATATGTTTGTGGCTTCTGTCCCTGAGTTAATATGTATTTTTTTAATTTTGAAGGATGGTGTGTGTATATTTGTGTGCACGCATACGTATGTGTACATATGTATGTAGTATATGAGTGCTGGTCAAATTGCTAAATACAGAAACTTTCAAAAGGAATCCCCCTCTTGGCTATCAGTTTTCTGGGGCTTCTCTGAGGAGACTGTTTTTCCCAGTGGCACTTGGTCTCTGTGTTTTGAAAGAAAAAGTGTTTGCTTTGGATACCATACTTGAGAGAAGCAAGGGCTAGATCAGTCAATGTTACTGATGCATTGCAAATCAGATGGTACACCAGCTATTGCACTGTTGTACATGGTTATGTTCATATCATAATACAGGCTATAGGAAGCTTGAGGACACAATTGCACTGGACCCTGATTTGTTTTCTGGTTGAATATTTGTGGAAGAGTGTTGTTTTTTTTTTTTTCCACTTCATATGCACCATAATCTGACTGGGAGAAAAATAAAAAAGGAAAATAGTGAGATGAGAATTCTTCAGCCAAACAATCATTTTGCTTGGCAACAAATAAGAAATCAGAAAACCTCTTGTGAGTGTGCTTTTATGGGCTTGTTTCTGTGCCCCCTGGTTTACAAGAATGGTGTTGTAATATTTAAAGCAGGCATTGTGCATGTGAGGTTTCTGTATGGAATCACAGATAACGTTTGTAAGCTGCTGAAATATTCCTGTGGATGGCCTGAGTGATGCAACCTGTCAAGGTAATGAATGAAGTACTGTAGGAATACTACATGTATCCATGTACATATACAATGCCTACTGTACGCTGAGATGATGTTTCCTAAATTGAAAAACAGGTTTATTAATGGTGTTCTTATAAAGATGGGACTAATCTGGGATTCTGCTACCGTTTTTAATTAACAACTCAACCATTAATGATCATGTGGCTCAGCTTGTGAAATGACTGATGATCAGGTTGTTTGTTTTTTTTTTTTTTTTTTTTTGCTATGCTGTGTTCACAGATATGAAAAGGTGATTGCAAAGCTCAGACAGCTAATTCAGAAACACAGAGCAATATTTCATTCTGTCCTTTGGCCGTGTTAATTTAGAGAGAGGAAACGATCACGTATTCCTAACCTTGTTTGTGGTTTAAGCTTGCTGCTTATTTATTTCTTTGGAAATATTATTCTTTGCCAAAGAGATGGTTTAATTTGATTATTTTATGTCAGGCGAATATTTTTGGGAGTAAGCAGACTGTTGAAAACACAACACGCTGCCTCTCAGGTCTTGAAATGTGTAGTTTGTAAATCGCACTGTAAAGACCAGGTGATGAGCAGCGAAGAGAAGGGCATCAGCTGTGCACCTTTGGCTTATTTGGAAGAAATCTCTCCCTTGCGTATGTGCATCTGAAGGCAGGCAGTGGAGGTACTGGGCTGGGACAGCCACAAAGCTATCGTGAGCAACCTGTGCCTTATTGTGGTGAAGCACTCGTGGTGGCAGGCACAGATGGCAATGGTGCAGAAGGGAGCCCAATGAGAAGCTTGGTTGATTTATCTGCAATTGCCCCTCCTTTTGTTGTGTCAGTAATGGTAGAGTGAGGAAACTGAATAATAAAAACCTGCTTTTGCGAGGATATAATGGTTCAGCAGTGAAAAATGATAATGAAGTGTTGGAAAAAAGCTTCTGGGAGTGGAGCGTTTGCATAACAATATATTGCTGCTTTAATGGGGATGGTTTCCTAATGTTATTGGGCTGGTCATGATTTAATGCAAAAGGTGCTGTCTTTAAGCTCCGAACAAGCAGAAAGCATGAAGGGAAACAAGAAAAATATACAGATCTTTTGTACGTAAAGTAAACCTCTTTAAATTTAGAGCTGTGAGTGCAGTGGACAAAAAATGGATGCGTGAAGAGATTTAACAAAGAACTCAAGATAGGTTTAATAAAGTTAATAGGTTTAAAAAATAAAATAAAATATATAAATTTATATATTATATATAATATATTATATATATTATTATATATTATATATTTATATATATAAATATATTATATATATATTATATAAAATATAAAACATAAAAATAAAATAATAAAAAATAAAAAAAAATAGGTTTAAAAAATAAAAACAAGCAATCAAATAGAACAACCTTAAAATCTGATTAGATTACAGAATTTCTAGTCAAGTGACACAAAGAAAATATAGAATGGTCTGGAGGACTGCTTGTCCTCCTTGTGCTGGAGCTGTAGCTTGAAGTTGGTGCCTGGCCAGCTTTTGTCAAAGTAAACTTATAACCCTCTTATTTGGCCACAGTTCATTGTTGGATATAGCTGGGATTATCCTAACTGGTTTACCTCTGCATAGCTGATCCAATGAGCTGCTTTAGGATCCTAAATATTGTAGTAGCTCCTAAAAGATCATCCTTTTCTCTGGATTGGAAACCCATAGTAGGAGCTCAATATGGTGGACTGTTTCTTCTGCAAGAAAGGTAGAAGACGTTAAGTCTGTTCAGCTAGCTGGCACTTTCTTCTATCCTCCTGTGTCTGTCTGCACTGTCTGTCTTTCCCTGCAAAGCTAATCTCATACAACGTGGCTGTCCTGCTTCACTGGACCACACAGGCAAGAAGGAATGTATGATGGTGCAGCAGAGATGAGTTACAGCATGACCTGAAACTGTACATCTTTCTCTGGAGGTCAGATGCTCTTCTTATTTAGTTTCTTCGTATACTACTTAGGAATTTTTTGTTTTTAAGTGCTACATCATCATATGGTTATGCCTATAGCTAAGATGTGTACAGTGCCTGGGTAGGGGATCTGTTGCTGGCTTGCTTCCTTCACTCTTTCAATATGTATTCACTCTTTAACACTGTATTAAAGAACTCATAGCCTTCAGGCTTTGTTCTCCTCTTGGTGTGGAGGAAAGTATGTGCACAAATACTGTGAATGGTAATGGAATATTACCAGGGAGTAGGTGTTTGACCCACCTGCATCTCCACATTATGTAGAGGGGCTTAGTGCTGCAGAACCAGGCTGAAGGAACAAGCAGGCTGTGCTTATTTTTGGAGATTATGGGCTATTTACTACACAGTGCGTTCAAATGTAATCTCTTTATTGTCATTCTGAGCATTGAATAGTTCACTAACCATATGGTATTTGCAGTGAAATGCCACCCAAAATAGTCTATAAATATTTTATGGTGCCTGGTAAGGGGTAAGAACTCTTTAAAGCACAGTGTGCTGCCTTGTGTGTGCCTCCTGCCTGACTGACAGGCAAACAGCAATGGGTGAAGCTACAGCAATGCGTTCTCTTATGAAAATGTGGTGTGTTCTGATGCAGACTTGATAAAATATTAAAATATAAAAAAAAAGTCTGTCCCAGAACAAAGTGCCACATGCATTAAGGCAATATTAGTGGTCATTAGAATCATAGAACCATAGTCCTTAGAGTTGGAAGGGACCTTCAAAGGCCATCTAGTCCAGCTCCCCTGCAATGAACAGGGACACCACAGCTAGAAGGTTCAGGGTGTGATCCATCCTGGCCTTGAAAGACTTCAGGGATGGGGCACCTACCACATCTCTGGGCAACCTGTTCCACTGCCTCACCATCAAAGATTTTTTCCTTATATCTAACCTACATGTTCCCCCATTTAGTTTGAAACCATTTTCCCTTATACTATCACCACAGACCCTGCCCACAGACCCAAAGTCTGCCCCATTCTTTCCTGTAGCTCTACTATAGATATGGAAAGGCTGCTGTCAGGCTCTGCTTGTATGTGGTTGTGTGCTTGTGGTCTCAGGAGGGAGAACACAAGCTCGTGATTTGGCATACCTACTGGTAAGGATGTGTGCTGTGAAAAACAGTGTTTTGTTGGCTGAATGCTTACTTTTTTCCAGGATGGATTACTGAGGAGAAATGTGAGAAAACAGTTCTAGCTTTCCTTTCCTAGTCAATCAAATATAGAACAATATAGAAATAGGGCTGGAAGGCATGAAGATCTTCTACGGTTTATCTCCCTGCTTCAAGGGAAAAGTCAGCTCTTTGTATTCCTATTTCAGACAGTATTTATGTAATGCTATGGAGGCTGTGAACTTCAAATGCCCAAATCCAAGACCAGAAGCTCAGTGAAGCAAACTCCAAATATGGTTAGAAGTGACTGCATGTGCTGCTCTGGAAAAATGGACCAAGGAAAACCAGGGTAGCTACTAAGAGATCCCCAAGATAAGCTGGGACCTGAATTTAGATCCTTGCATTGCTCCTTGTCACTGCAGATTGGGACTACCTGAGATGCAGATCCAGCTGAATGGATTTCTGCTGGGTGAAGATTTAACTAGACGTTAATGTGATTTTAAAGTCTTCCTATGATGAAAGCTTCACCTACTCATATTTGTGATCTTCTGACAGCTAACCTGAACATCTTCAATTGTAGTTTAATGAAGAAAACCCCAAACCACAGTGTACTTACTCAGTTGTCCTGCTGGGTAACAGAGTGTCAACAAGCTGGTGGGAAAAGGCTACAAAGGACTTAAGTCTGAAGCTGTTAAATTCTTGTTAATGCTTGCTAACTGAACAGCAGCAAGAAAGACACAAGGACAGCATGGGGGATAAAGCAAAAAATATGAGAGATTATGCTGTGGATTAGTTTTCAAACTTGTGCTGCCTCAAAGTTAGCATTTGTGTAAAGGAGGCTCTGTGTCAGGTTGTTTAGGTGTCACCAGCAATGTGCCGGAGTTAGTATCAGGAGCAGTTGCCATCAGCTCCGTGTCAGACCACATGTGCATTTCTGACTGTTTCCACCCCTATTGAAAACCCTCCCACAGGATTTGCAGGGCCAGAAATATGCATTCGTATGGGTACTCAGGGGCATTGAATGGAATAAGTGTAGAAAATCTGAACCTGTAAGTTTGGCAAGCCACCCTAAGATCAGCACATCAGCTTGGTAGAAGCAGTTACTGAGGGGAGACTCTTATTTGCTTAATTAAGTGTCTCTATATGTTCAGATTGAAGAGTTACGGCAGCAGCATGCCTTTTTTTTTTTTTTAACGAATTCATTTAATGCCTTTGGTTATGTCTGCATTTTTTCCACTCCAAGATGCCCGTTTTTAGTTTCCTGGACTTGTAGTGTTCTGCTCTTCCTTCTAAATTTTAAGGTGAAGAGGAGGAGTGGGAAAATAAGTTTCAAGCAGGTTTTCCATAAAGAAAATTTGAAAATCAGAAAGGTGAGAAGAATTCATATTCTCATTCACTCCAGCAGTGCATAAAGGTGAACAAAGTCAGAACTGGCAATAGGAGTAGATAGGACAAACCCTCACAAGAGATGTAATATGGTTCATTAAACAGTGGTGTATGTTTTATAAAGCTTTCCCTCATTAATGCAATTATTTTTTAATTACAATGTGTGGGTTCTTAAAGGGTGAAGAACTGCCCTCAGTGTTAGGTAGCCTTCTAGGACATGATCATGATGTTTAGCATTGTTCCTCGCAATGCATATTAGAAAGTGGGGAGGTAACAAGGTGAGGCAACTCTATTTCCTGACATAATCCACCTCTAACCTGCCTCCTGCCATGTTTAACACGTGAAAAACCCTTTCTCCCTTCCTATTTCCCCCTCTACCCTTGAAAATAACCAGCATCTCCGTTTTTCATTACTGCATTCCTGCTCTAGGTCTGCACTTGATTTCTGCTTTTGAACTTGGCAGAATCTTGATCTGATTTTGTTATTTTGGAGTGATAACTCTGCTCATACTGGCATGCTTCCTACTTTGCTTCTGGAGCCTTTCAGCTGGCCCCTAGGAAGTAGAAAGGGTCTACAAGCTTCACAATTATTCCTCTCTTGAGGACACCATTTCCTTTGATAGTCTGTTTTCTGCACGCTTTCTTTCTTCTTCAAAGGAAGCAGTCCCTGCTATTGTAGTGTGTGCATATAGCACTTCCACCAGTTCTACCATAAAGCAAAACACCTAGCAGAACATTTTGCTCATCTTACTTCTAGTAGCCTGGTCCTAGCTAGTTCCTTCTGTTGAGCCCTTTTAGAAATCTTAAACTGGTGTTTCAGGCCTTTTGGTATGAAGAATCATTACGTGGCTGTACCACACTACAGTATGGTACACATTGCAAACAGGACATAGTGCTTGCCTGCAGAATCCCTTCCTGAATCTTGAATTTATAATATATGCAACCAGACTAAGCAAACTTCAGAAGATTTTAGGTGGCCTGTAAATTTCCTCTCTCTAGCCAGGCCAGGCTGTCTTTCCACATATTGGATGCTTTGACAAGATAGATCTCCAGCTGTGTAGTGCTTAAAGAGAAGGTGTGAGCACTGGGCTTAAAGCCTTATCTCCAGGTAAGTTGATGACAAACATGGAGCAGGACCAGCCCACAGAGGAGGAGGAATAGTAGTCACAAAGTAAGAAGGACCTGACTGGGAAACTTGGGAATGCCAACACTGGGATGCTTAGTAAGAGTCTAATGTAGACAGGTCTATTCTGAGTTTGCATGAACTTGGTGGCTGTGTAACCGGACCAAATATGATCTGCCAGGATTTGTTTCAGTGTGGTCATTGTGCTGTTGATCCAGTGTTTGGACTGTAAAAATAGGGGTTGCTTTTCCACTGTATTCAGAAATCTAAGTTCAACTTTGGCTATATGCCTGGGTGTCTGCTGACATTGTCTGTAAGCTCCTGATTTTTCCCTTTCTTGTAATGAGGAAGGCAGATCTGAAAACAGACACTTACATGCAGGTAAAATGAGGGAAATCAGTAAGACATTGATGGAACTGTTTCTTTGAATTCCTCCACCCACAGTAGAACTGTATGCTTGGATTACCCTGATCTTTAAAAACTTAAAAGAAAGTGATTTACAACATCACTTTTACAAGATTTCTTGAAAGAGCAAGGTAATTTATTCACCCAGAATTACATTTTTTAGTAACGAGATCTGGATAACTATGTTCTGCATGAGTTGCCTTGGTAACCTACTGGTACAAAATTTTATGTAGAGCTTGAAAACTTGAGGGGAAAAGCAAAACAAAACCTCCCAACTCACAGAAATGGATAAATAATCATTATGAAAAGAAATACCTGACAGTAAGAATGGACAGAACTTTTTTTTTCTTACATTTTATTTTTTCTTTCATCAAATTTGAGCAGAAATTATTTTCATTGAAGTGGACAATGGTGGAACTGCATCCAGCTCATGTGAGACTAGTTCTTCTTTCAGAAAAATGAAATTAAGCAAACAGTATAGCAAAATTGTGATGTCTGTTGGTTACCGTATAGTGGCCAGATCAGAAAACAAAGTATTTTTTTCTGTAGGTGAGGTGAAGAAGGGAGTACTGCTAGCTCTACTGCAGATCTTCTCTCTTACAAGAAACAGCGCATGTTTATACCATAAGACCTGGTGCTTTATCAGTGGCAAAAGTTGCCTTTTTTGGTAGAACACTAGATCTTGTATCACAGAATCATAGAATGGCTTGGGTTAGAAGGGACCTCAAGGATCATCAAGCTCCAACCCTCCCCACCACAGGCATGGCCACCAACCTCCACATAGACCAGGTTGTCCAGGGTCCCATCCAACCTGGCCTTGAACACCTCCAGGGACGGGGCATCCACAACCTCTCTGGGCAGCTTGTTCCAGCACCTCACCACTCTCTCTGTAAAGAACTTCCCCCTGATATCTAACCTAAATCTTCCCTCCCTCAACTTAAAACCATTTCCCCTCGTCCTGCTGTTATCTATCCCTTTGAAGAATTGACTCCCCTCCTGTTTGTAGGCTCCCTTTAGGTACTGAAAGGCTGCAGTGAGGTCACCCCGCAGCCTTCTTTTCTCCAGGCTGAACAAGCCCAGCTCCCTCAGCCTGTCTTTGTAGGGGAGGTGCTCCAGTCCCCTGATCATCTTTGTGGCTCTCCTCTGGACCCTCTCCAAGAGCTCCTTGTCCTTCCTGTACTGGGGGCCCCAGACTGAATGCAGTACTCCAGATGGGGCCTCACAAGAGCAGAGTAGAGAAGGACAATCACTTCCCTGTCCCTGCTGGTCACCCCTCTTCTGTTGGAGCCCAGGATACCATTTGCTTTCCAAGCTGCAAGAGCACACTGCTGGCTCATGCTAAATTTTTCATCCATCAGGACCCAAAGATCCTTCTCTGCAGGGCTGCTCTCAAGAACTGCTCTTCTCAGTCTGTATAGATGCCTGGGATTTCTCTGGCCCAAATGCAAAACCTTGCACTTCACTGTGTTGAACCTCATCAGATTCTCCCAGGCCCACCTTTCTAGTCTGTTGAAGTCGCTTTGAATGGCATCCCTTCCTTCCACTGTGTCAGTTGCGTTTTGATGACCCTGTCTTCAGGTTTAGCATTTCAAGGGCACTTCTGTAGAAGAGCTTGTGTGCATGGTTCCCAAAAAGTTTTTTTCTGTTGGTGATGAGTCCTTAGAAAGACAGCACCGTTATGGTGAGGCAGCTGGGGCTGGGCTTTCTGCTCATTCTGCTGGCTTTGAGGGCAGTGAGTGTGTGGCTGCTTCATACTGAGTTGCTGCTGGGTTAAACCATACTGCAGTGAGATACTGAAAGCTGTGTTAAGTGCGAAAGGTCAGATCCAGTAACTCTTTCAGACTTAAGTTTAGGATCTCCGCGCTGTATAGAAACCAGAATGCTGTATATTTAAAGTAATGAACGATGTAGGATGCAAGTCAAGTGCTCGTGTGATACAATGCACTCACAAGACATTGGTGTTAAATAAATCCTCTATCAAAACCAGAGGTGTTTCCCGTAATGAAACCAGTGCATCCATGAGTGTCCTATTGCTTATGTACTCTTTTCTCCATTAGAATAGAATTCATATCATACAATAGTAGGAGCCAGTCATTAAGATCTTTATTGTCATCTTGCTCAAGCAGTGTGCAGAGCAGTTACTATGACTGCTGAGTGCCTCTCTTTTCATTAATAGGCCTGTAGCATTTCTTCTGCAGAGAGGATAATAACTTCTGTGTTGAGAATTAAGCTGATATAATTTGCTCCAGACTCCTGTCAGTCCCTTCAATCCCTAAGCTACTCTTGCGCATTTATCGGTTGCTTCTGAGGCAATGTGGCTTTTCTTAGAATCATATAATCATAGAATTGCTCAGGTTGGAAAAGACCTTAAAGATCATCGAGTCCAACCACAACCTAGCCATACTACCCTAACTCTAACAACCCTCCACTAAATCATGTCCCTGAGCACCACATCCAAACGGTTTTTAAGCACATCCAGGGATGGTGACTCCACCACCTCCCTGGGGAGCTAATTCCAGTGCTTAACAGCCCTTTCTGTAAAGAGGTTTTTCTTAATATCCAACCTGAACACCCCCCAGTGCAACTTGAGGCCATTTCCCCTTCTCCTGTCATCAGTGCAAAGAGACCAGCCCCGCTCTCACTGTAAGCACCTTTCAGATATTGGAAGAGAGCAATAAGGTCTCCCCTCAGACTCCTTTTCCCCAGACTGAACAGCCCCAGTTCCTTCAGTCTCTCCTCATAGGCCATATTCTCCAAGCCCTTCACCAGCCTTGTTGCCCTTCTTTGGACCTGCTCCAACACCTCAATGTCCTTTTTGTACTGAGGTGCCCAAAATCAAAGATGGTGTGGGGCTTTGGCTGCTTGCTTTTTAAACTGTTGCTACAAAGGCTAAGCAAATGGGTTAGCAAATACATGCAATAAGTTGCCCATCTCCCTAAAATAGCAAAGATTATCTGTTTTCAGTGCTGTTACAGCTACTTCCATGACGTACGTCATCGTGACAACTCTCGATTTTCGTTAATGACTTTGTAATTGTAACAGGAACCGATAATTTTGTGTTTACTGAACACTAGATACCAAATGTTCTTATCTGATATTCAAATAAATGAAGAGGTGTATTTTCTCACACTCAAATTATTTGGTTTATAAATAAATTTTACAACGTTAATTTATCTGAGGATAAAGTATTCTTTTCTTCCATTAACCTAATTAACATTGAGAGTTGCCAAACATGAACATTTGCTCCAGAAATGTCCTGCAGCAAAACCATACAGCATTCTCTTTTCTTCTGCAACTAATCTTCAGCTTACACAGGTAAGGAAAAGCAAATTTTTGAAGGGCTTGAGCTGGAAAGAAAGGCTATCTATATGAGTAAAGCAACACAAATACTTCACTGTTTTGACTGTCTCACACAAGCTGTTCTTTAATATCATTTAACTGGCTAAGTGTTTGTAGACCACATCTGTGTAATGAAGCATTAAAACTAAGAATGTGGACTTCCCTAATCTTATGAGCTAAGGCTTCTAAATGCCTTGCAGAAGTTGTTAGCATTTTGCTGAATTAAGCTTCTGTTAAGCTTCTACCTAATGCTTGTGGTGGAAATCGGAATGCAGCATCTGTAAAGAAATCTTTTTTCCCCCTCTCATTTAGGTTTGCCATAGCAGACTGCACTTAAAACCAACATCAACAACACCACAGAGTTATTAGGTATTAATAAGATCACTTTATGCAGTATTCAGAATTTCTGATGACATCTTAAGTACTTGTTAGCCATTGGAGATGATTGTATGTCTGTACTGGATTATCTGGAATGAGAGAGAAAGGCGCAATCAGTCAAAATAACACCATATCATAGCAATAAATTTCAAGCTTAAAATAGCAACTTTAATAGAGATCTCTAAGTACAAATAAAAATATCACCAATTGTTTTGCTAGGTAGGACCTGACTTGCAGGCCCTTCATTTTCCATTTGTGCAGCTTTCCTGATGTGACCTGATGATTGCTTGTATTGACATCAATTTATTTGCTGGCAACCCATTTTGTCTGTTTGAATCACCCATCTTATCAAGATAATTTTCTGTTGTTGCTATGATGTCATCTGATTTGAAGGGGATAAAAAGGTGAGAGGAATGCTCGAGATGCGAGGGCTTTTCTTCCTGTATGTTTTACAAGTTTCAAGGTATATTTGCAGATTAAACTCCTGAGAGTGTCAGCAAGTCAAAATCACATTTGTAAGCACCTCTACTGGGAGAATATAAAGGCAGCAATGGGTGCGTTTTTAAAGAAGTTATGTATTGAGTTTGGAAACAATGTAAAATTAGAATTATCATTCCTCTCATTTGGTCTAAATAACTAAGTGCAATTGAAGTCCAAATCATGTCGTATGACCTTTTTTTTTTTAATTCAGAACAGTTTGATTGGCAGCCCATGTTGTGACTGGATATAAAAGAGTTTGTGAGTTATGGCCTTGCTTGGAGGGTGGAGGTAAAGAAAAATGGTTTGTGCACTGCACAAAGACCAGAACTGTTAAACCATCCTCATGTAACTATGTAGGCCTTAGTAGTAAGGTCTGTGAAGCACCCACTGCACCTGGGTGGATTTCTGGCCCTGTAAAATGCCAAGTTTAGCGCATGGCTCATGATGGTTCCCAGAGGTGATGTGCCTTGCAAGAGCAAGGCTGTCCTCTTACAACTGACTGACTGTGTGCGTTGGCTGCATAGCTGAAATGAGTGGCTTTTTTTCTAGCAATCTTGTAGCGGTGGGTTTAAGAAATTGAGGTGGGAGTGGAGAAGGAATGAGGAGTAACTCTTTGCAAAAGATGATACAGAGGCTGCAGATCCTAAGGATGAGGAAACTAGAGAAGCATCCAGAGCTGCTGGTGGTGTATAAAGGCTGACATCACACCTTATTTCATAGGACTCCAACTGTGATACTTCTCAGAAATTTTTGCCTGTGTTTCCATATTGCTGAAATGAAGGACTGTTTCAGGAGTACAAGGAAGGTACTATATTGTATTCAGTTGCATTATTTCTTCTTTAACTTTCATGATAATATTTATTAAGGAATAATTATTATTATCAGCAAAGTAATTCTGACATTTACTTTGCTCAGCTAGTCTATTTGCACAGTTGTTGAGATCTGGGGAGCAAAATGGGAGCAAGGTTGGTTTTTCAGTGTTGTCTCTCCATGACGATGTGCATCTAAGCTGGGCTGCTAGTGAAGTCTACATTTAGTTATCGTTGAGCTGAGTTTTGCTTTGGTTGCAGATTCATAGTTTTGGAATTATTTAAAGATGAAGCGTTCATGCGGAAACTGACTTCTGTACTTGTTTTCAGAAGTGTGTACGTTACTGTCTGTGGGAACGATGCTGAGTATCTTAATATACATACACATACAGCGTTCTTGGCTGTGTGGCCTCACAGATGGGGCCAGATGGGGGCTAACTTGAGGTCTGTTATGTGAAAGCAGATGACTGTGTTGGGGGGCGTGAAGAATCACATTTTTGCTGAGATGTTGAAGGGCGTAGCAAACAGCAAAACCAGTTGGCAATGTTTAATACTGCTCGGGTTCCTTTGCATTGTGCTTACTGTAAGAGTTCCAGCAAAGGTCTCTATGAATTGAGTGCATACTCAGATGAAACAGGCTCTCAGATTAGACAGAATGTAATTTTCTTTTAACTCTTTTTTCAGAGCTCCTCATTTGTCAAAAAGACCAAATATATTTAGTGGGAGGGATTAATATTCAGTCTTTCTATCCTTCTTCTCCTCTATGTCTTTTCCTTGATGTTGTCCAAAGAAATTCCAGACCAAAATGCTGGTTTCAGCTATGCTGGGGAAGTAATCAGAGCTCTTAGTTACCAGGCCATACAGAGACATTTTTGTGGTACATCTCACATCACAAACCTTAGTGTGTTGCAGCAACCTGGCAACAACTTGAATTTCTGCTGTGAGACTCGTACTGTGTCACAGATGTGTTTTAGCTTAAGGCAAACAACAGCATTTAACCTTTAAGACAATGTAGTCTGAAACAGTTGTGGTGTGGCTGCTCCTATGCAGGACGAGGTGTCCTGGTATGTTACTACGATCAGAGATGAGTTCAGTCCTGTGGTATTGATGTTCTCATTTCTGCTTCTCTGTGTCACGTTTGGGCATGGCCTCTGTGTTGTATGGGACTCGTCCACCAGTGTCTGAGGGCAAGTAAGCTGCTTTTATGAAGCCCAGTTAGGTCAAGCTGTGGTACAACCCTGTTCAAACATAAGGATGTTTCCACTGTGAGTAAGCGTGGTTGTGAAACGCTTGCCAACTTGTGAAGATAAAGGCTCAGTGAATGAGACAGTCTCAACTCCCACTCGTACTATTGCCCTGGATGTTTGCCTAGTTTCCTTCCTGTGATCCAAATCTGTGCTTGGGGATGCCCTGATTTGCATAGCATTGATACGGTCGACTTTGTAGCTTAAAAGCCTCTTGCTTGCTGCAACTGATATTCCTCTTCACTTCTGGTTTTTTTATACAAATGGGGGAGGCACTGCAAAGGCCTGCTGTGGATGGGGAGGCTTTGGGAGCAGAACCAGTTCAGGCATTGCCTCCTGTGACAGGCCTGGCTGTCCCCATATCTGTCTGGGGACAAAGTGCTATGCATCCTGCAGCAGCTGGATTGTTTGCAGTTCTGGAGACACTTTGGTAGGATGGATTTCCAGGCCCTCCAGCCCTCCTTCTCAGAAGGAAAGCTTTTTAAAGCTGAACTTTGATCTGCGTGTTTGTTTGCATGGAAGGAAAATGTAAAAAATGCTGGAGAATCCCTGAGTTCTTGGGGTGAGAGGTTTTTTTCAGTTGTTTAAAAATTTCGGAATTTAGAGTCAAAATATATCCTGGATTTAAATCTGAGATAGGAGCTGATTCGTATAGTGAAGCTAAAACCACTACAGATTAACTACTATGAAGGTCAGGATGAATGGTTGCTAGATAGAGAGTTAGAAATGGTAACCGTAAAACAGTTTGCTAATAGCAGGAATCAGAAATCAATATACATTATAATATAAAGCCTTGTGTATCAGGCAACTATAGCTGCTCACCATATGCTGGGAGGTGAGCAGCATTGCTTGAATAGCATGTTACCATGTTGCAGAGTTGCTATGGCAATATCAAACCAATGAATAAACCACATCAGAGAGACAGGGAGGTGAGTAAGTGTGAAATTGATTCAGTTGAACACAGGAATATGTGGGAGCCAAATTGGTCAAGATAGAAACTGTGGTAGGAAAATCCTTTTCTTTGCATGTTTTTAATATATTATTAGAGTGACTTTTTTTTTTTTTTTTTTTAAATGAGATCTTATAGGTATTTTCTTCACTACAAAGTCTTATGTATTCTTCACGTGATGCTATGTGTGTATTTCAACACATGTAATGCATTTGAGAAATGTATCCGTGCATAATGAGTACAGTTAAATATAAACTATATCATTTAAAAAAAAAAAATGTAAACGGTAGTGATATAAACCTAAGAAAAGGTAAATGAACTCGAGTATGAGTTGTGTTATCAGCTGCAAGGTAATATTGTAGAAGTTGTTTTTGAAAGCATGTTTTCAAATAAAGGACAAGTTTAAGCCTGATGTATTTCTAAACGTGAAGTACAGTGATAAAAACAAATGTCCTGGAGACAGTATGTGTCTTGAATAGCACATGAATGTAACAAAAGATATCTATCTGTGCTTTATAGATGGATAGTACAAATATTGATCAAGCTTCTTTGCACTGCTTTGTGAATTTTGTATCCTACAGTATTTGGAATGTCTTAGAAAATTGTTTTTTGCTTGTCTTGGTTGTTTTAAAACATTCTGGGAAAGGGATCATTATTATAAGGTGTGTTATTATCAGTGTATTTCTCTTACTGAAGGAAAAAAAAATACAAATACGCATCAGGCATTTTTTCAATTAGGATTTCTCTTTTACTAGTTCATTTTAGTGTAGTTGGACAGGATGACAAAATGATACAGATTTTAGGTTTGGGGAAGGTCCTTTTCTAGAGGACTAGAAGGTTTATTTGTTGCATCTCAGTTATGAATGTTGCGAATTGATACTTCTTTGTGTAGGATGTAATGAAATGTATTTTTAGAGCACTTTTTAGGTTCTGTTATTTTGGGGCAGTAGGTGCGCTTCTGTTAGGTTCAGTGCTTGTAGTTCTGAAGCTATTAATTTAGTCTAAACTTACTGTTGTTCATTTTAGCTTAACATATTTTCCACATGCTTTTCTGTTTTCACCCCTATTATCTCTTTGAGTGTGTTTACTATGACCAAGCAGACTACATTGCATTTCCTTATGAAGAAAATGTATAAAACAACACTAAGTTAAATAGCATATGGTTAGGTTTTTGGCAAATGTCAGAATGATCTCGTCAAGTCCAGTCAATATAGCGTATTTTGTCTAATGTATCACTGTGTCATGTAAAAGCCACTGTGCTACTGCTGTGGTTTCTTTAGTCCGAATCAGATCTGCATAGCCCAATTTATTTACACAACAACCAATATTTTTTTGTGCTTACCATTTTGGCCTAAATTTTAAAGAACAATATTTGGCAAATTATTGGCTGAGAAGTTACTAACTGATGGTTTTTACATGGGGATGTGATGAGGAGGCAAAGGAAAACACGGGCAAGTGTTGGCTGCACACTGTGCTCACAGAGAGCTTTTAGTGATCTGAAATTTTAAAGATGGGAGTAAAGCTTTTGTGTGACACAGTAACATCTTTTAGCTCTTCAGTCACACTTCTTGCATTTCCCTGCAGATGTTAAGCTCTGTTTCTATGTAAGGTTCATGTGATGGAAGGCAGCTGCATCTCAAGAGATTGTTCATTTTTGTTGTACTAAATGTGAACACAATCTCCAGCTTAATTGAGCAAACCTGCAGAAATCAAGGTTAAACAGATGCAAAAACAGATAAAGTAGGCCAGAAGCAAGTTTGTAGCTCATTGTGTATGCATGAAGTACATTCCTTCATTTCTCACTTCTTATAGCTGTACACTCTACTTTTTGAATTATTGTTCAAAATACTCAGAAGCAGTTTTTAAAGCCACACTTCCCAGTGAAAAAAGGCTGAAAAACCTGCTTCTGGGGCAGGGAGGAAAGAGGTATCTCTATTGGGGCCGCAATTGCATCCTAAGTGAAATGTTGGTTTTTTTTTGTTTGTTTTTTTTTTTCCCTTTTTCTTTTGTTTTTCAGCAATGCATGTTGCTTCAGCTTTTGTATTTCAGCCTTTTGTCTGCTATGAAATGGTATGGCATAAGGTAGCTGCCCTGCATGGGAAGCCAATGTGGCTTTCCATCCCCAGCCATCAATGGAAAAAAGCATATCAAACTAGTTGTACCTCCTTTTAGAGTCACAGAATCACCAAGGTTGAAAATGACCTTCAAGACCATCCAGTTCAACCATCCACCCTACCACCAATATTTCCTCACTAAACCTTATCCCTTAGTAGCATGTATAAATGTTCCCTGAACACCTCCAGGTATGGTGCCTCCACCACCTCTCTGGGCAGTCTGTCTTCCTGCACTCCGAATCAGTTCCAGAAGATCCTTGATGGTATGCTTTGCAAGATTCTGCAGAAGAGAATCATACAATCATAGAATTACTTGGAAAAGACCTTAAAGATCATGGAGTCCAACCACAAGCTAACCATCCTACCCTAACTCTAACAACCCTCCGCTAAATCATGTCCCTGAGCACCACATCCAAACGGTTTTTAAACACATCCAGGGATGGTGACTCCACCACCTCCCTGGGGAGCCAATTCCAGTGCTTAACAACCCCTTCTGCAAAGAAGTTTTTCCTGATATCCAACCTTCACTGGCACAACTTGAGGCCATTTCCCCTTGTCCTGTCACCAGTGAGAAGAGACCAACCCTGCTCTCATGTGCCTCAGCCTAGGGATGATGATTGGGGGTTGGAGCTTGTTCAGTGTAAGTCTTCCAAAACGTATATGTTTTCAGAGGATTGTTAACTGCATTGGATATATAACTGTGTCTATGACACATCATTGTGTCATAAAGCAACTTCACATTCACTGAAAATCCTTGCCTCAAGTACAAGTCATTGTTTTCTATGTGTTCAGACTGTGTGATTTCAGAGGTTTTATTTTTTTGGTACATGGAGAAGAGAGGTTGAAAATAGTCTGACAATGAGATTTATTCATAGAAGGAATTCCATTTCAGCCTTTAATTTGAGCCTGTTGGCTTCTAGAATTATAATATTGTGCTGTCACTTTGTATTTACCTTTTGTTACCATTGACTATCTTCATGTGGCTTTTTTTTTTTGTTTTTAATCTTCAGTTTTGGGTCAGAGATTTCTTAGTAAGTTCTCACCCTTTTGTCTCTCTTTTTATGTTTGTTTATTTTTATACCTGAGAGCTGGGGCTCTCCTGGGAGAGTCTCTAACACCCTTCATATCTTATTTGGGGTAGATGAGTCTTTTTCCAGTGTTTGGGGATATCTGGCTCCACCTTGAGAATAAAAGTTGCTGTGGCTTCTTCTCTGTAGGTTTCAGGGTTGTGTAGCTATTCATTTGCAACATCTCTTATTGCAGCCCTTGGTGCCAGCCACCACTCTTTCCTGTACAGTTGCCTATGGTTTCTCTTTGCGACAGCTAGTTTCCTCCATCATTCTTCTGTGCATCCGTTTGGTTAATACTGTGTTTTCATAAGCTTTTCAGAAAAACTCCATTGCCTGCAATTAATGTCTATTTCTTGAAGGGCCACATTAGCAGTTGATTTAATTAATTGATATAACTACTCAGAATTATTTTGTGCTACAGTCTGCCACTTATATCTATGAATTGATTGTTCCTTGCAGAAACTATTATCTTTTTGTATTGTATTGCAGTACTTTAAACTGAATCAAAGCAGAAGAGTGAAATAAGTGATAAATGTTGGAGATGAGAGTACGGATACAGCAACAAAGCCTGCCTTCTCTGTGGCAGTTTAAAGAGAATCAAAGTGCAGCATTCTGGGTCTTGTGAGTGAATCATGCTTGTGACACTATTTGGTGGTTCTCCCAACAGACCCTGCATCCTGCAGTCCTAGTTTCTTCATGCTGAGATCGCATGACTCACAGTTGGTTTTTTGGCTCTTGCTTTCTGGCATTGTTTGTAAGGTGACCTGAAGACCATCAGCTCATCTAGTGGTAGTTATGCATTGAACTGCATTAGTGATGGCTTGAGTGTGTGAGTCCCCAGACGGAGCTAATCTTTTGACCTCTCAGTACTGCTGTTTGTGGTATTTACTGATTAACTTTAAAAGCACCACATTTTTTTCCTCTGACAAGGAATGTCATGCATTACTAACATGAGGGGATGTACTCTGATGCATCATAAAACAGAAAATAAATCAATTTGTTCCTATGTTTAGTGTTACAATAACCTTGCTTATTTGGTTTACAAAGACCAAAAGCACTAAAGCAAGTTCTGTGGCTTCTGGGAGTATATACTTAAATGCCTATAGTTAGCAGTGAAACTGAGCATTTGCTTTCCATTTACCCATTTAGAGCCTGTTATCTATGGGAATGCCACAGTTTTCTTTCAACACTGGTAAGAAATGCTACAATACCTGCTTCAAAGTGCACCAAGATCTAGGTGGAAGGGTCCCAGAGATCACATTGGCCAGGGAGGAGCTGTTTTTTCTTCCCTCTCTCTTGATATCTTTGTGTTTTTCCAGCCTTCCTGACTCTTTGCTGAACTGAACATTAGGGGATTCTGTGTTGGTGAGTGGTGTGCAGGGTGTGACCTGGATTACTGGCATTAGAAGATTTGCATGGTGTGCTTTTGCCCTGTCGAGTCTCTCCACTCTAATCCTGTATGAATTTCAACATGCTGATTATACCTTCCCCTTACCATTTCTCTGAACTGTGCCAGACTTCTCATTTTTCAAGTGTTGTGAGGTATTGCCTTTGCTCTTAAAACTCCGCCACTTTCCATGTAGTTGCTTAGCTGAATGTTTCTCTAATAAAAATCATACAGGACTTGAAGACTTCTGTGCAGATAAAGCTTTCATATTTAAACAAAGTTTATTCTAGGAGAATCAGGATGCAATATATAGATTTGCAAAGGCTATATGTACGCCACAGGCTGTTAAAGCAGCTGTGTCAGCTGCAATTATTTCTGTTCAGTGGAACTATGTGATGCTTGTATTGCAGGCCATTGTGAGACCTTGCTGTCTGCACAGAATATGCATGTAGTAATGAGCACATTGGTATTTGTTTTCAACTGGATTAGGTAATTTTATTTGTGGTATTGAGCAAAACTGCTACTATTATTTCCATCCAACAGAGGAACTTCTGGCTCCTTTCTGTCTAATTTCTGAGCTTACCATTTATACATGAAGTCTTGTCCACGTATTTTAAGTGAGCTGTAAATCTCTGAGATGAAACCGGACTGTAAACTTCTGATACCATTTCACTGTAGTGTCTGGTACTGCAGTTAAACCCCACGTTAGCTTGGATGTCCATAAATGTTGCCATATGCACTTGCCTGCAGTGATGAAAAGCTATGGCTACTTTGGGCATTACAATTATTTTTAAGTATACTGTAATTATTTCAGATGCAGCTGGACCAATATGGTTCACTCTCTCTGCACCTAAATAGGATTCTGAAGCCCACAGTTAGAGAAGAGTCATTTTTAAAACTGCACAGATTTTGTCAGATCCTATGTATTCTTCCAACCTCTTTGATCCCTGGCCATGGTTAATTAAACTACAGATGGTGGAAGGAAGCTACTGATAACTATTGTGGAAGGCACTCGTAAAGTAGCTCAGAAATGGAGGCAGCCTAGTGTAGGAGTTGGTCAGGGTATCAGAGTGTGAATGTTTCCTTTCTGAGGAAGCAGCAGCACCGCAGCAGGGTGGTGCAGAGATCAAATACCCATTGAGCTCGTTCATCAGTAGTGCTTTATATCGATCTGAAGGAGTAAGAGGGATAAAGTTACTTTGTAAGATATTTTGTTTTGTTGGCAGTTAACAGTGTTTCTATTCTATGAAGCATTCTTTGTATATACATGCTCTTTTACTCTCCCTTGTCCTTTTTCTTAGAGTGATGAGTTTTCTTTTACATAAACTGTAAAGATTGTGAAAAATCAAAGGATAGACAAAGGTGTGAAATTTAGCTGTGAAGCTGAAACGATATAATAGCACAGTTTTTTTTGTTGTTGTTGTTTTTTTCCCTCCAAGTAAACAAAACTAAAGCAATGCCAGTTTTTCTCTGAAAGTTGAATGGCAGAACTCACAAGACTCTTCTTTCTCCATTTTCTGTCTCCTTCCAATAAAAAGCCTTCCATGAAAGCCCCTCAAATCTTGCATTCTGGGAGACTTAGTTTAAATAGGAAACTTAAATCAGAACTGAATAAAATATAAGTTCCTAATCATACTTCTCCACAGCCTTTCCTTTAACCCTGAGGTTAGTAAGATTGTGCCTTCTTAAAACGAGAGAATTAATACTCCTCTTCCACAGAGATGCTGTCAGGAGAAGTCTGTTGAGGCTCAGAAGCATAGGCTGGCAGCCTGCCCTCTGTGCTGAAGAAGGCATGGCACCATGCCCAGACTCTTTTCTCAGGGCTTCATCTTTCTTTCACATGGCTGTACAAAACATGTCAATACGTTCTCCTAACCTTGATTCTCCTGCTGAAGACCCATCTGTACATACCTGGAGGGTTTGTTGTCTTTTTTTTTTTTTTTTTTTTAACCTAAAATTCACTGTTGCTCCTCCTCCTCCTATTTTCCTATTGCCAGTGCATCTTAGCATCATAACCTTCTTACAGAGACCAAGTTTCTTAATTCAGCTCAGCTGTTGGATGGCTTTTCCAACCCTGTGATACTATTTCACGAGTCTCACCTTGGGCAGGGGGTAGCTAATCCTCTGGTGGCTGCTGAAATGAAGGCCTGACTTGCCTTACTAGGATGTTCTGTGGAGTGGTTGGGTGCTTTAGGAATGTATGTGATAGAAATACCTTGAATAAGACTTCATAAGGGTTCAGTTTATCGTGAAGTGTTTAGATAGTTAATTACTTCTTATCAGGCTATGAACAGTGACCTATAAAAAATGTGATTTTTTTTTTTTTGTTTTTACACTAATCAAAGGAATTAACCTTCCTAATGAAGACAAATGATTAACAGCAAGTGAGGAGGTGACAATATTATGGGAGTAAGGTAGAATATCATGCTATTGAGGCCAGCGTTTTAGAATGATCCAAAGTGCATCCCCAGCCAACCTGACAGACAATCAGAAAGCACAGCTTTTAAACATAACTCTTATTTGTTTCGTTTTCAAAGGAAAATACAGAAAGATTTTACGATCTTGTAAATTGAAATAGCATTGTGCCCTCAATCTCTACAGATGGTAAATTTAAAACCAGTAAAGTATGTACTGTGTAATGCATAAATATGTGATACTGAAGCT
The DNA here is from genome assembly GCF_951394365.1 of Tetrao urogallus. Classification (NCBI taxonomy): domain Eukaryota; kingdom Metazoa; phylum Chordata; class Aves; order Galliformes; family Phasianidae; genus Tetrao; species Tetrao urogallus. The sequence continues at coordinate 57,605,039 of NC_136813.1, read as the reverse complement.
GTGCTTGGTAATTCAAAGAGGAGAATGTGCAGAAAGCTGGTGGCAGTTGACACAGATCTGCCTGATTGATGCTGCCAGTCGTGAGGTAGATCCCTTCATGTTTTCCTAATGCTTCCATGGTGTATCATGGTAGTTTTAGACAGGATGCAGAGGCAGGTGGCACTACAGCTACCTTCCTTGATGCTGCTAATGCTTCAGCTATCACATTTTTGTTTGTATTAGGTCATCTAATAAGGGAAACCAGAGCCAAGGAGAGCAAGGCTGCACCTCTACTTACAGTCTACTACAAACAAGAAGTATCTCATGGATCACACCCTGGGAGGGTTCAACATGAATTTTGGCAGGGCTGCAGTAATAAAGGTCTACCAAAGCAGCTCCAGTTGTCAGTGTCAGACACAAAGTATTATGCCAGGTGTTTTTAGTGGTCTGAACCTTTTTGTGGTTTATTTTTTCTGTTTTCTCACAGTGATCACTGGAATTTTCTAAACTTGTCTGGGTGAAAAGACTTGAAACTGAAACGCTGCTGAGAGCATCCACAAAATTGTGTATAATGAGATGTGTAATGAGAGACTATACTATGGTAAAGTATTTCTTCTTTTGGCGTGCCTGAGATGATGATTCTAGCTGCTTCCTATAGTGATAATCTGCCTCAGCAATGAATGAAAGGTTGTGTAAATTCAGAAATTCCTGTTAATGTAGAGAGCTAACCTTTGTTACAAGCATTAGGGAAGCCTCCTGATCATCACGAGCATCTCATGTTCTGGATTCCTAAGGGAACCTCAACTTAAAACCTTCCACTTTTTATTCTGTTCTTTACTGAAGCATGAGCAACTTGCATCACGTGTCAAAAACAGCTGTAACCTTTTGTATGGAAGCATTGTCTTTTCTTTTAGGAACATGTTCCAAACACTGAAGTTACTTGTCTTAGGTCCACAAATTGTAGCCTGTATATCTTGCATATCTGCTAGTCCTGAACATATTCATAGGTGAGTTAGGCAAAGAAAAATGTGCATTTATCTCATATAAGTGTACATGTATTCTGAAATAGTTGAATTGCTTTAATATGAAAAGACACTTTCAGACAAAATAATTGTATGTAGGCTTTCCAAAGTCAGCAGGAAGTCATTGTGAAAGGCTAAAACTTTGAACTGAGATGGCTAAGCTATAGGTATTAGGTTATAATACTTTATTTGGTAAGTTCAATCAGATTATCATACTGGAATGCTCTGGACCTTTTACTAGTCTAAAATTGTTTGAAAACATTTGAATTTATTGGGGTTTTTTTTGTTGTTTTGTGGGTGAGGTAATGTTGCTAAGTACTGGCGACAGCTGCCTCTTTTGTGTGGTGAATTACTGTACTTGCAGTTCATAGAATCATAGAAGGGTTTGGGTTGGAAGAAGGCATCTAGTTTCAACCCCTGTGCCATGGGCAGAGTTGCCCACTTCCTATTGTTTGCCATGAATTGCCTGGCTTTTGGAGGCTATATAAATTTCTAGGGGATGATGAGCATCCTTTCCTTGGAGCGAATATAGAAGAAGTAGCTTCAAAGTCCTTCAGCTGTGGAGCTTCTTAAGAATCCCTTGTCATTTAGCTGCTTTTTAGGAGTTAGCTGACAGCATGAGTTTAGCATTAGCAACATGGAAAAGGGTTCTTTACTGTAGATGATAGGGTGCTCACTTACTTGGTCGATTCAGTGTTACTGGTGACGTTTTATTACTGTTAAAAGCATTTTGCGACTGTAAGACAATTGGATGAAACTAAATACAGATGAGGGGTGAAAAGACTTTTGCAGGTTTTGTATTCATGGCATATTATTTAATGTGGAAGACTGGAGCCTTTCAGGAGACTGCAAGGAACCAGAAGAATAAAAGGAGCTGTGCGTTTTGATCGTGTAACAGAACTTTGCCCAGAAACATTGAAACCTGGCATTGACAGAGCTTGTAGCATCATATGGAGTATGCAGGGATCTGAGAGTCATTACAAATTAGGGATCACTTTTTTCAGCCCCTGTCTGTGGACACCTGTGCAGCATAAAATGTGCAGTGCTGTCAAGCACCAGCCTTACTTGCTCTCACGTAAAAGGAAGCAGGTTGCTGAGACTGCTCCTGTTTCCTTTGTATCTCTAAGGCATTTTCCTTCTTATTGCCTCTCTTCTATATTCTTCTTGCATGCACTGCATAAGTTCCATTACAATGTTTTAGCTGCATGCAATATCTGCATATTTTCCCAGTGTGCTCATTTTGAGTCTATTGAGATACAGTTTTTACTTCTGAGTTTTTATGAAAGACAATAAATATGTTTTTAAAAACCTAAATAAATACCAATCTTGCTTGTGGGACACAGAGTTGTAATTCTATTCCTCACAATTTTGCTTTTGTTTGCTCTTTTGGGGCCCATTTCAGGATATTAACCATCCACCTGGGTTGCATATGTTGCATAATGGAAGAAGAAAATCTAGCATCCAGTATGTAATCTCACCGTTCAGTGTTTTCTTCCCTTTAACCTTCCCTACCTTCTTTAGACTGTGTGCTAATTTTGATGCTGTTGCTATTCATTTATTGCATTGCCTATCTGATGCAGTGCTATCTAATTACTGAAAAACTGATGGTATGCGGGGATACTTCTGCACGTTTTGATGGAGATTTATATAATGTGATCATTTTCTAACTTCCTAACTTTGTTCACCGATAGATCACTTTGTGGTTGCTTAGAAAACTGGAACCATCGCTCCTGATATGAAAAGTGAGATTTTAATATCATATTTCTTTCTGTGTATCATTTTTGAAAGTACAAGAGGAAGAAAGGCATGGATTATGTGAGAACAAAGCTGAAAGCATGTGATACTCATCTGAAAGAGGAGCTGAGACCAAAAATAGCCTTCTGTTAAATGACAGTTTAGTTTAGGACGTTGAAGTTGCCATGCCCAACAGCAGAGTGTGGTGATACATTCGTGATCTGTGACTGCAGTTCTGATAGGAAACTGATAGGAGAAAAGATGAGTAAAGCCAGTAAGCTGCTGTTTTCAGTACAGGCTGAATAAATACGATGGTGTGTGTGCATGTATGTGTGGAAGGGGACGGCTTATTTTCACTAGCCTTCTTCCAATTACATTCAGATATCCTACCCATGCATGACCGTTTAGCCTTGTCCTGCCCAATGAGCCTTATCACAAAGCAGGTTTCCCAGCCTTAGGGCCAAACTGGTGGCTGAAGGAAGTGCTGGAAGCTCAGCAGCCCCCAGCTCCGGGTCTTGTCTCCCCTGCCCTGTGTGCACAGGCTGTGTGCGGCCAGCAGCATCCCCTGCATGTTGGTTTCTGTTGAGGAGAGCAGATGGTGAAGGGCTGCTGTTCCTGTCCGCAGCCTGGTGCACCTGCTGTTCCTCTTTCTGCCTTTCTCCTGCACACAATCTGTTTGTGGGAGGTAGGGTTTGTTGTGCAGAATGGGAGAATTTTGGTCAAGGTACCAAAAGAACAAATCCCAAATTTTCCTTGCGTGGCCTGACCATTGTGTTTTCTGAACACCTCTTAATTTATTACCTTTCATTTTTGGTGGTACTTTAGAGGTAATAAAGATTGTCTCATTCCTTTTAGACAGCTGTGTATGTATCTGGTGCTACACAAACAGTGAAAGTCATAATTACTTTACCCTGGAGCCATTAGCTCAGCTGTGTGACTTCCTATGAACTTTGAGAAAATACTCAGCATGTATTAGAAATGTATCTTTTTATCATTGCAGTTTTCTGTGATAATTGGAGGCAAACGTGATTAAATGTGACGTAGATTTACAGACATTATAAGAAAGTGATGACCTTACCTTAAAGAATCCGGGATACTTCACTCTGGAAAATTATGTTGTGAAAGATGTAGTATATATATTGTTTTTAATGTAGGCACTCAGCATGGCACTTAAATTGCAAGTCATATATTTCTTGAGGTTGTCATCTTTATTGAAGTGAGAATTTCAACTGGCAAAGTTCTGAGAATTTAAGTTTTTTTTTTTATATAAATGTAATTTCATCAAACTATTCTGAATTGAGAAGCTTATTAGATTATAATGGATAACTGGATAATTTCGTATTTTATTAGGTACACTATGCTTCCCAATTTTTATTGGCCTGTGCTTAGTTGTATTTTACCAATTCAAGAATGGTTCATGAAAAAACACCGATTTTAAAGATACGTCATTTTTTATCAGGATACTTAGATATGAACATCCAGCAGAGTTTGCATGTGTCCCCAGAGCTGCTGATGGCGATACCACTGAAGCTTGCTAGGTACTGCTTCTGTCTCCAGCAGTGGCCAGAAGACAGAAGTGTTTCATAAGAAAGGAATATTTATTTTAAGGAAAAATCATGTGTACAGTGTTTCTTTTTGTTTTCTAGGGCACTGTCAGATGCCTGAAAATTATCCATGTTCAGATAGACATGTTTTCATGTGCCTGCACTGCAGGGAACCTTGGATAGCACAAGAGAGTTGGGCAAAATCATAGAATCATAGAATTACAAGGTTGGAAAGGACCTACAAGATCATCTAGTCCAACCGTCCTCCCATTACCCTTGCTACCACAAGCACTAAACCATATCCCACAGCTCCTCATCCAGACGCCTCTTGAACACTGCCAGGGATGGCGACTCCACCACCTCCCTGGGCAGCCATTCCAGTGCCTGACCACTCTCTGAGAGAAAAAGCTTTTCCTCATGTCCAATCTAAACCTCCTCTGATACAACTTGTGTCCATTTCCTCAGGTCCTGTTTGTTGCCTGGGAGAAGAGGCCAAACCTCTCTTCACCACAGCCTCCCTGCAGGAAGTTGTAGAGTGCAATGAGGTCTCCCCTGAGCCTCCTCTTTTCCAGACTGAACAATCCCAGCTCCCTCAGCCGCTCCTCGTAAGACTTGTGCTCCAGACCCCTCACAGCTTCATTGTTCTTCTCTGGAAATACTCCAGGGCCTCAATGTCTTTCTTGTAGAGGGGGGCCCAAAACTGAACACCGCACTCAAGGTGCAGCCTCACCAGTGCTGAGTACAGAGAGGTTCCTTCAAACCTCTAAGATTCTGTAATTCTTTAACCCCAAATCTTATTTACTTCTAACATGAATAAAATCCTGTGTTACTAGAGATGCCAGCTCTGTTGGTCCCATTATACCAGTGCCTTGCAATGAGCACCTGATACAAAAGGCAAAAGAGGTCTTTAAAATCAAAGCTGATACAAAAACAAATAGATAGCAGTAGCCACTGGCATATACAGACTTGAAAAAATTTCCGATATGGGTTAGTTCAAATTTGTCTTAGTGAAAAAACTGAATTCTAGAGAGATGATGCAAAATACATATTCGTTTCTGACACCCTAGATTCAATTTGGAAATGTTGATGTAGAAAAGTTTTTGTTTTAAAAGTGCATAAGCTGTTGAGATTTGGCTGCAGTGCTTTTCCCAGTGCCACTGCTGTGCACAGGAGCAGCTCTGGAGAGGCTCTGCTGTGTGCCTTGCTTCCGAGCCGAGGGGCCCCAAGCGGGGATGCTGCCTGCAGAAATCAGGGAGCCCATCAGGAAGCATGTGGGTGGATCCTTTAGATCTGTAGGGAAAACGGGGCACAAATTGTAGTGTTTAACTATCAATTTAAATAAAACAAAACAAAACCCCAAAAACTGAATGAAGTTGTGCCTTGGAAATGCAGTGAGAAAGTCCCTTAAAAGATTAGCAGAACCTGTAGTGGAGAAAGCAGTTCCCTGGAAGTGCAGGAGAGGCCTGCTGCCAATGATGGGGGGAAGGCAGGGGTCTTCTGGTGCTGTTGCCCGGACAGTTTTCCTGTATGTCAACTTGATTGGATAAACAAGATTACGTACTGAGTCCTGACTAATATACCAGAATTGTGGCTAGGTGATGAGTGGAATTGTGTCAGTGAGAGATCACCAGTTCTGGTGCTTACTGTAGGGGAGGAGGTTTTATACTACTGGTCTAAGGAACAGAGTTGGAAAAGCAAATAAGACAAAGCAGGGTATTTTCTGCCAGTGTTAGTGGGCTTGCAGCTATGCTCTGTTGCAGGTCACTGGGCTGGTTAATGGAGCTGCAGGCAGATAGGCTGTGTGGCTGGAAGAAGATCCTCGTCATGTGCGGGGACTTCCAGAGATGTCAGGCCTCCAGCTGCTTGTGATCAAAGTAATTAAAAGCTTCAGGATTTCTGGCTAACGGGGGATTGAAATGTTAGACATGTCTGAGGTCATGGCTGATTACCTGGACTTTGGGGATGTTGGCATTTCAGGCTTCTACTCACCTACAGGGAAGTCAGGAAAGGTTTCACTTTGGTTCTTCAAAAGCTGAATTTGAGGTAGGTTACTAAATCAGTTTAGATTCAGCTGACAGTGTTTTCCAGCGTAACTCTCATTTTGCTGGAGATTTTCTGAGAGGCTCCATTTCTAACTGTGCAAGTGAGCATCTGTAAAGTTACTCCCAAATGATCGCCAAATCAGGATAGTGGGAGGAAAAAATAATTTGAAGATGTAATTTGAAAAGTTTATAAGCCTGTTGTCCAAAAGAAATTAGACAGGATGATGTAGATATCATATATCTCCCTGTGTGATGCATTTCTCCCTTCCTATTGCACCACAGCAATGGGCTCTCATTAGATGACACCTTAGGAATGGAGAGCTGTGTCTTGGTAAGATCAGATCAGCAACTCAAATAGGATGCTACATTAGGGATATACCAGGGAAAGTGTCGGGGATATGTTTTAAAACTTGTGGCATACTGCACATAGAAAGTAAAGTCTGACTCAAACTATTTTTGTTTAATGTCTGAAATCTTATGTTGTATAGCAGTTATATTTTTGCAATTTCTTCATCTTAATTCTGTATATCTTGCTTTTGTTAATTTAATCTTTAGCAGTCTCTAACTTGTGATCTACTGGCTTTTCTGTGACTGCAAAGCTACATCTTTGTAATTGAAATAACTTTTTTCCATACATTTCAGTCATGAGCTCGTCAGCTGTATCACATTATATTACAATTCTGGAAGATATTTTTTTTTACTAATTTTCCAATCTAAAAAGTTTTTCAATGTAGCTGACATGTTAAACAGCTCCTAACTGAGGATATTTAATAGGTTATTTTGCTATGTATTATTACACTTCAAAATATTTTTTTTTCATAGAATCATAGAATGGCCTGGGTTGAAAAGGACCACAATGATCATCTAGTTTCAACCCCCTGCTATGTGCAGGGTTGCCAACCACCAGACCAGGCTGCCCAGAGCCTGATTGCTGTTTAGGTTTTGCTTCCTAGGTTCTGTTTGATTGAATAAAGCAGTTATTTTTTTTTCCTCCTTTCCTTAAAACCAGTTCTCACATGAAATATAAATAAAGCTTAGATATTTTTCTTGATTCTCGGCTCCAAGGAGCTCAAGGTGAAATGTAGTGGCTCAGAGAATTTGTTTGTAAACCATTCTCAAACTAGAAAGAAAGGTAACGTATCAAGCTGACAATACGTAGATGGCAATATTACATGAAAATGCAGTCCTAAGACTGTTTTGAATTTCAATAAGAACTTCAATTGAAAAAAAAACAAAAAACAAAGCTTGGTGATTTTTGATAAATGTGCACTATCCCACGCAAAGATTTTAAACAGAAGTTGAATGGTTAACCACACAAACATGTCTAGTCTCTATGGATCCAGCAGACATCATTTGCTTAACGTTAAACTGACTTAAAATATGTCTTATAAAAGCAGTATTGTCTGTGGAACCCACCACGTGAGTTTCTTCTTAATCAGTGCCTTCCTTCTGGTAGATCAGAGGCTTAGTGAAGCTTTTAACAAGTCTGCAAGCTGCCATTCACGCTGACAGAACTTCCTTGTACAAGTTGACCTTTAGGAAAGTTTGTTATAAATGTGCTGGCAAACAGCAGGCTGTGTTAAGAAGCACATTTAAATAATGGTGGAAGGCAGTCATCATAAGTAATATCACAATCTACCTCTTGACTGATCTCTCACCTGTCTTCTTGTTTTTGTTCCCAATGTGTAATGCTGCAGGCATGTTTTCTGCTACTTGTTCACTGCAGTTCAGTACCAAATTTTCTTTCTTAGGAATAGTGGGTTGTTCCTAATGACTTGCTACAGTTTTAACTGCGACTTCATAATAAGTGAGAGATTTTACTCAGGAGATTCTTGGTTTTTGGACCCAGCAATGGTCGCTTGTATCTTCAGTTGAATCTCTGGAGCACTATGAACAGGAGCATAAAATGTTGGCAATTAAGTGGAAGAGCTCCAGAGAGTCTGCTGAGGCAGGAATCGTGCTAGCACAATGTGTCTGGAATCACTTTTGTGGAGGATGGTTGTAGTAAGGGGAGTATATCTTTGCCACGTGAGTTTGAAGGGAGACTATCAAACGCAGTGAAGAGGATTCCATGAGGTGCTGCTAAATAAACGTGAGGCTGAGGAAATGCTCTGGAAACATCTCAAGAGCAGCTGAGTAATGGGGATTGGTACCATAAATGCTTGCCTTGCTTTTGCTTTTTCTTAAGCTGATGGCCCCATTTGGAGACAGAAAGGGAGCTAAGTGGCTCAGTACAGCAATGATGATATACCTGTCCCAAAAAGAAGCAAGGACAATTATCAGTGTATAGGGGATAATGATTCTTCTCCTTCCTTAGGGCACACTTGGTCTTGTACGAGTTGTTCTAAATGCAAATTTTTTGATGAAAATTATCCGCTGAAGTTGTTCTTCATTAGAACTTGCTCAGAAACATTATTGAAATGATCTTTGCAACCCTGTCTACCTCTGAGCACTTCACTCTGAGCTTCCCCTGCACGTGTAACTCATACATAACTGCAATAATTATGCAAACCTTTTTTGTGGAACACAGCTGAGCTACAGCAGAATGACTTTTTTGAAGTCATGCAAGAAGTTTACAGAAGAATGAAGGAGTTGGGGAATTTAGGAGTATATAAACTGGTTGGAACTCACAGTATTATGCGTATACTTATGGTGCACGTTCCTTATAATCTATCAGATGCTGCCAAAAAAAGGCTTCTGGAAATGAATCCCAACGAATAAAGCCAATTTAGTCTCAGTCAAAACAGAACTTGGAATTAATAGAGTTAGACCTTTAGATGACCTTTCCTGGAAAAACAAGGAGTGTGGAAAATATATTCCTGATCCTGATTTTTCACTTTAAAGGTGAGCTGTCAGACAAGTGGGACTTCATTTAAGAGCGTAAAGATTGCAATTCCTAAGATGCTGTAGAAGATGTATTCAAATGTATTGGTGTACTAAACAAACAAAAACTTTAATGCTGGCTCCAAGAGAACTCTTTCATGGAAATATTTGAGTGCATATCCAGAGATACAAACCAGGTGCAAGACGAATATTAGTCTGGAAACAAAGTAGTTTTCTATAAAATTGTTAGGGAGAAATACTTAATGTATGATGCATAAATTTTTAAAACTCCTGCCCACAGAAATGTGGCTCAAGATCTGACTTTAAGCAGGCTGGAAGCTCAGGTGTTCTTGTGTCACTTCGGATCCCTGTTCTTTCCAGTAGAATTGTTTGGTGGAAAACAGCATGATGATAATAAGGGTCTGGCTCAGAGTGTGGAGTCAAATGTAGATACATATTTATCACTGTTAAATAATAGAATGGAAGCAGTGAAGCACAAAGTTTCTGCTGATTGCATCTTTTTTGACAGCTGAAGGGAAAGATGCTTGTGTCATTGGAAATTGATGCTGCCATCCCTAGAAAATTTTGAGGTTTTTTATGAAAGCAGACAAGGGAAAATTAAAAGTCGTCTGTGGCTTGGGATATCAGAAATTGGCACTGGATAATCAAAATGATTCTGTGTGTAATCTCAAAGCCAGGCTTGAATCAGCAGTGTGATGCTATGAAGCTATCTCTTTGTCTCAGTGTCTCTACCTCTGTCTCACCTGGGTGCCCCTACATGCCTTTGTATGTAGCTGTCTGCACAGGCAGTTTGGCACTGAGGAAAGCCTGTGAGGCAGGGAACAAAAGTTGGATGAAGTATGGCTTGTCGAGCTGTTGCTATTATGCCTGCCTGAATAATCCTGCGTTGGAGCGTTTCCACAATCCTGCTCTCCTAATTGTTGAGGTCAGGGACCTGGCCAGAATATGCTGTCGTTCCTTTACAGGCCATGTGCTTATTTCTCTGGGAGGAGGGTGTTGTTCACTTGAATTTTGTCATGTTGTATAGCAGGGATGTAGCAGGTGTGCTTAGCCAGAACCAAATTGTGGGCCATACATAGATGGTGTATTTTCCTTGATAATTTAATCATTCCTTATCACGTGGATCTTGTCTGCTGTATGTGATTAAGAAAGCAGTGAGCAATGGGAATTGTGAAAGAAAGGTATGAACGCTTGTTTCTTCTTTGGTTTCTTTCTCCTGAGCAGCTGTGAGAAACTTTTTCATGGGAGTTAGGGACAATTGCATGATAGAAGCTAACAGAAGGGTAAATTACTCTCTGTACAGGTAAAGCAAAGTGGAAGAAGCAGATTCTTTGTGTTGTGTTTTTTTTTTTAATTTTAAAGTTGCTTTCTCCAACTTTCAGTGCAATCAGTGTGCTAGGCTGTTCCTTTGCTAATCAGGCTAGGTTGTATCCCAGGTCATCAACTTCACATGAGCTTTTCTTTCTTACCAACATTGATATGCTTCCTGTTCTTTTGACTAGACATCAATTATGTTTCATCAGTTCAGTTGTACCTTGGTTTTGCTATTAATGTTTTGCAGTGGTTTAATCAGAATGCCCAGACAAAGAAATCTTGAAACACCAAACCATGCGTCACCATGCACAAAGCAGTCATGACAATCTCTGCATCCCAATTAAGGCAAAACTGTGGTATATTATTTGGATAGAAAGTAAATAATCTGTCTGTTTTGGAATTTATTTGTTTCATGAACTTGTATTCTCTTCTGTTGGCCTACAGGTCAAGAGAGGGCTCCAAAAAGCTCTCCATTAAATGGGGTGCTAACTAGAGTATGTTATGTTCTAAGGAGGCTACTGAGTGCCGATCAGCTGCGATCTAGTCAGTGTGTGAAATTAGGTTCTGTCAGGCTTCCGGAGAGTGTTGTTGGCACATTAACAGTGATGTCATTTCCCATTAAGCACCTGTAATAGAGGTGAAACACATGTTAAATCTACCCTTGTATTTTTCTGCCATGTGATTGTATTTATTTATTTTTTTCAGCTGAATGGTAGCTCAGTTTTTCCTTTTCTTTTCCTTTCGTATATGACAAATGAATATTGCTTTCATCAAGTTTCTCAAAGATATTAAAGGATGTTTTCAGGCTATTTTTGGAGGCCAACAGAGAGTATTTCACTGTTAATATAGCGCTTGTGCTCATGCTTTAGAAAAAAAAAACAATATTTAAGGATGCTTCCCATAAGCTTGCCTGCTGCCATTTTTCTTGGCAATTCATTAGCTGCTAGGAAAACATAAATAGGCCCTTTGGAGCTATTATTTCGACAGCCTTATGCTGGAATTTTGTTTAAAAAGTGCTACACAATGCAAAGTTATCCTATGTGGATGTGATTGGGCATATTTTAAGGTTTTGTGCTTATTTTCTGTGTTAGTGATGCTTTGAGAAAACTAGGGAAGAAAAATGCTATTTGGTGCCTCTTTGGCAAACCCTTCGTTCTCTTTCCTTTGTTTTAGACAGTGAGCTAACAGGCTCCTTTTGTTACTTTGGTGTATGAAGTTCAGTGTCACTGTTAGTGGTTACAGTTGCATCTAGATTGTTATTTTTTGTATGTATAACAAGATTTTAAAACTCAAAAGAAAATCTTCATAAATCACTGCAGAACAGTGTTGTTATATCTGAATTGAATGGTTGTATAATGAGATGAGCTTTGAATTAAGATGGCTTTCTGGAAAAATATTTTTAATGAGGGAATTTTTTTTTTTCTGAATCAGAACTCTCTTACCTGTTCTGTGGCTTTGTCTTTCTGTGATGTCATTTCTCACAGAAAATGTGAATTTGCATGCATTTCAGTTACGTTGAAGAGTACTGTCTACTGTTCTGTCTACTGTTTCCTGACAATTTCTATTTTTTGATTTTTTTTGTATTACATTTGTAACACAGGTGCAATTGTCAGTAATGCTTCTTGTGCTGCAGGTCTTGGTTTGGAAGTCACAGCAATGTTTCCAAAGCTGCAACTGCTTCCTGTCCTTCATTGGTTGTGATTGTATGGAAAATGCAGTATTTTTATTAATGAAGTAGCAGTGTTAGAAGTGTGACACACTGCGGTTTTAGAATGCCATGGAGCTGTCACTGGAGCCGTCCTTGGGTCATGCTGGGTTTCTTTGTGGGTTTGTTTCTCTTTTTCTGTGGTTTTTTTTTTTTTTTTTTTTTTTTTCCCTTCAAATTCTTTCGAGTATCCTCTGACTTTGACCTGTCTTATTTTCTTTTTTTTTTTCCTCTTTTTCCAAACAGGATTGGGGCACTAGGCTCTTTCAAGCCAAGCTGTGAAAGGTCTTCCCAATAGGAATATTTGTGTGCTGTTTAAACAGAACCCAGTGTAACCTGGGAACGGGGTCACTTGTAATCCAGTATTTCTTTTAAAGTGCTGAGAAATTTGTAGAGGGATCCTACCAGTACTTTATTGCCTTTAGGAATAAAAACAAAATCCCACAAAACTGTAGTTTGTTTTAATTATATGGACACTTGTTAGAGAGGGCAAGGCTACAATGCAAGGGAAAGGACAGGCAGCTAGGCCTGACTTTCGGAGTGGGGCTTGGAGATGTGTGAGTGCTGTGAGGTGGAACACTGTGTGGGCAGATCTGGTGCTGGGCCTGGCACCATGGTGGCTCAGGGTATCACTGGGAGGTAAAGTCCCTTAGCTCACTTCTTGCAATTCTTCATAGTCAGGCAGAAGGCATTTGCATGAGTCTCAAGAAAAATACGAGCTCTGAGAGAGCTTGGCAGATCATAGAATCATAGAATCACAAGGTTGGAAATGACCTACAAGATCATCTAGTCCAACTGTCTCCTCATCACCATTGCCATCACTAGCAGTAAGCCATATTACGCAGCACATCATCCAGACGCCTCTTGAACACTGCCAGGGATGGCGACTCCCCCACCTCCCTGGGCAGCCATTCCAGTGCCTGACCTCTGAGAGAAAAAGTTCTTCCTTATGTCTAATCTAAACCTCCTCTGATACAACTTGCAGCCATTACCCCGTGTCCTGCTCGTTGCCTGGGAGAAGAGGCCAAATCCGTCTTCACCACAACCTCCCTTCAGGAGGCTGTAAGATATTTGTGTGTATCTGGGTATGCCTACCATTCAAATTAGAACATGTTACATATATGTAGGAACCCATTTTGGGTTGGTAGAGATCTCAAATCCCACACAGCCCCAAACCCCTGTCATGGGCAGGGCTCCCCCCACCAGCTCAGGCTGCCCAAGGCCCCATCCAACCTGGCCTTGAGTGCCTCTAGGGATGGGGGCACTACAGCTTCTCTAAGTAACTTTTTTATTTGTATAGATCTAAAAAGAAGTTAGAAGTATATAGTGGAGAGAATCAAAGCTTGCTGTTATACCTTAATCTCTTGGTAGCTAGGATAATTGTAGATAGTTTCCTCTAGAACAGAGGATTTCCGTGTTCACTTGAGTGCTGCTATGTAGAGTGATCCCCGGATGACCTTGAGGCCACAGTATCCATCTGTATACATAACCATCCTCCTGGGAACTGTGTTGAAGGAGCTTATTTGGTGCTCTCTGGGAAATTTGTAAGTGTACCTCTGGTTTATGGCACCTTGCAGAGGATGCTTAGCAGAAAAATGAACAACCTTAGTAAACACTAAACATCCCGTTATCTGGTGTGACAGGGCAGGGGATGGTGATGACAGTAACAAAAAGGAACTACTAACAGTGTTTTATTTTAGGAATGTTATTGTATAGACTGTAATGACTGTTGCTCCAGGGAGTTGAGGACTTTCAGGGGCATTGCAGTAAGAATTATACGATCAGGCACTAAAAGATCCCATTATTGCTGGGCACAGTGAGAGACAGAGCAGCCTCAAGAGCACTCTAAAAGTAAATATGAAGCTGGTCACACTAGGAACATTTGTGTAAGATAATCCCATCAGGCTTTCTTCTTCAAACTGTATTTGGGAGAAAGGAGCTAAAGGAGGCTGTTTCTGCTGTGAAGCCAAATATTCAATATAAGCCATAATGATCCTTTAATTTGAGTGTAATGACAGTGTGATGCTGGCAGCAGCTTAAGTAGGTAACCCAGAGGAATCTGTGTAAGGATTTTATCATGATTAACTCATTTGTCATTAGCTGTGTTATAGAATTAATGGGGATTGAGCATTGCAATTTACCAACATACAAGATAGTAAATAACTAGCAAGCCATCCAACAAGGAAGATCTGTCACTGCATGAGAGTTAGGGTCAACAAAGCAAGTGACATGACTTGATATCACTTCTGACCTAATGCTTCTGAAGCTTCTGAGAGGTGTGATAATTCCCCTGCAAACCCAAGTGTATGCATCTATATTATACAGTTTTTAATCACCTCTCCCTCATTTTACAAATGCTCAAACAGCTAACTTGCTGGCAGCAGAATTTGCAGGCTGCTTCCCATGACAGCTGTTTGGAACCTGGCTTCGTGGTGGGGCTGGAGCAGCAGGCTTCTGGCAGGTTTGCGCCAGGTCCTGGCAACCTCAGGGAGCCAAGGCAAGGGAGCAGCCATATGAGCTCAGCAGATCCCGCATGCTGAACCATGCAGCTGGTGCTGTGCTTGATTCCATGTTGTCCATGCAAGCTGAAGAATGTGGAAGATGCAGGTTACATACTAGAGGCAGGTGGAGATACAAAGTTCATAGGTCTTGCACGTGCAGCAGTTGTTAGTGCTTGGTCTGCTGCAGTTTAAGCTTATTATGTTTGGTTTGGTTTCACTTATGTTTTCTCCTTTTTCTTGTTCGCTGTGATTTCTATTCCACTGGGCCTTTGGATTCTCAGACTCGCAGCATCTTGAGGCAAAGTATGCTCTGCCCTTGATACAGTACCTGCAGACTGAGACTTTGGTTGCCTCCTGAGGTTCCATGTCAGATCAGTATATTTATGAATGTTTGACAGTAACCAACTTCTGTATATTGTCATTTGTGTGTTACTTTGTCCTTTAAAAGTTTCCTTTCACTGAAAGCAACAGCATCCTTTTTTAACCTGGAATATAGTTCTGCATGCTCATGGGCATGGGGGAATCACCAGCAGGCAAAAATAAAACTTAAGTGGATGCGCAAGCAGACTGCAAGCCAAGCACCTGATGGGAGAAACTTGGGGGAGAAAAGGCTTCAGGCAGCTTGCAGAACAGACATGTACTCATTCTCAAGTTTCATTTAAATCCTATCTCCAGTGTTGCAGTGATTTTCATTTGAATGTGTGATTTCACTTGAGTCTGGAAGTGATATGTTGGAAAATAAGCATGTCATCTTCCAGTTTGAGCAGCCTCTGTGTTCTGTGGAGAGTGCTGTAGGCTTTCACACCCCAGATAACCCTTTTCAGGACGTAAGAAAGATGAGGAAAAACCAGCAGTCTGAAGAGAATTTGTACGAACACAAAGTGACTACTGCAGCTTTAATTTAATTAATAAACATCAAAGCTAAAATGCTGGGCTTGGGGTGCTTTAGGGAAACTTATCGCTGGTTTTCCAGAAGAAAAGCAACTTACATCATTCAGCAGCCACTCTGTGTAAACTATTTCCAGGAAAAGAGCCTTTGACTGCATTGGTTGTGCCCTAAGTGGGAATAGTGCTGGTGATTGTAGAGTGTAGTGAACTGCAGTGAAATATAAATGCTTGGTTAACAAACAGTTTGCTAAACTGTATTGGGGTATTGATCTTGGCATAATTTCCTATTGTTGCATACATAAAAAGCAGGAGCATTAATCATTCAATTTCTTTTTTGTGTCTGTATTGTGATCCTCCATTATTTTAGCAGTGTTACCTGAAGGATTACAAAATGAATATCTAATGTAGTAATTTGTTTGTACTGTATTTAATTAGAAGAATGCATTGGCATTCTTATTTTGCCAGACATTTTTCTAAAAAGAATCCCTAAACCTCTCAGTAACACTCCACAGAAGGAGCTAAAATAATTGAGTAGTAATATCATTTGTTCAATTGCTGTAGGAAGCTGCAAATGTGTGATAGGGGCTTTTGGCTCAACCCTCGTCTCCTCACTCTCCAGGGTTACTTGTTCATCCTAACAGGAGCCAAGCAGTCCTGGGAGCTGGGACCTGTAGTGTCTGGAGATTCTTGAGACAGTGACATAGAGGACACCTCTATGGCAGGGCTTTCCTGGACCTGCAGGCCCCGGAGACCGCAGGATTCATGGCGTGGAGGCAGTCCAGATGGCAGGGCTGCCTGGAGACACTGCAGGCTTTGTTTCTTCGCAGGTCACCAGCCAAGCTGGCAGGAAACCTGGCAGGCTTTTGATAGAACCTGCTTCTCTTGCAGCCAAGTCATATATTGATCACCACACGGTTCTCTGTTCTGGTGCTTTGTTTTGTTTTGACCACAAATTCTGATTTGGGGGCTTAAAAAGCTTCCCAAGCAGAAATTCATTTAAATATGGAATTTTCCACAGAAGTTCTTGGTTTTACTGAACCAGTATTGTGCCCAAATCCCTCTCACATGCAATTTTTTCCTGTTCTTGTCTTGAGCAACTGTATATCCATCAATTGTACTCCATAGAAAACCGCCAGTTCCAAAAACCCCTTCTGATCTATATGGAAATAAAGTGAAAGATGAAGATTGGATGTTAAGCTTTCTGTACAGACTTGTCTCTGTCTGACATCAGAATATTTCTGGCCTAACACTATAGGACCGACTCTTAACAAAATCTAACCCTCAGTTTTCCTCAATTTCCATATATATGTTACCCCTTGTGTATATTTGTCTCTCTCTTTTTTGTTTTTTAATCTTTTTTCTCTTTAAGAAAAAAAGAATGTCCATTTGCCAAAATGGATGTTGGAAATGGAATTTACTGATTGATGAGGGGGGGAGAAATACACAACTGACATTTGACTAAAACGTGCAAAAAAAAAAAGGTGATTGGCAACATGTTTTAAACAAACTTCAGGATGATGATAACAGCAATGAATGTTTGACAAAGAGAATGATTATATCAGTGAGCAAAGTCTGTGCTTCTTTAGTCTTTGCTCTGCCAGAGAGATTAACATTAAGATACTATAATTATAACTTGTAGCAGCTGTATTTAAAATCCATTCTTACTTCCTTAATCTTTTCCCTGATGTGTACTTGGTAACAAGGCATAAGAATTCTGTGCACTTTCTTTTGGTTTCTGTATTTAGAGAATATGGAGTGATGTATTACAGAGGAGTTAAAGTTTCCATAGAATCATTAAGGTTGGAAAAGAGCTCTAAGATGAGTCCAACCCCGGTGTGCCCACCGTGTCCCTCAGTGCCACAACTCCATCAATCTTGAACACCTGAGTGTCTTATTTCTGTTTCAATTTCTACATTCACTTAATTTTTGCTTGCCGCCGTTTAAAACACATC
This sequence comes from Tetrao urogallus, assembly GCF_951394365.1. NCBI lineage: Eukaryota > Metazoa > Chordata > Aves > Galliformes > Phasianidae > Tetrao > Tetrao urogallus. The sequence continues at coordinate 57,587,514 of NC_136813.1, read as the reverse complement.
GAAATCTTACAGGATCAAGAATCATTTTCTTGCCAACATGGCCAAGAAAAACTTTGAATGTGCAATTTCATTTTATATTTTGTTTACTTTTGGAGGCTTATAAACTCTTTTGATGTCCACAAAATAGGGCAGATGAACCTAATTGTTTTCACTGTTTTTTTTTTCAATGCTATGTTTATCTGCATTCTGAAATCTCTACAGACCTACTTTTACCGTAACTGATCGTAGAATCATAAAGTTGTAGAATCATTAAGGTTGGAAAAAAACATTCAGATCATCTTCTCCAACCATCAACCATGTTGCTTTTGGAATTTCCTCTCGTATTTTTAACTGTGCTTTTTCTAAGCAGTGCAGTAGATAAAAAAAGCTTGTGCTGCAGCTTCTCCTGTCAGACTTGAAGAAACACATCTGCAGTGCTTTTTCGAAAAGTGACCAAATTCAGTATGTTCTCTCTCACACCATTTTTATTCATATCCTTTGTGCCCATGGACCACAGAGTACATTGGTGCACGGACGCACCTGAAAGCAGCTTCAAGCTGCTGAGATATCTTGGGCTTACTCAGGAGTGCTAAAATAATCTTCAGAGCACCTTGGAATGTGCTGAGAAATACTTAAACAACTGGCAGAGGAGCTCTGTATTGATTTGGCAAGTCTGATTTGAACATAACTCACAATTCTGCACCTTGTCACATGTTCATTCCTGTGGTGCCAATATTTCAGATTTTGGCAGCATGACATTTTACCTCCTATCTTAGGACTGGACTTCCCCTGTCGAAGTTTTCTGGCATGATAAGAGAAAACCATTTACCATTTCTGTTTGCTTGGAAAGATGAAGACTTTGGCCTTCCCTGCTAGGTCACGCCACCTTCAGCTACTCATTTACTGTCATCTAGCAGGTCCACGTCTTCCTCACTCGCTGAATCAACGTGACTCATCAAGATAAGCAATGGGAAGAGACTTAGGAAAAAGGCACTAAATGCCACCAGAAGGCTCTGTAAGGTACCACCTGGGTTATAACCAAGTCTGCTATGTGTTGTCATAGTTGTGTCTTGCAGTCTGACCTCTAGCCCATATTCTCATTCCAAGCTTCGTAGGTCCTCCATTTCAGAAGCCTTTTATCTGCATGTTTTGGTCATAGTTCAACAGTCTCTCCCCATGTCTTTCCCCATAACCCCTAGTCCTCTTCTGTTAGCTGTCAGAACCATGGTCTTTACTTACCTCTTGATTTTGCATATTCCTGATGGCATTGTCTGTGCTTGCTAGATTTGAATATGTGTGGAAGTATCACAGAACAATTAAGGTTGGAAGAGACCTCTGAGTCCATTTGGTCTTAACACTCTACCTAAGCAGGGCCATCCAGAGCAGGTTGTCTGGCAGCATCTTCAATAAGACACTTGAAAAACGTTGTGCCTGATCTGAAACTCAATGCACTCAATGGAAACATTTTCATGGCACCTCAGTTGATACAGGATCAGGCTTTTAGGAATTGTATATTAAAATTAAGTACGTACTGGAAAATTAAGAAAGCTGCAATGTTGTTTTCTTTCTTTCTTTCCTTTTTCTTTTTTTTTGGTTGTCGTATCAAAAAACCCCATATCTTGAAAATTAAGTTATTAAGACTTTTTCTGCCTTAAGACCAGTATCTAACATCTCACATCTAACATCTAACATATTACACTGAACACAACTGGTGTTCTGATGCTGCCTCTTCCATTTGGATTATACAGCTTGAACTTACTGTCATCGTGATCCCAGATTTCCTACCATATTAATGGGAATTTCACACAGGAACCTTCATATAGTCCAAGCGTTCTTGAATATATGTTTCACTGTAGTATTTTTGATAATGTAGTCCTTGATTTTAAAACTAATCAGGTAAATAAAAAAATGGTTTTATAAGAGCAAATACTGAGAATTAAATTCATATGTAAAGAAAATGCATCATATCCTGAACGTGAATTCTACCTAATCCCTTCTGCAATATATGGTAGTATTTTTCAGTTCTGTTTGCTGCCGTGACTTAACGAATTTAGTATTATCCTATCTCCAGTTTACTGTGCAGAATATTTCCTTTTCTTTAGCAATATTCTTGTAATTAAATGATCTAATAACAAGATAATCATACACAGACTGACCTAAAAATAACTTCTTCGATTTTACAAAAATGGCATCCCATGAAGTCTGAGTTTAATGAGCTGTGGCAGGAAATCTTTTCCCAGCACTCATACCCACAGCAGACAGGGTTACCCAAAAGCCTTTTTTGTTTTTCTAAAGGTCTCTTTCCAGTCTTTCCTTGCAGCCACATCTCTTTCCATTTAATAGTCTCATTCTGCAGTTCTGATATAACAGGTTGAAAACCAGTTTTGGATCGTGGGCTTTCTTTCTCTTGTGCATTCCTTCTTGGATGTCTCCTACTGTGATCTGAGCATCACTTGTAATTCTTATCAAAGGCTGCTGATGATTTTCTAGTCAAGAAGAAAATGATTTCTTCAATACCTTTGTTCACTCTGTGGTGGCTTCTGTCCCATCAGATAAAGGGTTCTTTCTTATCACTCTAAACAACAGTAATTCATAAACTCCAATTAAACTATGCAGATTTAAGGATATCTATAGCATAAACCATGATGTGAAAAGAAATGAAGCACATTGGTTTAGGAAGTGGTTTGTATTTTTCTTTGTAAATTGAAAGGAGCAGCAGGCACTTCTTGAGCTGGGCGGGCTGCAGCTCTTGGGGTCACCAGAATGCAGAGCAGTATGAGGGCAGCTGGAGGGCAGAGCTGAAAGTGTCAAACATGCTGAAAGCAGATTGCTTCTGTTGTCAATAGGAGTCACACCAGGTACCTGCTGTATAAAACAGCCTGCCAATTTTTTCAATAACAGAAAGCATAGCTAGTACTCAAGTGGGTAGCAAATAGCTCTAAGAGTGTAGATTTTTGCTTCAGTTGTCTGTTCTCAACTCTGATAGGAAGCGAGCATATGTTAAACTAAAAATGGCTTTGGAATCAGGTAATAATTTTTTGTACTTTGAAAAAAAAAAAGCAGCTCCATTTGCACATTTCACAGGTGCTGTTTTCCGTTTTGCACACAATGATTTTTACTGCAGAGTGTTTGGCTGTTTAAACAGCCTGTATGTTTTCAGGAAATTAAAGTTTCTGCTAATCTGTTTGAGTTCAGAGATTTAAAGTTGCTGTTGAAGCAGATTGGCATTTGATTTTCTGCAGATATATTGGTGATGTCCTTGTGGTTATGATTTCCATGTTCTGTACTGAAGTTAACTGTGGAATGGTATATTCCCAGAAATGATGCTGTTCGCTGTATTTCAGGATAGAGAGGTGCTGTGTGGTGGGATGCTGAATTCAGCAAACTTGGGGGGTCGTGGGATTGCTGCAGCACACTGTGCTTTAAAAACAAGCAGCTTGAGAGCTCTGCTGAGCCTCTGGCAGCGTGACAGCATAGCTTGTTCTTCCTTGCTCTTTAGGACACAGGTATTTGACAGCACATGCAAAACAGTATTGGTGACAGAGCAAGGTGGAAGCATTGTAGTGGTGCAGCATTTTTCTAAGCATAATCACACCACACAAACTCAGTGCTAAGTCCTTTAGGCATTTGCTTTGTGATTCTTAATAGCACGAAGGATAGAAAAACAGAAAATTCATCAGAAATTTCATGGAGGATGTGCACTCATGTAGAGAGGATTATGCTTCAGAGCAGAGGTAAAGAGATGGTACTGTCAAGTGCGTCATGCTCAGTATGCTTTTCCTCTGGATCAGATCATGTACATGAAATGGAAAATATACATCATAGTGAAGGAGGCAAATGAGAATTTACAATTCCTCTTTAATTATGAATAAATCAATAAAAACAATTTTTTTTTTTTCCCATGCCATGTGGCTGGTTTGGAAGGGAGGTTTTCATTAGATTAGCAGCGTTGGAATATTTGTACATCTTCCTATAGATCATGTTGTGAATGTCCATTAATGTGATTGTATACTATGGATACTACAAGTCTGCCCATACGTTCTTTGCTTTCAGTTTTTTGAAAAGATGTCTTGTTGATAATATATGGTCTCTGTATAATGTGATTGTTCTTCAATACTCTTCTTGACATCTCCTCATTAGCATATACTTCATACAATTTTCATGTGAAATTTTGCTGTTATCTTTCTAGTTTACTGCTGACACTTGATACATAAATCTTATTTGTGAAATTTGTCCTTCATTTCTCAGCTACAGCTAAGCAGCAAAGATCATCTGAAATAAATAAGTTTTTCTTGCCTTGTTTATCAACAGAGAACTACTATAGAATAGATAGAATGACTCTGTGCTGCCTTTCAAAACGTAAATATTAAAATAGTTTATTTGTCTTCCTTGATGGCTTGTTATACCTTTCTGCTGTAGGTCTGAACAGACACTGGAAGGAATATAGCCTTTCTCTCACACTGATTTTCTTCCTGAAGACTTCATACTCTATAAAAATGAACACTGCTGTCCTTTGTGGCACTCCTAGAAGAGGATAAGTACAATTGGGTCATCCAGGAGCAGTAGATGGACCATGACATTACCTATTCAAACAGTAGCCTGTGTGTGTTTGCCAGCAAATGCTCTCTGTGCACAACAACAAAACTACTGTTTTAGCTAGTTAAACAAAATCTGAGGACAGAATCTCTCGTGTAAAAGTTTCCTTAAGAAGATTAATTTATTTGTATGAATATTTATAAGAAGACCGAAAGAGATACAGGAAATCAACTGTAGGAATGCTCATTGTTAGAAGAAGAGTGCGTTATTAACTTAATGCACTAATCAGCAGGAGTATTTCAGAAGTGCTTTTCTTAGTACGCAACCAGACAGTGAGTGGCTGGAACAAGTGAGCGGAAGGGCTGTGTTCCTTACCAAAGAGGAGCTGCTGCTGCCTTTTGGCTTAGAGTTGTAGTATGGTGGGAATAAAATACAACTTAAAGGCACCAAACCAGTAAAGAATAAAAGTAGTCAGGGGTTTTGGTGGAGTTCTGAGACACTTTAGAAGATGGTGCTTGGGCAAGAAAATATCTGTTGCCATTTGTAGGGGAATATCGTGCCAGTAGTCCAAGTGGAGACTTGGTCTCAGGCTACTGTGTGTCAAAGCAGCATTATCTTCCCCTGACTGCTCTTCGGCCTCTGCCCTACTTCCCCTTAAAAGATGAAAAATCTCTTTTCCAATCAGGGTAGACAGTCATCTAATGCAGCTCCCCAGCTGTAGTGCTGCTGTCCTTTCTGATCTCACTTCAGTCAGGCTATAGCTCTTACCCTTCTTACCCACTGAGGTTCTTCACAGTCGTTCAGTCTTGCCTTCTCCTGCACTGCAGCCTGCTATTACCTCAGGAGTGTTGAATAACAAGGAGGAGCTTGCTCTTACATCTTGCAGCACGATTCCCACCATATGTCATCTTCAGGGACCAAGAAGCTATCACCTACCTGCAATACAAAGAGCAGAAACATGAATCAAGGGCCTGCAGATCTCTGCTCTGCCTTCCTGACTTCCAGTGCTTTTCTGCTGTGATGTTGGTGGATAGGGTGGGTTGGCTGAGTTAACTCCTTATGGCTGTTCTCTCTGACTGCCCCAGACTGCAATTGCAAGTTGGTGCCCAGCTGGAACAGCACTGATGGTTGTGCTCTTGAGGGCCCTACGGCTGCCAGTCAGCCAGCTGCTCACTTCTCCACTTCTTTGTGGTTTCTGTATCACTGATATGTTTGGGGCCTTTGGCAGGATCACAGAACAAACAGCAGCAGGTTTTTGTTTTTTTTTTTTCCTTCACCATGAGGACCAGCTCAGGTTGTGTTTATTATAGCAGGACTTGAAGCAGTATTCCTCGAGAGCCCTGTTTCTCCATTGTTTTCATATTTTTGAGGTCATCATCACAGGTGCAGAGCATTCTTCTCTAGCCCTGTTTCCTGGAGTCCTGCTGATAAGGGGGGAAAAAAAATGTACTCTCAAGTCTCTAGGATATGATCTTAGGAAGAAAAGCCAGAAGACCACAGCATGAGAAGCACAGGGGAAATTGTTCTTGGCCAACCTGATATCATCAATGGAGGCATTTAGAGCTGTATTGGATGAGGCCCTGGGCAGCCTGGTCTAGTGGGTGGCAACCCTGCCCCCAGCAGGGGAGTTGGAACTAGATGAACCTTAAGGTCCATTAAACCATTAAAAAATGGTTTTAAGTTGAGGGAGGAGAGATTTAGGTTGGATGTCAGGGGGAAATTCTTTACAGAGAGAGTGGTGAGGTACTGGAGCAGGCTGCACAGAGAGGTTGTGGTTGCCCCATCCTTGGAGGTGTTCAAGGCCAGATTGGATGGGGCCCTGAGCAGCCTGGTCTAGTATTAAGTGGAGAGGTTGGTGGCCCTGCGTGTGGCAGGGGAGTTGGAGATTCATGATCCTTGAGGTCCCTTCCAACCCTGGCCATTCTGTGATTCTGTGATTCTGTCCGTTCTAGCTTAAGCCATTCTGTGAATGACTGGTTGGTTAGATGAGAAGAGAGCTGTGGATGTTGACTTCAGCAAAACTTTTGAAACTCTTTCCTAACATCCTCATAGATAAGCTCAGGAAGTGTGGGATAGATGAGTGGACAGTGCAGTGAACTGAAAATTGTCTGACTGGCAAAGCTCTGAGGGCTATGCTGCCATACAGCAAGACCTGGACAGCATGCAGAGCTGGGCAGAGAGGAACACTATGAGGTTCAACAAGGGCAAAAAGGGTAGAGTCCTGCATCTCAGGAGAAATAACATGCATCAGTACGCGTTGGGGGCTGACCTGCTGGAAAGATGTTCTTTGGGGAACAACCTGAATGTCCTGGTGGGCAACAGGGTGACCATCAGCCAGCAGTGTGCCCTGGTGGCCAAGAAGGCCAATGGGATCCCTGGGTGCATTTAAAAAAGTGTGTCCAGCAGGTCAAGGGAGGTGATCTTCCTCGTTTACTCTGTCTTACTCTGCTCTACACATCATAGAGTCATAGAATGACTTGGGTTGAAAAGGACCACATTGATTGTCTAGTTACAACCCCCCTGCTATGTGCAGGGTCGCCAACCACCAGACCAGGCTGCCCAGAGCCACATCCAGCCTGGCCTTGAATGCCTTCAGGGATGGGGCATCCACAACCTCACCGGACAACCTGTTCCAGTGTGTCACCACCCTCTGTGTGAAAAACTTCCTCCTAGTATCTAACATAAACCTCCTGTCTTAGTTTAAAACCATTCCTCCTTATCCTATCACCATCAACCCATGTAAACAGTCATATTCTCTCCTGTTTATACACTCCCTTCAAATATTGGAAGGCCACAATGAGGTCTCCCCAGAGCCTTCCCTTCTTCAAGCTAAACAAGCCCAGTTCCCTCAACCTTTATACCAGAGGTACTCCAGCCATCTGATCATCTAGATCGTCTGGAGCACTGTGTCCAGTTCTGGGCTCCTCAGTTCAAGAGGGCCATAAAGATGATTGCGGCACTAATCTTAAGAAGAAAGGCTGGGGAAGAGAAGACTGAGAGGGGATCTTAACAATGTATAGAAATATCTCAAGGGAAGTGTAAGAGGACAGGGCCAGACTTCTTTCAGTGGTGCTCAGAGATGTGATAAGTGACAATGAGCACAAACAAACACAGAGTTCTGTCTGAATATGGGGACTTATTTTGTTTTGGGGTGAGCAATGACACAGGTTGCTCAGACCAGTTCTGGAGTTTCAGCCTCTGAAAATATTAGAAACCTGCCTGAGCGTGATCCCCAAGAGATGGAGCATCTCTATCTTCAGGTTGGGAACTGCCCCTTTTACTCCATTCATATGTTGTTAGCAGCTTAACTCCGTGAAATCATTTTGCCAACTTGCCACCCCCATTCTCACAGTGAAATGTTTGTTTCTTCTTAGTCATATTTTCCTATCGCCTTGTAAACTGATAAATGTATTTCATCAACATTTATATGGGATTTTCACTCACATCTCTTTACCAGATGTTGTCTAATATCAGATATGATGGTATTTAACTGCTGTGCAAGATGAGGATTCATATAAAGTTAGGTTATCTATTAAATTAGACTTTGAAGGACCTTGTCTACCCCCTCTTTGGCCTGATGTACTCACTTTGAGCTATTCTAACTGTAGCTATGCACTTTGCATGTGGACATGGAAAAAATGGTTGCAACCTGTCTTCAGTATTATTCCTGTTATCGTAGTCAAAAGGAGAATGAAAATTAGAGGCATACCAAAAAGTTTTTCTTAATGTCACAAAGCTTTGGACTGCTGCATATTATCATTGGTATGTTTGTGTTAAGTTTTTTTTTTTTTATGTTTGAAATTTGCTTCTGATGATTAAATGTATCCTAATATGAATCTGTCATTTAGCAAAAATGCATGTTAACTTTGAGCACTATAATTAGTTTTAGCAAATATTAGCAGTTGACAGATGAGATTATTTTTCTGTTTAAAAATAAGGATATGAATTTTGTAACCCTGTGTTAGTGCAACATTAGACTTAATTAGATGAAATTCCAGAAAGACTAATAGTAAATAGTGCTGAGCCCTGTCCGCTCTGGATTTTCAGCCAGTGCTGGAAGATTAAACCTGAAGTTGAAAATGGGGGGAAAAAAAAAATCCCACTTTTTTACTTAAAATAGCATTACCTACTGCTGTGTTGTCCTGGAATTTGACAAAAGCATGTTAATATGATAAGGAAAAGTGCTTCTGTAATTGGTAAACATGGAATCTTCAGTTAACACCAAGTTCAACGTAAGCATTTGAAAGATGTTATGCATGTTAGTCTTGGTGTGCTGTGTATAATTGCTCATTCTTTCCTCCAAGATAGCTCATTTATGTAATTTTCCAATAATCTTAGGTCATTCTCTTTAAAGGATTTAGCTCTGCTCTCTTTGAAAGCAATGGCAGAACCCCTACCGATTTTGACATTAAAATCTAAAAGTCTGTACCAGCTTGTGTGCCTTTTTGTTCTAAGAATTTACAGTGTTGAAGTGTTGATCCTTGGAGGTTTCAACATGATATATTTTGGCTAAAGAATAACTTCTCATGCAGTTTGCCCTCTGCCAGGATGGCAAGATGCTGTAACACAGTAATTCTTATGAAAACTTCTTTCTCAAGAAAAACCCCACTATAAATGAAAGTATAACTTATAACTTAATTGAGATGACATGATTTACTTTACTGGATAACTCTTCAGACATTTTAACCCATTATTTTTGTACATTTCTCTTTTGTTACCTTCTCAGGTGTCCCTCAATACCTGAAATAAAATACAATTACTGTGGCATTTCCAAGAAAAGAATATTAGAATAGTTACTTCATTTGAATGCTAGTAAAGTGATTACTAACTGTTCATTTGAGAGCAAACAAATGAACCTTCTGCTTATTATAAACAGCCAGCCATTCCAGTAGGAAAAGAAATGCATTATTAAGAGTAGATTCCACAGGTTTTCAAATCACTGAATCAAATACATTGTTAAGTACCTTGTTATAAAATCAGATAACTGGGTTCTAGGAGTCAAAATTGAGATATTGTGCTCATTTTTACTGCTGCTCTAGTAGTATGTGCAGTAGCTGTTCAAAGCTTACTCTTTGTTCTTTTGTAAATCAGCTGCTGGCTGAGTTGAGGAGTATTGTCTTTTATTTCCCCCCCCCACCCCCCCCACACACATCACAAAATCATAGGCGTTGGAAAGGGAAAACTGGAGATCATCTAGTACAACCCCTCTGCCAAAGCAGATTTCCTGCAATAGGTTGCACAGGTAAGCATCCAGGAAGTTTTTGAGTATCTCTAGAGAAGGAGATGTCAGAGCCTCTCTAGCCTAGCTTCTTCCAGTGCTGTCACTGTCAAAGTAAAGAAGATTTTCCTCATATTTAGGTGAAACTTACTGTATTTCAGCTTGTGCCCCTTGCACTGTTGCTGGGTATGACCGGAAAGAGTCCGGCCCAACCTCTTGACACCTGATCTTTTATAAGTGTTGATAAAATCTCCTCTGTTTTCTCTTCCCCAGGCTAAACGGCCCCAGGACTCTCAACCTATCCTCATAAAGGAGATGCTCCAGGCCCCTAATCATCTTTGTAGCTCACCTCTGTACTCTCTCTGAGAGTTCTCTTGAAATGAGGAACCCAGAACTGGACACAGTGCTCCAGATGTGTAGAGCAGAGTAGGGCAGATTAGACGAGGAAGATCACCTCCCTTGACCTGCTGGACACACTTTTTTAAATGCACCCAGGGATCCCATTGGCCTTCTTGGCCACCAGGGCACACTGCTGGCTGATGGTCACCCTGTTGCCCACCAGGACATTCAGGTTGTTCCCCAAAGAACATCTTTCCAGCAGGTCAGCCCCCAACGCGTACTGATGCATGTTATTTCTCCTGAGATGCAGGACTCTACCCTTTTTGCCCTTGTTGAACCTCATAGTGTTCCTCTCTGCCCAGCTCTGCATGCTGTCCAGGTCTTGCTGTATGGCAGCACAGGTTTCTAGTGAATCAGCTGCTCCTCCCAGCTTCATATCATCAACGGACTTGCTGAGAGTGCTCTCTTATCCCTTCAAACAACTCGCTGATGAAGATGTTAAACAAGACCAGATTAGTCCCAGTACTGACGAGCCCTGGGGAAGGCTGCTAGCTACAGGTCTCCAAGTAGACTCTGAGCTGCTGATCACAACCATCCGAGTTCTGCCAGTCAGACAGTTCTCAGTCCACCCCACTGTTCGAAATGCAAAAGTTTGGTCTGAATATCTTACTTATTTCTGTTCTGCTGAAGTGATTATCAAGGCAACTTGTATTTGTAGGCTACACCAATTTTCCATGTTCTCAGCATTGTTCTTGGTCTACATTTGGGGCATCCTCTCTTTTCTTTCTGGCATCTCAATTATGATTGATCCATTGGCCACATGGTAAAAATGGGGAACTTTCTTGTACTGGGATATGGTTTTTTTCCACCACTGTTCAGAATGTCTTGATTTGTAACCTTACTGACTTCTTCGATTTTAACCTTAGATGATTATGTTACAGTTAGGTTGTTTACAGTTTCCTCTGTATTGCTTGGCCATTTCTAGAAGTTGGTGCATTTAGTGGTCTTCTTTCTTCTATTAAACAGCTTCTTTATGTTACCCCTCTCATTCTTTCTCTACATCTACTATTAGCTGTCAAATTCTTGTCGTCTCCTACTTCATTTTCTACTTAGTTTGATGTGATAAGTTAACTTTATTATGTTAATGCTATCTGAAGTAAATTCTCATCTCCATCTTATTCACTAAGTTTATCTGCTTGTTTATATCGTCTTCAAGCTGTATCATGATATCCTATGTCATGTGTTTGGTTTATCATTCTCATGAGCTCAGTCTCTTGACTGGTCTCTTGGGTCAGAATGATAAATTTCCCAAAGTGTCAGTGTAGACAAGGAAGAATAGGAAATAAATAAGCATGGCCATCAGAGACTGCGGAAGATACAGGATCAGCGCTTGTCCTAGCTGCCTGTAGTCATGCACGCTTTGAAGGATCTGGCAACAATGGGCAACAGTGTTATTAAAAGTGAGATTTCTTTTTCCACTCTTTGTACCCTTTCCATCTCTATTTCTCCTTTGTGCTTCGTTCATGAGAAAAAACTGGGAACCAAGTACGCATTAACATTGAGCTGAATAACGTGAAGAATGGAGAACACGCAGGCTTTGAAAAAGAAGGGGTTTTGGTTTTGTATGTGGCATGAGTTGCGAAGCAGGAAAATGGAGAGTTCAGAAAATAGTTCTTTAGTAGCTTTGTGCCTAATTTTAGTCTTTGGTTTTAAGATTATATAATTTAAAAATTCTATATTTTTTGTCATTTTCAGTACAATGAGAGCTGTCCAATATTCATCTTATATCTACAAAACTCAGTATCTTGTGATTCAGCTAAGAGTTATTCTTTTCTTGTTCTTTAACAGTTGCATGTGGTTCGCCATATAAAAATGTATTTTACTCAGCGTATTTTGCACTGTTGAATATAGCTTACTTTAAAAAAAAGAAATATCTAATATTTAACAGCATTCTCCCATTTGCTCCCATTTTTTTTTTCTTTCTTTTGTGATTTCTGTGTTGACATTTCAATTACTTTATTTGACTGTTTCAGAAATACTTGTAAAAACCTGCTTATCACCTGTTTAGTAACAGCACTGGCTATTTTATTAGTTACAGTTAGTCCATAAGAATGATTTAAGGAGTCACTTAGGAAGTTGGATTTTTATTTTGTTTCAACACAATTTCTTCTTTCTTTTTATTGTGAAGGTACCCTTAGAGATATGGCATGTGATCTTTATTTCCTTTTATTTAAATTCAGCGTTAGACTTGCTAATAAATCTGAGAATCCTGAATTAAGAGCAAGAAATCTTTGTTGTGTGAAAATGAAACATATCAAATCTGAGTATAGAATCCTCATTGGCTAGTATTGTATTCTGTTATGTCACCAGCCTTTTCCGTATCTTCAACAGCAATCCTTCTATTTTTTCAGAACACACAGCAGAAGTTTTCTCCAAGTTTTCCCCAAGATAACAAATGTCCACCCCATTGATATGGTACCCTAAAAGCCTCATCCTGTCACTTCCTTCTTTAGCTCTTTTTGCTGTTGTAGATAATGTTTCCTAAATTAGAATCGTGTTGTTTGATTAAGGAACTTCTAGAGTGATCTAAATGCAGCCTAAAGATGTTTATGTTGGGTGTGGAAGCAAATACAATTTCTCACTTTTCTTCTTCAGTAAGGATTTGATCGAGTAATGGAAGAAAAGAAGGAAGAGCCCATACTAAAAAAAAAAAAAAAAAAAGTGAAATGGAAATGGAAGAAAGTGTGCAAAGATTGGAAGAAAAGAAAAGAAAATGTCTAGTTATCTAGGTGTCATCCATACTCTGCCTGATTAGATGTGGTTTCTTGATGCCATCTATGGAGCAGACCTCACATACATGTTGTGGGCCGATTCACTCAGAAGTTTATATGGAAGCACTGCTTTGTTTTGTTCCGCTGTGATGCACGTGGAGAAAAGTACTGTATAGTGTGCTTCTTGCTAAGTATCTACATCTGTTATGGCTCATCTCTTGCTTCCTGATAAACATACAACTACCAGATGTTATCTGAAGGGGATGTTGTTGGCAACTGGATGGCATGGTCAAGGACTGTTTGCTAAAGCAATGTGATCTGTCAAAATATATAAGCAATGTTAATTGCATTCTTTTTTTTCTTTTTTCTTTTTTTTTTATCCGTTACAGCATTGCAGTCTAAAACCCATTAGGAACAGATTGAAATTGTAACATATGAAAGGATATTGCAAGCTTTGTTTCATTGAATGAAAATGGCATAAACAGGGAGCATCTGTCATGTTTTTAAACCCAACAGTTTTGGTGTTTTTCTCATTATTCAAATTGCCTTTAGATAGTCCTATGTTTTCCTATCATATTTTGCAGCTATATTGAAAGTATAAAATACTGAGATGCTAAAAAAAATAATTAGATGTTCAGTTGTTTGTGATGTCAGGAGGCATTAAGAATAACCAAATATTTACATGATGTGAAACCATATATTATGCCAGATCTCAGCAGTAATACCTTATTCTAAGCAGTTTTTATGTTTCCTGGGTTATTCTACAAAAAATAGGTGCTTTCTCTAAGACAAGCCTTGAGCCTTGGAGTTTGAGTTAGAGAAGCAGTGTATACTCTTGAGCTGACAATCCGTAAAAGTGCGTTCATCTTAAGACAAGCAGCTTTCCTAGCGATTGCTGTCCTATTTTTAAATTCTAATTTAAAAAAATCTGTTATTTCAATGAATGCTGACTTGCACATAGCATAACATTGGCTGCTTGCTTTCTGTAGAGAGAGGTGGCAAGGAATTTTTCTGGAAGGGCTAAATGTACCTTGTCTTTTGACCTTGATTCTCTATTTTGGGTAAGCTGGACAAAATCAATTACATCAATATTCAGTATCTGAACATCAGGTGTGGTACCAGCTCAGTCTTTGTACCCTAGTTTAAGAACGCTTGTGCCTCTCTCTATACTGTGTATACATTTTCAATCCAGTGTTTGTGTTACCTAGTGAACAGAGAAAGCACTTTTACAACACAGTTTCTACAAATGAAATGCTTGCATATCCTTGGTGGTTAGGTTTTAACTGTCATTTTTGCCTTTTTTTTTTTTTTTTTTTAACTTTTCTGCATGATTCCTGAACTTCAGTCAGGGGAAAATGTCTAATGCAATTACTATCCTTCTTTTGAATTAAGAAAAATGGTATAATTTGCTTTGTAAAATCAAGCGATTTGTAAAATGGCACAAATTGCTTTGCAGCAACAACAACAAAATAAAAATCCTCCTTTGGATTCATCTCAAACCTTAAATCTTTACTTTTTTGTTCTCACGCCTGAAATCTTCATTTACAAATGGACATCCACCAATATGAGTGCTACAATTTCTTCTTTCTCTGTTCTTTCTCAGCTTTCCAGCCTAGCTGGAAGGTACGTATTTATTATTCCTATGCTAGCTTCTGTTTATGTCGTTTAGCTGCCACTTTTCAAGGTGCATCACATCTGCACTTGTATATACATCTTTGTTTCATTCCTTCTAGTTCTCCATTTCATTCTCTTTACTCTGCCTAAGTGCTTTCTGCTCTACCATTTCTTTGGGATCTTTGCTCCTTCCACATTTTTGTGTTGCTTTAATTCTGTTGTTCAGCTTGTGCCAGAGCTTCCTGCTCACAGCAATATACAATGTTGTTTTTTTGCCATTTAAAATGTTATGTATTTTGCAAAGCCCACTGATGATAACTAGCCATGTAGTGATCTAGTAAAACATTGTTTTTATATTATTTATTTCTTTCTGTGTTAAAAGAAACAATTTAACTCAGCCAAGCACATGAAGTTTGAAAATGAAAGGTCTTTTGAGGTAGCTGGATGCTGAGTGTCACATTTTGGGAATGAGATAAAATCAACACCTGTCTTCCATTCACCTGCAGGCTGTCATTCACACTTGAGCAGCTGACCTTGTATTTTTGGCGCAAGGGCTCATGGAGGAGTGGCCCCAGTGCCCCTTTGCAGGTGGGTAGGGCATGTCCAATGGATCTGTTCTGTTTAAATATGCAATGACAAGATGCAGACCCCAGCCATGGTGTAGCACTGCAGCTCCTTGTGTCAAGCAACCCCTTGTACCCCTAAGACATTCTAGGAGTGGGCAGCAGGGCTGTGTTCCCAATTATTCTGATGCAAATATGAACAGTTTGATGCAGATGTGAAGTCAACATTGTGACGATGCTGAAGAACCTGTCCCGTACCTTCATCCTCTCCATATGTGACCATGCTTCTCTTCTGTTTCTTATGGGATGGAGCACGCAGTCTAACCTGTCACAAAAATGCTACTATATAAATACTACTACATTTCACCATCCTAAATTGTTGCTATGGTGATTCCATTGATAAATATAGAATGGTTTGGATTGGAAGGGACATTTAAGATCACCTAGTTCTGAGCCCCTGCTCTAGGCAGGGACACCTCCCACTAGATTAGGTTGCTCAAAGCCCCATCCAGCCTGGCCTTGAATGCTTCCAGGGAGGGGGCATCCACAACCTTTCAGGGCAACCTGTTCCAGTGTCTCGTCACCCTCACAATAAGAATTTATCCCTGGTATCTAGACTAAATCTACCCTCTTGCAGTTTAAAATCCTTTCCCCCTCATTCTACTGCTACATTCCCTTATAAAAAGTCCCTTCCTAGATCTCCTGTAGGCTGCTTCAGGTACAGAGAGGCTGCTGTAAGATCCACCCCTGGAACCTTCTCTTCTCCAGGCTGAAGAGCCCCAGCTCTCTCAGCTTGTCCTCATAGAGGAGATGCTCCAGCCCTCTGATAATTTTTGTGGCCCTCCGCTGGACCTGCTCCAACAGCTCCGTGTCCTTCTTGTGTTGGGGGCACCAGAACTGGACGCAGTACTCCAGGTGGAGTCTCATAAGAGCAGAGCAGAGGGGCAGAATCACTTTCCTCAACCTCCTAGTCACTTGATGCAACTTCTCTTGATGCAACTGAAGATATGGTTGGCCTTCCTGGCTGCAAGTGCGCATTGCACATATATATTACAATGTGAAATTAGGTAGATTCAATACTTATTTTTTCTTTTTCTTTTTGCCTTGTCAGCTTCACTCCAGCATCAGAAGTATTTCTTCTTCCTCTTAACTTTGTCTACAGAAAACCACTTTGTCTCATTCACTAGTGCTTACCCTGAGCCTTCCTGCTCCCGTCATGCTACTGGACATGACTGTCTGTCTGTCTCTCTGTCTGACAGTGCCTCCAGAGATGAACCTGACAGCTGTGCTTCTGCCAAAAAGTATTGCTCAAAGGGCTTTTTGTCAGATGATGTGAAGCTTGCTCATGAACTATGACTAACATTGCCTCTTAAAACAATGGGTATGTTTATTTTATGAGCCATATGGCCCAAACTGGCCTACTGTTATATAGGTGTGAAAGAAAGATGGGATAAATGTAATTACTTCTGAGCGCTGAGTTCTACAATAAAAAGTTTCTGTGGTAATGTAATTACTGGATCATGATTTATGTACTGTATCCCTACTTCCTCAGGTTATTTCTGTTTTTATTTTTGAAAAAACAATGGTTTCAGGAAAAAAAAAATCTAGCCCTAAATAATTAGGTTCTACCGAACTATTGAAATAGTTCTCTGAAATAGTTCTACTGAACTATTGTTGTGCATATTATACCTAAAAGTAAATTTGAAATATGTGGCTGTTAGAAGCAAAGAGATTTCACCTGAGGGTTTTGCTGATGGATCACTGGAAGCTCGTGAATATGCATCTTTCCGTTCTTCTGGGGTCCCTGCAGAATACTTAATAGAATCTGAATTAGTAATCCTGACTAATGAGATAGACCCTTTGTAGTCCCTTCAAAACTTGATAGCTGTTAAAAATGCTACATGTACAAAACAGTAGGTAAGAACCTTTCAGATGAATAAAAGATGTAAATATAGTTGGGTTATCAGTTTCCCTTTATTAGAGATTTCACTCAGTGCCGTGGTGATTGTGGTAGGCATGACTCACGGTAATCAAAGTTAGATTCTCTCGGAGCACCATTTTCTTAAAATTATGATTTGATTAAAAGAAAAATGTTTTGCTGTAGTTCTACTGTGGGCTTCTTGAAGAAGTAATAAGCAAATTGTGAGGTGACTGCTCTTGGGAAGTAATGCAGGGATTGTACTTGGGGGGTGCTGCAGCTCGGGTGTTTTGAACACAATGCAGGTCTGCCTTTGTGTGCCCTTAATCTGTAGCAGGGTAATGCGTCAGAATGCATTGACTTGGTATGCTGAGGTCTGATAGATAATTTTGTGGACTTGTTCTTAGCAGAGCCTATTTTATATTTAAACGTGACGCATCTTAGGCATTTTTCTTACAATTAGTGATTACGGATTAGATCAGATAAGATTAGATAACATACACATTCATCATGTGAACCATGCAGAGCCTGCAGTTTCTTTCTTCGGACATAAAATATTCAATATGAGAAAAAAATGCAGTGTAATACAAAGCAGTGATAAAATGAGCATATCAGGGAATATACACCCAAGCACATTTCTCTGACCAGTTTAGACGAACCCATGCACCAACCAAAGAGAATCTGAAGATGGCTGTGAGCTCTGTCCTGATTTTTACCTTACAACAAACTGACAAAATGATATGTGATGCTAAAAGGTGGTTATTTTTGGTAACCTGTATCGATTTCCTATTCACACAGCAACTGGTGGCAACTAAAAATAGTCCCGTTTTAGTACCAGTTAGGAATCTGCTCACATTTGGCAGACGACTGACATGCAGGAGTAAAAATTTAAGACCCCTTGTTCTGCGTTTTCATTCAAGCCTGCTCATCAAGCTTAGTTTGCTGCCGTTTGAAAGCTATCGAAAAGCCATTAACGGGCAGGACTGCGAGAGCCGCAGTGCAGCAGCACACCTCAGCGCTGGGAGAATGTGGCTGCAAGTGCACGCCAATTAAATCTTGCTATTCCTGGGCATGTGGGATTGGGAGCGGTGTCAGTCAACCGCTCTACAATAGCACGTGCAGCGGTCGTGGTTCAAGGCACACACAGGTCTGTCGGAACTCCGGCAGCCGGCTGAGGATGGCCTGGGAGCCTCTGCGGGATCCTGGAACAGAACCTGCGCTGAATAATGTATTCTGAGGTATACTGGATACCTGAGGAGGGAAGGGCTCTAAATAATGCATTTTCCGGGCACGACAGTTGTAGCAGAAGTGGATGCTGAAACCTGTAGTGAGACTGCAGCCTGAGATGAAAGAATGTCTCATTACCATTTTATCAAATGCTGTAAGTAACAAAATGGTTGTTTTGATTATAAAGCTGCCTTTTTATTTTGCGAGGTGTGTCTTTTCAATGCGTATGCAAAAAGTCGGAGGCAGATGCTGCATGATGTCAACGTGGTAGTCGGGAAGGGGAGCTGTTACTTTGCATGTGAATATGAGGGCAGAGCAGTGGTGCTTTTTCTCTTCTGTTCAGAGGGGCAACTTCATTGTGTGTGATGCAGCTCTCGTTCTGAACTTCATGCTGATTAGCTCTTTAAACTTTTTAAAATTAATTACTGACGGAAATAATAGCAGAAAGGAAGAAGCCTGTCATACATAGCTGTAATGTTAAAGATGCCTGTAAAGATGCTCTTACACTTTGCAAGGGTGATACAAATGAGGATAGCTTTGTAATTAATCTCTTCTTCTCTTGTATATTAATCCTTTCTTTCTCCCTCTTACTGAATATTTACCTATTTGGTGGAACAGACTTTAAAATAAAAATGAACTTTTAACCTTGAATCATGCAAGCTATCTCCTTAAAGCGTGAAGCTGGAATGTGTGCTAAATGTATTGATTTAATGCAGAGCAAATTCCTAGCAGCTTTTTTCTTTTTCTTTTTTTTTTTTTTTTTTTTTTTTTTTTAATCTGCTTTTCAAGACTGTGCTTGTCCTGCTAAGCTGGATCTTTTTCCAGCTTTTTGGTTTTGATCCAGTCCTTGAATGGAAGTTGCCATTTGAACATTGTACTAATGACTTATCATTTAGATATGTTTTTGACTGCCAGAAGGAGTTCATTATCTGCGAGTATTTTTTACTGCAGGACTTGGAAAACTTCAGACCTCTTGGGTTTGTCACATTTTTTTTAAGCTAACAAATGGCAGATTGCTGTAAAAGCTTTTTTCCCCCCACAATGTGGTCTTTGATGATGTAAATGTACCAAGGTCATTTCTGAAACTGTTTTTAAAATACTGTATTACAGTTAAGAAGCCAATAATGAGTCTCTTTGATGTTTTCTTATGAAATCAAGGTGCCCTGGAAATATTTTTGGAATTCAAGGGGAAATGAATTACACGGGTTTCCTCCTGTCTGGTTTCAGTGCGACGTGTGCAGGGAGTACTGATGGGAGTTCCAAGCCCAAATTCCCTGTTCATGCTGAGAAGCCAGATTGGTTTTACAGCCTAGTTCTAAAGGCACATTCTAAGAATAAGTCTTTGAGCCTGTCATGAGACTTGAGAAATGCAAATGGGGAATTTGCAGCATAATGTCTTGAAGATGTCAGAAAAGTATTATTCTGTCTCTTTGGTGTTGCTTTCTTATAGTGAGAGTGTAGTGACTGCATGTGGGCATGTGTGTTCAATGGCATGTTATGTGTGTGTAACTCTATAATGATACCACAGGTTCTTGAAGGGGAAAGAGATGAGAATCACTGTGAGTTTTTCATTAAAAAAAAAAAAAAAAAAAGCCAGTGATGATTACTTGCAATGTTCTCTGCATTGGTTAGAGGGCAGGGATGAAAGACTTATGTACAGCAGAGGGAAAGGTGATTGTACAACTCAGTCTTCACAATATTGTTTATTTCCACTTCTCCCAGTTCAAGATTTCGTAGTGAGGGGTTTCTCACTAAATCAATATATTTCACCATGCAGTATTTCTCCTTCCAAATAGCATGCTTTAGAAGGGGGGCTGGCTGGAGGACTTTTTACTGCCTGTGCTTCTCTGTACAGAATTAGCCAATTTGCTTCCACCACCACTTGTAATTAGTGAAGGAGAAACCCGCATTAGTGTTCCTCCTCAAGCCTTCCCATTTGACTTCACATGCTACTAACTCCTACTGATGCTTGTGTTCAGTGGAGTGCCAAATATGTGTCAGGGCTGACCTTTGGCGGTAGCATCAGTGACGCTCTGAGATCTGCTGAGGGCACCCGAACCTTGTGGGTCATTGAATGAGTCTTCACACCCCCATTTTGTGTTTAGTCCATTTCACTGGTGATTTCTGTGTCAGAGGAAAAGACATTGAACAGAGGACACGTGTTTGCAGAGACTACTGTCTCTAGGTCTGTTTTAGGGGGGAGGATATCTAAAAGCTAGAAACTAATGGCACTTGAAAGCTGGTATTTTATGAACTGTAGTGGTATCTGCCTGGCTTTTGTGTGTGTCTGCACATTGTGTTTTGATCTCCGTGGACAGGAATGTGGAGATCTGAACTGAGAAGGTCTATATGTATTCTTCTAGTGCTGAAGTTCAGTTTTATATTTTCTTCATTGCACTGCTCCCAATGGGACACTGTGGAAATGAGATGTACTGTCACCATCTTGTCATAGCAACTCCCAGGTTGTAAGCAACCTGGGCAGTCTGCCCTCCTGCCCACTTTGGCAAGGCGTGTGGTCACACCAGCAACGTATGCCATTGTGGCATCTTCAAGCAGCACAAGCAGCATTTCAAATGCAAGCAGTGTGCACCTGTCTGGTCAAGCAGCTCATGTTGTCACTGCTGGTGTCCATATCCCTTTGGGGCCTAGAATCGTCAACACTGGGAGCTGGCAGTCTTGCCAGTCTCCTTGGCAATTAGCTTAGAGCTCAGTGGTACGTAGGAGAGTACCACATGGTATCTGCCAGCTGCAGGGTACCATTTTATCTCAGTGATTTGTGTGACAGACTGTGCAAATGAATGTTAGTTTGCAAATTAGATGGCACCTTCCTGCTAACTTCTCTCCCCAGTATATCTGGCTATGACATTAACGTCATCATTTATATGTTATGGCTCCTAGGCTCTGGATTTCTTCTAAGGGATCTCCAAAGGTAATAAGGAAAACACTGCTTTTGTCAGGAGGCTTGAATTAATTGTTCAAGAGTCTGATTCCCACTGTAAATGTGATCAAACCTGAGCATCAGAATCTACTTCTATTGGTTCTGAGATTCCTTTTACCTCCTTTGTAGGCATTACAAAAAATTAAATTGTGTTCTGTTAAAGTCCAGTACTTAGAGTTCAAGGCTGGAGTTATTAACTGGATGCTTATTGATGAATTTAGTTCAGATCATGATACAAGATAAAAGGCGAGTCTTACAAATCTCCTCAACATCCAATCCATATTAACCCCAGCACTTGAATATATGGTCAAGGATATGTCTGTGGAGAAAATTGCTTAGAGTAGAAGATGCTGTGGAAGATTTGGCCTTTAAATGTTGTTCTGTCTTCGAAGGATAACCCGTACTGATTTATTCCTTCTTTTCACTGCTACCTAATGTAGCATTTAAAAAATCCATATACTAGTGTCATGTTTTTTCTTACATAAAAAAAATAAAATAGTCTTGACTTTTGTCTGCAGTGCCAGAGACCTTAATCATGTACTTTGTCTTGAAAGGCCAAAGCTAGCAGTAATAGGGATGTCATCTTGAATATTTTTCATACTAATTCACAGAATATTCAGTAATAAAATTATCATGGTATTTATGAATAAAAGAGTAAATTCTTTGAATTGTTCTTATGATTTCCATTTTATTTAATTTCACCCCCACTTTTTCATAGCTAGCCATTTCAATATATTTTCTGTTTCAGTAAAGTTATTAACTGCTAGAACTCAGCACAGTTGGATGAGCATTTTAACCATGGCTTTGTCAGTTTCCTTTTCACCAGGGTTGTAGATAGGCTGAATTAGCACACTCCATGGTATTTTCAAGGAAAGAGGTGTTTCGTCCCAAGTTCTTGCTTAGCACTTTGAATTCAGTCTGGGTTCTTTTGCTAAGTAATTCAGCCCTTCTCACTTCACTCAGAGTCTTCTATGGCTCCAGTTTTGTGCCGCAGCAATAGATCTGCCTGAACTGTATGCATCTTGGAAAAGGGTCAGGGAAGATGTTATGTGATACATTAGTTTTAGTTTACAGATAATGGGGACTAGAACTTGATTCTCCCATGGATGAAGAGGCAGTGCAGGGAGAGAAACACGTGATACATTCATGTCAGCTTTCTTACATTGAGGCATTCTGTGGAGATTCCATCTTTGTTCAGTGTGGTGAAGTTCCATAGCTTAGACTGATTAAGAAAGGGAGCCTGAAAAGAAGAACTGGGAGTCCCCTAAAAGAGAAAGAAAAACGCTTGCCCTTGTGGCAGTGAGTTCAGAATGTGTGGTGACCTAAGTAAAGATGACACATGGGTGCTCTGTCACACTATGCCTTTACTGAAGTGAGAAAACTGCTGAAGTCTTCAAAGTATTTTCTTCTTTCCATCCTTCTGTTCCAGGGTTAAGCTGGACATGATGTTAACTTTTGTAGTGCATTTTATGATGTCCCGGGGAATTCTCATGCCCTCTGGTTATATGCAGAATCTAATGCCAATAAGAAGCTCAAGATAAAAAGAAGTAGAATTTATGATGGTAAGAGGAAGATGTGCTTATAGAAGCAATATGTCTATACTGGCCCTTATTCAACAGCCCTCTCTTTAGCTGAAGATGGTGTTTCATGGTGGTGTCAGCTTAGTAACATGTGGCTGCAGGGAAACATTTCTTTTCCTTGTATATGCTTATGGTTAATGCTTATAGGCTTAAGATTAAGCTTATTATTGAATTGAGATGTCTAGGACAACTGCTTAAAATGAAATTGGAAGAAAGAGATGAGGGTCATCTTCCCTGGGAATCCAGAGAGAGAAAGGGAGGATCAGTTGTGTGTGCCTGACCATTGATTGCAAGGAGATAAGGTCTTGCAGTACTTATTTATTTATACCCTTGAGATCCTGCATTCATGTGATGCTGACCAAACTTCAATTTTATTTTTTTAATTTGAGTTAATTTTATACCTAAATATGAAAAACTTAGAAATCTGGATGATGTGAAAGAAGTAAAAAGTACCTTTAATATCTGTATAGAGACATGGGAAGTAATATTTAGAAAAATGTACTTTGGGCTGATAAGTAGCCCAATTATCTTTGTGCTTTTGTAATACTGGTGATTTAATAATTTGTCAAGTATACTTCCAACAGGATAAAATGTTCCTAATGGTAGCAACTCATTTGGGGATTTTAAGTAGAAGATTGAATATAAATTGTTTTTTTGAAGAATACAGTTTGAAGTAACAGAGAAGCAATTTTAACCTGAACAATTGAAAGCTACATTAGGCCAATATTATACAAAACTAAGAATAGGTTCTATTTATAATATTCTTCAAGAATATTACAGTCATCCCCAAAATAATTTCTACTTGAACATTTAGTTTCCCACTATAAAAAATCTGCCAAGAGGGAGAAGCATCAGCATTTTCTGTAAAAAATTTTATTGTGAACTTGTAAGGAAATTGCAAGGAAATCTCTTACATTTTTGGTACCTGGGCTGCTTATGTTCCTATAATGTAGTGGTTCTGCAGACCGGGAAGATAAATAACCATCCTGAAAAGAAGATGAAAGAAGATTGCAAAGGTCAAAGTATCATATTTTCTCACCATACTGCACAGCGTGCATGAAAACTCAGAATTCTAATGCTACAATTTCGAGATGATTACTGCAAGAATAAAGGTGAGCAAAAAATAACCAAATGTCTATTTCCACACATGAAGTTGTAGCAGTATCTCCACTTTTCCTTACAAAATTTGTGAGAACTTTGAGGGCTCAGGAACTTATTTTCATTCCTGAAGTAAATTCTTGCTCCAAATCATCATAGTACCTTTTCGTTCTCATTTCAGACAAATTACTAGACTGTACTGTGGGATATTTTGCACAGTTTGTAAATTGTTAAACCTAACAGAAAGTATAGATAATAAAATAAATGCAGGCATTTCCACCATACAAACATAAAACAAATAAAACTCTAAGTTAATGTAACTAGAATTTGTTCTTAAGCAAATTAAAATCAATTAAGTCAATGGGAGTTTTGGGTTGGAGTTGTCCTAATGCAAATTTTATGATATATCTTGGAGGAGCATATCACCAACATTAGTAGATTAGGATACAATTAATACTAAATATAGTATCATAGAAAGTGTATTTTTCATTTGTTTAATTTGAAGCAACTGCCTTCATTGGAAACAGCAGCATACCTGATAAAAAAGGTCTTTGAATTCTAGTGTTTTGATTGCTGGATTCACTCTCCGATAACAGATGACATGGGTCAGTCTGTTGAAATCAGGAAAAACACAAATAATACTCCAGTGTCATTCTTGTTTGCTGAAGTAAGCTGTCTGTGACAAGTTTCCACATTTGTAAAGTGTTGCAGAGAGCTGGCACGTAGTCCATTTTAATCTGTTTTTACCCTCTAAGAAGGGAGCTGGCAAGGCGTATGGACAGGAGGGCATGGCACGTGAGCATGTAATTTATTAGGATGTTTTTGTCCAGGTAGAATCCAGACATTCCTGTCAGGTTTCAACTTGGTAGTGTGCTTGCCTGTACTTCTCAGTTGACTGTAAAGCAGAAAATATTATTCTTGGGAAGAAGGAAAACTTGGGATCTGACTTCTCATCCTGAATGTTTTTCTATGCAGTGAGACTTTTCAGAAGAAATTGAAGTCGTATTCTGGGAGTGTAGACAGATGATAGATCTAGGCCATAGCACCCCAGTCTGATGGAATTCCTGCTGTGGGAAATTTGAGGCAAATCCTGTTACGAAGCATGGCATATGAAATATATATGAAACCTTGTAAAAACTTCTATTGAAAGTGGAACAGTCTATTAAGGTCATTCTTGAAAGCTAATCAATGGATTTGGTTCCTGCACGAGAAATCAAACCTATACAAAGGCTTTTCCTAGAGAAGTTTTGTAAATGTTGCATCTAAGCTGAGGATAAGGAAGAATGGAGGCAGGCATGCAGATTTTTTTCCCGTTTTTGTTCAGTCTTTGTGGAGGGGATTGTATTGTTGTATTGTTTTGTTGTCTGTAGGTAGGTTACTGCAGGAGGTGCTTTGGAAGCATGTGGAATCCCTTGCCCGGTACTCTTATGTGAAAGAGGAGAAAACATATATTAAGATTGCAGGTGAAGTGTATGCCTCGCTCTTTGGGTGATTTACTTTGCTTACAGTCATTTTATTTAATGAGTTGTGTTACTAATGTTAGTTATGGTAGTGGTATGTATAAATCTTATAAATGTTTATGAAAATGAAACTCAAAGCAATCTAAATGGTAAACTTCCTCCTGATGACTAACAAATATATAGATGCACTGTGTCTTTGAGAGACATTATTTCTGTCTTGTAGTAATGTTGGAGCTGCAATAATAATGTGATTTCTATCTCGAATTTTTGAATAGCTTTGAAGCTTTGTATATTTGTTTTTTTTTTCTTTTTTGTAAGTGAAGAAACCTAAAGTTTACTGTAGTGCATTGACACTGTCTTCTTTTGGTTTCTCTTATGAAACTGATCAGTTTTTGACCCGTTTTTCAGAAGACAAATAGGCTTTAACTTAGCCTAAAAGTGATACTGATATTGCATGTTCACAGTCAAGTTTGATAAAGGGATTCTTAGCATTTCTTTACTTATTTCATATGCCTTCATATGACCATGCTGTAGCATTTGACTATAATGCTAGGTGGTATATATGGAAGGTAGCCTTAATACTAGGAGAAACTCTGTTATTGGGATGCCTGCTCCACCTGCTTTCATTTTCACTCATGGATAAAGATCCAGCTGAGGCTAGCAGGAGCGCTTGCTATTGGAACCACAGCCTAGGCTACCTAGGACATGCCCAATAGCCGTCCCTACTGTGCAAGGGAGAGTCATCTTTTGAATGCTATTGTATAATTCTGCATACCAGAAATTGTTGCAGTGGTTGCTTCCCTGCTTTGTTGGAGGATTGTCTTTATGGCAGTATGCAGGGCCATCCAGAGATGCCAGAGCTAACTGAGCTGCCCTAAGTGCCCCAAACTTCTATGCCTTTGTTGGTGCTGTTGGATGGCTGTCTGGTCAGTATGCCCAACTACGGATTTTCCAGTCTTGTGTGGCAATCTCATCCATGTGTGCTATTTGTACCTTGGTACTATGTCAAAATTTACGCTTTATTAAACTATTTCTATTGTTGCAAATTCCCTTCCTTTTTTATGCTATATAACCTTTCTTTTTCCCTTTCCCCCTTCAGTTTTCTGTTAACTTCTCTCCTTAGTCGCTGCTTAGCTAAGCTATGCATATTTAATTCTTTTCATCTTTCCTCATAAATCAGTCCCTCAGGCCCTAGAACCGTTTGTGGTGGTTTCTTTTGAACTGCTCCAATTTGATTGTCTAGAATTAAGTACAGTATTCCAGATAAGTTGCCTTTCTGCAGAAGGGAGGGTCTGTTTCCAATCCCTTTGCTGTTTGAAAACTCTGATGGCAGTCCCTTGATGTACACTGACCAAGGGCTTGAATATTAGCTCTGAAGCAGAGTTTTTGTTAGCTCCTCTGTACTGTAAACTAGTTTTCCATCTGCTTTTACTTTGCAGTAATCTCTGTAAATGATGAGATTGTATGTAGAGCCACAGCTCATTTGGCACAGGGTTTCCTTTCCTGTGTGCTTGCCAGTCCATACACTTGGGGTCTATCAACTACTGTTTCCGTTTTAGCTTTTGACTGTTTGTGATGTATGATGCTGAATATCCTTTTTGTCTCTATTCACATGCACTTTATTTTTTAAAAAAGCCTAACTTTGCTGCAGGCTTTTTCAAACTTCTGGTTTATGTCTTTTTTTTTTTTTTTTTTTCCCTATGTTTTCTGTAATTCTCACATGCTGTATGCTTCTTTATCCCTACCACATCTGCAGCCTAAATAGTGGTATCTATTTGAGAGTGTCTGTGAAATAACTACCCTAGGATTTGAAACAATTGTGATTTCTGTTTCTTTTTTTTCAGATGTTTTCAACTTAGTTCTTTCAGTTAAAACTGTAGCATAAAACCTTTTGAAGTGTAACTGCTGTAATTTTTTGCTTCCTCTCACCTACATGTTAATTGACCCTTCAGCGTTCCAGATTTACAAATAGTAGCAACAATCTCCACAGTGTTATTCATCACTTTGTGATCTGAGTGTCCTTGTTCTGTGTAGCAAGCTCTTTATGTTTCCTGTGATGACAGAGAATATTCCAGAGCATCGGTTCCCAAATGCAAATCCTTCCCTTCTCTCTTTCCCATACCCCAAGAGTGGAATAGAGATGAATGCGTTGCTACATTTCCACTTACTGCACTGTAAGGAAATAACTCTTATCTTCACAGTTTAGTTACAACGTCAGAAGTTTTCCATTGCAGCCAAATAAAAGACAGCTAGGTCTCTCCAAAGACTAAGAAGAGATTTTTTCTTTTTTTTTTTAGGATTTTCTATCTGCCTGCCCTCCTTTTTTTTTAATTGTCATTTAAGCCCAGATAATTTTTCTCTTCTTATGCCCTCTGATTTGGAGCTTCTTGAGTTTTACTTAGTGGTGGTATGACTTTGAGCAATTTAGATTATTAAAATATGACCAAGTATGCTGATGTTATTTTCTCATAGACTTTGTGAGTGACAAGCCTTATGAAGTGATTTGTGTTAATCCCAAAGTATATATTTCTTTGTTTTGGAAATCCCAAATAAGGAGTGACATAACTTCATAGAATTTATGCCTCCTATTTATTTCCATAAATACATACAACAGATACAAAGAGCACAGTAGCACTGTTCGATAGAGCAAATTCTCAGCTTCAAAAAGCTCTTTTTCAACATGGTCACCTCCATTAGCTGTGCATTCTCATCAGCAATGGAGAAGAGCCTGCATGGCCCGCTTGTGAAAATCTGCAATAGCAAAAGTGACTCACTGTCACTGTCACCATTGGTGAAATGCACCATCCATGACCTCACTGTGCTCACATCCACTCTTTGGTCTCCATTAACATTCATCAAGTGTTGATGAGTGTCAGCGGGTGCTGTTTTTTCCACATGGAGGAATTCACTGATACACCTTTGCTTCATCCGCAGTTCCATCTGAGATGCCATTGTGTCAGAGTACCCCTCTGCTTCCATCTGTCAAATGGCAACAAAACGTAATGGAATATTGATGGAACAAATGTTGGTGGAATATTGGTTCAACCTCTATTGCCACACCACCAACATCCATTTTCTATTGTCATGGGCCATCATAATAAAATAGGAGGCATTACTTTTGGAACAGCCTTCATAGAGGTGTATTAACACCACCACCACAAACTTTCAGAGCAATCATTGAATTAGATTACTTGCTTTCTGAGTTTACTCTGAAAACTCTCTTGGAGTTAAGTCTCTCTTGGAATATAAGTCTCATGGAGACTCATACTATTTGAATTAAAATTATAAAGTTAACTTTCTGAATCATATAGTTGTATTTTGCTTTGATTTTTTTAAAGAAAAATGTCAGATTATACTACCTATACGAATCTTCTAGTTTTTGTTCATATCATAATTTCCAAACCTGTTAGGCAGTTTAAAGAAAATGTCTCGTAAACCAGGTTAATTGTGACATAATTTATGCAAACGTGTGAGCAGTGTTTGGAACTGCATTTCCTAAGAATGAGGTACAGCTATTTCCTTATGGTCTGAACAGATGATGTTGCTTTTCTACCATATTGGTATCTGGGTTAGCCTAATAACCGTTAAATCTCTTGTCACAGAAGATACCACGTAGTCTTGAGTGTGTTGCAAGGATAAATTCTATGGCGAGAAAGTTCCCTCTTTTTCAAGAGAAATACTTTGCCATACCGAATTGCCCTTTGCACTACTTACCTTACTGTCAGCAGAAATAAAGATAAGGCAGTTAGGCAGCATTTATGGAAAGTGCTTTGAAGGAACTATCTGTGCTTTGTGCAGAAAAGCGAAAGGCATTCAATTTGATTGTCTACAAGACTGTTATTTAGCTCTCTGGCTCAAATTTGAGTAGTTTCTTGTCTGTGACAGAGGCTTTGAATAGTATCTGGAAACCACTCCCAATAGGCAGTATGGATGATACGGCCATAGGCCCAGTCTTCCATCTATTTCATCAGGCTTCATAGCCTCAAATACCATTGCCTTTCTTCACATTCTCCTACTACTTACTGGAACATTCACATGCATTTTGTTATAATATTCCTTTCTGACATGCTGCAGCCCAACCACCAATTTAGACACTGCAATTTAAAAGCCATAAAAAAGGTAATTGTCTTACCTCACAGTAACAAAGCATGATACACACAGGAAAATCAGGACAATATGCTGTGCAGTCTAGATATGTTTTGTTTGTTTTCCGTGAACCTTCACGACGTGTACATGAGACAGTATATACCACTTTACTGGAGAAGCACAGGTTGCTCCCTGTCCTTCCTTCATGTATTAGGCATTGGCTTTATTAAAGCTAACAGTTAGAGGATGAGCAGATTGTGCCTATTCATTTTGTTTGCATTCCTGCAGTTTCTGGATATGATCCACAAGTAAGAACTACTGCTGTCAACCCACGCTTTCTCTCAGACCATTTGGACTTGTGTGTTCCTTGTGCTTATAGAAGCAAAACCAAACAGTAATGATGTTTTTTTCCTAAAATTGGGAAGAAGCCCTATCTAAGCATGTGCATCAGACTGGTGTTTTATTACACTGAAGGACAATGCACGGGCAGGCAGTTTGGCTGTTTACTAGATAGACTGGCATGCAGTTTATGACATTTACCTAGCACAATTACCTTTTACGTACAATATCCGTATGTTACAGACTGCATGATGTAAATGACAAATGACAGTGCAGAGCCCTCTGGTATATTTTTAGTTCCTTATTATTCAGGGTCTCCTCTATTACTACAAAGGCAAAATCCCAAACTGGTTGGTTCCCTGATTTAAATATAATAAATTTTTAGAGAATGCTGCTGTAACTTCACTGAATGGCTGATAGATAGAGTCTATTACAAAGCCTACAGAGTTGATTAATAGTGTCTGATAAGCAACTTTTCCATGGTATCAAGCTAGAAATTTATTTCAGTTCCTGCTTACCAGTCCAGTCACATTGAAAGGCTCTTGAAGAGTGGCAGTGGGGTTTTACAGGAGGATGCTCGCTTGAATATGCTGAGGATTGTTCTTTTGCAAAGACAGTTCAGTGTTCAGCAAAAAACAGGAAAGCTTTGGATGTTTTGTCATTTAAAAAAATTAAGTTTGCAGTTACATCCAAGAGAGGCTCCATAGAGCCAAGAACGGGAGAACCAGACCAGCTCCTTTGCTGCCATGCAATTTAGTCTCAAAAGATTTGGTGTTAATAGAATTCTTTAGATTTGTTACAAGGGAAATAGTTGATCTTTATGCACTTCCTTATGATTAAATTCTTGGGAATGAAAAGGGGAACCAAGAAAAGAGAAAAGGAATCAGCCCATTGCTGCAGTGAACACAGCTTAGCTGACCTGATAGAAATGCTTCAGCTGTTAGAAATGGGCTGAGTGGTTAAGAGGGCTGTGTTTCATTTACAGCTTAATAAACGTAACGAAGAAGCTGTTGAAATGGTGAGTAATTTTCCCTGCACTGAACAAAGGATTTTTCAGAGCAAGTATTTTGATACCAACCTTAACATTGCAATTTGATTTGGATTTAAATTAATCTAGTCTCTTGAAACTCTAAGATCCCTAGATGATGCATAATAGCATTTGCTTTTTGAAAAGGGCATTTGTAATCAAATGCATTGATCTGTAGTCCAGGCACCATAACTTCAGTTAGGCTTTTGCATTTGTATCGCAGATTTCACGTGGAATTCAGTTCAGTTGCATAATTATGCATGAATTAATTTTTCCATTTTAATGTAATGAATTTACATGATATATGTGATCCCTGGAGGTATTTAAGAGGTGAGTGGATGTAGTATTTAGGGATGTGGCTTAGTGGTGGGCTTGATAGGATTAGGTAATACGTGGACTTCAAGATGTTAAGAGTCTTTTCCAACTTTAGCGATTCTGCAGCTCTGTGATTTGCATGCTGCTGACAATACTTGATGAGGCCATCATGTATAACAATAAAGTGCATTACTGGAAGGGTCATTCCTGTAGTTCCTGATCTTATTTCTGTTATCAAACATGGGGTGTAATTTAATGCAGCTTTCTAAAGCTGAAGAAGCTGTGCTGATTTCCACCATCCTTGTATCTGGTTCTGTAAGTATCAAACTATTGCTGTTCACTGTATGCTTTTGTTATATCTCTTTATTAATACTGGGAATATGTTTAGCTGGCCAGTTCTGAAAGTGTTGTGTAATAATTTAAGTACTCATCAAAATTTGTCTTTTTTTCCTTTTTGATGAATGCTTATCTCTTTGAACAATTTACTGAAGTTGATAAAATTTTCAAGTACTTTATCTTTCTGAAAAGCAGGACTACTTCAGGTATCAAAATGGGAATGCAGTTGTTTAATCGTGGTTACAACGGGAACCCAGACAGAACACAGTGTGTTTTGAAGGGTTTTATTTCCCGTTTTCTCTCAATGATATCAACATGCTTAAAGAATGTTGTTTGAGTATTGAGTAGGTACATTCTTGGAATCTCACGTTGCCATTTTTTTTGAGGTAGTTTTAACCCTTCTGCAGTGTTTCTTTCTTTAACGACCATAGTCTTTGTCATGGTTTTATGATTTTTGGTCATCAGTATTCCACACCATAACATCATGTAATGCACTGGGGGTGGGGTTTGATATCTGCCGAATGTTCGTCCGACGGAGAAGAACTGCATTTCCCCAGGAGGCTTTGCGGTCAGCAAGGGGATATAACTCCATGCAAGGACACCTGATCCTTCTTCTTCGCCTGCGCTTCGCTGTCTGCGCTTCGCTATCTGCGCTTCGCTGCCTGCGCTTCGCCATCTGCACTTTGCCGTCTGTACTTCAGTCACTCAACTGGACTGCACTTCTCACCCCAGCATTGTGGTGAGGTCTATACAATTCAAACAGATTCTCTCTCTCTCTCTCATTGTATTTTACTAATACTATATTTAGTAAAATCATTTGTTCCACCTCAGATTAGTGCTGTTGTTTTCAAGTATTTTGGGGTCCCCTGCTTCCCCTTTCCCAGAGGCGCGGATCCGCAGATCCCTCCGCCCTGCTGGTCACGGAACTGGGCCGGACCAGCCCATAAACCGTTGACATTTTTGGTGGAGAATGCGGGCAACAGTTGCTTTCTAGCTGTTTAGACTCTCTGCTCTCGGAGAGTTCCGTTGGGAAAGCTTATCTGTTTTACCACTACTCTCTGAAAACGTGACCTTGAGAACTCCAGGCGGACTGCCAGTATCGTAGGATATTTGTAAACTCTGAGCTTTACTATCTTGCCTCTGTAAAAAAAGAAAAAAAAAAAAAAAAAAAAAAATGCTTTCTGTAGTGAAACTGACTCTTAAAGGGCTGCACGCTGCTGCCTCTTCTTTCCTAATGCTCAAAACATACTGGGCATTAATTAAGCTGGCCACCTTGCTCTATGGAGCAATCGGCATATACAATCAATTGAAAACATGGGTGGAAATATGGACCTGGCACGTTCGTACAATGTGGCTTACAATTCCGGAGACAGCTGTCAATTTTACAGGACTGGGATTTTTTAAGGTTTCCAGTCTCACCTTTCAGCCTGTAATGCAGTTTTTGAATGAACACCTAGTCGCATTACTAATCTCCCTGAATGTATTGCTCATCATTTCGCTCAGTATTAGTATTTATTATATTTTGAGCATGTCCTCCCCAAAACCAGAGAATACTGAGTGGCAGGGAGTGTGGAGAGGTCTGGGAAAGACTTTAGACAGATGGAAATCTTCAGTCTCATGGAACTTTACTCCAGAACACCTGAAAGACCCCGAGAGTCTAAACAGCTATTTAAGGCAGGAATGTTGCGGCTTGGGCAGTTCTGAGGAGGCACATATGATTTGGGGCCTGGCTAATGCTTATCGGGCCTTATTCAATACTATCCTGGAGAGAGAGAGAGCTTCTGAAATTGAAAGGGAGAGTCTCAGGGAAAAAGTTCAAAATGAGCGAGAGAGTCTCCTGCTCCAGAGGAAAAACCTCCGATCTGAGAGAGATGCCCTCCGAATTGAGAGAGACTCCCTGCAATCCAAGCTCGACAATCTTCAATCTCAACAACACACCCTCCAATCTGAGCTAGATACTGTCATAATCGAACGAAACAAGCTCCAAGCTGAACTGGAGGATGAGAGCATTGGAACTGACCAACCTGATCAACCACAGGAGGCACCACAATCCATGTCAGTTGCCCCTGTAAGAGGACGGAAAACAAAGCGAATCTCGACTCAGTTAGAAGAGAAAAAAGAGGAGGAAAGAGGTCCAGAGGAGTGGCTCCGAGGGCCAAGAGAAGCACCTCTGAGTCCAGGGGAGGGGCCCTCAGTAAGACCACGGTCACCAACACCTACAAGGGCAAGAAGTCCTGGAAGAGCAAGAGGTGAGCAAGATATTGTTACCTTTGTTGATCGATCTCTGAAAATGAATGAAATTCGAAGTCTGAGAAAAGACTTCTCACGCCACCCAAATGAGCCTATTGCTACTTGGTTTCTTCGATGCTGGGACAATGGGGCCAACAGTGTGTGGCTAGATAGTAGAGAAGCTCGCCAACTGGGTGGCATTGCTAGGGACTCAGCCATTGACAGAGGTATTAGTACATGCCAGAACCAGGCCTTCACCCTCTGGAAGCGGATGTTGTTAGCTGTAAAAGAAAGATACCCCTTCAAAGACGATCTGATGCCTGAGAAGAAGAAATGGGCTGATATGGAAGAAGGCATCCGTTATTTGAGAGAATGTGCTGTGGTGGAAACACTACATAGCCCCGATTTCATTCCTGATGAGCCAGACCAAGAGCATGATCCCGAGAGAGCCAGGTGTACACCAAACATGTGGCGTACATTCACAAAGACTGCACCAGAAAGGTACGCCAGTACATTTGCAGCTATGTATGGCAGAGGGGAAAGAAGACCCCTTATAAATGAGTTGCTTAATAAACTTCAAGACTTTGAGTTACATTTAAGCCCTCTACGAGCTTGTGTTTCAGCCATTGAAAAAGTAGCTGAAAAGCTGGACAGAATGGAGAACAAACAAGAAGATATAATAGGTAAACTATCAATCGTGCCTGATGCCGATGAATACATGGTGGTAACAGATACATCCAATGAGGAACAGAATTCCCAAAACAGCCTACTTGAGGGGCTAATCAACTTGATTTCCTCCCAGTCAGTGTCATCCAACGTCTCAGCTATCAAAAGAAGACGTCCTCCTGCTCGAACAAGTGACAACAGTAAGACCACGTCACGTTTTGCCTTGTGGCATTACCTACGCAACCATGGAGAAGATATGAAGAAGTGGCATAAGCAACCTACTCCAGCACTTCAAGCACGGGTAAAAGAATTACAAGACAAATCAACCACCAAGGTGAACTTCTCCAGAAAGGTGATTGCTCCAGTTGCTGCAGACAACGGAGGTAACAAATAGAGGGGCCCTGCCCCCAGCCAGGGGGGGGAAAGGGATAATAGAGTTTATTGGACTGTGTGGATTAGATGGCCTGGCACATCAGAATCACTAAAATATAGGGCCCTGGTGGATACTGGTGCACAGTGCACTCTAATGCCCTCGAGTCACCAAGGGGCAGAATCAATTTATATTCATGGGGTGACAGGAGGTTCCCAAGAACTGACTATGTTGGAGGCCGAAATCAGCCTCACTGGTAGAGACTGGCAAAAGCACCCTATTGTGACTGGCCCAGAGGCTCCATGTATACTTGGTATTGATTACCTCAGAAGGGGATATTTTAAGGATCCCAAAGGGTATCAATGGGCCTTTGGAATAGCTGCTGTAGACACAGGTGTTAAGCAGTTATCTGTTTTGCCTGGCCTATCAGAAGATCCATCTGTTGTGGGGTTGCTACAAGTGGAAGAGCAACAGGTACCGATAGCTACAAAAACGGTGCACAGACGGCAGTATCGCACCAACAGGGATTCCTTGCTCCCCATTCAGAAGTTAATTCATCAATTAGAGAATCAGGGAGTGATCAGCAAAACTCACTCGCCTTTTAACAGCCCCATATGGCCAGTGCGTAAAGCCAGTGGAGAATGGAGGCTGACGGTGGACTACCGTGGCCTGAATGAAGTTACACCCTCATTGAGTGCTGCTGTGCCAGATATGTTAGAACTCCAATACGAACTGGAGTCAAAAGCAGCTAAGTGGTATGCCACCATTGACATTGCTAACGCCTTTTTCTCCATTCCTTTGGCCAAAGAATGTAGGCCACAGTTTGCTTTCACATGGAGGGGCATTCAGTATACCTGGAACCGTTTGCCCCAGGGGTGGAAACATAGTCCAACCATTTGCCATGGGTTGATCCAAGCTGCACTGGAACAGGGAGGTGCTCCTGAGCACTTACAGTACATTGATGACATCATTGTGTGGGGCAACACAGCAAAGGAAGTTTTTGAGAAAGGAGAGCAAATAATCCAGATCCTTCTCCGTGCTGGTTTTGCTATTAAGCGAAGCAAAGTGAAAGGACCTGCCCAGGAGATTCAGTTCCTAGGCATAAAGTGGCAAGATGGCCGTCGTCACATCCCGACAGATGTGATCAACAAAATCACTGCCATGTCTCCCCCCACTAATAAGAAAGAGACACAATCGTTTCTGGGTGTAGTGGGTTTTTGGAGAATGCATGTTCCAAACTACAGCCTCATTGTAAGCCCACTTTATCAGGTGACACGGAAGAAGAATGATTTTGTGTGGGGTCCTGAGCAGCAGCAGGCTTTTGAGCAGATTAAACAAGAGATAGCCCGTGCTGTGGCCCTGGGGCCAGTACGGATGGAACAGGATGTGAAGAACATCCTCTACACTGCTGCTGGAGAGAAAGGCCCCACTTGGAGTTTGTGGCAAAGAGCCTTAGGAGAGACCCGAGGCCGACCCTTGGGATTCTGGAGTCGAGCCTACAGGGGGTCGGAGGAGGGCTACACTCCAACTGAAAAGGAGATCTTAGCTGCGTATGAAGGGGTTCGGGCTGCTTCCGAAGTAGTCGGTACTGAAACACAGCTCCTTCTGGCACCTCGACTGCCAGTGCTGAACTGGATGTTCAAGGGAAAGGTTCCTTCCACCCATCATGCTACTGATGCCACTTGGAGTAAGTGGGTTGCACTGATTACACAACGAGCACGGATGGGGAACCTCAGCCGTCCAGGAATCCTAGAAGTCATCATGGACTGGCCTGAAGGTAAAAAGTTTGGAACACCACCAGCAGAAGATGTATCTCGTGCTAAAGAAGCCCCACCATACAATGAATTACCAGAGAATGAAAAGAAATATGCCCTGTTCACAGATGGATCGTGTCGTATTGTGGGAAAGCATCGCAGATGGAAATCTGCTGTGTGGAGCCCCACACGACAAGTTGCAGAGGCCACCGAAGGGAAAGGAGAATCAAGCCAATTTGCAGAGGTAAAGGCTGTCCAACTGGCCTTAGATGTCGCTGAACGGGAGAGGTGGCCAATGCTCTATCTCTACACTGATTCATGGATGGTAGCAAATGCCTTATGGGGGTGGTTACAGCAGTGGGAGCAAAATAATTGGCAAAGAAAGGGCAAGCCTATTTGGGCTGCTGACCTATGGAAAGATATTGCTACCCGAACAAAAAATATGGTTATAAAGGTGCGTCATGTAGATGCTCATGTGCCCAAGAGTAGAGCTACAGAAGATCAGCGAAATAACCATCAGGTAGACCAAGCTGCCAGAATTGAGGTGGCTCAAATAGACCTGGACTGGCAGAACAAGGGTGAGTTATTTTTAGCTCGGTGGGCCCATGAGACCTCAGGTCATCAAGGGAGAGACGCAACATACAAATGGGCCAGAGACCGAGGGGTGGACTTAACTATGGATGCCATTGTACAAATCATTCATGACTGTGATACATGCGCCACAATTAAACAAGCTAAGAGGATGAAACCTCTCTGGGAGGAAGGGCGATGGCAAAAGTACAAATATGGGGAGGCATGGCAGGTTGATTATATCACTTTGCCACGATCTCGCAATGGTAAGCATTATGTGCTCACCATGGTGGAGGCAACAACCGGGTGGCTCGAAACATATGCAGTACCCCATGCTACCGCCCGAAACACCATATTAGGTCTGGAGAGGCAAATCCTGTGGCGACATGGCACCCCGGAAAGAATTGAGTCAGATAATGGGACTCATTTTAAAAATTCACTTGTGGATACTTGGGCCAGAGAACATGGCATCGAGTGGATTTATCATATCCCCTATCATGCACCAGCCTCTGGTAAGATCGAACGCTACAACGGGTTGTTAAAAACCATGTTGAAAGCAATGGGTGGCGGAACATTTAAACACTGGGAGAAGCATTTGGCAGAAGCCACCTGGCTGGTTAACACCAGAGGATCAATCAGTCGAGATGGTCCTACCCAATCCAGCTCCCTACATATTGTAGAGGGAGATAAGGTCCCTGTAGTACATGTAAAGAACATGTTAGGAAAAGCAGTTTGGGTTTTTCCTGCTTCCGGGAAGGGCAAACCTCTTCGCGGAACTGTCTTTGCCCAGGGACCTGGGTCCACCTGGTGGGTGATGCAGAAAAACGGGGATGTTCAGTGTGTACCACAAGGGAATTTGATGTTGGGGGAGTGCAGTCTGTAATCCCATGTGTTAAGCATGATGTAGTGATGTAGAATAAGGGGTGGAATGTCATGGTTTTATGATTTTTGGTCATCAGTATTCCACACCATAACATCATGTAATGCACTGGGGGTGGGGTTTGATATCTGCCGAATGTTCGTCCGACGGAGAAGAACTGCATTTCCCCAGGAGGCTTTGCGGTCAGCAAGGGGATATAACTCCATGCAAGGACACCTGATCCTTCTTCTTCGCCTGCGCTTCGCTGTCTGCGCTTCGCTATCTGCGCTTCGCTGCCTGCGCTTCGCCATCTGCACTTTGCCGTCTGTACTTCAGTCACTCAACTGGACTGCACTTCTCACCCCAGCATTGTGGTGAGGTCTATACAATTCAAACAGATTCTCTCTCTCTCTCTCATTGTATTTTACTAATACTATATTTAGTAAAATCATTTGTTCCACCTCAGATTAGTGCTGTTGTTTTCAAGTATTTTGGGGTCCCCTGCTTCCCCTTTCCCAGAGGCGCGGATCCGCAGATCCCTCCGCCCTGCTGGTCACGGAACTGGGCCGGACCAGCCCATAAACCGTTGACAGTCTTTCAATTTTTTAGGGTGGTGGATTAACAATTTAGATGCCAGAGTGAGTGACTAAAATAAAATGAGAAAAAGCCATAAGAGCAGGAAATATAAAGGGAAGAGGCATCATCATGGATTCTGGAAAGAGATATGGCAGGTGTTCCTATGTGCCATGTAGTTACGTGGGCTCAGGTCACCTCGGAGAGACAGAAGAAAATGCCTGTAGCGATCACATTGTTCTTTTTTGTTTATATCCCATCATCCTCTCCAAGCTCTTCATGTTGCTCATGGGCTGGTGTTCGTGATGCCAAAAATGTTCCTTCTCTCAAT
Source organism: Tetrao urogallus (assembly GCF_951394365.1). Classification (NCBI taxonomy): domain Eukaryota; kingdom Metazoa; phylum Chordata; class Aves; order Galliformes; family Phasianidae; genus Tetrao; species Tetrao urogallus. The sequence continues at coordinate 57,548,818 of NC_136813.1, read as the reverse complement.
TTCACAGTAAGAACCAGTAACAATTCAGAGCAAACAATTCCTCTTTACTCAGAAATCTATTGTTTGTACAGGCAGGATCAAACTTGTGATTTGCGGTGTCATGAAATAGGCACTCTTGCCAATTGTGAGTAAATTGCTACAATTTTTTATCAACAGGCTGTTTTGTAGCCATAATTCTTCTCTTTGTAATGGTTCAAGGTGGAATCAGCAAAGCGTCTCTACACTAGCAAGCATCCTTTATATAGATTTTATTTTCTATTCTTTACAGGCTTCCTTTGTCCTGTGCTAGCTAACAACCATTACGATGCAATAATGGATTTCTGTTTTTCATAATTCAGTTTTTCATAAAAGCTTTTACATTGTGTGATTGTATGTAAGATGCAGGCTTTAAAACCAGAGATAAATCAACATTCATGTTTTTTCCTAGTTGTTTTGGTCCAGAGCATCCCAGTAAATAGATCAGACCCCAATAAGCTTTTTCAGAGTTTCGATGGAGACGTTGTTAATGAGTTATTCAGTGCAGTCTGCCATGACGGTCACAGTGACCTTATCAAATCACTCTACGCAACTGTAATTTGCCATACACTGAGGCAAGAAGAAACACAAGAAATAATGAAATAATCTTCAAATGTACTGTCATATAGTGATATCAACTCTTTCTCTTTACCTGCAACCTTTTCCTCACATTACCACACCACGTCCTCACTAGCATTCAGAATGAGCTCTGTTTGAGATTATGCTTTACAAAAATCTTGTCCAACTTGAACGGGTCCCATATGAGCTTCTTGTGTGAGTTTAGTCTATTAGCTTGTACTGCTTTTCTTGTATATGGAAGAGAAGAGGATGGACAGATATGCTGCACATGGTGCCTTTAGGAAGCCCTAATAGCTTCTCGGCTACAAACAAGGCAAGTTGTCAGTCCGTAAGCAGTTTATATCTGCCTAGTAAAATTGTGGATTTTAGCGGTTATTTTTTCCTGGAGGCCTTTTATACAACTGAAGCCATTGCTTCTACTGGCACTGTTAAATTAGGGCAGAGTAGTTGGCATAATTTGAATGATAGAGCTTAATCCTGATTATTGGAACAACAAACTTTGAGCCATTCAACAAGGGAAGTACGTATTTTGATACCCAAGGGCAGAATAACCCTGTGAATTAATGTGGGCTGGGAGCCAACTGATTTAAGTTGCAGCTCTGCTGAAGAGGATGCAAGGATCACAGCAAACAGGATTGACTGAGAGCCAGTCCTGCACTTGGGTTGCAAATAAGGCAAACCACATGCTGGGCTATGTTAAATAGATGGAGACTAGCAGATTGAGGGAAATAATTTTCCCTTTCTACTGGGGGCTAGTGAAGCTGCACTTGCAATATGTCACAAGTCTTACCAAAGTGTGAGATGGTCTTTGACAAACTGAAGTGAGGGCAGCAGGTGGCTACCAAGAAAACAGAAATGACTGCTCTTCTTGTTACTGACAGCATTAACAAGCTGCAATGGCCCTGATTAAAAACAAACAAACAAAAAAACCCACAAAAATTACATTTTTGATAGAGGATAGTGCAACACTGGAACATGTCATCCAGGAAACTCACAGAAACTATTGATGGATGTTTTCAGAACTTCTGGAAAGATCACGATTGCATGATCCAGTGTTGGTTATTAACACCGTGCTTTAAGTGGCACTATGGCTTCTTCCAGAAGCATGTCCATAACTCTCCTGATTTTGAATTCAGCTCTTGGGGTAGCCAGGAATCTGTGCCTGTTGGGCTGCGAGAAGCTCCCCATGCTCATTTGGCCACCAGAATCAGGGTAGAGATTTAACTAGTTCTAAAATGGGCACTGGACATTGCATGATGTACAGGTGGGTGTTCAAATAATGAATTCAGAAAGTTTGCCTTGTCTGCAACTGTGTTGTTTAATCCAGGCTTTACCTACCAGGACTGCTGCCCTGCTACTGTTATATCCAAGTCACGTGCTGGTCTGATGAGGAGAGAGAAAGAAACCCATCTACAGCTCATCACTTAGTTGAGACTAGCACTCAGGTGGATGGAAAATGCTCTTATCAATCTACCTCAGCTGTTTGATTGTGGTTGTGCACTGGAAACTATTGTGTGAGGCCAGTACTGGCTCAGCCCAGCAGTTCAACCCAACTTTTCATTGAGCAAATAGACTGCCACTCACGCAGGCTGAAGGTCATCTTGGTGGAGATGCAGAGGACATTAAGACAGCCCCATTCTTCCTGAAACTGGAAGCTGGGTACAGGAGCTCATCTTATTTCTGTGCTCTATTTGACCAAGACATTAAGCTAATTTGTTTGATTTCCAGCACTGGAGGAGCAGAGCAGTATGGCAGGAAAGGTGTTGTGCTTGTACCAGTCTCAGTTGTGATGCAAGCAGTAATCAGTTCCTCTTAAAAGCAGAAGCTACACACAAGCTAAAGGGAGGAAAAGCAAGCAAAGATTTGGTTTAAGCCTGCTGTCAGCTAACAGCTAGGTCTGTAACAACAGCAATACACTTGTGATTTTTTCCAGACATAGCAATTTCAGCTGTAGCTTCCTTGAGCCCAACCACGAGTACTGCTGCTTCTTTTTGGAAAAAAAGAAGGAAGGAAAAGAACGGAGCTAAAAATCTTGTATGGCTGGATGTTAGGCTCACTTGGTTTCCTGTGCTGTCGGTTGCCTTTTTCCAGCTAAGACCTGAAGTACCATGCATGGTCACCAAGCCAAAGTGCAAAGGTTGGATATCAGAATTGTGATCTCTTGGTTAATGCTTTTGTATTGTCAGCTGCTGCTTCATGATGCATCAGAGTGGAAGGAGGAAACTCCTGCAGTCAAGCTCCTGTTGCAGTCATGAACATGGTAGTTTTACTCTGATGGATAACTAAATTCCACCATATATTCTCTCTCTCACTCCCACTCCATAAATGAAGAGAGGGAGAAAATGTAATGGAAAAGGTCTCAAAGGTTGAGATAAGGATAGAGAGATCACTCACCAGTTACCAGCATGGGCAGAGCAGACACAGCACAGGGTGGTTATAATGATTTACTGTGTATTCCTAACAGATCAGAGCAGAGGGAAACTAAAAGCAAAATAAAAACACTTTCTCCACCCTCTTCTACTTCCTCTCCCCAAGCAGTGTAGAGGAATGGGGAATGGAGGCTGCTATCAGTCCATAACACTGTTTCTGTCTATGTCCACTCTCTGCCCTTGCTCCACATGGATCCCTCCCACAGTGCCTTCCTTCTTGAATGGATCCCTATGGGCTTCCCACAGGCTTCAACTCTCCCAGCACTGCCCCAAGACAGTTTCATACCATGTGGCCCACCCTTAAGGCATTACTCCACAAGGATCCCCCCAGGGGACAGCTCTTCCAGCCCTCCCGCCCCATTGCAAGGCCCCTTTCTAGGATTGCAGCTCCAGCCCTGGGCTCTCGATGGGCTGAACCACTTTCAGGCCTCATTCATGACTGTACTATGGAGAACTGCTCTCTGAGGTGCCCATGTGCTGCAAGGAACTGCTGCTCAAAGTACCTCTGCCATCCTTCTGCACTGACCCTGGTGCCTGGAGGGATGTTCTTTTCACATGGGGTAGATACTGGGCTCTACTCACCAAGGCCACACCCTGCAGCCCCTCTGCTACCAAAATTTGCCTCCTAAATCCAACACAATGAAGTAGCAATGAACAGCTGAAAGGCATTTACAAGATCCTTCTCTTAACTTTCCCCAGCCATTCAGTTTGCATTGCCAAACATGGCTTAACACAGCATGCTGGTTTTCTTTCTTAGGCTGCGAGCCTGGCTGGTAGGAAGTATACCCAAACCATTAAGGGATAAACATAGAGTTTTACTAGCCAAAAATACTGTGGGAGCTTAACGCATGGGTACTGAAATATTTTATACAAAGTAGAACAATTATGAATGAGAAGATTTGTAGTTCACTGATTCAGTTCCCCTTAAATGTGATAGAAAGGAGATGCGGTCACAAATTGGCTCAGACTGAACCAGTCTGAATACAGGTCTTCATTGAATGCTTTCATCTCGTGTGGTGAAGCTGGGAATGAAGTTTCATCTTCTGCAACTTGACGGGTTACCCTTTGATTTCCTTGTTGTGTCTGACATGCTCAGAAATGAAACATATCATTTGAAACAAAACTTTCTAGCTCAACTTATACGGAAGGAGTTCTTGACTTCTGATGTGCAAAAAGTGGATTTTGGCTTAATACAAGCCAGTATTTGTTTCCAGTCTTTTATTTTGACAAATCATTTCTTTGTAGCTAGAAGGGTGTGCTAAGAAAAGAACAGAAATTATAGGAAGGGAAAGAGTAGCTTACTGTAAAAATCAGTTGACTGAAATTGATCTGTAAAATTATTTTCTATGTCTGCTTGTGTCTTGGAGTTTCTCAGCAAGAAACTTTGGGCTCTGTCTGAGACTTTGATACTATCACATAACACCATGATAACACATTATATACAGCCCTATGTCTTCAAAGCAAAACAAAACTTAACATAGATATCTTGCATTGGACATCCAAAATCAGTGATTTAAAAAGAAAACACTTATGTTTCAGTTGTTCAGTAGACAAGATGTGTAATAACACACCTTTATCCCTCAGTTTTTTAAGAAAATATGCATTTTTGTAGTGTTTGTGTGCTTCGATGATATGAGACTTAGAAAAGCCTGCCAGAAATTATTAGTTTTGCTTTCAGAAGAGAGTTTGAATATAGATAAAGTTTATGTCAAGCAACAAGGAGAAAATAAAATGGTTCTTTAGTCAGCACCAACCAGCTAGTGAGCTAGTGCAAGTGTGAGGTAGGAGTCCGTTGATGATTTAACTAAATATTTAACAAAATGGGCAGACAAAAGCCTATGTTCACTTCAAGAGCTCTTCCATCAATTAGGGTGGGAAAACCTTTCTCATATGGGCTGCTCATAGTTCTTAGAAATGAGAAATTTGGGCACCTACCTGCCATTTGAAGAAAAGTTTAGTATGTACATAATGTAGAACATTAGAATCAGAAATGGTGGAGTGTCCTCCAGCCACCTCTTTGAGCTGTTTTAGGGTATGTTAATGACTTCCTCACTGATATATTAGATGTGGATTCACATCCAAGGAGTCAGACAGTACAGTTATCTGACGATCCCCTAGTCTTTGATGAGCACAGTCTGACTTAAAAGTGATGCTTTGAATGTTACAATTTACTGAATTTAATATACATTTATAATCTGTTTCTAGGTGAAGGTTCCAGTACCTTACAATTTCGTTAGAAGATTCCATTTGGAATCTTTTTTGGAACCTTCATTTTGCAATTGGAATTGCTCTTTGCACTGACAAAAAAAAGCTACCGGATGCCATCACTGCCCCACCAAAATCCCTCTTTTATTCACATAATTCGGAATCCAAAGTGGTTTTGATATTTTTAATAGGTAGTTGCCTGAAGACTCACTGCATGCTGCTGTGCTCATTATAATTAAGATAGGATGATTTTTCTTCTCACTGAATAACAGCTATTTGCTAACCCAAAGCAAGATGAGTTAAATGAGGCTGTTTGTAGATCGCACTGTCAAGTGGGAGGAGTCCATTTGACAAACTAACATAACAGGTGGTTAGAAAGAAATCTGGTGGAAGTTTCACGACATGCTCACCATTGCATGTGTTTGTTTTCTGTATCTTGCAGGCTGTTTCCAGCTATGTAATGTTTTTCGGTCACATGAGATGGAAATTGACCAGTGCTTGCTTGAGTCCCTCCCTCTCGGCCAGCGGCAACGGCTGGTGAAGCGGATGCGTTGTGATCAAATAAAGGCATATTATGAACGAGAAAAGGCTTTCCAGAAGCGGGAGGGTTACGTGAAAAAACTGAAACATGGAAAGAATCATCGAGTTCGTTTCAACCTTGCCGATATGATACAGGATGCTATTACACATCATGATGATAAGGAAGGTACTTAGTATATGTTAATTGTTTTCTTTTCATGTAGCTAAAAGTTTCATAGCAGAAGCCTCCCTGTTCTGTTTACCTTTATTCAAGACAAATACAATTTTACTTGTTGATGAATGTAAAGTGATAAAAGGAGTAATGTAGACAGACGTGCAGTATGCTGTAGCTTGCCACTGCAATGAATAAGGAATGAACCTCGGGAGATAAAACAAATTGTCTCTGAGGTTAAAATGCATATAAACTAATGAATGTCAAAATCAGTTAAGACTGTTATCACTATTATGTGTGGCCTGTTATGCCCACTATTATGTGGGCCACAGAATTTCACCCAAGTTACTTTGAACATTAGCTTTCCATTTTTTAGCAAACATCTGGGATAATTATTTCTGGTATTAGTGACAGAAACCCGGCTAAAGCCATCGTGGTCCTAATCTCAGTGGGTCAGCTCTCTGCTGTTTGTCTGCTTTTGAAACACATTGCCTCAGTTTTGGGTTCAGTTTCCAGTTTCCTTGCACTGTTTGAATCCCTGGTGCAGCTGCTTGCTGAGGAATTTTACATTTTTCTTCTTGAAAGCAAACCAAAGCTTTCAGTAAGGATCTCTCAAGTTTTAGAAGTCCCCAGGAATCCCCATACTGTTATGTGGGAGGGATGTAAGAAAAGAAGTGGTGCAGTGACTTTAGCAACTCCTTTGCAAGTAGCTTCTGTGGCAGCTTTTTGAAATTAACACAAAAAAACCCTGACAGGTGAGCGTCTGAACAAAAGTTCCATCAAGGAACTGGATTGCCAGATTTCTATGATTTATCTATTTTCTTAATTTATTTGGTTAGATATAGATTTTGTTACTCACTCCCAAACCTTAATTTTAATGGGCATTTTCTATAACTGCCATTGCTTATCATTGAGGTGTGGTCCTATACTTTTAGAACTATAGAGCCAATGGACCAAAGAGCCCTTCTCTTAAAATGAGTGCCCAGGACAACATTCATAACTATTACAAATAAAATTTAAAACCTTTCCTTCTGCTCTTATGTAAAAATACAACATTTATATGTGAAGATCTTTTCTCTGTTCTCAGTTTTTAACTGTCTGTAAAAAACGAGCAGAATACTGGATACTACTGTTAGCATTCTGTAGAAGTCAGATACCTCAGACTGTTTTTGACATGTAGTTTTCTCATTGATGTGCTGATAGAGTATCAGCAGTGTTTTGTGTTGCACATACTTGGCCATGAGCTGCATCTGAATCAGAACACTGAATTCAGCAAATGCTGAAACTGAACAGCATGAGCAGAAAAGGGCAATACTTTAGGCAGGAGAGAATAAGATGGAAAAAAAAAAAAAAAAAAAAAAAAAAGGTTGGTATTCTGTTCTTGAAACAAGTAACAGCTCCCCAGAAGCAAGCAATTCAAATTGCCCAAAGGTAACTACAGGAGAAGTAGAAACACTGTCCTCTTTTGATGCCTATGATCCTTCCGTAGGACTTCGGAACTAGTGTGATTCTTGTCTTGATCTGCAAGTGCTTGTCTGTAGTGCTTTTAGGCAGCTGTTCTGAATTCTCGACCACCTGTAAGTGAATAATGGCATACTAACAATTTTTATCAAGTGAGTAAACATAACAATTAAAAAAGCAGAGAACTGAAATTCATAGACACTGAAACTGCTCTCCTACTACAGTTGCTGAGTGGAACATCCAACCATGACTTTAGTGAATAGATCTACATTAGGATTTCAGTTCAATTAGACATAAGCTTCTGTACTAAATATCATATTCATGTAGCGTGTTTTGTCTTGCTTTATTGAGCATGGAAACTAAATTCCTTGCAGACAAAACTGAACTGAAAGATGTGCTCTGGGAGCATACGCGATGACTACAAACAATAATGCATTTTCTGTCCAGGCTGCGTTTAGTCTGAAGTAATTCTGCTGAAACAACAAGGTTGGGGAAGCTGGGCTTTTGGCACCACCTGTTTCTCTTGGTGTATTTATGCATATTTCAGTCATTTATTCAGCATTCATTATTCATCTTATACCTATTAGAAAACAGTGATGTGTGTGTAACCAGTAAGTTAATTCTGATGGATCCTGATATTTGCACGAGCATTCTCTGCCTTACTGCAGTTTCACATCAACTGTATGTGTGCATTTGGAGAGAAAAGGGAAATCCGAACCCTCCCCTTCACTGAGTTGTAAGGCTGAAATGACTGCAACATAAGGCTGCAGGTGAGAATGAGCACACATTTCCTGACTTTTCAAATGCTGCAATCTCTCTTCTGGCACCTGCTTTTTGGTGCAACGACATACAGGAGGTACTAATACTGCATTAAGCAAGCAAAGGTGGCAGCCAGGTGCTAACAGCCATTAGCTTTTCTTTCTTCTGTAAATCCATGTCTGGTCTGCAGGATGTGGTTGTTACTGCATGGTGTGCTTGTTAACTATCAGCGGCATTCCAAAATAGGCTGTGTTTGAATACAGGGAGACAAATTTTTCTCTTTGGAAAAGTTGGGTATTGAACAAGAATTTCTTGAAGTATAGATTAATCTAAATGAGTAGCAAAGTATCCTAATATGAAGTGTTAGTAATGTTTTCATGATTTGCAATAAACTGCTTTCTAATAAATGAACATAACTCCTGTCCTGTGAAAAAGTGGGATTCAAACTGCCCGGTAACAAATGGTGTCCCCCAGGGATTTGTCTTGGGACCAGTGCACTTTAACATCTTTATCAATGTCATTGATGATGGAATTGAGTGCTCTTGTGAGGCTCCATCTGGAATACTGCAGCCAAGTGTGGAGCCTCCAGTACAAAAGAGACAGGGAGCTGTTGGAGAGGGTCCAGAGGAGAGCCACAAAGATGATCAGGAGACTGGAGCACCTCCCCTATGAAGACAGGCTGAGGGAGCTGGGCTTGTTCAGCCTGGAGCAAAGAAGGCTTCGAAGTGACCTCATTGCAGCCTTTCAGTACCTAAAGGGAGCCTACAGACAGGAGGGGAGTCAACTCTTTGAAAGGGTTGATAACAACAGGACAAGGGGAAATGATTTGAAGTTGAGGGGGGTGAGATTTAGGTTGGATGTCAGGGGGAAATTCTTTACAGAGAGAGTGGTGAGGTGCTGGAACAGGCTGCCCAGAAAGATTGTGGATGCCCCGTCCCTGGAGGTGTTCAAGGCCAGATTGGATGGGGCTCTGAGCTGCCTGGTCTAGTATTAAATGGGGAGGTTGGTGGCCCTGCGTGTGGCAGGGGTGTTGGAGATTCATGATCCTTGAGGTCCCTTCCAACCCTGGCCATTCTGTGATTCTGATCTGAATATTGTATATTTTGGAGTAACCAAGGTGAGAACTTGGTATGTCTTCAAAAGTTCATTTTTGTTTTGGGTACAGTTATTTTTAATGTAGTCTGAATAATTTCTAGATGTAACTTTCAGACTAGACATTTTGTTTATAGTGAAATACTTAATAACAAGTGCGTGCAAAGGCATCTTACAAGATACTCAGCACTCAAATAGAATTTGGTTCACAAATACAATTTAGTTCACTGAAGCTGTTGGGTTGTGCCCCGCAGATAATTAATTTTTGGGGCTTGAAGTGCTGTGGCTTTGAAGAGGTGAATTCCCTTTGAGGTGTAATGCCTGTGAATGAGGCAGAACCTGCTGTGTAGAATAGATGGGCACACTGGTGTTCGGAAAGAGAACTGAGCAGCCTGAGTGCTTTGAATTAAATTGCTGGATGTACACACACAGTCAGTGTTGTGATGTCATATAAATATTTTTGTGCTGCTCTTGCAATCTTTTGGTTGAAATTGCTTATGCATCCTGGAGTTTTGTGGCTTTCAAGGTGTGGAGTTTTCTAAAATGACACTGAAAATCTCAAAGTGAAAATTGACAGATTCATACAGTTTTATTCCAGCTTAACCCTTGGAAGAGAGGATGTGATAATAGATTTATGAAAGAATAGATTCACCCACAAAGTATTGCAGCTAGGCCTATTTTCTTCATTTTTTAGATCTATTTAGAAATTGTTTGCAAATCTGGGCTCTTAAAGACAGCTACAACTACATATTTTCTCCATTCATTAAAGTGAAGCAGGTTCCAAGTCTGCTTTAATTGTCTCGTCTTCTGAGGCTGTTTGTTGATAAATCCTACAGCAGTTTCACTTGGTTAGGGGTCTGCTTATTTTAAAAAAAAAAAAAAAATGTCTTAACATAAGGCTTTTATTATATATATAATATTATATATTATATAACTAATAACTCTAAGCATGCCAGCGCATTGCTTTAAAAATTCACCAAAGCCTTGTGTGAGGGTTGCATTTGTGTGTCAGTAGTTCAGAGGTATCTTCTGTAGACACAAGACTGTGTTTACTACAGAGAGAGCTGCATTGACATAACAGATTTTCTGAAAGGCAGAAGTTGAGGGAATATTCAGTATGTATGAAATTAATCAAGCACACAAATAAAACATGATAGCATAGTTGTCCCTGAACTTTATGAAGGAGACGTAAAATAGATGTGTTAAATCTCTCAAATGGAGTTGTTACTGTTAAACAAGAGGATTTTTTTTTCTTTTTTTTTTTCTTTTTCTTTAAATTAGGCAAATAAACTCCATTGTGAGTTGAAAAGGAGGAAAGTAGTTTGAAAGTTCTGGTCAGACTTCTATGCCACTCCAAATTAAAGTAACCCACTGTGACTTCAACCTTTACACATCTTCCTGACTTATTTCTTATGTTTAATATTTAATATCAGCTTCTTTCATTCCCTTCTCCTCCCAAAGGTACTTATATTAGCATTTCTTTTGTATACTGTTGGTCTCATTTGCAGCCTTCTGAATAGATGCGTAAAATTTTAAGTGTTATTATGGGAAATATTAAATGTGTAGAGTGTTCCACTACATATATAACTGTGTTATGCTACACCAAAAGCATAAAGGCCAGACAGAAAATTGTGATTTGGTGAATCAGGATTATTAGGTTGCATAATCTGAGCAGCCTTTTGTGGCTCTCTGCTGTGCTTTAGGATCTTCCACTTTAAGAAACTTTCTCCTTTTCATCAATAAACTCAGGATTTACCATTCCAAACCTAAGCAGCATAAAATGGCAAGCATTTGTAGTGTGCTCAACATGCATACCTACGAGTACATGACAAAATAAAGGCCCCAAAGTGAAAAATGGAAATCTGGAGCCAAAATGTGTTTTAGTAGGAAGTAAAACCAATCAAAATGTTATTAGAAAGTTTCTGAATAAGAAAATTGTGAAGAGAAGTGAGATGCTGTGTATTTTCCTACCTTAAGCTGTTCAGTCCCTTTAAAATTTAAAACACAAATATATTTTTCAAGTTTTACAGTACTTTTAAGGATTGTGCCAGTATTATGTAATATATTTTAATTTTATGTTATCGTTTACCATAATCACTCTAAGCTTCACCTCAATTTTTCTGTTTCCCTTTGGAAAGCATGGGTAGTTCACTCTATATGTAGTGAATAGTTCATTATATAGTTAGTGCACTATATATGTGGTGACAATAGTAATCAGGAGTTTTGCCACTACAGATCTATTTGGTATTTTATAGTCATTTTCCTTTGAATCAGAGGATAAAATTGTAAATTAGGATAATCTAAAAGTGACTGTTGGAAAGTGGGCAGAGTGATCTCCTGGGTGACAGCCCTTCCCATGGCAGGGAATTGGAACTGAATGGGATTTGAGGTCCCTTCCAACCCAATCCATTCTGTAATAATAATGAGTTACTGGTATCTGTTTTAGAAGATAGCACAATAGGAATATATGATAATTTATACAATTTAATATTTAATGCCCAATCCTGAAGAGACTCAAACACTAGACTCTGACTAGTGGAGTTCAGAGACTCTTCAGTGCATATGAAAATAATGAAGTGCACACAATTTTTCCCAACTGGGGTCTTGGAAAGAATGAAATGTATACTTTCAATGAATATATCGACAAGATAGTGTAATATCTGTGTTCTGTATTGGGAACTTATATTTCTGTAACTGTGGAAGAGACAGCTGACAGTCAGACGTGCTGCCAGTGATTTAACTTGCTCAGTGTATAGAAAGAAGAAGCAGTATTCAGCTGTCTCAGTCCAGCCATTGATGAAGAAGCTTTTTACAGGCACAGAAGGTAAAAACACATTTCAAACCACTGCAAGCTTCTAATTCTATATGTTCTGCATGGTTTTTAATTTTGTTTAGCTCCATGTGTGCTGAATTCAGTAACACGGAATCTTTTTGTTATAATGCAGGGAAACAATGCCTTTACTTATTGGGTAACAGATGTTAAGTAATTAAAGCAGCCCATTTCAAAAGCAATCATAAAATCACAGGGAGATGAAATTTGAATACATTTGAATTCCTACAGGATTCCATATGTTCATTTTTTTGTTTGTTTTGGGGGTTTTTTGTTTTTTGTTTTTTGTTTTTTTTTTGGTCAGTGTGTTTACATTTTTAGTAACTTGTTAAAACTGAAATGAGAACTGAATGTTAAGCTACTTTTTTGCTTGATAAAGATACATAAGACTCCTGATACACAACATATATTTTATTGCAGAAAAAAAATATAATGTTTCACAAAAATGAATGTTAGGCTTGATGCTATAGATTTTATTTGGCTTTCCTGTTCTCCCTGTGGACTGCCTATTCCCAGGACTGCCTCCATTTACCAGCTACTTTTCTTTCAGTCCTGCAAGCTCCCTAGGCTATTTCGGCTCAGTTTTTGTTTTAACACATGCCCAGAACTACCCTGAGCTGAACAGCTATGCTCTGCCTTGTAGCTAGCAGGAAAAGAGACACAAAGCATCCCTCCACATTGTGTCCTCTGAAGTTGATCTATCAGGGCCATTCACACCAAATGTAATTTATCCATCTTATCATCAGAGGAAGTTTATTATCCAATTTTATTCTTGAACTTTTCTCCCATAAAGCCAAATGTAAACGCATTTGGTTGGCAGGAAATCTTTATAAAACCTTTATAAACATCTATCTGTGCTTACTTTGGTTTAAGCCTGCCAAGCTCATATATATTTTCATGTTGGTGTTTTTCTCCACAACATCTTTCTTGCACATAATAATAACAAGTTTTCCACTCTGGCATGCTCTGGCACCCAAAGAAGCAAGAAACCCCAAGGTTAATCACTCACAAATTCACTGTGATGCCAAGAAATGATTGTTAAGCCACTAACAAACAACAAATGAGCATCTGGCATTTTTCCTAATTATTTCAAAGGGGGTCTAGAGTTGATTTTTCAGAATTATGCAGTGGGAAAATGTATGCAGAGCCACAAATCAGCAGCATCCACATTCCATGTATTGTTAGAAGTCACAGTGATTAAAGATTGCTGTGACTAGGCAGAAGCCTTTTCCATGCAATTTGCTGTTGATTTCTTTTTAAATGTGTTTGCCGTGCTTCAGATTGATTTCCAATAATATTTAAGTTTAATGGGGAAAGTTTTCTGTGTTCATCTTTCAATAACACTTATATTAAAAGAAAGCACCTTAAAGTAATAGAAATTAAGATGCAAAGTTACAAAATTCAATAGAGAATTCTTAAAAACAACAACAACAACAAAACTTTAAGGCAATAATACAGTTTTCTTTTTTTTTTTTTTTTTAAACAAAAAAAGAACAAAACAAAACAAAAAAGCTGCACTTTTAAAAAACTTCCTTAAAAATATTACCCATTTTTCAATTCTAGAAGGCTTTTCCAGCTGACTGTATACTTATATTGTTACTCTGGAGGAATACTTAAGTGTAAGCGTGGGAAAAGATCTTACTATAGGCTTCAGTTTATCATTTTCATGTTAAATGTTAGATTTGAGAAGAACATTTGTTTGAATGTTTTAGAATCAGAGAATATCCTGACTTGGTAAGAACCCATGAAGGTATTTGGGTCTAATTCCTGACTCTACACAGGGCAAACTGTGAAGAGTTGAACCATGGTCTAAGAACATTGTCAAATGTTTTTTGAGTATCTAAATGAGAACGCCTGATTTACCTCTCATCTGCTTTCTGAGAATGAGAGAAGGCAACCAGGCAAATGAATGTAGTGAATAGCAGATGAGGTGCAATTTGCTTGGAGATTTTGGGAATTAGAATAGCTATAAGTGGAGTAACTTGCTTGAGAAGCTCAGAAGGTAGTAGATCTTAAATGAATATAACCAGAGCCATTCAATGCAGGAAAAAGAAATCGCTAAATTCTGTCTTTATAGGCTTTTTCAGTTACTCAGCTCTGTGCTTCCTGAATTGCAGTACTTTTTGTGGTCAAAATATACTACAGGTAGTGCCAGGTTTAGCAGTACAGCACCAAATGGATTTTCATCCACAATAAAAATGTGAGAATAGGAAGGTAACTGAAATAATAAGCAGTATATGTGTGTATGTATATTTGTGTGAATGTATATATACACACACTGACATACAGATGATTCTTTTTTTCTCAATGCACAGAGATATTTTAACTTGGTGTGCAAGACTTTAACTGTTAAAATATTTTTCACTTCAATTTGACAGTGAACAAGCTCTATAGCTATGAGGGAGAAATGAATAAAGAGCTTATGTGGCATAATGAATGGACAGCAGATTTTTCTTGATTATTGTTATTTGCAGCCATCATAGTAACAGGTTATTATGGTGGAGGAACTGAGGCTTGTAAAAGTACAATCAATGAATGTAAGGGAATGGGTAATTTGGCTTTTGTTTCTGTGTGAATTGCATCTGAGAATGGAGGTGGGAAGGTGAGTAGTTAAGGTGAAATTGACAATTTCTAAGTGTCCCGCTTTAAATAAGGATTTAAAGCATATGTAAACAGTTAAAGTGAGAATTCAGGCAGTCAGAATGAGTCTATATGCTGCTTCCTTACCTGGTTCCTTACCAACGGTTCCCTATTACACTGTAGAGGTATGTGACCTTGAGCTGTGATTTTACGTGGGAAACAATGAAATGATTGCATGGGATAATTTCTCACACCATGCACTGTTTAGGGTTCTGATTACATTCAGATTCAAAAGCCAAACACGACAGCTGCAGCATTAAATCATTGAGGTAGAGTCTTGGCTCCAGATTTTAGAAATCGTTGCCACTGCTGGCATGTAGTGGTAGCTTTTTTCTGGACTTCCACATTTGTTCATTAAGAATATGTAAAATATGACCTGTAGTTTCAAAGCAGGAAGCGTCTATACGAATTTGGAATTGCTGCTCTCTTTTGTAATCTGCTAAAGAGACATTCCATGAGAAAGCACCAGCTGTCATAACATACTTTTTAGTAATTGCCATCTGAACTTCACTGTGTTTCTGCATGAGATGGTCATTTGACTAGTTTTGGTTTCAAGGCCTTCCCTAAGACTCCTATAGGTACAAGTGTTCAGAAAGATACAAGTCATTACATCATATGTTGCATCAAATTTACATAATGTCTGACAGGACATCAGAGATGTCTCATGCTGTCCATTTGTGCAAGGAGTCATTACGCTTTGCACATCTCATGCATTATATTAGGAAAGAAACAAACTGAGAGGTGTGGGTGAAGTAGAGAAAAACTACAAAGAAGTTGTATGATATTCTCAGTTGTTTTTGACAAATTGTAAAGGGTTGTGATTGAATGCTGATACTGAAAAATAAAAGCAGAAGGTGTGGCATATATGCATTGCCATTCAACTTCTCTCCATTTTAAGAGTCTAGAAATATTATGAGAAAGGAGGGATTTCGTATATACGAACAACATTGTTCTCCAGAGCTTTTCACAACTCTTCACCATCTCTGTGATGTCTAAAAGGTGGTACTGGTATCAATAGACTGAAGTATGTTGATAAGATGAAATTTGCCATAGAGAAAACTCTATCTTGACCAGAAAAGGTTTCATAGCATACAAATAGTAATGAGCTAAAAATGACATATGCGGAAAGTAGAGATAACAATGTAGGATTTTAAAAAAGATTTAGAAAAGCTCAGAAAAATGTGATTATGTGGACTTTGAAAGTATAAGAGTGGAGGAGCAGAGGTGTGATTCTGCTTCTGTGAAACCTATGGAAGTTTGTTCTCATCTGTGGATGGGATCGAAAATTGTTCTGGAGGTGGTAGTTTGTTTGAATTTAATTAAATATATGGAAATGCTGTAAGGGAACCATGAGGGCCAGCATGTCTATGCGAGCTGGAGCACTGGGTACATGGTGGGAGTCTGTCTGGGGTGGCGAGGCAGGGCCTGTCACCATTGCCTGCCCCAGTGGATGCTCTGAGGATAGGGACAGGCCAAGACTGGTGGGTTGGGCAATGGCTGGGCCCAGCTGGTTGGATCCCATGGCCAGGAAGGACAGGGCTTTGTAGAGCTGGAGTCCAGCGCTGCTGAGGCCTCAATGGGGCAGGGCTGATGACCTTGGGGTTGTCATCGGGTTCAGGTCCTAGGCAAGGCTGGGGAGACAAGTAGACCCTCAGGGCCATGACAACTGTATGGAGTTCAACATGTTGTTCAAACTGGATATAATATATACATAGCAGTAGGGAGCATAGTACTGATTTTCGAGTGCAGTAATTGATTTTAGGCATAATCACATCTTCATGAATTGGCATTCTATCACTGAAAGTAATCAGAGAGAGTGAGAAGCTTGGAGAGGAACAAAAAAATAAACAAAAATTAGGCTGATGGATAGGATACGTGAGTAGAAATCAGAATTTACCATTACCCAAATGGTAATGACAAATATTAATCACAGCACACAGTGATTTTGGGCTCCTGCTTCATGATTGCATTGGAACACACATGATCTTCAGGGGAACTGGATTGTAACCATATTCATCTACAGGATATATACAAGATTTAGGAATTTGGGAAGGAATTGTGTTAGAGTTGGTAAATTCAGCAAGATAATATAAATGAAAACATAGAAAAATGTAGGCTGAATTTAGATGATAGAGAATAACTCTTTCGCATAGTGATACCTGCCAAAATACAATGCACAGTTTTCCTTAGTTGGAACATTTAATTTTTTTAAAATTCATCCGTTGTGTATTTTTTGCTACTATAAATTCCTTCAGTTATAGTTGTCTGTATATTGAAAGTCTGGGGAAATATTATATTGATCACACCCTGTAGTGGCCTTTGATTTGTCATGATTCGCATAAAAAAAAAATTGTATCATTCTAGTCACTGTTTGAATTGAAATGGTACTGATCACTCCCACAGAGGTGCAATTATACCAGTAGGAAGGTACTTCTTAGAGTTCAAAGCATATGTGAGCAGTGAATCAAGATATATAATAAGTGCTTACTTACATTGGTATGCCTCTATGTTACGCCAATGCTTATATTTTCTGATTCAAAAATTTTCATTCCTTTTTTTTTTTGATTCCATTCCTACCACAACTCTTTCTGCATGCACTTTGTGTCAGACAATTGTGGCTGCAGAAGAAGCCAATTCAGCAAACTGATCCAAGAGAGAGCAAAATCAACAGTTATGCTCAGTGTCAACTGAACCGATTCACCTCCCTATTGCTGATGCGCTGATGCAAAGAAAGACAATAGAATATGCAAGCATCTTGGATTTTGACAGTAGCCTAAGGATGCATATGATACCAAATGATAATTGAAAAGTATGTTTCTAACAGTTTAAAATTAAGCTAAATTGAGGTTGCCATTAGTTACTTTCCTATGTGTCTTCTGCTACTGTTCTGTCCTTTTGTGCTACTCCTTCATGCTCATCTTGATGTGAACCAGTTTGGGGCACTGAATCAGATGGAAGCTGCCTTTCATAAGGCTAGCCTTCAGCTGACTTATCTCCCCATACCAGCTCATGGCAGATGGACGTGTGCCACTGCTACACAAGGTCAAAGGCAGGAGTGCATGAAAGAAAGCATAAATAAGAGTGAAGCAACTTGCATTTCGATGATGTATATGCTGTCACCGATTATGTCCTGTGAAAAGGGATGCCTGAGGACAGTATGCCAAGTGGTGAGGTATTCCTGGAATCAGACAATTCCGGCCACTTGTATGTCACATGCATGACTGTTTTGGGTTAATGTATAGTTAGCTAATATCCCTGGTTTGTTCTGGTTGAAGTTTGCTTTCTTGTGCACACGCGGGAATAACACTATATACATACAGAATCTAACAGCCAGTGGTCTACAGCTGGTAATTAGTACCACTTAGCAGCTGCTAAGCAGGATAATAGCCTGTTATCCTTGAAGATCTCTAATAGGAGTCCTAATGACTTGCTTACACTGCTTCTAAACCAGCTGGCATAAACTTGCTGTGCATGGTGTGAGAGTTGAAAGAGGGAATGAGTCTCACTTTATATGGAATTCAAGTCAAGGGTAATTTGATTTATGGCAATTAAGTAATTCTGGTACAGGATCAACAGACATGTCAAAATAGAGGCAGCGTACAGTCTATTCAGCAGAAAAAAATAGTATTGTATGCAAATTCTTCAACTTCCAGTGTTACATTAGGGAAAAACATGGGATGGCAATTGTTTTCAAATTAGTCTGTTGCCCACAGTAAGAGTTATTTTGCTGATGTGTGTTTTAGCATGTTGTATATAATAACTGTTGAACTGGAGACTTGAATAAAATAAAATAAATTTAACATACTGTAAAATGTTGTAAGGCTCTGAAACTTATTCAGTTCTAGAGTCTTAAAACAAAAGGTGTTTTACCTGCCATACCACCACTTAACTTGTGGCTTGTCTTATTTGACTGCTGCCCATGATCACTTTTTTGTAAGGAGGTTAATTTGTAATTACTGTGCTTGTGCATATAAGCCATTCGATTTCTGGTCTTAAATATTTTCCAGTGGAGGCAAGAACTGCATACAATCTTGTATATATAAAATGAAACAGGAAAGGTGGAATTTGCTTGAAGAAATGTTCTATTTAGCACTTGTTGAATAATAGAGCGTAAACTCATGAACTATTCTGGCGATGTCTGTATAGCAACAGAAATATCTGCCCCACGGAGGGAACTGCGACCTCCTCATTGATCTCATTTGAGTTAGAATTAGTGACTGTGGAGCCTAGAGACGTAACAATTATTTTTATGGGATTTTCTGGTTCAGGCTACCTCAGATAACAGGACGGCTGTTCCCTTGACCTTGAATGATTTATATCACTAGGAAGCTGCTAGGATTGCTGAATGCCTAGATGTGGACGTGCAGTGGTTGAGGCTGCCAGTCTCAGTGGGATGTGCTATCCTGTCACTTGCTTCTCCCTGCTGCTTGAGGTTCTACCTTACTTTGTCTGAGGCCCTGAGACACACCCAGGCTTGGGATCTGATTGATTTCTCCACTAAGAAAGCAGGGCAGAAAACTTGCATCTGTTTTGATCCAGGTCTAACCTTAAAGCTGTGACAATGAGAATGTAGGACTACCTCTGTCAATCTGTTTCATTGGTGGTTTGATTTCCTTCTTTTAAAGAGAATGCTATCAAATCAGCTCGACAATTCATATCCTTAAGTTCAACAAAGAATCAATGACCCTATTGCTTTGGGACCATCATCAGATTTCCTGTCTGCCTGAAGAAAAATTATAAACTATGGGAGCTCTTCTAGGTAGAATGAAAGCAGTGGCCTCATCCTCATCAGTGCCGTGTTCAAACAGCAGACAACATGGTGTGGATATAGAAAACTAAGGTTCTCTAATTCAACTTCTGTGAAAAATGTCTGCTTCTTCCCTTTGTTAATGCTTTGTTAATGTTAATTGATTTCATTTGGTGCTCTGATTAAGACTAACATAACAGAGATTGGTGTTCATCTGTACATCTCTTGTGCAGCTGAGTTGTCTAACGGGTTCTTCATAATTATCTTCAGTTCAAGCTAAAAGTACAATGTGACTGGAATAAGGAAAGCATATTAGAAAGGAATGAAGAAGAAAGAATTATAAGTGGTGCACCTATACAGGGTTTAAGATGCTTTTGTTGGATGAAGAATCTGATTATGGAGTGACTTACCAGACAAAATATGGCACTTCGTTAATTGAAGGTAGAAATACACTGTTCTTCTTGGTTCAGTGTCATTTCTGTTATCCAGTTACACAATTTCATGGTTGACTTACCCCCAGAACTACTTTCAACCATTGCTGGAGTGGTTACTCCACTCTTCGTATTTGTTTGTAGCCATTCCAGGCCATTCCCAAGTAGTTTATCTAGCTGAAAGGTAGTCTTTGTCTTGTGCCAGTGTAAGGGAAGTGGCAGAAACATTCAGCCTGAGGCAGCAGGTGAATAGAAAGATCCATTTCGGCAGCAGCATGGTCTTAGGTGTCCACAGTAAGTCACATTTCTTCACGTAACAAACAAGTAAAGCCTTCCAGCTAGAGGTATGTATCCCTGCTAAACTGAGAACAGAAATAAGTGTTAACAGGAGCAAAGTTTACACTAGGTAGCTGCTACTCCCAGAGGAATGAGTGTTAGAAACATCTACTAGTAATCTATATTCAACACAGCAGAAGGTAAGCTTTACATTTACTGGACATTTCTTTTTCTGTCTTTTCTGTTAAAAATAAAACTGGTTTACCCATATCTAAAGTTTGCATTACCACTAGTCACTAGTGAGCTCTTGGTAGCCTTGGGGCTTCAGGAATCGTGTGCAAGGTTCTCCTGTCACTGCAGACTTGTACTCCTTTACTTTCTAACATGTAAGGTTACAGACGGTTCTACATAGTATAAAGCTAGTAACTAGATGTTTTTAGTTATAAGTCCAGCAAAAGTAGCATTTATTCCTATGTATAACAAAGTTATTAACACATACTGCCCAGTTCTTTAAATCAAACTAAAACGTCAGCTAATTGTCTCTGGTCATTCGACAACTGCTGTAGCATCTAAAAAAGCTGAAAAAATGCCGAAGCAAGTCCAGATAAAATTAGCCTTACATACGTAAACCCACATGGAAGGCTATTACAAGGCCTGTGATTGGCAACAGGTATGGCTGTGCTAGCTTTACTGGACGGTAGGACTGCATAGAAAGTTGTAATTCAGTAGATACAGTCAATGAACTGCGGAAAGCTATTCAGCTCAGTGGAATAATTTAGTTAACATTGTAACATGAGACCGATTTCATTACTTCAGTGCTTTTTAAAAAGCTTCATTAGCCAGTACAGTTTGTGAATGGTTGTATCAGTTCTTCTTTAGCTTGCTGATAATTTTGCATGTTAGATCTGAAAGAGGTTAGAAGAATGGATGGGCCTCTTTAAGCATGCAAAGGAGGAGCTTGAGAGTTTACAAAAATGTTATTCTCAATTTTTATTTTTAAGTAGATGTCAGCTTCCTGTCTTAAGGCCCATTTTCAGTCCCTTCTCTTTCCTGGAGATTTCTCTTCTGTGAAAGAATATAAATCAAACTAGTTTTGAAAGAAATCCTTTGAAAACTATCTTAAAAATTGCACTAATTAAGGGAGATGCAGCATTTCCAGAATACATTTGTGTGTGACTTGTTATCCTCATTAGGGATTTTTTTTCCCCAAATTACTGGCAGTAGTTCAATCAAAAGGAAAAGCTGAGCATAAAGTGAAGATTTTCCTGTTGACTGGTATGGCCTTCAGTGGAAGACCTAAGTGAATTGCATGGTTGGGAGGGGAGTTTTGCTTCTGTGATCTTTTCATTGTTTTCTTTTTTTATTATGTTTTGCAGAGAAGGGCAGAATTCAAGAAAAGAGGGACATTTTTTTACTTGCCTTTATATGCAGAGGAATGTTTCACTTAATCCTAATTCAGAGCAAAGACTCTTGCCCAGTTGAGAGTTTGCATATATTCCTAAGTAGTCTCTGTGATGTGAATTTCCCAAAGCACTGAATAAACCACACAGTAATGAGGAAAAAATAATTCAAAGAACAGAAATGTTGAGCTTTTATCTACTTACTCTGGTTTCTTTGTTTATGACTTGTTCATTTGCTTATGGTCCTAATTAATATTCTACTTCAAGCTTGCAGTTTTGTATTGTTTCTTTGTGGTATAATCTTGGTGCATATTTCTTCTGGGGGGAAGCAGGGCAAAGACACTAATTGTTATGAATTTTAATTTCAGCTCTAGAAATGATCTGTCATTTTTTGCTTTTAAAAGCAATGTCACTGAATGGATCTGGAAAGTTGTTCCTTCCTTCTGCATAACTGTTCTATAAGCACTAAGACTTTGGGAGGCTTGATGAAGGGAAGAGACAAAAAAATCTCTTACGTTTTTGTACACAAGTGGCCAAGGGCTTTTTGTGTCAGTTACAATTTTGGGCTCCAGATGACGTTTTTGTGGAATATTCTTAGAAATGCAATTTTCCATTCTTGTCCTGCTCCTAGCAAACAGGTAAGATCTTCATCTCCTGTTTTTGCATAGAGGGAATTAGCTTTAAAGCGGTTTTGATGTTTTCAAGACTCTTAATGAGTGATTTCATTTCAATGATCAAACAAGAAATCTTTAGTTTTATTTTTACTGCCATTATTTTATTCTTTTTTTTTTTTTTTCTTGAGAAAAAATACTATACAAAAGCAGTATATAAAGTGGCTGAGAGACTGAAATGTCTAGACATTTTTTCTTGCTGAAAATGATTTTCTTGCTGAAACCTAATGAGATTCAATAAGGATGAGGAAGGAGAATGACTGGGTTAATTTGTTCAGATGAAATCCTGACCAGATTGGCATATTGAAATTACTTTTGGAGCTGTAAGAAATCTTTTGTAATATAGAATCAGTGTTTTATGTCCTGCTAAAGAAAAGGCTTAACATACAAATGCTGAAAATATTCTCATGAAAATGATACAGTTGCACACCTTTTTAAGGAGGTAGGAAAAGTCTTAGCTGACATAAACCTGAGATGGAGAAAGCATCTCCTTATATGGTCTGCAATTCAGATATTAAAAGAAGGGAGGAACTTTGTTATGTGCTTTTGTTTTTGATGGACTTTGCCTGGATGAGGACACTTGTGTACTTTAGAATTGAATTTCCAGACTTGAGGGCAGAAATAAATGCATTGTTTTTTGTCATTCATCCATTTTTTTTCTCAAGGTTATGAAAATTTGTATGTATTTCTCCACCTTCCCTCTCTCCTTTGGTGCTTTTCATCTTGCTTGACATTTGTTTTATTTCAGGTTCCTTAATGTTCCATTTCTGCTTCTAATGGATAAACTAGAGACAACAGTAGCTTCTAATTGTAGTTAGCTTTCAAAGTGGCATTTGCCAGAGCATTTAGTCTTTCGGAGTTGTATAAATGAACCAAACCAAAACCTTGGGTGAGCTGAAATAGGTTCATGGAACTACTCATAAATTGTGAATTTATACAGTGGTTTGGATTGATGTTTGATTTTCAAAGTTTAAACATGAGCAGAAGATTTAATGGATTTGTATAACCAATGTAAATATTTGCTCACTATGTACTGCTGTGTTTACTGTGCGTGGAGCAGGTAGTGATGATAATGCCAAGCCTTTTCTAGTCCAATTTTCACATGAATTTTACAGGCTTGCAACCATTTAGCCAGATTTTCTTTTTAAGCAGCATGCGTCTAGGACACATGATAAAAAATAACTTAGTATTTTCGAAAGATATTACTTGTAAAAATTTAGTGTCTGAAAAGAAAACTGATTCCTTTCAAAAAGGTCAGCTGAATGTTTGAGTGCAGTAAGTACATTTAGTACAGTGAAAAAGGAATTAAAATATATTCTCAAGATAAAGCAAGCACAGAAAATGCATGGGTAAGGAGGAGTTGGTGCACATTGTGCACATTATTTCAAGGTCTTTGCATGGTCCCCCACTACATCCTTATCTCTAAATTAGAGAGAGATGAGTTTTGAAGGCTGGACTATTTGGTGGATAAAAAATTGCTTGAATAGTCATAGCCAGAGAGTTGTCAGTCGTCAGCAGATCTATGTGGCAGTGATGAGTTGTGTCTCCCAGAGTTTGTCCTAGGTCCGATGCTCTTCAATATCATTATCAACAAACAACATGGACACCGGGAAGCTGAGTGGTGCAGTTGACACAATAAAAGTAAGGGATGCCATCCAGAGAGACTTGGATGGGCTCAGAAAGTGAGCACATGAGAACCTAATGAGATTCAATAAGCCAAATGCAAGGTGTTCACAGAATCACAGAATCACAGAATCACAGAACTGTAGGGGTTGGAAGGGACCTCCAGAGATCATTGAGTCCAACCCTCCTGCCAAAGCAGGTTCCCTACAGCAGGTCGCACAGGTAGGCATCCAGGCAGGTCTTGAACATCTCCAGAGAAGGAGACTCCACCACCTCCCTGGGCAGCCTGTTCCAGTGCTCCGTCACCTCACTGTAAAGAAGTTCTTGCGCATGTTTGTGCGGAACTTCCTATGCTGCAGTTCCCAGCCGTTTCCCCTTGTCCTGTCTCCACTCACCACTGAAAAGAGTCCGTCCTCGCCATTCTGCCCCCCACACCTTAGATATTTATAGACCTGGATCAGGTCCCCTCTCAGTCTTCTTTTCTCAAGGCTGAACAGACCCAGTTCACTCAGCCTTTCCTCATAGGAGAGATGCTCCAGGCCCTTCACCATCTTCGTGGCCCTCCGCTGGACTCTTTCCAAGAGATCCCTGTCTTTTTTGTACTGGGGAGCCCAGAACTGGACGCAGTACTCCAGATGAGGCCTTACCAGGGCAGAGTAGAGGGGGAGGATTACCTCCCTCGACCTGCTGGCCACGCTCTTTTTAATGCACCCCAGTAAGCCATTGGCCTTTTTGGCCACAAGGGCACACTGCTGGCTCATGGCCAACCTGTCATCCACCAAATGTGTTGCCCTTGGGTTGAGAGAATCCCAGATATGAGTACAAAGTGGGTGAAGAATTCATTGAGAGCAGCACTGTGGAGAGGGACTTAGGGGTCTTGATGGATGAAAAGCTGGACATGAGCCAGTAGTGTGCACTTGTAGCCTGGAAGGCCAACAGTATCCTGGGCTGCACTGAAAGGAGGATGACCAGCAGGGAGAGGGAGATGATTATCTGCCTCTACTCAGCTCTTGTCAGGCCCTTTCTGGAGTACTGTGTTCAGGCCTAGGGCCCCCAGCACAAGAAGGATGTGGAGCTTTTGGAATAGGTCCAGAGGAGGGCCATGAAGAGGGCTGGAGCACCTCCCCTACACAGAAAGGCTGAGGGATTTGGGCTTGTTTAGCTTGGAGAAGAGAAGGCTCTAGGGGGACCTCATTGCAGCCTTCCTTCCAGTCCTTGAAAGGAGCTTACAAGCAGGAGGGGGACCAACATTTTACATGGTCTGAAAGTGATCAGACAAGGGGGAATGGCTTTAAACTAAAAGAGGGAAATTTTAGTTTAGATGTTAGATGGAATTTTTTTTACTCAGAGGGTAATTAAGCACTAGAAGAGGTTGCCCAGAGAGGTTGTGGATGCCCCATTCTGGAGGTACCGAAGGCCAGCTTGGATGGGGTCCTGGGCAGCCTGATCTAGTGGTTGGTGACCCTGCCCACAACAGGGATTGTATCTAGATTATCTTTAAAAACCCTTCCAACCTGAGCAATTCTATGATTATTTTCTTGACAGATTCTTAGGAGCTGGAACAGCTGTGAGACAAATTGATGGCTCTCCTAGAGGGCAGAAATTGCAGTGGTGCAGTGGTTTGGGGTACCCAGAACTTTAGAATGCTTTGTGGGCCTTTGCACAACTCTGTCCAGGAATCTTAAATAAGAATAAAACCCAGGATTTCCATATGATGGGAACAAAATGAGCTATGTTCCTATTCATAGTACATTACTGGCAATTACTTTCCTGGCTGAAGGCTTTTTAAAAGGGTTTTTCTTACCTGTTCAGTGAAGAAAGGACTGCAGTGCTGGGGTGAGTTCCCCTGATGGTGCCTGACAGTGTGACTGCTCTGTTCTGCTCCAGGAATGAGCACTGGTGACATGAGTTATTCAGTGCTTAAATTCCAAGCGAAAAGGTTATAAAGGCAGTGAAGACCATTGGGAAAAAGTGCTGAATTTTCACCCTTGAGTGGGCACTGATAAGCAGGGTTGTTTTTCTGCTTGCATTTGTAAACCTGTGTTCATTTCAAAAGGGAGACTGATAGATGTAAATGGAAGTGAGGTTGAACTATGAATATCATTTTAAGAGTTATTCTGCATCAGTACTCTGATAATGTACTGTAAAGGTTAAATTGAGTGCAGACGAGATCATTTAGCTATGGTTTGGTGATTAATGTTGAGCGATACAACTTATGAATGCTATTTTCAATTATTTACTGAAAAAGCCAACAGGTCTTGTGGGAACTCTGCAAAATCAAATCAAGCCGATAGACTGTGATTTTGCTCCTAAGGTGATTGTGACCTTGAGTAAAAGTCTCTTTCCTCCCCTCTCCTACGTATAGAGCTAACATGCACATCATCTGTCCTTTTGAGAAGTCCTCGATACCGTTCATATTTAACACTGTTATCAAAGGTTCTTTGCTTCCAGGCCTAGCCATTAAAATAGATGGGGTGGGAGATGCTGACATGATAGTTTTGCAAATGTTATCTCAGCAGTTTGCATATATTATTAAATCTGTTAATGAAGATGGGGAAGAATCAGGCAATTAACAGCTCGGAATTGGCTGTATTGCTGCATTAACTCTTGTTCCTCTTTACTTTGATATTTCAGTGCTGCGACTGTTGAAAGATGGTGCTGACCCTCATATGCTTGTTTCCTCAGGAGGTTCCTTGCTCCATCTGGTAAGAGTGATTGAATATTAGTGTTAGTGACTGTGGATAAATACAGTGGGGTACTGAGTAGCAGATTGGGAATATCAGCAAGAAGAATGTCTTAGCAGTACTTTTTTAATCTACACTGTCCTCCATGGTCATTAATAAGGCATCCAGCTATGCATGTGAAATAAATGGTCATTTTCAAATTGCTTATCAAAGGGTGGATCATATTCTAGGAATGGTAACTAACCAAGTAAAATGAGATGTTTTATTTATAAATTATCTGCACAGTTAGAACAAAGGAAATACTGTTTGATTTTGAAGATAGAATTGTGTGTCTCAAAGATTCATAGTTCCTATATAAAGAACACCATGATATAACATTTTCCTTTTGTTTTTGTGCATATTTTCTTGCACTAATTTTCTACTCATAGATATTTAACAAAGTCTGCATCTGGTTCATCATTATTTGCATTGCCATTTGGATTAAGTAGAAGATAGAAGGAAAACTGCTCGTATGCAGTGATCAAAAGAGAAGCAAGATGTAAGGGCATGTAGGAGAAAGACTACCATACAGAAAAGACTATAGAGACAGAAGCCATTGGCAAAGGTTACCACAAATTCTTAAGTCTGATCATCCTTTGCATCCTCTGTGATGCTTCAATTGTAGATGTGGTTTCTGTTCAATGTGAAACTATTTTAAGATACTTGAATTCTACTTTTATTTCACAATGCTGCTAAAATAAATGTGACTTCAGAAATATGACAAGGGCATAAAAGATCTAGTTAAAAGTCTGCTTGCAGAATGTTTTATTTTAGATTTTGGAAGCACTTTTGAAAATTTTTTGCTTAACAATAGCTTGAAAATGTGCTTGGTTTCAGATTATGTTGATCTGTACTGTGAAATTTCTTATCTCTGATGAACATCAACAACTGAATTTAAATTATACTAGTGATACTAGGAATGGTACTGTTGCAATGAAACTGTCAGTTTCTGAAGCTGTCAATTACACTGCAAACTAAAGGAAATACACTACATCAGAATTTAATTTCTGTTGAATAATATGTCAGTATATTTGAAAATTGTTTAATGCATTACTGCTTTTTAACCTCCAAGAGTTTAATTTTCATCTGTATTTATGAACTCAATATTATATGCAACTCCTACATTCACCAAGGTACGTCAGCTATGTTTTGACTGCACAGAGGAACCCATCTTGCCACTTTTCCTTCTTCCCCCTTTCCTCCTAGTGTCCTAGCTTCCATATCATATTAATGCAGATGAGCAAACTGGATGCCATGGTGTGGTTCTGCACATGATATTAGATGTGACAGAATAATTATTTCATACTCACTTGCAAATTAGCAACTTGATCTCCTTCTAATGACCCACCTGGTGGATGAGGGAAAAGCTGTTGACTTAGTCTACATAGATTTCAGCCAAGTCTTTGATGCTGTCTCCCACAATATTCTCCTGGAGAAGCTGGCAGTCCATGGCTTGGACAGTTAACCAGTCTTTGCTGGTTAAAGAACTGGCTGTATGGCTGGGCCCAGAGAGTGGTGATGAATGGAATTAAATCCAACCGCTGAGCGGCCAGTCACAAGTGGTATTCCCCAAGAGTCCATATTGGGGCCTGTCCTGTATTTTTATTGATGACCTGGATGAGGACACTGAGTGCACCCTCTGTAAGTTTGCAGATGACTCCAAGCTGGGAGAAAGTGTTGATCTGCCTGGGACTAGAATGGCCCTTCAGAGGGATCTGAACAGACTGAGTCGCTGGGCTGAGGCCAATGGGATGAAATTCAGCACGTCCAAGTGTCAGGTCCTGCACTTTGGCCACATCAACCTCAGCCAACACTACAGGCTTGGAGCAGAATGGCTGGAAGTCTGTGTAAAGGAAATGGACATAGGAGTATTGGTTGATGCTTGGTCAAACACAAGCCAGTAGCATGCCCAGGTGGTGAAGAAGACCAATAGCATCCTGACTTCATCAGAAATGCATTGCCAGCAGAAACAGGGAAGTGATCATCCCCCTGCATTCAGTACTGATGAAACTGCATCCTGAGTACTGTGTTCACTTTTGGGCCCTTCACTACAAGAAAGACATCGAGGCCCTGGAACGTATTCAGAGAAGGGCAATGAAGCTCCTGAGGGATCTAGAGAACAAGCATTATGTGGAGAGGCTGAGGGAGCTGGGATTACTCAGTATGGAGAATAGAAGGCTCAGGGAAGACCTTACTGCTCTCTACAACTACCTGAAGGGAGGTTGTGGTGAGCTGGGGGTCAGCCTCTTCTCCCATATAAGCAGTGATTAGGATTAGAGAGAATGACCTCAAGTTGCACCAGGGGAGATTCAGGTTGGTTGTTAGTGAATGCTTCTCCAAGAGAGCGATTAGGAATTGGCACAGGCTGTCCAGGGAGGTGGTAGAGTCACCATCCCTGTAGGTGTTCAAGAAACATTTAGATGTTGTACTGAGAGACGTGGTTTAGTGGGAAATAATGGTGGTAGGTGGATGGTTTGACTGGATGATCTTAGAGGTCTTTTCCAACCTTGATGATTCTATGACTCTGTGATATTTTTCACAAATTTCATGGTATTTGTGCACTTACTGTATATGTGTGATTTCCAGGGCAAGGAAATGTTACACAGCTGTAAATATTGTATGAGGCATAGATATTAAGAATGATATGGAAAGCACCCAGGTACCTAATATAAAAACTTAGGGTCCTTGTAGCCTCTGCAGTGGAGAAAGATTATTCCTCCTCTACTTACTGAACTCATGTGCAAGGCCAGAGTCAGGATGTTACCTTAGGTGCTCTAATTTCCTTATGTAGCATCCATAAGCACATGTGGTCTGAGATGTGGCAAAAAGCATAAGCTGAAAACAATGCCTGTGCTAATTTATTCTTCTTTGCAAAAAAATTGCAAAAAACACATGCTTACATGCACACACCCACACTACCCCAAGCACACTTGTACTGTGCAGCATATGTGTTTGTCAGAGAGACTTGAACAGGAATCACTATGGGTAATGGTGTGAAGTATAGAGAGGTGTGTATTACTGCTACAAACTGCATAAAAGGCAGGAGTTAGTGTGTTTGTGATGTATATGAGTGTGAGTGTGAATATACTTGCAGCCTACTGCTCATGATGCATTCATTCAGTTCCTGTGTGCTAATTTGGAAGGACAGTGTTGAATGAATAGAAAGCTCATCTTCACTGCAGCTTTCAGCAGATTTCATTTAGCGCTTTTTCACGGGGAATAAGGGATTCCATGAGCCACACACATGGAACTTGGTGTTTCTGCAGAACTATTTCTATAGATTCATCTGCTGTCTACAAACATATCATCTGCTAAATTTAAATAGAGAAAAAAATATGTAATAAATTCAATTGTACATGGAGTATAATGCTATCCCTAATCTGCTCTTTCTTCTAGTGTGCTCGCTACGATAATGCATTTGCTGCAGAAATTCTGATTGACAGAGGAGTGAATGTAAATCATCAAGATGAGGATTTTTGGACATCAATGCATGTAGCCTGTGCGTGCGATAATCCTGATATTGTCCTGCTGCTGCTGCTAGTAAGTAAAACAGCCCAAGGCACTGTGTGCTTGAAAAGGGAACAGAATGTAGCACCATACAGTTTGAAATTGCCATGTGAAAGCACTATATTGCTAATCATATCAGTGAAAGCATTTATTATGTATGTTTATTTTTTGACGCTATTTTGGTGCTCAGGATTTTTTAAGATATATAGCAAGACATTTTTTCAGGTCTTTAATAAGAATACATTATGAATGTATGTCATGACAAGTCTCCCTTGTCTTTTCCCTGTAGTCAGAAGCTTATATCTCTGATAAGCACTCAGTCCCAAATGGGATACTCAGATAATTTTTCTTTTATCCTTGTCACTTTCTGTTAAGGGTGAGTTGGCAGACAATCTTATCTAAACCTCCTTCTTAAAAGTAAATATTCAGTCGGTTACACTCAGTATTCATAAAGAAGTGTTTGTGGACATGACCAAAATGAGGCCAATTTAATATTTGTCTAATCAACTGTAATCAAGCCGTATATACCCAGTGTAGTGATAGATATGACATTCAGTCTCTATAGAGGACAACTTTGTTCTTGGGCTTCTGTTCCTGAGACTGCAGCCTTTAGTTTTAGTGCAGGATATTAAAGCAGCTGTTTGTCCCATTTTGTTTCCTATTGCTTTTTAAAGCAGTAGTGCAGAAACAATTCACAGTCTGACAGTTTTCTAATCTATTTGCATCAATTTAAAATTTGTATATATTTTTTAATAGGTCATTGCAAGTAGATTAGCATTTTTTAGTATATTATAATGATATTTCAATGTTACAGTTAAAACTAAGGGAGAAATATTTTTGAAAGACTGTATAATTGGTAATAGTTTCACTTTGGGAGATTATTTATTCCAACCCTTCTGCTTAGAGCATGGCCAGCCACAGCAGCTTGCCTAGGACTGGGTCCAGTCAGGTATTGAATATCTGGAAGGATGAGAAGTCCAGAACCAATCTGGGCAACCCACTGCTATGTTTGACCACCTGCATAGGAAAAAGGCTTTTTCTTAGGTTTAAACAATTTTTTTTGTATTTTGGTTTATGCCTATTGCCTCTTGGTCCTTTCACTAATCACTACTCAGAAGAGCTTGGCTCCATCTTCTCCACTCCCCCAATCAAGTATTTATACAAACTGATACGATTCCCCTGAGCCTTGTCAAGTCTGAGGAGTCAGCCTCACTTTGTATGACAGATGCTCCAATCCCTTCAACATTATTATGGATTTTTGCAAGGATCGCCCCAGTATGTTCACATCTTTCTTGTACTGGGGAATCTGCCTTATCAGTTTTGAGCTTCCACCAGTGCCTTGGCCTGCTGGTAGTGAAGTTGAGAAAATCTGTGTCTGCAAGAACTTATGTTGGCTAGTGTTCAACTTGTCTACCATGACCCTTCAGACCTAATCTCAGCAGTACTTTGTGTGGAAACCTGTCTAGTTAGACATAGATAGCTGGCTACATTTGTCCTGTAGGGGAGTATCTGTCTCTGCCTGAAGGTTATAGCTGGGAGCCACTGATCTGGAACTGTATGCCTGTATTGGCTCAGAAATCAAGCTATCATATTGAGTTGTAGTTTGCTGAATAGATGAGTATACTGGGTGTCAACCTTCTGGCTTGCCTGGGCCACATGGAGTGAAGAGAAATTGTCTTGGGCTGCATGCATGGAGACTGCTCCAAAAGTAAATCCTATTTATTTTGATGGAACAACAGCTATGAGGAATGCAGTGACACTGTTTATTTGAGGAAATTCTCAGCTACAACAGACTATCTTTCCACATGGTCACCACCATTAGTTATCATTTTTGCCAGTGGTTAACAAAAGCCTGCATGCTGCATTAGTAAAAATATGTACCAGCAGAGGTGATCCACTGTTGCTGTTGTCACTGCTGAAACATACCACCCACTGTGTTCACATCCACTCTTTGGTCTTTACAAATATTCAGGAAGTGTCAATGGATGTCACTGAGTGTCATTTTTTCCTCATGGAGGAATTCACCAACAGCCTTTTGCTTCTTATGCATTCCATGTCAGATGCCATTCTGTCAGACTCCCCCTCTACTGTCTTCTGTCACATGATGACAGAAAGTAACAAAATATTGGCAGGAAGCTTCAGCCTCTACTGTCATATCACCAACATCAGCCTCTGATGTCGTGGACCAACATAATAAAACAGGAGGCATTGCTTTTGCAGCAGCTCATATTAAATGTATGATATAGTTAATGCATATGAAGTAACCAAACTTATTATTATTTTTTTTTTTTAATTGAAACGTGTAAGAAGTGGAGCAACAAAAACATAAAACCAGTGGGATATTTGATCTTTTTTGTGAAACTAACACATTAGTTGAGTTTGATGGCAGTAGTTGCAGTTAATAAGTTCTCAAGATGTACAGTAGAGATTTTTGATGAAACTTTATTTTTTTCTCTGCTTCATCCTTGAGAGTATTTGTTCACAAATGAACATACTGCCAAATGAGATAAAACAAATAAGGCAGGACTTTGAAATGAAGGATATTTCTCTCTTGTGAGAGAGGGCTTATAGAAGACTCATAAAGAGACATGATCAGATTTTTGATTACAACTGTGTACATTCCATATGAAAATTTACAGGTGATTTATTTATGACTAAAAATGGAATCGCAAATGCACAAAAAGAAATGATGATTTTTTGGCAATCTTGAAACCTGTCCTCAAGTTCCTTTGTCACAACGGAAAGCATGGCTGTATATTTTTGCTGTTCATAGGACTGTGTTTAGCCAGTATATTGAAATCTGTACACTTCTTTGCCATAACTCGAGCTGGCACTGCACTGTGCCCTATGTGCTAATTTCAGTTCAGATAGCGTTAATAGCACACTGATGTTTGATTGGTGTCAAGGGACCAGATCTTCTCTATGGGACAGATCTATGATGGTGTGGAGCAGCAGGTGACTGCAGTGTGAGCTGTGCCAGGCTGTGGGTTGGACATTCCCGGAATTGTCAATTTGCCATCACAAGCAAGCAGTCTTCAGCAGTAGTGAGAATAATCTTTGGATTTACTTAATCACAGTGAATTATAGTGATGTGATTTGACTCTTCTAACTCTAATATATAATGCTGTGTATCTGAAAAAAGGACTGTCATTACCACCTGACCTTCTGTAAATGGCCTGGGCTACAGTGAAGCCTTCATTTGGAACCTGGAGTTACTTTTACACTGTTCTGTGATTGCTTTTTTCAGTCTGTACCTTTGGTTTTAATGTTGAGCTATATCAAATCTTATCTTGTAATCTCAGGATTCTGATGGCCTCTGAGACTGCACCTGCTCTAGAAAACTAAACTGAGTCCAGGAACATTCCTGGACTGTGATAGACTATGATAATCTGTACTAGCAAACTGCTAGAAAGGTCTGTGGCATGAATTTGGTATGTGCCTTTTGGATTCCTTCTGAACAATTTCCCAGTGCATTTTTGAAATTGTAAAGTCCTGTGGTACATTTTGTATCCAGCTCATATGATGTAGAAGCTGAGAGATTTTACTGGACTAAGTGAGGTCTGGCACATGCCAGCTGGCTGCAGTGCCTCGAATTTTCTCAGGTACATTTTTTTTTTTCAGTAGTAGAGTTGCAGCATTTATTGTATTTGGCTATGTTTGGAATGTTCATTTCTTTACCTTTTCTATTACAAATGTAGTGTATTCTTTGAATTCTACCTGTCTTTCTTTTCTAAACTGATAAACAGATTAGAATGGAGAAGCTTGTCCAACAATTCCTGTACTGAACAATGGGGAATTTCCAGAAATACTGCGTGCTATGCTGTTGTTAACATTAACAGGAGCAGCTAGCGGGTATGCTGGACACTTCTGAAGTCTTCCCTGCCTTTTTTTTTGTAAGCCCAATCTAATTTAAAAAACATTACGTATTTCTACACATAGTTGTATCCAAAATTATTTTTTGATTCCCATCATTTGAAGGTTGTTTCATACTGTTCCTGTTTATTACAAGCGGTCTTCTCCAGGTATTTTCTGATAACTTGGAATAAATAGATCATCTTATATATTAAGGTCTTGGTAAGCAGAGTTATATCCATATGTATTTTTACATTTAGTGTTGGAATTCTCTATCTAATTTGCAAAACCTTTAATAAATTTGCCTACATTCTGGGTAGTAAGCATTTTTTAAGGCATACTTTCCTTGGCCGTATAAATAATACCTTTATACTCTCCATTCTGGAGTGTTAATAATAAAGAGAGTACTGTGGAGAGAAAGGGAATTATTCTTATGTAAGCAATGGTTTTTGAACTGTGACATTAATTCTGTCTTTAATAATATTTGACAAAGTGAAAATGGAAATTGAGGTTGGAGGCAAGTATTTTTCACAACCTTGAGCTGTCTTTGTGTGAACGTTTGATATTAGAAATTACTTGGCCTTGAGGTTGGAGTGTTTCATGGGCCATGTCTAATGTGTAGCGTGAGCCTGGATAATACTAATACGAGCCATAGGCAGCTCCTATTATGTCACAGATTTTAGCTGAAAGAATAAATAACACTTCGTGTACCCTCATGAATTACTTTTAGATAAATATTTCTTCTAGATTGACTTTATAACCTAGACAGTGCTCTATTATCTGTTTTAAATATGTGACCCAAAAAATAACAGCAGGTCTTTCAACTGCGACCTGAGCAAATTCTAATTCCTACCAAACACTCATACAAACCAGTGGAGGTTTCTTTAGTGTGGGTTTCAAAATGTTTCCTGAAGGGAAAATAGAAAAAAGGGGAATATAGAGTATATAGATCTGAGAAGACTATCAATGAAGACTTAATTAAGCATACCTAGTTTCTGATTATATTGCACTTTTGGTGGTCTTCTTGTTCTCTGGCTCAGCCAAGATAGTGATTTATCTGTTGTTCATCAGCTTAACCGTGGTAACCGGCTGTTTCTGTCCTCTGGTAGATAGGAAAGACAGAGCTTATTAGCTTAAATGCCTCTCCCTGAAAGCTAGGAGGGGCTGTGGATGTTATGTCATGTGATAATGTGCTGTCGTTTCCTAGTGGATGCCTACTGGAATTGTAGGCAGTTTGGGGAATACGTGCTGAATGAAATACTTGAAGCAATTTCTTTCCATCCCAACTTTTTACCCCAGGTAGTATAGCTTTCCATGGGACGTATTTAAGTCTTCTCCACTTTGTAGCTGTCAGCAAGGGAGGGCATTGGGCAGTTCAGCCAGGAAATATGTCCCATGTAGCCCACCAGTGAAGAGCTTGCCCCGGGGCAGCTGCTAGCACACAAGGAAATGAAGAGATCAGAGGTAATCTTTGGAGGTCTGGTTGCCATACATGCAAATGAGATGGGAAAGGTCAGATTCATCAATCATGGCCTAGCAGCATTCGTACCGAGGTTTCCCTTGAGACAGGGGACTTTTTTGTGAATGTTGTGTGCAGCAGCCTTCTCTAGCAGCTTGAAGAGAGTGCTCAAGTGACTTTCACTTAAGAAGAAAGATGCATAAGCTTATATACATTAGTGCTTAAATGAAATCTCAAAGAGGGCATGAAAACCAACAAGATGTTATCTGCTGTCTTCCCTTGTTGCCTTGTGAAATCTCAGGACAGGACATGCTGACAGCAGTTCTGTCTGGTTGGAGTGCTTTCCTTTCCCATTGCCTGTGGGTGCATTACAATGCTGCGTTTTGCACTTGTTTTTGGTACTGCTTTCTATATTGAATTGAAATACTAGTTAAGATTTGCAATTTAATTTTCAGAGTGCTTTGTCTCACTGAAAGTGCTGAGTTACAATTAGTTGAAAGAGTGAAATTAATACTGTTGCAATTTAGTAAATAATCCTCAGCTACTCAAAGAGTAGGGTGTGTGAATAAAAATATCACTTTGCTGTATCACTTTTTTTCCTGTTTCTCTTACTTTTTCTTCAGCTGGACATTTTTAATATTGTGAATTCTGTACTCTAAGGAATCAGCCGTGGGTAATTAGAAAGGCAATAGAGGTCAAAGCTGTTCAGCTACTCCATCTTCTCCACTCTATTTACTGCCCCAATGAATTGAACATTAAATGGAAAAAATATAACTGATGAGATTCTGATTTGTCTGTGCAATTCTGTGATATGTTTATTTGGATCTTGACCCATCTTTTTCTCTCAATCTTTGAAATGTGGTATTTGTGTAGATATTAAATGGTTCACAGTCACATTGAGCTCCTATGTTTAGTACCTTTTCTCAAGATAAACTATGGCTGTGTTATGATCTTTAAGTACCTTTATGACTTTCTGTTACACCTTAATTTCAGAGCACGTAATGGATAATTCA
This sequence comes from Tetrao urogallus, assembly GCF_951394365.1. Classification (NCBI taxonomy): domain Eukaryota; kingdom Metazoa; phylum Chordata; class Aves; order Galliformes; family Phasianidae; genus Tetrao; species Tetrao urogallus. The sequence goes on along the minus strand of NC_136813.1, from coordinate 57,512,415 downwards.
TCATTGAGCTTTGGACTCATATTATTGTATAATTAGACTTGCACAAGACATTGCAAGTTACAAGTTCTCTTTTGCAGTACATCTTTGGTTTAGGTTTTGTTGGTAGTTCTTTTTCCCTCCTTTGCTTACAACTCCAAAGTAGTTGTGGAATTCTTTTAGGTGAAGTGACGTAAAGTTGAAAAAGGTGAGAATTCATTTTAATAGTGATTTTTTATTACTTCATTTTAGCATCTTCAGGAGGCATCTTGCAGTGAGTAACAGGAATATGTTTTTTACCCTCCATAATGCAGATTTTGTCAAATGAAATTAGGAAAGTGGACACAGTATTATACAGTGCTTTACACTGAGGAGATTTATCCCTTCATTGACTTGATGGCATTGCTGTAATAAACATGACAGTTTGTTAACTGGAATGGCAGAGAGCAGTGCTACATCCTCAGGAACTTTTACATATAGGATAAAGGAAAACAGGGGAGTAGAAATATATTTTTAGTGTATTCTTTTTACTGACATTACTAGGAAAAGCAAATATAAGAGCTGTCAGCCAGCCAGTTAAATGTGTTTATTCACATGCTTTTTGTAACCTGGAACTGAAGCACAAAATTCAAAATTAGATTTGCCCTTCAAAGAAAAGAGCTAGAGCAGTCTATTGGGCTTACATGGGAAGGTTTTGGAAGCAGAGGAGCTCCAGTGGTGGCCTCTTTGAGCAGAGCCCAGCACTGCCCCATATCAGATCAGAGCTGCTGGGTGCTCTGGGAGAGCACACTGAGGGAAGAAAAACTGAGAGAATGGAGTAAGAAATGTGAGAAAAGCCCTTCAGACACCAAGCTCAGTGCAGAAGGAGGGCAGACTGTCCCCCTGAAGCCCATGGGCACTATGTGTAGCAGATCCATTTTTAGTTTAAAAAAGCAGGTATTTTTAGTTTGTCTTTAGTTCTTACTGCTCTACTCTGTTAGTAATCAGTGATAAATTAGTCTTCCTCAAGTCATGTCTTGTTTGCCTATGATGGTAATTGGTGAGAGATCTCCCTGTCTTTATATCAACTCATAAGTTTTCTTTTCATCATGTTTTCTCCCCTCGTTGCATTGAAGAAGAGGAGTGAGAGTGACTGTATGATGTTTAGCTTACCATAGGTGTTAAACTACTACATCACTCACTCAAAAAATATTTAGATATAGAGGACAGTGAAAAAGTTGCAGTAAATGCCATATAAACATTTTAGCCAAAATGCTAATGTTATTATAATGTCAAAAGTGTAACAAGCCTGTGTCCTGGGGTTTCAGGTAGGCTCTAGATTTATTCATTTTCTGTAATAAGACACATAGGTATCTTTCTCTAATCTTTTTCAGCACTGTGTGTTCCTGCTCTGGGTGTCCTGCCTTGCCTGGCTTATTGTTCTAACTGTAGCTGTATGATATATAGTCTTTCAAATCTTCAACTCTTTGAAAGGGTAGATAACAGCAGGACAAGGGGAAATGGTTTTAAGTTGAGGGAGGGAAGATTTAGGTTAGATATCAGGGGGAAGTTCTTTACAGAGAGAGTGGTGAGGTGCTGGAACAGGCTGCCCAGAGAGGCTGTGGATGCCCCGTCCCTGGAGGTGTTCAAGGCCAGATTGGATGGGGCCCTGGGCAGCCTGGTCTAGTGTTAAATGTGGAGGTTGGTGGCCCTGCATGTGGCAGGGGGTTGGAGATACATGATCCTTGAGGTCCCTTCCAACCCTGGCGATTCTGTGATTCTGTGAAGTCCTTCATAGTGTTCTTTAGCATCTGTGTGTTAACTACTAACTTCTGCTTTTCTTTGTTCTCCTTTTCATATGATCTTAAATTGTTTTCAGAGAGGTATTGAGGTTCTGGGTCTTGCAGGCCACCAATTTAAATCTTACTGCAGCACTAGTAGTACTATTTGAATATTTTAAATTTGACTGCCTCTTTGCATATGAAATTTATTAATTATTTTATCCTTTCCTGTTTTAGCCCTGAGTTTTTTTGATAGACTTTTAAATATTTTCTGTAGGTTGCCTGCTTTTGCTATTAATGTAAAGGTCCTTTTGTAGGTAGCTTTTCCAAAATCTGATACAGATTTACTGGAAAAAAAAATACAGGAGAAGGCTTGCTAGTGGGAGTAAGAAGGAAGACTTATTGGGCTGCAACTCTCTGTTCCCTTTTCCCATTCAGTTGGTATGGGATGTATCTCAAGTCATGTAATGAGAGAGCAGTTGCAGTTATTTTGCCCTTGTTCTTTTGATCAGACTGCTTTAGCAAGCAGAGCAGAGAGGAATGATCAGTATGTCATTAGCTTTAGAACTTAATGAAAGATTTTTATCTTTCATAGTTTCAGAAACAATTAAAGCAGAACAAACAATTGTGTCCTCAGAAGAAAGTGATTCTGCCCTCCCACTCTATCTTGTTTAATAATTTTTTCTCCTTTGTGTCATTTTATCAGGAAACCATAATGGGGAGAAAATGGTAAATAGAGGTCAGGAGATGACTGTGAATGCCAGTTCAAAGTATAATAAGGCCTAAAAGAAAATGATTCTCCTCTGTTTCTACAGAAAGCTACTAATGAAGCCTTTATATAAAAACAGTGGATATCTAAAAAAAAGATATTTTCCTTGCTTGCAGTCTGCAGAGTCTAGTAAATAAATGTGTGCTGAGTGTCAGAGGTACCTTGCAGAGAATGCATGTTACTGGCTCACTGTCTTTAATTGCTGCTGACAGAGGAGTAAAAGCTGACTGAGCTGGGATGGAACTAATCTAGGTGAAGGCTATTACTGAGCTGCTAAACACCAGATGGCAACACTCAAGGGAAGCTGTAGCTTCTCCTTCAAGACTGGGAAAAGGGAATGAAAGCAGCCAGTAATGCAGCATTAAAGGTAGTCCAAGGAGAGATAAGAACAGGAGTCCAGCTGGACGGACAGGACTTGGAAAGCATTTTGTATTTCAGTGTTATCGTAAGAGTTATTTTTCTAAAAAGAAAAACTTCTTAGTAGAATTAACTTATCAAAGAGGGAATCCAAGGCTTATCATACAGACATATTAAGATATTATAGAAGTTAAAAACAACAGTTTAAGGAAGTACTTTCATAGATCTGTCTACTAGAAAACATGGAGATTGACTAAAATAGGTACTGAAAAAGGAATATGGTTATATTGTAACATGGCCATAAGGAATGCATGAGAGAAGAACAACTACTACTGAAGAGATAGACTTTAGGAAAATATTTTCTTAGAACTACATAAAAGATGAAACTTCAAAAAGGAATAAAAGTGTGTCATTAGAATAGAAGAATAAGTAATGGAGATAGCCCAAGGGCGGAAGTCCAGTAAAAGAATAAGTATGATGAGAAGAGGAAAGGCATCAGAATGTTCCACTGACAGAAGAAATAACTATTGAAACAGATTCTGAACTTCATAGTGAAAGAATGCTAGAGCATCGGATGAGTTAGTCTTTTTCCACAGGAAGGAGTCTCAGAAAGTAAAATCTCTGCTTAGACATGAGACTGATTCTTATGTTTGAAGAGTCTGTAAATGCTTATTGAATGGTTAGAATTTGCCGAGAAATTTATGGACAGTGGTGAGAGAATTGAATATTTCTGCCTGTGTTCTCACAGTGAAAAGTATTGCTTGCTTGCAGAAACATCAGAAATGGTAGGAACTGGCTGACAGTAACACTACTCAACACTGATTTCTGATGTTACAGAACATAGCACATAACTGACAAAATAAAAGTGTGCAATTTGTAATCCTTAGCATCAAAATTTTTTCCATAAAATTAAAAATCCTGGAGGTAAAGGAGAGTTAACCTTGAGGTTGAAGATGGTCTTGAAGGCAATACAACAATATTCATAAATTACTCTTCATGTTGGGAAGAAAAACTACCCCGTTTTTGGGCTGGAGCACATAAGGACAAATATGACAAGAAATGGGCTACATGCACAAAGGTGGGGGATTCTGGATCAGCTTCACTGTAATCCTCTTGATTCCAGACAATGGGTGTGAAGGAATGACAAGATGATGAGAATGAACATCAAGCTTTTGACCTTCAGTGAACACAGATCTGTACTATGGAAGTGATGGTCTGGGAATGTTCAATGACTGGGAGATATTTGAAGGAGGTGAGATTAATTGCTTATGTATGCCAGGTGGCCTCTGTTGAATCAGTGACACAGTTTCCCTGCTGATAGCTCTTAGGGAATAGCTAGGGAATATGAGGAAAACTGCTAGTGAAATTATAGAAGAGAAAAGCTGCCTGGTGGTTGAGAAACTGGTAGCAACAAAACAACAGTCTACCTTTTAAGAGAGAAACTATGGGGCTGGGAGTTGCTGAGGTTTCTTTAGGATCAGTCCGACAATGCTATTTTATTTACAGTTTTTGGTGATGACCCTGGGAGGAAAAATAGGAGTATGATAAAAAAAATTGGCTGAAGATGAAGCTGCAATACCTTGTCACTGTGGGTGAGGATTGGAATTTCATGCTGAACGATGTCTTGGAAGGCTTCAAAAGCAAAAATAGGGGTGAAATTTAAGTTTACAAAGAATAAGGTCATGTTCTGAGCCAGAAGTAACATGCACTTCTGTGATACACTCAGGAATCATCGGCTGGAAATAGCAAGGCATTAGAAAGACCTCAGAGATTTAGTCAATTGTAAGATGATTATATATTACAAATCTGTATCTGCCAATAGGGAGAAGTGATTCTTGGTTCTGTCAGAATGAAGATATTTCCAGCAGAGCGAGAAATGCTTTATTGCACTGTATAAGGAACAGCAGCCTGTAGTTAATTATCTACAGACCTGTTAAAGAACTGTGGATTCTACCCAGGAAAATTGGAAAGATAAACAGAAGAATAGGCTAGAAGTGTCTAAAAATAACTAATTTGTTTAATTTCAAAACAAAACAAGAACACAGCGCAAAAGCAACACTGAGACAGGGTGGCTGTGGAAACTTTCTTTAAATAATCAAGATAGAGGAGAATATAAAAAGAGCTATTGAAGCCTGGGGTTACTGCTAGCATGAATACAAATGATTATAAAATCTCAAGGAATTAAGACTGAAATTAATTGTTATGAATTCTAAGCAAGTTAGGTGGGAAAACAGCATTCCACGCAGGAGTAATAGGGAAAGAGAAAAAATAAACACACAAAAGCAACCTAATTGGCTTTAAAATCAACCTTAAAATTGTGAATGAGATTAAATGTTATGTATTTACCTGTGTTATCAAAGTAATGCCTCAGGAGATCCATTCTAGTATTATATTCCCACATGATGTCTGTTCAGAGGGCTCTGTAGACATAATTATCCTGGTTGTATGCTTAAAATAATAAACTAACATAAGGAGGATATTAAAATCTACATTCGTTCAAACACCAGCAAATAAAATTTCGTTGTGGATATTTGATAACTTAGGTTATGGCTAAATTTCTATGGTATGAAATCAGGCAGGAAAAAAGTTCATGGAAAAAGCTCTAACTTTTCTCAAATATTTGAAAAGAAAATGAATAACAGGCAAGAAAAAAAGAAAAAAAGGATTTTGTTATCTATGAAAAGAAACTTGAAGGACATAAAAGGTTGCATGCATAGTCGCTGACAGTAAACTGAGAATGATACTTAGATCTGTAATTAATTGTTTGCCTCAGCAGTATTTGTAAGAGAAACTGCAGTGCATACTGGTTCATAAAACCAAGTATTGTCCCAATGGGGGTATGAAAAGGCAGACATATGAGAAATATGCCAGTGCAAGCACTTGATTAAGCAAAAAAATGATTAGAAAAAGAATTACAAAGAAAAAAGTGCATTAAGGCAATCTCTTGGTGACATTTGCTTGAAGTTAAAATTTAACAGTTCCTATTGAGTTTCCGTGTTTTGTTATATATATTTCTTATATAGGTTATCTATATATACCTATATAAGAAATATATGGAAATGAAAAATAAATTGTGAGATCTAGTGCAGTGGTTTTCAAAGTGGAGTGCGTGTCCTGAGGCGTGCACAAGCCAATCCATTGATGTGTGGGAGGTGTATACTAGAACCTCTCTATGTATTTACTTTTTATCTAAGAATATAAAAGAGAAAATTAAGCTTAACTAGTATTTCATATTTCTTGAAGATGGCACTGTCACTCTGTCTGTATTTGTCTTAGTTCACATACAATAGGCTGGGTGTTCTGGAGGAAGAGTGGGTGACCCACAGAACAGAGTTGTTGACAGTGGTGTTGTTGCTCATTCACTGGCTTCAGCATATTGCAATGCTTTGTGGTTTTTGTGTTCCCAGTGAAATGAATTTAGGGATTATATTATGTAGTTTAAACTAAATGAACACTCACAAAATGGCCACGTGGCTTTAAAGGATTTCTGCAAAGAAACCATGGATTGAAGATAATGTTGTGAGCGCAGATTAAGAAGAAAATGGCAAACCAAACATTTCACCCACTCCTAATATAAACAAGAATGATTGGCAACCATGTTATGAGGTAAAAAGAGCGCAGATCTAATCAGGTCGAATCACAGAATCACCAAGATTGGAAAAGACCCCCAAATTCATCCAGTTCAACTGTCCACCTATCACCAATATTTCACCAAACAAAAAGTATTTCACTAAACCACGTCCCTTAGTACCACATCTAAATGTTTCTTGAACATCTCCAGGGACAATCTCCAGCACCTTCCTGGGCAGCCTATTCCAGTATCTGACTGGAATATATTTCAGAGAAGAATTTTTTCCCAGTATCCAGCCTGAACCTCCCCTGGCTCAACTTGAGGCCATTTCCTCTTGTCACTAATAGTGCAGGGAAAGAGTCCCCAGCTCACCACAACCTCCCTTTAGGTAGCTGTAGAGAGTGTTAAGGTGTCCCTGAGCCTCCTCCACACTAAACTATCTCAGTTCCCTCAGTTGCTCCTTGTAAGACTTGTGAATGGATGGTGTTTAAAGTCAAGCGCTGAACTTAACAATAGATATTTAGAAGCATCTTTTGAAGTTTCTTAATTAATAGAGAAAAACAAGAAGCCAGACACTGCTGGGGAAATGCTTGTTCTTTCTGCTGCATTAAAACTGAAATAGGGAAAACAACATGGTGGCAAATTCTAAAATGGATTCTTTTGTCAGAAGGTAGCTTTGCAAGATATATAGAAAGCAATGCTGAAGATTTGAAGAAACAAGTATTAGAACAAATAATGTAGGGAATTTGCTCTATGGTTGACTGCAGGTACATATCTTTTAACATGTTTCAGCTTATGGTACTTGAGAGGTTCTGTTTCAGTACTGAAATACAAAAGGAAGTACTTTCTTGTGAGCTGCTAAAAGGAAGAGGTACCAAAGGGGATATATTCCCAGTAGTAAACAACTTTGGATTAAAAAGTAAATAAATTCTTGTTTACAGAAGAAAAAAACCACATACACAAAAACTAAACCATTTATGTCATTTTATGTGGCAAGGTTTTGGTAGCAGAGGGGCTGTAGGGATAGCCTCTGTGAGCAGAGCCTAGCAGTGCTCCGTGGCTGTCACAGCCAGCTCCAGCTGCTGCAAATGGACCCTCCACTGCCAGAGCTGAGCCACTAGCAATGCTGGGTGTGCTATTGGAGAGCAGAGTAAGGAAGGGAGAAATGCTTTTCTGCAGCAGCTGGGAGTGAGAAATGTGAGAGAAATGGCCCTGTAGGCACCAGGGTCAGTGCGGGAGGAGGGCAGGAGGTGCTCCAGGCATGGAGTGGAAGCTCCTGCAGCGCAGGAACAGCCCTTGGAGGAGCAGGCAGTGGCTCCACAGCCCACGGACACCGTGCTAAGCAGATGTCCATGTGCAGCCATGGAGGAGCCCATGGGACCACAGTGGATGAGGCCTGGAGGAGGTACAGCTTGTAGAGCTGCAGCCATAGAGAATAACGTGCTGTGGGGCTGGGAGGGCTTTGGAAGCTGCCAGCTGTGGGGACCCATGTGGAGCAGTGCCTGAAGTGTGGGCCCCGTGGTATGGAGCTGTGTTGGGGCAGTGCTGAGAGAGCTGCAGCCTGTGGGAAGCACATGGGGATCAGCTCAGAAAGGACAGCATTGTGGGATGGACCCACGTGGAGCAGGGACACAGGTGAAGTGTTATGGAGGTGTAAGATCTTGTCTTGGGGAGAAGGTGTTTTTAGTTTGCCTTTTATTTCTTACTTTTTAGTCTGTTAGTTATCAGAGATAAATTAGTCTTCCCCAAGCTGTGTCTGCTTTGCCCACTGCAATTGATGAGTGATCCATTGTCCTCATCTCCACCCATGAATGATGTTTTTCTCTTTTCTGTTTTTGCATATGTTTCATCCTATACATTAGTGCACTGGTATGCAATTTATAAACAAATGAATATATGTATATTGGGAGTGCATACACAAATTTTTTACTGATAAGGATGATGAGCAATAAAATAGTTTGGAAACTATTGGTCTGCTTATTAGAGCAGTAGCCTAATGTGATGTGAAAGATCTAGATTAGTACTGCATGTGACTCTCTTAAGGTCTATGAAAGGGCTGTCTGCTAGAAAGGAAATTTAGATGTTTTTGGCAGCTTGGTTGAAACAATTTTCAGTGTGCTATTAGTGTTAGACCTGATGGAGCAGGATATGCATGTATATTGTTTCCTCTTATTTGGAGGTATTTACCTACACAGATGTATGCTTCCTCCCTCCAAGTAAGAACAGGTTGCATTTGTCCTTTCTTTTAGGCACTCCTGAAAAATATGAAATGTTCAACACTTGTAAGATTCCCTCAGATTTCTTCTTTTAATAATTAATCAAGTTATTCACAACAGCTCTAATAAGCCAATAGCATATCTTATCTTCGAATTCTCTCACCATCACTCCTCTCTTGAAGCTAAGAAAAAAGACCAGCTCACAAAAGATGAACAAACCTTCCAAAATTCCAATAAAATGGAACAGAGGAATAGTAGTTGTGATTCCCAGATTTAAGGGACCTGGTCAGCTACTGTCTTCTTGGTTAGGGGAAAGGAGTGATACTCCATCAAATCAGTTGATACTGTTATTTATTTAGGCAGAACAAACCTACGGTGTTAAAAAAGAAAAAATTGCCAACCCCAAAGCCCAACAATCCTTCCTTCCCTAAAATCTTATGTGGCTTTTTGTGTGTTTTCTTTTGGGAGACATTGAAATTAAATGAAATATCAATGTGGTGTATTTTGAAATGCATAACATGGAAGTGGTTGAGAGCATGAACCTATAAAAAAAAAGGTCATCAAATGAATCTTCATGAATTCTTGAACTGATGAACGAGCTGGAAGGGCAAAATGCAGCACTGATACACTGATACAATTTATTAAAAAAAAAAAAAAAAAAAAAAGGCAACTTGTCATGATATGCTTTCCTAAATATTGATGTGTACAGTCACTGAAAGGTAAACTGCTGCAGGAAAAAAACTGGTGTATGTATTGAAAGCAAATGATTTAGGTGAATTACAACAGTGCAGAGTTAGTGGAGGTGATAAATAGGCTGACCTGAGGGTTGGTAAAAGGCTCGTTTGCTCATGCTTCTGAAGGCTTGTCATGGAAAACTGGAGAAAAGCTATTGACTTCCTAAACAAAGAATAACTGGTCTAGACTATGCAAAAATGTAGGTAGTTCAGTTCAGTGTAGAACAGCATAAGGTAATGAGGCTGATATGTGTGATGGGAGTTAAACGCCTGAACTGAGAAACAGTGGAAAGTTACAGGTAATTTTTTTGATTTTGTTTTCTCTAATGAACAAGATGTAGCTGCTGTTTGCAAGGATGAAAGGCTAAAGGGATGTTGGAAAATGTATGAAAGCTGAAATATGAAACTGCAGGATAAATGTGTTTATAAATTTCTGAATAACAAATACAGCTTCAACTATGTAAAAATCTATCAAATCATAGTTACCTTCTTATCAAATGAATATCATCACAAACTATGAGACATTGCAAACTTAATAAATGCTAAATGTAGTTTTTCCTAAATATTCCTATTTATATTTCCCTAAATATTCCTAAATATTAAAAAATGCTAAGTATTCATTGAATTAAATATTTCAAGATTAGTGATGATAGCATTGGTTGGGAAGAAGAATGTTCACAAAAGTTAGGAGAGTACTGAATTTTGGTAGAATGTATTTTGGAGGGATGAAGAAAACCAGGGAATTGTTAGAGAATGATTATGGACAAATATTACTGGGCAAGATAATAGGAAGATGATAGATTCCTGTGACCTCATTACCTACTGCTAAGATGGATGAACACAGTTTAAAAAATCTGTTAAAATACAGATGGGCTACTCAGAATTATGTGTTTGAAGTATTTGTTTCAAATTTATCTAAAATTTGGTCAGTTTTGCAACAAATGCAAATATACCTGGAATCTTGGAGTTGCTGATTTTATAATTGAATGTATAAATGATGTCTGTGATCATGCTTGTGTTGGTAGAAGTTACAGGTGTATGTTTTTCTTTTCATATAATCAGTGAGGCATAGGACTTATATTTCCCCAGTGTTTGGTTTAAGATTGTAGTGCCACTTTTTTTCCCCTGGAAGTTTTGGTAGGTTTCACTAGACTTAGTTCACTACTAAGGCACAGGAAAGTAATAGGATAGCCTGTTTGTCTGGTGAGTTCTCTAATCACACTCTGGTGTTCTCAGAAGCCAGCTCTTCTGTATGAAGATGACTGGCATGCTAAGGTTCCCAAATACAGTCAGTCTTTCACACAATGAATGGCTTGTTTGTAAAGTGTATAGATTTTATTACTAACCTGCAGGACAGTATCACCCTGACTGCTGATTAAGCTGCTATAGAGTCTCTTCCCTGTACAATTGGAGTATGTTGATGTTATCGGTCAACACAATGAATGTCTCGTAACAAAAATGCAAATTAGCCAAGGTAAATTAACATTTTTGTACTTTCAGTTTCTGATGTGAAATGAATGCATTGGGCTTTACACAACTATTGTTTCTTAAGTGCTGTTTAATCCTTTGCTTTTTATTCTGGATTCATTCTACTGATATTTCTTTATTTTTACTGTGCAAACATAAATGACAAACTTTGTCATTTGCTCAACATCAGTAAAATGATAATATCCAATGTCATACCTGAAGTAATGCTGTTTTTTTTCCACGTGCCATTTGAAGCATTTTATCTTAGTTTCAGCTGGGACATAGTTGTTTTCTTCAGTGTCTGGTGTGATGCTGTGTTTTGGTTCTAGGAGAAGAATAATGTTGATAACACACTGATGCTTATAGTTGCTGCTAAGCAGTGCCGTATAGAGCCAAGGCTGTTCTCATATTACCTGCTAGTGAGGAGGCTGTGGGAGACTAAGGAGATGAGAGGGAACAGGATTTGCACAGCTGACTTAAACTTGCCTAAGGGATCATGGAATCATAGGATAGCTTGGGTTAGAAGGGACCTCAAGCATCATCACCCGGGGAACTACAGGCCTGTCCGGGGAACTACAGGCCTGTCAGCCTGACCTCGGTGCCAGGGAAGGTTATGGAGCAGATCGTCTTGAGGGAGATCATGCGGCATGTGCAGGGTGACCGGGGGATCAGGCCTAGCCAGCATGGGTTCATGAAGGGCAGGTCCTGTTTGACCAACCTGATCTCCTTCTATGATCTAGTGACCCATCTGGTGGATGAAGGAAAGGCTGTTGATGTGGTCTACCTAGACTTCAGCAAAGCCTTTGACACTGTCTCCCACAGCATTCTCCTGCAGAAGCTGGCAGTCAGAGGCTTGGATGGGTACACTCTTGGCTGGGTAAGGAGCTGGCTGGAGGGCCGGGCGCAGAGAGTGGTGGTGAATGGAGTCAAATCCAGCTGGCGACCGGTCGTGAGTGGTGTTCCGCAGGGGTCGGTGCTGGGGCCTGTCCTCTTCAATATCTTTATAGATGACCTCGATGAGGGCATCGAGTGCACCCTCAGTAAATTCGCAGATGACACCAAATTGGCTGGAAGCGTGGATCTGCCTGGGGGTAGCGACGCCCTACAGAGGGATCTGGACAGGCTGGAGAGCTGGGCTGGAGCCAATGGGATGAGTTTCAACAAGGCCAAATGCCGGGTCCTGCACTTCGGCCACAACAACCGCAGGCGACGCTACAGGCTTGGGGCGGTGTGGCTGGAGGACTGCGTAGAGGAAACGGACCTGGGGGTATTGATTGATGCTCGGCTGAACATGAGCCGACAGTGTGCCCAGGTGGCCAAGAAGGCCAATGGCATCCTGGCTTGCATCAGAAACAGTGTTGCAAGCAGGAGCAGAGAGGTGATTGTTCCCCTATATTCAGCACTCGTCAGGCCGCACCTCGAGTACTGTGTCCAGTTTTGGGCCCCTCACTGCAAGAAAGATATTGAGGCCCTGGAACGTGTTCAAAGAAGGGCAACGAAGCTGGTGAGGGGTCTGGAACACAGGCCATATGAGGAGAGGCTGAAGGAGCTGGGAATGTTCAGCCTGGAGAAGAGGAGGCTCAGGGGAGACCTTATTGCTCTCTATAACTTCCTGAAGGGAGGTTGTAGTGAGCTGGGGGTCGGCCTCTTCTCTCGTGTCATTAGTGATAGGACCAGGGGGAATGGTTTCAAGCTACGCCAGGGGAAATTCAGGCTGGACATGAGGAAGTATTACTTTTCAGAAAGGGTGGTCAGGCACTGGAATGGACTGCCCAGGGAGGTGGTGGAATCACCGACCCTGGGGGTGTTCAAGGAAAGACTGGATGTTGCGTTGAGGGACATGGTTTAGTAGGAGCTATTGGGAATAGGTGAACGGTTGGACTGGGTGATCTTTTAGGTCTTTTCCAACCTTAGTGATTCTATGATTCTATGATCACGTTCCATCCCCTCTGCTACAGGCAGATGTGTCAACTGCTTGATCAAATACGAGATCAGATTGCCCAGAGCTCCATCCAGCCTGGCCTTAAACACCTGCAGGGAAGGAGCATCCATGATCTCTGTGGGCAACCTTTTCCATCGCCACCTCATTACTCTCTCAGCAAAAACTTCCCCCTGACATCCAATCTAAATCTCCTCTCCTTTAGTTTAAAATGATTCCCCCTTGTCCTATCGCTATCCATGTAAAAAGTTGATTTCCCTCAACTTTTAACAACTTATAAACTTCCTTTTAATATTGGAAGGCCGTAATAAGGTCTCCCCGCAGTCTTTTTTTTTTTTTCCAGGCTGAACGAGGCCAGGTCCCTCAGCCTGAAGTGCTCCAGCCCTTGGATCATTTTTGTGGACATCCTCTGGACCCTCTCCTAAAGCTCCACATCTTTCCTGTGTAGGAAACTCCAGACTTGGATGCAGTGCTCCAAATGGGGCTTCATGAGGGCAGAGTAGAGGGGGACAAATGCCTCCTTTGCACCAGCTGGCCACTCCTCTTCTGATGGAACCCTGGATATCATTGGCTTTCAGGGCTGCAAGCATACACTGCTGGCTCTTGTTAAGTTTTTCACAAACCAGGACCCTTAAGTCTTTTTCGGCAGGGCTATATTCCATACCATGTGACATCATGTGGAAGGAGAGTTTTGAAGGGAACGGGTGCTCACATCTGGGAAGAAAAGGCTACCTTTGCACTCAGTGAGAGAAAGGAGAAAATCATCTTGTAAAACAGGGACTTCAGTTTTACCTATAAATTTAAATTGAGCCTGTAAGGTGCTGGCTCCTCAGAATCAGTTTCCAGTCTTCAGTGAGCCATCAAAACCAGCTTGCTTTCTTTACTGCTCCACGTAGTTCTATCTTCAGCAATACTTCAGGGTAGGGAACTCTTTCTAACTCCAAATTAAACTAGAAATTACTCCTACTTTTCTGTTCGGAGTGTATAATGTATTCTACCCTATGTAATAATGTATGTATCTATAGTGCATATATTTATACACACACAAAGACAAAATGTAACAGGAAACATTAGTAGACAAGGTCTCAGAATGTTTTGTTTTGTTTTAGCTTGGTTTGTGCTCTGTCCTTCGCAGTATTGTGGTTGATCATCAGAAGATGCTTTCTCTTCCTATTCTTCCTACAGTCAAAGTGTGCTTTACCACCTGTCCAGTGTTGTACACAAGTCACAAATCTTACTAACCCAGAATCTTTTTGTTTCCTAAATATTAGATTGATTGACCTTATGTAATTAAAAGCTTTATTAATATTTATTAAGTCACTCTTAACTTTAACCGTGCTGTTGTGGCTTAAAGACTTTCTGACAGGGAATTCCAGAGGCTCACGCTTGTGAAGGAGAATTTTCTTCCATTTGTTCTAAAAATCAAAGACAGTAATCTTGCAAAGTGACCTTTTGTTCTAGTGTTATGAGACAATGACTGATCTTTTTTTTAGTATGCCTGTCATAGTTTTTAATTATTCCAATTAAATTAAGTTAAAAACAATTTTTGTTGTTATCAGAGTCATCCAGCACTTGAATAATCTCGTTTTTTTTTTCTTCTGTAAGCTCTGCAGCTGATGGGGAGTGTACACGTCCCATGTGCCTGAGCAGATGGGGAAATTTTTAGTCTTTAGCCATCAATGCTCTTTGATGGTTCCCTTATAATTCTCTTTTTTTGCCAAATAATTTGAAGCCTGACAGTATCAAGTCAAATACCCATCCTTCTGTGCTTCGGTCACCTTTTTGCTGACCTTGTTCTGATCCTTTGTCTTAAAAATAGAGCTGAATACCATTCTAAATGAAGAGAACTTTTCATTGTAATTAATATCAGGAATAAATTTATTGCCATCTTTTATTATTCACATTACAGTAAAAATATGCAATGATGATGAGGCAATATATTCTGAGATGTCTTCTTGATTTTTTTTTTCTTACATTCAGAGAAAGCGGTTTCATTAAAGGAGTAAGAATTATGTTTCAGCTTATTTTTGTGACGTTCAAACTGGACTACCCAATTTGTATAATTGTTCTGATTGATAAATTTTTTGCATACTAAGCAAAGAGAAGGACCTTCTTCATGCTTGTTGTGCTCCTCCAGATATCCTAATGGTTCACCTTTTTGTCTCTTTTCTGAGAATCTCTCGCTAAAACTTCTTGATAGGTGCTTTGACTCAAGAGTTCCCCCCATAAATAAGAATATAATACAGGATATGGCTTTCTTCTTGTGCTTGGTTTTGGAGATGAGAATTGTGGATAGAGTTCTTCACTATCTACTTTTTTGTATTATACTTGTTTTTTTTTTTTAAATGCAGTGCAGTTTTGGTTTTTTTGGTTTTTTTTTTGGCAGCTAGAATACTTTCTGACATTACAGCAACTACATATTATAAGAGCAAGATCATTTCTAATCATATCTGTAGAGGCTAGAAGATTGGATGTTTAAAATTACAGGTGTGTTGGAGCCCTAGGCCTGTGCTGGGAAATATTGTACATATGGCTCAAACTCATTGATAGCATTCAGTGCCACAATGACTCCTCTAGGTGAAACTAAGTTAAGGAAACCAGACCACAGAATAACTCAGAAATTGAGGTCTTAAATTCCAAAAAATCTATCACATATACTAGGAGCATGAATATGAAGAACAGCCATGAAATCCAACATGCCAACTAATTAAGATGCAAGTAAATATCTTTACGCCTTTAGAATTAATAGGATGATCCCAAATCCTCATGAATATTGTACAGCTAGGCATCTAAGTAGTGGTAACTTGAGAAACATACATTATTTTTCATTTGATAGCTTCTGATTGTAGATTTTAACTTTTTATCTCCTAACTGTATGAAAAATGTTACTGAAAACCTAATGTACTACTGCAGCGTTATCAGAAGTGTTCAGTACTGGAACTGAGTGGGCTTTTGTTATGCCTTTTACAAGCCTTCCAGCTGATGGGCAAAATTTAAATCCCCATGGTGCGCAAACAGATGGGAAAATGTTGGCCTTTAGCTTTCAGTCATCAGTGCTAATTCTTTTATCTTCTGAAAGCACTAGTGGAACAGGCTATGCCTGTTACACAATCTGTAATATTTGCCATGGCAGTCATATATATATATATTTTTGAGTCTACTGAAAATCCTTTATGTGAAGTGATGTTGCCTGCATTGTATTAGCTTTAAGGAAAAAAAAAAAACAAACCCTTCTTCATAAATTAAATGATTATCAGAATGGTTGTGGAAATTTGAATGATGATTTTAAAGTAGTGTTTTTATTATTTAAGCACTCCAACAGCAAATGTATTTTCAAATGCAGTTGAATATTTCTGTAGACATCAGTGATTTCATACGTATGCCTCCACATGACACTTTTTAGAAAAAACAGCCACTGTATTGGCATGTTTCTTTATTCTTTCTTAACTCATCTTTTGCAGAGGTTATGTCTGGGATTTTGGGGATGCTGTAATGTTCTTTCTGCACTCTGGCATGCATCCAGAAATCTTAATTTCTAGATTAAATACATTAATGAAAGGTCTGTTTTGATCTGGAGCTATGTTGCATAATCGATTTTGGTGCTCCTTTCTGCAGTATGGAACCAGAAGTGTTGTGAGTTAAAGAAGCTGTCTTCACATAGCAGCTGATATTCTTAAGTTACACAGAGGTGATTGAATTCCCAACTGTATTTGTATGAAGTGTCCTTTAGCTGGTCTAGCAAGTGACTATAAAGGAAAAAAGAAATAGTAGTAATGGCATAACACAGCATATTATTAATACAAATGCTTGATTTTTAGAAACTATTTTAATGTTTTGGCGTAAAATTGTCAACACTGAGTTCTCTTCTGCTTTTTTTTTTTTAATTATGTCTTGGTTCTTTAGGCTGTATTGTTACAGACATAAGGAATTGAGCATTGTGTTTGCATGATTTGGGATTTTGTATACCAAAACTGAATCCAAACGTTTATTTGTGCAGTTAACCTCATCCAGATGGCAGACAGTTTCTGCCTCTTTTGAAAGAGTAATTTTGGTAATGTGACAAGCATGAAGCATAGACAGTAGTGACTCATACAGAGTATAGAGCCCTGAAATAGTCACTCTGCTGCCCATCATCTATGGGTAACCATTGATTCAAAGTTGTAGAAGTTCTTGGCCCTGGATACTGGACCGACGTACCAGTTTATTCAGCTTCCCTCTCTGCAAATACATTTAAGAGTAAGTGAGAGGTTTTCCTGCTTGTGTGAAGGGAGAAATTGTCTATCTTCATGAATATGCCTTAATGTGCTGCACTGCTATGGAAGAAGTCAGCTGAAAAGGAGGATTTGTTCCCTTCATTTGTTCCTCTGGCCACACAAGCACATGTAAGGCATATGGAGAACACTTGTTAGTGTATCAGATTACAGGCATGATAGATGGTGTTAGATCTTTCCAGTTGTTATTTTGATTTGTGATGCACTGATTTCACTTCTGAATTGCTGTACGGAGTTTGAGTTCTTGTTCAGATTGTTTTGAGAAGTGACACAGGAAAGGAGAAAATATTTTCAGTTAGGAAATTCCTACACACTACTTGAATTTCTTTGATGCCTTTAAAAGTTTAGGTTTCAATCAATCAGAATTCATGAGGAAAAGCTATAATTTTGGAAATCATACACCCAAGTTTGGTATCAATTGCTGTCAGAGTGTGATGGTGTTTAGATGTGGAACTTCACTACCTGTAAGTAACCTAATGTCCCGATAGAAGCTATAGTTTATTATTTGTAAAACAGAATACTTTGAAGATCCACTCATCAGTCTTAGCTTACCAATATTCCCATTTAATCAAACACTGTGGATATCCCTTCAGGCTGCAGTGATGGAAACTGCTCTAAAGGGATGAAGAGCAGAGGCTTATGAAGTGGTGCTGTTGGACAGATGAAATTTTAATTTCTTTGTTTTTCACTAAGATTTGTAAAAGAAAACAGCCTGCTTGGATTACCTGTGTGGCCAATACCACTATTTGGGGAATGATCCCCACTCCTGTCTTTCCTGAAGGGACAATGTCGTTTTGTTTTTGTTTTCTGTTCCCCTGGGCCACTTTGGGGAGCATTAAAGCCAAATAAGGTAGCACAGCCCCGAGGCAATTGTACTATGTGCCATATATATATATGATACACTGTACTGGAACTTAAAGATCTTTATAAATTGCTTATAAATATTAGTGTTTTTCTGTTCTCTGTTAAGTCCAGAGGGAGGAGGAAAACAAAGGAAGATATTAGAAATGTTAAGCTGCATGGTAGACTCCTAGCCCTGAATCAGCTCAGAGGCAGATAGCTGGCTTTTCATCTGCTGCTTTTTACCTTCTGTTCTGGCAGAGGAACCTTGTTTTACTCTGGAATTGATATAAATTGATTAACTATATCCCTGTTATCTGCAGTTTCATGAGGAAGGTTCTTTCTTAAAGATTAATATGGAGAGAATTAAAATGAAAGTGTTAAGATGTCAATCGGCATCCTGAGACAATATCTAGATTCAGTGAAACAGGTTCAACTACACTTGCACTACATTCGTGCCTGTCATTTTTCTTCTTACTAAGCAGGCAAGCCTCAGTTAAGATTACAGCAGGAAATGGGTAGGGGAATTGTCAACAGAGAATTTCTAATTGTAATCACTGAAACTTCTTTTTTTGTTTGTTTGTTTGTGGATTTTTTTTTTAATGCTTTTTCCCCCCTCAGGTCTACTAGTAACTAAATTGTTATTTCTGTGAAATAATTTCCTGCCTACAGGAAGTCTGCTCTTTAAATGAGTAGGGAAGAAAATATGCTTTTGAACTGAGAGCAGCTGCTGAGTCTCATTTTATCTTTTATTTCGTTGTCTGTGGTTTGCTAATGTGAAGTCTTCAAATTTTTTTGATCCTTGTCTTGAGAACTGTTCCTGTTCTGCTTAATATCTTGATTTTGTGGAAAGTTAGATCCATGGCTACTGACTTGTAACACAATGCTTCTGCCTCTATCTCATTCATACTTACGTTTTCTTTCTTTCTGTTTTATATTCACACGTATTCCTCAAGTTGTATTATATTTATGATCGCCTTTATTCAACCTCATGAAGCCAGTGTTGGCAATCCTAGGAAAAACAGGCAGTGGCTGGGTAATGATTGTAAATATTGCTAATACTATAGAATAGAATACTTCAGTTGGAAGGGACCTTCTAAAAATTAACTGCCTGACCTCATCAGGGCTAACCAGAAGTTACAGCATGTTATTGAGGGTATTGTCCAAATGCCTCTTAAATGCTGATTGGCACAGGGCATCAATCATCAGTCATCTCTCTAGGAAGCCTGTGCTTGATCACACTCGTGGCAAATAAATTTTGTCGTATTTTATAACATACCTGTGACTTTCTGCTTTACAATTGAACATAAATGACTTATCTTCTTAATACATAGTGATCTGCATGGAACACAATTTTGAAAAGAATGGTTTAAAGCCTGCATCAAAATACAAGACTTTCAGCTTGAACTTCAGTAGGTCCTACTGAGACTTCCTGGATACTACCTGGCTTCTAGCTAAAAAGGAAGCAACTGAAACATGCTCTTTCAGCCAGCTAACACCTGTCAACACGACAGTCCCTGGATGCATTAGCTCTAGCATCACAGCTTGAGAGATAAGCTCTGATTTTAAGGATGGAAGTACCTTAAAATTCTGCAGCTAGAATAATGTACAAATATTTCCAAAGTCTTTTGGGAATCTCAATATATTAGGCATCTTCTAAGAATGCTTAAATCAGATTACATTTTGAACCAGACATTTGTGGTGGTATTGTATTTCTGGACATAAAATCTGATGGCTAGAACTCCTAAGCAGAATATAGGAGATAGGTGGTTGCAGGTGGCTGGAAAAAGGTCTAACCCTCAAATTTGTTGGAAATTAAAATAAAGAAGTTCTACAAAAAAAAGAAGAAAAGTGTAGAAATTAAAATAGGGTTAAAAAGTGTGCGGTGAAATTAGTCCTGTGATAAATTGAAGTCTTTTCAATCATCGTTTCTGGAACCAGAAGGGAAATCTTATCTCCTTTTGCCAGCCAAAGGTATTTTCCCTTTGGCAGTGGGCTCTGATTTGTGAACGTAGAGGAGTACTATACAAATTTGGCACCATCTACTCAGCTATTATTGATTGCAAGCATTCTCCCTTGCTTGGAATTTCTGCATATGGATGTTGTTCCACAGAGTTGTACACTCAGTTCAGATTCATTTTGCATTCTGAATTGAATTCTGTATTGAATTATGTTTCTTTGGGAACATTTTTAATAACATATTCCATCTAAAGTCTTGCTAAAATGAAGCAATTTATTATTGGAGTCAAATATTTTTTCTCGAAAGTATAACCCATGGGAGATAGTGAATAAAGTTTTTCAAGATATTCATCTTCTTTTTGAGAAATGGTTGAAGGCTGAGGATGTGTTGAGAATGAGTAAACCAGAAACTTTTCATATATGCTGGGCAAATATGTAGTCAGAATGAACAGGTGAATACTATGGCTTCATACTATGTATGTTTGAAGTATTGGTACTTACAATTTGTATCATACTGACACTTTGCATTCAGTTCTAAAGCTCCCAATACAAGAAGGACATGGAGTTGTTGGAGCAGGTCCAGAGGAGGGCCACAAAGATGATCAGAGGGCTGGAGCACCTTCCCTGTGGGGACAGGCTGAAGGAGCTGGGGCTCTTCAGCTTGGAAAAGATTGAGGAGACCTTATAGTGGCCTTCCAGTACCTGAAAGGGCCTACAGGAAAACTAGGGAGGGACTTTTTATAAAGGCAGGTAGAGACAGGTTGAGGGGAAAAGGTTTTAAACTGGAAGAGCGTAGATTTAGTCTAGATATTAGGAAGGAATTCTTTACTGTGAGGGTGGTGAAACACTGGAACAGGTTGCCCAGTGAAGTTGTGGATGGGAGGGCCAAGGCCAGGCTGGATGGCGCTTTGAGCAACCTGATCTACTGGGAGGTCCCTGCCTGTAGCTGAGTGTTGGAACTAGGTGATCTTAAAGGTCCCTTAGGTCCCTTCAAACCCAAACCATTCTATGATTCTATGCCACTTGACAGATGTGTTTGTTTTTTTTTAATGGGAGATTATGCCTGAACTTGGAAAGAGAAATACAGTGAATTGTTCCACCTTTGATGCCAGTGTAATGTACTGTAAGAATTTTAACTGCAGTTGTTTGGTTTTAAAAAAAAATAAAAAAATTCATCTTCAGGGAAAGCCTTGGTATTGCTACAAAGACAGAAGCATTCTGGTCTGTTGGTTGTACTGCCTGTGTAAATTCGTGCTGTACTGCTGGAGTGAATTAGCTCCTTATTTGCCATGAGATGCTTTGCCATGGTTCTGAACGTCCCTCCTTCCGTGAACTGGGGTCATCATACTTCCAGGTTTCAGTAGTCTGTGCATGTTCATATTCCCCTGTGGAAAAATGAAAATGAGTAAATCCATTTGGGATTCCCCACATTTCCTGGATTAGCACAAAGATTACGTTGCAGTTTATTTACGGCAACCAAATGGCAATTGGACAATTGGCAGAAAAGAGTCTGATGAGCTAGTGAAACTGTCTGGGAAATCCTATACTCCTTTTCATGTGCCACAGTGTCTATATTACAGAATACAAGTGAAATGGATATTTGATGCAATTGTAAAAGGTTATTTATACATATTTGTATACTTCATGTGTACCTGGGTTAATGAAGTTGTTTTTCATTTATTTGGTTATGAATTTGCAATTGTAGGCATGCCAAAATCTGGTTCTAGAATGTAAAAATTTCAACAGTCAGAATTACCTCAATTAAAAACTTCTCACAAGCAAGTTACTTTCAAGTAGTTACAGTGGGGAGGTCTGTCTTCCAGGACTCAACGTGAAAGAGAGGAAAATGAGGGAAAGATAAAACTGTATAAAAAGAAAGCGATTTTTATCCATTTACCTTTTCTCAGCTAGTTTAGCCATATAGACAGAAAAAGGGATTAGCTACCCTGGGAATTTTTCTTTTCTTCTTTCCTTTTTTTAGATAGTTTTCTCAAAGGTGAGTTATTTCTGTTCAGATTGTCTTTGAAAGCATAGCTAAGCACAGAAATGGGATTAAGAACTATTTTTGGGAATGCTCTAAAGAAATGGAGCTTAACAAATATTTCCAGTACCTTACTCTTTGTGTACTGAAATGTGTGCGTGTGGGGTTTGATGATGATACCAAACTGTATTAAATACTTGGTACACTATATCGAACGTGTTTATTACTTAAAAACTCCTGAATAATTTATTTTTAGAGGGAAATATTACTTTTAAAAGTGTAGCCTCATCCTAAATTGCTTTTTCACTTGAGTTCCAAGAACCAATCCTACCTTCTCTGTCCTAGTTTTCTCCAGTTTTGACCTTCTTTTTGGTTGCAGTTCATTGTGCATGCTTTTTAAGAAATAAGCTAATGTAAAACTACCCAGTAAAATTATTTGGAGCTGAGTAATTCCGTATTGTATTCTTCCTTCAGTGGCATTAAATCTTAAATCCAGGAGAAAGAATGAAAATTGTGCTGCAGATCAAGTTAAATATTCTACTTTTTCTGAATTTAATGTCTTTTTTTTTTTTTTTTTTTTTTTTCATTTTCTTAGATCAAGAAGTAAGAAAATGTGTGTAAACTTGTGTTATTATTATCCTTCTGAACTGCCTCTGGCAATTCTTGGAAATTATTTACATGCAAGGAAGTATAGATACCTCCAAGAGTTTGTGCTTTTTCGCTGCGTGCAGGCCAACTAGATATATGCATGTGTTACTTCATTGACTCTGCTATTACCAGCAAACTCCTTGAGTCACTGAATGGAAATTAAAAAAAAACACAAAATCAACACCTAACACTCTGCTCAGTAGTGGAATAAATGCTGTAAATAGCTGTTAAGCCATTCTGCAAAGTGGTTATAATCTTCAAATCCATTCTTCATTTGTTTTTTTTCGTCATATCTTTGTCTAGTAGAACGGGCAAGTAGAAACTTATTTTCACCGTGCTATAGTGAATGCAACATTTTATACCTCTTTCTTTCCACATAAGTCTCCTTCTGTTCCTTTTCACTAAGCGTCAGAGTCATCTCTTGTCTAACCTGATCTAGCCACTTGGCAAATATTCATCTTAAATAAATATGCTATCTAGGTTCCTCTAGTCAGTCAGCAGGATAATCATGAAAAGAGAATAATGTATTTCAGAGCAGAAGAGATTGTTTTGGCAGATAGGATATCACTGTATAGGGGATCCCAGATGTTTGAGATAGTTGTTGAGATAGCTGCAGTGAGTCATTCTTTGATGCCTGTATCTCCCCTCTTGGCTACAAAGGATTCATGGATTTTTTTCAAGGGTTCATGAAAGGCAGGTCCTGCTTGACCAATCTGATCTCCTTTTATGACGGAGTGACCTACCTGGTGGATGAGTGAAAGACTGTTGTCATAGTCTGTGTTGACTTCAGCAAGGCCTTTGACACTGTCTCCCACAGTATTGTCCTGGAGAAGCTGACAGCCTGTGGCTTGGACCAACAGACTCTTTGGTGGGAAAGAACTCGCTGGATGGCTGGGCATGGAGAGTGGTGGTGAATGAAGTTAAATCCAGCTAGTGAGTGACCGGTTACAAATGGTGTTCTCCAGGCATCAGTACTGGAGCCTGTCCTGTTCAGTATCCTTGTTGATGACCTGGATGAGGAATGCCCCTCATTAAGTTAGCAGATGACACCAAGCTGGGAGATGATAGAGTCATTGTCCCTGTAGGAATACAAGAAACATTTAGGTATCATGCTGAGGGACGTGGTTTAGTGGGAAATATTGGTAATAGGTGAATGGTTTGGCTGGATGATCTTAGAGGTCTTTTTCAACCTCGATGATTCTATGATTCTATGAAAAGTAAATCAGCAGATTCATTCATATCACTCCAACTTCAACACTTGAAGTTTGGTAACGTGAAATCAAAATGGATTTGCTAGTTCTTGGTGGCATATTTCACTCTGATACTGGAGTTGACCCTATTAAGCGTTTTTCTTTGGCATGGTACTTAGAATGTAAGCTCCTAAAAGAAGCAGTCATACCTTCTATTAGTAATTCTTTATTACAGTTGACCTCTACCACTGAGGTTTTAGGAAAGGCTGCTCTTAGTACCTCTCATTTTTATTAGCTAAACTTTTATCATACAAGCTATTAAGAAAAGTAATTAGAATTACCAAAGGTCACTCTTATTTCATAATTCCTTTCCGTTAAAAGTCATAGAGAACAATACAAAAGAATTAAAATTATGACCTCTTAAAGTATATACGTGGCATTTTACTGTAGTGTAAACTCAGAAATTAGCAATATTTTAAGGGATATATATATATTTTTAATAAATTACCCTTCATAATGCAAATTCTAACACTAGCAGTATTTAATATAGGAAATACAAGTTTTCTTATCATTCTAGTGGTTTTTCTTAAATCTTCTCATGTGTTTATTCTTATCTCTTCCTCTTTACCTCCTGGTGGCTCCCTTTAGTTGTCTGTATTGAATTTTGAATGAATTTTATGGAAATGTCAGCCAGGCTCCTTTAGGGATTACAATTATAATAATCATGCTTATTTTCATTGTCTTCAACTGTCAACAAGTGGAAATTTTTTTTAGTAAGAGATGGTTCTCTTTGAGGCTCGATTGGTGGATGAGGCTGTCAGAGATTGGGCTGGCTGACAAGGTTACCTTTACCAGCTGTCTACCTGTCTCTCCTGCGTGGATGTCTGTGCTGCTTGTCAGTCAGCTTTTGAACCAGTGCTGTGTTCCAAGGCAGACTGTAATTGGCAACAGCTTACTTTACTTTAAAATGCTGTGCTACAAACTGCGACTGTTCCAAAAGTCACTGACAAGCAGCTCAGATATTTGTTTGGTAAAGACCAACTGGACAACTAGAGTGGTGACAGTATCAGCTGTCCCAGGCAAAGCCAGCCTTTTTGACATTCAAAGTTCTTTATTTTTTATTAATGTTCAAGGTTACAGTCAGCCTGCTAGGAACTCCAGCTTTGAAATATTTTTGAATGGGCAAGTTAGCTGGTCCTGGTATGTAAGAATTGTCTTTTGGGATTTCATTGCATACACATAAAGTATTTTTTATTCTTGCATGTAGGCTGGAGCAAATGTGCTGCTGCAAGATGTTAATGGAAATACAGCATTTGACTATGCTGTAGAAGGGACTGAATCCAGCAGCATCCTTCTCATGTACCTGGAAGAAAACGGTAAGTCTGAGTCTGGTCTTTTTTTATTGAACTTGACATTGAGTTAAAGCATATGTATATTCATTTGACCTACGTAATTGCTGAAGCCACTGGAGCTGTATTAATTTGGAAATGAGGGGAAGGAAGATGATTTGGAATCAAAAAGGTTTTCAGTATGTTCAGATTGGAACAACTGACATAGATTAGTGATAGTGGTCACTGTCAGATCTCTTATCCCCATTCATATGCAGATGCTAGAATGTGAATTCAAAGCAGAAGATACATTGTTAAAATTTAACAATTTAAAATTTAATAGTTTGCTGTAGTTGAAAACCTTAATAGTTGATGAGAGAATCATCACATGACATATAGTATCTGTACTAAGTAGTCTAATGCTAACTTGAATCTGTGCAACTGCAGTACAGTGTTAGTAGTGGGCTCAGCTGTGCCAGTGCTGGGCCCATTGGAGCCATCTGGAACAGGCCATGTTCAGCACGAAGCAGCCTCTTGCCTCCTCTTACAGAGGCAACCCCTGCAAGTCTCTGTGCTACCAAAACTGGGAGTTGACTCAGTGATCCTTGTCCAATCCAATTTGAGATATTCTATTTTTCTGTCATTCTGGGAAAACCTAACAACTGTGTCTACCCATGTATTTCTCAGTGCTGGCACTTTTTAAATGACAAAAACAGCAATATGAAAATCCCTGATATGTGTATTTTTCATCAGGATTTGATTACTAGTAATGAAAAAAAAATGTTAGGGAAAATGCACCAAAATATTCTAAGATTGAGGTTGCACTGTAGAAACCCTGGTAATACAATGCTGCGAAAAAATGTGTACTGTTTCTTCGGTGTGCTCAAGAAATGCCATTGTTACAGATCTGTATTGTTTCATAAAATTACTTCTGTAGACTTTAGTATTTACAGCTGTGAAATACTTTTCATACACATTAAGGGATTATTGCTAATATACTACAATGAAAACGGATTAAAATGTTGACATATAGAGATTGTGAGCAATGAAGATCAATTAACTTAAACTAGAATTAAATTACCTGATAAATATATATTTTTTTACTTTCAGAACCATATTTGAAGTGATCCTGATAGCTTTTTATAAATTTTCTATTAGTACTGTTGATGGAGTATGTTGATAGAAAAAAAAGTAGACAAACAAAATCAAATAGCTTCAGGGTAGTTCAAAGATTTTCGGTCTGATCTCTGCTGTCTGGAAATCACCTACCCATAGGATTATCATGCACAAATAATCTATATTCTGTGTAGAAGTAAATTAAATTACGATAGGGGTTAGGTGATAATATTGCCTGTGAGAACCAGGAAGACCAAACATCGTTTTTCAGTAGGTCCCTCCAATTCCTGAAAATGAAGCACACAGAAAATGTGACTCATTAGAAGTGTAATATTTGAAACTGTTTCTATCTTTTAACGTGTGCTTTCTAATATGTTTGAATAGACCATCTTAATTTTTATATTTTTTAACTGACTTTCAGGTTTTAGACTCCTCTTACTATTTGTGTGCTTCCGTGTGTCTGGAAATGTGCAGTGAATGAAAAGAAAAAAAATCCATCATATGGAAACATTTTGTTGTCCACATGTTTTTATCAAAGTGAGAGCCTTTAAACTCACTGTGCAGACTTTTGGCACTTGAATTGACATTTTAATTTATACTCAATAGATTGTGACCTGCTTTGTAAGTGACACCACAAGGAAAACAGGCATTTTCATGACTAATAAACTTAACAAAATTTGGAAAATATTCTGAAGGACATTGAAACAAGATATGTCCTATTAGTATCCTTTCAAAGAACCTACTGATTCTAATTCTGTTGCCATCAGAAATGAATTACCAATGTTTATAGAATTTCTAAATCTACGACCTTTAGCAAGTTAGAAAAAAAGTTTTTAGTGTCTTGACTGCACCCACAGGTCCTGCAACTGGTTTCCTGCGCTCCCAGGGTCTGGCTGCTTGTACTCAGTGCAAGCTCCAATATGTTAAAGCCATGTAAGTTGGGAACAGTTGGTTGAGAGAACAGCCAAGTCATGGGACAGCTGGGAAAATCTTTGCCCTGATATTTCACTCATCCCTTGGCTGAGGAGCCTTGTGTAGGCGCAGGCTGTTGGTCCTTGCCCAAAGGTATGTTTGTGCACTGGGACTCTGACCGACTTGGCTTCCCGCCTTTAGAATTGTCCTGATCTGTAGTTATGGGTTTTTCTGTCAGGACTGTTGGTTGGCCCTGATTCCTTCACCATATAGGCCTTATTTTCTTTTTTGGGTCCTATGGTCCCCGATCAGTGAAGATATTTGCCCTTGTTTCCCATAACCTCCTGGGTCCCTGGCTCTCGTTGAGTAGCCTTCTCTTACAGCTCTCCCACAAATACATCCAACTATCACACTAAGAACTTGCAGAGAAACACTGAGTATAAAAGTACGGTACATGATGAGCTCATTGCAGACGCTATACTTATCATAAATAACTAGAGGCGATGAATATATTTACTTTGTTTCTGCATTCTAGTGTTAACAGTACGAGTAAAATAATAAATTGCAAGACATGTCCAAGGATGAATGCTTAGTATTGAATCTTGAGATTGTGCCAGTCTGTTAAAAGAAATTACAACAATTATTTTTCTTATCATATAAATGAAGAAAAGAGGGAGTCCATGTAACTAATTTTGGTTAGAAGGGTCTTCAACATCCTTATTATAGAAGGGACAGAAAAAAGCATGTCTCACTAGAGTGGGAGAAGTTCACTGAGGAGAAAACAGGCATTTCATTACTGACATCATTTTCAGAGTAGAAAGAAAAGCTTAGTTCATAGTAAGCATCCCTCACTTGCTTTGACAGCATACATAATGGTAGCTTTAAAGACAGACACGTAGAACCCAGCGACAGCCATCAGTCTGTGCTTTTACAGAGAATTAGAGCTATACCCTCAGTAGTTTTGCAAGTTCTTCTGTACATGCTGAAAATATTAGCTTCCCTTCTCACATAGTAATCGTTGCTGAAATGTATCTGTTCACATCCTGGACTTCAGAAAATCAGCTGTACGTAATGCTAAGCTATGTGCACAAGGGTGGCTGAACAGTGTAATTCTACAAAATTGATACTTTTTATAAAGCTGCCTGGTAAGTGGCCAGTAAAGGTCTTAAAATTCTTGCAAATAAAGCTGAATAAAGTAACATCTACACATAGATAATATAATGAATAAAAATGAATGTACCACAAATGGTACCGTGATTTTTTTTTTTTTCCTCATGGATTGTTTGTGAATACATCTATCCTATACTGAAAAACAGAAATTCCTTGTGTCCCTGGAATTACAGAAGAGTATGGGCAGGCTCATCTCTTGGAGTGAAAAGCACCTTGCTGCAGTTACAGCTCTGTGCAGTAACAGAGGCAGAGTGAGAGAAGAGGAGTGATTGGCTTGTGACAGCTGCTTCAAGTTGTTAGTGCACATTTGTGTTTGCAACACATGATGGTACTGACAAATCCTGAAGACTTTTACACGTGTTAAATATGAGACGTGCAAGCTAGTTAGACAGAGTGGTTGCTGGGTGTCCTTGAGCAGCATGCTTTGTACCCAGAACCAGGTGCTCACCTGGCAGATGGAGACACTTCCAAGTGCTGCACATTTCTGCAGAAAATATATTTAATAGAAATTCTCAGTTCTGTTTGCCATGTATTTCTTTACCACTGCAACCTTCTGAAAGTTACTTCCCTGTTTTTTATCTGATTTATTTTTACATTGTTTTGGGTTGTCAGTTCCATAACCATATGCATGAAAGGGTGGGACAGCCACAGTAGATGAAATAGCTTTGTCAAGTGTTTCTCTTAAACATGGAGAAGTGTTGCATTTTGTTACTTTTAGGTTATGCTCCTGCCTGTCATCAGGACTAATACAACCAAATGCTGTGCCCTGCAGGGTCACTGCTGCTGTAATTGTTCCTTCTCCATTGCATCTCCTGTGAACTCCAAGGGCATGTAGCTCTTGCTCTGATTTTGCAGGATATTTGGTGTCTATTTGCTATCCTACACCTTTATTTTTCAGTTTCCATTCTTTTTACTGTGAACTGTTCCAATACTCCCTGCCGATTCAGTTTTCTTCCTCTATTTATTCATGCTGGCTGCTGCCTCATTTCAGGTGAACATCTAAACTGTGTTTTTTCTTTGAAAATCAACATGAAGGTCGTTCTTTGATTCAGACTGCTAGAGTTACTGTATGTGTAATACTTTTTTATTCCATCTAAACTAATGAAAACTGTCACCCCGTGGGGAGGGAGAGAAATCTTAACAGAACTGATCAAGGGAAGGCACCTCCCTACCATTGCTCCCAAGCGAAATATTTTCCAAATTATTGGGATTCAAAATTCTGCAATTCTGAAATTATTATTATTTTTTTTCATGTTTCTATTCTGTAGGGGATGAGATCTCTTTTACTTCTGTACTACTGTCAGAAGTCCTTTGAATCTTGCTAAAATGTAGCCTGTGGAACTTACCACTATTGTAGAGCTCACTTGTCAGGCAGCTTATTGCTATTTGCCTAATGAAATGTGTATTGTTTCTTTGTATAACTGCTATTGGAATCATGAGATTCATATAGACTGTGCATTTTGTTACGTAGCATTGTTGATGCATCTTCTCAGAGCTGATGTGTATATAATTACATGTGTGATAGAGCAAAGGATGCAGCTGAACTCTACTCGATTCCTCCTTTGCTACAAACAAAGTTAAATTTTCAACAATTCATTTTTGGGAACCCTATGTGGAATGCAATCAGGTGCTATCAAATGCACTTCTTAAGCAAAGGATCAATATTTCACAGTTAGATTAAGAATACAATGACATGGTAGTTTTCTGACCATATCACACCGATAGAAAATCCATAGTAGGTTGCAAGAAAAGGCTGACTGGACTCCAGTTAACATCTGCACTCAACCTGTATCTGTACAACCTGCACAGACATACAGACAACATGATAATTCCTGTATTTCACTGTGAGTCTTTTACGTGGGGAAAGTCAGAAACTGGTATTTCTAATTTTTAAACTGTGAACATAGTTTCCATGTTTGAGTGTTCAAGGTATTGTGCACAGGCTAAAGAGCTGGAGTATTAATTTCCACCTGTTGCCTCTCTCCTTGAAAAGCAAAGTGCACTGTAATTGCTTGCCAGAGACATCAAACAGAAGACAGAAATTATATTTTCTGTCTTAAAAATGGCCTTCGTCATCAGGCAAAAACTATACATATGTTTTTCAGGTATTTTATATGACAACATTAGAAATAACTTTATCATGACCATGCAAGTTTTATTTCAGCTTTGCAGTGTGTTTAACAAGTGAAGTCAGTGCCACAATTACCACTTAAGTGTGTGTACTCCTGTACTACTTAGTGTTTTGGCAATTGAAACTTCCATATTTGAGAGAATTCTGCCACTAGAATGTTAAACTATCAACTTGCTGCTGCAAGCAAGCAGGATCTGGAGAGAAGATATAAAAAAAAATGACATCAGTAATTTGTAAATGCCACCGGGTAGCTTTAAGTCATTACTGTGAAATGTGATGAAGACCTAAAAATATCAGTTCTGGTGAAATGAAGTGTTGATTCTTAGGAGGTACTCAGAGTTTTGTATATGAAATCGATGTGTCCCAGTCTAGCAGCTATCAGTGATACATGGTACACATAGTATGTTAGCACATTCTGCTTTTGGTTGGATATCTGATTTAAGCTATCAATACTAATTAATACTTGTCTGAATTGCATTTTTGTGAAAGAGCACAGTTTTAGTCCTGATAAAGAAAATGAGGCATTTTGGGTTCACATTTATGTTTTACATTTGGTATAAATGTGATCAGCAGTGTTCAACACACCGTGTTTTCACACCCTGAACACTTCACCTCAGAGCTGAAACTCGAAGTGCTCCCTGCAAATAAAGTTCAAAACACAGAGCACTGTGTAGAATAGCACGTGAGAGGAAAAACACTGAATGAGTTTCTTTGTTGAACTGCATATAGTGTATCCATTTACATGAATTCCAGTGTAGCTGTAAACTATGAGACTTTAAATATACTTTTACCCTGAAACATGCTTCAGTTGTTTTAGTAATGTAAAAAAAAACAACAAAACAAAAACAAAACAAAAAAAAAGCAAAAACAAAAGGATTGTTGAATAGAAAATGTAAAATGAATAATACAAACAAAAATATTTAAGTACATCTTATTTCATTTAATTTATTATTTGTCACTTTTATCCTCACAAATGTGGAAAAGAATCAAGAAGTCATTTATATGTTTTCTGTTATGACATGACCAGGACAGAGAGGCAGGGTTTTCATATTCAAATTATATTTTCTACATATAGATGTAAATGACCACTGGAAGTTATGAGTGGAAGAACCAAGCCCTGAATTTTGGTTAGATCCTCCATTCAAGCCACAACCAGTTGCTAATTTAACCACTTAGTAATTTTGTTGTGCTCTGTTTCTAATTTTAGTTCTATTCAGACTGCAGACCATGCTTCCTTTTGGTTGTAGACTGCCTTGCTTATCTTCCTTTTAAAGCTGTACTTTGACAAGTGTTTCTTTCAATAGCAGTGCTGACTCAAACAGACCCAGCTCTTCATAACTTTCATCTCCTCTTATTTGTTCCTGCCTGTAGACCACATTTTTATTTGGTTAATGGTCCAGGCCCAGATGGACAACTAATCCTGGCTAAAAATAACCCAAGCAAATAAAAAAAAACAGCAGTTGAGTTTTAGTGCCACTTGCTTCAAATCACAGTGTCTCAAAGAGTTGAGTTGACAGATTTGAGAGATTAGTCTGGGGCAGTGTAATGCATACACAGGGGTGACAGAATGCTGCCTCAAACAATATTCATTAAGTAAGTCTGAAAGACTTGAAGTGGCTTCTCTGAAGTGTTTAATTCTTTTATTTTATTGCAGCTTCCTTATTTCTCAGTTTCAACAGAGTTAATGGTATTCCAACTACTTTGCCTACAACTGTTCTTGCCAGTCAGTAGGGCATCTGGCCCATTTGTCTGATATTGCTGACTGAGGTTAAGTCATCCAAGTAATACAGATAAATAAGAATATGAATAATCTTGTTGGTAAATATAAGCAAGGAGACATGTTCTGTAAACATACACTGAATTCTTATTAAATGTTGACTATCATTCTACAAACCCAGGAAATAAAAGCAAAATCATGTATGTTCTTTACTGATGAACAAAATATCAGCAGCCTTTTCATTTTTCCAGGTGTTGAGCTGAATTCCTTGCGCCAAATGAAGATACAGAGAGCTATGACTATGCTTACAGATGTCCGACAGCTCATATCAAGTGGAGGAAGCGTGAATCAGAAGAATGATGAAGGAGTTACCCTGGTGAGTAGGAGTATGTTACATTCTGAGTTCCAGCCTAGTGAATACGTGTTCAACTGTAATAGTGTAAGTGCAAGTGCAGTTGCAAGGTTGTTCTATAAGAGGAGAAATGAAGGAATACGGATATTAGTTCTCATCTGGCCTTTTGAAAATAGGTATCTCAATGCCCTGCTCTGTACAGATTTTGAAACTGATGAGTGCAGTGTCAGTGTGTCAGTGGCGACTTTTTTGGTCTTAGCCACTGAACGTACAACACAACAACGAGAAGAATAGCGTGCTCCTTATTTTAGAACTAGAGAGAATACTTAAAATCCCTGACACTGTGTAAGACTGACTGTAAAGCTTCACTGAGTGATGAATGTTTAATGCCTGTGTCTTCTGTCTGAACAAGTCTAAAACACCATTTCATGAAGTTATATCTTCTTGAATCAGTATTATGAAGCCTCCACCTTATCAATGGATGAATGTTCTTCCAAGTTTGCGTGTTATTTTTTAACTGTAGGTTCTCATTGTACATTTTCTGCTGATAGATCTCCTATCCATTTTTTTTTCTCAAGGAATTTAATTTATAAAAGCATTATGTTTAACTTCCACTTTCCTGATACACTGAAGCCAAGCTGTTAACTTCCAGTAAAATGCAACTTGTATTTTGCTCTTTTTACTACTTTGGTCAGAATTGGCTTCATTTAACCAAGTCACCAATTTGTCTGATTGTCACATTGCATAAAACCTTTTCAGAAGTTAGCAGGAATAGTTGAAGTGCATGTATGAAATGTGTTTAACAGTACTTTGTGAACCAGGAGAAAAGCACTTTGGATAGTTTCTTTGTTGTTATTTATTTATTTATTTATTTATTTGTGTGTGTGGGATGTGGATGTGGACCAATGGGGCATTTTTGTGTGATCAGTTTTTATACTGACCTTTGCTTTCTGGAGTTCCTTCATAGTCTTGCCACAAGGAGCTACAAAGTGAATAATTTTGCTTTTGTTCAAGGTTTCTGTTACGTGGAAAGTTTTGTCGTACAAATTGGTGAGAAATACAGAATTTGTTAGTCTGTTCTGTTTCTGTTCATGGTTGTGGAGTCAGCCAGTCTGTAATAACTCTTTATATATCAAAGGGCTCTGGGAACAGATTTGTTACTCTAAATCTGTCAGTACAGAGAAAAAAACATAGATGTCAGTTGTAAGTAGAAAATAAGATATATTTTCTGTTCATAGACTCTAAGATGATATGGTTTAAATATAATTATGTTTGAAACTATGCCAGAAACTAAGAGTTGCTTTAATTGTGGTGATTGACATTCAGCACACTTTTTTTCCCCAGATAATACTGTTTTTTTTTCACATGCTTTAGTATTTACTAATTGTAATCAATTGAATATATTTTATATTCACCATTTCTGAAAGTATACTGTATGTCATAGTCAGCAGTATGGTTTTTTTTATATGGAGAATACCAAGAAGATAAACTTGTCAACATGGTGACAAGCCACATCCAACTCACTGACAGTTGGTAAGATCACTGTTGCACAAGACTACAACCAGCCTGACTCTAGATCTTCAGCACAGATTGCTAAGCAACAGATCAGATACCATAGGGGTGGAATAGGTGCTGTATCCCGAGCAGGGAGCAGTGCAATATCTCTGGACAATCCACATCTACCAGCAGATACAAATATAGACTTTTCTTTTTGGTGGTAAGCTCAGAGAAGAGTGGCACTAAGTCCTGCTTCTTCTTCCTGAAGGATTTATACTCTGTATGTCACAATCAACCTTCTTTTCATGCTTTAGATAATGCCATGTGTAATTAAGGATTAATAAGGAAAAATGACATATAGACGCACGCTCTCTCAGAATGATAGCACATACGTATATATGTGTCTGTGCTGCATATAGTGATATGTGGTAAAGCTAGTTCTTCTGATAGTATTTTCTGTAATTTTTTAAATAAATTTCAGTCACAAATGCTTCCTTTGTCCTCTGAGCTTTGAAACTGCTTTAAAATAGCACTTATCAAATTGAAGTTTGAATTCAAAATGCAGTTTCTTTTGTTAAAAACAGAAGGTTAAAACTGTATGGAATTATAGGAAATTTTTGAGGTTTCTGTGTATTTGAAATTAGAACATTTATAGTTTTGGTGTTCTGCCTCTATTTCTGGGAAGATTTGTGGTGGGCTGTAATGTATTTATTTCATCCTTCTGCATCAGAAATGTTCATAAAGAAAATTTCATGTACCTTTTTCAGGTGCAGCTAAACCAGAAATAAAACAATAGTGGCAAATAATTTCCAGGACGGGATTTGGTGTCTCCTGGTCTTATTGAGGCTTTGGAACCACACAGTTCTAGGAAGAGGTTTAGGAAGAGGATTATTGTGAGAGGTTTCTTGCCATCAGTCATCCATTCAAATTCTTAGAAAAATCGTCTCTTGGGCTAACATTACTTCAAAGGGCAGAAAAACCCATGTAGTTGGGTTACATTATTTTGGCTTACAAGTTACCCCCTTTAATCACAGTTCTCCATTTGTACAATCTTGCTTAACCCCGTCTTCACTGACCAGCACTGAGATTGATTTTTTGTGACTGTGATGGGGAATTACATCCTGCCACCTTCCAAGATAATTCTAATCCCCCGCAGTAGGGAGAACCAATTTCCACCTAAATGTGCAAGTGATGGTTTCCCCCTGATGTAGGATTCCTTATTGCATTTCCTCTTTCACTTAATTAGTACTGGAGTAAGTAATTTGTATTGCCTTAATGTGTATTCATCTATGAATGCAATTTCTCAACTCACCCATTAACAGAGACATTTTTTATCTGCCTCTTTCACTCGCCACTGCAGTCCTCAGTGCCTTGTCTCTCATTCTGTCTTTACTATTTCAAACAAGTCCCAAGCAAGCATGGCTACTTGTGAATTTATCCCTGCTTTAACAGGATGGTATGCTGTGGGACCTCCTGAGAGGAGCTTTTATCATTCTGTTACTGTATTTTCCCCTTTCTCTGTCCCATGGCAGTTCTGAAATGAAGTTTCCTGGTATAGAAAGTTAACTAAAACTGTTAAGGCAATACCGCACAAAATAATGAAGTGTCTAGTGAAGCAATGCAAATAAAAGAAATATAATCTCTGTAGTGTTTTTGAGGATGTTCTAGTTTTCTGTGGAAAATACATAGAATCATAGAAGTGAATGTACTGTGATGATGTGTTGTTGAATTCATTTCAGCATCAGCTCACATCTGGGATATTTGAACTGTCACAGAAGGAAGTTAGGCCTAGGACAAGCTTTGCTAAACTGTGTGAATATTCCTGGGCTCATGAAGTCTGTGACTATGTTAGAAATAGATATTGGAATAATGGATGAAGTATGAAAATGATTTAGTGAGACTAAATTGTTTGAACAGATGTCAATAAGACAATGTTCTTTTTTTTTATTTTATTTTTGGGTTTTGTTTATAAATGCTAAATAAGATTATTCTATGGTCTTCTAGAATGTTGCTCTCACGTGCATTTTGTTTTTGTTTTTTAATCATGATTTATCCAGTTATGTCTGTGAGGCAACCATCATATACAAGATATACAGTAGTACCTTATGTTTTTTTTCTGAAAACTTTAAGATAGATATTTTCTTATTCCAGCTGCATGTGGCCTGTGCAAATGGCTACAAGAATGTTGCATCTCTGATACTGGATCATGGGGCTGATCTCAATGTGGTGGATAATCAGTACTGGACACCTCTACATTTAGCTGCAAAGTATGGACAGGTAAAGCATGTCTTTTTCATCTCCTTCTCCTTATGGTAGTCTTGTGTAGCAATAAGAAATACACTCAAGTCAGGGACACTATTCTTTTCCTAATGTGAAAAAATGCTTTTCTGTACTATAAGTGGCATATGGAAAATGACCGAGATCAACGTCCTCTTAGTTATTCACATGACATAAATGCTTCTTACTGTATGTGTTCTCATTTTAATAGAATAATCATCTTCCAAACTCTTTTTGGTCTTCAAAAAGTAAATAATATTTTTTAGGAAGAATTTAACTTCTTGCTGACAAAGGTATAGTGAAACAGTTGTGAATATGTGTGTATTTGAAACCAGTTAATTCTGCTAGGATATAGGCTTTTCCTATTGAGACACCCAGCATGCCTTCAGAGTAGATTAAGCCATAGTTGTGTGTGTGTATAAAGGTATATAAATACATATATGTATACACACCTATATATATCTATGAGTTAATACATACACTCTGAAATTAATTGCTGGATGGCTAAATTTACAGAGAACACTTGTCTGCAAAAATATACTGAATGCACATATTGTTAGCCAGGGAAGCATTGGTGACGTTCTGTGTAGCGTGTAGTTTTATTTTTCTCATCCCATCCTATACAGTGCTATTCTGTAGTTCCAATAAAAGTACTTTTACTGTTCCTTCTGGATTTGATGTTGTACTGCAAGTAGACACATACTCATACTATCTGTGTTTGACTTCAGAAAGGCAGGAAAACTCTTACTCAGAAGTAATTGGATTGCAGAAATGTGATTTTGGGTGTGAGCTATTATTTCACTGGTGCTTTGAATTGTGTCTCCATTTATGTCCCAGGTGGGTGGTAGCAGTAATTCATAGTATTCCCAGAGGTTTTGGTGAGGAGACAGGGACCACTTATGCTTATCATGGGTCCCTGACTCCTCATGCAAATAAAGTAACATTGTACTTGTCATTAAAATTAAGAAAATACTCAGCAAGAATCTTCCCTATTTAGAAAATAAATATGACTTGAATATGGATTTCCACTGTAACTAATAAATCACTGAAATAGCTTTATGACTAAGGTTTTATGCTATGTCAGGGAAAATAATTCATACTGTAGCTAACCTATCTAAGTGTTTTTAAAATTTCCTTTCTTACGGTAATTTTGAAAAACATTTAGCCTTAGTGGGAATTCATGATCATGTTGTATTTACGTTTCCATTTTGAGTTGTCGAGAATTGTTACTTTTTTGGGAAAAAATATGTCAGAATGGGAATAACCTTAGAACAGGCATAACTTGAGGTAGCCTGTTTTAATCTAAAATATATTTCCAAGAAATCAGTTATTTTTTAGCCAAACATATTCATGTTTTCTGGGAAAGACATAAATATAAATTGCTGTCTCTGGCCCTTACAGTTTCACCCTCTTGTAACTTGTATTTGTACTAGACTTTGTTTAAAAGCTTCACTTGAAAATCTTAGTACGATAATAAACTGTGTGCTCTATCAGAAGACTGTAAAAAATCTATCTGGTTTTACTTCGATGCAGTACCATTTGTACTTCCAGCAGAAAGGCAGCCATTTTAAAGTTCCTTACAATTTCATGTTTAAATGAATGATTGAGATCCATTTAGATTTAAATAATGAAGCAAATTTCTTTTAAAATGGGAAAATACAGTCACAAGTATTCCCTGAGTCTTTTATTGTGTTTTCTGTGAAGAGTTTTGTGTCTTTTTAATTCACGTTTTTTAAAAGTTATAATCCATTATTTCACCTCAGTTTTACTAAGATGCATACTATCTTAAATATTGCTTTTGAATGTGAAGTGGTCCTCAAAGTGTTGCTGATTGTCTCGTGTTGATCTGGGATAATGCACTCCTTACCAGTTTCAGACAATGCTCTTAAACTGATTTATATTACAGACAGCACATACATAAATTTTGTACATCACCGTATGAAAAATGTGAGTAATGTTATTTAATGTTGCTTTTGAGTGGTATCTAGACTCATCTAAAGGACTTAAGCTCTGTACGTGCAAAGTTTTGTGTTCTCAAATATACAGAATGTCAAAGAAGAATGACCTCCACCCCCTGACATGGCTATTTGTAAGACCGTACCAAGAACAGAGTTGGAACTAGGTTACTTTACATGGAAATAAATAAATTGAATCCACTGAAATTTAAGATTTCTAGTGAGAAAAATTAATTTGCAGCTGTAAAGGAGGAAATTTATGAAGAATAAAGGCACTGGAATTTCACGGAACAAAGCTCAAGTTGTGAATTAATCCACAATATATGTGGATTAGAAAGCTTATTTTTCTAGCTTCCACAATAGACTATATGAGATTTGGTGGAGCAATGATATGTTATCCTGAGCTGAGCGTTTGAAAGACGTTACACCCACACTGTATAATCAAACCCTGGCTTGTACAAGCACCTTAATAATGGCAAAAGTAGTTTTATGTAATTTAGCTAATTACAACTTAAACACAAATTCAAAGCATTGCCTTGCCAGTATGGAGAATAACCTCTAGAACGCAATTCAGATGGTTCTGAAGAAGTGCATTTAATGTAGGTGGGATAAATCACTACTTGGCGGTCTGCCCCTCCCTCTGATTATAGAGGACATGGGCAACTCACAGATGTTAAAGCTCTAACTTGAACTCTTTAAAAATATATTAGAGAAATCCATCCCAGAAAAGATTTTCAGAAGTCCAAAGAGTGAGTCAGGCACCCATGGAATGTTCTGCTTCTCCCTAGGCATCATCCTACAGAGGGAGCAAAGTTAGTGACTTACATTCACACCTCTCTTATCAGAAGCATCCCTATAATGAATTTCTTGCAAAAAGAGAATAACTAAGAGTGCCAGTATACCTTGTCTGATGTTTAAGAAGCTCTCTAGCTATACTTATGTATATATTTGTAAACAAAAGCAGCATCAAACTTTCTAGTCACTGATAAATTTACTATGTACTATTTGCAAAAATGGCTATAGTTCAAATATTGAAAAAGTTTATAAGTGAACGATAAATGAATTGTGCTATTAATGTCCAAGTGTGTGTGTGTGCAGGATTTCTTTTTTTATTGCATAGTATAGGATAGCACTACTGAGTTTGAGGAATATTTGCACTAAATGGGAGCATATAAACAAGAGGGGGAAAGGCTGTTTACAAGGGTGGATAGTGATAGGACAAGGGGGAATGGTTTTAAACTGAGACAGGGGAGGTTTAGGTTAGATATTAGGAGGAAGTTTTTCACAAAGAGGATGGTGTCACACTGGAACAGGTTGCCCAAGGAGGTTGTGGATGCCCCATCCCTGGAGGCATTCAAGGCCAGGCTGGATGTGGCTCTGGGCAGCCTGGTCTGGTGGTTGGCGACCCTGCACATAGCAGGGGGTTGAAACTAGATGATCATTGTGGTCCTTTTCAACTCAGGCCATTCTATGATTATATGATTCTGTGAAATGGCTGTTGAGTGCAGGATGAGGTAGCTGAAGCTGCTACTTGCAGTTCAGTCTGTAAGATGATTAGGTTACCAATTAGTACATTGTTAGACTACTAATTGAAATACTGCCAGCTGCAAACATTAAAAAATAATGGTAATAGTGTTAAAAAATAGGGATATTTTTTAGCAAGGCTTCACTAAGTTTCTAGGACTGTTTTCATTTTCCACCCTGAAAATGTGAGGACAAAACCCTTTTTTTTTTTAAACGTTTTAATGTAAGTTGAGATTCTTAGATAATACCAAAAATAGATACTATTGAGGTATTAAGGCCAGAGTTGCTCAATACCTTCATAATAACATGGAATATAATAACTCTTCAACACTTATGTAAATCTGCGTTAGTGACGCATAAAAACCTCTTCAAAATAAGATTATAAAGGCAGCACAACAAGCCTCAAGAAATTGGAATATGCCAGGATTGCCTAAGTAAATTTTGCAGTGTCTTTTGAACATACACATTGATGTAAATGTTAACTCGTTGTCTCATTCCCATCCAGCATGGAGAGTGCTGCTCTTTAGGCTGTTGCCTGTACACTCTGCAGTGGACCTGCCATCAGCTACCACACCTGAGGCCGGCACTGACACCAACAGCAGGAAGGCAACTTGCATCTCTCAGGCTGATCCCTTCATTTGGTTTTAGCATGTCCCCTCCGTGTGAACAGCTAAGAATATGCACTGGGAGGGAGTGCTGTTACTGCTGGACGCCTCCCAGGCTGCTGTGATCAGGAGTACGCATGCTTCCCTCCCTGTGCTGGGAGTGGGCTCTGATGCTCGCCTTGGGTATTTTGGCACAATTCCCAGGCACAAGCTGTTTCTTTGTTGTTTATCACAGAAATGTCACCTTTCAAAACAGCTCTCAGAGACACGCAAGTCAGAGCTGACTCCCCAGTAGCTTAAACACTACCTCTCCCCAAATTTCATCCTTGGGGAAAGCTGTTTGCTAATGTCTAAACTGTTGAAATGCTAAATCAAAGAAAGCTAGGGATTAGGCCAGGCAGCAGTCTGGCTCATGTTCATGTTGTTTAGAGCTAGCTTCCTCTGTAGGAGATTAGTCTTGTTTTTAGAGAGCTGCTTGGAGTGGTCCGAAGCAGGGCTGGGGACAGAGCTAACAGTTAAGCAGTATGGATTATAAGGGGTACTTAAGCTTGCTTCATTGCACTCTCTTATTTAGCAAGGCAGATTTAGCCTGTGGCTTTGAGGCTTTAACAGTTTCATGATGTCAAACAAAAAAAGATAATTGTTGAGCTGCTGTCTGTCTCTCCAAAAGGAACTCTCACACTAGCAAAGATTTCCCGCTAAGCATAAGTACATAAAATATGTTTGGAGAGCTCAGATACCTAACACATTTATTAGCTTATTTTATATATCCTGTGTTGTTTTCAAAATTTGTGCATGAAATTGCCATTCTGTAAGCATGTTATCCCTTCTTATTACACGTTTGATTGGCTTCTCTGCCTGGATGAAGTAATATCATTTTGTCTGTCTGGTTCATCTAAACATGGTATTTTGCATCTGAAGTCTGGGAGTACACATCTTGTTACTAATAGTCTAATTTGCTTCTTGTTACAAGGGCATATTAGTGATTCAACTGAGCTGTGAAGATTTTTCTAATGCGCATGTTGATCTCAAAATATGAAAGAATAGAGATGATTAGAATGTTCTTCAGTGTAGATAGGATACCTGAACTCATTCTGTGAAATGATACTAAATCTCATTCAAGTTTGTCCACTGCCATAGTAATTCCTTTTAATGCAATTTACGGACTTCTGCAAACATATTCCACAAATGTTCTCAATGAGTGGAACCAAAGGAAGGAGGTGCCTGTTCAGTATTTCAAAAAGAATAATATAGTCACTCAGGGAATACATATTTTCCTGAACAAGCAGTTGGAAACTTTCATTTATGGTCAGAGAACCCTTTTGAGTATATTTTATCCAGACATATCTCACCCTCTTTTCTTTTATCTTTTTGTTCATCTTTGGCATTCATGATGATACTCAGGTAGAGCAGCAGCATTTCCCTTCAGATCCAATTACTCTCATTTTCCCCAAGCAGGGAGACTTCTTTGGGATTTCTGCTTGTGATATCTGTCTTTCACTCTCAATATATTCAGAAGGTTTCGGTAGATCTTTCAAATGCTAATTACGAATGCACAACACTAAGGCAAAAGAAGCTAGATTCACACAATACCAAATGGTAAGAAAATAGATATAAACGTTTGAGCTTCATACACAGACTTGTGGCAGCTTTATTTACAAAATGGAGCTGGTTACAGGATATTGTTAAAGCTGAAATACACAGCTTTACACAGGTTGCATTATATTTTTATTCAATTACTGCAAGATCACAATAATTGAAATTAAAATTAATTTTCCTGAAATACCACTGATAGGAACTTTTGCTCGTATACATAGGTATGTATATATAAATACAGGAGAGTGATATGTAATAAAGAAGGCTAATAGGACTGTTCAGGTACAAACTTTGAGAATTACCAGATTTGTGATCCACTGTAGTACTAATACAGGACTTGTATGAATGTAACTTAATGCTTCTTAAATCATGAGATCCCATAATGTTTTATACATATATATATATATATGTATGTGTATATATATATATATACTTGTCTAATTCCCTTAAGGTCTCAAAAATAGAAGAATAGGTTATAGTCTTGAAGTAATGACTGCTGAAGTCATTCTGAAAAAACCAGAAGTGATCTAAATCACTTCGTTAGTTAAAACAGTATTAGGTTGTCTTTACTCAAGCTATTCCAGAGGCCTAAAAGGTGCTTTTAAGCAATGTAGGTTAAGCACGCTGACTACAGAAAGGCAGTTAATGACACTGGGAAAATCTGGGTTCCATTCCAAGCCCTGTTTATGAACAGACACAGTTTTTACAGTTTGTCCTTCCCATTTTTGGCCTTATTTGCTCGATTTCCTTCGATCTGTTCAATTCTTGTCTTTATTCCATTGATTTATTGTCCCATCTCCGGCTTCATGCCCTATTTCTAGTATTCTTATCCCAATCCTTCTTTCCTTGAACAGCCAGTTTCTGTCCCTCCTCTCTCTGGTTCTAATCCAAGATTTCTCTTTTCTCTACTTTGACTTGTGCCAAAATTACTGCCCTTCTGTTGTACTTATCCCATTTTCCCACTTGTTTTCCACTTGCTCACAATCCCAGTCCCTCTTGTTCGGTCTCAGTGGTTTTTCCTAACAATGTCACTTTCCTCTTTCATTTTCTTTTTCTACTTAATCCATCTCTGCCTACATCCTGGCTTGTTGCCACATCCCGCTTTGTGCCTTTCACTTCATTTATTTGATGCTACTAGTTCCAAAGTCCATCACTTTATCCATGCTATGTTATTTTTTTTCCCCCTCCCTGCTGCTACTCTCACTCCTGCAACCTACTTTTTCTCATTTGTTCCATTTTGCTGACCGCAGGTGGCTACAGTCCTCTTTTCTTTTTTCTCAAATAGGGAAAATATTGTCCTGGTCTACACTGTGTTAAGAAAGGAGATCTGTAATGAGTGTCAGACATGATTTCATATGTCTGTAACAGTAAAATTGATCAAGTTTGCAATTGCAGAGGAAATGCAAAAATACTACTCCTATTTAGATATTTATTTATGAGACTTTGGCTTTATATGAGATTCAGTTTTTTAAGGTGTACTGTTTTGTAATGAGCAGCTAGTACATGGTCTTTAAAAATGAAATCACACTATCTCAAATAATTTAATGATTATCTTACAGGTGTTGAGAGTCTGTCACTTGCTCTGCTTTTGTTTGTTTCACTCCCCAGTAGCTTAACTGAATGTAGGTTCCTAATTTGCACTTTTCTTAATATCTTTGATGCTTTTTGAAGTGCCTGTTAATTAATTAAATACAATTCT
Source organism: Tetrao urogallus (assembly GCF_951394365.1). NCBI lineage: Eukaryota > Metazoa > Chordata > Aves > Galliformes > Phasianidae > Tetrao > Tetrao urogallus. The sequence continues at coordinate 57,468,858 of NC_136813.1, read as the reverse complement.
CCAATGTTTTTCTAAGTAGTTTTTTTCTGTGATGACTTATCTGATTGTATTTATTCTGTCTACAGAATATGTAACCAGCCTCAAGTTACAACAATTCTGCTATAAGAGCTTAGTACTAATAGTGATAATAATAGTAATAACAAACTTATTATTTTATTGATTTTACTTTATTATTTTATGGATTTATATTTTTTATTGCTTAGCTTTTTAACATCCAGATTTTCTCTGGTTAACACTTCGTCTAATACCAAGTCTTCACTCTGTACAAACATGGGAGCTCACGAGGACTGAGGAGTATATTTTCCCACACCCTACTCTCAGGAGTGCTTCATTTTTGACTGATTTATCTTTCTGACAGTTTTTTTCTTAAAAGCAAACAAACAAACAACACAACAAATCATAAAAAGTCACAGGCAGCAATTCTAGCAAAGTGCCTAGTAAAAATTGACATGGTAAGGATAATACTCACTTTTCAAGCTCAGTCAAATAAAGTTTAACCTTTTGAGCAACAGGTTCTTATGAGTACAGATGTAATCCATCTCACTCAGTGGTGAAGACTACTCTTGATAATGGTGTAACCACTAGTATTTCTTGGGTTCTGCCTAGTGTTTTGTTGTGTTTAGATGTGTGTTTAAATATCTTAGATTTTAAAAAAATAATTCTTGGGGATTTATGCTTTTCCCCACAAGAGATTTATGGTCCAAAATAAAGCTGTTTTTGGTCAAAGATCATTGAAACCCCATGCTAACATCATGAAGATTTAGACTGGGTATTAGGAAGAAATTTTTTACTCTAAAGGTGTCAAGACACTGGAACAGATTGCTCAGAGGTTGTGGATGCCCCCTCTCTGGAAGCAATCAAAGCCACGCTGGGTGGGGCTTTGAGCAACCTGGTCTAGTGGGAGGTGTCCCTGCCTACAGTAGGGAGGTTGGAACCGGGTGATTTTAAAGGTCCCTTCCAACCCAAACCATTCTGTGAATCTATGAAGCTTTGGTTTTCCATAATGTGTCTTTTTCTCATTGTGGATGAGGGCATGCTTGGGACCACTTCCAGAGAAAATGGAGTGGGAGCCTAAAAAAATAACAGTAAGTGGAAGGCAATTACAAGTGTAGGGTAGGGAAGACTCAGTCAAAGAGACTTGAGAGATGGGTGTCAAGAAGGAGAAGAAAAATAACATTTTCCCAAACAAAGTGTAGCAGCACCAGTAGAAGATGGAAGAAAAGAAGTTATTGAGATACATATAAGGAATTAGGAGTCTCAGATAAAGAGAATAAAGAGAAAGAGCTTGGGAAATCAAAACTAAGTGGAAGAACAAATGGTTAGTGGTGAACCATGTCAATAAGCGTGGTAGGAAATGTCCAATTTTAAAACAGAAAGATTTGCTAATGTCTAGTGTGGTAAAACTTAGCCCCTTTACCTTTAAGGGAAAGTTGTATTTTCATAATATGCTTAATATGCTTACTGTAATTATTTATTGATTGTTTTTTCCCCTCATAACTTTTTATTTTCAATGTTGAACTCCATATTTCATTAGTTTTAAAGAACTGTTCAACTCCAGTGCCCCCCTGCCCAGTAAATGTTTTCTGTATTCATCTGTGTTTATTTTTCTAGCTCCTTAGATCATAATGCTCTCATTAATGTGAATCACACTTTCTTTTTCTGTAATATTTCCTTTGAGTACTGAAATTTACTGTAGGCAAACTTCATTTTTTTTCTTACTTGCTACTTCTGCTGGTGTGACTGTAGTAGTCTGTCTGCATGTTTGATGATGCAGTCTGTCTTGTTTATCAAGCTGGGAGTTTTGAAATGCAAAAATCTTTTTACTTAAATATGATTTGTAAATTGTAATAGTATAATCTTTCTTAATATATTTTCATTGAGAATTTTCTATGTCCACAAATATTCAAACTATTAAAAGTTTACTAACAGATTGATTCACATAGAGACGAAGTGGTCTTCTTTGGAAAAGCCATACATGAAATTTACTGCATCACATAGATTCACAGAATAGTTGGGGTCTACCAGGAAGCAAAAGTCCTTTTGTGCAGACCTATTTCCAGCTCAGTGGTCCTTAGCATGTCTTGCTTCCTGAGGTTGTTGTTCTCCTCTGGCAGCATTTGGTATTTCCATTTGATGAAATACACGAGGCTCCGTTCAGCTCATTTCTCCAGACCACTGAGATCCCTCTGAATGGCAGCATAAACCCACTGTGTACCATCCACTCCTCCCATGGAATCATAGAATCACCAAGATTGGAAGACCTCTAAGATCATGCATCCAACAATCCACCTATCAACAATATTTCCCATTAAACCATGTCCCTCAGTACAACATCTAAATGTTTCTTGAACACCTACAGGGACTGTGACTCTCTACCACCTCCCTGAGCAGCCAGTTCCTGACCACCCTCTTGGAGAAGAAGTATTTCCTAACATCCAATCTAATCTCCCCTGGCTCAACTTGAGGCATTCCTCCAAGTCCTATCGCTAGTTATGTGGGAGAAGAAGCCAACTCCCATCTCACTACAACCTCCCTTTAGGTAGTCATAGAGAGCAGTAAGGTCACCCCTGACCCTCCTCAGCCTCTCATAAAGTTTGTGCTCCAGACCCCTCATGAGCCTTGTTGCCCTTCTCTGAGCATGTTCCAGGGCCTTGATGTCTTTCTTGTAGTGAAGGGCCCAAAACTGAACACAGTACTTGAGATGCAGTCTTATCAATACTGAGTACAGAGGGATGATCACTTCCCTGCTCTTGCTGGCAGCACTAATTCTGATACAAGCCATGATGCCATTGGTCTTCTTGGACCCCTGGGCACACTGCAGGCTTATGTTCACTCAAGTGTCAAACATTTCCCCCAGGTCCGTTTCCCCTGCGCAGTCTTCCAACCATTCTGTTGCAAGCTTGTAGCATTTTGTGTCAACAACAAACTTGCTGTTTACTCTGCCCCATCATGCAGTTTTATAAAGAGGAATGCTCAGAGCTAAGTTCCAAGAAGAGGACGTAGGGTGAAAGAAGTCTCTTGGAATCCTGTCAAAAGATACTGAATGATTAGTGGCATCAAAGGAGAATCAAGTGATGTTTTTTAAGGAAGATATTTTAAATAATTTCCATGACTTGTACTTCTCTGTGCACAGTGAAACATCCCTTATTCATTTTTTAAATCTGTACATGGAGGAGTTCAGTGACACATCTTTGCTTCATATGCGCTTCCATGTCAGATACCATTTTGTCGGATTGCCTCTCTACTGCAGTCTGTTGCATAGCAGCAAAATGTAACAGAATATGGTGAGAAGGTTCAGCCTCTACTGCCATACCACCAACATCCAACTCTGGGTTATGGACCAGTGTAATAAAATAAGAGGCATTACTTTTGGTTCAGCCCATATAAACCAGCACAGACAATGCTGAAAAGTAAGAAAAGAAGGATGTGTCAATTTTTTTTCTTATTGTCTGCAATTTTTCTTATCTTAGTCATATCTAATTCATTTTTGTCTCTTCAATTCAATAGAAATACTTTCAGACAGTGATAACTTGCTGTGATTGTTAAGTAAATATTTCTGTTGTTAGCACAATTCTGAAGATGTGACGGTTGGATTTTAAAATACTTTTCCTGAAATATAAAAGGATGAAGTTAAAACTAAGACATTTCTGCTTATTCAAAAGCAGTTATCTGAAATTAGCAGTGACCTGAATCAAGGATTTCCAGCTGGAGTTATTTCCTTAACAGCAGGAAGCATTGACCTTGTACCAGGGAATGATCTTTTTGTAGCACAAAGCCAAAGATTTGGTAACTCAAAAAGCTATTTATTGTTAGTAAGATGCAAGTGCATGAAAAAACATGATTTTGATACAACTACCACTTTTTCATAATGGCTGTTGATGAGATTATGTAACTGTTACCAATTTACTTAGCTCAGTGACTAAGCATGTTCCATTTTTTCATAGGAAAAAACACAGAAAAATATGTGTTGAGGGTTCTTTGTTGAAAGCAGAGCTAATTGGATTTGGAAATAAGGCTTCCTCCCCGCTTTCTCAGTTTGCTGAATTTTCTGCTGCTACTGACAGAATAGGAAACCAGCATTAGAAAACTGAGAAGAGCAAGACTTTTTTTTTTTTTTTTTTTTTTTTTTTTTTTTTTAATTTAATAGAAATTTACAAAAGTGCTTTCCTTGTTTTTCTGTGATGAGAGGTTAGAGGGTTTTTATCTTTGTGTTTAGCTGATTCGTCCTTATCATGCTCCTCCCAAGTAGATTGTCTGCTATTTATTGAATCCACATTGAATTTTACTGTTTATATTGCAATGATTTCCATCCTTTTAATCCTTTATTTATTTGTGTGTTTATTTATTTGCTGCCTGTTTTTATGCCTATTTTTAAAATTGCTAGCTTTTCCCTTTGAATTCAGGTTTCAGGTTTTTTTTTTTAATTTTTTTTATTTTTTGTTTGTTTTTGTTTTAAACTCCTTTATTCTGCTGTAGAGAATGCTTTCTTTCCTTCACAGCTTACTTTCCTTTCTAGCGCACCCTGGCCAGCCCTGGTGATTATATTTGCATTATAAATTCCATTTGCCTAGCATCTATCTGAAAGTGCAAATAGTATTCCAGCATAGCTGTGCTCTATCTTTGCATTCACAACATATTTTTTCCTTTTCTTGTGTAGTTTCTGATGAAATTCCTTCTTTCTTATTCCTTTCTCTCCAACCAATTCAACGTAGACATTACGTTCATCTTTTATGGATAAATGTACACTGAGACTTTGGTGCAATGATAGGAAAGCTTGCCGAAAACAATTGCCTGCAGCATTCTTGCGGGATTTGAAAAATATGTTTTAGACCTTTTTATTCTATAATACTCTACCCTACCGTACTGTACTATAATTGCTACCATTTCTATTAGGTTAAATGGGCTTGGTAAATGTAAGATAAATATGCCAATTTTCACTGCTAACAAAGAAGAGATTTACTTCCAGGGTAGATGTGACTCATATCCCTTTGGAAGTGGTGGCACACGGTAAACTAGACATAAAAAAATACTTACAATTTCAATCTTTTGACAGGTGATGATGTAGGGTTAGTTTTTTTTCCTTGCTGATGAGGATTTCTTTACGCATTTAAATATGGAGGGAGTCTGTGGGGTTGGACTATGCTGAGGATACAGTGAAATTGAATGAGAGCTACATTTCACTCTGTCTCTTGTGATTTATACAAAGCCATAAATTAGCTGCAAAAAGTGGAATTTTGAAGCTGTTGCCTTTGGTTTATTCGGTGATTTCAGCTAGGACAAAATTCACTGAATGACAAATGTGCTACTTCTGCCATTTCATTTTCTGTTTTTACCCATTTTAGACCAGCCTTGTGAAGCTGCTTTTGACGCACTGGGCAAATCCCAATCTTCTTAACTGCAATAATGAGAAACCTTCAGGTAGGTGAAAATCTATGCAAGTTTTCTGTATATTAGTTACCGTGATACTTCTTTCCTTCGTGCTGGCTTGTTATACACAGACATGCACACATAAATATGCACACACACACATACATGCATGTGCATGTATGCATGTACTTTATGTAGTGTGTATACACACATTACATACATACATGCATATATATGTTTTCTGTATACTGCTGAGAATTGCTTGTCATGGTCATGTCAACAGTTTCATATCCCATGATGACATTTTCTTCCATCTGTTGCATTCTTTGATCATTATTTCTGTTTTTTCCTTTTAAGTTCTTGAGTGCCTTGTGATAGCTGCACTTACATTTGATGTAAGTCTTGGTGACTTCTTACTGAATTCCTTTCTGTTTCTCAGTTGATAATAGTAGATGCTTCATGAACTAGAATCCCTGTTGCTGCTGACCAAACACAATTTCACTGTCCAGCTTTCAAATGTAATACCTATTGCTTCCCCCAGAATAAGTCACTTTCTTTGGCCAAATAGCAACAGGATCCGAAGTACTGACTAAGGAAAATAAGATTATAGAATAGCGTAAGTTGGAGGGGACTTCAAAACTAACCCAATCAACAATGCAGAACTAATGTCAATAATGCTAAGTAGTAGTGCTGAAAAGAAGAAATCTTCTAAGTCTGGAATAAAATTGAGGATGGAATCTAGCATTGTAGAAAACTGTATTTTCTTTCTGTCAGATTAGTAGGAGAAACTTCCTTTGCATAATAAAATAGGTGAAGTTATGCTTCAAATGATGTGTTATCTACAGGTGTACTGCTAGGGGACTTACAAAAACTTAATCTCATGAAAGTTGTTTGTATTTAGATACATGACAGTTTTTATTAAATACTAAGGACTAAACTGAGATCACCTAATAATACAGCTGGCTAAATACATTTAGTATGCATTAGATACAACTGAGTTAACTGTATTTCTGGTCTGCAATTACATCTCATTTCAGTGGTTCTGTACATAAATCTTGTTTGTAGAAGTAGATTTGAAAAGAATTTGACTGTGTTTTCATTGAAGTGCACAGGTGAAAGAGTTTGTTTCTCCTCATGTCCTTTGAGTTGTTAAATAAATACTTCAGTTCACTGCACAAATGGGTTTTGAGGTTTTGCACAGAACAGCTTAATTTCATACTGAATTCATTCGCTTATGTATTTCAAGTATTATTTTATGATCAGTATCTGGAGCAATCCTTTTCGTTTTAACAAAATGGTTATCCAGTCAGCTTAATCTTAATTTGATCTGGAGAGTTGAATTGAAAGGAGCTTTCCTGTACTGTTTTTTCTTTTTGTCTGATATCTTGATGTTCCAACGTCTTAGATATTGCAGCTTCTGAGTTTATTGAGGAAATGCTTCTGAAGGCTGAAATTGTTTGGGAGGAAAAAATGAAAGACCCTTTATCCGTTCCTACTTTATCTCAAGAAGAGCCTTATGAAGAGATCATCCATGATCTGCCCACGCTTTCCAATAAACTGTAAGTGTTTTCTGTTAAGAGTGATGCATCCTGTCTGTGTCATTGGAGATAAACCTGACTGGACATGGCCTTGGTCATCCTGCTACGTGTGGCCCTAATTGAACAGGATTGTTGGACAAGATTACCTCGATAGAGCTCTCTGCCAACCTCAGCCATTTTGTAACTCTGTGATTTGATGGATCAAGTGTTTCATTTTGGAAATTTACCAAATCTCTTATTTTTTCCCTTTTTCCCATTTTTCCTTTTCCCCTTCTTCATTTTTTCCCCTTGACCCCTTTCCCTTTCTTCTTGTCAACTTTAATTCTAAAAATCTAAATTCAGCCTTAATTCTATGAGTAGTAAAATGCACGGTTATGATTGCCAGTAAAATCATCTGTCATTATCTTTAGCAGAATTATGAGTTTAACACTATGGATCCAAGAAACCTTTTAGTAAGATAGATGAGAATAATGCAGTAAAGCTACCAATACCTATGAATGAAGCAGGGAAAAGACCTGAAAGTAAAAATCACAGATAAAATGATATGGCCCCAGATAGCTATAGGTTTGTAGTTTATACTGCTTAGATTTATACTGCTTAAAACTCAAGTGTGATTAAGTTGAATTTCACAATGCATTGAATCAAAGAGTCAATTTGTATCTTAAATTTTAAATGTTGAACTTTTTGTATTTTCTTGAGAAAAAAATTGAGTAAATCTTGAAAAGAAATTGAGAAAAGGTTGCCATGCATAAGTAAAAAAGAGATGTAAAAGAGATGTAAAATAGCGTATGGTAGTTTTATGGTAGAGCATGTTGTCAGTTTCTCAAATTCTACTTTCCATATGCTGTAATCCATTATACACAACACAGTTGCCATATAGTTGCTGTGTAGTTGAAGCATTCTAGTAACATGAGGCTGTAAAATACTGTGTAACTTTTTTTTTGGACCAACCACGGGATATTGGGAAAAAATAAATAAACCTCTCAAACTATGTACAGACAGACAGAGAAGATACATTAATTTTCATTTTTATCAGTTATAATTTGTAGTCTGCAGAACATATTTGGAACACAAATGAAATCTGATAGGAGTAAGCAATTGTGATAAAATTAAGTATGAATTTTCAGTTAAAAAAACAAAGGCTCGAGGTTCTCTAACATAATGAAAAACTGTATTTTTAAGTATTGATAGAAGTAACAATATCAGAAGTAGAAAGTACATAGGTTACTTCTGTAGCACTGCAATGTTGCCTAGCAAACTAATTTTTTCTTACAGGTTTTAGAGGCTTTCATCACTTTATTATTCTTATGTATTGGATAATGTGTCATCCATTTTTCTTTTCCAGTGTTTTATATTCTAGAAGTTTTTGCTAGATTTTGTACTGGACACTGTTCTTTAATGCTAAAACACATTAACTTTTAAAATGTGTGGTTTGACCATGATAGAAGCAGTCTGAGAATCTTCCTTCTCCACACTTTCATTCCCAAAATACAAGAGCTGTTTCTTGAGGACATTCTAAATGGTTACTCTTCACATGACAGTTATATAAAACTGCCATGGGTGATGAACTTCACTGGAAGTTTTGGGAAAACAAAGGACATAGAGTGGAAAAATAATGGAGATGGATTTATTTATGAAAGTGGGCAGGTTAACTGCTCTTGCCTTTCTTGGCAGCGTTGTCCCAGTGTGTGACTGCAATGAATTCGGTAGTGCTTACATAGCCTACATTGGAATTCAGTAATAGGTCAAACCAAAGATATCTTTAGTCCTGTGCTCTGCATTTGAGAGTGGTCCATTGGATATCGCAAGGGGGAAAATATATAAGGATGTGGTAAGCTTGAAGTAATGTTGCAGATTTTCAGCAGTCCTAGGTTTAGAGACTTCTTGAGCCAGATCTCCATGCTTAGTAGCTCTCAGTTCTGCTAGCAGCATGGTGAGTATCCGAGGACTGTCTGGCCAGTCAGCAATTTGCAGACAGGAGAGATCTTGAAATGCAAAAGACTGCTGCACTGCGCACATACATGACTCAGGTATCACTACTGAAAATCTAGAAAATATGAGTTATCCACTCTGTACTCTCTGCAGAGTTCTGTTTTGCTTAGAAACAGTATTTATCTCAGCTGTGTAGTGTGCTTGTTCAGCAATGAAAAATAAAGCCTTACAGAGGGTTATTCTTTCAGATAATAATAGCTGTTTTCTCAAGATAGAGCGAATTATCATCACCAGTGCCTTTTAGTCTTGATTCATTAGGGAAGCAGTCTAAATGACTGTTCAACCAAATTCTTACCTTTTCAATGGCTATTGCTGCAAGTGAGTTCTGTCCTTTGTGCTTTATTAAAGCCAATAGGCAGACGTGTGACATACTAGGTTGAAGATGAATCTGAGCAGGTCTTGTGTATTAAACAAGAGGTGCAAAGACAAATGCACAGGATTAACCCACAGTTACAATTGCTTTAGCCTATATTATTTCCGTACTCCATCAACTCTCCTGACATAAAGAAGTATGTTTAGATGGATGAGATAGTTTCACAAGAGTTTATTTAAGTCTATGTTGTAGTTGTATTTCTTTGTGGCCGTCTCTCAGTAGAGAAAAGCACTGTAAAGGAGACTGCAATATGGTAAACAAGCAATTACAAATAGTGTGTACCCTGTCAACAAATCTGATTGTATGGGTTCTACATTAAATTAATGTATTAATTTCTGGAAGAAAAGTATGAAAAGACTGATTGAAGGTCTGCATCTTTATTCAGTTAAAAAATAGGAGTTATTATATTTGTGGTATGCTTGATAGTGGATAGTTGGATTGAGGAGAGGTGGACTGGGAAGGATATGGATGGACTGCCCTTGTTGGCACTGCCCCAGCCACCTTCCCCCCTCTTCTCCCTTTTAGTGAGACAGGGGGGAGAAGAGGAGGATTGAGAAGAAGGAAGTTTGTGGGCTGAGGTAAGGATAGGGAGTTTGCTTACTGGCCTCAATCAGCAGACTCAGCTTGGGGAATTTAACTTAGTTTATTGCCACACTTTTTATTGTGTTTAATCCATTCAGAAGTTTATGTTATGTTACTTTAAAAAGTTTTGAGACTGACTTTTCAGGTATTATGCAGTTTACACTAGCCAGTGGAAGGATTACAGTAACAGAACTGAGAAGTTCTGTTGAATTTAACCTGTAAGTTCTAAAAGCACATGAAAATGCCATTGCAGATTCTGTTTTGATAGAATTCTTTTTGCATGTTTTTTCTACCTGGATTAAAACTGCAGTATTGATTTGAATATTGATGATAAAACCAAGTAATTGATTTAATTGATAGCCAGAGATGTTAACTCCATAGCTTAATGTTTAGAAATGTAAAGCATTCAGTTAATCTCATGGCAGTGCAAGGTAACCCAAGCCTTTTTGTAAGAAACAGTAAAATATCAGAGGATGGAAATTCATAGAAAACCATCTTAGATTACTAAACAAACAAATAAATTAGTTGCATATATGGCAGCTTGTATAAGTAAAAACTGAAGTGACTGTTCCTCCACGTAACATGCAAGATCTTTTCCAAGTCATATATGGTAGTACCAGCAGTGCTTCCTTTTTTCAAACACAATTACTCTTGATAACTCTCCTGATCTATTATGTAACATCATTTTGGCTTAACTCTTCCTTTATCTTCTTGAACCTGAGGCAAGATGAACAGTTGAAAAAGTTATGGTGCATCCCCCTTTTAAGTTAAAAAAGGCATCCGTGGAAACAGTAGGTATTTTTTGCCCATTTTACCCTATTTTACAGTGTAAGTCGCTTTAGCAACACCTGAGGAGTTTATGGGTAAAGTGAGAAGTTTATGTCTGAATTTGAAAAACAGTGTTTCTAATGTATGTTATAAAGTTAGCATAGAAGTGGAAAAATTAAACAGAAAAATATTAAATTGCACATACTCAAAAATCTTGAATCTTTGCAATTTACCTAATTTATCTACATAGTCCATCTTTTCATCAGTTCAGGCCTGAATTGATAGAAGGCAGAAGGTACCGCATTCAGACTACATGGTGGGTGTGGTAGGATAGTCCAGCCAAGATTGGCAATGTGCTCCACAGTCTTCTGCTGATATGGGGCCTGGTGTTATCACATTGCAAAAGAAAAGCTGTCTTCTTCTCTGGCCTCTTCTCTAAGCCTTCAGCTTAGTCAGCGTTATTATCTAGTGATCAGAATTGATGATTTATCCAGTTTCCAGAAAATCAAGAAGGATCACCGCTTTCCTATTGCAAAAGACAGCATACATCACTTTACTCACTTTGGGCTGCATCTTGAACGTTTTTTTTGATTGGGAGCTCACATATCGTCATTCCATGGACTGCCATTTTGACTCTGTCTCATAGTAGTGCCACCATATCTCATCACTGCTAATGTTGCAATCAACAAAACTGACACCTTCAGCTTCCCATTGGTTCAACAGGTCCTGACAAATTGCATATGGTGTTTTCTTTCTGTTCCTGTGTGAACATTTGTGGGAGCCAACTGACACAAACTTTGCAATATTCCAACATTGCCACCATAATTACCAACACATTGACACCAATATTCAGCTGTGTACAGAGTTCCCTGGTTGTAATCTGCCAATCTGCATGCATGAGCTGATCAAGATGCTCTTCATTATGCAACAGCTGTGCATGGCTGTCCAGAATGAGGCTGCCTTTCATGCCATTGTCATCACTGCTGAAACACACCACCCACAGCCTCACTGTGCTCACATCCACATTTTGGTTTCCAAAAACGTTCAGCAAGAGTTGATGAACATCAAAGGGTGCCATTTTTTTTACATGGAAAAATTGAATGATCTCCCTTTGCTTCATATACACTTTTCCATGTCAGATGCCATTCTGTCACACTGCCTGTCTGCTTCCACGTCGCACAGCAGCAACATGTAATGGAATATTGGCAAGAAAGTTCAACCTCTACTGCCCTCCCACCAACATCTGCCTCCTACACTGTGGGCCAGCATAATAAAGTAGAAGGCACTACTTTCAGAGCAACTCTTGTACATAAAAAGGATTAGATAATGGCTCAAAAGCAAGGCAAAAGGCTTTTGGCCCTTGGATGCTTTGTCTATGTCACAATTGGTGACCAGATTTACGGCCAAATTATGTGAATCAAAGCAGTAAATATAGACGTTTATTTTCACAGAATAACAGGATATTCTGTAGTGGAATGCACTATTCCCACATTGGCTCCACATCTACTTTTAAAATAAATTACATACACATTTTGGCAAGGACTTGCTGTATACTCCTTGAAATTGTCTTGTTTGCACTATCAGAGGCCAAGCTATTTTTTTGTACAATGTTTGTGTTCTCAACTCCTGGGCTGATTCCTCACTAATTCCTCTGGGTGTAAAACACTGCCAAATCTTCCAAGGTTTTGACATTGTTTTTTAAAACTGTGGTTTTAAAACATGGTCTGATGTATCAGTAGGGAAAATATCTCCACGCATGTAAAAATGAGTTTCCATTTACACGTGAATAAAGTGTACTGTATGTACTGGCAGTGATTTCAGGAGTTCATTTGGTTTTTTATTTGTTTGTTTGTTTTTTTAAGTGTACCACAAATACAACACAACTTTTATTCATAAAATGTAGTTTGGCATTGTCTAATTAGGAAAAGCTAAAAGGTTGTGGGTTTTTTTGTTTTGTTTTGTTTTGTTTTGTTTTTTTTTAACTGCAATGGCAATATCTGTATTGAATTATTTTTAACACATTACTTTTCAAAACAGTGTTACGTACATTAATTGTGCATTTTCAATTCAGTTTTCAAATTGCCTATTGATTTGCCCCAGCCTAGTGCTGTCAAATAGAGTCTCATGCATATTCTGTTTGGTTTGCTTAGTTCTGCTTCAAAATGGATCTGCATAAAGGTGAATTTTAAATCAAAGTCTTTTGCTCTGTGTCTGTTTAGGAGCAGACCCACCTTGGTGAACAGTTTAGTTTATTACCAATTTCTGTTTTTGTACTTGAACTAACTCAGGTGTCTCAGCCTTGAATTGTACCTTAGTTCTGTGTTTGTTCCACCGACATTGGTCAATCTTTTGTTTATTTGACATCTTCAACAGGAATCTAATTGCTTTATTGATTCTCTTTGTAGCAATCCCCTGGCTTTACCAATTGCCAAGCAAGACAGTTTGCTGGAGAAAGACACCATGTTCAAGGATGCAGCTAAAGGTTTGTGTAAGCAGCAGTCTCAAGACAGTGCATCTGAAAACGTCATGATGAACAGTACAGCCAAACTTGAACAGGTAATTGCATACAAATTCCTGAAATATTTCTGTTGTTTATGCCTGGAAATTGTAAATTTAGTGAAGCTGAAGAAAGTGATAATTTTTTTCCCTGTTGCCACAAAGCAATATGGTTTGCACTGTGGAGCCTTGTCTCATTGCTCACAGAGTGGCTCTGCAAGGAGCTTTCTCTCTGCAAAGGCAGCAGCTGCCTTCTGCCAGCTCCTGAATGGTGGCTCAGTGGCTTTGAGCTGCTCAAGCCCTATTGGTAGTTGACAGAAGTGGAGGGACAAGTCTTAGTGCTTCTCAAAGTGTGCTCCAGTCTCCAGCTTGGTTTTACAAAGGAAAAAAAAAACAACTTGGGATACTGAAAAGCCAAAATACAATGTCTGGGGAATCTTAAATTGCAAAATTAGTGCCTAATTCAGAGAGAGGAGTTGCCAGATTTTCAGCTGCAGTGTTAACTCCCTGTCATGTTCTGATATATTAGGATGCAGGCACACCTTACAGGATTACAGCCTTATTCAGTGCATGGGGTGAATGCAAAAGGAGGCAATTACCTATTGCTTATAAATCTGGTATGTTCTAAATTTAAATATTTAGAACCTAAGTATTATTTTTTGGGGAGGCTTTATATTTTGTTGTATGTATTTGGGAAACACGTATTCCAGAAGCATTTAGCCATGTGCAAAAAAAACACCTACTTAGAACTGGGGGCTGGAAGGAAGGATTTCCTTTTAAAGTCACTTGCTGTGCATTTGAAGCATAACAAAGGAGCAGAATGCTGATTTCATTTAAACCATGTTCAGTTTATAATAACTATGCTGCCTTGGCAGAAGCGTTCATATTCCAGTGCTTCTTGAATATGTTTCAAAGGAATGTTGTGTTAATCATATGAGATCAATCAGTGAATTCATATGTCAGTCCTATGAGTCTGTCTCTGAAAGTGCTCAGTTTTGGAATGCCATGGAGCACGCAGTTTGCTATTCAGTCTCTTCCACTGTAAGATACCACAAAACGCTTTACACTTGGCTTACATCTTGTTTTCATTTCATACCAATTGTGGCCTTGCTGACTGTGCACTCTTGTGACAAAAACACAGTCAATCCAACAAAGAAGAAATGGTAGAAATGCTTCCATCTGGTTTAGTAAGAGCCCTATTACAATTGTACAGAAAGAGAGGGAGTTGCTTAACAGAGTCTTGCTGAAACTGATACTTCCTTTTGTATGTTCAACAGAAGTTCGGACAAAAATATACGTACTTCCTTTTCTTTGATACTGTTTTTGTGCAGACCTTGCTAAAATTACTCAAGTTTTAAATATCTCTAGATTAGACGTTAGCTTCATGGTAAAACATATGCAGAAGCCGATCAGAGAAACAACTGATCCTCAAGTTGAGAAAGGGCAACCAAGGGTTTCCATGCTGATATCTTTCCCCTCAATCGTGATGTTTAGAGTCACTTCTGAGTCCCAGTGCAGATCTTAAGACATGGCTTCTGTCTCTCAATACTTCTGTGCCACTTCCCACAGTAAGTTCAATTCAAAGACATGACAGCAGAATGAACTTGGAAGCTAGAATTTTTGTTTAGTGGTGATACCGAAGGAAAACTTTGAACAATCCCTTCCCACTACCCCTCCCCCGTAGGTATACTAATTCTAATGGATTTCACTGTCTTTTATTCTTAGCAGTTACATTACAAACTATGTTCAAAGTAATCATGTTCTGTTTAATTTTTCAGTAGGATATCTGGAGTCACTGCTTGGATTTTATGTTCATATATTATTGAAATACATCAGCATGATATTTCCAGTGCTTTGTGTCGGAAATATCATACATTCTTGGGCAATATGGCATGCAGATTAGGTCTTTATTGGAGGATCAGAGAGAAAAATTTCATCTTATTACATCTGAAACATGCATTTTTAATAGAGAAAGGCCATAACTTTTTTGGCTTTGAGAAAACTAACAGCTTTATATGTAGCCTCAGGTATTTTTAATTGCAAAAATAATGAAAAAGAATTTTAACAAAATACTATTTCTCACGAAGCAAGATTTTTGTTGCATGAAGTAAATTAAATGGTGATCAAATTACTACATTTATGCAGCATTTTAGGTCTTTCTTGGTTTGTTGTTAGCTTTTGCCTTTTCCGAGGTAGAAGCTGTTCTTTGATCATATGTAATTTCAAAGTCTGTGCTGCCAAACAAAGAAAGAAGTATGAGTAATTTCCAGAATTTTAGTCTAGCTGGCAATTTCTCCTCTCAGCTGTGAGGATATTTTTCTACCTGTACTAATTCAGCAAAGAAATACAGGTTACATCTTATCTTTTTTAAATTAGATTCTTTAAAATATTTTATCTTTGCCTTATAGCTCTTGTTTAAGTATTATTAATAGAATCATAGAATGGCTTGGCAAGAACCTTAAAGATTATCTAGTTTCAATTCTCTGCAATGGGCAGGGCTGCCCCCCACCAGCTCAGGCTGCCCATGGCGCCATCCAACCTGGTCTTCAGTGCCTCCAGGGAAGGGGAATGCAGAGCTTCTATGGACAGTCTGTGCCGGTCTCACCACTCTCAGTGTAAAAAAATTCTGCTTAACATGTAACCTAGATCTCCTTTCTTTTAGTTTAAAGCCATTCCTCCTTGTCCTATCACTATCAGATCGTGTAAAAAGTCAGTCTCTCTCCTGTTTATAAGTTCTCCTCAAATACTGGTCTCCCCAGAGCCTTCTCTTCTCTAAGCTAAACAAGTCCACCTCTCCCAACTTTTTTTTTCATGAAGAGAAGTGCTCTGGCCCTTTGACCATCTTCATCGCCCTTCTCTGAACCTGCTCCAACAGCTTTATGCCTTTCTTGTGCTGGGGCCCCAGGCCTGGGTGCAGTACTCCAGAGGGGGCCTGAGATGGACACAGTAGAGGGGGACAATCACCTCTCTCTCCTTGTTAGACACTGCTCCTTTGATGCAGCCCAGGATATGATTGGCCTTTTGATCTGCAAGTGCACACTGCTGGCTCATGTTCAGCTTTTTGCCTACCATCACCCCTTCTTGGCAGGGCTGCTCTCAATGAGTTCTAGTTGCAGTTTGTATACATATCTGGGATTTCCCGACCCAAATGCAACACTTTGCACTTGGCCTTCTTGAACTTCATTAGGTTCAGGTGGCCCCACTTTTCAAACCTGTCCAGGCCCTTCTGGATGGCATCCCTTCCTTCTTTTGTGTCAACTGCACCACTGAGCTTGGTGTCATCAGCAAAGTTGTTGAAGATGTACTCAATCCTACAATGTGGATCATTGATAAAGATGCTGAAGAACGCTGGTCCCAAGGCAGACCCCCCAGGGCTACACCTCCACATGACTGCCCTCCGCATGGATGTAGAGCCATTGACCAAAACACTTTGGTTGTGACCTTCCAACCAACTCTTTATCCCCCTACTCCGTCCATCAAATCCACATTTCTGCAATTTAGAGATAAGGATGTGGTGCAGGACTGTGTCAAAGGCCTTACAGAAGTTCAGCTAGATGAAATCAGTTGCCCTTTTTTTGTCCACCCATGCTATCACTCTGTCATAGAAAGCCACCAGGTTGGTCAGGCATGATCTTTGGACAAGCCATGCTGGCTGTCTTGGATCATATCCTGTCTCACATGTGTCTAAGCATAGCTTCCGTGAGAATCTACTTCATGATACATCCTGACACAGATGTGAGGCTCACCTGCCTGATCCATGGCTCTTGCTTTCTCCATTTCTTAAAAATAGGAGTGATATTTCCTTTCTCCTATTGAGATTTCTCCTGAAATCTGTGATGGTAACCTCTGATGCCCTTTTTATTGTTTTAGTGTCACCTAGTAGATATACAAGGGACAGTTATGTATATCACAGCTTCATATGTAAAACCTATTATGCTTTACTTACTTTATATCACAAGCAATTAAATACAAAAATGATTAGAGATAGTTATCTGAGCAGTTAATGAATATTGCTAAGTGAATGTAATTTGAATGAGTGAATAGTAGTCTTTGTTAGCATTAGGAAAATCTCAAAAGTAATAGCATCCTAAGGCATAGTTGTATAGAACTTATGCTTTATTTATGACCGTTTTACTTCATTGACTGTTTTGTAAAATATACATCATGGAGTAAGATAGCCAGATAAGAGCATCAAGATAAAAAAAAGTAGAGAAAAGTCATCTGTATGCTCAAAAAAATGAATGATAAGAATGAATTTGTAGATGTCTGCAAAAAGGTTATCAATGATGAAAATGATGTTCATGATCAAGTCAAATTGTTTGTGAATTTATTGTATTGAGTGTTTCTTATTTGTCATTCTCACCTCAGTTTACATTTTGTGTGATATTCTTGCTCACTGAGCTGTGAATTTTGATGCAAAGACTCTGTTACAAAATATATAGTCATCAAACCCTAAAGGTTGTAGAAAAGCATGTTGATAGTGAAAGACTTGTGTTACCTTACACATCCAGGAGTTTAACTGAGTGCTTTACATTTCTAAACATTAACCTGAAGAGTCAGCATCTTTGGCTATTACCTATATTATGAAATAAAAGAAGCATGAGCCTGTTCTCTCACCTAGAGACGTGTGAGATGTGTCAGTGCACATCCATCTTCCACAAGACAAAACTCTTTTCTCCTTAAAAAGACGGGTGTGTGTCCAAACAGCCTACTGGCAAAGAACATTGACAGCATACCTGAATGATATCTGTGCATTATCTGACTGAGCGCTGGCTGGAATGGGCCGAGAAGGAAGTGTGTTAATTTTACAGAAGAAACCTCAAGCGAACGCTCTAATCCAACTTTCACAGCACAGGAGTTCTGTGTCTTGACAGAACTCAGGGAAGCATATTAAAGAGCTGTGTTGATTTGGTTGATGCAAACTTGGTGAGCACATTGGTAAGGGAAGGAGGATGTAGGATTCTGTCTTTCATCTGCTGACTCTCTATGAGAAGCTATAAAGAGATTTTAATAGGATTTTGCTTTTCTTTTATTAGTTTTGTTGTGCTCCAATGTGCATTATCAAAATGCCAAGGGGAATTCTTTTTTCCAGCCAGTCTTACATCCGACTACCATGGTAATAGGAGGAAAAAAAAAAAAAAGAAAAGCAAAAAAAAAAAAAAAAAAAAAGAAAAAAGGCAAGAATTTCTATCTTCTTCTATGTGACAAAAGAATCATAGAATTCTTAGAGTTGAAAGGGACTCTTAAAGGTGATCTAGTTCAACTCCCCTGTAATGAACAAGAACATCCACAGCTAGATCAGACTTCCCATAGTTTGATCTAGGCTCATCTTAAAAGTCTCCAGAGGTGGGGCATCCATCATACCTCTGGCAGCCTGTTGCCGTGCCTCACTACCCCCTCACTGTAAAAGACTTTTTCCTGATATCTAACCTAAATCTACCCTCATTAAATTGAAACCATTTCCCCTTGTTCTGTCTCCACAGACCTTGCTTAAGAATCTGTCCCCTTCTTTCCTATAGCTCTCCCTTAGCTATTGAAAGGCAGCTATCTGGTCACTTCAGAGCCTTCTTTTCTCCAGGCTGAACAGTCCCAACTCTCTTAGCTTGTTCTTGCAGGAGAGGTATTCCATCGCTTGGATAATTTTTGTGGCTCTCCTCTGGATGTTCTTCAACAGGTCTGTGTCCTTCCTGTCTGAGGACTCCACATCTGGATGCAGTACTCTAGGAGAGGCCTCAGGAGCACAGAGTAGAGGGGCAGAATTACCTCCCTCAACCTGCTGGCCACACTTCTTTTGATGCAGGGTATGGTAGCTTTCTGGGCTGTGAGGGCACATTGCTGGCTTGTGTCCAGCTTCCCATTCATCAGTCCCCCCAGGTCTTTTTTTGGCAGGTTTGGCATTCAGTCCTTTCACCTCTCAGCTTATATTGTTAGTGAGGGTTGCCTTGTCCCAGGCGCAAACTTTGCACTTGGATTTGTTGAACCTCATGGGCCCAGTGCTCAAACCTGTCTAGGCCCCTCTGGATGGCATCCTCCTGTCTCTCTGGGGTGTGTTGACTGCACCCCATATCTTTGTGTTATCAGCAGACTTGCTGAGGGTGCACTCAAGCCCACTGTCAATGTCGTTAACGAAGATATTAAAGAGTATCAGCCCCAGCACTGAAATCTACATTCAGTTTAGTGGGATGAGGAATGCACCTGCAGAATAAGCAGATAGACAAAGATATAGCAGGTAACCTGTGGAATCCACCTGCTTATATGTGGCTTACTCAAAACTTGTGTTCTTCTTTCTGAGCCTTGATAGGACAAATATTGTAAGAAAAAAGTTGTCATTTCTCTAACAGATTTAAAAATGAAGATTAGTCATAGTAACGAGTAACCATTTCAGCATAGATCTCTTCTGAAAAAGATTCAACTAGGGAAAATGAAGGCTGTTAAATTTTTAGTTGGCCTATTTGCAGTTTACATCTTGGGTTAAGTGAATATTAAATGTATTTGTAAAAACAGTAATTACATCAGCTAAATCTAGGAAATTACATCCTTGAGGTACCTTCTCTTTTATATTTATACATTTATTGCTTTCTGGATTAATGAATTGAGAGGTATTTTTTCCACAATTTTATGGGGGAAAGCAGGAAATAGAAAGCATCATTAAAGTGTGTAATTGGGCACTACTGCCTTGTTGTTCATCTATGCAGCTGGTATAATACTGGCTCTTAAAACTACAATAGAGCATAGAAGCCAGTCAAGTATAAAGTGTGTGTTTTGGTATCTGTTTTCTAAAGTATGACAGTACTGAAATCTCAACATTTTTGCAAAACAAAAGCAGCCCCAGACTCCTAGCTAAAGATATTTGGTAGAATTAAAAGAATGAAAATTTTTTATCTCTCTGTTTCTAAATAATCTTTGTCTTAAGCTTGTTTGGATCATTTTTAAAAGAATCCAAATAAATGCCATTTTCCTTTTATTTTTTTTTCTTCCAAGAGTTTTCTTCCCTTCTTGATGCTTAATCTTTAATTGAAGATATAGGGGTATAAGAGATAAGATTAATATTGATTGAAAAGTTGGAGAGATGGGCAAATAGTTCGGTGGTAATGATATTTGGTGTGCATCAAGCAATCACCATTGAGTGAATATTTTGATGCTGATATTCAATACTACCGTTATCAGGATAAATAATTTGATTGGACAAAAGCTCTAAGTTTGTATTTGCATATATGTTTCAAGAATCTTGAAGTACTGACATGAAGTGAGATTGTTAGTCTAAATTTATTAAGATGAAATTCTTCAGCAGTATCAATCAGTGCAGCTCTGACAGATGTAGGAAGAAAACCCAGATTTCTTGATTATGCCTTGAGTCTATAAAAACAATGTGAACTAAGTAGTTTGGGATCAGATTGTGTCAATATTAAACACTAGTATCCATAGTCATTGGGGTCTTCTCCTTACCAGAAGTGCGCTCCATGTTCCCCCCAAAATCTCCTGGTCTGCTTGCTGCTTCTGAACATCTTCATCATCCATACTCAAAATAGACACTGCAGAGTACTTTAGTAAACTCAAAACAAACAAATCACATCATTCTGTTGTCATTCACATGAGGATTTTCTGTTTCTAAGTATTCTCTTGATATTCAATAATTTATTTCTTTAGCGTAAAGAAAAGAATTTAGCTAAATTGTAAGCTTAGATCATAACTTTTGTATCAGTGTTTGATACAACTTGATGTATCGGTGTTTATTTTGGCTTTAATCAAATTTCCCCAACACACTGAGTTTTTTTCTTCTGTCTCCAATTCTGTTGGTTGATATTTATTGTTTTCTTATTTTTTACTTTACCTTGCAGGGCTTATATTTGTCATCTCAGAAGTACAAGGCTTATTTAATTCACCCGTTTTGCCTATTAGCTGTTTCTGAATCTGTTTTGATGTCCTTCATGATACAATTTCCACTTTTTATTAACTTCCTTTTAATCTACTGAATTCTAATAGAATTTTAAATGCTTTATGATGTAGAGTAATATGAAAGATTTGCTAATTATTAGGCAGTAAATAGTTTACATGTATACACTTGTATAGTGTTCTGCCATAAATGTTCAATGAACTGCTCTCTAGCTGGAAATTTCTTTGTGTTTAGATAGAATCAGTGGCATTCAAATGGGGGTCTATGTTCAAACTCATAGAGTTGTACACCTTATCAATCCTAATTGTTTTTGAATTACTTCTTTTGCTTACGATCATTTAATGGTATGGGAGGAGTGACATATAGCTGTCTATTGCAGTGTACATAAATTCTAGTGATCTAAGCTTATGCTTTTTGTTAGAACATTAGAGTATAAAATGATTGGCTGTGAATTTGCCTTATTTCTCTGTGTAACTTGTGTTTTCTAGATCAAGCTTATGCCTCCAGCTCCGAATGATGACTTGGCTTCTCTGAGTGAGCTAACAGACAGCAGCCTACTTTATGAGATTCAGAAGCGTTTCAATAATAATCAAATATATGTGAGTTACTATTATCAACAGTAGGCCTTTAGCAGAAGAAAATAAGATAAAACTTGTAGGATTACTTTTACAACTATTGGACAGTGACCTGACCCATACTTATAATTAATATTTGAATGGATGACGACATATGTGTGTGTAAGCCCTGCAATTTCTAGAGTTTACACAGGAAAACCAGAAATAAAAAATGGAATAATACTTTAAGTAGGCTCAGATAAAACCAACATGTTTATTTCACTGAACGTCCGTACTGAAAAAAATAGATAGGCACATGTAATCTTTCCCTCTTAAACTGCTGGAAGATCCTTCCATCTTATAATGTTATGCTAACTTAAATTTAAAATTAAAATTAAAATTTAAAAGAGCATATGATTGCTGGGAATTTAGAAAAAAAATAAGACATAATCATGGAAGTTTTAATTACTCATAATCTCTTCCTGTATTAAATAAATCATTCTCTATATCTTAAGTCATCTAGATACCAAGCAAAAAATTGTAATGTAAATTTTCTAGTCAATGCTATAATAAATATTGGAAGCATGTAGTTGTACTCCTGTACAAAAAGTCGCACTTGAAAATTTTGCTCTCTGTGTTCTTATCTTACTCATAACTTATTTCTGATGTATTGAGCAGTTGAGTGGCATATTAATGTGAAACACGGAAATCTCCTTAACATCAAAGACTTCTGATTTCATGTTTCAAGGTGTGCAGTAAAGTTCCGTTCCACAGGAAAACCCAGCTCTGAAGGAGAGAAAGGAAATAAATTACTTCATTTCATAAGGAAAAAAGTGTATTTTCTACAGAAGGCAATATATTCCTTCTCCCAAAATAAAGATATTTCATTTGGTAAAAGGCAACACAGTGGTGACTGTTCATATAATAATTTACTGTTACACTTCTTTGGAGACATAGATCTGAAATTTTTGCATTGTAAGAGTGTGATACAGTAACAGCTACTTAAATGGAGTGAGAAGTATAGCAGCAAGGGTGACCTACAACCTTCTACTTCAGTACATCTTTCAAATATGAGTTTTTAAACATGAAATAGTGAAAGCTCAGAACCTTTGCAATCAATGGATGATTTGCTTTTATTTTTAATATAGCTATCTCTTTTTTCATATGCTTGTGTATATTCATGAGCATATGTAACTTGTAATATATGTATCCATTGCTGTCTTATCCGACAAGAAAACTATTTTAACGTACCAGTTCTGTGTAGTGAATATAGCATTTCTGAATTCTGATGTTGAACCCATGAATTTGCTTGAGGAACTTGTTTATGTGTTAGCTGTGTCACATTTTTGTAATTTAAAAATAGTGGGTTGCAAAGTAACTTTCAAGTAACATAACAATAATTTATGCAGTGCATTTTTTCTGTGCATAATTTTCCATTATAAAGAATTCTGTTTTATTACAAAGAGTAATTAATGCTATCTGAATTGTAAATTTTGATCTCAATTTAACAAGAATTTAAAAGCACCAAATTCTCAAATTATATTTAATGTATTGATAGCTAGACTTAAGATGCTTTGTGAAAAGTCTTTCCTGGAAGAAAAACATTAGACTCCTTAGGAATTAATTTATTTCTTAATAAAGCAATTATGTGATATGTCTCAGTGCCTTTGTTGTTTTTTTTTCTTTTCTTCAGACCTACATTGGTGATAAATTGCTGCTTGTTAACCCATTTAAAGAACTTCCCATCTATTCCACCATGGTAAGCATTCTGTCTGTAAAATGTTATAGTGTGGAGTTTTTTTCAGTGCATTCATATAATTAGTTAACAGGCCAGACTTCTGTAATTAACCTATATAAATACCCTTTCTTATGTTGGGAGCATCTTAGTTTAAATAAGTAGCAAAAATTTTTGTATTTCTTCTGTGATACCACTATTTTTGTTATCTATGTCTTATTTGTGTGAAAGCCACCTTGCTAATGTTTTGTGAGTGATAGCATGCACAGTAGTTAAAACGTGGTTCCTGATGTGCAATGTAACATTGGTGGCTTCTGCTGATTCCAGACTTGCAGGAAGAGATGACCATGCTTTATACAATGGTTGCTTGCATTCACAGCTTGCTAAAAATGCAGTTATGAAGATGAAAACCTTGAGAGGTGCTGGAAGGCTCAGACTTGCTGCCTGAGCTCCGTATCAGGCCATTCAGTTCAGGCACTGTATAAGCAAGGAATGCAGAGTACTTGGTTTGAGCTTAGACTATGCTGGGGCAGTCACAAAGGTATGGTGTGTGTTGGGCACAGATAGCGTAGGGGCAAACATGAGTCTGTGTCCGCACTGTCAGCTGCACAGAGCTGCTGAAGAAGTGTTTCTGAAGTTTCTTTTTCTTTGCTAGGATCCTTAGCTTTCTCGTTTTTTACTTACGAGGTAAACTAGTTGCTTACAGGGAATTTATCGTGTCAGTATGCAGACATCGGTACTAAATTAAGTAGACTTTGTAGATTGTTATGAATGGCTTGGTCTCTGCTTCATCCTCAGTGAGACATTCCAGAGACAGAGTGTGTGCATGGCTGTTGATTTTTCGTTTTTAATTCTCATCCTACACTCATTATTTTCTTGTAATTGCAATTAATTCAGGTCTCTTGCTGTATTAGGTACAATAAAATATATTTGTTTAGTTTAACAAGGATTATAAATTGCTCAAAATCTGGTAAGCAAATTAATCTGTGTTTGCTTGCTGCATCATGAGTGCTTTGTGTGTATCAATAGATCTGTGATGTTTGGTGGTAATAGCAGCAGATTTCAAGTATGAAGACTAAATTTAGTTTCTATAAATGGAAATCATCCATAAGCCATAGGGTGTTGTATAATTATATTTTTCCTATCACTGTATATTTTGCTTAAGTTGTGTACCAAGAAGGAGCTGTAAAGAAAAAGAATTCAAATATATTGGCCTTGACATAATTTTTAAATCCAGGATGAAGCAATGAAAAAATGATCGTGTATATTATTCAGAAACAACAATAACAACATCTCAGACTTTCTTCCTTTTACATTCATTTGTCATAACTTGGCAATTTTATGTTGACCTTCCACTCCTAGTTCCAATAAACTACCAAAACAAATCATTTTGTAATCAGTTTTTCACACTGAGATAAAATAGTGTCATGCATTAATATACTCTGCTTCATTTGATACAGTTGTTAGATGATAGTATTAACACATTTTTACACTGAAATGCTCTTTACTACTATGGCAGCACTACTAGAAACGTAACAGACACCATTTTTGAGATGACATAGTAACTGTTTGTAGAAACAGTGATTCCTATGGTCATCTTGTTGTGTCACATTTGTGCGGAGTTCAATCATCAGAGTAGAGCAAATGCGTCTTCAAGTCCATTAGTAAAATGTCTAACCTTGCAAACATTATGCGCTGGCAATAAGAGTGTGAAGATTTTTCAGATCATGTTGTTTTACTCAGTTCAAAAAAGGAGCACTGTGGAGTGCCATAGTTCTGTTTAATTTTGTATCGTAATTAGCACATTTATACTTAACAGTTCTGTTTTTTTTTTTTTTAGTTAAACTCAGGTACCATATGGCACTTAAGGAGTGCCATATATACGTACAGAGATTCTCTTCATTATGCATATGGAGAGCTTTACAAAGACCTGGTATCAAGGAGGTGGGGGTGAGGGGTGTGGGAGGGATGAAACACAATTTGAAATATGTTGATCGTGTTGATTTACAACATTTTTTCAGGTCACCCAGCTTTATTTAAGCAATTCTGGAAAACTGTGCGCCACACTTCCCCCTCATATATTTTCCTGTGCTGAAAGAGCTTACCACATGCTGTTCCAGGAGCAGCGTCCCCAGTGCTTTATCCTCAGGTGAATTTTATCTTTCCATTAACTATTTTACTACTTTTGCCTTTCAGCTGTTCCCCTCAGGACTCAGTACTTAAAATTTCCATTTTATTTTTTCCTCCAACTGATTTCTTTCTGTGTACTGATCTCTATATCATACGCTAGAGCAGAATAGAACCAAAAAAGATTTAATTATACCTCAAGTTCATAAATTTTCTTGGGAACTTGCCACTCCATCTAACTGGATCTAATTACAAGCAAAGAATTAATGATAAAGAATTCAAAGCTATTATGTGCATTGCTAATATTACATGGAAAGGAATTAGAAATAGGATCTAATGAAAATAAAAAGAGAAATCCTTTACAAAAGTTAAATCTCTGAGTTGATGCACCTGTATTGGAGCTTCCACTCTGCCTTACATGTTGTGTGAAACCCTGTGCTTGTTATTTAGCACTCCATCTTCAATGTAGGGCACTTTATGTAATTTACGGTTGTTCCAATGGTAAGTACATTCAAGATTGCAAATAAAACTATTAAAAATCTCCAGTAAAACAGAGGTTCATCCAGATGCGCTGCTTTTATTTCAGTGAATCTTTGAATTCTCTTGGCTCCCTACATCTGTTAATCTGCTGCCCTCCCTTTTCTTCCTTCAGCCTACCTGAAAGCAAAGAGCATGGCAAATTTGATGTAGCTGCTCAATCATAAAGTTGAACTATTTGAGAGAACTTACAATTGCTCTTGAACTACCTAGTTCTAGAGGTAGTTAACAAGAGCTGCTAACCATAGTGTTGTGAAGTTACAGCAATTACAGTGAGCACATAACAGCAATTTTATATATACAGTTTTATTGGATTCTGTTTATGTGGATATGGACTTGTGTCAGTATTTGAAGCTCGTACGTTAAGTCCACAGCAGGACTGGTAGGGCCCACTGGTTTTGGCTTAGTCTAAATAGTTCATAGAATGCCACATAGGCAAATAGCCACGCTAAATCAGAATGCTGGATTTGTTTTGTCTTATTAGCAGTAAATCCAGTGAAAATTGATTATTCCTGTGGAATAAAAAGCTCAGAATGAAGTTCCCTTGATAATTGCAAGAGATGCCATTTTTGACATACAAATACTCTGGAAAGTGCTCACTAAGATGATACTTTTGTCGTCTATTACAATTGGATGCAAATGAAATGATGCAAATATAGAATAAACTCCTAATGTGTATTTATTTTTAGGTCTACTTTTCTTCTAATTATGTGTAATTTTTTTAAGGGGTTTGTTTTTAAGGGGAAAAAAAAAAAAAAAGTAATTTCTTTATAGAAGATAATTATTTTCAGTGTATCCGGTTACCCACTCTCTTCTCAACAAGACTAGAAAGAGTTTCAGAAAATATGCCCTATGCATGTTAGTCCTGTCATCTTCATCATGCTTCTTTATTCTGGAGAGATAAAGTTTATGTTTTATTAGCAATGTTTGTCAGTTCATTTTTTTTTCCTGCCAAAGCTTAATTACGAAAAGAAACCTTCCATCAATTTAGTGGCTGTTGTTAATGATTCATGAATTACTCTTTTATTGCACACATACAGTGTGCGCTAATGAATTCTGCGCACAGCATAACCCTTAATGATACCGTTCTTCTTAGTCTAGTCATTTTTGCCTGCCACGTTTTCACAAAGGATAATAATGATTAAAGACTCCTGAAGTTGACTGAAACAGAGTTATATCCAAAGCAATCATCCTGAAACCACCGCTACACTTCAAGTACTACTTCAGTTTTCAGCCCATGTGTGTGTTCAGAATAGGTTCATGCTTTCTGGGCAGAGTCTCACAGTGCTATTTATTTCATGCTTAATCCTGATTGAACCAGGAGTTTGCCATCTCTTTACCTAAGTCCCTTACAACAAACTTGCTTAAATCTCTGCTTATTCACATCAATGAGTGAACTTGTCGTACAGTCCCAAGCAGTTATACTTACTGTATGTGGTGCTGCTCATAGTTAGTGTCCTGTAAGAGGTCCATTTTAAGTGCTTAGGACAATTCATATCTATTTATTAGTTTTTCTCCTGGCCTTCTTTGTGTCTTTCTACTTTACTTATTTTCCTGTATTCTGAAGTTTTACTCTTGACTTCCTCCATGGAGCTACGGTGTTAAACATTTTTATTATTATGATTGCTATTTGGACACTTCACAAATGTCCACTCACTGAAATCAAGTTTCTGTTTTACAGTAGAACAGGGTATGTCCAAATTATTGAAGAGATTACTACCAGTTATTCATAATTACTTTTAGTTTATAGTAAGCCTATCCCATTGATGTATGCTTAACACCAAGAGCTAGCTGTGAATATACTTTTTATGAATGTTATCAAATAAAATAAAGATGTGTTATGCTTTTAAATAGTCATTAGATAGGCTTTTCATAATTAACTTGCTTCTGACTGGATTTTGTTCCTGCCATGCAGGATATGAAAATGCATTAACCACCGACAGGATAAGTCAGAGCTATCTGGGAAGTCTAAGCATAGTTTATAAGCTTGTTAAAAGCTAAGGATCTTCAGTCAATCAAGCCAATGGGTTATGGGATGCTAATGGCTAATTTGGTGATTTAAAGAAGAACAACAAGCCTTAAGGAATATATGTAATGAATTGTTGTATAAAAGTTAGGAGACAGGAATGTCAATATCCAGAGATTTTATTCTGAAATAAACCACATTTATAAGCCCAATAACCTGGGACTGAGAGAAATCTTCATCTTTTAAAGTGGGCTGACTTGACAGCTTTTGATTTCCTCAGGTTAGCATCACCACATATATTCTGTTCAGGTTAATACTTTGTATTTTTTAAATTCTAATTCAGTGTATTGTAATTGCAGTGAGCTGTGGCACTACAGTTTGATCATCTTATTCATAATATAAAATAGTTTAGAAATACACTTTTCAAAATAGTTTACTTCACAAATATAATTTCCCACTAACACGCAGAGTTATTTAGTTATTTTATGTTTAGCAATGTTACTCATACATGTATATTTCAGGACTAGGAACCTCGGACATGGAGCAGGACCCAGTGTCTTGCTGTGCTACCATGCAAACTGAGAAGAAATTTTTCTGGCCTTCCAAAAGGTTTCTCCCTTTTCCCTGGATACACACTGCTATCATAATGGGAATTTGTATTATTAACGTACATGCTTGAGAGTGGAATGTTGAGGGCCTGGCTTCAGAAATTCATACAGTGTAGCAACTGTATCTGATCTGAATCTTCCTTTAAAACTGTTAGGAATCATATATGAAACAAATTCTGTTGGAAATTTTCCAGCATTTCTGATTGTAATCCAAGTAGCACAAGAGTAGTCTTTGTTTATTTTAAATATTACTGCAGAATTGGTCAGAAGTGTAAATGGAACAGGGCCAAACTCTGCCTGTTCTGTGATCTGAAGAGACAGGTGGCTCCTTCCTTCTATATTTTGTCACAATTTCCCCCAAGCACATGATTTGTATGATTAATTTACATTGGAGTTGACGTTTACAAAACAGTAATGATCCAGTTAAGGAAACTATCTGAATTCAGAAATAAATAATGTGGATATCAGAATGATAGAGTTATCTGCCAGTGGGTATAAAAGGCAGCATGCATTGGACAAGGTGTGGGCTGTTAGAGATTTGATTTTCAAACATCTGAGCACTTGTGCTCAGTGACATCATGTGTAGCTGTGATTGATAAATTTCTGAGACATTTTAAGTGCAAAGAAATTCTGGGTAAGCTGAATAACTGTTGCCAGTCCTGCTGTTAACCTGTGATATGATGATAGAAGGTTGCAGCTGTGATTGTGGTCCAAGTGTATTGTGGAGGGATAAAATTGTTTCATATCATGGCACCCAGGCGTCAGTGGACTGCTCATGTGAGTGAACAGTAGGAAGTGTGACTCAAGAGATATTGATATCTGTCTGCAGGCTCACTGACCTTCTGCATAGTACAGGCATAAGGTCTGTAGTTTGCAAGAGTATGAAATGTCTTTAGGGGAGGAGCATCACAGGACTAATGCCCTTGTGTCACTTTTTTTCTTCTCCCATTACTGATGACAGTTTAAAAGAACACAGAATTTGGACACAGCCATTATAAAGGCAGAAAACTAACGCATCTACTTAGAAAACAGGCAGGCAGCTTTGTAATATTAACATTCAGAGAGGGAATCCATGCTTGAGAGTGACATCAAATATAATCTAACATGAAATGAATTGTTGAAGGAAGTCAGAAGCTGAAGATTGAGCAATGTATAGTGCACTTACGGAGCATCCGGTCAATCCTGAGAGATGCTAGCTTCACATTTGCTATGGTGGTGACCTTGATTTCAAGTGATTTGTTTTAAGACCTGGTATAAATATGGCTTTGTGACCTATTATTTGAAGGCTTTGCATATCATATATCCAGGTTGCAAACCTTGGACTACAAACCTCCTGCAGATAACAGCAGGAGTTTGAAGTCCAGGGTCAGCCTGTAACTAAAGAAGGACATACTTAAAAGCAGCCTGATATATCACATAGAGTAATGAGAAATCCTCTTGACACCTAGGAATGCATCTTATCAGGCAGACAAATATGATATCCACCAGAGCTGCGTGTGTCCCATAAGAACTGACTAAGTGGCACAGAGATCTCAACTATGCAAACTTCTTTTTTTATTCTCTCTTTTATTTCTTCCTTTATTTAATTGTTTTCTCATTTGAAATGAGATTCCTATATATAAGGCAGTGGCCAGGCCAGTAATACATTTTGCTGCCCTCTCATTTTCATAAACTAGATTACAGTCTGACCAACCAGCACGATCATTGTATTTTAACTGACTGTAATAGAAGCAGCCTTTAAAGTTTGATCAAGCAGGTAAATGAGGAAGGGGCACCAAATGTCATTTGGTTTGGTTCAGTTACAATATAACAACTTACAGTGCATCTAAGGAATTCCTTAATTAGGCTTCACTGACTTTATTCTTCCTTGATCAAATTGTCTCGTTTTCTTCATCTGTCTTTCCTTCCAGGAATTCTTATTGTATGGAATATATATTCCACATCATGAACAAGAAGTTAAATGTTAGCTCTGTGCCAGCTAACTGTTAAATAATCTTTTCATTTTCTTTTCTCTTCATTTTTATTTCCTTTCTCTTCTTCCTAAAGCTTTACTTTTTTTTCTTTCTGACTCCTGTGGTTAACACAGTAGTATTTCCCCATCTGCAAAGAATTGGGCTGTGTAAGCAGATTCCTTAGCTGGCCAGATGATAAAGAAAGAGATAAAAAAATTGCTGTAAATACCTTCAAAATGGCTTTAGATTTGGTTGGCTTGACTTGTGGTACAAGACAGTATAGCCAGACAGCTCTGAGAGACCGCGTCAATATAGTAAACCAGTCTATCTCCTATGTTTTCTTCTTTAGTATTTGCCATCCATAAACCTTCTGTTATTTCAAATGAGTGTTTGACTGAGATATCTTAAATCCATTCCAACACAAGTAGTAGAAAGCATAAATAGTATTTCAGATGTGAAAATAAAACCAATGATTCCACCTTGTCTTTCTTTTCTGGTCATTTTACAGTGGAGAAAGTGGTTCTGGGAAGACTGAAGCCTGCAAACAAATAGTGAAGCACCTCACTTGTAGATCTAGCTCCAGCAGAAGTACCTTTGATACAAAGATAAAACATGTAAGTAGCATTCTGAACACTTGAGTAGAACAAGGCAAAAATCTGGTCTCTATATGCAAAGTCATTTGAACAGCAAGGAAAAAGGCACCTGCTGTGCAGAAGTTTCATGTCAGAGGAGGCTTCTTTCCTGCCTTGATCTGAATGGAAGCAGGATTAAGTTCACTGTTATGATGAGTGGAAACTAAAAAGTCGAGTCCAGTTTTGTTTCTATATATTTTAGTTATTTTGGAAAGCAGTGTTTCAGTGAATGGAAAATATAGTATGATAAGGTACAGCCTCCTGAATATGTACTGACTGCCTATACTAAGTAAATAAGATTCTCTGTGTGGTTGTAGTGCTCTTTGTCCCATCCAAGAAGTGCTTGGACATGTGAAGTAACAGTATGTGAAACAGAAATTGGAAAGTTGTGGAAGATCTACAAGGACTGACTGAAGTTATAGACTTGGTATTTGTGTATTAAATATAGAATAGGCAAGTGTTCTGAAATATTTGGTCAATCATATTTGATTTCAATAGCAGAACCAAATTATGTCCAGTGCACACTGTGAAATCAGGAGAACCTGTTTTACATATCAGGTAAATTAGACTACATGCTAACACATTGTAAGTGTAAATTTTTCACTTGACTGAACATAGTGACTTTGTGAATAAACAACTGAAAACTGTATGTTTTGGATAGAAATGTGGGAGTCCTGTCGTTGCTGAGACTTTACTCCTGGCACAGTTTAAATCCCCACCAGGAACTCTGGCAATATGTACCAGTAACCACTCACAGTGCTTAATCTGCCCTGCTTTGCAAATGAAAGCGATGCAAATAAGAACCCTACCATATCACGTACCATAGAGGTTAGAGTCCTAGTCTTGTTTAGTCAAGTAGTATAGAATTAAGCACGTTTCAATGACTCGTAATCAGTACAGATAGAAGAGGATCATCCCATATTAAGAAGAAGCAGTTGCATTCTGTTTATAGAAGGATTCCTTGTGAATAGCTCAGGTGGGATAGCTGGCTTCAGACAGAGGAGGTAGGTGTAGCAGATCCCATCCAGAGGGAATCACGTTATAGCTCTGCTTTAGTTGCCTTTTTAAGGTGCTTTAATGAACACAATGACCTGGATTTGTGCTTGCTGCAGTTGCACATAGCACCATTTAAAGTTACTGAAGACACACTGGTCAAACTAGGTGCTGAATTAACCTAATTTATGCAAATACACCCTAAATCTCAATGATACAGGAGTGAAACCAAAATTAAGTTCGCTAGTTTCTGCTGCCACCTACTGCACCAGTAGCTGTTTTAATTAATAGCACTGAAGGGTCTGAGGTTGGGCCCTTGTCTTTTCCCTTCCATTCACAGCTCCCACTATTCTGACGGCACTTAGGTGGAGTTTTTAAACTATTTTACTTTAATTTCTATACTGAAAAAAAATCTCTCAAGAAATTTGTTACATTCCAAGCTAAAAAGTAGTCTTATTTTTTCAGTTACTGGTCCTAAACCAATTTCACTGACATTTATTGAAATATTTTCTTCTCTTGTCACTGTTTTACCATTTTTTTCTTGAAGGTAAACTGTGTCTTGGAAGCCTTTGGACATGCTAAGACACCCCTAAATGATTTTTCCAGCTGTTTTATAAAATATTTTGAGCTACAGTTTTGTGAGAAGAAAAGGACATTAATTGCAGGTAAATATTTAAAATGTTTAATGCCTATTTTATGATTACTCTAGACTAGAAGGTGAGGAGTCACAGTGTGACGTACAAGTGGTTATCAATTGCCTTCAAGTATGTGAAGAAAGGGAGTTTATGGAATGTCAGAGGAACATGATTCATAGCATGTGAATTCACAGCTTGTTCGAAGTAGAGCAGTTATTGGAGGGAGAGAGCTGCTTTGTGTAACCACCAGGTGGCAGAAAAACCCAAGGAAAAAACTGACCACTGCTACTTCGTCTTCCATTTCCCAGGAATCAGTGTTCCTCTTCATACCTGAGACTAAGCAAACTCTGAAAGTTGTATATCACTTTACTGAATAATAAAAGTAACGAGCAGATTACTTTCTGCATTTGGAAGTATTGTGGTATTGGGCATTTTAAGTATCCCTTAAGCTTAGCTGTTAACCTTAGGGCAGACAAAAAAGATATGCTGTCTGATAATCAAATTAGAAGTTGTTATAACTTTGAGCTTCCTCTGAAGGAACCAGGAATCGTGCTGATGTTTCTTTCAGTTTGAGGTGAGAGTGTGGAGATAGTGTTTGCTTTCACTGTAAGTGGGAATCTTGTAATTACCAGCACACATTCATTAATGGTGAAAGTGGATATTGAGCAAATGTTCCGTGGATTCTGAAAATTCTGGTCACTTGAGCCAGTCTGGGAGAACTTTCATTTCTGGTCTCTGTAGGCCATCAAAAAGTTACTCTGTACTAAAGTGAGAGGTGAGTGCAACTGTACACAGTTGCCTGCTTGCACTGATCCTCCTGGATAGCAAAGCTGTGTGGTGACACATTTTTGATCCAATTAACTTAGATTTCACTGGGTAAACATTTCCAAAACTGCTTATTTTTAAAGAAAGTCATTGTTAATGTGTATTAGTATGTTTTTTTTTTCTTGTTTTTTTTTTCTAAAACTGTTGTTTGAAAATATTTCATAGTGGTAACTACAGTTTATTTTCTCAAGAGTATTCAGTGTACCTTAGCAAGTATGAGAGAAAATATCTCTGTGTGAGAAATCAGTACCACTTTTTTCAGTTTTGATTTACAGTAAAAATTTTCCCTGGATTGATCTGTATGTAGCTTGTGCCATGTTATCCTGTACTAAAACTAGAATGATGTTTTTTCTATGTTTTTTTTATGTTCTGCATCAACAAATTTCAGTATGTGAGCATTTCAGAAACATTAATGGCTTAATTTTCACGGTACATCTGTAGTAAGGTTAAGTCATTGAGTTCCCCAGATGAGGATAGTGTGGAAGCCTGAATGTTAAGTATTCAGCAGAATTTTGAGTGCTTCCCTTTCAATGAGAGAATCTGATTTTTTCAATCATATTTGCTATTTTAAGTCACAGCTTTTGTCTGCAAATGATATTAACGTGGAAACAGCTAGTCAGAATTTGATGTTAGTTTTCTGATAGACTGGTGCTGTGCCTTTATCACTTTGAAACCACTGACACAGAATGAGAAAACCTAGGGTTGAGTTAAGGCCGTGAACAAATATAAACAAATTGCTTATCTTATGCAGAATGTTGGGCACTTAAGAACTGCATAAACTGCTTAAACTAAATCTTAGGTAGCCAAAAGTTCCAAAATTTGTTTAAGAATGAGAAACTACAGTACAGGAGAAAAATGAGTACATGTATATTGCAGTTGTTCATGCTGTTCACTGTAAGAGTTGGATTTTCTAGGCTACTGCTATGCATCAGTTTTGAATGGAATTACCCCTGACTGACATTACAATAAATGAGAAAAGAATCTGGCATGTTGTCTTTGCCTGGATAAATCCTACCCAATGATTCTTTATATTTATTTGCAAGATTATTCGAAGCAGTATTTACTGTCTCGCACTGTTTAAGCATGAATGAAGTGTGTAAATATACAGAGCACCTGATTCTGCTGAGATAAGACTTTGTAACTCATTTGAGGAAACTGGGCTAAGTATGTCTGATCTGTAAACAAAAATTCAAGTGACACGAGGCTGCCTCCAGCAAAGGATTTAAACTCTTTAACAAACTGAGCTTTGAGGGAGAGGTCCAAAACAGTTTCCTTAGGAAGAGGCACACTGACTACATACGTACATTTTTATTATACAAGACAAGTTCAAGGTAGCATTCTTTGCATTTTAAGTGGAACTGGATCAACTTTGAAACAGCTTTTTGTTTGTGCTGAAGTTCTTTCATGTCTGGACCTTGTAAATGCCCTGATTTTTGTCACATAAGATTTTTTCTTGTAGAAGAAAGTCCACTACACCTGCAGAACAGAAATTTTGGCCATGATTTTCACTTGCAGGCTTGTTTTGGTCTTTATTAGAAACAGTGCCATGAGGTTCTGAAAGAAAGAGTGGAGCTCTTGAGTGTGGTTCTACTGAAAACCATAAGAGACATCCATAGAGGTTTGTGTCTCCTTTGACTCTGGTTTGTGATTAGAAACCCTGCAGTGTTATGCTGAAATGAGACTTCTCCTATGATAAGTAGCTTTATGGTAAGGTACCTTCCATTGCTTTCACCCAAACAAGTGGAGAAAATATAACCCAGATTAAGTCACTGTTCATTGAGACTGAGTATGATAAGGCAGTGGGAACTAGTAGAAAGTGATACATCAGAACAAATTTAGAATAATCTACAGACAAGTGGTTTTGTTCTAAAATGAGCTCATACATAACAGAACTTGAAGACGGACCTTTTGCCAAAATATGGTAATCATAAGCAGCACTGCACACCCATTGCACAGTAGTGAAACAAGGATTACGTACCTATTTCCAGAAGTAAAATTGATGTTTTTATTTGGGAAAGAGAAGGGCAAATGATCCCTTACATAAGTTGGCTTAAGTCCTGAGATAGGTGGCAAGACCTCTCTGTGTTTCTTCAAACAATGGAAAAAAGGTTAGGAAAAGAGGATCAAGTCTGAGGAACTTATTCTCCAGATTTTCCAGTCTTGCTTTTCTCATCTTCACTATTTGAAAATATAAGTTTTTATTTGTTTGTTTTTTTTGTTTGTTTGTTTTTTGTTTTTTTTTTTTTAAGTTGTCCTAAAATGGAAGGATGTAAATTGATTTGTAAAAAGAGGCAGAATGCATTTTGGCCTGTGTTTGTTGCAAACGTTTTTGATCAATTAAAAAAAAAAAAAAGAAAAAGTTTAAAGCATGATTTTCCTTTTTTTGATGTAAGAAAGACTGCAGCCAAGTTCTCCGATGTATTTTTGTACCATGTTTCAGCTAGGAAATTTTGTACGTTATTGTTTAGCAGTGGCTGTGTTTAGCAACAAAGTTTTTGAGAAAGCAATGTAGTTTCAAAGAATGCATCCTGGAAGATTTCACTGGCTACATTTTCAGAGCAGGCTCTGCCTGCTGATTGCAGTTACGCTGCAGATTGTCTGATCTGTTAGAAGTACAAGTTTCCTTGCACTTGTAAGTATAGCAGACATTGCACAAACACGACAGACTTTGCTCTAGAACTCCATTATTTTTCTCTTTTATTTCACTTAGATTAAATAGCATATCATTTTTTCTTTATAGGAAGGCTGTGACAATTTTTTTTCTGAGTTAATTTAGTTTCATTAATTTAGTTTCATAAATTAGTTTCATTAGATTCTTGCTGATCAGAAATTTGACAGTTCTTAACAGCTATTCCTACTGCTGGAGATGCTAACTGAGATGAACTGTATTTAGCCTTATTGAAGTTGGTGACTTGAAGTAGCTGGAAAGTGCTGAATTAATCTGTGCAATCTAAATAAGTGGTGTTGCCCATCATTAAAGTCAACTGTATTAATTAATCAGATGACTTCCAATATATTTTTTCTTGCTATTATTAACCAGTGAATACTGAAAACATCTGAGTGATAGTTATGAAAGCCTTAGTGAAGACATTTGCACAGAAGGAAAAGTGATTGAGGATTAGTAATAGCCTCTTTTAAAATTAGT
This sequence comes from Tetrao urogallus, assembly GCF_951394365.1. NCBI lineage: Eukaryota > Metazoa > Chordata > Aves > Galliformes > Phasianidae > Tetrao > Tetrao urogallus. The sequence continues at coordinate 57,432,139 of NC_136813.1, read as the reverse complement.
TGATGGTAGGGTTACTTCTGTAAGAAATACAAGAAGAATAAAAGATATTTCAGTGCTTCCCATCTTTAGAAATCTTTAAACTCCAACTCTGCCTTCAAAATTGCTCAGGCATTTGAAGTTGCAATTCTGGATACACCTGAAAATGCAGCATTTTTGACTGCACTGAATACTGAGTGTTATTTTATACTTAATCACATTTTTCTTCAAGAAAAAAAAAAAAAAAAAAAAAAGCTACTGGATGCACATGCCAGTGTTTGTAGTACTGGGCATGCAGCAACTGCTTGTAGACTTGGTCATCATCCACACCATTGGAAGATATGATTTAATACATTTTTATGTTCTATGTTTGCATTGTTTCAAAAATGCAGTTCCTTCTTTGCTGAGAAGTGTGTTTTAACCTCTAAACTTAACAACAACTTTTTCTAGGATAGAGGTGCTCACTAACACCCTGTGAAAGCTCTGCTGCATTGCAGCGTTTGAAAAGCATGTAGTTGCAGCATAGTGTGCTGCAACCTTGTTGGAGGTGCCTCTTCCAAAAAATTTAGTGAGCATGGAGCATTTCCATAGTCAAATCACAGCTGAGTTCTTCCTCCTTCCCCTTCCTTGCAGATGTGCTGATTCATGTGCCTTTTCAAATGGCAAGCTCATCATAGCCCTTCTGGAATACACGTCTTTCCCCAAGTATTGGTTAATGGGCTTGCTGACAACCATGCAATTTGTCTTGTTGTAGCCATCTAGAAATTAGGTGGCTAATCTATATTATTAAGATGAACATTCTTGATTGCCAAGAGAGAAAAAAGAAATGGATCCATGGACCATTTTTTCCAGAACATCTTGAATCTTTCTTACATCTTTGTTCATTAAGAAGGAGTTTGGAATTCTCAGATTGCTACACTTGGGTGAGATTACTAATAGCTAATTTTAATAGAATTAGGATTCTATATATGATTCTATATAGAAAATTATGGTACTACGAATGGTAGCATTTTTTATATCGTACATACCTCAGACTGCTTTATTAAAATATTTTCTATTTTTCAGTGTTGCAGTGATGAATGGTTTAAAAAGTCTGAGTATAGAGCAATCAAGATAACAATGAATTTATTTGTTTGTTTCTTAATCAGCTAGAATTTATACGTACATGTTGGAGAAGTCTCGTGTCATTATGCAACCTCTGAACCAGAGTAATTTTCATGTTTTTTACTTGATGATGGATGGTCTGTCTGCTGAAGAAAAATACACGCTGTACCTCAGTAATTTGTCTACACACAGGTAGGAAAACAGCTTTATATTTAGTATTAATGTTCTACATATTTTAACACCTCTGAGCTGCTGAGGTAGATCCTTCCACCAGTTGTTAACATTTGTATTCTAAATCTTCAATAATCTCTAAAGTTATTTATTATCGAGTACATGTTCACAAGGATTTCATTGTGCAGCACATGTCTTGTCTGTTAGGATTATTGCCATAAAGAACAAAGAAGAAGAAGACTTCTCAGTTCTTTGTTTTATTGTTCCATTTTTTGTGGATTAGAGTTACTTTTCTCCTTTCTTTTTCTGATGAAATATTTTGTCTTCAGGAAAGGCTATGTCAATAAAATAAGACTTTTTTTCTGCAATGTGTTGATTTTGGTGAGATTTCACCATAAGTAAATGCAAATTCAGTTTACTTCATGTTGTTATGAAGAAAGAAATGAAGTTTTGACTGCTTTGAAACCAGGAATAGGGTTCAACATCCAACACCTAAAATTAGGTCTTTGTGTCTCCATGTGAGTTGATTGTCTTGGCTTGCAGTGAAATTCAGAGGTGATTGAATCTGTATTCAGATGTATGTAGATTTACAAGTGGATACGTGTTTCAGGGTAAACAGAACCATGTCTGTGGATTCATAAACTATACTTCCTGCTTAATTACAGAGATTGGTGTATAGACGTCTAAATGTAGTATCTCTAAGGCTAAATATATACCAAATGTTTAGTATTATAAGAACTTGTTGAATTTTTCAGGAATGTCTGGGGATATCTTGAAATTTATTAATTCAGATTTGTTTGGAATGAAAGCATATTCCTGAAATAGATCATTTGCCTTTCTTTTTTCAGTCTTTCCTAGGTTGTTCCTAAGAAGTGTGACTGAAATGAGAAAAGCCTTGTTGGTATTAATAACCTTCTCTTCAATTGTGTGTCTTTATCATGAGTGTTGTGAGTAACTGTAAAAAGACCTGCAGTAGCTAAAATAACTTAAAAAGAGTGCTTTGAGTTTTTCATATCGGAGCCTTTTTCCTGTTGGCTGTTCTTTCAACTTGTCTGTCTCTAAGCTAGTACTGCTAAGGTTTGGGCTTGTAAAGAGAAAGATACAGCATTCATTTTTGCAGAAAAACTGTTACTTGATTCTGATCATATGTTAAACATTAATCTTTAGGCTACTATTGTTAAGTAATGTTTTAATCTGTTAACACATTTGATTTTATACAGGATAGTATAATGCACTTACTTTGAGGTAACCTGAGGCTAAGTTGCTGTATTAAAAACATCCCAGTTCAAAGGAGGGGGAGAGTGTTAAACTCTATGGTTTTAATCTTTTGAGGACCAAAAGGTTTCTGATCTTTACTTTATTGCTTTTTTAGCAAAAGTTTTTTGGAATTACTCAGCTTATTCAGAAAATTAAAAAAAAAAAAATTACGTAGCTTTGCAAGAATATTTAACAGGAAAGAGCTTAGCTAAAACATGAATAATTAGATTCACATGAACAAAGCTTTATCTGATGAGATATTTGATAAGCATCTAAAAAAGAACGAAATAGCATTTCTAAATATATGTCTGTACACTAAAGTGCCAAAGCTTTAGAAGTAATTTATAGCTTAAAATTTGCATAAAGCTGCTTTTTATCAATAAAGCTTTGCTTTGGCTTCATCGAGTAGATTTTATCTTGTGTGATTGAGAGTTCAAGCCAAGAATTTCTTTCTTTAGATTCTTGGATATAAGAGTTCAGTGGGCAAGATTTTTCTCAATTAATGGAATTAAACAAGGGGGAAATTTCTACTGTGACAAACTCATACATGAATCAGGAAGGCAGAATTTGGCTTCTGTTACTGGTTCGTGATTTCTGACTTAGTCCAATTTTGATGAGATCATATCGTTCTGGTAGCATCAATAAGTGAATTGGTTATGTTTTCTTTAAAGAAGTGTAATCTTGACTCTTATGGCAATTTTAATTAGATAATAAAACTTCTGGAATTATAGATGGTTCATAACCAACGACTTTTTAAAAAATTTCTGTTCTCTTTACATTGTTTAAATTTGCAACTTTAAGTAGAAGATTAGACAATCTTAATAAATTATGATCACAAGATTTTTTTTTGTGGCTTGCTTAAGCCATTGCAATATGGAAATGAGATGCAGCATTGATTTTACATTCTCATTTTAAAGGAAAGTACCAAATTAATATAATTGATACTGGTTATGTTTATACACGATCCTACAAAATGTAAGAGGCAGTTCACGTGCAAAGCAACTTAGAGTCCTCAATTAAGAGTTGATGTAAATAACATAAAGGGGAAATCCCTCCCCTTTGGAGTCACTGAGAATTTTAGGCTGGGGTTTCACCCAAAAGGGGAGTTTAATAGGTGTTTAATAGCTTGTAATTCCATGGTGCTTGATGCTTTCCTGAGAGGGATGCTGAGCTCAGAAACTTCAAGTCATGTGCTTGCAAATATAATGACCATTAGGGCAGCATGTGGTGAACAGGACTGGGCCATGTTCTTCTGAACCAAATATAGCTCAGTGAGCCGTACAAATCTGTGTATGGAGGGGTCTGTTTCCTGCTGTGTCTGCATGTGGATCATGATGGATAAGGATAGAAACATTTTCTGAAAGGTAAGATCACTGCTCAGAATTGAGCAAGGGAACCATGTCAAATACAGTCTCCAAAGGGCAAGTCAAGGCTTTTTTCTTAACAGCTGCACTTCTGAATTCATTATATTCAGAAGCTGATTTTATCAGCAGATCCTAGAACAAAATTTCCAAAATTTCTATAAACTTTGTGTGTTTCAGAAGAACTGCAGAACTTTATTTTGCCGATTGCATGTAATATAGGAGATGGTAGGGATTTTAAATCATATTCTTGATTTACTCTTGATTTGTTTTTTTTGTCTGTCTTTTTTTGAGTGCTGATATTGTCCTATTACTATAAGCATTGTTCTTCTGGCATATGAAGTTTGGGCTCATAGGTAGAGTATGTACTACCTTAGTGGTGATTCTTGCAACCAAAGTGAAACAGAAAAGTGACAATGCTGATAGGTCAGTTTGTAAGTGGTCTTCAAGTCTGGTGAAGAAAGGGTGCTACTCATAGTGATTAGACAGAAAAGAAAATAATATGGGAACATTCTTACAGAAGAGAGTTGAAAGATCTTCTTATATTGTTTTGGATCAGTTGTTTTGTATTTTCATTTATACCCCAATGCTATAGTGTATAAATAACAGTAATAGAATATTTTTGTGTAATAGCTATAAGTACTCAAATATACTGTCATTAAATTGTCATGTTGTCACATTTCTATATGTGTATTAGAGACTGGAAGTAGCTTAAGGCTACTTGTAGAAAATTGTTCCAGAAAAGATGGTTCAACCTGATGTCAACATTTTTGGTTGCTAGTTATCTTCATTAACTGTACTGTTGAGGCTTTTGATAGGCAAACTGATACCATACTCTCAGCCCTGCAAGTTGATACGGATGTAGGGCCAGTTTTCAGTCCTCCTTTGTAATGTCAGGTCTCTGCCACCCAGCATGTATAGGTTCAATTATATTTGTAAATGAGCTGTGTGGGTAAAAATGAACAACTTCAGCCTGGGGAAAATGTAAATACACAAACTCATGTAGCAACTGGACTCTGGTCAGGGAATACATTTTGTGTTTGTAGCTCAGGCTGTGCTGTCTCCAGGTGTGAAAAAGTTTTCCTTTCTCCCACAGCAGAATGTACACTGCACTGTGTGCTCTGCCTGCCTGTGTTTCTCATACTCCTTAAAAGCAGTGAAACTTATTTGCCACAGTAGCTGTAAATCAGGCCACAGAAATGATTTGCTTTTACTGGTTTTCAGAGCAGGTCCCAATTCATTGTCAGTGAGAAAACTTTACATTAATTTCAAGCAATTTTAGTGGAGTGGTTGAATTTCTCATTAGAATTGAGACTGATCTGGACCTCTTTACTTGATCACTGAGGAAATCATTCACCACTTAAATGGTAAAGTTTGGTTTTCACAAGGACTTGGACTAAACAGCAAGGGACAGTGAATGAGACACTAAGTGCAAGACTTTGACTTTTCTGTGTGTGAGACCCCTTTTCTAAGAAGAGCATATACAATGTGTGCAAAAAATGGAGTTATTCTGGGATCATGCACATAGATCCCCATTCTACTTTTCCCTCACACACAAGAGCTCAAGATTTCAAGATAGTGAGTGGCCACTAACCCCGATTTTCCCCAGTTCAACACAACCTGGGAGGTAGCCTTTATTTTCTAACTGCTGTTGATACAAAACCAGGATGACATTGTGTATTTCCCTGTCTTCCTTCTTTTTTTTCCCCTTCTTTTTATTTTCAGATGCCACAGTTGATTGTCTTCTAATTTAAAAATAACAGTGAGAAATACTGATCTTGAGCATTGTTTAACTGTTTTCCACATCTGTGTTGTTTGTCTACACATGTAGCTTTGGCAGTGTAATGATGCAAGGCAAATTCACAGAAGAACTGTAAAAATAAATATTTTGGACATATTCAAGTCCTCTGATGTGCCATTCTTTTTCCTTTTACTCAAGTCTGATCATGTTTTTCCTCATAGATATTTACTTTGATTTAAACTTACAGTACCCCCACAAAGCCTAGCACAGATTTTTATGCAAATGTGGTTATGCAATATCAATTTGATCTGTTTGCTTTGTAAATTAAGTGTTGCTGATATCTGTATCTGATGACTAGTGAGAAATCCAAACAAGTGTTAGACCTGTCTTACAGATTTGGTTGGATCTAAATATCATGAATGAAATAGCTAAATCTGGAAGGGTTTAATTAGATTTTCCCGCAAGTCATAATCCTGCTTGAGTAATAATTTCCATATGAAGCACCAGCTTATGTCACCTTACCAAAGTGCCGATAGACTTCGTGTGCTGAAGTATTTGTGAAGAATTTTGTGTACCAAAATTCTCAGTCTTACCCCAGTAAAGTCCAGTGTTGAAGATATTTGAGCTTCACTATTGAGGTTTGTCTTTATTGACCGAATAAAGCTCCAGGCAATTAGAAAAGTGGCATTAATTGTATTTAAATTTAGATGGAAGGTAAAGATCACACTCAGGTTCCTCAGCTGTCTTTCATTTTTCCGTTGTAGATGTATAGGCATGAGAGGGAAGGAGAGCCATGACAGAAGAGTCTAGGCTTATTATCTCTGCCAGCTGCATGCCTATGGGTGGGAGGTTTTTCTTGCCCATATCTCCTTCGTAATTCATCTCTGCAAATAGTAGCAGACTATCATTTTTACTTTTCTTTAAATATTGTTCCTTTTTCACTTTTGAACAGTTTTATTCTGCCTCCTTTAAATTGTGAGAGTCCAGTGGTATTTCCAGGATTTAAGCAATTCCTTGTAATGGATAGAGAGGAGCCAGGGCAGGCTCCTCTGTGCTAAAACACAAACCAAGGCCTTGAAGTTTGAAATGGCACCTGATGTTTTGCAGAGGATAAGTCAGGGATGAGTGACTATATATGGGTGATTCTCAAAGGCAGTATCTGAAATTAATCATCTTGCCATTATCATACTCCAATATACTTTTTTTTTTTTTCTTGTAATGAATACTAATTAAATGTTAATTTTCAGGTTTTTTAATCCTGGAATTATTACCTTTTTGTCCTGGATTTTTTTCCTTGCCCAAAGTCTGGACCATGCTGATGGGAAGTTATCCATCATTTACGTATCCAAGCTCAATTGTAATTCATGTCCAATACAATTTCATTCTTACCTTTTTTTTTTTTTTTTTTTTTTTTCCTGCTTATGATCACATTGCACAACAGTTGGAGGATTTAGAGTTGAATCTCAGATTGGTGTAAAAAAATCTTACAAAATATTTTCTGCAGTCATTAGTATATTTTTTAATCTTGAAGGTACACTCACGTTCTCCAAAAAGCCTGAGTTTCAAGTATTTGAACGCATACAAGACAGGGCAGTGGTACACATAGTGCAAGCTATGTTTATTAGCATGCAAAGGGCCATTGGCATTTAAAGATTTTTCAGGCATGTTTGACAAATTTTCTAACTAATGAGATAATGGAAGAAGACTCAGTGTGGAAGTGCAGCTCTAAATCCAGTTTGCAAAAATTGAGGAAGTTAATTTTTATTGCTCCATCAATGAAGATAATCTATACAAAATTCTGATGTTCTTGAAGTTTTTCTATGGTCCCAGATGACAAGTATAAAATGCTTCAGAGGTGAAATCGATGCAATGCCATATATGGGAACATGCATCCTTAAAGCAGCTGGTGACAAAAATAACTTCGGTAGAAGTTTTGATGAGAGATGGAGGGTTGTAGCAGCTGTACAAATTTACAGGGATGTTACTGACAGTCAAGAAGAAGAAATAAATAATTTGACTAAATATGGAAAGTCTAAAAAATCACTTATTTCATTTGATTTTTTTTCTGTTCTTCACGTTATTAGTAATATATGCAATGCTTGGCACTTTGTTTCCTATAAGTTAACACGTATCCAAGCTAAGTCAACTAATTTGTGTTTTCTCTCTGGAAAAAACAACAACAATGCCCATACAAATAATAGTTCAATCTGCACCAATTACCAAAACGTCAGAATCTCAAATAACTTACGGTATCACTAAATATTAAATCACAAATAGAATATAATTTGCAGGGTTGTTTTTTTTTTCCCCCTTCAAAATACAAAAATTGGAGAAAATCTTTTTAAGTGCCTTTCTCCCCAAATTGCCTAAGGGTATTTTTTTCTTTCTGTTACTAAGGGGAAGAATTCTTCATCACAGAAAGTCCTGAGAGTTCTTCTTCCAAAAGATGGGTTCTTTACAAGGTCTTTGACTTCCAAAATATGCAGCCTGGAATATACATTCTCTAATACCTTGCGAGAATTTCCCACTTCCTGCAAGCATGTATTGCCTTCATTAAGCTGATAATTGTAGTATTTCACAGTTTCCTTGGAGCTTGAACAAAATTAGCTACCTTTTAAGATTTCTGTATTCTAGAGAACTAAACAAAACTGAAAACCTAATTTTTTTACAGTGATTTTGTTGGCCATTTTTAGTTCATGTGTGTAGTCAACTTCATTGAGAACTCTTTGATAGGTTTTTTGTTTTATTCTGTTATTTTTATCTCCTTTGCCTTCTTACACAGGATGAAGGACTGTGGCTTAATTCTAAGCCACGGTTGTACTCAGATGAAACAACCTAAAAACAAATTTGCCATGGTTTTTTGTTTGTTTGTTTGTTTTGTTTTGTTTTGTTTTTCTATTTTTATGTTTCCAAACGGGACAATTCAAGTAAACTTCTAATGTTTCAAAAATTGATTTCCCTGGAAGGCTGGGGTCTTTTTGGTGTCTCATGTTGAAAAGATACATTGGTCAGACATTCTTGAAAATGGAAGTGTCAAGTTTTCTTAAGCTGTGGCAAGATTATGGAATTCTGCTGGAATTCATTCTAGTACAAAAAGTGACAGGTATAGGTAAAGTACAATGTAAAAATGAAAACAGATGTTTTTGTGTTTGTTTTGTTTTTGTTTGTTTGTTTTTAACTACTTGTGTTAATAAGAAATGTTAAAATCATACACTTCAATCAGTTCCATCTTCGTAATACCATTTACTTATATTTCAGCTGTCTAGTGAAAGGCTTTGACTGTTAATGCTTGTTTCTTAACTGTTGTCATACAATAGTACTGTGAAAATCTGATACACAGCCAGTGGTACTATTTTAAAGACAAGATCTGTAGGTTCCGACTGAAGTGAGGCAATTCCATTTACTTACATTCCATTGAGATCTGACAGCTAAACTGCACCATCTGCTTACTAGAAAGCTAATGCAGAAAGAAACAGGTTTAAACTTGCTTCTGTTTTACATCTATGTAACATGGAATTGTTTCAACATCAAAAGAGTTGTCTAAATCTTCCCCATCCTGCTTTGCTTTGCTTACTTTGTTGCATGCCATTTGTTCTTTTCCTCTTTGCTTTCTATTTATTAATGTACATTTTTTTTTTCAATGATTTTTTCTTTTTTTAAGATTGAACCTTCTCAATTGAATGTGCAACATATTCTAGCAAAATGTTCCTTTGTATTTCACTTAACTTTCCCCTGCCCTCTTATATATTCGGTCTTCACTTCCCCAGTATTTAAACTACTAGTATTATTTACCCCAGTACCCCTCTACTCAGTTTTCCTTTGTCTTCATTATAAGTGCATATTTTGTGAGTAAACCATGTTCATGAGATTATTCAATTTGTTTTATTACTTTTTCTTTCCCGGAAGTGAACAGGAATTCAACCAAAATAGACATTTCCCCCCTCTCTCTCTTCCTTGTCCTGTTCCTTCTTTGAAATTCAGGCTTTGTTAATTACTTAGAGCATGATTTTCAAGCACCAGTGTTATCCTTTTCACTTCAAAGAAGGAAGTGTTGAGAGACATCTGTGGTGATCTATTATGCAGCATAACAATAATCAGGACTGACTCACTTGGTTTTGTTGAGGATGGACATCAGAAAATCTATTGTACGTTGTCTTAAGATATATCTTCATGTTGTAAAGTGTTATTGCTATTGATTCTACTGTTGAATTTTATCTGAATCTAATGAAATCTAATGAATTTTTCAGTAATACCAGAGATCAAAAAATTCAACAAAGTGTAACTAAGTTTAGGGGATTTTTGCATTGAACATTAACTTTTTTTTTTTGTTACTCGGTGGTCTACTTCATGTAGTTTTACTTATTTACCTAATTCACTTCTGTTCATATAAGTTTTAAAACCAGTAGTCTCTTTAGATTTTAACGGAAATTAAATGGAATCCTAAGTAGCGTATTAGTTTACAGAACAAATTTCTCTGTGTTTTTTATCAGGGCAGATATGATACCTGCAATGTGTAGAAAGAAGCTTACTCCCTAAAATTATTTCTGTATGCTTTGATATTAAGCAAAAAGCTAATTGCAGTGTGTGGTACTTGGTGTTAAGTTTAATACTTTATCTTTCTGAAAACTGACTCAATTTCATCTAACTTAAACCCTTTATCTGAGGTATTTATGGATCTTTACATCCTACATAATACATTTCTAGGAGGTATCATTGCAACTACATTAGATATAATTGGGATCACAGCTCAGGTTTTCAAAACAAAACTGGAATATTTATGTGTGTCATCTACTTTATTTTGCAAATTAAGTGCCCGTTTCTGCCCTGTTTACAGATTCCTACACCTCATGCATAAAGTTTACATCTACATTATTAACTTTGTTTGACAATATTTGTTTTGAGTATCTGGCTATGTAGTTGTTTTGGCTGGTTCATCCTGAATTTGGGGTTAGTTGCATATACATAGGAATGCTTACACTCTAATTACATGTCAAGATGTCCAAAATAGTATTTTTCAACTTGAAAGCAGAGGTACCTTAGCCTTGGATTTTGATGTTTAATTTATTTATTCCAGTTCTGTCATTAGCTGTATATTATAGCATTGCTGCTTTATTCCCAAACGATCCTTTAAGAAAATAGTTTTCCAATGATGGTTGGTAATTATTAATTTACATGAAATCCAAGAATAATTTTTATTTAACAAAACAAAGATAATAAAATAAATCTTACACTTAGCTCAGTGTCTTTGTCTTAGGTCCCAAGTGGGCTTGTTACTTGTCTGGCTTTCAGAATAAATGCTTTAGAAATTCTGCTTTGTTCAGGAGCATAAATCTGAAACTCATATTCCTCTGGGGATATTCCTTCATCTGATGTTAACAAACCCCTCTTCATTGTATTAATCTTCATACATATTGATTGAGTGGTGGCTGAGGGTGTGCTGCACTCCACTGACAGACTTTCAGAGATAAAGAAATCATTATGATACCATTCTTTTCAACAATGTTTTTTTCTCTAACTCATACTTCTAACAAGCCTAGGTTGTAGAGCTAACAAGATGTAAATAACCAAATGAGATGTTTTCAGGAATAAATTGTACTTGTAGAGTAGTACAGTAAAACCAAGGCAATCCTCTCTGAGTTTCTATATAAAAGAACATATATAAAGAACAGATATTTAATATTTTTTGATCTTCTACATTCTCATGGTTCTATAAGATGTTTGGAAAAGAAAATATAAGATTGGATCATATAAAACCACTTTGACTTTTGTCTTTTTATAGCTGTAGCCAGTTTACTTCTTCAGGTTTAGTTACAGCCTACAAACTTGCATTTCTGCATTTGACTTGGCATAATAACTGGCGTGATAGCAATTGCTATTCCTTTGATTAAGAGAGGGTGTGTCTTTCTTGTCTCCATGGGAGTAAGCATGATATAGAAACTCATGCAAAAAATAACATCAAAATTGTATGTCTGTGGCGTGGAAAATAGTGAGTGGGAGGCAGTAAAAATGGAATCTGTTCAATCCAAGAGAAAGAAATAAAATCAGTAATTAAGACTACCAAGATCTATACAGTATAGTGAAAACAGAACATACATCTGTCTTAATTTTAACAGAAATTAGATGTGCTATAAGACACTATTTTGAATAAATTTCTTGAAGTGGAGGAAGAAAAATATGAGTTTAAGTATTATATGAACAACTCTCCAGTTTTTTTGAGTTCTGTTGATGAATACCTTATACTTTACTGGGCCATGTTCAACCTTTTGTTAGAAAAGAAAGTCCTCCAGAGAGCTGTGCAAGTTATAAATATATCTTGAGGCTAAATTCGGTGTCCTGTTGAAGAAATTACATGCTGACTGTTAAGGTTGCCGCCAGTATTTCACAACAGAGTGAAAATGGTTGTACCTCCAAAAGGTGAAATTGCTATAGAAACCCTACTTTAAAAGATAGGTGTGATTACTCACTTATAAAAATTGTAGAGGAACTCATTTGGCTTTTAGTTTAAGCACAAAATATGTCTCTGCACTTAACTAGCATGCTAATCATCCCCTATGTGGGGGGAAATTGAGTGGATCCAGCTCCTCAAACCACTTGGCTATTACATTTCGTATATCTACAACAATAATACAATTCTGCAATTTATATTCTAAAGTTTCTCCTAAAATCATTCTGATACAATTACTGTTGATGAATTTCCAGTCAGAAATAGGTCATTTAATAAATTGTTCGTAGCATACAGCAACCTCAACCATTGAATGTGTCTCATCTCAACTTAATGTTAGATACAAGAACAGTGATGCCTCACACCATGGTTTGAACTGGCTGTATCTTTGATACTATGGACTTTGAACTATGCTGGAATAACTTCACTGTTATTCTTTCCCACTCTCTCTTGAGAAGGCTAAGCAATGCCAACCCAGTGTTGCTTGGTTTTCTTCCCTTGGTACTTTCATCAGTCATAGCTCAAAATCACCTCTACACTACAGTTAAATCTGATTGTGTTGAGTTGGTGCCATTTGCATTTTCTTTTGATTCCTGCTGAAACTGCATGTAGATCTTTTAGTAGTTACAGTGTAATTACTCAGTTTGAGTTTTGACAGCCTATGTGTAGCCGAAGTCATAAGAATGTGTTAATTGAGTGCTAATAACCAGAAGTTGTTAAGATCTCAGTTTTATACCAGTCATAAAAATGGTAGCTTCGTTAGTCTTGGCTTCTAAAATGATTTTATGCATTTTAGTGCTGGACGGAAGAGTCTGGGAATATCGTGTGCTGTATCACCATCAGCCAGACAGTCTGTGAATATTGTTTGGAGAGGGTCTTCCCTCACTCTTTCACTTTCTCTTTCTTGTTCACAACACATCTCTTGAAATCACAGGACAAAGTATTACTGCTGTGGCTCACTACAATACACCAAAAGTCATATGAAACTTGATATATTTAGTTGATATCAAAGGTAGGTAATGTAGATTCAAGAATAGCTTCAATAGTTTTTATTCACTTTTGATTAGCTGTCAAAAGATTTAAGTTAATACAGTTTTGGGGGGATATGTAATGATTTTCACACATATGCTAGAATCTAACATGGGTGAGCTGCATTTTTACCAAATCTGTGGAAGTATCACCCAGGATCAGACAAGTAGATACACTGAGGAGACCTAAATGGGAGTAGTTTGGAATGTTTCAGGGAAGAAATGTATTCAGGCTCTGTGCTAATAAGGCCTCTGCTCATATGAGATGAAGCTTCAGTGTTTCTTGAATATTAGTAACATAGGTGAGAAAATTGTTAGAAGAAATCCAAAGAATGGTGCAAATCAAGGAAGTCCTCTAAAATAAAGAACTCAGTAGAAAATTTCTACTAAAATGATGTAACATTGCACTGAAACAATGCGCAAATGCCATTTGAGAGACAAAATGTGTTTGTAACATCATTTAGAGAGAAAGGTAATTTCTGGCTAATGAAAAATGCTTCTAATTCTAAGTTCTGCTTTAAATTTTATGAAATTTTACAATAACCAAGTCCAATGGGTAGAAGTTCAGTTTACCAAGATGGTATTACAGCTTAGTATTAAATTTAGATAGAAATTGCACCAGCGTCACGGTGAGGATTACCAAGACAAAAAACAGTGCCAGCCTCTTGGAGAAAAAAAATCTAAGGCCTTTCACAATAAAATGAATCATGAATATGATGTTATTAAATAGCAAAATTATAATTTAACAGAAGAAATTGTTGGGAAACAACTGGGGATTGAAAATATCACGGAAATTTTGCAATAACGAGTAGAACACAGAGAATGTCTGTATGATCCTCTTTTGATAATTTTTTCCTATTGAAACCATTGTTATGTTGGGCTTTATTTTCTATCACCTTTCTGTCCCAAACACAGGTGAGTTAAAACTGCTACTGCAAGGGAGTGTATCCTTATATACTAATATTTCTGAGGATTTACTTGTGTTTGCTTCCATGTGAATCACCTGTCTCCTTTTTCAGGTGTAGTTAGAGAAATAAGATTTACTGTTAAAGATGTATACGCACTTTCTTGTATCTGCAGTACTTTCCCACATTTTCATCATGTTTGTTCTCAGTGATTGCTTTCCCATTTTAATAAATGTTGTATATGTATACATATACATATATACATTTTATGTATACTTGCCATATTTCTGGGGCAAAGTCCTCTGTTAAACAGGCCTCTTCAATCACATAACAAAATTAAGAAGAGTGGAGCAACTTCCAGTAAAATATGTACAACGATTAACTGAACTTCAGATATCTTACAGCATCAGGTTGATCCTTGAGTCAAAACTGGAACAGGGAGTGTATTATTCCATCATGAGGTTCTGTAGTTTATGGCAGAGCCTGTTTTTCAAACATGCAGTTGTAACGCTCTCCAATCTTTTTCCTATCCAGCTTCCCACATATCTGAAAAAACAAAGGGCTATTCCAAGGCATAATTATTCTGCTTTTGTCTTTCTTCTGTGTTTCTTTTTGTTTTATTATTTTATTTGAGTTTAGATTGTTCATTTCATTTTCAAAACACTGTAACTTCTCTAAGGAACTAAATGGTACAAACTGCAAATCTCTGTGTGTAATTACAATGTGATTTTAGCAGTAAGATTCGACATGGGAGTCTCTTTGTCCTATTTAGATGCGCAAGCCATGGAAGTACGGAGGTAAATCTGGAGGTGGTTTTTTCTTGGGGGGGGAAGATCAGTTTCTTTTATGCAGTGCAAATTCAGTGTAACATAAATAACTTACTTACATGTGGCTCTTTAATCAAGTTCTTAATGTGTCACCTGCAAAATTTGCTTCAGGTTCACTGAGCATATGGCTCATTTGTGTCTAGTACTCACTGCCTCAAGAGAGATAAAGGGAACCAACCTGGAGATTGAATGTCAGAAGCAGATCGTTCATGAATTTTCATGAATCCAGCCTGGTTTTACTGGCAGGGCTTAAAATATGGCAGAGAAACACCTACACACAACCACCCTGTTGCCATCGCTGTCAGTCTTGCCTGTGGGTGCCAGGGCAGGGAGAGGTGGGAGCAGCCATACCTTCCCCCTGACTGAGCTCTGTGCCTGGTATCATGGGATTTCTGACTGTGGGAGAAGCAGGTGCCTCTGTTTACATCGGGATGATGGTCACTAATGGTTCAGAGTAGTCAGTTGCTAACCAGAGCACATACACAAATATATACATATTTACTCCAGAAATAAGAATATTCTTGCTCTGTAGAACAAGCGGATAAAGTCAGGTACTCTAGCAACTTGTGTTCATGTAGTGTATGAGAATTTCTTAGCCCATGACAAGTAAATAATTGTTAGCAATTATTTATATTATGCTGTATTAAAGCTTCTTAAAAATGTCTCCTCCCTGTTCTGGTATTAAATAATGTATAAATCAGTATTTCAAAAGCAACTTGTGACTTGGATGACCTTTACTTTTTTGGCCAAGGTAGCAAAAGGGATCTCTGTTCACAATTACTTGTTTAGTATACATGGCTGAATACACGTAGCCATACCTTCATATACAGGAGGAAGAGGGCTTCTTGTAAACCAACTCATCTAGAGACTGCAATGATACGAAATCAGTTTGAATTATGTTAGCAGTGTTTTAACTGGATACTAGTGAAAGTTACAAGCAGGTTCTCAAAGCACTTTTTTGAATTGTAGATCTGATAGTGTGGCTCTTAACCCAGTAAGCTTTATTTAATGAATCAGCATTAAAGATGTAGCCAACACTGGCGGAGAAATCCCTTGGGGCCCATAAACTTAATGACATCTACCTGGCAAGTAGTGCCAAAGTAAGTCTGAGCAGGGGAGTATAAAATAACTCTTGATGGTAGGAGCGAAGTTCATACATAATTTCTGAAGCATTTCAGGACACGGATTGGACCAGTTTGCACTTGCATGCAGACTGACTTATTTTCTTTACATGTTCATCAGTGATCAGTACTTGCTGCTTCTTTATTATCACCATCTTCATTGCCATCATCATGCTTGTTCTTTAGTGTGTATTCAACTTTGAAGTTGTACAGATAAAGTGATTGTGATCTCCTGAGTGATTCTGGCCTATGAAATACTGAACAATAGGAATCAGAGAAACAGACACTGTAATGTATGCTGCCGTTCTTATTTCTAATAATTTCATCAGGGCTGTAAAAAATCCTATTTTGAGTCACTCCTGTTGTGCATTCATTTTTTTTTTCTTGAATTAAATTATCCTCGATTTACATTTTCATGGCAATTTTAGAAAGAGAGGCTGGAGCTTCTGATTAAAGTCTATTTCATAGGAATATCAAGACAATTGAAAAAAAATGCATGCTTGAGTTTAGCCTGAAGACATTTGACATTTTGAGGATAAAGACTGGCCTGTATTTTTTCACTTTCCATTTGAGTATATTCACTGCCTGTAAAAAATCATGTATTTTGTAATATGTGTGCACTTCC
Organism: Tetrao urogallus; assembly: GCF_951394365.1. Taxonomy (NCBI): domain Eukaryota; kingdom Metazoa; phylum Chordata; class Aves; order Galliformes; family Phasianidae; genus Tetrao; species Tetrao urogallus. The sequence continues at coordinate 57,415,581 of NC_136813.1, read as the reverse complement.
TGATTCAAGATTTTTTCTTACAAAAATGTCAAGGCAAACATGTTTACTGAACAACATACTGGCTATTTTAATACTTCTGTGCTGATCCCTGTTTACGAAAGATCTTAATATGTAATTTTCTCAATTTAGAAAAATACAAACATGAGCTCTATTTTAGCTATCACCAAAGCTATCTGTAGTATTTAGTCTATTAACGTGCTTACACTTTACCTACTGACATAAACAAGGTTAATTCTTAAAATGCAGGTTTTGGTGCTTTATTGCACTAGTCTTGAGCGGAAATCTGTGCGCTTAAATAAATAGTTAACAGTAATTATAGCTCAGTAGTACTGTGTAACAAGTTTCAAAGGATGTAAATCTTGTTCTGATTTTGATTTTTTTCTGATTCTGAATTGGTTTAAAAGCTGAAAACAAAGGAGAAGAGGCAACAAAAATGTGCCATTTTGCCTTTAAAAAACCAAAACCCTAGAACACAACTAGAAGCTATTCATTATCATGTTTTGTAAATGTCGCTCTCTTCATTGATGTCAACTGTTTTGCTTTGTCTTTATCTCATTTCTGTTTACATATCAAACAGTGCTAAGTGCAAGGCAGCTTTTTCTCACTAAGCAGAGTACATTGTCCTCTCACATTCATATGGTGGATCTGAAGAAGTAATGATGTTTGTTGTAATTTCTTATTCTGCAACTCTGAAAATGTAGTCCATGTTAGTACCATTTATTTTTGAGAGGTGGTATCCTGTATTTACACACTCAATATCTTTTGCCTCAGAATATTTGAAGAAATTTTGGAAAACGTATGTAAAACTATGAAGTCATTCATTCCCAGTCTAGTAAAACAATCCTTAAACACAATCTTTATTTATACCTAAGTTAAAACTTGGAATGGAGGAAGCTGTTATGGGAATAGCTGTTAGAAAAATATGGCATATTTCTGAGAAGGACTTAACAAATATTTAAAGTGAGGACAGTAAACTGACCTAGATTTTAGATAACTGATCATATAAGGGATAACATTTCATCTGGAACTAACATGTATCTCTGCTACTGCAATTTCACCTTAGCTTAAGGTAAAAATTAACTGAGCTGGTAATATTGAATTTTCAGTGATGACCACTATGCTTAATCAGGGTTGCTGCCCTAAGCAGGATGGGAAGGAGTGATATGCACTCCACAGGCAAAAACCACACATTTTTCACATGATTGTGCAGGTACATGGTTCACTGAGCATCATTAGTAAGGGGAAGGAAAGGATTTAGCTTGTTAATCTGTGCTTCTTAATACAATGTCACATTAAATGACATCCACAACACATACATTGGTTGTGTTGGAGCTGGAACTTGATTATGAAATACTGCTCTACCCCCCTATGATGTTGATCTTCTTGAGGATTTTCTAGCAACAAAGCATCAATTAATGAAGATTTAAGACTTTGTAGTAAGAGAAGTCCATTTAATACTGTCTTTGTTTTAAATATTTAAGTATAGGTATTTAAGATGTAAGTTAAGATTTTGTGGCCTATTGTGTAGCGTAGCAGAGACACCTCAAATTGTAGGCAATGCTGAAGACTAGGTTTCTATTACTACTTGTTGCCTGCAGTCCATTACGCACTTCATCTGCCCTTTATTGTGAACCAAAGTGCACCATAGAGTGCCAAGTTTTAACTTCCATTGATTCTTCATATGAACATTTATGATAATACTAAGATTGAAGTGGAATCATGAGATCAAACACAAGCTTGAAGTCAGTTACACATAAAAGTTTTACTGAGTTGGGAAAACATAGAATAGCACAATAAATTTTCCTACTTCACAGTACATATCAACCCAGAAAGAAAAAAAAAAAGCCACTTCCTCCATCTTATTCCAGTGGCCTGTAACCACTGAACGTGGTTTCATGAGTGCATGATCTGTGTTTGTTTTTAGAACAATTGATGCAACGTTGCATAGAAGTTAGCACAAAAAAGATACCTGTGCATTTATGAATGTCACTTCTTAATTTTGGCTGATGGCTGTAACAAAATCCTTTACAACACCAGAATTAGATGAAAGCTTCAAATAGGCATATTCGAATCCATGTGGTATAAGTGATGTGCTCTTCTCCAAGATATGAACACATTGTTAAGTGCTGTCTGCTAAAGCTAAGACTTGTCAGCCAGCTCATGCAAAACAGTGACATGACAATTCTATTTCCTGCTTGTCAGCACTATTACAAAGAGCTTAGATACCTCTGCCTGCTGGGAGAGATGTGCAGGATGTCATATTGAGGATGAGGATGGTATTCTGAAACCACATTCATTTATGACTTCATTTCTCTATTCTTATTTTCTTCAGCTGGACAGCACAGAAAAGGCTTGGATAACTTATGCATCTGTTTCCACATGGATACAGCATGACATTCTACAAAAAATGGTGGATGTGCTGGATTGTGTAAATAAGTAAATATGAAATATCAGGATCTTTTTTCTTAGCTATTTGGAGTTAGTGAGTGAACACAACAGTATTATTTTTAAGTTGTTTTTATAAAAAAAATGGAAGGATTTATAGACAAAATCCAGGATTTTTGATTCATAAAATAATCTGCAGTGACTTGCATTGCACAAATTAATACTGATGCTGTCCTGTATTTAGTTAAATATTTGTTTATGTTAAATATTTATTCTTAGGCACTTGCGTGTAAAAATTCTTCACTTGCTGATCTTGGACTCCTTTACCAAAATAAATATGCTAGGGAGTGTGGTCAGTTGTGCTAGATAAGAGCTGATACGATTCTTTTTCTCTCGTGTTAGCTACATAGAGAACTGCTAATAGCAGAGAACTGACACATTGGCAAGTGGATCAGAAGAAGAAAGCAAACCATAAACCTCATCATTCCTCAGAGGAACCAGTTGCACTGATATCTCACAAAAGAACAGATTATGACATTTTCCCCTTTCACCGACTAAAGAAACATAAACAGAGCAAAACAATATTTTCCTTTACCCTTGGTTTGAAAGAAGCCTCCAGAGATCAGATCCAACTCTTTGTATCTAGACAGGATCTGCTGTGCAAACATGCAGGCTCTTTGAAAATCCACCGCAGCAGCTACAGAACAGAAAACTTACTGATTCAGAAGTTAACGTCACAACTGTTTTAGCTGTGTTCACATTCATATTCCTGGTTCTTACCAGGAATATTTATTTATTATTCCTAAATCTTGGAATTTGTGATTTTCTGCCCCAGCGTGATAGTTGGAATAGGAAAAATCTCTGTACTGACTAGTTGAATCCCATCTTTTCCCAGTTAATGCAATGTAGAAGTTAATATCTAGAGAAGGTAAGATTGAACTCATTCAATGTACTTGTTTACCTAGAAGCTTAGTAACATTTTCTGAGACAAAAATCTTATCTTCCCTTACTGGTTTTGATGAGAAAGGATTATTATTATTAATTCATTTTGCTAGAATCATGAATAAATAATTTCACGAGGAAGTTACAAGTCATTTATTGTCTAGATAGAAAATCAAATTGAATTACCTTGGAGATCACATTACCAGCATTAATCATAACAATTCTGATTTTGTCTTCTGTTATTCTTTTTATTCTAGTGCATCTCAAATGGGATATATTTTCCTAAATTCCTGGGGTTTGTCCTAAGCCTTTCTAAATCAACTGGTGAAACTTTTCTGACTTTATCCTAATTCTATTTCCATAGCTATTTTGAAGATTAAAATAAATAAATAAACAAGTTCCAGAGGAGATTTTCTACGATTTCCAGTCTGTAGAAAGTGGTCTGTGTCTTGAAATTTTCTGTTAATAAACTGTTAATATTCGTTTTTCTTAATCTTTATTATCTCACTTTTAAGAAGACTATTTAGATGTTGGCCAAATATTTATTTCTGAGGTGAAAAGACATTTTAGTCCTCATAAAATAATTAGGGTAATACTACTTGTTGAGGCAGTATTATATGAAATATTTTCTACTCTTTTGGCTGACAGATAAAGTACTGACAGTGAAAAGAGCTGCTGACCTAAGCAGGGGAAATGGAGAGCACAAATCCTTGGGCTCACACATGTAAGATTGTTTTGATTTTAGAACATCCTGTGTGAATGATCCTGTTGTTTCTTAAATAAAACTAATATGTCATCAGATACTTCTGCTGTGATGTGAAAGCTGTAAGAGCTAGATAGTTTGATTTTTGTGTTTTAGGAACTGTTCAGAGGTCAAGGTAATGCATCCAGCATTGATCTTTCTCTCCTTTGGGGTCAAAATGATTATTTTTCTCAGGTTCAAAAATAGGTATCTTCTAAGTTCACTGTATTTCACAGAATAATTCATTTTGTCAGGGTCTTCAGGAAGTCCCTGAGCTTGATTATTGAAGATGTTAGCTGTGATATGTGAAATCTTTATTACTACTAAACACATTTATTGGTCTGACTTACCAGCTGTAGTAAGATTTCAAGACTTAGAGCTAATCTTTATATTGTGTATTCTCCTATTCCTTGTATGGTATTCTCTTATATCAAACCTACTATGGTCCAGGAAGTTTCACAACAACATTTAGATGTGACAGCACTCAGCTTCTATCAGGTGGTGTAGCAAGTGGTTAGATGTTAACTTAAAAAAAATATATGTATATATATAAATATAAATATATATATATAAATATATATATAAATACATGTATAAAATTTTCTATCATAATTCTGGACTTTAATCAACATTTTTATAGTGACTTAGAAATACTTAGTAATGTAATCCCACCAATCTCTTAATTATTCATGGCAGAATGTATTTACTTCAGAAAAGCCTTATGAAGTGTCCATCTGGCAAAACCAGAACTTCCTCTTTTTCCTTAATTGGAATCCAACTTTAGCTCTACTGACAAAAGGGAATTTCTGATCAAGTGGAAGCAACCTGCTAATCTTCTTCAGACAGCTTCACTGTCAGATAGGAATTGAACTACTGTAATGAACTGCATAGTTTTATATGATAAACAACAATAATGAGTGTGTGTGTGTGCATATATATATATATATATACACATGTGTGATGTAGAGAATCTGTCCATATAGAATACTTGAACATTTCAAGTATTGGTTTTTATGAATGCAGCGTGGTTAGGTGTTAGGCTGTGTTTTGCTAATACGTTATTTGTTCTGTTAGTGAAATATCAAAGTTTGTAACAAACCTCTGGAAGGCTTGCTCCTCTAGGGTCCCTGTGACAACATCTCTCTTTGTGATCAGCCACATGTATCAAGGGCCTTTTTTCCCTTATTTGGCAGCAATAAACAATATGGTTTGAAGTACTTTACGTTTGTAGTTGTCCAAACATTTAGTGCAAAATATCATTTGTCACCCTTTCTTTTGCCAGAGATTAAAGAGGCTCCCTGTGTGACGTACGTCAATAGTTCAGGTCTCCCTTGAGACTCCGATGACTTTGATGGCTGTAGTTGGGAAGTATATGGATATCTTGAATTCTGATCAAAGTGTAAGTCAGCTTTTCAACATCAGGGAAGTAGATTCATGGCCAGAAAGTGATTGTTTTCTGGCTTTGTTTTGAATATACTTACGAAAATCAAGAAAAGCTGATTTTCGAAAGCCTGCAGTGCTCTTGACTATGCTAAACTTCTCTGGCCTAGCATGAAGGAACTGGACCTGGGATGTGAGACATGAAGGTTCAAACTCCATGCTCCAGCTGCTTTGAACTCATTTTGAAATGGTGTGCCTGATGCACAGAGTAGAAGAGCTATAGGTATTTTCTGCAGGCTGTGCTGAGTAAGCGACTGTAACTGAACTAGGGATAGCCTCTTCCCAAATAAATTCCCTAATTATCAAATTTGAAGATCATTATTTTCTTAGCTGTTCGTAGATTTTAGAAATGTTACAACTCAATTAGGAAAACCAGAATAAAAAAATACTTTCACCTTCTGTAATAATTTTGTGACTCCTACTTTCCTTTGCTTTTCTTGTAAGGAAATGAAACGACATGTTTTGTTTTTGTTGAATGAAGCAGAATACTTCATTTGATACTAGATGCTATTGAGATGCAGTTCAAAAGAAAATAAATCAACTTAATTTCAATCATTCAAACCAGAAAAAATTTTGTATTGCTGAGTTTTTGACAGAGGCAGCTGATAGTCTAAACTTTTTAGTCTCAGTTCTTTGCTATTTCCTCCATTGTTGAAGCAGAAAGTATTTCTTTAAAGAAAACTTTTACCAGTATACTTGTCTTAGAAACTTTGGAATGTGGATACACTACAAAAGTCATTATTATTCAGGTAAACTGGCATTTGTCCCTGTATATTTCTTCTTATTGTTTGAGATACGGATACCAAATTATGATGTGTACTGTGGATGTAAGTGAAGTAATATAAATGATGTTGATTGTAGCAGTTATAATGAGAAAAGTAAAGAGTAATTGTTAACTTTTGCAGTTAATACAAAAACAATTTCATGTAATAGCACTTAAAAAAATATTTTTGGACAAAGCATTAATACTCCTACCTGAAAATTTGATGTATGTTATTGCCGTGATGGCTGAGAAATTATGTGCCATGATTATGTACCAGGCTCTGGGCAGCCTGGTCTGGTAGTTGGCGACCCTGCCCATGGCATGGTGGTTGAAACAAGATGATCTTTGAGGTCCTTTCCAACCCAGACCATTCTATGATTCTATGATTAATTCATCTTCCTAACAGAACCCCATTTTGTGGATCAGTGAATTTCTTTTTTAAAATAAAATAAACATTCACTGATCACATGTGCATAAAACTTTTTTGTCTGCTGATAAGCTGTCTAACGAGAATACTAATCCAGTGCAAATGTTGACATGGCAGCATTGAAACAGATGGTTAGGCAGTCAGTAAAAAGGAGGTAATCATTAGAAATGCATAGACAAGTTGGTTCATCACTTTTACTAGAGATATAAACATCACTTTTCTAAGCATCTACCCTCAACCAGAATTCTCAACTTCAGCCAAAATTTGAGAATCTTTTTCTAAAGCCACAGTAAACAGTGTGGGTGTGCATTTGCAGAACGAATTCACATTCAGAGATAAATAAGTAAGACAAATTGAACTCTGATAAAGTAAGTCCACAATTGGTGTGTAACCTATGTGCATTCATTGGACGTTATGGAGCACCCCTTCTGACACATATAACAGTAGTCCTAAATTTTTCAATAACAAAGAAATTAAGAGTCACTAGGTATGGTTTGCACTTGTTACAGAAACTTACAGAAACATCGCACACACTTTAGTAATAGAACAGAATTTCATAAATGGGATGGCTCTAACACTGCAAGTTATGATAACAAAAAGGGAAGTTAAAGTAATAACCAGAAGTTACATAGTAGGTTCACAGTAGAAATTTTAAGCAGTTCTATCCACTTCTATCAGCAGCAATGCAACTCTATCCAGGCTGCTTGAATGTCAAGAGAAAAAAATGCTCCATAAATGAGAGAGAAGCTGCACTTACTAAAAATATTTACAAATATTTAAAAAGATTTACTACAGAATAACAATGTGCCTCCAGTGAAATGTGTTTAATTTGTGTTAGAACTTTTAGAGTATGAGACATCTCTTTCCTCTTTCCTTATTTTTGTAGGAAAGGTGACAATTTAGAATTCTTTTTGAACTCTGGTTCTTACACATGAAGAGGTGAAAGTAATAGTGTTGGTACTTAGGATGTCTCGGGCATTTGTCATCTTTTTCATTTGGGGTCTTTAAAGGGCTAAGAAGGAGTTGGCAGGAAATAGTTTTACAAGCTCAGAAAAGTTTATATTTCTATCTAAATTTTGCTGTGCTTCTAAGGTAGAATGAACTGAAGAGTAATTAGAAAAAATGTCTGTTTTTCCTTGTACAGTCAGTATAGTGCACTTACTCTGTTATAGTGTACAGTTTATGTATTTTGGGGAGTTGTATGATATCCATCAACACTTCTAAGCACTCTATGCAATTTGTCCACCATTAATAATATGTTTCATGTAATAAACATACAATAATTCAATGTTCATGTCTTCAAAAAAATTATTTTTCATTACTCTTAAAATAATTTGGAAAAGGAATGTGGCTCATGACATGTTAGAAAATACCTTCATTGCCTTTAGACTAGGGAAACTGATTGTAAATTCAACCACTCCTTAGGAAAAGTCCAACTTCAGCCTTTTCCAAGGGCACCAGCACACCTGCTGATTAAAACTGGAGGAGGTTTATAGTAGGAAAGTCACGTTGCCTTCCAGCAGGCATGTCCCGGCAGATGCTGCAGTTTATTGCTGGGTTGGTGGAGCCACGGGTGCCTGGATTGGCAGGTGCCCAGTTTGCCCCACTGCTGTATCAGCAAGAAATGCTCGTGCTGACGGCGAGAATTGCCGCATGTTGGTTCGTATCACAGCTCTGCTTGTTCCTCCAAGGGAGTCAGCATCCTGCGTCACTTTGCTATGCCATAGCCTGCCTTGATAAGTGTTTGTGGTGTTCATATACTTTCTGTTGCTGCAATATCCAACAGTACTTTAGCTATGCTAAAAAGAGCTAATGAAGTTGAGTTGCTTAGATAAGAACACTATACAATATTCTCTTGAGTGAAAGAGAGTATCTCCTGCTCAGTAACCTGTGAGACACAGAGTTCTTCAGCAAGAACTTCAGCAATGAGCCTTCTTTGCAAGCATGGCCATAAAATTCCAACTCCTCCAGCCATTCAACAATAGGGTGTTTTGAAAGCAAAATAGATGCTGCTGTTGCAAATCTCCCTATTACAGATTGATATTGCAGCAGGCTGATGCAGCACTGTGACCGATAAACTCACAAAGCAGTTAAGATCTATGGAAAATTTTCTGCTGGATTAACCTTTATACCAGTAAATTCTGTGCCAGGTTCAGCATCAGGTTTATTCTAGCTTCCTTTTGAAACATACAGGCAATGTGGAAAAAAAATCCAAAAAACAGAAAACAACAACAAAAAAAAACCACAAATCAAACCCACAGATTTGGCATACACTCTTTATTATCTGCTTCTAGCTAATTTGACAGATGTGCTATCATTTCTATTTACCATTTTGGGGAAAAAAGCCCATGTACTTTTAGCAAGCTCCAGGAAATGCTGTGCTCTGGCAGTGATGAACACAGAACCATGTTCTCAAAGGTTGTATTAATGCATAGGCTTTAGCCACTGTGATATGAGGCTTGTTTGTACTTGAAATGTCTGCTTGTTGAGTTCTTCTGTGGGTGCAGAAAGTGCTTATGCACCTGGGCATACATTTTTCCCATCATTCTCTCTTAGCCCCACCTGTTGAGGTAGCTTATACCAATATCAATCCAAGCCAAATCCACACTGGTGAACCCACTATCAATCTGTTAAAAATGCACAGGGTATTTCATGACGTGTATATTGTAAAGCTCACTATCAGCTATGAAGGTGTAAATATTACAGTATTCCTTTACCTGTTTCTAAAAGCTGCATATATTCACACAAAAGATGAACTTTATAAGAGCTACCGCTTTTACAAGATCAGTACCAAACTAGCCATGGGAACATTTTCATTTTGAAATCACGCCCTCCATGGTGCCCTAATAGTACTGTTGTGCGCATAGATGTATTTAAGATGGGTGAGAATAAATTGTTAAAAAGGTTAGATTGCTGTTCTTTTCCCTAGTCTTTTGTACTGTAGTTTTCGCTTATTCTGTTTTGTTTTAATACTGTTTTATGTTGGTTCTGTTTCTTTCCCTGCGTTAGCTGCTGGGCTAGCTGCCTCTCTTTCTCTCACCTAATCATTACTTTTGCAAAGGTTTTAGAGTATCCTTTTGCTTCACAGTTTTGTGTAACACAGTACAGCCAAAGGGCTGTATGTACTTTGTACACTGTGTACTTACTTAGTACTTTGTTCTAGGAGAGACTGAGTATGCCTGCCGCTCTTTCAGCTGCTAAGGGAGACTACGATCACAGAATGAAGCAGATAGGAGCTCTCTTCCTGAGCCACGAGGGTTTCAGCAGCTAGAGTTATCAAAGGATCTCCTCAAATCTTTCTTCTGAAGGGGAATCTCTGGTACTGCAAGAATGGCAAAAATCTCAGTGGTATAATTTAATTCTGAAATGTTAGTTTACGAGTCAGGCTAAAGTTCAGAGCTGGGGAAGGCACACTGATTTCCTTTTAACAATTCTTTTTTCTGAGATAAATACAGGATGAAAGTATCCGAACACAAAGCCGAACACAAAAATGAAGCGATCTCTTTGAATCTCTCTAAATCATCTTCAGTGTGAAATCCAGAAATGTGATTTTTTTGTCCATGTACATATATTCAGTGAATGTTGTCCATACAGGCTTTGCAGCTGTAGTCTGTGAGTTTATACGAGCATTTAAGGAATGTGGTGCTAAGTAAGAGCTTAAGGAAGGAGATGGGTAGCATTCTGTCATAGGTACTGTTCTCTCTGATGGCTGAGAAATCTGTGATAAATCTCTGATTAGAAGGGGAAGAGATGGCTTTTAACCTCATCAGCTTGATTTTGCCACCAGCATTGGAATACTCAATATGCTGATTTTCCCCTGTGCAGGTATCTAAGCCAAGCTGGGCTGGAAGAGACAATGCTAACAGCTAACCCTCAGAACAGGGAGAAATTAACAGTTCTGAAAGAAGCTCTTAGTGCTATGGGATTCAATAGCCTGGTGAGTTACACAAGTTTATGTTATTTGCAAATAAAATGGCAGCATTACTTCATGAAAGCAAGTCATGAAGAACTCTCACCAATAACCATTTGTGGAGAAAAGAAGCCTCTTTTTGTCTATTGCTTTTTTTTTTTTTTTTTTTTTTTTCCTTTTTTTTCTTTTTTCCTACTGGTAAAGACCTTGAAAGAATACAAAATACTACTTCACCCCAGGGAAATTACTGTAATCACTTTTAATTAGACACTGCACCAACAATGTAAATCTCTTTCATTCTTAAAGATTCGCAAAACAGCTTCAAGGTATAATATTCTGAACAATTAAATTACATAGATAAAAAGAAACAATCAAATCCCATATGACAGAAACCTTATAAAACCCACAGAAATTTTCCCCCTTCCCACTTATCTTACTGTCCCTTTTAATTTTGTGAAACACACATTCCAAAGGCATTTACTAGTAACATCAGAAGTAAATACATATTAAGTGAAATAAAATTAGGGCAGGGTACATTGAAAGAGCTAACTTAATGCCAAGAAAGCAACAAGAAAATAGGTTTGATGTTTGCCTTCAATCTTATTGCAATTATGAAGAAGATATTTAGAAAATTAATCAATAAAAGCTTTTGGAGCACAGTGTGAGGGGAATCGCACTGAAATGTGAAGAAAAAATGGGGGGCTGATCATAAGAACTTCTATAAGCTACATATTCCCTAATTAAGGTAGTAACAAATCTTCTTTGGTAACCTATTCCACATTTTGATATAAAGAAATGTTTCAGGTTTGTTGTTATTTTTCCCCATGAACATTCATGTGGCTATATACGAAATTGAACACATATAGCTATATTTAGCATAATTATCCTTTACTCCTAATGTCTTAAGCTCAGCACCTGGAAAGTTGAGTAGCAGAAATTCCATGCTTTTCCAGAATCCCAGCGTTTAGCGCAGGGTTCATATAGGGGTGCATCTCTCTAGCTCCTTCATTAATCTTTTTGTTCCACTCAGGAAGGTGTTTCTTTAATAAATAAGTAATAGAATGCATAGCGAATCACATTTTAAAGACTGTAGAAAAATGCAGTGTTTTGAGATTGAGCTCTTTACCTTGCTGAGAATTCTGGAAGAATGTGGCATCTCAGAGAAGTATGAGTGAGCTTCAAAGCTTCTCCACATCCAAATTGCATTAAAATGATTATAGATTGGTGATCTGTGGAGTCTGAGAGTACTGCAGGCTGATCTATTCTATGGAATAACATAAATACAATGTTTATCCTAAAAATACTACCCCTTACTTCTAAGATACTTGGAGAGTTCCGTGTGTATTAGTCTTTAACTATCTGTTCACATTCAGTAATAGACCAGATGGTCTCTTTGAAGAACTACATGAACATTTTTAAGCAGTCTTCAGTGGAACTCTGCAAAGTACCTTAATGATTATTAAACACTTGTTTTAAATCTGAAAGAACATGTACCTTAGAATACGATGCAAAAGTCTTCAAGACTTTAGAACCTGAACTAAATCTGAGGCCTTCCCAAAACTACAAAAAAAAACACAGCTGTCCTTCCTCCTCCCCCTCCCTTACCCCTCTTCCCCCCCTCCAAACACACACAAGTCAGTGTGGTACAGTCATCCCCAAACCAGTTCTGAACCAGCTAACAAAGAGCTGTGCTGTGTTAGTATGGCATTAGGCCTTGCACAAGAGCAAGGAATAAGATGTATCACCCTGGCTTGAATGCTAGATTAGTATGGTGATTCATTTCTTGCAAGATGTACGCTATTCATAGTTTGCCCACAAATAAGAACAACAAAGGTTTTTGTTTGTTTGTTTGTTTTTTATATATCTTGGTTTTTTAACCTTCAAATTTGGAATTTTGTAATAGAGAAATAAACCCTTGCCCTGCTTCCATCTATCTCTCACAATAAGAGATTGAAGTTGTTAAAATAGTTTAAAGAATCAAAGCTGCTTAAACAGAATCAAAGGCACTTCAGTCTGTATCCTAGAAATGCTGTAAGCTTTTATTATTGTCCTCTGCTTTTGGGCATTATTAGAAAATGAAACAAGAAGAAAAAGATAAGTCTTTTTTTTTTTTTTTCTTTTTTTTTTTCCAAACTGATGAAAAGTTATTCAAGCTTGGTTTTGTTGTGTTCAAAATTCAGCGTAGTCACCAGAGGGCAAAGGGGATATATTTCATCTGCAGTTTATTTTTTAATTTTGCTCTACGAATTCCGGTAAGGCTTCTTGCTGTCACTTCTACTGATTCAATAGAATCAGGTTCTATAGAATATTATATTTCAAAAGTATTTCAAGAAAGAGATGTCAAGTACCTTTGCTATACATAAATGACATGTAATGCTATAGTGGTTATCAAATTTCCTGTTTTATAATTTCTTAGGAGCACATTTCTTATATAACTGACTTGAAAAAAACATCCAAGTACACACATTTTTCCATGTTTTAAGCATTTTTGCTCTTTTTTTTTTTTTTTTTTTGGCTTGAATTTAAGAACAGACATAAACATTAGTTCTTTTCCTGGTGTAGTAAAAATGAAGGCAGGAAAAACCAAGCCCTTAAAGACATCTGTTTCACAGTGTTAGCGATATCTGAATATAGCATGCAATCATGGGTGACGAGGAAGTTGCTTCTGTTTCTTTGCAACTTTAAGCACGGCTTTTACTGCCAGGAGCCTGCTGTAATTTAAAGCTAGACATTTTGCTCAGGGATGCAGTTGGCTGAGGAAGAAACTGACCTTGCTTTTCATAGATACAGAGTTTGACTTAATGAAGAATCCCCATGGAGAAGATACGTTTCCTGCAGAAATAATGCATCCATTAAAGATAGTTCAGTATTTTTTCCACACGTTCTTGAAGAGGTTTCTTAATTCAGTAGCTGGTGTGATTTATGTTAAAGCAAAAGTTCAAAAGGTTGATCCTGTCATTTTATGTCCTCAGTAGTTTCCAGTTTGATTTCTAAATTGATTTCTAAATCCGAATCTCCTGTTACTAGTTCTCTCATGAATACTTCTTAATTTAGTGATATATAAACTTGTGGAGTGTATGTTTCTATAGAGCATTGCCTTTCACTGTTGTGCCCAACAGATCTCTTCTTTATCTTTAATTGTGCATGAAACATGTGCAGGAGGTGGAGAACCTGTTTATAATCCTCTCAGCAATTCTGCATCTGGGGGACATTCGCTTTACGACCCTGACAGACACCGAGACAGCGCTGGTGTCAGACCTGCAACTGCTGGAGCAAGGTCAGTGGGATGCGGCCTTGCTAGACCGCTGCTCGACCCTGCAGCAGGGAGCTTGCACTGAGCCACCGATAGGTGGAAACCCAGCTCCAGGGAGCCAGCATCTGCTTCTGGAAAGGCCAGTGCCCCATTGATTGGATGTTTTATAAACTGTGCATTTTTATGAGACTAAATAAAATGCTAGTGTCGTCAATTATTCAATTCAGAGTCAAATGTAATTTCCCAGAAGAAGTTGCAAGGGAGGCTTTGTGCGGCTTTCTTTTAAAACACTCGTGTGGTGCTTGTCAACAGCTGAACGATTTGCACTGAGTCAAATTCCTTTCAAAATCTGTGCCTTAAGAGGGTCTCTTGGTTTCACGCTTTGAAGTTTGCCCTGTTGGTTGCTAACAAATCTCCTCAGAGTGGCTTATGGATAGAGATTGTCTGTAAGCAGCATACCTTAACTCCTGTAAGAGACAAAGTCTGCCAAGTGCTGTGGAAAGTCCCGAGTAACCTTTCAAGAGGAAAGAAAGCTGTAATGTAATATGCACACATACTCCAAACTTCACAAAGTGCTGATTATAGTCTGATTATAGCTAATCCAATTGTATATGTTCATTAATTCTGATTACTCCCATGATAGCGCTCTTGTTTTTTAATGTATGGGTCCTTTCAATGTTCAAAAAAGAACAACAAGAAAATCTGTTTTTAAAAAAAATGTAATATGCTATGGAGCTCAGGTCAGGCTTTCTTTAAACTCTCTTTTTGTTTCAGTGGCAGGGATGCTGCAAGTTTCACCGGATGAGTTTGCTTCAGCCTTAACAACTGATGTTCAGTATTTTAAAGGTAATCTTTTCCAAGATTACATTCTCATAGATCATGCTTGGTGCCATTTTGATCCTTCTGATTTGAGAATTTTAAAACTGATCATTTTTGTTTTGTATTTCTCATGCCATATTAAACTTGTCTGTTAGGAATATGCAGGATTATCTGCCATGCAGTATGTCAGACTGAATCAGAACTATCTTTATAACATGGAGCAAAGCAGTTTTGCAGTTTGATGCAGATGGACTCCTAGCTTTATAAACCTTATAAATATGACAAGGTCACAGATTTGATATTAATACTAAGAATTGAAGTCAGCAGGAGTGTTTTTTAAAAATATAAGTTTTGAAAAAGTTATTTTCAGTAAAATACTAGTTCTCTTTAATGCACCTACCCTTTTCTGCTAAAAAAAGTTCATTTTTCCAACCTGAAGATCTTGTGTTAACAGATTTCTTATCTTTGCTGAAGGCTTCTGAAAAACAGTAGTAGCATGTATGGGTATGGCAAAAGAGAAGTAAAAAAAGGTGGAAGGGCTTACTGTAACTAAAATTACTTAAGGCAAGTTTTACAATATGTTTTATTTCCATTTTCTGCTGTTTGTCTTAGGAGACATGATAGTACGGAGACACACTATAGAGATGGCAGAATTTTACCGGGATCTTTTGGCAAAATCTCTGTATGGTCGTTTGTTTAGCTTTCTAATCAACACAATCAACTGCTACCTCCAAAATCAAGATGAAGCTGAAAGGTAGGATTACCATGACAAACTATTAACTGTGCCATTATCCGTTCAAATCCAGATCCATAATAGAAACACAGTGGTATCATTTAACACATTTATGATAGCACTGGCACTTGAATCTTTAAAATCACTGAAATGCTTCTCAAATGTTTCAGATCACTCCCTCGGTATTTTGTTTCTTTATTTGCTTGCTTGCGTGGACATGGTACTTTATGCAGTTATCTTTATTGGTAGGTAGAATTAGTAGTCACTTAAGAGATGACATTACAGAATGAATTAAGCCTTTCAAGAGACAGATATCTGCCTGATGTTTAGTTTCTGCAGAAGATGCTATTTCTTTCTCTCCGAAACAGTGGCCTTAGAACAGGTTATTAAAAACAGGATTTTACTGAAAGACTTTCAAGTGAACGTTTAAACTTCACTCACTGCTGAATGCACGATGCTGTCCAGTGTGGTTTCATAGAAAAAAAAAAAAAAAAAAAAAAAGCAAATTATCATGCATCAATGGGGCAGTCAAAGCCCAAAGCCCAACAGCAACAATAAAAAGAAGAAATTTCAGTGGAATCAAAGCATCAAATTAAGACAAGAGCCCTAATTAAATGGTCATATGCATGTGAATTAACAAAGATTCAACATCTCACATGTGCAGGTGGACTTTCTAATGAACATCAAGTATAAGGTGTTTTGGCAGTGTTGATAAATGGAAATCCACAGAAGATAGATTTGAGACTCGCAAAAAAAGGAAAAGTAATTCTTCTATATATCCCATCTGTCTTGGTTTCAGAGAATAAATAGTTATCTGTGCTCTCTTAGGGCTGTTATGATTTTGAAAACTTTATTTTATTTTATTTTATTTTATTTTATTTTATTTTATTTTATTTTATTTTATTTTATTTTATTTTACTTTATTTTATTTTATTTTATTTCTACCCTATACGTAGACCAGTTAATATTAAATAATATTTCGCTTCTACAGGCTTAATCAACAGAAAATGCTGTCTTGAGAAAGTCAGATCTTTCTGTCCTTTCCTTGGTTATATGTGACACCTGTTGGAGGCAAAGGGAGGGCTTTACAGTAATATTGAGAGGTTTTATTTGGTCTGTTTCTGACTGTTGAACCCCTTACAATTGCAGACATGTGGACCATCAAGCAGGAACAACATCCAGATCCATGTTTATTTGAAATACTGTGTTTATAACAAGGAATGACATCTTCACAATACGGTGTTGACTATCGTTGTTGTTCAGTAATGTGTCCTATGATATCTAGAAATCATAGGTTCTTAAAAAAAGTCAAAGCTCTTTGAATATTATTTACCCTCTATTTTTACTGCAATCACATTTGCCTGAGGTGACTATTACTTTGTGAAAATATTTCTTTGTGAAATTATTTCCATCTGTTTGGTAACTTCAAGGCTATGTGATGTTGTAAGTTCTAGCTAAAACACAACATTGGTTTGGTATTGTCAGGAATGTGAAATTTTATATATATACACACATATATAAAATTATACATATATATTTTAATTTATATGTATGTTATATATATATAACATACACCTACGCTTGAAAAAAGAGTAGTTTTCTTTTAGGTTGGCTAATGGGAGCTAACAAGCTCAGGATATATTGGCAGTGCTGACAAGTCATATTAATTTTTAGCAGGCTAACCTTAGCCTGAGGTAGGTTTCAAAACTTGAAGATAAATAGCTTACTTTAAGCATAAATGAAGTTCAGTCTCCTTCATTGATATTTCAATGCATTGCATTCTCCAGCTTAAGATAGGAAAACATACCCGCACCTTTTCTTTTTGTACAGCCTGATCGTATTGATTCACCCGTCATAGTAAATCAGGGCATAGCACAGTTTAAGATGTAGTTTGTATTAGTGCAAGTCATTGCACAAATCTGTGATGTGTTGTTCAAATTTATTTCATATGTGAATTAATCCAGCAATTAGCAGCTTATATCTCCAGTTTGATGCAGTTTTAATAAACCTTAAAGATCCAACAAAACTACCAACTAATGTTGCTAAGTAAAGCTGATAGATCTCAGGCCATGCTTTGTTTCCTGGTGGGAGAATTGCACAGTTGCTACTTACCAGATGGGATAAAGACTTCATCACAAATTAGGGATAAGGTTTTTAGCTCAATTCTCTTTGTTATTATCTTTTTATCTCTTTGTGTTTCTTTTTTTTTTTTTAATCTCTTCATTATCTTATTATCTCTTTGTTATTATTATATTGTTGTTGTTGTTGTTGTTGTGAGATAGCTTAACTCTACTTCCCTTCTAAAGCCATGAGAATTTATGTAACAGTAAAATTAGGTTTACTGGCTTAGTGCCTGTTAAATAAATAACATTTGACCTTGAAATTTTGAGTAAACTAGTTACTTGTTTGTAACTTTTATGGTAAAGCTACTGGAATCTGGTTGTTAATATTGATTCAAATTTACCATGAAATAGCTTGTTGCTGATCCGGGGCAAAGTAAATATGATGATTACCATTAGATTGAAGAGAAGTGGAGAGGAATCCATGTTTGATTCCACAGTTTAATCAAGCTGCTCAGAATCTGGCCTTGAGTATCTCTAGGGACTAAGCGTCCACCACATCTTTGGGCAACCTGTTCCAGTGCCTTACCACTCTCACTGTAAAAGACAATTTTCATTATATCCAACCTACATCTACCCTCTTTACGTTGGAAACCATTTCCCCTTGTCCTATCAGCACATGCCCTGCTAAAGAGTCTGTCTCCTTCTGTCTTGTTACTCCTCTTTAGATATTGAAAGCCACTATCCAGTCACCTTGGAGCCTTCTCTTCTCCAGGCTGAACAACTCCTCAGCCTGTAGGAGAGGTGTTCCATCCTTCTGTAGACACTCCCACAGGTCTCTCCTGAACTGAGGACTCCACATCTGCACACAGTACTCCAGGTCAGGCCTTCACAGCATGGAGTAGAGGGGCAGGATCACTCCTTTGACCTGCTGGCCTTGCTTCTTTTGTTGCAGCTCAGGGAATGGTTGGCTTTCTGGCTTGTTTGGGCACACTGCTGTTTCATGTCCAACTTGCCATCCACCAGTGCCCCGAAGTCCCTTTTGGTAGGGCTGTGCTCTATCCTTTCTTCCCCCAGTTTGTATTGTTAATGGGTGTTGCCTCAAGCCAGGTGTAAGACCTTTCTTTTAACTTTTTTGAACTTCATGAGATTCTTATTGGCACACTGCTCAAGCCTGTCTAGGTCCCAAGCCAGAGGCATCCCATCCCTCTGGTCTGTTGACCACCACACATCTTGGTGTCATCCGCAAAATTGCAGAGGATGCACTTGCCACCACTGTCAATATAATTGATGAAGACAAACAGCTGCAATGTTTCCAGCACTGACCCTTGGAGGACACCACTCGTCACTGATCTCGATCCAGACATGGAGCCATTGACCACCACTCTCTGGGCTTGATCCTGCAGGCAGTTCGTCATCCATTGGAAAGTTCACCCATCAAATCCATATCTTTCAAATTTGGAGAGAAGGATGTTATGGGGAGCTGTGTCAAAGGCCTTACTGAAGTTCAGATAGATGACATCAGTGGCTCTTCCTTTGTCCATTGATGCAGTGGCACCATCACAGGAGGCTACTAGTTGGTCAGTCAGGATTCACGCGTGGTGAAGCCCTATTGGTTCTCCCATATAACCTCCCTGTTTTCCATGTGCCTTAGCATAGCTTCTAGGAGAATGTGCTTCATTATCATTCCCAGCAGAGGTGATGCTGACAGATCAACAATACCCTGGGTCATCCTTTTTATCCTTCTTAAAAATAGGTGTGATGGTATCCTTCTTTCCAGTCACCTGACTGCTGTGACTTTTTAAATATCACTGAGAGTGGAGATAGGTATCCTGATTTTCCAGTTTGTAGCTAAAAGGGGCTAGAGCAGTCAGGGTTGCCTAAACATGGCATTCCAAAGTACTTGATTGCACTTCAGGAAAGTTAGAACTAGTAATCCAACAGTAGTAATGCAATGTCATGAGGTGACGTTAAGAATGCCTGATGCATTCTGTACCAGGGCTTTAAATTCTTCAGGATTTAAGGATGCACGTGAACTCTTTTGATATATATTTTTATTTTCTGATGAAAAAAGAGCTAATTACATAGATTTGCTTTAGAATATCTAGATATTGTGTTCCTTATCTGCTATTAAGTAGAAAGTGCTATGTTTTATTATTTATTTTGCAAAGAGTTTCTTATGTGCCCTGGAGATGGGGTTAATGCCAATAAACGTGCTATGTTATAGGCAAGCAAAGTAAGCTAGCACTCAGCTAATCTCTCTCTGTATTACCAAGTCAGCCATAGATTTCTGTTTCAAATAAAGCATATAGAATATATCTGGATCTGTACTTTCTGAAAGTTTCGGTATTCTGACTATGTAATCTTATTCCCAGTGAAATGCAAGTACTACCAGAGAGTAGTTGTGCAACATTTATGTGGGTAAAGGAAAGATCTCAGGAGTCCCATTCTCAAAATTCTTGATACACATCATCTGATTTATAGTATGATCATGAGTGAGATATTTCTGAAATAGAAGTCTGCCCAGCTAAAGAAAAAAATCAGAGCCTAAACTAAAATTTTTATTGATCCGTTATTGAACACAGTAGAAGGATGTTGAGTATGCAGGAGGGACAGAAAGAGATTTCCTGTTCAGAATATGAGCCCACAGGAGAACTGTCTTTATATGTGGAGGTAGGGGAAACTTTAAAACATACAGACAGTACAAAGTATTGAGTACAACATTGTGTGTAGCATCATATTTTGAGATCTGCTTCAATCTGGGTCTTTGCCAGTGTTTCAATGAACAATACAGCACCATGTTTTAAAGTGTAAAACAAATTTTGCTTTAAAGAGCCAGGGAAGTGTATGTGTTGCTAATGAGAGAACTATGGACCTTAAGACAGTTAGCAAAAATGTATCTTATTTCCTGCCATACCTGTCAAGTTGCTCAAAGAAATGTTGGTCAGATGAAGAGTCAGTGTTTCTTTCCACTGTGCCCAACTACTCTTTATCTGTACATCTCATGCTTGGTTATGGTAATTTAAAAAGAAAAACAGCAATTGTTGAATAAAATGGCTGAGCGATTTGGAAATTACACCGTCTCCACAAAAATCTCAGAATCTTAAAAAAAATACTCAGAAAAATCACTCTCAGAAGTCTGGTTTGTTAGTAACTGTTTGAGATGAAGAACTTTTACAACTGGGAACATTAAGCTATTGTCTCATGAATAGAACTGTTCAAGAGCCACATTTACGGCAGCAGGTGTCTTCTGTCCCTGTGGAGCACTGAGGATGTCTAGGTAGGATCCTGAGTGCAGCAGGTCTCAGTTGAAGGCTTGGCTATATATCCCATCTAATCCTAGAAATACTTCCTCATTAGCCAGTATTGCTTCTGGTTTATCCAGATGAGACATAAGCTTACTCACTTCCTTCCTTGCTAGCAGAAGTTGGAGGAAGAACAAGAAACCTTATATCCAGGCAGATGAAAAGGTTCAGATTATATAACCTCAGCAAATTCACCTCACTGCCTTGTGTAGGTAGAATATGAAAAGCAGCAATGGAAACGAACCCTATGGATTTCAAAGCTGTAGACTTGACTGAAATGATTGGTCAGAACTATGTAAAGGGAATTCTACTCACCTACATGAGGAACGGCATAAAGTTTGAAAGTCCCTCATGATGAATGACAAGAGGTGTATTAAGATGTTAGATCTTCGTACAGGATGTTTTGTATATGTATGTTGTTTTTACGAGTTACCAAGACTTTTTATGTCATTTCTTCGTAATGCAACTGTTACGCATACAAGATCAAAGGTTGTTTCTAGTCTATGAAGAGCTAATATACAGCGAGAATCATTGTGAAAAAAAGGCAAAACTAGAGAGATTGTAAAGTATTTTTGGCTGAAAGGCTGTTTTGTAAGTCATGAAAATCAAATCAGGTATGGTCAGCATCCACTGTGCTTTTAACTATTCACAGCTATGCACTTGTGTCAGAGATGGAAACATTCTTCAAATATTGGCAAGGTGCTGTTCTTCTAATTTTTATGTGAAAAATTATTGTTAAACCCCAGAAGATATAATAATAATAATACAGTAAAAGTAATTACTATTTTAATAATTGAATTTCATGTCCATATAAAATGGAAGTGTCACCTTCTCTTATCTTCTAAATAAGTACAGAACAGTACCTCATGAAACTGAAGGTTTGGTCACCAGTATTTTATGTTAACTGTTCTACTTACGCATATTGAATGTTGAATGTCTGAAACATAGTGAAGACAATTGTCAGTGATGCTCAGCAATCATAAAAAATTGGGTAAAATAAAGGAATTCTTCAGAACAAAAATACTGTTTTTAATACTTGTTCTTTTAGACGCAAGTGGCATGCTCTTTCATTTCTAAACAAGGAATCATGCATGCTTTATTTTGCCTTGGGAATCTCTGCTATGTTTAATTTAAGGAAAGTAATTTTCTTGGAATTAATATGATTGACAGATAGCCAAGAAACTGTATATGGACCCCTGTGTCTGAGGAGAAAGGTAGTATGAAACAGGGGAAGACAGAAAATAAAGTAAAATAATTTGTAACTATAAAATGTGTAATTTTGGTGTTGCTCTGTCTGTTGCTATTTAATTTGCAAAATATGGGCAGTGTTAATCGTAATCATAGAATAATCATAAGCATAGATTG
The DNA here is from genome assembly GCF_951394365.1 of Tetrao urogallus. Taxonomy (NCBI): domain Eukaryota; kingdom Metazoa; phylum Chordata; class Aves; order Galliformes; family Phasianidae; genus Tetrao; species Tetrao urogallus. Next base: position 57,393,437 of record NC_136813.1, on the reverse strand, counting down.
CAAGGGACCTTAAAGATAATCTAGTTCAAATACCCCTCACAGGGAGTATTCCAGTACATAAAATTACTGTCATTCTTGGTGAAATGTTGCATATAAGTGTCACGATACAGGAAGAAATTATTACCATCCTAGTAGAGACAGGTCCTTGTTCTATGTTTGCCCTGTTGATAGGGTTTTCATATAGTGTGTACATCTTCTAACATTTCACAGCCAAGTTCATCAGGTGGAGTTCAACAAAATATTAGGGTGATATGTTTTCCTGTCAAGTAGATACATCTCCATGAAAATTAAAGTGTTTCTCAGAGATGCCACAATTTTAATAAGTAATATTACTTGAAGTAGATTATACACTTTCCCTGAGAGTGCTAGAAACTTGGACAAGGGTGGTGTTGGTTTTTTTGCCTGATGTAGAGTGTTTTTGTAGATCAATTTGTTTTGGTCTCTTCCTTATGCAAATGCTTACGTATTTATTGAGAAAGAATCAGGAAGACTGATTTGACAAAACAACAGTCATGGCACTCAGCCGGGATGTAAGCAATCCAACCTCAAATCCATTCACTGAATTAAACAGAGAAGGGATGATCTGTTCCTTCAATATTAAGTACATCCTAATAATTGTGATATATAAAGCAGTATTTCAGCTGCTGTGTTACACAGCAGTTCCTGTTACACTTTCCTATGAAAGGTTATAGCTAAATAACAGAACAATAAAGTAAGAATGGAATCATATCAAGTAATCTGAAATTCCAAGCAATTCCATGCTTTTTTTTTTTTTTTTTAACTTTTTTGAATAACATGATAATTCTGGTCTTCAAGCATTATTCACAAGTAGTTTGTTTTGAAAATGTCTAATCCTTCTTCATAAAAGTGAACAAGTTTTTTTCAAAACACATTAAGACGAGGAATGTACATCCATCTAATCAGTAACACTTGAGAATAAGGCTTACCTTTTTGCATACCATTTAGATCACACTCAGAGGAGATAATGATACATCTATATTCTTCTTGTTGCAGAAATTTCCTTGGAGGCTAATCAACCTCATGATAACCTCTCTTGCCCAATAAAGTCATTATAGGCTAGATTTATTACGCAGCTCTCATTGTCTGACATTTATGTGTATAACCAGTCTTGTGACAATGAGTAGTGCATTGAACGCCTTAGAAATGAAGACAAACTTCATGGATATCGTTTCTGAAGAAGGCTCTTCTAGTCCCTAAGGACTGTTTTGTTTTTGTTATTTTCTTTCTAGTCTGTTTTGCAGTACTCTTGTGTTATTATTATTTTACTGTTTTGAATGTTATATGGGATTTGTTTTCAGGGCTGCTGGATCCTGATCCAATTGAATGGTACTGATGGTAATTTTATATTGACTATGGTAGACCTGTAATGAAGCACTTAGTAGTGGATCATCTTTTTTTCCATTTTCTTCTATAATGTGGTATATACAAAAATCTAAAAGAGGAAATATGGAGGAATAATGTGGAAGTAGATCACAGAAACAGAAGGCTGCAATATCATCTGCAAGCATTTACATATAGTATGTACATTTACAAATTGTGATGTAAAAGAGAAAGGAAAACTCATCTGCTTTAGAAGGCATCCATTTCCTTTCTCATGAATGGAAAGATTTTTCCTTTTCTTTTTTTCTCCTCTCCAAGACAGCTATTGGCTATAATGGGAAGTCTTTCATTTTACTTGGAGATTACTTCATCCTGAAGAAATTCACACTGCATTCATAGCAAAACTACAACCTGCTTTTGACAGGTGTTTCTCTCTTTAATGTTACACGAAGAAAAAAGTCAGACTCAGTCACCCCAGCATTGTTATATAAAGTTTTCAAATTCTTCCAAAGCAAGAAATAGGGTATCCCAAACATTCATTTTTCTCCTGTAATGGCTTAAGTTCTCCTTCAGATCTGGATGACAATCTTAGTCCTAAGTAAGTAGAGAATAATAGCTCCTTTGTCCATTTCCCATTTTCCTTATCTAAATCCTAGGTGACTATCCTATCCTAGTCCTTACTGGGCAAAAATAAAGCCCTTTTCTTGATAGAGGTGTATGATAAATAAGGTACACTGCCAACAGGTTCTTTTTTTCATATACAGAGAAGAAATGTCTGTCCTCTTCATGCCAAAATCCTCACTGTTCTTTCTCCTGGGAGATGTAACCTCTTGTGCAGGTGGAGCTCAGATCCTCTGCTTGATTCTGGCAAATGGGACTTTGACTTAATGATCCCTTGATGTGCATTCAGTAGAGTTGTTCTGGCTGTTGGGGAAATAGAAACTGAAAATAGTGACTGAGTACATTCAGACAATTTAGAAACTTCCCTTCAGTGGCTGTTCCTCATCTGAGTGAATAGATACCTACATCTTTAGAAACTGGATTTTGAAGAAACTAAGCATTTTTTCCCATTCTTTTTCAAATTTATTTTACAAGACAGTTACTAAAACAATCTCAACACTTTATTTATCTTATATGTGAGAGATTGGTGAGTAGAATTTTTATTCTGTTGTATATATAGTCTGCATGTGTGCTTCAAACCATTTTTTTTTAAATGAAGGCCGTTTTCATGGTAGAGCAGAAACTTTTGTAAGGAACAACATATATTATTCTCTTGCTTGAAATCTTATTATTTATAATATGTGGTGTTTTGTTGTTTTTTTTTTTTTTTTTTTTTTTCAGTGATCGGATATTTGAAATTGGAATACTGGATATTTTTGGATTTGAAGAATTTCAAAGGAATACTTTTGAACAGGTAAATAGCTTTGTTTTTCTGAATTCACTATAGCTGTCCATCATCCACAAAGATAAAGTTTCTTTTTTAGCCAAAGAAATGTTTTGATCAGAAAATAAATTTCAAGAAGGAAAAAACCTGTTCATAATTTTTTTTTCTCTGTGTTCATGTATGGGTTTGAATTAAAACCCAGGCTTTGTTGAGTTACAGAGTTATTCATAATTTTAAATAATCTGGTAAACATCTATCATAATGATTTGAAAGAGCGGTAGTATCATTGAAAGACAACCTGAGGAGAGTAGTTAGTGTTGTCTATTTTCATGCCTGTGAAAGCGATCCTTCTGCTAGGTCAGCGAGTAGGAGGAAAATAGTCTGGATTGAGATGAAGACCAAAAAGTCTTCAGATGCCTCAGATAAAAAAGAAAAGAATGAAAATGCTTCATTCTTTGAAGTGCTGTTACTGGCAGATGCATCTCTTTGTGACTTTTCAAAATAAGAGTTTTTAAGTTCAAAATAAGAGTTTAAAAGTTGAATTACATCCATGGAAAATAAATTAAACTTTAACTGAATGAATGCCTAAAAATCCTTTTAAGTATGAAATATTTTTTTGAAAGCTGGATCCTCCTTGCCTTTAACACTACTCTCTGATCAACAAAGCTCTTGTTGAGTGCATATTCCAGAGGACATTAGCAACTGTACACTGCATGCTGTAAGAGATGTGTAAGTTTTTGTTGTTCATTCAGTTACACAGCAGAAGTAAATCAGAGCAGTAGAAAGAAGAAAACAAAGGACCTCTTATTGTTTGAAATTAGAATTTGCCCCTTTATCTTAGTTAATCCATTGTTTTATGGCTCAACTTTCTCATGATATGGGTGTCATCATGCCATATTAGTTCAGTACGTGTAGCATATTTACATGGATGTAGTTTCCAAAAATCTGAAAGCACAAAAAGGTGAGCTTACCTTTGTCTTCAAAGTAACATTTAAGAATACAATAACATATTTCCAGTTCCCCTCTCGCAAAACTTTTTTTGCTGTTACAGTTCTGCCTAGCTTGAAAGCTTTGCTGGCCTAAAGATGATTGCCAATATCCATAGCCATATCCATTCAGTGAGAATATCTTATTTGGGGGAAAATACAAAATGAAAAATAGAAAACATCTTGATAGACTGAGGATATGTCCACTCAAAACTAATCCCATAATCTCAGCAGTTGGACTTGATAATCTCTGGAGGTCCTTTCCAACCCCTACGATTCTGTGATTCTGTGATAAAACCTAATGATTAACAAGGATAAAATATTCCAGACATTCTAGAATTTCAGAAGAGAGTAGTGCATCTTGAGACTTACTGGCTTGTTGTTTTTCTTTTCACTGACTCTTCTGCATTGTTTTCTGTCATGAAATACATGCAACTTCTGTGACTGATATCACAAAAAATACCATGAATTCTTTCAAAAATAAATCATTTTCTGCTTAGCAACTGCAGATGTTGCTTCACATGAGCCCAACAGGAAAATGAGTAAAAGTAGTTTTCATATTTCTACATGGTGAACATGGTAATTTCAAAGTCAACTGTGAATTGTTATTGTATATTTTTAGTAAACAAGTATGTATCAGGAGACACTGACTGTCCCCCCAATTGGACTGAGTGGGTTTTATTGGGTAATACTGAGTAACAGTATGGGTCATTAAATCAGAAATTAGTGAATTGCATTCCTTAAAAGACAGAATGGTGGTGAGGGAATTACAAAGTTCATTTTCATATCAACTCTGTAGTGTGGTTAACACATCAGATTCCTGAAGCGATAGGTTGCAGTATCAGCAAACGGAAGCAGATTGTATCTCCACATGGCGCAATGTAATCACGCGGACACACATACTGCAAACTGCCTGCACTCAGGAGCTGTGCAGCAGTCTAGCCTCGCTCAGTATCCTGCCTGGACTAGTTAACTCTGTTGATAAACAGGCTTGCAGCCCAGATATGGTCCTCATGCAAAGCACTGCATCATGTCTGCAAACACATCCAGTGTCAAGGCCTGTGATTGCAGAACGTTAACAGTAAATGGGACTAGCAGCTGAACAGTGTAGGAGCTGTACAAATTATTTTTTCATTACATTTAGATTAACATATTTTAAAATGGCACTACAAAAGTAATTTGGCAGAAATTATTCTTTCGTTTCAAATTAGTGTAAGACAAGGCATTCTGTTCGTACGCTTTCATGAAAATAGTCATAATATTTTTTTAAGAAGGAATAAAAACCCATGATTGCTGCAATCTGGGGATGTTCCAAGATGTGTGAATCTTTCTGGTGACTCAATTCAGGTCAGTTGGTAGACATGCTAATAGAACATTTAAAATAAGCCAACGAAGAGCTAAGAGGATGGCGAAGGGACTGGAGCACCTCTCCTGTGGGAGGTGAGAGAGCTGGGACTGCTCAGCCTGGTGAGAGCTCAGGAAGATCTCAGCAAAATATACAAATACCTAAAGGGAGAGTGCAAAGAGGTTGGAGCCAGGCTTTCCTCAGTGCTGCCCTATGCCAAGACAAAAGGCCATGTGCACAGGAGGCTCCCTCTGAAACCCAGAAAGCTCTTATGAGCTGATGAGGTCTTCTTCTTGGAGACACTGAAAACCATCTGGACATGGTTCTGGACAACCTGTTCTAGGTAACCTTTGTTGAGCAGAAAGACTGAACCAGATCATCTTCAAAGGTTCCTTCCAGCTTACACCATTCTTTCTTTGATTCTCTGGTCAGATATGTTGCAATCATTTCAGGAAACATAGCAATGTCAGTTTTCGGTGTTTTTTTAGGACCCTTATTTGAGAGCAACTGCTTCTTTTTTTCTGTTTAATTTGCACTTCTTTAGAAGTAGAAAATGTCTTCTGCTCTTCTGATAATGTTTAAAGCTAGATTAGATCTTATCCATAGTCCTTCACAGCACAACTCCAAATAATCAGATAAGGAATGCTGCTGAGTTCTTTATACCATTATGGCACTGTGTTCTCTGACTGCAAGAGATGGCAGATGAATATAAGCCGTAAGCAGGAGAGAAGATGGATGAAGTTGTCCACATCATTTTCCCCTAATTCTTTCTATGTTTATTATATCAGAAGGACCAGATGGTGAAGTAGAAAGAGTAGCACATCTTTCTCACATGTAAACTCAGAGTAATCAAGATCTGTAATTGTGGAAGATTATAAAAAAACAATAATGCAGTTAAGTAAAATAGGCTCTAATAGAGTATTTCCTCTCTGTTGTCTAAATCAAGTGATAAACTGAAAAAATATTTAGCTTTTGCTAAGTAATGTATTTAGCTCTTGAACGGTCTTTTGCATCTGTAGACCTCTTATGAATTGTGGAAAAAAACTGTAACCTCTTTTTTACAGGAAATGTGATTTATCTGAGTCAGGACTGAGACAGTCAAGTGTCTCTTGACTTTCATTCAACTCTATGCCTATTAAAGTGTCTTCAGTAGTAGAGAAGTGTGTCTCCCGTGGCAGCTCAGTGCTGTATTCATTTTACCATAGTGGTCAGCTGGCTCCTAGAGCACAGTGCGTTGCCTGCTCCACTCAAGACTTCACCACTTCAGAGTCACTACAGTGAGGCAAAAGAGCTTCTACAGTCCAGCTGTGTTCACAGGAATTTTTGCCTGCGTTTATTACTAGGTTTAGAAAGTTTTTTAAATAATTACTTAACTTTGCTGAGACTTCATTTGATTTTGTCATGTCACCTTCTCTAGCCAAATCAGTCATAATGAAATAATTTTTAAAATAAATTACTTTTCCTCATCCATAAGCCTTTTTCTAGCTATCTAAATATAAGTTCATGTTGCCTATTACAGAGATAGATAGACATGAATAGGTAAAAGTTACATAAATTAACATTCCTATAGTCATTACAGTCTCAGTGATAGCAGATGGGAGGTCAGTACGCAAGTGTCTGCATTGAGGCAATCTGAAACACAATTCAATATCTAATTTTATACAGAAAAATAAATCTTATTTGGTGTTAGCTGTTCTGAGGAATAAAAATGTGGTCCAGCTAGCCTCCATGCACAGGAAGGCTTTAATATCCCTACCAGAAAACAGCAAGAGCCAGCTGCCCTGTCCAGTGAACCTGTCATGCCCATCATAATGGTCACTGTCATGCATGGTCTGATCATGGTGGGCAGAGCCAGGATCAGTAACTGGGACCATCATGAGCAGTGAGGCAGCAAGCAGCAAGTCAGGGCTCGGGTCCCATCAGGAGCAGTTAAAGACATGTCTGGAAACTGGCACTGCCATGGGGCCTCTAGGACAGATACAGGACACAGACATGGGGAGGGGCCCAGAGGAAACTGAGCAGGACCATAAGAATTAGTGCCCTCAGGGGCCTTACAACCCTGTGCTATAATTTATTCCCCGACCCAGTTTCTGACAATCTTTCACTCCTTGTGGCTTTTGTCATGTTGTAGTCTTGTTCCCCGTCAGTCTCTTTGTACTTTTTTCATTCTACTCACATTTGTTTCATTTGGGCAGGATGCTTATCTGCCCAGTGCTACAAAAAGCCACTGGAAAATCAGTGTTAGTCTTTTTTAAAGTTGGCTACCTCAGTATGCTCACTGACTTGTACCTGACATTAAAATACTCCTTTTTTTATTATTGTTATTATGTTTTCTTTTTTCTTTTACAGTAGGAACTGTGAGGCTGAAAATAAAATCCTTTATCTATAAATTTAGACTCCCAGACAGGGAGATAGGGGAAATGCTGCCCAAGGTCTTTTCTTAACTGGCTTCTTGCTTTTTCACAGCAGCACCCCATTGATCCCATTACAGCAGTATTCATGACCAGCAGTAGGAGGGAAAAAGTGGTGTGGATGTCTAAGTCCAGATTCCTTCAAATAAAGAACTGTTATTATCTTATTAGTTCCTTGTTTGTTTAATATTCTTGTGTGTTCATAATCAGGTGGATGTATATTCCTGTTTGTACTGAAATTTTATCCTTTACGGAAGAGCTTTACAGACTCTTTCTTGTGGAAGGACTTTCAGGTAGCAAATATACATAACAAAATTTTAATATATGAGGGTTGCTCTGAATGTTCTCTATTTTATTATGTTGGCCCACAATGTCAGAGACAGACGTTGGTGGTATGGCAGTAGAGGCAGAGCCTTCCTACCAATATTCCGTTACACGTTGTTGCTGTGTGAAAGATGGCAGCAGAGGGGCGATCTGACAGTGGTGTCTGACATGGAAGTGAAGGTGAAGCAAAGGTGTGCTGCTGAATTCCTCCATGTGGGAAGAATGGCATCCACTGTCATTCACTGATGCTTGCTGAACGTTTCTGGAGACCAAACAATGGATGTGAGTACAGGGAGGTGGTGGGCAGTGTGCTTCAGCAGTGGTGACAGCAATGGTGGGTCATCTCCACTGGCGCAGTTTTTTGTGACTGTGGCATACAGGCTCTTGTTTGTTGCTGGTGAAAATGCATAGCTAATGGTAGTGAAAATGTTGAAAAAGAGTGATTTTTCGCTGATAATCTGCTTTATCAAACAATGTTATTGTGCTCTTTATATCTGTTGCAGTTTCTCTGGAAATTAATAGTAGGCATTACTTTCAGACTGAACTTTGTAGCACTGTCATAGAATCATAGAATGGCTTGGGTTGGAAGGGACGTCGAGGATCATCAAGTTCCAAACCCCTGCCACATGCAGGGCCACCAACCTCCGTATCTAATACTAGACCAGGCTGCCCAAGATAACATAAATTCTCTGTGAAATCAAGTTCTTCTGATAGAGTCAGAAGCACTATGAGTTTGTGCTGATTCTGCATGGAACACAAGAATTCTGTATTAGGTTCTAAAAAACAAAGGAAGAAAAGTGATAATTTCTAGTGTTATACATTCATTAAAATTATTCTAATTGGTACTCTGCATAAAAGCCGTGGAAATCCAGAAACTGTTGCACAAAGTAGTAAAAGACAAAAGAGATGCGTGTATATATATGTATCTATGTATGTCTTTTTTTCTCTTAAAGTAGCAGATATAAGAGGGAATAGTAACCAATATACTTCTGAGAAATGAGTGACTGCCTACCTTTAGGCAATCTAAAAATATTTTCTGTATCTGTTCTTAGTAAACAGAAGTTGAGAAGTTGATTCAGCCTTCCATTATCTCAGAATCATGTTTTTGTGAAAAGCTGGAGCACGTCTTTACAAGTTAAACTTGCTGTCATAGTTCCATTGTCTTGGCCAAAAAAATACAGTCTGGTAGATGGGTTGATATGACAGGGGTAAGCTTTACTCAGTGCTCTTAATATACATCCCTTGAGTGAGCTAATCCTTCTGCACAAGGAAGGATGTAAGCAAGCTTTGTAGGAGATGTTCACATCCATTGGTCCCCCACTGGTTTCTCCCTTTTTTTTTTTTTTTTTGCTATGCTTTTTCAGATGTTATTTTCTATACAGTGAGAAGCAAGGAAACAAAAACAAAAGCAAACAAACAAAAAAACCTCCAAAACATTAATGATAGTTGCTTTTCAGACTTTGGAGCACAGTATAATTTTCTACCTTAATTTTAGTTTTGAGTATGCTGCCAAATGCAGTAAAGGAAGAGAGGTTAAGTTAATGTAGTGAAAGTCTACCAGTTTTACCAGATGGCACTCCATTTTTTTTTTTCCAAATACTGCAATTTGCATGCTACTTCAAGTTCAGTTTAAAGACTAGAACTTGACCTTTTTGTTTTCTTTTGTTTTCTTGCAATATCTTAGAGGTACCTTTTAATGAAGACTCTGACACATATATTGTGTGGTTTTTTTTCCCACCTACACATGACAGTGAGTTAGGATTAGAAAGGAAAGTGGAACAGAAGGTTTCTAGTGAAGAAACATACAATGGAGACAATTAAAGGCATGCAAAGCGTAGTTTAAGCATATTTAATGACAAGAAGCATCATTGGTAATGCTGAGTAACTCCATAAAGTTAAGTAAGTGTACAGTGCTTAGAGGTACTCCCACAACATTTATTTTGGGTAAAAAATCATTACTGCTACATTTCCATCTAGTTTGCATGGGTGACATTAAGTACATGTGCTTTTCTCAATTTTTCTTTGGACAGGAAACATGTCATTATTTTATAAACCTCATGTGACAGACCAAAAGAAGATGAGTTAGCAAAGGTAGCTGTGTTCATTTTCATCAAATTTCTACATTTCATCTGCTTTAACTGTTACAGCAACTTGTTTCAAGCATTTAATTTAAAACCTGCAGTTTATCACCTTTTTTCCTGTGGGATGTATAAAACATTGAAATGGGGAATTATATGATGAGAGTGTTTTGCTTTTCAGCAGCTGTTGGCTGCTCTCCTGGTACTCATTCTGCAGAGCTGCTGCTCACAACCACTGCTAGATAGAACAGTGAGTTTGCAAGTTTATGGGAATTTTGTCAGCTTCTCTTATGGTAAAATTGATTAATGGAATAATTAAATTGCTCTCTAACGATCTCATTTGTAAATATACATGGCAAGTGTCATGTGAAAGCTTTACATGTCCTGTGAAGTATAAGCTTGTAATGTTATACATGTTTTCTAAAATAATGCTAAGAGTCTTCTGGAGAGATTTTGGAACTAGAACTTGAATTTGGGAAGCAAGTGGCAAAGCATGTGTTTGCCTGACACAAAATTTAAAAAGCTTTCTCCTTCCATAAAATAATTGAATAATATAAATCAATTTTATACTTTCAGAGTTAACAAAATAAGACAAAAATCCTGCTTTTAAAAAACAGTGTTATTATTTGAAGCTGTCTTTTGTCTTCACTTTCATGCATTGGTAAAGACAATTAGTAACAGACATTTGGTTACAAAATATGTTTCTTGTTCTATTTCTTCTTATAGTTACTGACAGTGGCCTACTTCATTGTAGAACAAATGCAAGGTGGCTATTCTAGCATGAGGAGCTGATGGAAAACTCAGGCAGCTATAATTCTTTTCTCATTGTCTTTCCCTTACCTGTTTTTTTTTAAGCCTGTATATTTATGCTTGATCTAAATGTTTCATATTTTTAACATGTCTTGCTGGTGGAATTAGTTTTTTACAATTTGTTCATGGAAGATCTAGCTTATGGCCAAAACAAATATGTGACTGGTTTAATGTTAAAAGAGACTTTGTGCAGACGTTCCTTCCATCATTCCTCATACAAAGTGTCTTCCAACCCTCTGAGAGTTTCTGTTTTCTTAATTTCGTAGTGATAGTTAATGCACCATTGGAGGAGATTTTAGAATTTCCCACTAGAATTTCCATTTTAATATAAATAAAATAGTTTAAGATTTATTCAACAATGTTATTAAACTTTGAAGACTATGAACTTTGAATAAAGTGCAGAAGGTTCCAGAATAAGCTGATTCAAGCCTCACCTATTGGTAAATGGAAACAAGGTTTGTTTTGAACTATTTATTTTAGAAAAGTGTCACTAAAGTCTTAAAAGGCAATCAAAGTAAATATTTGAGAGTTTTTTATATTATTTATCTTCACAGACTTTGAACTTTTCTATTGAAGACTGTCTTCCTGCCAACTTTCCCTTAGAATATCAATAAAATGGAGGGAGTCATCTAGTAAAATTTTGCTAGGTGTTTTATATGGTCTGTTTGAACAAAACCCAGTGAGTTCTGGTGCTCTTCTGTGTGGAAGCAGGGTTTGAACATATTTGCTAATACTAAAATAATTACATAATCGGGATCTTAAGCAAATGTGTAATTTATTTATTTATTTTTTTTTTTTCAAAAAGCACATTGCATCTGCATAGTCTCCTTGAATATATACAGCAGAGGAACATTGAGCATAACAGTTTATACTTAAAGTTGCTCTACTTCAATCAATGGAATTAGAATAAATTTGCACTGTTTGTTAGGGGTGGTATTTGATGATTCTTATGAGGAATTCTCAGTGATCTATGCAGACAGAAAACTGTTTATTCCCAGTATAATACTAATAGCTGTTAAAATGTAAATTTCCTAGGGTCTTCCTAATCAGTGGTCTACAGAGAGATAATATGTTGTGAAATGATGTTTCATCAAATTTAATATTAGATGTACAGCAAACCCTACACCAATTAATTATCCAGTAGACTTCTAATCTTTATGTTTTCTTTGTTTTGCAATAGCTGTGCATCAATATGACCAATGAGAAGATACATCAGTATATCAATGAAGTGCTTTTCCTACAAGAGCAAACAGAATGTGTACAAGAAGGAGTTACCATAGAAACTGTGTACTCTCCAGGAAACCATACTGCAGCCTTGGATTTTTTCTTTCTGGTAGTCTTCAGATTCACTTCATATCATTTGTATTTATATACATACTCCACAACACAGATTAATACAACGCTTTGCTGTATTTTCTGGTTTATTGAGAAAGTCTGTGGTCATTATATCTGCTCTTAAAACTTGAGGGCTAACAGCTTTCTAACAATCTAGGGTTGAAGAAGACGTAACAGAAAGTCATTGCCCACATGGATTCACTTGTAGTATCTGCGTATCATGCTGTATTCTGGATGCAGCTGTAGTACTGACCAGTCTCTGCTGTGACTTCAGCAGTTTTCTTTGTGCCTGGAGCTACTTTCTGGCGTAAAATTTCTAACAAGAACATAGCCCTATAGTTTCCATAGTTTCCTAAAAGATCAGCAATGATTATCATTTTTGACAAATGAAATATTATTCCCTGAGTTTATTGCAGAGTTATCTTTTGGAGACTTAACAGAATATTTATATTGTTGGGTTTTTTTTTCCTTTCCTTTCCATAAGATGATGTGTTACATGTTTATCCTGCTAAATTACAAGCTGTTTTATTTCACAAGCAACGAATTCTGCTGCATAAAAACAGAAAAGTCTATTTTTCATTTCAGAAACCGTCAGGCTTTTTGTCAATGCTAGATGAAGAAAGCCAATCTAATTGGTCAGTGGAACAGAGTCTTTCTAAACGGATTCAGTCTTACCTAGATACATCAGACACAACTACAGTGTATTCCTCCACAAAAGATGGAAATGGCAACCTTGCACCAAAGGAACAGGGCTCTACCTTCACTGTTATGCATTATGCTGGCCGGGTAAGTTCTTTGAGTGATTGGTTACCCACAGTTTGTGAAAAAGAGTAAATTCTGCAAGGGCTATCCAACATCTGGTTGTAAATAACAATTCACTTTTTAATGATAAATTTTCAGGTTACAGCTTAGTATCAGTGCAATACGTGTATAGAATCAGTAAACACCCCTATGGTGTTTTCTAGTGGTGTTATAGAATAGGTATATGTTGAGCAGGCCTGTTTTTAGCAGGATTGTGTCTACATAACTCCAACTCCTACATTATGTCTTCACTGCTTCATTAGGAAGAGGGGAAATTGCAATATCTTGCATAAATGTTTAATCCCCTTTTAGTTGGTTTTTACTTCGCTTTCCAAAGTTATTTCAGAGCAGTAAAGGTTCTTTGCAGATCCTGTGCTGTATTTATAGGTACCATGGATACCAGTATGAATCTGGTTCAAGAAAAAAATGCATATTTTGTTGCTAATCTAACTAAAATATCTTTTTTTCTCTCTCTTTTTCCCGTTGAAATCTCAGAACATTGCTGTGTCTCTGAATCTGTCTGTGAAACAAGATGAATGTTTGTCACTGTTGATGGCAAAAGCACAATCAGTTTTGTTAGATAGGCCTCTTACCCTTTTCTTTCCAATACTTTCCCATTTTCACATTCCCTCCACAATGACCTGCGGCCATAATCAAGTGAAATAGTTATACATTTGATTTTTTTTTTATAATCTGACAGATCGGTCCTTCTATAATTAATATGATGTGCTGCCACTTCTCTCTGTTCTAGGCATAGTATTTGAAATAAGCTAACAAAATAGTAGAGGCATAATAAATTGGAGTTCTCCGTTATCTCTTTTAAAAAATTTCCAATTAAATCAGGTGAGAATATAAATTGAAAGTTGCAGGAATCAGTCCTTACATTTGAACAAACATCTGAAACAAGCACTGTGTTCTTTCATACTCTCCAAGTCTTAAGCAGTGATTCCATGAGCTGTCTCTTCAGTGATGGAATCCTGTACAAGCTTTGTGCCTGTCAAATTGAGAATCTGTGTTCAGCTGATATGCGTAGGATCTACAATATTGTGATCACATGCACTGTGTTGTTCATAAATATGAATGTACTTGCTATTGGTTGATGACTTTGCATATTAGGTCACTTTAAAAACCCAAGAACTCAGGAAAGCCTGCAGAATCTGGCTTTTTCATGACGGAGTGGTGCTATGTGACCTCTTAAGTAATCGCTTCAGAAGCCACATGGACACTGCAGGTACTTCAGCTCAACCAAACAACTGACACCTAGGTGCTCCTCTCTTTACCTAAGCAAGAGACAGAAGAATTGAGTTCAGTGAGCAAGAAACAGGGCAATTATAATAAAGTCTTTTGATTGGAATGCATATTACAATGCTAAAACCAAGTGTAACAGCTTTTCTGCTCCTTTCTCTGAAAGGTAATTAGAGCAACCTTATCTTCATGTGATTTTCCATGTAGCAAATGCTGGGAGTTTTTCCAGTATGCTGCTAAAATATCAGTTTGGATTCAGAAGTGAGCTCTTGCGAGGATGAGAACAAAAGAAAAATAGCTCTCATCTGTGTTGCTAAAGGTATTCCACTTGATAACACTTTCTGCTGTGACAAATAGTTAGGTGGAACAGATTTATGCTACTGACTATTGGCAGTGGGTACTCTTTGGGAGATAAGTTCAAGACTTGCCTCCAAAATAAGACTTGCTGGCTCTGTCATATCTCTAGGAAACATTATGTCCCCTGAGCTGTCCAGAGAGATGAGAAATAGGGCTGTACATGCTTGGCTTCTTTGACCAGATTTGTCTTTTGCAGCAATATATTGAAATATATATAGAAAGGTCTATTTTGTGGCTCTCACTTGGCATCAGCAGTGTTCTGACGCAGGCAAATTTGTTCCTGGCCAATGATAGAACTATGGTCATTATGGAAAGGATAAAGAGTATTTGGGCAGTACTTAAATTCTTAACCTAAATACTCCGAATATCTCCCTGGTGGCTCTACTTTCATTATGAGGCCTTCTACTTAGGCCCAAATTATTTGCCAAAGGTAAATGATTTGAATACCTCTGCTACTGAGACAGAGTTAGATAACAGTGCAATGAATGTGTTGTGAAATTTATTAGCGCTTAAGGTGATAGAGTGAAGAGCTAACAAAGGGCACTAGATGTCTAAATTTCTTTGTAATTCTGTTCTGTTGTTCTTAGGTAAATATATTTTCTTATAGTTGTGTATATGTATATGTGTATAGTTGTGATTATCCAAATTCGTCAAGGCAGTTCTGAAAAGCTTCCATACACCAGAGAACTGATAAGAAAGCAGCAGCAAGGCATCCGTATTAATATCACAATCACAGCAATAAGCACATTTCTTGAAAATGAAAGCAGTTTTCTTACTTTGGAAAGAAGGACTGGGTGGGAACATTTATTAATGTTAAAGTTTCAGGTGTCAGGTTCTGAAACTTAAACTGTGAGTAGTCCAGAGTACACTTTTCATTAATGTGTGTTTTATCCTTGCATGGGTGTTTACATTTTTTTCTTTTGTTACATAGACTCTTGGTTTGACCTTTTCTAATAATAGTAATAACATTTGATCTAAAATTATGAATAAATAGATGGCTTTTCAAGTAATATAAATTCACACATTCTTTTGAAGTCAGTGGAGATCCTTCGGTTTACATTGGCCTAGGAGCTATGCCAGACTGTCAGGTTGTACTTTGCAACCACATGGCATTAAAATGTTCATGTCACTGCCAAAAGAGAAGAGTTCCCGTGCAAGTGCTTAACAGCCCCTACTTTAACAGTGACTGGGCAAGATCTTTAAAGACACTTGTACTTTTCCTATGTCATGGAACTCTTATTGAGCTATCACTGGTTGCAATTTCCCTGGATTTATGATAGGAGTTTACATAAAATCTTATGATAGCACTGTTCAACTAAATGATTACTTACATGTATTTTTTTTTTAATCAATGGCTACATCTTGCTCAGTTGAATTTTAAGAAATCAAGTATTTAAAACTACTGATGCTGTTCTTGAGATTGCGCTATTACTATGTGTTGTACGTATTTTATATAAGTTATCTGTGATTTATGTTTAACAAAATTTGTTAAAAGATCAGACTTTAAATACATCAAGTTTTATTGGCATTCAAAAATAAGAATTTCATATATGAAGTGACAGTATAATTTGACATGTTTTGGTAGTCATTTTTTGTAGTCTGATAGCAATTAAATGAGTTTAAACAAGTTTGGTATGAAACAGTTTTCCTCTGTATTGTTACCTTCAGAAATCCCCAAATTCACAACCAGGGAGGGTTTTATTTTCACTTATAGCAATTTTTCTCTGATTGTAACACCATTAACTTGGTAAAGCTTTTCAGTATTTACATGAATATAGCTGAAAGATGAACCAGACACAGAGGGTAGAAGAAGATTTACCAGTAAAATGTGGCAGGTAGTCAAAATTCTTCATTTCTAGTCTCAATCATTTGTATTCAAGCAGTGGCTCTGTGTTACTGTTTGTGGAAGTAACACTGAATGTAGGCTTTATGTCTAACAGAAGGTGAGGGCAGACAGCCTGATTTCCCCTAGGTAACAAAACTTTTAACTGCTTTGTAGTTCACAGTCAATGTGAAACTGTGACATCTACAGCAAAAAAAAGTTAATGTTCCAAGTTGGATCTGGTGTAGGCTCCTTTTCAACAGGTTATGTATGTAGCTATATCTCCAAAAAGAACTGGGTTCTGATATATTAACACAGGTAGCTACCATTACAGTAGCTATTTAAGCAGCTCACATGTGCAGTTTTATTGGAAAAAGCAGCTATTAAAAGTGCTGCCTTACTGAAGTGACCTGCCATTTGATATTTAATTGAGATGGCAGTCTTTCGTGAACAATACCAGTATCTCTAGCCTTATATTACGAGGAAGTTATAACTGACACAAATGTGTCTGTGCAATCTTGAAGACAACTGACATGTTGATATCTCAATATTTTATCTTAGGGTAGTCATAGGAAAGTTCTCTTTGTTTTCCATTATCACGTATTTTTGATTGATTACTGTTAGACATTGTGAAGTGTCACCTGTTCCCTTATGCTTTATGCTCAGTAGCCTTCCCAAGGACTGCACATACCATACTATTGTTTCAAGCCTAATTAGCCTTATTCTTAGCCTTATTTCAGCCTTATTTCAGACCAGGCAGTACTAAGAGAAGTAGAGATAATGGTCAGGAAAGACCCAGAATCAAATTGAATCCAGGAAGGAGTATGGGGAAGAAGCTCTGAGTAATATGTAAGGGATAACAACACGAAATTTGGAATCCATGCTTGATTTTCTAGACAAACAATGCTTAAAGAAAATCTCTATGTATGATACCATTCAGAGAGACCTTAGTTGTTTTTTTCATATACTCTTGACTGCTTCGGAATGGAAAAAGTGGGATAGAAAAGGAAAACAACATGCACAAGTAAGCTTCTGCACACAGAAGAGATCAGTGCGTAAGTGAGATTTTTCAGTGAAAGTCAGGAGAGAATACTGTATTACAGAAATGTGACAGAACCATCCTGTGGAAGGAAGCAAATAAATCTTTCTTCGTTCTTCTCTTGAATTTTATTCTTATGCCTGCACAACACTGTATCTGCCTTTATCTGCAGGAGCACTATGATACAGTAGTTAACTCCACGATGACATGCTTAGCAAAGGCTACTGAGAATAATAGTACTTGATAATATCAAGTATTTTACTTTATCTCCTAGTTTTAATTTTGCAGCTGAACAGAATCCTACAATGCCTTGATGTATTTCAAGTCTCTTCTAAGAGCCCTTTAATGTCTTGGTATCCAAGTGCTCTAAGACAAATGCTTATCTGTTCAGTTCAGGCAGAAGGTAGAAAAGAATGATTTAGGTTTTGTAAGACTAAAAATTCTCGTGGAAGCCTTTATCTGAAAGTTGTTTTACATATTGCCCTGAACACCAGCAGTCTGATCTCTTCTGGAAAAAAAATCTGCTTGTAGAGGTTATTGCTTTGTTTCTGCTGCCTGGTGTAAACGTAGGTGTTCCCTGCTGCTTCTCACTGGGCCTGCCTGGAGGAAATAGGTATTTTGGGGATGCGGTTGATCAATACATTTAATCATTGTCTGAAACTACTAAAAATGTATAATACTGAATTTCTAGGTGCTTTTCTTGATAACATTAATATTTGCACTCACGTAATATAGAGCTTCATATAGAGCTTTCATACGCCTCTGAAATCTCAGCCTTACTGATAGTCACGATTTTTAAAGAATAACATTCCATCACTGAAATTTTCTTGGCAACTCAAAATTGTTGTTGTTATTATTATTAAGGGAAGAATCAATATGCTAATAAGTAAACCAGAAATGTATTATCTTAGCACAAGGCCAAGAGACACAGCTTTACCTGTAGTGACATTTAACATATCACTGTCTGAGGTAATGAGCAATTTCGTTGTTCTTGTAATCTGAATAATGTGTCATGATTTAAGCTTTATGCAGTTAAATTTATACTTGCATCAACAAATCTGGTAAGCCCCATGTCACTATTTCCTTGCTGCTGTTTTGACTTTTAGTACCATAATAAATTGTTCAGACCAAAAGACCAACTTCTTTGCTCTATAAAGCAGTACACATAATGTCCTTTAAGTGCAGATCAATGTCTGTGCCATTTCTCAGCAATGCACATTTCAAAAATACCTCTCAGCTGTCAGCTCACCTTCACCAATGCAGTTGTCTCTGAAATGCCTTATATATCCCAGGCAGACTCTGAAACTGAACCTCTAAATCAAAAAACAAAAGGAGATGGATTAATCAATAAGGATGCTTTTATTTTCTCTATTTTTTTTTCCCCAGGCTGAATCCCCAGACATAACAATCAAATCAGTCTCGTCTAAGCTATACCAAAGCCTATAAAGGTTATTTGACAAAGATTCGCTTTTTCACACAGACAAGATATTTGTACATTTTCCCCTCTCTTTCTCTGTTTCTTCTTGCTCCCTCTCTCCCTCCATCTCTCCCTCTCCCTCCCTTCTCCTCACTCCTTTTCTCCCTCCCTCCCTTCATTTTCTCTCCTTCTCTTTCTCTTTCCTTAAGTAGACTTGATTTTGGACGCTCATTTAGAGGCTCAGATTAATAAAAAAATTAATAAAAAAAAAATCTCTCCCCTTTGCTTTCTAAATACCATCTAGTTTTAATATTATACTATTTATATCTGAATGTTAGAATAAGACTTTATAGAATGTTTAAAAAATATCTACTAATTGCTTTTCAAGACTTGTTTTGGGAGGGTGAGAAGCCCAGTGATCCTAAGAAAAATGATAGATTCAAGTTCTTAAATACTATCGCTAGTAATACTAAAAGTATTACTCAGTATTTTACCCTGAATGTACAGAACTAAATGATTTTTTGACCTCCCCACTACCAGTATGCTTAGTTTAAGCTCTCTTCCTTTCTAATCTTCAGTAGGGAAACAAATCCAATCCCTTTCTTTTTTTAATGTTTTACTGAAACAAAACAACATAGAGCTGTGCGCTCTTTATAATAAAAGCAACAGGTTCAGATATTATCTGAAGACCTTGTTACCTTTGGTTACCTTCCGTCTACTCTGAAATGTTCATCATATAGAGCAAGACAGAACAGTTACAATAAATAGAAGTGGGAATAAGGAGTGTATTTTATAATACCAGAACTATGAGCTAAGCTAGTGCACAATTCCTACCTGAATCATATAGCATTTGTTTGGGATTTTTCTTCCTCAAAATAGCTATACACTGGGCTTGAGTGCTAATTAGTGCAGAGTTTTGGCCACGTTTACTTCAGAAAACCAATGGGAAATAAGTGGAGGAAATACACGTGCTTTAGGCAGAGTTCCTCTGTATATTGGTGTGTCTGAGGGGGCCAGGATAACACTAACAAAATAGGCACTGTGGAGAGGCCTTCTTTTTCTCTTTTGTGGAATTAACAAATACTGAACTTTGGAGTGCCGTTTCATTGAGTCACTTTTCATGTCCTTAGGCAGTGAATTAATTTACCAATTTACTATGGGAAAGTTACAGAGAGTTAGCAATGTCTTTGTGGGAGGGAATCCTGTTAACATTTATGCTTTTTATGTGTTATGAGAGATGTCTTGTGAATGTAGTTCCAGAAGTTGGTGATGTGTTATACTACTCCCGGTACTGAACTTTCTCCATTTCAGTGTACACATTTAATCATAATGTATTATCTCCCACTGATATACTTACCTACTCTTCCCATCAATAGTAATTCTCTTCTTTTAATTCAGTTAAAGCCTAAGATGCTTAATTAGGAACCGGCGTTATGAATGTAATTTGTTAATTATCTTTTATGGACCAATATTGCAGAACATTTAGTTTAAGTACACTGAAAACATTTAATAATGTACTTAAATTATTCTAATAGTTTACTATGTTGTATGTTCTTATGAGATACGGTTAAAAATTATATATTATTGGAACCGTCATGGAAATTAATATAATCTATTGTTATACTTTTTCCATGGCAGATGCCATACTAATTACATCATCTGACAATTGCTAAGTATAACAGATTATACACATAATAAGTCATATAATCTTTTTCATGAGTGAGATAGCATTACATAATTGTCAAATGACCCAATGGAAAAGAAAATTAATGAACTGATTAGTGTTACTTATCTTTATTATAAATTTACAGCTTTATTAAATATACAGGGATAAAAATTCCCCAAATACCTAAGGGACATAGATTCAGTAAAATTTAAAACAGATTTTAGTTAAAAACATGGTCCCAAGGTAAAGAAAAGCAAACTATTTTAAGAAATTCTCATCAAGTATCTACCTACTCCTGGTGATACTACTGTCAGTAGGTCATTTTTCTGTTTAACTTTAAAATTCTCTTTGGATTCTACTATCGTGCAAGCCAGAGTTTGTTTCTAAACTCTGTGAATTAACCAGCTTCTTTCTGCTATCCACATAAAAAGATACCAAACACCCACCTATTTTTCAGAAGTAAGCTTTCTGTAAAATTTCCCTTTCATTCAGAAAGTTATGAAATAGTACTTATTCTTCATGTAGTAGTGTAATGATGAGAGCTTTCATCCGAGAAACAGGAAGCACTGTTTTAGGTACTGTCACAGCCTGAACCTGAGGGGACACAAGTAAGTACACCAAGCTCCAGGATAGGGGTGATGTTAGAGTTTGAATGATGAGAAGGAAAACCTTCCCTAAGTTAAAGCTATGCGTGCATACAGCACAGAATTCTAAATTAACAGAATATGATCCAGAAAAATTTTAGAAATGTAACTAATATGCCAGGTCTCAACCTAAAGAGGAGAAACAGCTTCTGTCAGTGAAGAACAGCCTGTCCTTTCAAGCTAACAAAATTGCCTTGTGAGGCAAGAAACTATGTTCCACCTCAGTCAGCAGAAGGTACTGAAATTCACTATGTAGGTTTAGCAGAACTGGCAAAGTGTGCATTTCCCTGTCACATGGGCTGATTTTTGTTGTCAGTAAGGTAGCAGGCCTTGAAGAAGCTCTAAGCTTTGTAGTTAGGTTGCCTTGAATCTGCCCTATGAATTGGGTGTTTCTGTCATGTTTTCTGAAGAGTAGCATCTATAATATTAGTAAACACAATTGTTGACCATATTAAATAAACAAACAAACAAACAAATAAATAAATAAAAACACCAGGAATAAATGACAAGAAGTCGGTTTTCTTGAAAGAGTGGTTGTAAGAAGGAGTTAAGGGCAGCCCAGTTCTGGGTGGCAGTAGACATCTTTCTACAATGCCAAATTAAATGACTACAATTCCAGGTGGAATTGCATACTTATTTCCTGTCAACTAGTTCCAGAGCATCTCCTGTTCAAGGAATGGTTTGATTTAGACACTTAACTCTCTCTGAGTGCTGAACTTGAAGTCTAGCAAGTCCAATCCTTGCTTTTCTTCTACAGACCAGTCAGATAAAAGCTGGGCATCATCATGGTTTGTTGGTGGAATTTAGGTGTGTTGAAGGATTGTAGCCATTAGACTCTGTGTGTCTGCTTCATTTAGCTAAGTGTCCTCAGCTGCAGCTGGAGACTTGCATATCGGGGCTGGCCATCTAATGTACACTCACAGTGGTTGGGAATAAGCTCTTGCTAGAATGGAATGCATCCCCTTGAAAAATAGGGCAGATGAGTCATGATATATAACACCTTTTTCCTGCATATATACAGAAGTCATGTGTGTCTGAGTTGTACTCACCCATACTTACATAAGGTGAGATAAATCCCATCGTTTGTAGTAGGTCTAGTTTTCAAAAAAGAACTTTGGTAGCACAGTTGATTTTTAAAATTATGCCCAAAGTTGATTTAGTATTCATTGCCCTACCAGCCAAGATATAAAACATAATCACAGATTATTGATATGAAAATTCTGTTTCACTCTATTATTTTAATCCTTCTGTGTTGTAAAATGTTGTTACTTTAAACAAAATAAGTTTATATTTGGAAAGATAAGAGCAAAGAAATCAGATAATAGTGATGTAAAAGTTTTAACTGGCATTTCAGACTGTGTCTGCATTTCAGTCTCAGTGCTATTCTGTATAGTAGGAGCTGTGGTAGGCTCAATATTAAAACAGGCACTTGGACATACATAACTGTTTTGGATGTACCTTCAGGAAGTCTGTCTAGAGCATTGGGTTTTGTTCACTTCGGAGCACCAAACACATACGTTATTTTATCTGCATTCAGATGACAGATGGAGACACACTTCAACAGTCTGCTCTAGAAATTATGACATCAGTCAGCTGATGTCTTCCAAAGTCCTTATGTACATAGCTGTTAGAAGGGTAAATGTAATTTTTACATAACCTATAGACTGAAGTTGCATCCAGAAGCAGTATAAATGACTAGAGCATGTTGTGATTGTAAACTGGGAGTCAGATTGCTCCAGGAGTGTCTGCTAGGATTAGTGTGAACATGATGGGCTAGGACTGATGCCCTCATCCAATGGGGAAAGTAATGTTTATGTTACTGTTTTCTGTACACTTCTGATTCAGCCTTGCATTGTGAAAGTGTGTTGGAATCAGTCTGGTGAAATTTCTCACAGAGACACTATGTTCAGCAACCAGTTCTTCTGGTTAGTATTGTTATTAAGAAAGGACTGAAAGACATTACCTGGTGCCAGACTTTAACTGTTGAGTGGAAAAAAACCCACAGCTTCATTTCTACTGCTGTAATATTTCTAATAGGTGCGGTAATCATTACTAATGATGTCACAATGTTTTATTATAGGTTACTTACGAAATTGCTGGTGCAGTAGAAAAAAATAAAGATTCCCTTTCACAGAATCTCATATTTGTAATGAAAAGTAAGTAAATTGTTTTGTGGTTGCTGTTGTTGTTAGAAATGAAGATGTTTAATCTGGACTTTGATTTTCATTTTTTTTTGATAGTGCATACATATTTTTATTTCCAATAAAAAAAAAAGTCATCCTTATCTTCACTGCTTGAGTATCGTTTTTAGAAGCAGCATCATCTGGGCATTCTTGTTTTCCGGTGAATAGATACAAATGTTCATTGAAATACATAATTAAATACCTTTCCATGTGCATACTGTATAATTATGCCTAATAATGCATCTCCATTTATTAATTAATGATTCATAATTGGATAATTAAAAACCTAATTCATTTACTTTTTCAGCGAAGAAAAACAACATTTTCCTTAGGGAAATGTCAATACACCCTGAGATGCTATTTGTCTTTGTTCCAACTAGTGCAGTCTTCCCTTAATATCTTACATATTTGTATTTCTTTCAATAGAAATTGAGATCTTTTGGAAGAAAGATTTGTCTTTCAAATCAGCCGTGCTGTTAGAGTATATTGTTTTTTAGCAATTTTACTGTGAAACTAAGCTCTCTGGTAAAATAATTGATGTTTTTCAAAGGCAAATAGTATACATGAAGGATTAGAAAAGAAAGGAAATAATTAATCTTGAATATAATCCTATTGATTATAGTTCCTGTTCTCACTGTTGGAATTTATATGATTATCTACCAAATAGCACAAGAAGTTTTATCATCAATTTCTAGCGTATTCTACAAGAGAGCATTCTTCCATTCTCTCAAACCATTTCTTTTTGCATCATCTTTGCTATTTTGTTTAATAATCTATGCAGCTGTTAAAAGGGAGGAATTGAGAATTGGATTGCATATAAAATATTTGATTTGCAGCGAGTGAGTATATATAATTAACAAGTCAAATAATAATAAATATAATTAATGGATAAATTCTGAAAGCAGAGTATTTAAAAGGATCTAAGTGACTTAAGGGCTACATTCCTTCTTTTTTAAGTGACTTAGGCTTTTGGAACTTGAAACTATTGATTGTCAATGACGTTTTTCCTTTTGTGTCAATCGCATAAGTTATATAGATGTATAACTTAAATGCTTTCTTCTTTTGTTTTTCATTGAATTTAGTTTCCTTACTCAGCTAAAAACCTTTAAATACACTAACAACATCGAAGTCATTTTCATATATATGTTCGAAGGTGGGACTTATATGTCCTGTAGCTGAACCAAGAGATACTATTAACGCAGGTTTTATCTGTTTTGATTTGAAGGGCAAAATTTTAATGTCTTTCCTAATGCTACGTATTACATTTGTTCATATTTAAGAAATGGACTATGTCCACCAATAGTGCTGAAATTTATTCAAGTATCTGCTTTAGTATCTTTCTCATAACTTTATTACTGGTGTTAAGTCAGCAATAATAATCCCCACAGAAAAGAAGAAGTAAATCTATTATATGTAAACATCTAGTAAATATATCTTTACTCAGCTATTAAATAGTAAACTGAAGATTTCTACATGTTATGCTAAACTTAATGGCATTTTTAATGACCTTTATTCCACTTATTGATTATCTGGAATTATTATGAAACATTCGATCTGTCCTAAGATTCACAGTTTCAGTTTAAAAACATATCTTGAAAGTAATTTGTTCTGTGCTAATTATCATACTGCATCAAAAATATGTATGGCATTATTATTTTTTTAATATTTTGATGCAAAGAAACATGAACTTAGCTTGCTATAGTTCTGTCCTTCATCAGGCCTTTTTTTTTTTTTAATCTATTTCAATGTTATCTTTTACATAATTGTTTTTCTTTAGTGCAATGGTTGTCCAGAATTGACTGCTGCCAAGTGCCTTGATCATTTTTAAATGCTACTTGTTAGATAAATAGCGCATCATGTATCTCTTACATTGCTTTAATAGATAGATATATTAGTAGTCAGTAATGGAACAAAAGTCAAATGTGATTATAACATAAGTAATTAAGTTTGGACAGATCATAGCCTAGGAGGTTTTGTTTTCTGTCCTGTTTTGTTCAGAATAGAACCTAAATAGGTTTAAAAAGAATGTTACTGATGACTAACATTCCCAGATACTGAATGTTTTTTGGTAACTGTCAGTGCATAAAATAATAGTTTTTGGGATGTCCATTCATTTTACATTTATTTTTTTAATTGTCTGTTACTGGATGCATATTTTTCCTTCCTTTATGTGTATGGTTTTTCAAGTGTATTTTATTTTCATGCATTAATTTGTTCTTTTTTTCTAGCCAGCGAAAATGTAGTCATCAATCAATTGTTCCAGTCCAAACTGACACAGACTGGATCACTTGTTCCTCCATATCATTCCCTTAAGTTCAAAGGATGTAAAGCAGCACTGCTGAATAAAAAAACATCAGTAGCCTGTGCAGGTGGAGAAACAAAGAAATACGTGGAGCTCAGCAAGGTAGGAATTTATGATTCTTCTGTGGTTTTGTACGAAGATGAACTCTGTAAACTGTTAGTTTATATAGTTACTTGCGTATAAATATTTCAGAGGATTCGAAAACAGATCAAACTTGCATGTTTCTACAAATCAAACGTGTACATTTCTGAACTTGCCTCTTTTTCTGCTAGTTAAGTCAGCTGCAAAATTTAAAAAGAATAACAAAGAAACTAAACTTTGGTAGGGTACTAAAAATGTAGTTGTTAATGTCACATGCGACATCTCTCTTTTGAGGAGAAATCACATGGTTTGCAGAGTCCATTCTTGATAAAGCTTTGGAATTCCTCCTTCTAGAAACAAAGTAAGTAGTTTCCTCGATGCACCAGCTGCCTTGCCAGGCTTCTTCAATTGTGCAACTTTATTTTTGGTTTACAGCTGCACAAAGTTGATTCTACCATGGGATTAAGGAGCTTGCTCTCATGTGTCTTTTAGAGGGCTTTATGCAAGCACTTCCACAAAATAGCGATGGGAGTTTCCTCATAGCCTTACTGCTGACAGTACTGTAATTCTTGTCTACTGTTCTTGTCAGTAATCTCAGTGGAAAACAGAAGTTGAAGTGAATGGTGTTGGTTTGAGAATATATTTAGCAAACAGCTGAGGCATCACAAGGTGCATTTAGGTGCCTTTCTGCCATAGTAACAGCTTCCTAAAGGAAGTTTCCTAAGCTTTTGAAAAAGATCCTAGTCCCATACATGGAAGGAAGCATGAAAGGCATGTCCAAGTTAGAAACCTAATGAAGCTGAGAGAAACACCATGCAGCTGGGACCTCTGAAACTGAGGCTTTTCACCAGTCCAAAATAGCTTTTAACCAGGAGTTACTCTCTTGAGAGTGAGATAAAGTATTCAAATTCCTTTGGGAAACACAGTAAATTAAGTCAAATCTTCCAGATTCAGTGAGAATGGTTTAAACTATTGGGTGTTAGATGGAAGGTGGTTGAGACCTTCATCCTTCATCTGCCCACAGAGGCAAGGATTGCTTGGTGTCCTGAAGGTGGGCTTTGAGATGAACTATACAAGTAAGACAGTACACAACTTAGTTTGTAGATACTAAATTGGCCAAATTTAGGCTAGGTAGTATGCAGTCCTGGATGACTGAAGCAGGGCATAATATATCTAAGCAGTTCCAGTGCCAACACTACTGCTTTTTTGGAATAGACACCTGATGAAGGAGCTGGAAGTAGGTAAGTGCTTAATTTCTTTTGTGGATCAAGTCCACATCTATAACTGTCCTGTCTCACATAATTTCTTCCCTTCACCTGCATAGCCTTGAAAATCCACTGTGATAAGCTAAAAATGATGTTATTGTTTTGTTGCTGTTATTCTTATTGTAATTGAAAATGCAATGTAACAGGCATTTTTTCATTAGCTTAGAATTGAAATGACTACATTTTGGAAAATCGTAACTACAGTATTTTTATTGGATTTTGTCCTGAGGGAAAAGGCAACAAAGGAAAAAAAGAAAAGAAAAAAGAAAAAAAAAGAGAGGAAGTAAATGGAAGAGGGACATTAAGACAAGAATTGTCAACCAGAGGATGTTATTCCTTTTATAGCTGAAATCTGAGACAGATACATATAGTACATTCCATAATGTGTGTTATAAAATGGTAAAATATAAAATGGTAGGTTTTCATGCTGCTGTGTGTGAGTATTCTAGACTCCTTAATATCTAGGGAAGAGAAGGTCACATCTAGGTCCAGAGGTCACATAGGAGTTTGTTATGATTTCCTTGTCCTTTCAGCTTCTCATCTGCCATCCTAGCAATTTGTTAGGTTATATAATCACAGATTTCTCTGCAGATGGCCATGTATTTACCTACTGTTAGACCTCTCAGATTTGACGGGTGACTTTTTCATTGTTTTGGAACATGTTGTCAGAGGTAAGAGAGGGCTACCTCTCTGAACTCAACACTCTTCTTGTAGCAGGATCCAACAGAACAGTGAATCCATCCCAAAATAGACATGAAAGCTGATAGACCAAAAGCTGGTCATAATTCTGGAGCACAGAAGGACTTGTAGGAATAGGGTTCTCAAGTCTCTGTGATGCATGAAGGCTGTATTTCCTTTTCACATAAAATAAAAAATATTTTCATTAATAGTCTCACAACTCTCTTTTGCTGACGTCATCTCTTGCTCCCTAGTTTCTCTGTAATCTTTTCTTAATGTATGGTGCTGCTTTCCTCTCACTTCCTTTGGAAGAGCCAGTGGGCTTCACAGTTCACATAGTGTTAGCTGAGTCACGTGAATCTACGTCGCTATCAAAAGGCCCTTATCATCACTGACTTTTCACTGCTCTTCTTTATAATCACTTTGCTTCATTGACTGTTGAAGAGCTTGACTGTTGCAAAACTTTTGTTATGCCTTCTGGTTAAAGCTTTTAAATATTGTGCTTGTAAAGAGAGATTTTTAGAAGGCTTTGGCTTCTTAACAGAGATTGAGGAGCTTTTTACGTATACATTATTTCTGTAGATTAGAGGTATAATATTTTCCACCTTAAAGCTGTATATTCAAGAGTACAGAGAAGTACAGCTGTGGTGATGTAGTCTTGCTCTTTAGCCATACCTAGAGATGTCCAAGGAGATTGAATTAAATTCATTTTTGGTTCTTGCTTTGCTTCCTTTCTTTTCTGTCTCTCATACTGAACAAAATGTCTCTTTCCCATGGGAAGTGTATGCAAAACAGGACAGCTGGCAAAAAATTTAGCATCCAGAGCTATTTTCCTGGCTCTTCCACTAACTCGGTTAATGGTCTAGGGCTAGTGACTTAATTTGTTGGGAGAAATGGGTGAGCACAGGGGTAATTTTTAGTTATGTTCTTAAAACATTTTGTAAACATTAACTAAGAAATACCATAGTAAGGCTAGTGTTTTTTTTGTTGTTGTTGTTTTTGGTTTTTTTTACGAAAAAAACCCTGTAGCAAATAGCTCACTTTTCTGTTCTGCCTTTAAAATCTTACTGCATCCTATTAAGTAAGATTTGAAATAATAAAGATCTCCAGAATCTAGCAAAGTGAATAGAGAATTGCTAACGCTGCAATATTTTTAATGGAAATTGGCTGTGGAAGGCCAAACTGTGGAAATAGACCCTTCTTTAAAGCAATAGGAAAATTGCAGGAGTGGGCCAGAATGTGCTGACCTGATTGAAAGTGAGTTTTATGGTATAAGTGGACTCAAGAAAGGCAATAAAAAGAAAAGTTAAAAGCC
This sequence comes from Tetrao urogallus, assembly GCF_951394365.1. Classification (NCBI taxonomy): domain Eukaryota; kingdom Metazoa; phylum Chordata; class Aves; order Galliformes; family Phasianidae; genus Tetrao; species Tetrao urogallus. Next base: position 57,364,608 of record NC_136813.1, on the reverse strand, counting down.
TTGATACAGACATTTGAATCTAAGATCTTGGCCAAATTGTAGAATGAAGTAGTTTCCCAGTCTTTCTGTAAAAACTTTAACAAAAAAGATAATGGGATATATTTTAGGTTTTTTATTTCCTTTTTTTCCCTCAAAGATAGGAAGTAGAACAGTATAAAATAAATTCATTCTCTATTTCCAGTTCTGATGTATGGGAAGGATAACATTAGTTCTAGCATAATATACAGTTACTGATAACTTATGGCAAACATAGGTGAAAATTACTTTAACAAAAGTTAAACTGCATTCACTCATACAGGAAAAGAAGAGAGCTTTTTTAAAATATTCATATTATTGATTTGCCTTCAACATTTTCTAATTACTCATGCTTGCATTTAGCCACTTAAGCATCTGCCAAAGACACAAGGAAACTTTTCAGAGTTACAGAATTGTAGACATACAGACTGTATGGGATGTTACCTGCACAAGTCCTGCTTCAACAGTAGAATTCCAAGCCGTATGGCTTTGCTCAATTATTCAGAAAAGGAATATTATCTTTACAGTGGTATGCAGCTGCTTCTGAAATCAGAATTTTATTGTTAGTCATACCTCCTCTGGCAGATTTTTATCCTCTTTCCCAATAGTTTCTGAAAACCAAATCATTGTAAATGGCATACTCTTTATGTAAATGTTTGCCTTTGTTATCAAGTTTTGTAATAATGAAAGCAAATTGTTAGTGCCCATCTTGAGTTAAAGATGCCGTTGTGTGCTTTTCTTTCCCACAGCTGTTGAAAAAGAAGGGGACATCCTCATTTCTTCAGAAACTGGAACGAGGGGGCCCATCCACTGTGGCAGTACAACTCAGGGTTAGTAAACATTTTCTGGACAGAAATATTAAAACAAACAAAAAACAAACAAGCAAACAAAAACACAAACCAAAACAACATCAATAACAACAACCAAAAAAGGCAGAATTAGTCTGTACAGATTACAGTGGCAGAAAAAATCATATTCATGAGTAAGCCACTTACATGGCTGTGACATAACTTATTTTAAAAAGCTACAAGAGCATATGTTTTGTGCAGTTGCCTTTCCTGCACAGTAATGATCGATACCTCTTCTGTGTTGTTTGTTTATTTTTTCCCACAGAAATCACTCACAGATATTATTGGGAAGCTACAGAACTGCACGCCACATTCTATTCATTGTATAAAGCCTAACAACTCCAAGTTGCCGGATACTTTTGACAATTTTTATGTGTCTGCTCAACTGCAGTATATTGGTGTCCTAGACATGGTCAAAATCATACGATACGGATATCCCTTTCGTTTCTCTTTCACAGACTTCTTGTCAAGGTAAATTAAGTTTTATAAAAGCTTTTTCTTACCAACAGTACAAAGCCTTCTGTCATGTTCTGGTAGTGCTTGCAGTGTTGTTTTATTGATGGGTCTTTCAGATTTCACAGAAAAATCATATCTGCTAGCAAAGCATATAGGATTGTTACTTTTAAGGGCAGGAATGATGAACTTCATGGAAATGCATTTATAAATGTCATAAAAAATGTATTCAATGTGAAAAAGACAATTTCATGCAATAGTTTCATTTTTATAATTTATACTACTTACGTGATTTATAAAATTGCATATTGTCCCAAAGTCCCAATTAACAGGAGAAATAGTTTCCTTTTTTCAGTTTATCAGTATAGCTGTCACTGGTTTAGTGTTTGTATTTTATGTGTTAGGATTTGCTTCTGCATGTTTATGAGTGAAAGATGCTCATACCAGAACTTCATTTTTATTATTGTCAGAAATTAGTGGAAAACTCAGTTTTTATTATTGTTATAATTGACATTTTAAATTAAGGTAGAATGAATGAGAGACTTAGGTCACAGTTTCTGGGTGAAGACAAACTCTTTCCTCATGCCTGTTTCAGTTTTTTGTTTTGTTTTGTTTTGGCTCACTTATGCTCTCTAATACTTCAACAATTGGAAAGCACCGACTTATGCAAAGAATATATGTTATGAAACTTAGTGCACATAGAGTCATATAATGACTTGAGTTGGAAAGGACCTTAAAAACATCCTACTTCTTCTCCTCTGTCATGGGACCTCTTTTTTGCCCTGATAAAGAGTTCCTCTTCAGTTTTCCCTTAAGCTTACTTTAAGTACTGGAAGGCCACATGACATCTTCCTAGAGCCTTCTTTACTCCAGGCTGAACAACCCCAGCTCTCTCAGTCTGTTTGCACAGAAGAGATTGTCCAGCCCTCTAATCATCCTCATGGCCCTCTTGGACCTACTCTTGACAACTCTATGTCCTTCTTGTACTGCAAATGGGGGGTCTCAAGAGCAAAGCAAAGGGGAAGAGTCACCTCCCTCACACTGCTGTGACACTTAGAATTCATGCTACTTTTTCTTCTGCAAGTGCTCATTTGCCAGCTCAAGTTGCTTTTCTATCAACCAAGTCCTGCTTCTCAGGGCTATTCTCACATATCTCAGAGATGTGTTCATCCTCTCTGAAGACATTTACTCTCCCCTTGGCTTGCCTCAAGGGGCAAAAGAATTACCCTCCTTGCAGAGGAATACAGAATAACACAGAGGGAAATAATGAAAATAAGCAACTTGCCTCTCTTAATTCAATTATTGATGCACCTCAGTATAATGAAATTTGCCTGTACCATAATATTATCTTGAATCCTTCCTAAGAAGTTGAAATCTAAATATTTTTTCCTTTATTCTATCATGTGTGTTCAGTGCTTGTCTGGAAATACTAAATACAAGTAAGGGCTCTTGATTTTCATGGACGTTTTCTCTTTTATAGGAGAGAACTTCCTTCACATTTGAGGGATTTTAACAAGCAGTTTGATTTTGTGGCCCCAAGGGAAGGGAGAATAGACCTATGTATGTAAAACTCAAGGCCTGTTAACTTAATATAGATATGACCGTTTGAACTACTAGTCCAAGAATGATTTCAGCCAAAGAAACAAAGGTTGCAGTCCCCAGACTGGTGATGGTGAGAGGTTTCCCCATAACTATAAGAATTTCACCTTCAGCATGTGTTGGAGGATTAAATCCTTATGAAGGGCTGAGTTGCAGCTGTGTTGTTCAACTGCAAAGTGTACTGTACTGGTGATGCAAGGAAATCTTGTTTTTCTAGTGTTACATGTGCTATACAGTTCTCCTGGGTTTACCTGGCCTGAGAAGTAAAGGATATCAATGGGGGTCTAAAAGCACTGTATAATGTCAAAGAGGATTTGTGGCCCAGATCCCAACCTGAATTCCATAGTGACAGTGAATTTCTACCCTTCCTCACCCTCCTGGCAGTTTTCATCCGTTTATGTTTAGAGTCTTCATTATTGGTAATGTGGTCAGAGTTAAAAAAGCTAATTAATGACAAATTAAAAACCTTTTTTTTTTTTTTTTTTTTTTTTTTTTAGTTAATAGAAAGATAGAATGTTTGAATTAGGAGCCTTTGTGGTGAAGGGGAGAAGGGGGAAGAATATCAAAAAGGCTGTGTGGTCTGTCAATTATACAGAGAGAACCATTGCTTTCTTAATTGGATGAATTTGAATAAATTTCTATTAATGTTTTGTTAGGGATTAATATGACTAGTCCCATATTTGAATTCTTCTGATAGCTAAGGAAAGACAGGAGCTAAGGAAAGGTCATATTCTGCAAGAGCACTTCTTCCTTGGCTACAAAGCTTAATCATTATTTCTATTGCTGTCCTTTTTAGACTTATGACTTCTCCTTCGGTATTATCAAAGTGAAGCTTGACAGCTGCTAGATGAACCCCTCAATCACCAAGGTTTGCTGATCAGAAGAGAAATCCTGTAGAAATTCTGGTTCTTAAGTGGAAGCTGTGACAGTTACTGTCAATGAATATGTAATAAAAATGGGAATTAATAAGGTCAGATGTTATTAAGTACTGTAAAAACAGGCAGCACCAACTTAATTGTAAAATGATATATGTTATTTTAGAGGATTTGCCAACTCCAGCTGCAGTGTTTCTGCTGAATTTGCCTGCAGTGTTGGCTCAGTTTCTAAAGCTCTTCGAGTAGAGAGTCAAAAATCAGTCTTTGCCTTAGCTTTAAACTAAAAAGCCTTAAATAGAATGCATTTTGAACTGCTGACAAAGTTTGCTCTTATCATCAGAGTTAATATCTCTAGGGTCTAGATTTTGAAATTATTTTTAAGAAAGCAAGCAGCAAGAGCAACACTGGAAAGAGTTCAGTTTCCAATTAGCAGCCAAAATTGTGTGCATAGGTAAAATATTCTCAAATATCCTTTTCCTGGAAGAAGGAAAACAATGAAATAATGACAGAAGTAGGAACTGTTCATGCAACTTCCTCAGGGCTCTAATGTTTTCTCAAACTTGTGTACAACTACCAAAACGGGTTGTAATTCAGAGATTGGAGGTGGGAGGCATTTTCCTGTCCTCTTTCTTCAAATTAACCATGTAGGTCAAGCCTAGTGAGTGCCACCCATATGTAGTCAACAGGGAGAACTAAATACTGACAAAGAACAATTCAGCACCATCTCTCTCCAAGTCAAAAAAATGGCTATCTGCAGGTGGCTGTTTCTTTTGAGCATTTAGCATTTTCTTGTCTTACTTAAAATGAAGTTAATAGCACCCAGGATAATCAGTCGGAACTCTGGTAGGAACACAGCAATTATTATTATTTTTTTTTACTGTTCTGTGCAGTGGCAAAAGAAATGCATATTCATTATGTTCTCTACTACAGAATAGAATAAGAGGACTCATAACCGTGTGACACAGGCAGAGCCTGGCTGTACAAGTTTTATATCTAGGACCTAATCTCTTTGCATCAATTAATAAAATGGATTCTGGCTGACTTTTGTGTCATTCACCTCACTTGGTGCTGGAGGAAGACATGTAAAAGCCATTTGGAATATAAATTTTTAACAATACTGATAGTGATCAAGGATCCATCCCGGGTAATGAACTGAGCTTATATTTCTTGTTCAGTGAAGCAGAATGCAGCTGTTCAGGCACAGTAAGGTAAAAAAGAGGCACAAAGGTTCTCTGTTTCATTCATTGTGAACACTTCTATTTTGGTACCATCCTCTATGACTGTCTCTACCATTAATGTTTTGTAAATTAGATTAAAAAATAAAATTGTTTTTTCCTCTTTTTTTCCTCTTTAATGTGGTTCATTAAATTCCTAAGCCATACTCAGTGCTTTGCTTTGCCAGTGCTTTAATTTCCTGAGGCAAGGAACAGTTTATGAACTATCTTCCACCTTAAAAGCAAGGTACATGTGTCACACATAGGTCTTGTGTCTAGATCCCTGCTTAACAATGGAGACTGCAAGGTCTTGTTCAGGTCCTGAATGAAGACATCTTTGTTAGCCTTTCCTGCCTGTTCGCAGCACTCTTTGAGGACTGTTAGACCCTCCAAAAATCTCTGCACATTATGTGAACTGCTAGGAAAATTGAAACTTTGATTTAGTAGCTGATGAGTACTGATGAGTTTCTATGACCAAAAAACCCAAAATGTTCAGAAAGCCTGAATAATTGTCTGCTAATTTGATGTTCCTTTTCTTTATTTCAGCATTTTTTTTGTGTTTCCTGGAATTTTATAACTGTCTCTCAGGCTTCCAGTGTGTCTTTTCTGGATTTAACTCTTTCAATTTTGTCTTGTTTTTTTTTTGATTGTTTTTTCATTATGCAACTCCTGTTCTGGTTTCAATTGCTGCTCAAGGAAAAAGACAGAAAATTTCATGCTGTCAAGGAGAGCCAAGAGGCTGCATGTAAAGACATCTCTTACAGAAGAGATCAATCTATAGAATAATATGATTTGCCTTTTCCAGTTGTTTTATTAAAATGGTTCAAATTGAGTCAATATAATCTTTAGTTGCACCTATGCACATGCAGTCATGTAGCTTATAAACAGTTGCTTATTCTAACTAGGAAAACAGAGTTATGTCAAAGTTTGGAGACATAATACTAGACCTTCTTCCTCTTCCTCTTCCTTTATTTATTTATGTATTTAATTAATTAATTAATTAATTTGGGAACTCTTATTTTTTGCTGTGTACAGAATATGTTGAATATCTAAATTGTAACAATTAATCCATGTGGAATCAATTAAAAAAAAATCTTAAAGAATATAATGCTTTGAAAATAGAATGTTAATAAGTATTAACATTCTTGTTGTTTGTTTTTATTTTTTTTCTTTAAAAATAGATTATTAATAAATATAAATAAAATATATATTTATAAATATATATAAATATATAAATATATATATAATTATATATATTTAAATATATATAAATTTATATATATAAATATATATAAATAAAATATATATTTATAAATATAAATAAAATAAATAATAAATAAAATAGATTAAAATTTCTTTAACTTTAAATTAGATGGCAAAACATCTGTCTTAATTGGAAATATTTGGAAAGAACATATGGAACACAATGATATTAGATTCTTACAGTAATATTAGCAGTGAGAGTGAAAAAAGTATTTTTAAAACCTGTTCTAATTACAGTTTTTCCTCATTTTGAGTATGAAGGTTGTAGAGATTATATTTAACCACAGATCTTGAAGTCTGCAGCTCTATTCAAGGCAGCATTCATTGATACCAAAATGCTCTAGTAGTGGACTAGCACAAGATCCAGAATGACTTCAGAGAGCATAATGGTTGCTAACTCATCCAGACAGCTAACTTTGCTGAGATTATTCTGAAGAGGAGCCTTTTTTTAACATGGAAGCTTAAGTTCATGGCAATGTCATTGCATTTGTCTAGCAACGTTTGTCCTTCTGCAAATGGCACAAAGCCATTAGGAATAACTATTGCAAACTTTTGATCAAATTTGCAGTGTTGACTGATACAGCATTGCACCAATGTGTTGTTTATGTTTGTGGATTTTTTGTAGGACTTATCTTTGCAAATCTGAATTCTCTTTGTTTGGAAGCATTGCGGTGTTCAGTTCTTTCTCTCTGTCTTTTTTTCCTCTGGAGGGTGTAACATCATGACCACTTGTGAACTGAAAAAAAAGTGCAGCAAATCATTTCAGAGGCTTGTGAACAAGTTAAGAAGGTTAAGCAGGGCATTAGTGAGAATGCCCACTTTGCAATCTGCTTATAGGTCATCACACTGAGTGGCCTTTTTAGCTTTATTGTTTGCTGTACAGTAATATCAATCAATTTTGTTGTAGAGCAATGCATTGGTATGCACCATGGTAACTTAAATGCTTGCAATGAGAACAAGATATAGTCCACTGCTGTTAAAAAGCGGAATTGCATTAAAGTAGATGTAAGTTGGTACCACTGTATCAATTTATACCAAGTAGGTATCAGTATTGTGTAGATTGCAGCTTTGGACCTAGAGGTGGAAGCTGTATTTCTGATTGATAGAATAAATAGGATGAGCGCTTCTGTTTGTCTTTCTTTTTAAATGCAAGAAAAGATGAGTAAATGAAGTGTTTTGAAGCCATCATTTTGAGAGTGCTTTTAACATAAATTCATAAAAATGGTAATGACTAATTTCTAGTGAAGAATGAAGGTCATCAGCAAAGCTTAATGCTGTGATCTTTTTGGCAGTTCTGGTAATTATCAAATTCTACATAGAAGTTGCCTTAATAATTATGCAGAAGTATTAAAGTGTTAAAAAATATGGAGGTCTTTTGGAGAAGACTCATTTTATTCATGTATAGCTAGATGAAAAGTACAAGAAAATTTGATGTCCTAAGTGTAAGAGTCAAACTTTGGCCTTGGGCTTTCAAAAACATATGTCCACAAAGAAATGGAGAAATCTGAAACCTTAATATTTCCGTAAAGATATTTCTGTGAAGTTCGAACACCAATTGCACTACAAAGAAAGGTTTGATTTTATTTATTTACTGTTGTATTATTTTATTACTTTATTTCTTCTAAGTACTCCTTGTCCTCAAACCTAACCGCAAATAGACTGTACTTCTAACTGCAATTCAGTGGGGGCATTTAAGTGTATCATCTTTGTGCTTTTTTGCCCACCTATCTAATAATGAAGTGCAGTTTGGAATAATTTATGGCAGTCTCAGAATTATGCTAAATTATTAATCTCTTGTTAAATCCTGCTGATGTAAGAGATTGATTGTACTGTAAGAGATGAGCAGAACTGAGAGTCCACTGATGATCTTCCTGGCAAACTGCATGAGGTGGAGTTGGTGTATATCAGCTAGGGATTTGCCTAGATGTGACTCCATATTTGGGACTGTGTTAGAGGTTGTAGGCCATTTGAATAGTACAGTGTGATATTAGTAGTATCTGACTCTCATAATTTGAATGGTGCACTGATGGTGTATTGATGGACAGTCGGCTGAATATGAGCCAGCAGTGTGCACAGGTGGCCAAGAAAGCCAACGGCATCCTGGTTTGTGTCAGGAATGGTGTGGTGAGCAGGACCAGGGAAGTCATCCTGCCCCTGAACTCAGCACTGATGAGGCCTCACCTCAACTATTATGTTCAATTTTGGGCACCTCAGTACAGAAAGGACATTGAGGTGCTGGATCAGGTCCAAAGAAGGGCAACAAGGCTGGTGAAGGGCTTGGAGAATATGGCCTATGAGGAGACAATGAAGGAACTGGGGCTGTTCAGTCTGGGGAAAAGGAAGCTGACGGGAGACCTTACTGCTCTCCTCAAATATCTGAAAGGTGCTTACAGTGAGAGTGGGGTTGATCTCTTCTCACTGGTGACAGTGACAGGATGAGAGGAAGTGGCCTCAAGTTGCTCCAGGATAAGTTACGTTGGATATTGAGAAAAACTTCTTTACAGAAAGGGTTGTTAAGCACTGGAATTGGCTCCCCAGGGAGGTGGTGGAGTCACCATCCCTGGATGTGTTTAAAAACCGTTTGGATGTGGTGCTCAGGGACATGATTTAGCAGAGGGTTGTTAGAGTTAGGGTAGGATGGTTAGGTTGTGGTTGGATTTGATGTTCTTTAAGGTCTTTCTATGATTCTATGAATGAGCTAAGTATCTGTATATGTTAAACATATACTAAACATTAATAGAATACTATGTATTACCTCATTCACTGGTGTTTTTTTGCAGCTGCTTGACTTCATTTTCTATGCTATTCATCTTTAATACTGAAAATGCAGAAAATAAATTGCTTAATGTTAGGTTTCTTCAGGTGCATATAGGGACTCAACTAATTAGATTAGACTTAGAGTGAAATGAGTACTTCTAGGATATGATTCAAATTGTTCAACTTGGGTTTATCTGGTATTTATTCTAGGTTTATTCACAGGGTCAGTCTGGATCTACAGCAAGGTACAGAATTAAAGAATTTTAACAGGGCTCCAGCAAAAAAAAACAGAGAACATATTGAAGTTAAGGCAGAAGCAGCTGTTGAAGCTAAACCATGGTACCACCAGTTCTGCTGGCTGCAGAATAAGCAGTATTGTACATGCTAAACAGCAGTCCTCATGCGACATGTCACAGTCACAAAACAGTTGGTGTTTCTGGGGCTCACTGACACAGTACACAAATGAGTATAAGAGAAAAATTTATCAGACTTCTCAATGGTTGTTGAGGTGTCTAGCTTTGTTATTTGGAAGGAGAAATTTCAGCATTTTCCAGGCATCTTTTAAGCTTTACAATTCAGCCCTCATTTTGTAAAGCAATTGTAATTGGATGTAAATTCTGGTGTCATTTCAGTGAAGTCAGCTGAGTTATTTGTGTTTGTCGTGTACTTAGAGTTCTGCAAGACCGGCATGAACAGGGGTCCCTTGAGTGGTGGGGTATAACTCAGTAATAAAATACACAGATACAGGGAAGTAAAGGTGGTGTGGTCAGTTTTACAGCTGACAGTTTGTAGCTTCTGAATGTGTGGTGTCCAATCTGAAAAATCTTTCAGTTTTATTTATATGTCAGATTGTATTGGAATGTATAAATCTTAGTGGAACTTCCTACATGGAGTTTATTTTTTTGTGCAATAGAGCACATCATGTTTTTTGCATTTTTTCAAAGAGAATCTTAAGGTATTTTTTTCTCTCCATTCCTGTGTGTATGCTAGGGGTGGGGGTGTTTTCCACCTTTTTTTTTTTTTTTTTTTTTTTTCTTATTTAGATTCATTTTCTTGTGCAACTATAAATATAAAAGGACACCAGCAAACACAATTGTAGCTGAACTGTTCTGGCAGTTCCAGTCATTTTCTTAAACTTAAAGAAATGTTTTTGGATTTTTTAAATGTTTATTTCATTTCCAGATTATATGCCTCTCATGGTACCTCTGGACTGACATTCAGCTTCCACTGCCTGAATTTGACATTTCTCATCCTTTAGAGTTAACTAAACATCTATTAAATCATAAATTAACCCTCCATGTTGTCCTTATAATACTTATGTGTATTTTACATATGTGAATTTAAAAACTCCTGCTGTTTCTAATCATGCTTCCACAGAATACTAAAATACCACAGTACAAAGTTCCACCTAAAAAAATGGATTATAAAAATAAGTAAAATAATATTTGAGTGCAAATATGAATACTGAAGGTGCTTGAGCCATATCCCAAGAGGATCCCCAAATCTCTGTGCCTAAAACAATAACATGAATTGTTATAACATCAATTGTTAATGTTAAAAATAATGTCAACTGTTTCCAGAACTTTGTTCTTTCAGTCAAAATAGTTCCTGAGTACTACACAATTTGCTGACAGCCTCTAAAGACAAAGATAATGGACATGGATTTATATATGGTACTTCACTTAAATACCTGCCACAGAAATAAACCTGTTAAAAGAAAATATTATCAACCACTAATCCCTTCAATAATCCTTATATGTTGAAAGCCTTTAAAGGAAATACCTATTAAAATGTTAACTCTACTAAATTAACACAAACAGCTATCTTTAAAATAAACATTTTAAGCAAGTAACTGTGAACACATTAGTTTATGCTAATAGCACTGTGCAGGAACTTTGAATTATCTAATTATGGTGCAAATTGTCACACGGGTAAGTTAATTTTGCTGTATAGCTTTAAAATCACTTCTGTGCATTCATTGATTAATTAAATATAACTGTGTGCTTTTGGTCCCTAGAAAAATATAATTAGTTGCTTTTGACTGGTCTGTGTGCTCATCAAACTTGTATAAATGCAGTCCAACTGCCCCACAGTCAGAAGCCACGGTGACCCTCCTGCTGTTTTTTCTTTCTGTGGTTCTGCAGCTGTTAAATTCTTTCCACTCAACTCAGATATTCATGGCACCCTTTTTCTCCTTAACTGCATCCTGATATTCTTTAGAATTTAATCTTCAGCACAAGAATCTGTAATGAGACCTCCTGAAGCTAGACTTCATAGTCAGACAGAATAATAGTAGGTGGTTAATACTGGAGACATCTGAAAGCAAAAAAAAATCCAGTGCAAGGGATATGTAGATCAGTCAGTGGATGTTTGTGGGTTTGTTTTTGTTTTTGTTTTTCTTAGGCCGGTGTTGCATTTATTTAATATCATCGATTACAGAACTATCCCTGCTGCACTCAACAGTAAAATGAGAGCAGAATCTGTTCTAGTACTGATACAACAGCCCAAGGGAGCAACCTTCAGATGTCTTGGAAAATGCTGATTTTTCAGCAGTACAATTTGTCTAATTGTTACCCATTGTGAGCCAGAAGAATCCCCATTACCCAGAGTGATACTTCTTTTCCTGGTGTTCAGAGGGCACAACGGAAACTCTCACAGAAGACATATAGGTAGTGATGATCTTTCAGAGTAACTGTTCTGCCTGTATGGTTTAAGCAGGTCCCCAAAACCCTCCTCACAATCTTGATTTACCTCTTCTGAGTTACCCATCTCAGAAGGACTTAGTGTGTTTCTGTTATTTGATTGCACAAAAGAGAAAAAAATAAGCAAAGAAGAAATAAAGAATTGTTGAGATGGAACATCAGTTTTATTCCTCTTTCTCTTAACTCTGATTTTGCATTCTGTTTCTATCTGTGTTCTTCCACATAGACTTGGAATTGCTTTCTTGGCAACCAGAGAGCCAAGGAAGAAGCAGTCCCTCTGGTAACAGGAGACCAAATGGGAAACTGTGCAAGCCTAGTTTGGCTGCAGCATTGCAGCTCACAGTCTCATCACCTTTCTGAAAAGGCCTTGTGTATTTTTCCTTAAAAGTCTGTGCCATGATTCATTTTGCTTTACACAACCTATTTGCAGGTTTTCAGTCTTTCAAAAATTGAGACGAGCCAGACCCAAGCACGTCCTTTTCGGAAGACCGTTTTAAAGTCCTTTCTTAATTTGTCCTCTCTTGTAATATCACATCCATGACTGTTCAGATCTGTCTGTCAGCAGTCATGGCCTTGTCCTGTGCTCTTTGAAGAATGACTTTCTGTCCTAACCTGCCTAACACTGGCCTGCTGGTGAGGCCCAGCCATGAATTTCCTGGAAGACATGTGTGCAAAACTATGGTAATCACCAAAGGCCTTGCCTTGTGGGGTTGTGATCTTAAAAAAAGTCATCTTATGTTTCCTTATAGCATGAGCAGCCAGGTGTTGTTCAGACTCACAGGGCAGGTTTTTCCTCTGAGGTAGGAAACAGCAGAAATTTACCTGTCTATTCAGTCATGTTTAGACTCCAGCTCCCAGAAATTCCTTTGCTCTGATCTCTGTATTTTTTATTTTTATTTTTATTTTTTTTGAAAGAGCATAGCTTTTGATTTTCTACGATTTTAGATGTTTGAGTTTTGCAGAACTTTTGTTATTGGTGCCCTGTTTTCACATGGCAGTGTCTGTGGAGAAGGGACACAGGATTCACTACACCACTATTGTTTCATCTCTGTTATACAGAATCAAATTAGGAGTCTGATAACATTAAGTTTGTTCTGTAGTCAGTATGTTGTACATACAGGGAAGCATTTTCCTGCTCTGTGTGTGTTTCTAAGGAGTGCCAAAGCATGAAAAGGAAGTTAGCTGTGGAGAAGGCTTTTATATCTAGAGGTAAATGTAAACATGTATAGAATTGAAAGTGTTTGCGTTACAAGAATGATAGTCTGTTCGATTTCTGATTCAGTGACAGTTTTTGCTACTTCTTTAAATAGATACATTTTTTACATTGTTTTATCTAGATTGAATGGGAATGTCAGCTTTAAGTAAGATGATGCGGAAGTATTGTAATGCAAATCTTTAGCAGGTGTTGTGAATTCGCTTTTCATTTGCATAGCCGAATCCACTAATCTCAAGAGCTGAACAGTCTGTTTATTATTCTGCTGTCTGAGATGAGGAAACCCTTGCTTAATTACGTGAAGTACATGAATAAATATTCTAGGATTAAGACATATATCTTCATTATTTCTTCTCTCCAGAAAGTTATATTTGGACATCTAGAAAAGATTGAGGATGACAAAACCTAATGCAAAAAAACCCATAACATTTAGGAAATTAAAAAAATCCTTGTAAGTCATTTGTCTGTCACCCCTCACAAAGTAGTTTTTTTATATGAGATTTTAATTTTATATATTATTTAGTCTAAATTAAAATATTCCAGATGGATTTTTCCTGCACAAGGTTACTCTGATTCATTGAATTTCGTGGCCCAGATCCTCCGTCAAAAGTCTGTGCTGAGCCAAACTCAGCAGTGAGACAAATGGCTGACCCACATGTAGGTCACCATAAAATGTTGCCCTGCAGATTTTCTGAGTCATTTCCATTTCTGTTTCCTGGTCCTTAATGTTGCTGTTTTTTCTCAGTTACATACCATTTATGTCACCTGAGTACATTTTCCCTTTTCCATAGGTATGTTATACATGGTTGTCCGCCATTATGTAAGGAATGAAATTTTAATCATTGAAGGAGGAAATCAGAATATCTCATCACTTGAAAAGTTTCTGGTATCTGGTGGCATTATTAAAAACTCCATAATTAAACTATTGTAACTGGGCAGTTTGCTGTAAGGTCACTAGTAGCACTATTGCTTTCCAGATTTCTTTCTGCCTACAAATGTCTGTCAGGTTAACCCAGAGAAAATAAAACTGCTCACATTTTTTTCCAGAATAACTTAAATTTTAATGTCTTTCTTAGTTGTAGTTGGTCTTCACATCTAGCGATTTGGTCCTGGGTTGCTTTATAGGTTGTTATACACTGTTGTACTCGTGCAGTAGGCAGCTACTGTAGAGTTTTGGTGTATTGCCATGTATACTTCTTCATCGTTTCATACCTGTCAGGCAAATTGCACTTCATGCATGTATTTTCATGTCCACACCAATTTGGATTATCTCTGTAAGTATGCATGAAGCAGACTCAATCCAAAAATGGTTCTTTCACATAGAGGTGAAACTTACAGCCCTTTTATACTTCTATTAAAAAAAAAAAAGCCACAAATGCCATCTATTTTGTCTACTCTAATCTGTTCTTTATAAACTTATCTTTCTCTTCATTCCATTCATGGATTTATTCTGGCCAAAATTTTGAATACCTGATTTAGATGTTAATATGTTAATCATGCTGGATAACAAGCTTTTTGCGTGTGTTATGTGTATTGTACAGATATTTGGCTGAATAACTTTTCTTTTCTTTTCTTGGAAACGAAAATAGTCTATTTCACCTTTTCTAATTAGCTGGAATTTCCCTTGTACTCATATTTCAAAAATAATTAGGTTCTTCCTTTAATTAAGGAAAAAAAAAAAAAAAAAGGGATATAACAGAGAACTGGAACAAGTGTGTATCCTTTGTACATACATAACTTGAATCAAAATTCCATCCTATTCTTTACCGGTGACTGTCTTTACGAGATTTCTATCACTTGAGAAATTTCCAGGCATCCTGTATTTACCCTCTTTCTGCAGTAAATAGGTCCTCTAGATATTTCAGCTCTTACTTGATAGATTTTTCAAATACAAACCATGCCTAACCCACTCTCCCGATCCTTCTCAAATCCGAACAAACAAAACTGAAGAGCTTGAGTTATGAGCATATAGTGACAAGTATTGCAAACAAAGTCCATCTCTTTCACATATTTCACAGACATAACAATACATCAAGCTGTTACTGACTGTCAAAGAAAGAAAAGAATTTTAGTAAGGAAGAAAAGAGAATTCAGCGTGGCAATGCAACCTGTTTTTATTCCTCTGTGGTGACAATTTTTGCATTTCTTTTAGCATGATCCAGATTAATTTGGATTGCCTTCTTTTATTAGCTACCTTTTGAATAGATCTTACTGAATCATGCTATTTTAACTTGGCGAACAGAATACATTGTAATAAATGCAAGAAAGAGAAGAGCAAACTGCAATACAATGAATGGCACTGTCAGGACCAACTTTTTTTGTGCGTAAGCTGTGTTTGGATATTTAACACTTAAAACTGCCTTACTCAGAATTGCTATGAGGCAGCTTCAGTGTCTGCCATATGTGGTTTTGTTTTTGAAGCAAGACAATGACATGGAGAGAAGGAGTTGCTTTCAGGAAGGATTTGAGACCTGTTATTAAAAGTTATCCTCTGACAGCGGACATTAGACTGCAGTTGGTAGGTGTCTCTGACTTTGTCATTTTGAAAGACCTTACAGAAAGAATAGCATATACTAAAGAAATAAAACAAAGTAGTTCTGAGGCTTCAGTTCAAGGACATCTATGTGGTTTATGTAAGCTGTTGATTTGGAGCTGCTTGTTTTTGTGCCCTTTGCACTTGCAGTGTTCTTTCCATTAGTATCTTCTATTACATTGATGTGCTATTGAAATCAAGTGTGTGGTGTTTATTCCAGCGCTTAAAGATTTGGTGTGCATACAGAACTGGGAGTACAGCCCCACAGCCTGTTTGTTCACACTGCATGTAAATCAATTAGCGCGCTGAGCCTGAGAGCATTACTGAGAGTTACTGTGCCATAACCTGAACTCAGGAATACTCTGTCTCAGGTGAAAAAAACAGCCTGCTGAGTCTTGTCAGCTGTGCACTTAGGGAAGTGAGGGAGAAAATGATCAGATAAAAAGCATCAATGAGAAGTGAAAGAGAAGAGGTCAGAGAACAGCTTCTGAAACACCAGAGGGTGCCAGCCTGGCAGTGCATGCTCACAGTGCCAGCCTGTTTAGCCTTAAGGTCTTTTTTCTATTTAGATGTGTAAAAATGACAGATTGGGAACAGAAGGGTGTTAAGGACAAAGGTGAGGAAATCACACACTGATTTCCTGTTGAAAGGATGGAGCTGAGGAAAGCTCCCTGGTGGTAACTTGTAAATGGAAGGAGGGCACAATCAAAGAGGTCTTGCATTTCCTAATGCACACTGCATTGGTGTTTGCGTGGTGGTGAAGATGTGCTGATTCAGTGTAATCCTTTAAATTATTTGGTTTGTATTTTCTTTTGGATCCATTAGTGCATGGTTAGCTATGGCTAGGCCATGACATCTTACTTTTTATCAGCTTCTTGACTTGCCTAGGAAAGGAGTACACAGTCTAACATTAGATGTCTTTGCTAGAGTCGGGAGTGTATGCTGTCTTTGTACTCAGTGGAAAGAAACGGTCTTACAGTACTCAATTTATCTGACCTATTTTAAGCATCAAAATTACAACAGGATATCCCAAATCATGTCTTCTGTTGTCTCTTAAGAGAGTCTGCACAGCTAATTCACCAGTGGATGTTTTGTTGAAGTATATTCTACCTGACTTAAGTTTTTTGTTAGCAAGATAGCTTACTGCGTCCCTCAGGATCCTCTCTGATGCCTTGCAAATATTCTCTGTGTTATTTATGTGGGGCAAAATATATGATCTGTCAGTGAGATGAAGCCTGGTATTTAACTCAATTGTTCATTCACCTGACTGAACTAGGGCTGCATTGGTTGCAGAATTCTCTGGTAAGGGAAGGTTTCAAAGACTCTCAAGATTGCATTTCCCCAGAAGCAAGCCCCAGTGTTTGCACATAACTCAAATTTATCTATGCAAGCCTGCATCATAAATTCATACTTTTATTACCATTTTCTGTGATACAGTAAGTATGACAAATAGTAAATTCTTTTTGCTATTTTTGAGATCATGAAAGCGTTAAGTTTAACAGGACATTAAATTATCTTGTCTACACAGGAACACAAGCTTCCATTCACATTAGAAACTGATATCTTAAAGATATCTGATATCTTAAAGATGAACCATTCTGTGTTTTGATCATAGTGTTGTTGATTCAGTTTTTATTTTTTCCTGTACATCACAGTTTATTATCAATTTTGTTTTGCTTTGTTTTTAACAAAGTTAAAATATAGAAAGTACCTAAACCGTAAGTGAAGAAATTTTTAACACTTTAACTAATTTAAAATTAGGTTTAAAGCAATGGGAAAAAAAACAACAAGTAAGCTTATCATCACACCTTCACATTTGTCTATGGCAAATTTGGGCTGCCACCAACAGGTGTGGTTTGCTCATCCCTGTTACTTCCATGGTGTCAGCACTAGAGAATAAACTAACAAAATCAGGAAACATTCTGGATATAAAAATACCTGCAGATTTTGTGGTGCTTTTTTTGTTCGTTTGTTTTGTTTGTTTGTTGGTTTGTTTGTTTTGTTTTTTTAAACAGCCTTAGACAAGATAAAACTGATTGGTCAGGAATGACAGATGGTAATACCAAACCTGAAGGTGCTTTTTCATTCTAAGTGCTTAGATAGGCAATGCATCTGAAAAATACAGGCAAGAGAAATAAGGAAGTTCTCTTAGTCCCCACTCTGCAGATGAGTCAGTTGGTCAGGTAAGTAGACCTAAAGGTGAGAACCCTCGGAGCTACTAAAAACTTCTCTTCTGAGTCCAGCTATGGTCAGCAGAGAAGAGTGCCTCCAGAGGGCAATCTCTTCTCATTTTAAGAAGAGTGTCTAGAATGCTCACAGCAAGCCACTGGTGGAAGTACTTGTCTTTGCAGCCTGTTGTGAGAATTAGGTGACTAACTCAGACCAGGAATGCATCTTTTCAATAGCTAACCTTACAGAGGGGTAAATTATTTTTGAAATGGCTTCCTATGTTCACAAAGGAAGATTGTGGCGGAACTGGATAGTTAGCTCTTTCTCTGCTGCCACAATCACTAGGCTACACTCCTCTGACCAGGAGCCTCTCTAAGGGGTAGAAGTTAACTGTGAACAGTCATGGGACTCTCAAGGTGATGTAGTGGAATTTCAGATATTTTGAAGATTGGGGAAAATCAGTAGACCATTTTTGTCTGGTCTTTTGTATAATACAAACTGTGAAGAGTGGTTATCCTTTTGAGTCCTATGATTTGGATGGTTATAAAGTAATTCTGAACCAAACTTAGAATTTCAGCCTTTTAAATTCTGATTTGATGCTGCTTCAGGAGTAAATAAATTTCTCTGGGTTGTTCCTGTGAGTGAGTTTCAGACTGGCCACATTCACAGTTTTTTCATCATGGATTCTGAGTCATTGCTAAATAATTGTATTTGCTTCAGTCAGCAGCTGCTGAGCTTTCCAGTTTTTGTCTCTCTAATACCTATGATTTCTAAGAAAATTCAGTTGATGCTAGCATGGAAACAAGATGGCTACAGCCTTAATAACAATCCATCAAGCAAATGTCTTTGTGACCATAGTTGAGCTACTGAGAAACTAGAGTTCCCAGTTTTCTGCTGTAAATGTAAGGATAATTAGAAGGGTCTCAGGTGAAGTTTGGCCCCTTTGAACCAGAGTTCTTCCAAGCACTTCTTTGGCTTGAGAAGCAATTCCTCTCACATAACATTTACTAGTGTAGGCTTAGGCACAGAGTCCTCGGCAGGATTTCTACAAACCAGTTGACATTTCCAGACTGCAAGAGCTCTGTGCAGCTCGAAGACTCTAGATGTGTAGGTTCACAGCGGTTTGCCTGAGGAAATTGCTCTGGAGGGTCTATGGCTTCTGAGACCAGTGGTGTCCATGGAGTCATTCCAGCCCTGCAGCTCTGCCTGCTATGGATGTGCGAGTGGGCTCAGGACAGCAAGTCTGGGTTGTACCGGAGTTATGGGTCTTTTCAGCTGCTGAAGTACTAAACAAATTAAATGTCAGGAAATGTAGCTGGCACACTAACTTCAGAATGTAACCTTGTTTCATTGGTAGATTAATCATAAGTGACACATTTGCCTTTCCAAAACTGGCTTTTTGTAATGAAAAAACATTCCAGTTCATTAAATCCAGTTATATCTAGATTGAGATATGCCTTCAAGAACAGATAGTAATATGTGGCATCAGGATGTGGAAAGTTCATGAATTTCCCTAGGAGTATGTTGTAATAAGTTACAATTTGAATGTTGTACATTATTTGCCTTTATATAAATCGTTTCCTTTTACTCTGGCACATAACAGTGCATTTTAACACCTAGTGTTAAATGCTTTGAAGGTACTCTGGTGTTGTAATTAAATCTCTTCTTGATCTTTCCAACAGTGCAAATGATCAAGGTCCTTCCAGTCTCTTTGCTACAAGGCATTTCACTGAAATCCTTCAAAATGAAGACAATTTTCTTTCTAGATTGATGGAAAACAGTTTTATTATTGTCACTTTCTTTTCAATTACTTCTTAATAGCCATGTCATGTAACACATACTGGAAAAAGTACTTTCTCCTTTTCAGTGGCCCAATTCAGTACCGATGATATCAGTCAGTAAGGCTTTGCATTCTTTCTGTATTGATTTTCTGTGAGGCATCAAATCAACTGACAGGAAGCAAATCTCAGCTTTAGGCCTCATTTCCACACCGGTGTTAACCAATGTCATGTCTAATAATATGAAAGCTTTAATGTGGTTGTTCTCCTTGTTTACTTCACCCTTAGCATAATCCTCAGCTCCCAGTTTGGATATCAAGGTGTTGAAAGTCAAAGGAAAACTGACAATGTCTGCAAAAATGTCAACCAGGCCTACATTAGAGTAACTCTACTTCTGCTGATTTTTCTAGGTATAAAGATTTGGCTGATACAGCAGCAGGAGAGAAGAAGTTGTCTGCCAAGGAGAGATGTCGTCTTGTTCTCCAGCAGTGTAAATTACAAGGCTGGCAGGTTTGTGATCTACAAAGCAATTAAAATATCATTCTTTAAACAAGCTGGCTGAGTCACTTCCATTGTGGCAAGCCACCAGATCCTTTGCAACAGTATATTCTTTTGACATTTAATATATGCTTTGGAGTAGAATCAAGATGATTTTCTGAGTTTTCTAGCAAATGAGTAGCTGTGATCACTGTGTCAAAAAATCAGTGTACGCTTGTGGGAAGAAAAAGAGTTCAATTAAGCATGTACATTTTATAAATTTGTATTCAGATTTTTAAAGGTTTCTGGTGAACACATTTTAAGGCTTCAATGGTTCTTGAATTATTAAAAAAAAAAAAAAAAGCTACAAACATTTTCTTCATGTGAAATTCTACAATAAATGCTGTACTAAATGCTGTGGTAATAGGGGATATAGAAAACATTTACTTAAGACTTTCCATCTTGTCAATGCCTGCATAGGCACCAGTGCCTGGACTCAGGTAGAGCTGTGTAACTGGGATCACTGTACATCAGGTACAAAACAGTGAATAAGAGGCCATCCCATCTCCTATTTGTACCACAGTTAAACTTCACCAGAATGTGATGTCACCTTCATTTGGACAGAGTAGTCTGTCATCTTCTTAGGGTAATTTTGTAATTTAGCGTCACTGATTCCTTACTATTTGTGGTTTCTGAAGAAAATTATGTTCCCTTTCACACTGTAAGCTAATGTACGGAAAGGAAACTTTATGTGACTTAAAAGTGCAGCGCATTCTCCTAGGCAGTGTCACTTCAGGCTCAGGTCTTTTCTAAGCCTAGGACAGAAATTTATACCACAAGACACCATCCAGACCAGTTACAGAGGCAGGTGTGGAGTTTGGGGTCTGGCCAGTTGCTAGGATGCTTATATATGCTTTTGGAGTAGTAGTTTAGAGAAACAAGTTTACGTAACTTCTAATCCATGTGCAATATTTAAGCATTAAGATGGACAGAAAATGTTTCAACAGCAGTTGATAAAGGAGAAGGATTGAGTTGGACTTAGTGTTATGAGAAAGGATCAAAACTCTTAGGAGATGCTGGTAAGTTAATTGCAATAGGAGTGCTTGTGGGTGAGACACCATTGTCACTCAGTGACTAAGAAGCAGATGAACTATACAGTTTTCAGTTTTCATGGGTGGTCTCCTCTATGCTTTTACTGCAGGGGACTCTTAAAAAGAGGGAAAAATAAAAAAAAATGAGACAGGAAGGAGGGGGAAGAAACGTGAGGAAAAGAACTAGGAACCCAGGGTGATGTCAGCTAGTAAAGCCAGAGGAAAAAAGTAATTTTATAGTGCATCAGTAAAAATCATCCAAGAGATATGGGTTTACATATATAATCAGTTTATTCAGCCCCTGTTGCTAGCAGTAACTACTGCAAACAATTCACTGCTGGGATTGAAAAGCTGTTTGATACTTGGCTTCATGAATAAGTCAAAGAATGTCTTCCCCAGTACCACTAGCTGCACTTCCCTGAAGAGTCGTTGCAGATTTGGATTGATAAATCAACCAAAAATAGATAGCTAAAATATCCACACTGAGAATGATGAAGTTTAGGAGAAAGCAACACACATCTGAAATCAACCTCCTGCTTATGTGTCATCATCACAGGACAAGCGTGACAATAACTCCACAGAAGGGTTGGGGAGAAGAAAAAATCTGGATTTTATAGCTGGATGGATCTAGGTGATACGCTATTTAACTTCCTTGTGATAATGTACCTGACTACCTCATTTTGTGAGAAGTCATATTAACTTGAGAAGGAGGGGAAAGCAAATCAGTGTTCTGAAGTGAGTTCCCAAAAAGGAGTAAAGGAAATTGGTTTTTTTTGCATTTATTTCCTGCTTGACAATTTATCTTTCCTTTCTCACATAACTAGTGTTTGGAGAATGTTTTATCAGCTTGCAGAACAGCAACATTCAAACCCTACTCACAGAAAATATTTCTTCTAAGTACTGTGGCCTGTTTAAAAATTGAGGGCAAGTGAAGAAGATCAAATACGAGAATCTGATTTTGGTTTATTTCTTTCTATTAGTCAGGCATTAAAGCAAGCACTAGCTCTAGTGTTTTGTGCTAGCCAGGGTTTTGTGCTTGATTCGGCAACTTCTGTGTTAGAGGAAAGTGTTTATTAGAGAAGTGTTGATAGGTTTATGAAATGTTGCTATTACTTGAGTAAGCTGAGCTGGAGATAACTAAACAGGAACAATAAAAGAGCTGTTTAATTGAAGCTGACACACAGTGTACTTTCAACCATGTGCTTAACTACTGAAATTATAAAAATGCAGAGCTACTAATGAAAGGCTGCTTTTGCATCCTAGTTCTCTGTGCAGCCTAGATGAACTGTTCTTTCTGTTTAAATATATACCCGATCATGACAAGCTTAGCTACTTGCTGTGATTTTTAAGCGCTGCTGATGTAAAAGAAAATCAGATCTGTAAATCAAAACAAGCCATTCCTGTTCCAGACAGAATGAAAATAATAGACTTGTTTAACCCCCTGGAGAAGTCAGCAAGAGTTTTTGCTGTTAATGTAAGAGGAGGGAGCAAGATGATATCTAGTAACTTCAGAGTCAAATTGATTGGGAGTGTTGGCTGCTGCATTTTGAGCTGCTCTCCAGAACATCTTAAAGGCCTTTATATTAGGAAATCGACATTATTTGCTCATTTATTGTCATGCAGTGACGTACTGGATAAAGAAAGCCCACTATCCCAACAGCATGACTATCTTGCAAACATTAGCATACTGTGAGAGAAATCTGGAGCACAAGCAGTCCTTGGCTGTTTTTACTGACAGAAGGAAACTTTCATTTATTTGGATTATCATTCCTCACACTGTTAAGCTTACAAATATGAATTCAATAAAGGGGAGTTAGCTCATAGCTTACTGAGTTTTCTCATCAGAACTTGGAGATTTGCATTTTGTTTAGCTAAGGCCAGTGGTCTTCAGTTAACTCTTCAGTTACTTTAGATAGAGCTTGCCAGAATGCAAACAACTCATGGTTTATATCAATTTGATTTGCTCTCCAAAGGCCGAACTCCACTAAAAGCAAATCTCTCAGCCTTTGACTGCTAGGAATACTTGTCTGGTTGAAAGATAAGACTGCTTTAAAACTGTCTGAGCTTATCTTTTCAATTTTTAGCCTGTTTCTTCTAATCCATAATCATTTCTTCCTATAAGTAGCCTTGAAAAGAGATCACACAGTTTGAAACAGGTGTTAAGTTTAAATGGTATGATTGGAAGACTCCTCAGATGTGAATTAAACAATAGAGGAAGGCCGGTCAGAATGTTTCTTCTGAAGCTTCAAATCAGCAGCAGGTAGCTGCATGGAAAAGATGTTGTGTTAATTCCAGTCCACGTTTTTACAGCTGCAGACATTGTTAAAGGACATTGTTAAAGTTGTTTCAGGAGCCTCGTAAATTGTATGCCAGCTTATTTATTTGTTATTAAGTAATCTTAGCTGTGGTGGAAGTCTTTACTTTTTTTTTTTCTTTTAAAGCCCTGCTTTGAGAGTCAATTTTCTTTGAGGCAATTTTAAAATTAAGAATTAAGTACATTCTGAAGATCACATAAAAACAATCCCAGAAGGAGTTGCCAAACTAATGCTAAATGATTAAAACATCAGTGTTTATGTTTCGCCGTACTTTGAATTTTTTCAGAAAAATTGTGTTGTCCAAGCAGTATATCATTCTGTTGTATTTGTGGAAATAATTGGCTGGTAGCACAAAGCAGAGTAAGTCTGGACCTCACCAGTACTACCAAAGGGCTGGCCCAAACACCCTCCACCTGCAACTATTTTGTGTTACACAGTACAAGCCCATTGCATCCCCTTTGCCTAATAATAGGATGGATCATTCCATCTGACCTCAGAACAGCTCTGTCTTGTTTCCATTCTGATATTTTTTATCTCACATTTGGGCTCCAACTCAGTTTATCTTGTTCAATGTTGATTTTCTCTATTTGTATCCCTCTTGATCCTTTTCTGTTGTTTTCTTCTCTTTCTTTTGCTGTAGATATTTCACTTGGTATTTGGTCCTGGTGTTCATTTCATTTTTGCCTGAACTTAGTTTTCCAGCCTCACACCCAGGGTTTACCTTCTATGCCATTGTTGTCCCTATTGCCTGATGCCAGTGTTTCTCAGTTCACACACAGAGACACTTCTTTTTTAGTGCTATGTCTGCTTCTGGAATTTCGGAAGAATAGAATTCGAGGTTCATAACATCCTTTGATGTAAAGCCAGGGTAGGATTTTTTCCACTAATTATTCCCTATAATGCCCTTATTCTTACTGTTTATTTCCTTTCCTGTGATGCAGTATTTTCTGTCTCGTCACCAGCATGAAGAATTATGAGGTCTTCATGTTCTTCTGAAATAGGACTTTCCATTTCTCTGCCCTTTCCCAGAGAGCTGAATGACAGTTTTTCCTAAAGTCTAAACCCTGACAAGCACTTGCATAAGTACCTAATGTCACATGCATGAATACTGTACTACTCATACTTACGTTAAGAGCGTACATCAGCTATGCCTGACTATAGATTTAGTCAGCATGTGCAGGGTCAGTAGTCTGCCAGAGACAAAGGAAGGCTCTTAAAATGTGTAAAGAAAAGCTAATGAATAAAGCAGAGAGAGTAAGCCTTTAAAAATAACACTTCAGTCCTTGTTAAAGATCTGTGCCCTGTAAGTGTGTTCGGCCTTATATTTTTGCAGACATATACACTGCAGAAAGACACATTTTACAATAGTTTTAAGGCTTTTTTTCCTACATTTCATTAATGCACTGTGAAAATGTGTGTCATTGTGTAAAATATCATTAGATTATAGTTCTCTGTCTTTTGTAGGTAGCTATTTTGAAAGTACTGCCAGAAACACACAGCACTCCCACAAATTGCCTTTTTTAAACTAAAGAACAGCTTTACAGATTCCCTTGACACCTATTAAGTATGAGCTAATACTGCCTCCATGCCACCTACACACCATCTCAGCATCCATTCCTAGTTTTGAATGTCTGTTCTTCTACATCCTACACCTTCTCTTACAAAAAAAAAAAAAAAAAAAAAAAAAAAAAAAAAAAAAAAAAAAGAACAGAAAGAACAGCTCCCTCCCATCCTTTCTTTCTCCTCCCAGGAAAAAAATAAAAAATAAAAAAACCTGGAGGCCTGTAGCAGTAATTGAAGCTTTGGTAGTCATCAGTGACAATTTTTCCTGATCTTTAAAAAATGTGTCACTTTGAAAAATAACATTTAAAGCCCTAATGCTTTTCTAATTAAAATAAGTATGACTGTAATTCACAGATGGTTTACTTTTGCAGGAATCTGAATGACATTAAAATTTCAGACTCAGATGAGAGCACTCTTTAGCCCAAAAGTACTAAAAAACTATTTCTTTAGGGCAAGAGTATTTCAACCTTTTTTCCCCTAGGTAAGCAGGAAACAATTTCTGTTCAGAGAAGACACAGGCTGTACTGATGCCCAGCATATGGAACTAGAAGAGGACAGATTTAGTTTAGATGTTAGGAAGAAATTCTTTACTCAGAGGGCAATGAGGCACTGGCACAGCTGCCAAGAGAAGCTGTGGTGCCCCATCCCTTGGAGGCACTGAAGGCCAGGTTGGATGGAGCCCTGGGCAGCCTAAACTGGTGGGGGGCAGCCCTGCCCATGGCACAGGATGGAACGGGGTGGGCTGTGAGGTCCCTTCCAACTCAGTGCATTTTGTGATTCTTCTGTGCTTTTCACTGAACTCCAGGACTATGCAGAAGGTGGGGAGATGAGCTTGTTCTTGGTCAGCTTCAGATGGTATAAGATTTAGTTCAATAAGGAGCAACAAACTTCAACAAAGTGAATAGAACCCAATATCACACAGTAGTGTCTTCTGCACCTACTTCTGTCTAGATCTCTGCTCTCAATTAACCTAGCATATGATGTAAAAGCTGCAAATAGCTTTTATCTGAATGTAAGAATGAATTTGTATTGATTGTACTTCTGTCCTTACTTCATTCCCTTAAAAAATGTGGCAAGTGACTACTAATGAAGTTCTTAGTATAAGTGATACCACAGTAACTGCATTTGTGCCATTTCTGTTGCGTGGAATGGGAGAAAAGAGCTCTAGTTCTTTGAATGTCCCCTAACTGGCTTTGTGAGTCTGTGGAGCCAGATGATGAACTCTTGAAGCTACACTTACCATAAGCTCGAGCAGTTGTCTTGACTGATTTTGTAACTGGCTACTGCAAAAAAATTACAACTCAATGTTTAGAGTAGTTACACACTTGAAATGTAGCATGGATGTGACCCGTGTGTTAATTATGAGACTAATTGAGAATGGGGTTTGTTTTGCTGTAAGCATTGCTAGTTATCAGAGCATTTTGTGAAGTTTCAAAATGTAACCTTTTGTCTCCTTCAGTTGATTTTTCTAACCCTTTTACTGTCCAGGTGCCATAATCTCTTGCCCTAAAAGAGAGGTATATATTAGACTTCCAGTGAGGAAGGAAGAGAGAAACAGAAGGCATTTTAGGGAATTGAGGGGGAAGAGGCAAAAATGAGATGTTGATTGGGCACAGGCCTGAGATAAAGAGGTTAAAAAAAAGGCTTCAAAGTGGTAGGAGGTATGTGTTAAGAAAAAATGGGGTATAAAAAGGAAATGTAATCGGAGCAGAAGAATATAATGAAATTTCTGTATCCAGGCATTGGTTTTCTGAGAGCTACTCAGATACAAATGCTAATTACAAAAACTGCATGATAATTTTATTACAGTCAACCATATGAATAATAATTCAGTTATTCTTACAGAAGGATTCTGGATATAAAGTGATGTTAGCAAGGAAATGAAAGTTTTGTTAGCCAAAGTTAGTTGTAATGATAGTTCAGTATATTATTTGAAAAAATGAATACAATAAAATAGGTGTTTTGTTTTTTTAAATGAGCGCTACAGAATTTGCAGCTTGTAGTGATAGAATGGATGTGGTGGGAGGAGTCGAGATGATGTTCTGGTGTCCTGGAAGAAAACCTGAGGCTCAAAAATAGAAAGGAGAGGAGAATAGAGGATAGGGGAGGGGAGGGAAGGAGAGGGAGAGGAGAGGAGAGGAGAGGAGAGGAGAGGAGAGGAGAGGAGAGGAGAGGAGAGGAGAGGAGAGGAGAGGAGAGGAGAGGAGAGGAGAGGAGAGGAGAGGAGAGGAGAGGAGAGGAGAGGAGAGGAGAGGAGAGGAGAGGAGAGGAGAGGAGAGGAGAGGAGAGGAGAGGAGAGGAGAGGAGAGGAGAGGAGAGGAGAGGAGAGGAGAGGAGAGGAGAGGAGAGGAGAGGAGAGGAGAGGAGAGGAGAGGAGAGGAGAGGAGAGGAGAGATTGGCATGGTTTGCTGCAACAAACATGGAAAATTTGCTTGTTCATTACTTGGAGTTATATGTCTGAAAGAGAAGCTAATTTAAACTGAAGAAAGTAGTTGAGTTCTTTTTCTTCAATTTTTGTGAATAAAGGAGAAAAAGTAGAGACGAAAAGTTCCTAAGGAAATGTAGCAAGGTCTGAAGCAGACTCCAGATGATGGATGAAGAAGGAATTTGGAGTGCTAAGAAGCAGGCAAGGATAGAATTCTAAAAGCACAGGAGGAAAAGTGTAAACTTCTGTCTGAAATCTGCAGTCAGGAAAGTGAAGATGAGACCATGTCTGTGAGAGCAGAGTATGAGAGTCTGATAAGAACTCAGTGAGATTGCTTCAGATGAATATGACATTATAAAATTATAAGGCTTCACTCAAGAGAGTCTATTAAGTAAACATAATGACACCATTTTGCTAGAGTAGCCTCAATTGTTAGAAACAGGACTCTCGGACGAAGGCAATTTTGTTCTGGAATAATAACTTCTATCTGTAAGTAGAAGGATTACTCCAGAGTAGATGGTCTGAATAGAGGAGCTATTCTGGAATAGCTAAATTATATGCCAGTATTTCTGTAGCCACACGGTTTTCTAAAATAGTCATTCCATGCATTTTCAGCATGCAAAGAAAGCCTATCCCTACTTACAAGTTTTTCCATTATTTTTTTTTAGCACTTTGCCTTCACATAGTTTGCAGTAACACAAAAAAGCTTATTTTATTGGGAAAAATAGATAAATAGAAAAGAGATACTAACATTAAAAAAAAATTAGAAATAATTCTGATTTTGCCATTTTAATGCATCTGATTTTAACTAAAAAGCTGTTGGTTCACAATCATAGTCTGTCAGTTTAAAATTCAGAATTAGAGACTTTTAACATTTGATGCAAAGTAGTTTTACTCTAGAGTAGAGAGGAGGGAAAAGGTGCCCCAGCCACTTCTGAGCTTTGTTAAGGAAGATTAGCCATGGTAAGTATGCCCCAATTTTCAGTAGTTTATCTCTACCAGTGTAGTATATCTGGCAACAGTGATAGGATTAAAAGCAGTTATTTGAAAAGGTGTGCAAATCTCCCTGCCCATAGCTGTCTCCCATAGCCATAGTGAAGAAACAGCAGTGCAGTACGGTGATGCAGTAACAAGAGAATGATCTTGTGAGCTATGTACAAGCAGGAATTGGAATGAATCTCTGCAATTTCAGCCAGACTGGTATTAATTAATCAGTAGTCATATAAAATTAATAGCTAGACAAAACCTATAATCTTCACTGGCTGTCTACTTGGTACTGATCTTATTTCTGAGCACTGAAGCAAGGTTTCTTGTGTAGAATTCCTAAGAAGAAAAACAGTATAAGGAAACACATTATTTATCACAGCTATTTTTTTTTAAATCAGTCTATTAGAAAGGAATGCTTTTGAAGATTATACAGAAAAGGATTGTTTCATCTTGTTCAGAATACCTTTTGCTGTAACAGGTTGTTTTTTTAAGAGCTCCTACTGATTCTGTGTTTATTAAGATCCTCTAAGGACTAGATGAATTAAACCAAACAATTGCTTAGCACCAGAGTAAGCTCATACACTCCTTCAATACATAGGATAACAGTTTTGACAA
Source organism: Tetrao urogallus (assembly GCF_951394365.1). Lineage (NCBI taxonomy): Eukaryota > Metazoa > Chordata > Aves > Galliformes > Phasianidae > Tetrao > Tetrao urogallus. The sequence continues at coordinate 57,335,716 of NC_136813.1, read as the reverse complement.
GTATATCTCTGATTCTAGGAATAGACCTGTGGAATAACTTCAGTAGTGGCTCTGGGAACTAGGATTCATAGTTTTATGGGATACCAGGATCATTCTTACTAATGGGCAGAATCCTTCCTGTTCCATAGATCCCCATGGATGTATGGCTTCTCACCTTTTTCCTTGCTCACATCCCCATGTTTTGTAAAAGCTAAACCTTATTTTCTGTTAAACTGTCTGATACATTAGTGTAATTACATTCAGAATGCTTTATTTTCCAACCCGTGTTTAGCTTGATTGTAGTATTTGTTCTGGATGGTTCTGGACCTCAAGGGGGAATGTGTGCCTGACGGCTTGCTTATTGTTTCCAAATATGTCTTTTATTCAACCAAGTGATGTTACCTCTTGAACAGCTATTGGCATTGTACTAGCCTGATACTGCAAATCTGATCTCAACCTTCAGCAGGATTGTACACATATTGTTGTTATATACTTGTCATTATTTTGGCCTTTTTTGTTGATGGTGAAAGTTTCCCTGCTGTTTGTATTCTAGATAGGAGTCCGAAAAGTGTTTCTTAAGTACTGGCAAGCTGACCATCTCAACGATTTGTGCCTTCAGCTTCAGAAGAAAATTATAACCTGCCAAAAAGGTAACAATTACAGAACAAGTATTCCTGAGCTGTCACTTCGTACACTGACAAGAAGCATTGCATAACAAAAAAAATTTTTTTTTTCTTCTTTGAATAGTTGCTGTATTTTATTTATTTCCCTATCGGCATATTTCCAACTAACTTCTTATACAAATTTTTGGAGATGATACTGACATTGGTAACACTTAAACTTTGTGCCTGTGAAACATAATTTTATGGAAAACTGTTGACTGTAATTAAAACTAAGGGGAGCTTTGAGTATTTGTTTTTTAAGTACGTTCATTGATTTTTAAAGGTATTAATATCACCTCTTAACTTTGAGTTGCATATCAAATAGAATCACAGAATCATAGAACGGCCTGGGTTGAAAAGGACCACAATGATCAGCTGGTTTCAACCCCCTGCTATGTGCAGGGTCACCAACCACCAGACCAGGCTGCCCAGAGCCACATCCAGCCTGGCCTTGAATGCCTCCAGGGATGGGGCATCCACAGCCTCCTTGGGCAACCTGTTCCCGTGCGTCACCACCCTCTTTGTGGAGAACTTCCTCCTAATATCTAACCTAAACCTCCCCTGTCTCAGTTTAAGGCCATTCCCCCTTGTCCTATCACTATCCACCCTCGTAAACAGCTGTTCCCCCTCCTATTTATACACTCCCTTCAAGTACTGGAAGGCCACACTGAGGCCTCCCTGGAGCCTTCACTTCTTCAAGCTAAAAAATAGGGTAACAAGGATGCAAAATACCTTTCTGTGCAAATGTATCAGGAATACAAAGCTAATATTTTTATACGTTTAGTTATCTTTGTTTTCTCCTTCTGTTGCAGTTTTTGTAGTAGAACTTGTTTTTTTTTTTTATTTATTTTATGCATTTTTTTCTTCTTCTATGTTTTTGTTTTAAGATCACGCTGACCTATTTAGCACATCTTTTAAAGGAGTTGCTATCCACTGTCTCCTGATTTCCTGTTACTGCTCTTCCATTTCCTATCAGAATCTCAAACATCTACTTCCTTAAAACACAGCATAATTTATCTAATTAGCTGTTGTCTGCAATGTTTCCCATTAACACATTTTTTAAGGAAATTAGAAAAACAAGGATTTATCTTGTTGTTTTGTTTGTCAGATTTTAGTCAGATTTTATTAGCTTTGTCCTTCTCACCTTCCCTCTCCCAATAAGAATAAGAACTATATTTGGGGAATTTTGCTCATATTGAATCATTGAGAAAATTTTTTGTATCTGTAGGAAAATCCATCATCCTTAAAGTCTTTCATTACAATTCAACTAGATTAAGAATTAACTCTAGTACACTGTATGCACAGTGGTTAAAACTTTTCTCACTGAAGTCAGATCCATGGAATTTTAATTCTTCTGATCTTTGTCCTTAGATGAACTGTGAAGAATTAGGTAATTTTATGTCATGAGGATGCTAACATGAATTGTTCTAATCTCCATAAGTGAGAATTGTTGTACATCTACATAAATGAGAACCAAGCTCAGAGCACAGTCTTAGAATCTGTACAGTACTTGTTGATACTGAGCAGTAAAGGTCCAGGAAATGACAGTTTTCGTTTCACAGCAGTCTTTGAGCTCATGAAATTGTTGTGGTTTTTTTCTCATTTGTTTCTTTTTTTTTTTTTTTTTTTTTTTTTTAAATTTCTGCATTGATCTGAAGACAAAACCCTTCAAAAAGAGGAATAATTTTTTATTTTTAAGCTTTTTGAATTTTTTCATACTTGTAAGCTGTGAACTCTGATAGCGATCTGTACATGATTCCATTACTTTCTCAACAGCAACATTATAAATTCAGACTCAGTAATGTGTATATCCCTTGTGAATTCTCATAAAAGAGTCAACAAAAGCTGTGCTGTTAATTTCCTTTTTAACTCAATTGGGTAAGTGCACTTACGTTTCAAGTTGTAAGAAGTCAGATTTTATTCTAGAACGTAGCTTTGGAGATTGACGTAACTGGCTGTGATTATAGCAAGAGTGTAAACTTTCAAAATTATCTATTATAGATAGTAGCAAGGCATATGAACTCGAATTTTTCCAAACCCAGTGAATTTTGGATAAATAATAATACCTGAACATTTCCCTTTGTTATATTGCATCAGCTAGGTGCAGAGCATTTCTAAAAATCTTGTGTTAAATAGTTAAGTGAGGAAATAGAAGAAGATTTTTTTCCTTCAATTTGTCTATTTATTTCATTAAAGATCATCTTACATTCATAGGAGACTAGTTCTATCTTCTATCTTCCTCTGTTTACATTTTTCCTTTAGATTAATTGAACTTGACTGTCATTTAATGTTACTCAGAAGTGTTCGTGTGGCTGACGCTGAATCACATTGTTAAAAAGGCCTACCTAGCCTTTAGCCCTTAGTAACATCTTAATATTTTAATTAGCATCTCCAAAACTCAGATCAACATCTTATACGGGCTACTTCCTGTTTACTTATCCAGAAATTTGAGTTTACCAAAATAAGGGTTAACATGATAAGGATTAATGAAATTTGTCCTGTTTTGTTGTGTGGTTACCCTTAAGTTGAGCTACTGAAAATCAGCAATATTTTAGGTACCAGGAAAATAATTTGAAAACGTGTTCTTCCCTGTGAGGTACACAGCAGTTACTGTAGACCTGGAAAGAAACATCATCTTGGGGAGCTTAAAAAAACAAAAACATAGAGAAAACTCCTTTATTTATCATAGCTCTTCTTCCCAACCCAGGACACATGCCAAAGCATACTAACATTACTGGTTCCATGTAGAGTGATTGATTTAGTGCTGGATTCATCATAGTCACAGAAGCCCCTGTCCCTTGGTTATGTTCAGCTGGATACTTCTGAAAATTCTGGGGATAAGGCGATATTTAGGTTGAGTAGAAACTGTTGTACTGCATACACATGTTTAGGAAAGTAGCACAGAAAGCTGTTATAGGCGGTAGCATAAGGCTGACAAGGAGCGTAAGAAAATAGCCCTATTAGATAAGTAAGGCTGATGCAACATAGATGAAAATTTTAAGCTGAAAAATGGAAATTATGTGACAGCAGCATTTCAGAAATGTGCATTCATTGTTTCTGCTGAAAAAAAATGGGCAAAAAAAGTCTTTAGGTGTCAGTAAAAGATCTTTTATTTGTTTTGTTTTGTTTTGTTTTTTTTTCCCCCATTTTTTGGTACACTGAAATGTCAAAATACTGTTTGAAGATTGACAGATACAGACAGTCTTTTAATTTCTACCATATTCAATGCAATAGTCATTTACCCAGGGTATTATTTTAAAACAAATGATCTTTTCACCTTTCCTTTTTAAATACATACTTCTGCATTCTCCATCAGACATTCAAGTTTCCAGTTGTAATGGAAGCAAAAATGGTGAAAGTAACTGTTTTGAATTCTGGTAGCTTGAATTTGTGAATGAATTTGCTGTCATACTTGGTTTTAAGCACTGGCAATATAAATGGGCACATCCATTTTTGTATGTTGTATACAATGTACATTTCTTTCACTATTTGTATAAGATATTGTCTGAACTTGATTTACTTATGATTACAGCAGAACACACGGTAATATTGTTACTCACTAATTAATTAGTTGTCTTTCATTGGTTTATTATTTTTTCTTCTGTTATGGTAGTTGTGAGAGGATATCTAGCTCGCCAGCGTGTGCTACAGAAGATGAGCATCAAGCAGCAAGAGATCACCTCAGTCAAAGGCTTCTTGCAGACTGTTGAGGATATGGGGCTGAAAACATACGATGCCTTGGTCATTCAAAATGCTTCTGACATTGCTCGGGAAAACGACCGTATTCGCAATGAGATGAATGCTGCTTACCACAGGGAAAAGCTAGAGGCTAGAAATAGACCAGAAGAAGTCCACAAAAGGTAAGATATCTTAGCTTTGAGAAAATATATTCTGGGTTAGATAGTAAGGAATTAAATCATTTCTTCAGTTTTATGATTTCCTTCCCTGCTTTTAAAGTCACATAAATGACTTGAGCATAACTTGAAAATTGCAAGAGCATTTTCAAGTATGTATTCAACCCAGATCAATGCTAAACACTGTTTTTCTGTGGAGCAGGTAATTATGTCCAGAAACATAAAGACACCAATAATATCTTATTCAGGGCAGACTGAGCTTTGTAGAAATTTATTCAAGCCTCTGAAACCTTTATTTTTTTTTCAGAAATTTTTCATTTGAAGAAAAATAGATTATAGTTGAACTTTCATCAAACCAACTAAACTAAAGCAAAACTTATCTAACTGAGAATTTCAGCATGGGGTAACTGCCAAAAAAGTGAAGAACAGCCAAGAAAGCATTAAAATACAATAAAGGGCAGCCCAAGAAATTCTGATTATACAATGAACTAGAAAGACTGTGAAGAGGATTCTTTCCTCTTATTTAAAAATAGATGAAATCCTTTTTGTTTAGCGCCCATCAGAGTTTTCAGGAGTACCTGTTTTACGAATCCAGCAAATGGTTGGAGAGCGTTTTCCCAGGAATGGAGTCCCAGATCTTTTTCTCTCAGACTGGGCAAAAGTAGCATTTGCAGTTAGAAACAGGTATGTATCAAGAACAGGAAAGCTTCTGATAACTTGATGGACATACAGATATGTACTTTTCCATAGGAACTTAATTCTCATCTGGAACAACTGCCTTTGCTTTCCTTGCTTTTGTTAGTGACTTTATTAAAGTGAAAATGGCAGTACATCTGCTTAATTAGCTTCAAATATCCCAGTCATTACATATTGGAGGAAATGCCTTTGTCAGAATGACTGTAATTAAACATTACAGTGAAAACAAATTATCCACTGAGCAACACACTTTCATCTTTAGCTGTTTCATTTACTACATGGGCAGCTGGCTATATCCTGCACATGAATTCCAGCCCTGCTGGTGATCTGCCATACAGAAATACAATTTGGAAAAAAAAAAAAGCTTGGCAGTTTGTCTGTAAAATGATGGTATGGACATCTATCTAATAGGCTGCTGCTCCAAGCCGAAAAGTTTTCAGCATTTTGATTTTTGGAAGAGTAAAATGTTTGAAGAATTTCTGTTAAAAATCAGTTTGTTGGAAGTGGCTGAAAGACATCATTTCTCTATTCGTATTGAAATAGCAAAAATAAATAATAATATTAAAAAAAAGTGGAATAAGCAGAAGTCCAAAACTGTGATTGAAGTAACTAAGCATAATGTCATAATTAATATCTTTAAAAGGATAGCTATCAAGTAAGCCTCCACAGGAGGATATGTAGATATCTAGGTGGAATCATTCAGACAGCCACTGTAGCTGGTTAAAAGGGTCATTAATATTTTAAAGATTTGCATTATCTAAATAGAATTTATTGTTGTCTTTTCAGAAAATAGTGATAAAGGCTCAGCATTTGCTGCCTCAGTAACTTTCCATTAAAATGGATTTCCCAGAAATTATCATTCAGATTGGAAACGCGGCTTTTGATTGTGTGCAACAATCAAAGTGTGAACAATTCATTCACAGAGTGTCTGATCCACAATGTGAAACTGCTTAAGGAAAGCTGCATCTGTGTGAAAAGAGAGCCAGTGTCCCAATTTATCATGAAACAGGAAATGGAGGAAAGCTAGCAGCTTGATCTGGATTTGTTTGTCAGGAGATTACTACACACATCCCCTCCGCGCAGCAGGGGAGGCGGGAGGCTGTTTACCAAAAAGCTGTTGTTATGTTTGCATGAACAGGTTCATTGTTACCACTTGAATAATGCATCTGGGCCTCTCCTCCGTGTTTTTTCAGAGCTGAAGACAAGGGTGGGAAGCTCCCTGAGGATGGCTTCGCCGGCTACCGAGCGCCAAAGCACTTTCACTCCAGCTCTGTGCCTGTCCCCATGGCGGTGGAAGGCTTGGTACATTCTGTGGCTGGGTCGTCCATCAGGTCCCCATCCCTGCACTCAGTGTTCAGCATGGAAGACGGCGGCAGCCTGCCGTCGCCACGGAAACAGCCTCCTCCCAAACCCAAGCGGGACCCCAACACACGGCTGAGCGCTTCCTATGAGGCCGTCAGTGCTTGCTTGTCGGCAGCTTCTAAGGAGGCCGCTAATGAAGGTCAGGCAGAAAGGGGGAAGGCATCACAAAAGTTACTCTAGATTATTGATTTGTTCCCTCCGCTTTGATCTTTCCAAACATGGTCAAGCGCCTTTGAAAAGCCCCGCCTCTGTGAAATATTTCAGTGGCAGTAAATAAAGGTAGTCAATTTATCATTTGCTCCAAATCAGCAAATAACTGCTCGTGTGTTCTAATGGCCTCGTTTGTCAACAACCTGAGCCTGTTTGCAGAATTCCCTCTAGAGACAAATGATCTTTTGTCAGCTCCAGCTATTCCACCCCACTGACCATTTTCTTTCACCTTTTAAACTGTTAGAATATCTTGCATTGCTAATACAGAATGCCAGATTCTTGAATTTCACCAAGTTAAACATTAAGCATTCTCCTACTTTTTCTCTGAGTGCACAGAAATGTCTTGTGCATTCAGCGGTTTATGTTTGTACCATAACTTACTTATGGTGAATTTTTTGTTTGGAATGAAAGTGCTGTGAAAGTCCCAAAAGAATTGCAATGCGTTACAGTGCATTAAGTCCAGATTTGAGTTCAATTGTTCTGTCCTCCTACACACTTGAAACATATGAGTAGAAGAAGAAGAGAGGGGAGACGTTCTGCTTTTCCTTGATAAGCCTAATTTATCCTGTTTCCTGTAAAGAATCTTCTAAGCTTATCAAGGAATATTCTTCAGGGTGGGCTTAAAGCTACGTGTAACCATTCTCTATGCCTGCACACTGGCTGCAGAGCTTTGCAGCTCCCTCTCTCTTGCAAAATAATTGCTCATGCCCAGTTTATTAGATGCAGGTCGGTTTTTCTAACCTTTACCTTGCTCGTTCAGACTCCTAATTTTTTTTTACACAAGTAAAATCTTGTGTGTGTCCAGTATAGGTAGTTTCAAACTAGTTCAGCGTGGATTATGGATCACTGCGGTGTTTAGGCTTTCAGTGCACAGCATTAGAAGAAATGATTGATTTAGCCAGAAAACTCCAGCAGAATTTTTTGAAAGAATGACAATTCAGATACATTTGTGTGGTCTTAGCAGTAATGCTTATGCACTTGCAAAACAATTGGACCAGTTTCCCTGCTGTGCTCATTTTCCAAGTATTATGTATTTCTTGAGTCTTTGTCTGAAACCAGCTCTGATTTACACCATTTAATTTTTATCTTAAAAGACTAATCACCTATTGATGATCAGTATCTATTATCTCCACTCCATCTGTGCCTAGAGGCTGTGAAAAGACATCTCGTTTTGTTAACTGTATACTCAGTTGAGGAATTGCCCCTAGGCTATGTGATTCCCAAACTTTAAAAATTATTTCCACATCAGCAATACAAAAGAAGCAGAGATAGGGATAATATCTGCCTGTAATTAGGATTTTATATACTGCATAAAAGTCGGATACTTCAGTTACTGATGATAACATGCATGTTAGAGTAGTGCTATGCTGAAACTCCTATTTAAAAGCACACCCTTGTATCCTCTCCCCTGGGGCAAAAGGAATAACAAGCACCTATTTCCATGCATTACACACCCTGCAGTGAATATCTGGATTCAAAAAATATCTCCTTGGGTGACAGTTTTAGTGACAGTGGAGGCTACCAAAGCAGATTGTATGCCCAGGCAACAAAAGCTTGTGGTTTGGAATGCTGAAAGTTCTGCATTTTATTCATTGAAATATGTATACTTTTGACTGAATTCTTCTGTATGTAACTGCTTTTAATGATAAAATTATACATACAAGATTTGAAAGCTTAAATACTACACCTGTGTAAGAAAAAACTGATTTCAATCTGCTAATAACACACGCCTTTTTCACTTCCCTAGTTCTGACCCGTCCAAGGCCACACAGTGATGACTATAGCACCATGAAAAAAATACCTCCCAGAAAACCAAAACGAAGTCCCAATACAAAACTCAGTGGCTCTTACGAAGAAATACCTGGCCAAAAGCCTGGGGATGTGAAACAGACAAACACAGTAGTTAAACAAGGTAGCTATGACACTGCGGGAGTACAGAGAGCAGCTTCTGCTGATGCGCCACAACATGGCACATTGAGTCTCTATATGTCACAAGAAGAGGAAGAAAATGAGCCTGTCTATATTGAAATGGTAGGGAATGCAATGAAACACAGTTCTGCTGAAGCAGAAAGCCCAGAGCAAGGAGAGTCTGTGTATGAAGAAATGAAGTATTTTCTCCCAGAAGAAGGAAGCAACAGTAATGGAATAATTCCAATAGCAACTGGATCTCCTCCTCTGGTGTTTGAAAGCAAAAAAAATGTTCATGTTGAAGATGGAACATTGGATGGAAACAGTCAAGCTGCTTTGAACTATAAAGACTCGTGTGACATTCCAGCCCCTTTCCCTAATTTGCTTCCTCATAGGCCACCACTTCTTGTGTTTCCTCCAACTCCTGTCACATGTTCTCCTGCTTCTGATGAATCACCTCTAACACCACTAGAAGTTAAAAAGCTTCCTGTCTTGGAAACCAACCTAAAATACCCTGTGCAGTCAGAAGGCTCAAGTCCATTGTCACCACAGTACTCTAAAAGCCAAAAGGGGGAGAGTGAAAGACCAGCATCTCCAGGCTTGGTTGTATTCAATGTTTCCAGCAAAGTGACTCCACCTTCAACACCTCCTCCTCCTCTTCCACCACCCCCTCCTCCTGTACCACCTCCTGTTTCCTATCGGGCTTCCACACATTTTGCATTTCCTCCAGAGCCTTGTGCTAGTTTTCTGATTAATACAGGGAAAACAGGTACAAACTCAGATCTATCAAAAGTACCTCTGCGACCAAACCCTGCTCAGCTTGGATGTTCACCTTCTCCATTCTCCAAATTGCCTTATTCCCCAAAGATGGCAAGAGCAGAACACAGGAAATTGAACTCTAATTCATCATCTTCATATCCATACAGTCCTACAAACTCAAGGTCATTGACCAGTCCCCTTGATGAATTAGCAAGCTTGTTCAACTCAGGACGGAGTGTGTTACGGAAATCTGCAGCAGGACGTAAGATCAGGGAGCCAGAAGGTAAGACTGATCTCTGTGTATTTCTTCAGCACCAGAACAAACTTACATTAAAAAGTGACAGAGTAGATAAAAATACAATACAAAACTATTCATTTTTTTAAAAAACAAAGATTGTTGTAATTGTAAGAAATGCATGGAATTTGTTGGATATGAAAAATGTTGGCCTTTAGGTTTTCTCTGAGATGTCACTTCTTCTTTTACCAAAACATTTGTATGACACAGAATTAAATGGATAATTTATAACATTCCTATAGCTTCAATGCAATAAGCACAAATGTTGTATATCATGTGAAAATGAGTTTATTGTATCAATCAAATACCTCAACAGCGAAATCATGATCATTTATAGGATGTGAGGAGAAACATAGTGATGAAAGGTGAGGATAAGGCTCAGTCCCCTGATTTGGAAAACAGTGACAGTGACAGGGTGTGAGACGGAAGCTCCTGTAATCCAACTGGAAAATATATGGGAGATTTTACATCATTTGAGTTCATATGCCAAGGGGATCAGAAGGAATTAATCCAAGGGTATTGTAGGAGATGTCAGTAGCACTCACTACGTCACTGTCAATAACTTACCAGCAGTCGTGGTAACAAGGGAGTTCCAAGTTTACTGGAGATTGGTGAATATGAGTCCAGTCTACAAGTAGGGCAGGAAGGAAGATCTACGGAGTTACAGACCTGTCAGTCTGACCTTGGTGCTAAGGAAGGTTATGGAGCAGATTGTCTTGAATGTTATCACATGGCACATGTAGGACAATCAAGTGATCAGAAATAGCTGACATGGGTTTATAAAAGGCAAGTCAATCCTGACTAACCCGCTCTTCTATGACAAACTGACGTGTGACCGGTTTACGGGCTGGTTTGGCCCAGTTCCGTGACCAGCGGGGCAGAGGGATTTCACAAAATCTGTGCCTCCAGAAAAAGGGAATAGGGGACCCCAAAATAATTAAAAACAGTGGCAACGATCTGAGGAGAAACAAACTAGTTTACTAAATATAGTATTGGAATGCAAGATAGCACATCATAATACAATATAATCAGAATTGAAGCTAATAAATCAAATATAATGAGAGAGAGAGAATGTCCGAAAGGTGGATAGGCCTCTCCATAACACTGAGGTCAGATGCGCAGTCCAGTTGAGCAGCAGGGGGACGGGAGGAGAGCCCATGAAGAAGAGCAGATGAAAAAGGAGCACATCAGGTGACCTTGCCAGGAGTTGTATCTCCTCTCTGACCGCAAAGTCCCCCGGGGAATATAGTTCTTCTTCTCTTCTGGGCAGAACTTGAGCATTAATAGTTAAACTCTCAGTGCCCGTGATGTTATCATGTAGAATACCAAAACCCAAAAATCACAAAACCATGGCAACCTGCTTGGCAGAAAATATACTGGCTGTGCATGTCATATACCAGGATTTTTGTAGTGTTTGACACTGTTTCCTACTACATTCTCTTGGAGAGACAGACAGACAACTCATGGCTTAACTCATGATTTAGTCTGAAGAAGAGGAGGTTGAGGGGAGACCTCATTGATCTCTACAACTGTCTGAAAGGAGGCTGTAATGAGGCCTCTGTCAGTCTCTTTTATTAGGTGTCAAGTAATGTAATGCAAGGAAATGGTCTCAAGTTGCTCCAGAGGATGTTTAGAATGGATATCAGGAATAATTACTTCAAGGGGGGATGGTCTAGCATTAGTATGGGCCTCTCAGGGAAGTGGCGGAGTCCCCATCCCCAGAGGTGTTCAAGAGACATGAGAACGTGGTGCTAAATAACGTGGTTTTTAGTGGCTGAGTAGGTCAAACTGACAGTTGGACTTGATGATCTTGAAGGTTTTTTTCTAACCTAAATAATTCTATGATTTCATGATTCTGTGACAAAGATCTCAAAATAATTGAGTTACTATAAGTTTTAGGAAAATCAGTGGCAATATGGACATAAGGCACTTATACTGGTAATGACTCGTACCAGCCATCAAAGAAATCATGGTGGTGTAAGTCCTTGTGAGTCCTCCAGAACTTTAAAAAGCTTTGGTTGGACCTTGAATGTTCCTAGATACTGAATTCAATCAGACATGAGATTTTAAATGAGACTTCATTAGTTCTCAACCTCAAGAAAATGCTGTTATTCTGAATATTGGGATTGATGAAATTTGTAAAGATGTTGCAGTAGTTTTGCTTGCTTTGGCAAAGTAAATTGATAACATTCAATACCTACTAATACATGGCAATTTTTTTGTTTTGCTTTTAAGCCAGAGCTCTGCTTTCATTATACAGTTAATACATTTTTATCTGTTGGGAATTTATCAATTTTAAAGTCGTCTCTTTGGTTATATCTTTTCAAGGCTCTCTGAATGTATCTGGTATGGTAAGCTTACTCCAGCCAAGTCAGAAAATTGACTTTTACCCTTAAGAATGTTTATTTGGGTTTGAGGATTTCTGCAAACTCAATTTTCAACTAAATGTGACCATGATAGAGTTCAGCCTGAATGTTGAAGATAGCACATTAACACAGGCTGCCATATAAAAACCCTAAATCTACCTTTCAGGTGGAAAATGTTGTACCTCTAAATATTTCATCAAGGCAACACTAACTATGGGAGATCAAAGTTCAAGAAAGATACAGAAGGAAAGACTCAAATCAATATTTTATGAACTAGAAAAAAAAAGCTATATAATACTGTAAAATACTAAGTGCATCTACGTATGAGTAGTTCAGCAATGAGTAGATAGATCAAAAGTGATAAAGGAATACAGGTGATGGTATGTGCAGTGATTTTTACTTTTTCTTGTACTTCATAGTCTCAGGTAGAATTGTCTTTCATTTAACCTCTGATATAATTAATTAAATGGCAATCAGTAGAATGGACTCAGTTATGTAAAACTAGAATTTGTCCTTGCATTACCTGATGATTTTTTATCACCTCTTGCTTAATGTATATTAAGTCCCTGGAAGACTGCCCCCTTTCTTCAGTTTCATTTGGTTATTTGTAGTATTTTATTATTAGAGAAGGTGTGATTAAAATGAAAATAAAATAATTGAAATTCATGAAAGACATGACTTAGAGCAGCACTCTGTAATGTGCAGTTCACTTTACTTCTATAAGTTATAACCAAATAACAACCTTAACTCAAAACAGAAGATGAAAGTGTGGGCCATTTCAGAGTCAAGGAAGGTTAGCTATGGGAATCAGTGAGTCTCTGTACAGAACCATCAGCCTTGGAGATAAAAGCCTCTTTGCCAATAAAAGTGTAATACAGACAGATCTGCCAACGTGCCTTCCTCTTACCTGGAGGAGTAATTTCAAGGCCTGAGAACACTGATATCCTTTTGGCTCCTGACCTCACTGTGGGAAATGATCATCCTTAATTCCAGTAGAATGGATTTGTGGTTTTCTGATGGACTGCTGGCTTATTGTGAACTGAACTGAGATCACCCTTCCTTCATGCATTCAGCAATAAAAATAATAAAATTGTAACAACTTGCCTGATGTTATAGCCTGGCCTTTTTTAAAAACAATGAAATAGTCTGCAGACTCAAGCAATGATCAATCATACAGTATGCAATTTCTTCTGAAATATTTTATGGGTAATAAGAGAAGATTTTGACTCTGCAAAACTTATAGTTTAAATAAGCAAAACTGTAACAACTGAGAACTGAGCACAAGTGATTTCTCTTGGCTTGAAAAGGGTTACTGCTGAAGCTACAGCTGTATTGTTAGACAGAAAATTCCTCCATATCAAACAGGACTCGGGTGCAAATGGGCAATAATAATATATGCACAAACTTTTTTTCTATACTTTATGGTTGATACAAGTAAGAGCTTTAGGTTGCAAGACAGATAGAAACTGAATGATCACATATAGAGCCACTACCCACGTATTTCTAGATTAAAACCTTAGATTGGAAATGAGATTTCATGAACCCCAATTCAGTGTCTTAATCACAAAGCCACTCTCTCTAGTGGAGTACACTTCTTTTTTTCCCCTCATTTTTCACATCTAAAGCAATCCTGGGAAGGAGGAGGCAATTACATATTGAAGTATTCACATTAAATATTTGCAGAGCCAGGTCAGAATTTTGTTTTCTTCAACATGGATAAATAATACTCAGATTTTGTGCCATTCTTTTTGTGATTTTATATTGTTAATATTCCCCATGAAGTAGAATTTTTCAGCTTCAGAGCAAAGAAGGGAATAATGTCCAGACCATCACCTGCACTTGGATTGGCAGAGTACGTGCTCATATGGATTCTGAAAGGAAGGGAGCAAATGAGATATGATTTTCCCTTAACTTGGATGAATTTGCTTGCCATCAGGCTATTGAGATAAAGACTTAATGCCTTATCTCCTTCCCGCTTGTTGAGAACAAGTTGGTATGGATGCTTAACTTCTTAGCGTGGGCAAAAGAAGATGTGTAGACTTGCTGCCTGAGGTTTAATTGCCGAAAGCCCTTTCCTTTATGCAGCCCATCAAGGTATAGGCTTCAAGTTTTGTGATTTTTTGTTACTTTTGTTACAAGTGGGCCTGTGTATACAAGTCTACTCTTCAGTAACTTGCTCCTTTACAAAAAGAGCTTAGTAATGTATGTAACAATAAAAAAAAAGGCATGCAAACTTTAAGTTGTTGGCAGAGTATTTATACAATATCTTCAGCATCCATACAAATCAGTTTGCATGGCATGTTTCTAATACAGATAGATTCATGTGTCTGCTAATTCTTTCATATTCTCCAGTGTAAGCACCTTCATAGGAAGGTTGTTGCACGTGATATTTAGATATTTAGATGTACCTAGTCGGGACTAAAACTTGCCAAATACTCTTTGCTGAAATTGGCACAAACATGGAAAATAACAGGATTTAATGTGTATGTATGAGGTTTAATGTCCTGTCAAAGGCAGATATCTCATTGATAGCTAGTAAAAAATTTCCTTCTATCAACAGATTAGAGTAAGCTGCTATTGTGCAGTTAATGTCTCAACAGTGGATTGCAAATTAAATTCCCACTGGAGTTTCTGAGAGGAAATCCCAGTCCCTTATCCTCTAAGCCACTCAGCTTTTCTTCTTACGCAACTTAATACAGATAATATTCATATCTGCATCTCATTATTCCTACGTTGTATTGATGCAATGTAATAGTTTTACTTTCTTACAAAATGAGTAAAACAAAAAGCCCAGTTGCCCTTTTTTCTTCTTTTACCTGTGAATGCTGGAGGAGTGATTACATGAGACATTAGACTTCTATAACATTTTTTAAGTAAAATTCTCAAAGCATTAAAACTTTAATGAATTAAGCTAAACAGTACCTCTCTGAGAGAGATGAATATCTGTTTATGTAATTGCTTTAATTATCAAGGCATGAGGGTGACTTTCTATGACTAATTTTCAGATTAGGTATCTAAACACAGGAGAGTCATCCCTCTCTGATTCACTGTCAGTTACTTGCAGCTTTCAATCTGAATCTCTTGCAGTAGGTGCAGAAAAGTGGGAAAAAAACCAAAGCACTGCTATTAACAGTTTAATATGAGTCATAGAAAAGGGCCCATACTTGGCTAGCTGTAGATCCCTATGCAGAATGTGAAAGAGGAGACTGAACTGCTGGTAATGCCATTGCCATCCAGCACATGCTGAGTGACTTTTCTGAAGAAATAATTGTGGTTTGCATTACTGCAGCAGAGAAACGGGTCAGAAGAGTCTTCAGAAAGCACCCGCCGTTTCTGTTTGCCGAATGTTTGTGAACATTCTACAGTCTGGAATGCATCCCCTTAATCTGTAGTTTTCTTCCCATCTGTAAATCGGCCATTATGTGGGCAATTTGTCACAAAAAGTAAAATCTATTGTTTTAGGATAAATACAATATACCAAGAATAATTCTCCATTTCAGAGTCTGAAAACTAAAATATAATTTCTGTTGAAGAGATTTATGGTTTTCTATTATTATATATATTTTATTTATTTATTTCCAGTGGAGCATTTCCCTTCCTACCTGATTTCACTGTTACAGCCTAAAATCATAATGTGTAATTTGCTTTGGTTCTCTGTTGTAACATGAAAACGAAGCAATGTGTGTGATTACAATAGACAGTTTTTACCTGAAAACTATTAGAACAGAACAAATCAAATCTAATTTATATTTCAGATGAAAAAATAATTGGATATTGTCATCAACTTCTATTATATATTCTATATTTATATAGAATATAAATATATATATTATATTTTTATATTTTATACTCTATATATTTATATATATTCTATATATTTATATAGAATATATATATTTATATTATTTTAGTTTATATATATTTATATTTATATTTATATTCTGTATTTATATTCTATATTTTGCATTCAAAGTGCTTGTTAAGAAAAATTCAAAAAAAAAAAAAAAAAGTAAAGCAAAATTCTTAGCACCCTCCACATGCTTCCAAAGCTGGTATTCAATCATATAGGGGTTGGAGGAGGAATTGCGGTCCCAGGATCACCCAGGAAATATCAGTTCATTGTTTTGATCTGATCTTATACCACAGTTATATACAGATAAGGATCCTGGAGTTGGCAGACCAGTTTGACCCAGTGCAGACTCTCACGTTCATACCTAGTCACTGCTTAACAAGAAGGAAGCTGAGGAGAAATAGCAAGCTTGGCTGTTGCATTTAAAATGACCCATTTATGAAAACTGTAGGCATTCCTTTTATGTAACTGTGAGTGATTTGTTTTGTTTTGTTGTTTTGTTGTTTTTTGGTTTTTCTTTTACCTCTTGGATTTGATTTACTACATGTCTCTTTGTTCCATCTGATAGTGGAGTGCCATAATCACACCATACTGCTTAAACTTAAGGATAGTTCAAGCCCATAGATTTTAATACTATCCCACCTATAACTGTGACTTCAGTACTTCAGGCAGGGATTTCTGTGATTATTTTCATAGCAATGTATTTTCTTCACTAATCTGATGTGACATCATTGTTTCAAATTCAGCGCTGATTCAGGAAGTTGTCTGACAGTGTTGTGGGCTTCTTGAGATATTAAACAGTCTTCAATGTTTTTTATTTGTGATTCAAGATAGAGAACCACAAAGAACTTTGTTTGGGAACAACTGTGTCGCTAGTTGTAAACTGAAGGTACATTAATGTGAAACATTAGTCATAGCCGAGAGAACAAGAAAATTGAATTGTAGCACACTTTAATTCCTGATACCAACCAAGAATATTGGCTGTTTGGCAGTAAGCATCATATCACCTGTTTTTACAGGACTATGGGTATTTGGAATGAAGTGGAGAATGAAATCTGAACACACCTTTTAATGAAAGTCTCTTGTTCTCAGTGTGAGTAAGGAATTCTGTTCAGATGCTTTTAACTTACTTACATCAATCTCAGCATTAAATCAGCTTTTGCACAGAGCCTCAGTAGAGAGCAGTAATTCCATTCCGCAGAAAGTGGCAAGACTATGACATTTATTTTTGTTTTGCCTTGGAATGAAAATAAAGCATTCTTAAATTCTGTGCAGAAATACGTTCTTTCAACGTCCAGTCTTTCTGAAGTGTTTGGAAAGTACTGAGATGGTTTGCGTTGCAGATGCTGAATTTTTTTCATACTGAAAATGTTAACAGTGAAACAATTTGACTTTTTTTGGACCCAGCTAAATTCAAGAATTTCAGTGATAGTTGGGATGCCATTTAGGGATATCTCTGCACAGAAATATTTGTCCCTGTTGCATACAAACCAAGCTGCACCTAACCTTTCTGGCTTAGGTATCCAAGAGCGATGCATTATGATGGTGCAAGCTCCAACATGCCTCACTGATGACTCAAGTCTTGACAGGACTTGAGCAACTCACCATGAAACAATCCCACAAATGGGTTGTGTTCCAGCTGCATTGATTGCATTGATATTTTGTGTGCCAGGATGGAGAATCAGGAGAAGGCAGCTGAGAATAGTGTGCAAAAAAGCCCTGGTCCTCAACATGTGAGTGCCCTGGTCCTCATGCTCTCTTCTCACGATTTCACTGTGCTGTTGGGAGAGTAGGACAGGTTTGGAAATGGAGCAGGTTGGGAAAGTAGAAGCAGCAGTCTGGGGTATCTGCCTTTTCTCCAGGCCCAACAGTGAGTGGGAACATAGAAAGGCCTTTGGATTCAGAGCTCCCTTGTATAGAGCTTTTGCTTTATTTTAAAATGGAAGCCATGAAAATGAATTTTATCATCTGTGTGGTGCAACTTTTAAGCGGGGAAAAAAAAAAAGAAGAAAAAATTGTTTACTCTGAAGTTTAATGTTTCAGTATTTCTTTTAGCTCTTTCCTTAAGATTTGTTTTCAGTATAATGATGCTGACTGTATTAGTAGAATGTAGTGATAGCTTTTAGCCACAGGTTGGCTATGTTTGTACACATTATGTATGCTTATCACACTGCATCTGCAATAGCCATACGTTCTGCTTTGAGGAGCATGGGACTGTCATTGACCGCTGCAGTATCCCTTCAGCGTGAACTTAAAACAAGCTAAAGGTATATCTCCAAATTCAATTCTTATTTGGTAAGGTCTCTTAGAAAACAAATTGCAAATGTTGTCCAAGAGGTTTTCCAGAATAGCTGCCTCTCTATGTTGGATGACAGGGTTTTCCAGAATAGCTGTCTCTCTATGTTGGATGACAGCACAGATGATCCAGAAATACTCCTTGGACTCTTCCTCAGGACCTACCCAAAAATTTCATCTGACTTTTTTGTTGCTGTTAGTGCCAGAGTTCATATGAGAGAGATTCTGAAAAATCTCTGTAGAAGTATTCTCTGAGAAAAGTAAATAGAACCACTGTGATGCAGTTGGTTGTGGGAAGTCCCTGTCTATTTGTTTGTTTGGGGTTTTTTTTGTTTATTTATTTTCACAATATTTGCAACTGCATTTGAAGGAGAGGAAGGTTGAGACAGAGACTCATAACATAATTCCTTCCAGCAGTAGCTACAGCCAGCAGTAATGGCTGTTCTGTTACTGAGGTACCACACACAAAAGTAAACATGCTTAAATGTCTGTCTTCAAAAAGACTTCTGCATCCATGTTAGTTAGAAGAAAACAGTTTAAAAAAGGGAAGCTGTGTTTTGTACCAAATTACCATCTCCTTTTCCAGATGGCAGCATTTGATTAACCACACAAATACAAGAAATAGACTATTTGGTGAGCCAATCAACACACCTAAGAGTAAACAACATTATTACAGAGTATAATCAGCTAGCTTTTTTTTCCATATTAGTCTTTAAAAAGCAGGGGACATGACGGAAAGAGATGTTTCTTGCAAGGCAGGAAGTTGTCTCAAGCAGTACTGCCTTCTTTCTTCATGCTGGAGCCTCAGGAAATCCAATCACTGCTGAGATCCATTCCTAGAGAAGAAAGGGTGAAGGAAAAATCCCACTTCTCTGAAATGCATACACTGGTGGTACTCCAGTATACTTGCTGCATTAAGAAGATGTTCCAAGTTCTTGTTCAGAGGCTGTCAAGCAGGAGAGATGGCAGTCTGTCTATATATTCTTTGCCGGTGATGAATATTTAAGAATATATAGAAAATATATAGAAAAATAGAAAATTTCCTTCAGTAGCAATATTCTTTGATTCATGTTGGGAACCAACCCAGTTCAAACAATCCAAAGTCCACCAGAAAGGGACAGAAGGCACTTTTACTATCTCCATCACCAGCTCTGAAAACTTACCTGACCCAGAGGTGTTTCTAACATTATTTCTAGGAAGAAGAAAAAGGTTTGTAACTTGTAATGATTGTTAGCAGTGTAAAAGTAAAGCACTATCACCCCACCACCATGAATCTGTCAGACAAGAAATTGGAAGAAACTTGCCTGGGCATTTTCAATTCTAGATGTATGGCTGTAACAGCTATTGCTATAGCTGTAAAGTGATTTACAGAAAAATCATGGGCTCACTCAGATCTAGAGGTTTCCGCATTTGCCTCAGTAACTTCCTTGTCACTACCAGCTTTACATTCTGAGCTCTAACTAACCAGTGTCACACCTACATCACAGAATCACATAATCACAGAAACACCAAGGTTGGAAAAGACCTACAAGATCATCCAGTTCAACCATCCACCTACCACCAATAGTTCTCACTAAACCATATCCCTCAACACAAAATCCTATTGTTCCTTGAAACACCTCCAGGGTTGGTGACTCCACCACCTCCCTGGACAATGATGTTCTTGAAGATGAAGCTGGATAACAATGTAGAAGGGCTCTTCGTCAGCTTGGATATTAGGAAAAATTTCTTCTCAGGAAGACTGATGAGGCAATGGCACAGGCTGTTCAGGGAGGTGGAGGGGTCACCGTCCCTGGAGGTGTTCAAGAGATGTGCGGATGTGGCACTGAGGGACCTGGTCAGTTGGTATGGTGGGGATGAGCTGATGGTTGAAAAGTGGCCTTTTCCAACCTTAATGACTATGTGATTCACTTCCAGCAATATGAGGTTTGTAACTTGAAGTTCTTCATGGCTTGTGTCTACTCCTTTTGCTTCCCAGAATTCATACAAGACTTCCACAAATGCATCTTCTCAGAGCAACGTAGGGATTTTCTGTTTCCCTCATGCCGTATTTACCTGCTTCATTTAAGAATGAGGCTTCTGGAGTGTCTTCTAATGCCTTAACTATCTCCAATTAGAGGGAATGATGCTGGAAGCAACACTGCAAATTCATTGCTGCCTGTCCTGGGAGCATCACTGTAGGGGGAAATCCTACAATTGCTGCTGGCAGTACAGGCTTTGCAAGATGAAATAAATCAATGAATAATTATTGCAGTGGCAGCTGGCAGCACAGCTATAAGGGCGAGACAGGCAGTACACACTAATAGGCTGGGGGAATCCTGTCTTGTCAGTTTTCATCCTGCTCCATTTCTTTCAGCAAATAAGATGCATCTGCTTGCCTCCAGCTCTCAGCAGACAAAGTAAACAGTCATGCTACAGCAGGTCACAGTGTGACTTCATGTGAGTAAACTGAACTAATCTGAAGCAATATGCATTCATCCAGCGAAAGGACACCCAAGACAACATGCTGAGGGTAGCTAGCAAACTCCACTGACAAGGAATGTCTCAGTAGTAAGTCAGAGCAAAACAGGAAATGCCAAGTGAAATTGCCAAGGTGCAACAAAACACAGTGATAAACACTGGAGCCAAAATAAAACAACCTCTCCTTATGTAACCTCCCTCTCCTTATCATTCATCAGACGATATCTGTGTCATTTGTGCAGTCATCATCTTCCCTCATTGCACAGTGTCCAGTTACTGGAGGAAATGTAGCAAATATTCAGGGTTGACTGCTAGCATTTGTTGTATTCCTGACTCTCCCAGGAAAGAACAGGGGCATAGATCAGGAATCCCTTCTGTCTTCAACTTCTTGCCATTCATATGCTTGTTAATGAGATCCATCGGTTATCACTTATTCATGTGTACAGTGACAAGCTGCTTGATTTGAAATTTTCATCTGCTGGATGCTAGCCATAGTTTTCAAGAAATCAAGCTATTCAGCTTTTAGATTCTCTGGTAGCTCAGGAACAAAAAGCTTCTTCAGTAGCAAATAAATGTATCTACCAGAATACAGTGTTTTCTAGATTTCAGAGTTGCAAACAAAATTGTGAATAGCTGTCTGTCTTGATGTAAATAGTCATAAGTTGATTATTTATTGCAAGAATACATGTTTTCCATTAATTAAGAAATTGTTTGATATTATTCTGGGATTTATTGTAGATATCAAATGATAAGAACTATTTCCTCCTTTTTTCATATATTTCTTTCCATAATATGTCTTACATATTTTTATAGGTTGAAAAATATTCGTGAAAAAGGTATTAAGCCTTTTCTATGGTAACTGTGGATTTTATTTTATGGGACTGATCATTTGTGGACCAGGGCAGAGGTTGTTTCTGTGTTAGGACAGAGACGCACATAGCTTAGCTGGTGACGCAGGAATTCCTTGTTTGGGAACATAGCCTGTGCTCTCCGTTTAATAAAGAAGTTGGAATGTGTGCTATGAAGGATTGATCCGGATATGTGTCAGATCTGTTCAAGAGGGGTATACACCCTTGTATGTCATATGACTTCTGCTTACCCTGGAGTAAGACTAAGGAAACTTGCCTTCCCTATATCATTAGAGACTGGCCTAGCGCAAGTGAAGATGAAACTTCTGCATATGACTTCAGCAGAGTCTCTGCAGCTGTTTGGTTGTCCACTAGCCTCGTCCTGTCTGAGGTTTTGGGGTTTTTTTGACTATTTGACTATTGTATTCTTTTCTCCTGAGATGGACTTAATATTGACCGTTCATTTCTGATTGCAGTAACTAGTCAAGGCAAAGGGCTGTGTTTATTTTCGTAGATGAGCCAATGTCAGGGTATGGCAACTCAATCATCTGGGCAAACAAAGTGTTCAAGCAGTCCCTGGCCTGGTTTTGGAGCTGGCAGACTGGCCCCCTTCCAGGCAGATCTGGGCATGGTTCAGGAAATGGCACAGGCCAGGGACTATTCCCAGCAGACAGCTTGGATGCGGTTTGTCTGCTGTGGAGGACAAGTATGTTTAATAGCATAGACATGGATCTCTTACCATTTGCCTCAGGGCCAGAGAACAGTTGTGAACACATTTAAATTTACCAGGACAGAATAACTAGTAGGCACTCTGTATTTACCCTGTATCATGAATCGCTCAGTGCTCTGGCAGCACTGCACAAAGCATCCAAGGTAAGCATGAATCTGATCCAAAACCCACTGGAAGCAGTGGAGGCCTTCTGTTGTTATTAATGAGTTTTCGGTCAGACTGTAAATGAGCACTAAATGCTAAAAGAAGTATTTGAAAAAAAGAGCATAAACGGACAGATAAAAGTTATGGATGTGCCTGTTTTTAAAGAAAGAAGGGCAGAAAAAAGGGCATTGACAGAAAAGTAAATTACAATTCAATCAGGTGAGCTACTGCTGGGTTTTTAATAACATTCCGTTTCTCCTGTCTTGCTGCAAAAAGAGTCTATGGTGATTCCACCTAAATACTGATACCAATCATTGATGTATAGTTTGCTTTAGATTTTGTTAAACAGGCTAAATATATAGTTTCCTTACAAAATTAATAATTCCTCAAAATGTTTTAGTATTGCACTTTAGTCTGTCATCTGAATAGAGCCTGTACTAGTTTATTTTATAATTTTGTGACAACACCATTAATTCAGCCTAAATACTACTTATGAAATAACCATAGTGTTTGGAATCCTACATTTCATGCTTGAGAAAAAAAAAAAATCATTGTATTATGATATTTGTACTCACTTATTTGGAGCTCAATTACAAGAGTTCAGTTTGGTCTTCTGACACAAAGTTATCCCATTTAGTCTTTCAGGGTATTGGCTTTCTTTTAAAAGAGACATAATAATTCAAAAATGAAAATAAAAAGCAGATAAAGAATCATATGTTAAATCATGTCCGTGACTGCCATACTCTGAATTTATTATTCCAAAGTAAGTGAAACTAAGTTCATATGATGCCTTATGAGTTTTAAACTCTTTAGACTCTTTGAGAAACACTGAGACTAGCATGCAAATGTGGATTTCACTACCTGCCTCTTTTGCATGCATTTCCTTTTACACTTTTCAAGTACTGTTGATACAGTTAATTATCAGCTTACTGGAATACAGAGCTTGCTTGTAAGGAAATAACTGTTACACTTTCATTTGTCGTACTGTGATTAAAAACACTGTACATGACCTTGCTTTCAGTTACATTAACTATCTTGCAATTGAGGGACAAATTCAGCTCCCAGTCCATATACATCCTCACTATCCATACATCTTCATTAACTGCAAGATTAGTCAAAGCAGAATTTGACTGAGTCAGAGATATGTTTTTGGCAGATTAAGTTTGCCAAAATAATAGTTCAAATGCTGCTCACAGTTGCAAACAGTCTGTATATTTTCACTTAGAGCTTATATTCCTTTTATAATCATGAACTCCCACCATCCTCTTACAGCTGATACCTCTCTGTAGCTAGTGTCTCACTAGTAGGCATGGATGACTTTTCAAATAACATTTCTTACTGGCTGGCAACTGTTAAAATGCTGTTAAAAACAAAACAAAACAAAAGAAACAAACAAACAAAAACAGTAGAAGATTCTGGTAGATCATCATCCATCCATCTGGTGAGAACAGCAGAGTACAAGTCTGCACAAAAAGCTTGTGTTGGTGAAGATGTGCAACTGGAACCATAGTTTCTTCTTTTCTTCTCTTCTAAAGTATTCACGATAGTTCCAGAAGGTTGATAAGGCATGAGAGAGCTGTACACTATTGTTTCTGTAGGGGTTCATGGCAGCAGGAGGAGGTAGATTTTAACGTGGAGAAAAATCTAAGCTGACTGAGAATGCATGAGGGTAAAGTGAATTTCAGATGAGTATTTGACGAATAAAATTAGAATTTGGAAATTTTTCAGTAACTCTTATCAATAAGTGTTATCAGTGTACTTCCCTATGTCTTTTACAGTTGTCCACAGCATTCCTGTATAAGATATTGCTGTGCAATGCTACTCTGTGTGGAACAGAAGTGTTATGACAAGAAGTCAGGAGATGTATTTTCTTATGCTCAGCAAATGTTTTAGGTAGTGGGAAGGCAGCAAAGAGGGACACCCAATTCCAGCCTGGATCGCCCAGTCATCCTATGTAAGTTCTGCTGTGCAGGACAGTACCCTGGTTACACCTGACTAAAGTATCCACTTGTTATCCTATCTATAAAAGAGATTTTCTTAAGAAACTCACCCATTTTATACAAAGTCAAAAATAAATAACCAGTACCTATTTGCTAGGGATAAACTACAGCCTCTTCAGGAGTCTTTTAGAAGTTAGCCAACATACGTGTTTCCACTTCTCCCAGAGATTCACATCTCTGCTCCAACAAGGAGCTGCAGATGCCTATATATAGAAAATCAGTACGATCGCCTTTATACAATCCAGATTATTTTGAAACAGAATACGGGCTTCTCTTCTGCCCACAAGATTAAGGAAATAAGGCACTGCAAAGTGTTTTTTTCTTTATTATATCCTTCTATTGTTTAGGTTGGATAAGAGAAGGCTCTGAGGAGACCTAATTGTGGCTTTCCAGTACTTGAAGGGAGCTTACAAGCAGCTGGGGGAGTGACTTTTTAGACAGTCTGATAGTGATAGAACAAGGGGGAATGGCTTCAAGCTATAAGAGGTGAGATTTAGATGTTAGGAAGAAACTTCTACTTAGAGGATGGTGAGGCGCTTGCTGGCATAGGATGCCCAGCGAGGTTGTGGATGCCCCATTTCTGGAGGAATTCAAGGTTAGGTTGAATGGAATCCTGGGCAACCTGATCTGGTTGCTGGCAACCCTGCCCAACGCAGGAGGCTGGAACTAAATGATCTTTAAAGTTTCCTCCAACCTAAGCCATTCTATGATTTTGCAATTTCACGATTCTATGATTAAGTAATTGAAGATGTACATTTGTTACAGAAACTGAATAGAGTGAATGGGTTAGCATATCTCTATGTAAATAGCTGTCTCAAAAGGTATTTTGTTTGTCCACTACTTGTTTCTGCCAGTTCATTATGAGATTTTCACTCAGTGGTAAATATCCACAACTCTGTTTAGTACAAAGGAGAAAAGATATATATATTATTTGGGGTTTTTTTGTTTTTTGGTTTTTTTTTTTTCTGAGAGCCCTTCGTGAACGCTGTGAAAAGATAACAATGTATCCATGAAACAAAAGGCTTCTACAGAGTAGGAATGGAAGAAAATGTCTTTCCACTTGCATAGTCAAATGAATTGCAGATGTCAGGCAAATCAGTAAATCTTTTGGGTATCAAGAAAAATAAGGATCCCAGCCACTTACTCTGAGACTCTTTATGTAAAAGGTAGCACAATAATTATGTAGGTGGATTATGATCTATAGGCAAGTGCACTGACTATTAACATCCAAAAGTGACATTTCCTTTTCAGACAAATTAAATGCGAGTTGCAAAGACACATTTTTCAGACAACTTGCTTTCACAAAAGCTAAATCAGGCATGCTCTTATAATTGTGCTGCATGCATTTTCTAGCTCAGACTCCAGTTCTGTTGCCTGCCCCAAATCACTTACTGCGGGTAGAGTGGCCTAATTTTTTCAGTGCATAGCACTTTTGTCTAAATATGCAGTTTATGAAACAGCACCACTGAAGTACTCCAGTCAGTTCTGGCAACAAGTAAAGATCAGGGAATGAGGGCAAGAAAGGGAATTAAAAAAAAAAAAAACCATTGAAATATTTTATTCTGACAGCTTGGAAATGAACTTTCTGGCTTTTCAAGACAGCTTTTTTGTTAGAAAAGGAAATGTTAAGAAAGATTCAGTATTAGATAACTGAAAGCTAAACACAACTAAGAAAGCCCTTTTCAGTGAAAGGAAACATTTCAAGTCAATCAAAATGGAAGTATAGTTTTCATTTCATTAATTTTTTTCAAAAGAATGCTGGTACTTTGTAATTCAAGGTTGTTTTTTTTTCAGTTTAGGTATGAAAATGAAAGTTGACCGTGCACTCGATGTTAAGTTTGAAAATCTACAGGAAAAGTATCTGTTATATTGTGAAGAAGGTTTTTTTTCCTCTCCCCTTGAAAAATCCGTATGTGCTTGACACTTATAATTATATATTGCATCTTTGAGAGAGCTGAGAATGTCACTGGACATACGAGTGAATGCTATAACACTGGTTTTAATAGCTAGTCTTTTGACTTCCATCATTTGTTGCTCTTACTATGACAAAGCTTAAGCAGACCCACCCAAAAGCAAGCTCTTTGAGGACTGTCAGAGGAAGTGTTTCTTTTTTAAAGTGCTAAATGAGGGCCTCTGTACACAGATGAGCCACTATGCATCAGACTTGCAGCCAATGCCAGCTCCCAGTGGGTGGAGAGAGTTAGGGAAGCTGAAATGGAGCTAGCCAGAGAACCCTGCCAGTGCAGCACTTAAAGCAGTCTCACTGGAGCTGCCACAGAACAGCAGAGTGGGCATCACCCCAGGTGCTGGATGTGCAGTGGGCACCATTCCTGGCCTTGTCTCTCAGTCCCCTCTGCCCTCAGTCAAGATGGAAAGAAGAAAAGAGAATTTTGCCCTTTTCTTTGAGGAGATATGCACTGTATGCAGCCTGTGATCTACTCCAGGACCAGGGCTCCTTCTGGTATCTTGAAGAAATTTAACTAGAAGCAATGACTTGAAAATCCGGAATGTTATAGAAAGTGACAACTGATGGCTGGAAAGCCCTGAGGCAGGGTAAATAGTGCCTGTGGGGAGGCCTTGCTGGCAGGAATGTTACTACTTATGGTTTTGTGTTAAAGACTGTCTCATTTTTCAAGGGGGGGAAATGAAAGAAAAGAATAAAGCCATGTTTTGGCTGTTATTGTTCTGACCTAATGTGATGGTAAAAGACATTGCAGTGCTGACAGCAGTATACGAACTTCTGTGACATAGAATAGGACCTAAAATAGGGTCAATACAAACATGTGGAGCTTTTTCAGCTGATGTATACGTGAAGAGAAACAGTACAAATAAAATTTTGTTAAAGCTTTCAATTTCATAAACTTTAAATGGCTACAGGTGGAACACTTGCAAAAAAATAAAAATAAAAAAAATCCCTGCAAAAGTAATTTACTTGAACCTTCCATGTTTATTGCTGGTCTAGTGAACTTAGTGATTAATTAAATTGATTTGATAAAGTAATTTGGTCTCTCAAAGTTAATTGTGTCTATTTCTGTGTGAAAGCCACTAGCAAATCGGAAGCTGACAAGCCTTCTCTCTACGGCAGGTGCTGAAACTAACCTGAACTTGAGGAGCAGAGAAGATCCAAATGCATCAGATACTGGGTCAGCAACGCAGGATAAAAATGCAAATAACCATGGAACTCAGTCTTCTAATCCACTGTCCAGTTCTGTGACTGCTGAAAATGGAAATTCGGTATCAAATGGTAAGCATTTTTTAATCCCAAATCTCTTCTAACATAAAATTGCTGAGGTGTGCCTTTCAATGCGCTTTCAAAGATACAGTCAAGCTGGAATCTCTTGAGTTGTGAAATATCTCTGTTTCTAGAAGTGGCTTAACTTTGTGTGTATGAACTGATAAGCTCATCTGCAATAAAAGCTGAATGTGAAAAAAATGAAACAGCCTCTGTTGAGGAAGTTGTAATTACCTCAGTTCCAAGTCTGTAAATAGCCTAAGGAGAACTGAGATTTGTGGCTTCTGATTCTATAATCAAGAAAAACGGAAGAGACAATGGAAAATCAGGATCTCCCATTGGTACAAGTGCCTTGCTAGTGAATGACAAATTGTATGTAATTGCAGCAAGATGATCAAAATAGTGCAAGAAGAGTGACCAAATTAAATCTTTCAAGGTCCTGTAAGCATAAACCTAAACTTATAACACCTGTATTATGGAAATCAGATAATGTGATTACACAAGTATGAATATAAAATGAGACAAAAAAAAAGTATTCATAGAATCATAGAATTGCAAGGTTGGAAACGACCTGCCAGATTGTTTATTCCAACCATCTTCCCATTACCACTGCTACCACAAGCACTAAACCATATCTTGTAGCTCCTCATCCAGACATCTCTTGAACACTACCAGGGATGACAACTCCACCACCTCCCTGGGCAGCCATTCCAGTGCCTGACCACTCTCTGAGAGAAAAAGTTCTTCCTTCTGTCTAACCTAAACCTCTTCTGGTACAACTTGTGGCCATTTCCTCGGGTCCTGTTTGTTGCCTGGGCCAAACTCCTCCTCATCCCAACCTCCCTTCAGGAAGTTGTAGAGTGCAGTGAGGTCTCCCCTGAGCCTCCTCTTCTCCAGACTGAACAATCCCAGCTCCCTCAGCCACATTTATTTTGATGGGATGTGGAGGAGCAAATGTCTAAATATATGTGTGATACTGCATATGGCTATCTTCCTACCAAAAACTTAAATCTGAATATTGTTTACCTAAGTAGAGCAGTTGTATTGCCTTTAATGCTTAGGGTGGAGGTGCACATAATGTAGAATATAGTTGGTAACTTGCAAACAACACTGGAAAATTTGAAGGAATAAAGTATCAAGTATAATACTACATTTTGTTTTCCAAATATACTATCCTTAAAAAAAAAAATCCAAAGCTAGAGCTATTTAATATGCATAGGTTTGAACTGAAAAATCAAGTTTATCAGGAATATTTCATGCTCCAGATACGCTTTACTTAAAAAATCCTCTGGTTTTGAAATGAAAAAAATCAAGCTTTATTACTTGAAATGAAGCATTTCAAAATTAAATAATTCTTTTTTTTTTTTTCCAGGGAAATTCATTCTGCAGTTGTAGGCCAAAATAATTCTTCCTGCTCTTTCTGATAATCAAAGCAGAAAATTCATCCAGTTTGAGAAGTCATAGGAGTGTAGAGGTGCATTCATTCCTGTGTGGAACTGGGAACACACTGTAGTAGAAGAAAAAGGCATCTTTGTCCATTATAACTGTGTCCCCATTTGTATCAATACAACAATTTAGGGAGGAGGGAGTGTGTTTTCCAAATGTATAACAGTCAGACTGTTATATTAACACAAAATCTGTGGGTAGACCAAGACTTTGATTCCTTTCTATGTAGGATTTTAATCATATATTCTGATGTCCTAATGGGGCCTGCGGGAGATCAGTTTTTTATAAGAGCAATCATTTTATCCCCAGATCCCTTAACTGGGAGTTTAATCACAAGAGCTGCATTTTTTTCAGTTTAGAAATGAAGTGATGCTTTATGTTTCTAATTTGTGATGATTATAGTTAAGTTAGCAAATGATTGCAGTTTCTGAAATAAATGGTCATTGCTTGAATAGAAGACCAACTGGTAGGTGAGATGAGTGCTTTCAATTGTGTGAAGTTTTTTATTAGTGTGTTTGCAACTACTAGTTGCCAGGGCTATTCATATAGGTAACACACTGAATCTATTATGCATAAACAAATTATTTTTAAACCATTTGTAAATGGAAAGTTTAATCGTAAAGGTGTAATGTGCAATGGAATTTTCCGGTATTTTTTTCCATTAAAAAACATCACTGCATCAAACTCAAACTTTCAATGGAAGGTTGCTGATTTTGATGCAGCTTTCGTAAGGAATGGTTTTGGTTTCTGCCATGAGCAGAAAAAAAGTCCTTTTAGGTCTCTCAGTATCCCACTTGGCAAGGGATTAACATTATTTGTGGTATTTTAAGGTTCAAATCTACGTCTTGCCTATCAGGCTATTGTAGAAATGTTATAAGCTTTAGTTTTATCCTGACACAAAAGACCAAAATAAAAGAATAAAATATGTGGTATGGAATGCCACTGTTCCAGATAGCATTAATAATAATAGAAAGCACTAACAAAATGAAATTTTCAGTGTACTTAGGTTACATGAATTGTAAAACACCTTTCTTAAAAGTAAAAATCCTTGCAGGATTCAACTTCAACATCTTGATTTTGAAATCTCTAGTCATTACTGATATACCTACCTACTGTAAGGTACCTGCTTCAGTAGGGGGATTGGACTCAGTGATCTCTTGAAGTCCCTTCCAACTCCTGTGATTCTGTGATTCTATGATTCTTTGATTTTTGAATGTTCCATGAGATATTTTCATGTGAAATACTTCAATTTTTTATTACTGTACACAAGATTCCTCTAACTTTGCAGAGAGCAAAACTTGAAATGTGTTATTAGTTAGTTGATGCCGAAATTACAAAACTTGTGAGCATAAAATAATTTGCTTCCCATTGCTACTCAGTGGAACTGTATAAGCTATTTTTCACTGTTAGTATGAAGACCTTTGTGCAACATCACATGAGTTAATACAGACAAGTGTCACCACCATTTCCTCTGAAGCATCACGAAACTTAAAGTCACTAAGATGATAAGAATAGTCACTTTGACTAAGATGTTAATCTTATGCCTAAGCCAATGATTCTTTAGAAAACCATTTCTAAGTGACTAAAAGACTGGCTAGCTCAGCTTCCAAACAGATTAATGCTGTGTTGCTCTGAGAAGCTGAGTTTAATTTCTGGGACTGCTGTTAGCCTGCAATTTTAGTAAGTTTGTTTTTCATTTTGTATATTGTAATCCACTTCTTTTTGTCTATAATATTATTAGCACAATTATCTACAATTCTGTACTGTGACCAAGTGGTTTGTCTTCTACAAACCCGCCACATCTACCAGATTTTTATTCTAAAAGAAACATTTTTTTTTAAAACTATTTTCTTTTCCAAGTGCAAACAGTCATCAGAAAGCCTGTAACAATCTTTTATATTACAGTGCTGAAATCTGTGATCCTAAATCACTCAGAACATCAAAGTAAGTGGGAAAAACTCAGACACTGCAGATAAAAATGTTGTGAAATGCAGTTGTTTATTTCCACCTTGTATTTAATGGGATACAGAGGAGTGTTTAATTATTAAAGTGAAATGATTAAATTTGACAACTAATAATGAAATTGAGGTGATTGAACCTTTGGTTAGTGAAAAGAAAAAAATCCCTGGGTATATGACAGTTTTTTACCCCCAGTAGACTGCTGTAGAGGTACTTACCACTGTGATCCAACTGAAATCTAGAATTGATTCTACATAGATGACACTGCCTGTTTGGACCATGGGAGACTGAATGTGCTGCATAATGCCCAGTGGGCACGCAGGCACACACTTTGCCCTGTGCCAGCTATCCAGCACCATTAGCACCCTGCTATCTCTCCAACGAACCTTTGCTGTTTGTTCCTCTGCTCTTCAGCTACATCTGAGGCCCACTGTTTGTTGTGTGGAGGTACATATGAATGGACTCACTGTATAGTTCATTTTGATCAGCTGTCAAGAACCTGACTGTTTTATTAAGAGCCCTATATATTATTCTGCTGAGGGGATGAATCTTGCCTAACTTTAGCTGCCAAGAAGGTGGCTGTCTTCTCTAGGCAAGTCATCTGTGGGCTGCAGGCTGCTGCATGATATATAGGAACTTACCACTTGATCTAAGCACAGTAGGTAATGAGTTCCCATCAGTCTAGGAAATCACAGAATGAGAGAGGTGTCACAGCAAACAACCTTGCAGAATGTCCCTGTGACACAAATATGAGCATTTACTGTGGATGACTTGAGAATAGTTTAAAGAAAGCCCACTCCTGATGACAGAATTCATGCTCCAGCCTGTACTTCTCATTAACCTGCATTCTTGTAGTTCTGCCCCTGCTAAATTGATGTTTCCAACCTTGTGCTGAATTAAGCAAGGTCTTATTCAGTGCACAACTGTGGTATCCAAATATTTACTTAGTGCACGTAAAGGAAAACTTTTAGAGTGCAATCAACTACTCCATTTATGTTTCCAAACTCCACTAAGCTTCTGCTTGGTCTGTGTTGACATGCTGTTGCTGTACATGGAAACTTTATTTGTTTGATAAGACTGCTTATCAAAGTGCTTTTCATAGAAAATCACT
The DNA here is from genome assembly GCF_951394365.1 of Tetrao urogallus. Classification (NCBI taxonomy): domain Eukaryota; kingdom Metazoa; phylum Chordata; class Aves; order Galliformes; family Phasianidae; genus Tetrao; species Tetrao urogallus. The sequence goes on along the minus strand of NC_136813.1, from coordinate 57,303,550 downwards.
GATATTCTTAGCTCAAGGCTATTGTGCACCATAGATCTTTAAGTGTATGAATATAATTCAAAAGCAGTATCTTTTTCAAAAGCATGCTACTGGTCTAGGAAAATTTTTTGTTCTTTTACAAATGTCTATAATTTGCAAATAATTTACAATATATTTTTTATTCAAGTTAAATTAAGAACACATAACAAGGCATTCTGCATAAAAATGTGGTTAATTTTTTATTATTGTAAAAAAAATATTGTGTTGACAGAAACATTTTTAGAGGAAAATCTCAAATAAAAAAAAAACAAACATTTATTTCAAGCATTTCATTTTACAAAAAAAAAAAAAAGTGATTTTGATCAGGGCAAATATGTTGTAGAGCAGGGTTTGTTTACTGACTTTAGTAAGTGTAAGAAAGGAATAGTGACAACGTGTATTTGACAAACCTAGTATACTGGAGAATGTGAATGTCAGACTTTCCAGTGTATGCATAATACATTGCAGACCAGCTTCAAAAAGAAAGAACCCCACCTTGAAACAAAACATTGTTCAAAGCATTGAGAGAACATGCTCAGATGCCCTCTCTGCTTTGGGTAGATCTAAAGGGTTGGATCCTCACAAGGTTTGTTTTATCTCCACAGCTGCAATCAGGGCTTTGGCCATTTCACTGCCTGTATGTGTCTAAAGAAAGTCCAGGTGGTTTGAAGCTGTAGAAATTTAGGAATAGTTTGCACAAACTCCATTCAGAAGAACAATACAAAAAAAAAACAAAACCAGCTGTCCTTAGCTACAAAGCTATGGATATGCAACAGCATAAGGGGGAAACTAAGACTGAGAAAGGAATAAGGATCATTCATTCTCTTTAAAACTCTTGTTCTGTTTCTCTCACAAAATCTGCTTATTTTATGAAATAATTCATGCAGCTTTTATTTGCATGAGTTAAATCATACATCACTAACCATATAAGAATTAATACTCATTTATCAATATAAAAAATAAGCATTTTTTTATATAGAAAATAGAGGCTTGGAAGAGGTTTCATCATGTATTTCTATGCTAGTCTCATGACTGAAACAAGAAGCTGAACAGAAACATGAAACTGAACTATGAGTAGTACAGTACATAATCTCATAACTAGTTTACAATTCATTGCATTTGAACTTTTGAATTATTTCCATTACAATTCAGTGTATGTTGTGTACAGTATACAAAGAGTGGGGTTCACCTCATTTTCATTTATCTCATAGTTAGCTATCTAGGCACAGATTAACCTTCTCTAGTTTTAGCCACCCAAAAGGTAAATACCTAGTCGAGTCTGACAGTTGATAGAGTCACACAACAGTTCGGGTTGGAAAGGACCTTTACAAGTCATCTACTCCCACCCAAATTCAGATTAGATGTTATCGTTCCAGTTGGTAATCCTCTGAGGACAATTCAACTTTCATTATCCCCTGACAGGATTAATCCTTTTCTCCTGATGGCCAACTCTGGCGAAAGAAGGAGTAGTGATACGCAGGTTAATAATAGAATTGTCAGGTGCCAGACCTACTGTGGCGTCTGTGAGTTTGTGAGGAGCTTAATAACACCTATGGTGGGCTCACTATATTTCTGCTTCCGCCTTTGTTTCCCTTGATCTCGTCTTCCAGATCCACCAATCTGCTGTGGGAGTGGTCTTCCCACTCCAGCAGAAGTGATGGGAAATGCTGGCTATGAGCCTCGCTCTGTGGTCACTGCACAGAGTTGCTCATTTATTTTGACGCCGGAGGCTGTGCCTGGCTCTTTCACACTGGTTTTTACACTTCAGAATTTTGGACAGCTATTTCCCGCATGGAGAGTGCACAATAAATACAACAGTTACATAAAAAAGCCCTACGGTACTGCAGAGATGAAGTCGTAAAACCTGGAGCTATTGACTTCCCATGTGAGTAGAGACATCAGTGTGAGAACAGACCTTAGGTCCGTGTTGCATTCCATTTGCGTTGCTTCTGTGATTAAAAGAAGCCAGGGGAAGAGGAACCAGGGATTTTTGCATTGCAGGACGAATCCCTGGCCAGTGTCATGTAGGTAGTGTGCTATTTGTAGGTTCTTCCAGTACAATTTCTATAAATCAACATACATACTTATGATAGTGTTTATACTTGATAAACAATAACCTTTCCAGCTTTCGTAACACAGAAGTAAATACCCAGGCAAATGTGTGACATTTATCATCCCTTTGTAGAAAAATATGTCAGAGTCTTTTGAATCTTGAACTGAAATCAACCAATTCATAAATGTCAGGTTAGAAAATAAATTATTATTGTTCTTCTTTAGGTGTACCAGAGGAAAATGAATATTCAAGACTGTCTGCCAGCACTACAGCAGGTTCATCGATTCAAAGACATAGGGAGAGCCACACTACTCAGGTAAAAAAATCATTGATAATCTAATGGAAAGAGAGTAAAAATTCACAGTACCTGCATGTTAAAAGCTTTCTTGACTCAAATCTGTTTGTTGAATATTGAAAAATGCTTCTCTTACAGGTTTATATTGAGCTAAGGACAAAAATTAGAATCAAAATACTACCATCAATTAAATTAATCTGCAAATTTAAATGCTTTATATTAGAAGAAAGTTTAAACCATGTTCAAACTTCTATATTTGATCCTTCCAACACTACTTGCCAAAAGCTGAACACAATTTCAGTTCAGTACATCAAAATGTCACTTTTCAGTAAATAGATAGTTGGCAAAGTGTCTCACAAATCTTCAAAACATGTTCCATGCCATGTACTCAGAATTACATGCAGGGACGATCCTTAAATGCAACTTTAATAAGAGCTGTGACAAGTTCAGAGAAGGAACAATGCAGTCCAGTGATTTTTGATGCAACTGCCATAAACATCTTCAAAAATGGTATTACAAAAAGAAAATGAAAAAAAAAAAAAAAAGAAGAAAGAAGAAGAAGAAGAAAAAGGAAACGAAACAAAACAAAACACATTAAAAACCATTCTTAAAACGTCCATTCTCACAGGGTTAAAAATTCTTTCTGTAAGAAGCATTCCTCACTATTTTGAAATCCTGCAATGTATTTGAAAATGATTGGTTTTATTTACAGTTGACATTTCCTAGCATACCACCAGTTTCTCTTAACAGTATACAAGCCTATTGTAAACCTGTAAGACTTTGGTGCAGTAACCTAATCACTTTAAAGTAATTCTTGTATTACATATGACATATGAAATAGGACAGATTGTTTCGCAGATCTTTGAAAGCACTGATTGACTAATTGCTTTAGAGAGAGAAACATAGACTGAGTCCTCGAGTTCTTGGCTGACACTGTCATTTCAGCTAAAGGAAACTGGCTTGTTAACCTTCAGGGACTCCTAATATTTAAGTATTTGTTTAATATCTCTCTGCTCATTCCTCACTGAACTGACAGGAGTTAATTTCATTTTTGTCACAGCTCATAGACATCCAATGGAAGTCTAGGTACTGTGGCTTACAGTACCATCATGTTGTCACATCAGGTGATAACTACCTGTATCACTGCTTGAAACTTTCTGCACTATGCAAACCTGCAAAACTACATCTTTTAGAGAACAGGTTAATTGATCATTCTCTGCTTGCATCAGAAACAGTGTTGCCAGCAGGAACAGGGAAGTGATAGTCCTCCTGTACTCAGCTCTGGTGAGGCCGCACCTCAGTACTGAGTCCAGTTTTGGGCCCCTCTTTCTTTGGACAAGAAAGACATTGAGGCCCTGGAGCGTATTCAAAGAAGGACGACAAAGCTGGCGAGGGCTCTGGAGCACAGGACTTTTGAGGAGTGACTGAAGGAGCTGGGATTGTTCAGTCTAGAGAAGAGGAGGCTCAGGGGAGACCTCATTGCTCTCTATAACTACCTGAAAGGAGGCTGGGGGTTAGCCTCTTCTCTAGTGATAGAACTAGAGGGAATGGCTTCAAGCTGCACCAGGGGAGATTTAGGCTGGACGTTAGGAAATACTGCTCTGAAAGAGTGGTCACGCACTGGAATGCCCAGTACCCAGGGAGGTGGTGGAGTTACCGACCCTGGGGGTGTTCAAGAAACATTTGACGTGTTGAGGGATGTGGTTTAGTGAGAATTATTGGTGATAGGTGGATGGTTGGAGTGCTAGAAAAGAAAAGATGGGTGGACTGCTAGAAAAGAAAAAAGGGAAGAAAATTAAAAATAAACCTTGAATTTTGTCTAATTAGAAATGAATGGTCTTACATTTTACAAGAATAGCAAAGTATGATTTTTTTAACTAATAACTTTCTCTTCATATTGTACTGTGGCTGCACATTGTATAGATTGCAAGCAAACACTACACAGAACATAAAGAACTTCATATGTATCATCAAAACTGAAATACTGAAAATTGGACCTTGTTTCATGTATTTTACTTTGTTCAGATAATAGGTCCTTAAGAAACTATTTGTTAGCAAAGAAATACACGTATTCTTTCAACAAGAGAGGATGCTAAGCTCCATGTGTTTTATGTTTTCTTTGTGAATCAAAATTTTCAAAACACAGGCTGGAAATCTACAGCAAAACAACATTGCAAGAAGCAATATTCAGATCTGCCCTTATAAAAAAGCCTACTTTGCTCTTAGTATCTAAGCCTAAATTCATCAGCTGCAAGTGTACTCAGCTTCTGCAGAATACCATCTGGTAGTTCTGCTGCTCGTCTTGCTCCATGAACATCAGAAAACTAGGAAACTGCCTCATTCAAGCTTGTTTTAAAATTACTAATTTTAAATTACTGAAATGCTGATTCTTTAACATTTCTTCAGCGATTTGTTTGGCATTTTCAAACATGCCTGAATCTCTACTCTTAAATTCTTCCCCATCATTTTCTTCCAGAGTCAAAGAAACCACCAAAGTGGAAGGTATGCTTTTTCTGGTCATTTGTGCCATAATCTTGATAGAATCAGAGAATAGTTTGAGCTGGAGGGGACCATTAGAGGCCATCTAGTCCAATGTCTTGCTGTGAACAGGGACACCTACAGCTTGATAAGGTTGCTCAGTGCACCATCCAACCTGACCTTGAGTATCTCCAGGCATCCAGCTCCTCTGGACAACCCATGCCAATGCCTTACTGCCCTTTCTGTAAAAAACTTATTCTTATATCCAGTTTAAACCTCCCCTCTTTAAGTTTGAAACCATTTCTCCTTGTCCTTTCACAACAGATTCTTCTTAAGAGTTTATCTCCTTCCTTCTTACAGCCCACCTTTGGGTATTGAAAGGCCACTCTCAGGTCTCCCTTCTCTTCCCCAGGCTGAAGAGCCCCAGCTCTCTCAGCCTGCCTTCACAGGAGAGGGGTTCCAACCCTTGGATCATTTTTGTGGCCCTTCGCTGGATGTGCTCCAACAGGTCCACATTTCTCCTGTATCAGGACTCCACATTTGGACACAGTAATCCTGGTGAGGCCTCAGCAATGCAGAGCGGAGGGGCAGGATCACCTGCCTCACTCTGCTGACCACACTTCTTTTGATGCAGCCCAGAATATGGTTGGCTTTCTGGGCTGTTTGGGCACATTGCTGGTTCACGTCCAGCTTCCCATCTGTCAGTGTTCTGAAGTCCCTTTCAGCAGGGCTGTGCTCTATCCTTACATCTCCCAGCTTGAAGGAGTAGAGTCACAACCGAGGCTCAAGACTTTGCAAGATCTTGCCTAAATAGAAGATTTTGTTATGACTAAGAGTCATTTCTATTTAGTCAGGCTCCAAGAAGTGATCCAAAGCATACTGGAGACTTTTGGATTTGAAATCATTTAGCAGAATCTAAAACTTCATCTAAAACAAACAAAAAAAGCTTTATAAAATATCTCCTCAGTGCTCTGCATATTTGACATCAGTAATTTCCCAGTTCCTTAGCCAGTCCAATGGACTCTCCCCTCTTGATAATGTTTATTGTTTCTTCTCTTCAATAGTTTCTATAAGCTATGTTTTAAAGATGTAAGAATAAAGGCTGTTGAGATATGTAAATTGTTTGGCGTGTCAGAAACAGCAGCAGGACAAAACAAAGACAACAAAGGCAAGGCCTTATCTTTGGGACCTTGCACAAAAGCAAAGCAGCCTTGTCTTCTTTTTTACAGATTCAGAACTGTATTTTTTTTATTTTTGATAAAAATATTATAAAGTTGTTATTAACATTCACTATGAAGTGGGATGTGGTGTGAGAAAGACACAGTGAAATGAAGAAAAGCAGATCAGCTAAAGACTCCTTTCTTATGTGGGCAGCAAGAAACAACATGGTCTGTCTGTAAAAGGATAAGATGGACAACATGGAGATAAAGAACAGATGGGAATGAGGTGCATATGAAAGACTGGAGCAATAATAAGCATGTGTGTAGGGCGGGAGTGGGGAGAAAAGCAGGCAGTAGATAAGGGATGATTCAGAGAAGGAAGACTGGAGGAAGTATAAAGTGACTGAGAATAAAAAGTAATATTAGGGAACAGGGGATTTACAAAGAGGAAAGAAGGAAGAGTCAGGGGGAAGAAAAAAGAACTGAAAGGAAGGTGAAGAAAAGAAGTGAGAAATAAATAGGTGCACACTACAGGTTGGTGGTGGGAAAAGAGAGAGGCACTAAGGCATTAATAAAATGGAAAGTCATATTTGATGTTCATTTGTCTTCATACTCATATCAATGTGATATTTATGTTTCTTGAAATAAAAAGTAATTGTAGTAATCCACCTTCATTTATAGGATGGCTTACTACATAAGTTAGTTCACAGCATAGTGTCCTAAAGATCCAGCCAACAGAGGAAAAATATAGGAAAATTCTTATTAACAGATGCAAAGTCTCTTTATGCAGCTTAGTTTTTCATGATGGAAAGTTGACTCATTTGAAATCAGGTGGCACATGCATTCAGGCATCCTATGGAAGTACTTCGAGAACAAGATATAAATAAGCAAGCAGCTGCCTTTCTAGTAGTGGTTGTCCCCTTCTGAAACATGTTTTATCTGTCACATACTCAAAAGGTAGGAGGTAAGATAAAAAATGATGATTTTTTTCACTTACTTCTATATTAAAAATCTGCAGTCTTATCTCTTCTATTTTGTTTAAACCCCATAGCGCAGGTTGGCAGATTGCAGTAATATAAGAGCCAACACCTGACAATGAAAAATTGGAAATATCTTTTCATATTCATGAAGAATGTATTTATTGTTTCATTACAGCTTAAGCCATAGCTCTTATTTCATGAAATCTCATTGCTTTCAGCACTTTCTTCCCTCAGAAAGAGCTGCACATTCATTATAGTTTCAAGGGCTGCCTTTGTTCCTACTTGATTTAATATTTGTTGCCAATCACTTCTTTTGTTGACTGTTCAAAAGTTGAAAAAAATGAATACACAAGAATGTGATGCGTTCCTACTCCCAGCCTTTTGTCACATTTCTTTCTAAACACTGGCTCTAGCATTCATTATTAATACCTATTGGGTTTGACTATTAACTGGAAGTAATCTTTGATCATCTTTCAAAAAAAATGTCACAATCAACCAAGCCTAGTGTAATAACAAAATCACCAATGCCTTTGTAAACACATAACATCCAAGAGAGAGATAAATATGTTTCATATTTATCGTCAGTCTGTATCAGTGTAAGTCTGTAAGTTGTGTTTTGTTTCGTTTTGACAGCAATACCAAAGAATTCTCTTTGTAATGTCAAATCCAGACAAAAATTGGGACTTATAATACAGTGCAGCTTTCTTTTAGAAGCAAAAAATACGTATCTTATATATTAAATAGTATGAGGTGATGTTGTAAATTCATTGGTAGGTGCACATATTGCTGTGTTAACAGTGTTTGGAGGACAGACACTCCCTTTCTCTGCAAGTATGTCCTAATTCTGACTGTTGAGACCTCCAAAAAGGAAAGAGTAAGTTATCTTTTCCCTTACTGGAAGACTGTGACTGTTGAGGAGAACGGAACATCCTCCTAAACATCCCTGTGCCCTCCTCAAGCTCTGGGGCTTGGCCAAAATATATCATGATTCTTCTTGGGCTTCCACAGTGACTAATGGATCATCATAAGAAGCTGCTTCAATTATGAGGTTCAATGGGAGGGTGTTCCCCTGCCCCACGGTCAGTACCTGTGAGTTCACAGTTGTAAGAGCCTGGTAAGAGAGAATAAGTTGATCCGTGTGCCTTTCACCCTCTTTCATTCACATGCCTCCATATGCATATAGGACAGGTGGGATTTGCACAGCTAACGGCCTGTAAATTAAGTGATGTTTGTTTCTAATGGTATTTGACCATAAGAGGAGGCGCTTTTTTGTGTGCTTTTCAAGAAAGGGCAATACACAACATTAGGAAATAGAGCTTAATTATGGCTTTTGTAATTGCTTCAAAAGCAGAGTGAGAAACTGTTTCTAACTGTCTGTGGAGATTTTTGAGAATTGCAGGAAGTGAGATCGGTGTTGTTTGGTCAGCTGTTCTGAAGACATCTGCAATAGGTGATTTGTTTTCACAGCTCATTCTTCAGAAAGGCACAGTTGCTATCCGGAGCATAATCATTTTTTTCTGAAGCATCAGAGTTGAATTATGAAGATGCTCCTGAAATCTTTAAAGAGCAGTTTATAGTCAGTCTGTCTGGAGAAAGAAATATTGCTTATGAGAAAAAAAACCAATATATTTCAGTATTAAGTTGAAATTTCAGTCAGTCTAGGAAGGTGTCATTTTGTACTGATAACAGAAATCTAGTGAAGAGATAAACTCAGCCAAACCAAATAATAATAAATAAATAATAAAAGCCCACACGAATCAAATAAATAAGTAAAATTCACCTGTTTTGAACATGCCCACTCTATTCCCAACTCAAATAATCAGAGAGCCTGGAATGTGTGCCGTCATGTATTATTGAACATTCCCTACCTTCTTTCAGTGTTTTTTTTTTTGGCCAGATTATGCTACTGCTCTATTCAGGATTTGTATACAACTTTATTTTACGAAGATATAGTGTCACTGACTGCAGAACGACCTCCAAACTGAAAGATTATTCGGCCAATTAATCAAGAATGTGGTTCCAAGCATGTTACTACTTCATTGAGGGAAAAGTACAAAACTGAGCTGAAGATCAACACTTGCTTTTGCAACTAAAATGTGTTCCTGGGGAAAAATAATAATAAAGAGAAAGAAAAACAGCAAGAAGAACAAAAAGAAAAACCCAGGAGTATTCAAGAGCATAAGAGAAAGTGAGACAGTTTGTACCAGCAATAGACTCGTGATCAGATTAAGAATATGAAATCTGAGTCACTCCAAAGGTGTGTGTAGCCCAAAATTCTTCTCCTGACCAAAACTCCCTTTTCCTAGGCAGAGCAAAGGGGTTCCAGGTGTCTGAGAGGTTCAGGGTACATCCTCCCAGTTTCCAGCAGACTGTGAGGAAGAACCTTCAGGAGGCAGTTACTCTAATCACTGATGAACTTTTGAGGAAAATCCTTTCAAAAAGCAAAGCCAAGGCAAACAGTCAAATTTATTTTTTTTTTTACAAAGCTTGATACTTTTCAAAATGCCTTGTGATAGCAGAGGGCTGGAATCAAAGATGTCTGTGTACGCCCAAGCGATCTTTAACTTCAAGCATTCCTTGGAAGAAAATCAAATCTGTCTCTCCAAAAATCACGATTGCTGGGAAGTGCTTATCAGGAAGGAAAACATTTCTTCCTGACTTCTGTGGTGATCCACTGTATTTTAAATATGTCTGTTACTTTTAAAATTATCTGCAGTTTTTAAGTGTCAACAAAGTTCTGACTTCCTTTGGTATGTCATTTATACATCACCTGATCTAAAGCTAGTTTTTTCTTTTGGTATAATAAGAAACTTTAACTGAGATGTTTTCTTGTAACAAAGTAAAAACATGCCAATGATGGATCTCAAGTTTAACTCCACTTAAGCTTGGCTTCGCCTCTCCAAACCAATTCCAAATTTGTACCAGACAATATTGGTGTGTTTTGCCCTTTCCTCCTTTCCAGTAAATCCATTTGCCATCCATTTTGGAGAATTTTATTTTTGGAGACAGAAATGCTGCTCCAGCACAAAGGAAAGTTATCAGCAGTTTAAGAGAATGGTTAACTAACAATCATTTTACCTTTGCATATCATATATCAAGATATTAGGTCCCAGGGGGAAAAAAAAGGGAAGAAAAAGAAAAAAAAGCATGTCCCAGCATCCACAATTGGATGAATCTCCTTGCATCCCAGTGGTACATTAGTATTTGGAGATTTTTAATTGGAATTTAGAGGCATGTCAACTCATTAATCATAGCTGCTCTCTAATCCCTGCTGGGGTCTTACATGGCAAATGCAGGATTCCCAATCAAACACAAATTTACATATTGATTTGATTTATGTTGAATGCTTGCCTGGGTTTTTTAACACACCCTTATTAATCTGCATGCTTTGCCCTTGTATCATCAAATGAATATTTTATTGTTAAATAATATGTAGAGTGACAGACATTTTTTCTTGATTCAAGAGTTGGTGGAACAGAAATCTCTTCCTGATCTATGATTTTTTTAATTTAGAAATGAAAACAAAACATGTCTGTTTTGGTATGTAAAAGATAAGGAATTAGAGAGGTTGTAGTGTTTGTTCTGTAGCTAAGGAAAATATGCTACTTGCATGTTTGGAAGAAGTCAGTGTAGGGGTTTATCAGATGCAAAAGGAAAGCAGAGAAAGTTGAAACCATTTAAATGAGCTATAAACACTCTATGAAAGATATGCTTGCCTATCACATGTTGAATCAAAATGTGCTGCCCTCACTAATAATTGCACACAGCAATAATTCTTTCTAGAATTGCTGAATGAAATTGTATCTTTAATTGTGAAATGAATGGTGAGAGCATCCTGATCACTTCAGTCTTTAAAACTGATGATCCACAGGAGACCCACTGGGATTTGTAAGCTACTTTTAAGGGCTCGGATAAACATAACTGGGAGTCAACGATTAGTAGCAGGCTGGAATTTGTTCTGATTACATTTTTAGGCAGCCCGCAAACTGGAAAAGATTGAAAATACGGTATTTTTTTTTTATATATTTTTTTTACTTTGCTAACAGTGTAAAACACTAATGGAAGAGAAACATAAAAAAAGCTGCAATAATTAATTTTGAAAATCTATTGACAGTTACTGTGAAGCACATGCATTGAAAAATCTATTAAAGAACATAATTAGCAATATTTTTCTCTGATGGGAAAATAGAGTCTAGTAACCTCCTACAAATTTCTCAAGGGTCCTCAGCCTGTGTGATGACTAAAAATCTGTTTTCAGTTGTATTTCTCTGTCTATATTGAGATATGTTGCTAAAACTTACAGAAGCAACTGAAAACAAAAGGACAGTAGAACACATAGAGCTATGCTTTGTGCAGAGAAAACTATTGGTATGTTTTAGCATCAAAGAATGTAATTAAATGCTTCTTTGCATTATCTGGTGAATCTCTGGTAGATTAATCACTGCAATGGCAAATGACAAAAAAAACCCAAAACCTGAAAACTGGTTAAACTACAATACACATATTTATGAAAAAGTAAAGCCTACATTTGGTTAGGAAAAGAGCAAAATGACATAAAATATTATTTTGTAAGTCAAAGAACATGGTGCAAATTATGCACCAAATCTGTTAGCCTCTTTGAGACCTTTTACCCTAGCTTGATGCGAAGTTGGTGTTGCATCTGACACACAAATAGATAATGTAAGCTCTGTGTTATGTCTCACTCTTACAAAATATCCTCTGTAAAGCTGTAGCATTTAATCTTTTAACGCAAAATGAATTTCCTGAGATTCTACAGCCAAATCTGTAAATAACTCTGAAATTAAGTTTAAATGGGCCTGTTAATCTTTTTGTCTGGTGTACCTTTTTGTCAGGAATGATTTAAAAATGTGAAACTTTGAACTTTCCTTAATTAAAATGCCCTGTATTTTTTAACCAGCTTAAGAACTAAGGCTATAATTAAAATAATTTATGGATTTATAGCTACTCATCTTAATTCTAAGACAAAGTTGAAATCCACTGCCCACTTTAATTCCTTATAGAGGAACTTTAGGCAGAATTTATAAGCCTGCATCCAAGAAGGCAATTCAGGAACTCATTTTTCAGTGACTGGAAAAGACTTAAGTATATATAACTTGGTTGGCACAATCGTGCTCTAAATGATTGTGTATCCACAATGCAATCTGTGTCCAAGTTCCTATCTCTTGTGCACTAAACCTACAAGGGATTCACTCTGAAAGATTTACTGTAGCACAGTTATTGCACATGGATCTCACACCTTAGCACAAAGACAAGAACCTGATTCCTTTTCCTTGCACTAAGAGTGTGCCTGTGGTAGTTTCAATGTCCTGAGCTCACTCGCAGAATGCAGGAACTCAGTCTCTTCCTTAAACTGAAATAAGTCATGTCTTCTGATTGTGTGTATGCTCTAATCACTAGTTAGTGGTGGAAAGTCCCTCAATTTTGGCCTGTTGGAACTGAGCCATTGATACTCCAGTGAAAACAAAAATCCATGGTGCAAGAAAGAGAACACTTTCTTCTGCTGTGCAGATTTGGGCTGTGAGGTGGAAGGAATGCATCCTGGACCCTCTTCCCTGAGATGCTCATTGACACTGGTTTTGTTCATTTTGCTATATTCACAGCGGAGAGTTTTGCTTTACTTTGGATCTTGCTTTACTGCATCAATAAGTAGTTTTGGCAACACTGGGTACTCATTTGTCACTGTCTTAGACACTTCTGCTTTTTTGGTTTGCTTAGTAAGGATTCTGCATACCAAACAAAGGGTAGGTGTTTCCTCCAAATGAAAGGGCTGTTATATGCTAAGTATTCTGTATGTTTTTGTGAATCTAGCCCAAATGCTGTATTGCCCATTGTATCTGACCATTCATTTTGAGTAGGAAAATACTGGTCTACAGTTGTACAATCTCTATCACTTAATGGTTGAAATTGTTAAGTGTTCATTGAAAAGATTAACACTTTTAAATTACTGACTTCCTACACACTTCATTCACCCTTCACAAATTACCTGCTCAAGATATAAAGTAATAATGAAGAAATAGTGCTTGCTGTTTTACATTGTACTTCATGTAAAATAATTCTGCAAATATCTTCTATAACGAATATGTATAATAAGTCTTTAGCTTATCACAGGTCTAGTCATGAATGGAGAAAGAGAAAAGATACCATCTTATTCAGTTGGTATAATTAAATTAATCGATACATTCAGTGCTACAGGCCATCGGACCAGGAAGACTGAGTGGATGAGGCCCTCTATAAACTGATAGGAGAGTCTTCACATGGGGGACTTCAGCCACCATTATATCTGTTGAAAGGACAACACAGCAGGGCACCAGCAATCAAAGAGGTTCCTGTAATGTGTCGATGATAATTTCCTCTTCCAAGTAGTACAGGAACCCACAAGGAAAGGTGGTGGTGCTGAACCTTGTCCTCACCAAAGAGGGGGGGGCTGGTGAGTAATGTGAAGCTCAAGGATAGCCTTGTCTGACCGACCACAGAATGGAAGAGTTCAAGATCCTTAGGACATCAAAGAGAGTGCACAGCAAGAATACTACTCTGGACTTAAGAGAGCAGGCTTTGACTCTTGAAGGAACTGCTTAGCAGGGTGACATGGGATAAAGTTCTTGAGGGAAGAAGGGCCTAAGAAAGCTGGTCAGTATTGAAGGGCCATCTTTTCCAAGCCCAGAAGAAGTGCATCCCAAGAAAGAGGAAGGTGGGCAAAAATGCCAGGAAGCCTCTGTGAATCAACAAGGAGCTCCTGGACTTTATTTGGTGCAAAAACAAAGTCTATAGGGAGTGGAAGCAGGAAACGTTTATCTTAAGGATGACAAAGAAGTTGTCTGAAGAGCCAGGGATCAGGTTAGAAAAGCTGAAACTTAAAATTAAATCTAGCCAGAGACATAAAGGGGAACTTAAAGACTTCTTTACCTCAGTCTTCACTGACAAGGCCTCTAGCCACACTGCCCAAGCTGCAGAAAGCAAAGGTAGGAACTGGGAGAAGGAAGAAGGACCTGAAGGTGCACAAGTCTATGGGACTCATTGAGATCCATCCAGAGGTTCTGAGGAAACTGGCAGATAAGGGTCATGGTAATCTGGTGAAGTTTCCACTGATTGGAGAAACATAACCTCCATTTTCAGAAAGAATAAAAAGAAGATCCAGGGAACTACAGGCCAATCAGTCTCACCTCTCTTCCTGGCAAGATCATGAAGCAGATCCTCCTGAAGGCCCTACTAAGGCACATGGAAAATAAAGATGAGGTGATTGGTGGTAACCAACATGGCTTCACCAAGTGCAAATCGTACCTGTCAAACTTGGTGGCCTTTTATGATAGAGTTACAGTGTCACTGGATAAAGGAGGAGCAATCGATGTCATCTACTTGGATTTGTGCAAAGTGTTTGACGCAGTCCCGCACAACATCCTAGTTGTTGAATTGGAAAAAAATTGATGTAATGGATGGAGCAGTCACTGGATAAGGAATTGTCTGGATGGTCACACTCAGAGAGTTGTAAACAATTGTTCAATGTCCAAGTGGAGTCCAGTGATGAGTGGTGTTCCGCAGGGATCGGTGCTGGGACTGGTGTTATTTAATATCTTTGTAGGTGATGTGGACAGTGGGGTTGAGTGCAATCTCAGCGAAGTGAGTGATGCAGTTGACATGCTAGAGAAAGCCCAGAAGGATAAACCATATCCTGAGTTGCATCAAGAGAAGTGTGAACAGAAGGTCAAGGGAAGTGATTCTGCCCCTTTACTCTGCTCTCATGACACCCCACCTGGAGTACTGTATCCAGTTCTGGGGCCCCCAGTATAAGAAGGACATAAGGCTGTTGGAGTGGGTCCAGAGGAGGGCCACAAAGATGACTGAGGGGCTGGAGCACCTCTTCTACAGGGACAGGCTGAGAGAGCTAGGGCTCTTCAACCTAGAGAAGGCTCTGAGGGGACTTTATAGTGGCCTTCTAGTACCTGAAATGGTCCTATAGGAAAGCTAGGGAGGGACTTTTTATAAGGGCATGTAACAACAGGATGAGGGGAAATGGCTTTAAACTGGAGGATGGTTGATTTAGACTAGGTATTAGGAAGACATTCTGTGAGAGTGGTGAGACACGGAACAGGTTGCCCAGTGTGAGGCTGTGGATGCCCCCTCCCTAGAAGCATTCAAGGCCAGGCTGAATGGGGCTTTGAGCAACCTGGTCTAGTGGGAGGTGTCCTGCCTATAGCAGGGGGTTTGGAACTAAAGGATCATAAAGATCCATTCCAATCCAAATCATTCTATGATTTCATTACCACTACATTTTTCAGCTTTTTCTAGCATATTTACCAGATCAAAGTCATAATGAATTAAGACTAGAGATACTTTTCCATCCTCGTTTGAAAAATACAGTGAAGGATATACACTTATTTAAGCACTGGACTGAGATTTGTCCACTACGTATTGGAAAATGACCTATATAGTGAAAGTGCTGACACTGCATTAATTTACAGCTTGCATAAGGAGGGTCAGGAAAGTAAAGTGCCTATAAGCTATAAATAGGATGCATTTGTCAATTGCCTTGCCCAGGCAAATTGTACTCGCTTTTCACCCTGCACTGTTGTGCTTTATGGTTCTTGGACAAGTGATGAAGCTCTCTATTCAAGTGCTTAATTTATGTACATCTTTCAAAACCAAAATGTCTCTGTAGTTTATTAGAGTGGTGCTATCCAAATTTGTCACCAGTAATGTAACCACTAATCCCTACAGAGTGTCTATCTATTTTCTTATAAGTTTACTTACCTACTTTAGGCACAACTTTGTTTATCTCTGAAACTTTTATACGAAACTCTTGTGATGACAGTCTAACATACACTTTTTATTTTCCAGCATCTTTCTGAGAATCATGCTTAATACAGTCTCATGAAATGCCTAATGTTTAAATGTAAAAGAGGTGTCTAAATCGGTGAAACTGAATTCAGTTACCTATCTGTTTTCTAAACTGGGTTATCCCCATAATCTCAACCCCCAGTAATCTATATAAATCAGCCACAGTGCCTCTCAAGCTTTATAGGATAAAACTACCTTGCCTCACTTTCTTGATAAATTGTTTCAATTTTAAAAGTTTGGTTTGTCTTCCAGTCTTCCTACTCACACTGAAACAAACAAACAAACAAACATATACATATATACATATATATATATGAAATTTTATTTATCTATTTTTGTTATGCGAAAGGTCTCTGGTACCCCTCTAAACAATATCTGTGCAGCATTTTGTCTACATTTGAGTAGCTAGGATGCATTTTGTAGCTAGGATACAATTTGTGTTAACATAAAAGCAAAAAATGTTTTTAATTTCATAGAGACATGTAGTTGTCTGGAATGACACCTAAAAATACTTGAATGACATCTATCACACACTTTCCACTTTTCTTCTTCAAAACATGGAATTTATAACTGTACTTGAAATTATAGTGTCTTCCATTAATATATGGGTTAATACATTTCCCTTTTAAGTAACAGCCAGCCAAAAAGTAAGGAAATTACTAATAGATCTTAAGGCATCTCCATGTAAGGGCTCCTTCCTTCTCCAATGGCATGTGTGAAAGGTCTGACTTGCACAGGATGCATTTGGAGCAGCATTAGAAAATCTTTGTAAGCCTCTGTGTAAGCCTCTGAACCACAGTGCTGATGTGAGGCTTCAAACTGACTTGTACAAAATAAATAATCACTGCAAAAGTTGAGTGGAAGAAAATAGCTTCTCCTAGGTGGATTATGAATCTAGTTCAGAACTGTTTGGCTTCTTCAGTGTAAATTTATAAATAGATTCAAGCTGACTGAAACTAATTTTAACATATAGTCGTAACATATAGTCTAGAGGAAGACAAATGCCCATCCGCAATTTTAAAGATAATTCATCTGTGTGATGGTAGCTTTATTAATTTCAAGCAGCAAAACATGTTGTAGTGTGGTTACCTTGGCTATAGTTACTTGGGTACTTACATTTAGGGGAGAATCTTTTGCTACTCTTACAGCAGCTATCTGCTCTTTTTAAGAGTATCTTCTCAATATAATGGTATCATATGACAACAGTTTAAGACCAGGTTGTTAGAAATATGGACTGCTCATCACAGTCTGGGACCTATTTTGTGTATTTCAAAGGATTGTGTTCGTGCAGCCTTTGCTGATGCAAGGAGGATTCTGCCATTCATTTCTTCATAGGAATTCACTTCTGTGGCTTTCAGACATGAGACTGAAGGAAGGCAATTCTAATTTATTCATCTTCTGTATTTTTAGGGTAAATAATGATAACTGAGAGTGGGAGAAGCAAGCACAGCTTTAAACCCTTCTGAAGGAGAAGATTACTTCAAATTATTAACAGTGTTGCTTGATCGCTTTTCTTTCAGCTGTGGTACAAACGATCTTTCCCTCAGCAAAAGTGTAGAACTTTAGTTCTTACCTGTATGTGTCTGTTTATTTCTTTAATTGTACATATCCAAATGGGAGCATTCACCAACCATTCACCATTTCACAAGGCTAAGCCAGGGCACTCTATGGTAGCTGCAGTATTTCAGTTCATAGTCCTACTAGAATGTGTGGACAAGATGCTCCATGGGATTGTGATTTGCAGGTTGGAAGGTGGTTCACACCTCATGCCAAGATAATTAACCTTTTTTATTATTGTCCTCTTCTCGCTAACAGGTTATTCATCAGCTTAGACTTTCTGAGAATGAGAGTGTGGCTCTGCAAGAGCTTCTAGATTGGAGGAGAAAGCTGTGTGAGGAGAGAGAAGACTGGCAACAAATCTTGCACAACACTGAGCAAAGAATCACAGCCCCTCCCCCACCCCCTTGTAAAAAACCAACGCTGCTGAAGAAGGTGGAAGATGCCTCCTGCAACAGACTATCGTCAGGCATATGGGACACCACCATGTGATCGGAATGTGTGTGTTTGCAGATAGTTGGGAGTGAAACCATCTCATGCCTTCAGTCTGCACAATCAGCAAGTTTCCTTCCCTCCACAGAATGTGCAGGGTTTTTTTTACAAGCAATCCTTCAAGAGCACAGGATGGAAGAGCTATTTAGATCTGTCATGTGTGCGTGTGTGTGTTTGTCCTTTTCATACATATATATATATATACAAATATGCATATATCTGTGCATCTGTATATATGTATGTGTGTATATATATATATATATATACATATATATATAAGGTGACAAACTGCACTATAAGAATATAAAGGTAGAAAACAGTCACTTAGGAGTTCTCCTGTGGACAACAAAGAAGCTATGTCAAACAAATGTTGGCAGGGAGAAGTGACTGACAGGCATTTTAGAGAGATCAGGAAAGTCTGTGTGCACACTGTACAGCTGTTTTATATAGTATAAAAATATGATGTTTCTTGTTCCCTAATGAATGGTTTTATTATATTACATATATGCATATATATATTTCTTTGTAGATGTCTGTGTTCTATTGGAGTTGCAAACCCGAAGTTTATTTACATGTTTATTACTGGTGTTTTATAACTTTACTCAATTGGTGCTGTTGTTCTTTCTTCAAAATACAGGTGATAAATTCAACACTCACATTTTTCTTTCATAGTTTATCTTTAACACCATATCAGCCAGTTTCAATGCTGCGTTATTTGTTCAGAGCCAGCAAAGTCCTTTCTGGAGTCCAGTCCTGACATTCTTGAAGAGCTCCTATTTGCACATATTGTTTCAAGGTCTTCACACTCAAGAATTAGAGAGCATAACTTTCTTTCTGTGGACTTATGTTTCTGAATGGGTGAACTGTGAATTCTATGGTTACATCTCAAATCTTATTTCATTCTGGTTTTATAAAATAATGAGACACTCATTTAGATTATAAGTACGGTTTGGAACTCATATCTGATTATGCATAAGGTCAGGTGTCAGTGGGAAGATACATAATGTTAATGAGGTATGAAAATAGGACTGTGATTTACTGTTAAAAGCCAGAAGGCTTCATTGATATGGGTATATCTAAGGATTATGCTCTTATAGTGGCACAGTGATGCATTTATACCTTGAATTTTGTGTAATGAAATGGTTTCAGAAATTGAAGCACACTTGTTGAAGAACCTGAGTTCTGAGCAGGAATGTTAATTTATGAAAAATATGCTACCAGAAACTTGTTAGCTACTGCTTAACAGCCTTTGAAATACTGCTTTACAACTAAAGGAAGTGATTGATGTGTATACAGAGATATTTTCTCAGAGTATTTTAAGTTCTTGGAGCATGTGCACCCAGTTTGAAGCACTCTTCTTGGCTGTTTGCCAGTTTCCTATCCAGATCCAGGAGAAAGTACTTGTAATTTTGCAAGTGGATATAAAAATGTTTAAGATCTAAGCAAGATTTGCAAATGTGAGCTCACCTTGTTTGGAAGTTGTTGGGAAGGGAAGACAGCCTGCACAGAGATGCAGGTTCTTCTGCCGTATTTGGCAGGCACTTCAAGCAGGATGAATGGCAAAAAGCAATCCCATGCATGTTTGTTTGTTTTTATTTACAGGGCAAGCAGCAGAACTCAAATTGTACCCAGGAGTATCATCAAGCTGTAGGCAAAATTAAGTGCCTTCTCTTGCTGGAGATTAAAACAGATATGTTGAGTAGACAAGGAAAGGGAGACAACAGGTTAGCTCTTAAATTAATTATGCAATGATTGGTTTCTGATACTTAGGGATGGATATCACCCAGAACAGAATTTTACAGCAACAGCAGAAGTGCTCTCTTACACACTAGATTGAGAAGCAGGGATTCTGGATTCTGAACCTTACCTTCAGCTGATGTCAATGTCTGCAGCACAGGACCACTGTGGTGTTGTGCAGGAAACAGCTCTCACCTGCTGAACAGCCACAGCAGGACAAGATTTGGCCTGGAAGAGTTGTGGTTTCTGCCTTTTGCTCAGATAACCAGGGGCACACAAAGATCCTTGTCTGAGAGCAAAATGAAATGCTCAAATTGGATGCAAGAAAGCTAATTAACCTGACCTGGGTACTACAGAGCTTCCACGATTCAAATTGCTGTCTCTGCCCAGCCCATCATTGCTGTACATAGCCACAAGAGCGTCTACCCAGCTAGGTTAGCCATCCTGCACACATTAAGATCAGGCTTATGTCTGCTCTGATAGGCAAATAGCCCTCCCATGGGCTCTGTCACACCGCTACCTCTAATGACCACTGGCTGGCTTGGCAGCTGGTGGCAATCAACCCAGGGCAGCATGAAGTACGCTTAGGGCAAGTTGTAAAGGCTGCCCAAGAAGCCAGCTGAGGTCATGTCAAGATCCCTGCTACTGCAAAGACCTTGCCACCAGTCACCAAGCCAGCTGTGTGCAAGGTAAGGTTTTGTATCTCCAGACTGCACTGCTGTCATCACTGCATTTGTACCATGGAAGGGCCCAGAGGGCAGAGAATGCACTTGTCAATCGGTGTTTACAACAGAGTTGTGCAAATGATGTTACAGGAACAACGTCAGCTGCAAGAGCTCAGTTGTAGTGCTCTACCAAAATCTGTATTGCATCCTCACAGAGCAGTGTGGAAGAGCAGTCACTAGATTTGCCAGCAGTTCCAGCAGTGCTGTTACCCAGGCAAAGCTGGTATGAGCCTGATGCAGACAGTTTGGTTCTTCACAGGGCAGAGCCCATCCTGCCTCCCCTGCTGAAAGCCTTTGTTCTGTTTTTAGCCAACTTGTGTAAGGAATATATCTTCTAGGTCTCTTCCTTAGAGCACGTAATCCCAGCACGATATGACAAACTCAACAGCAGAGAAGATGAGACCTTTTTCCTTCGATTTTGTTACTAATTTCAGGGTATGCGATGGCCAACTTCTGACTTGGGAGGGTTTTTCAGGATGTTCATGTAAAATATAGTACAATCGGAAAAGTATTTGTGTTAAAACGCATTTAAATATTTCTCTAATGGCAGCAAGACACTTTGCAGTGTGACTTATGATGTCATAATTCACACCTCGTATGTTCATTGGTCCCTTGGTCTTTGGCCTCACGCCTAACAGTGCAATTGGTGGGGAATTATTGCACCATAATTCACACCCTACTGTGTCTTATTGCTTAAATAACCATACTCTCAGAGGTGTCTTAAAACTACCATTAAAGTTTATATTGTGTATCAAAGTGTGTTTACAGGGCTGGGAAAATATACTATTGGCATTTTGAAATGTTGAGAAGCAGTTTTAGCAAACTGTACAGCACTTATAAATTAATCTCCCCAGTGGAAGTACGCACCAGCCAGTCCCAGTATTTCTTGAGTATATGGAAAACTCTCTTGCACATTAAAAAATAGAGTAGACAAAAAAAAAAAAAAAAAAAAGCCTTACAATTTTAATATTCTAAGGGGAAATATTAAACTCTATGAACATGCTAATGCCCTTAATATCCAATGAGCAATCTAAAAGGTATTTATATTTGCAATAAAGCAATTTCAGGAAGCTGGGGTTATCATCAGATAATCGCTCCTCCACATTGTGCCTTATTGCTTAATTTTTAATATGTGAAACAAACAAAACTAATTCCAAATCAGCTTCTCTCTCTCAGCATGATGTAAGAAGAATCAGGTATGTTTTACACTTTAAAATCCAAGGGAACTTGAAAACCATATTAAACCACAATAAAATAAAAACTAAAAACAACAGCTGTTGGCATGAGAAATGTTCAAAGCTTGTGAATCTTACTGGTTACTCCTGAAATAGCACTTGCTGTATTTTAGTTGCTGTAGTTACATTCCTATTGCAGTTTATAAGCAGAAATTTGCTTTTTAAAACTTGATTTAGACATCCAGAAAGATACACGCACCGATATTTTACGAATGATCTGTGTACAGCATGAAATGATAATCCTTTTAGAACTTTGTATTGTTTACACAAAATAGTATGATTGTCGAATAAGTGAATTAAACTTCCCTTTTTGCCAGTGATCCTTTTTATTCCTTTTAAAAGGTTGACTTATTTTCATTAATAACTTCATTTCATTGCAGATCCTTTGCGTGTGGGACAAAGAATTTCATTAACTTGCTAAGAAAGCACAGTGGAATGTAGCATAGTTCTAAAGTGATCGTAGCAGCCATATTCACTGTAGTTTTACATTCTGCTCTATGATACTGAGATCCCTAGTAGCCACATCATTCTTATCACCATAAAGACTGCTAATATCTGAAATACTCCTAGGAACCTAACATAATTCTTGCCATTCACTTGTTAAGCAATACATGTGATTACATTTTGTACGACTCCGTTTTCCAGAATGGTATTAAACATTTCATGGCTTTGTGTTCTAAATACGCAGATTTAAAAAAGAAAACCTAACATGAGCATAAGTATCTCAGAGTATCTGAAAAAAACACAGGGGCATGTAAGGAAATGCTTTTCTTCCAGTTTTGCTGTTCTCTGTGTGCTCAGGATTTTCATTTTCAGAAGAAATAAATAAATTCTTGTGCTGGTTTATATTGTGGCTGTGAGAATTAGATCATTAGCAAAGGCTGGCTGTCTCTCCGTCTGTGGTTTGGCCCCTTTCCTGACCGCATGGATGCATGCTGAAACTGGCCGAAGCGCAGACTTTGCTGTAGAATGTCACAGGGAGAAATGTTGTGATGTTAAATCAGAAAGAATTCTTGAGGATTTTTCTTCAGTATGATAAACAAAACCATTTTGAATTAGCAAGAAGCATTTAGATTGATCAGAATTAGCTTGTTTTGGTTCTTATACATGTGTGTAAATCTCCCTCTTAATCCTTTCATCTTTCTTATCACCGTAACTGAATTTTAAAACAGGCTTTTCTATTGAAAATGAAGAAAAAAGATTAAGAAGATGGAGGGGTTACATGAAACTACAGAAAAGCCTTAAGGTTTTTGTTTTTAGTGAAACAGTTTACTTTAAAAATACTGGAACAGAATATTCCAGTATTTTCAGAATGTTTTCACCTTTTCCAGCTCGAGCTGTTTGCTGAGTACACTCTGAGTTTACACATTTTTCCCAGGCATCATTCTTCATAAATCCACTCTTCTCTGAAAAGACCACACGGATGTATATTTGTTTTGAGATGCAAGGGAACTGCTGAGGTCCTTAGAGGCACAAGTAGGGAGAATTTGAAAAGCGCAGATTTATTGCCATCATAGCAGTGCCCATGTGACAGCTATTGGATAATGCCTGTGCCTCCACTGTTATAATCTGGGCTTCGGATCCTTCTCCATTTACATGGACATGTTACTCCCCTATCATCTCTTGATTAGCATTAGGCTCCAGTAAGTGAAGGGGGCTGAATCTGTCATCCAAGATAGGACGGGGGAGAAATGTACTCCAAGCTCTTTCTAATTATTGATTAATATAAAGTACTTAAATGTTTCTGATAATGGGAATTGGAATACAGCTTTATCACTGTCCAGATGAAATTGAATCACTAGGTTAGGAACCTGTGGCTATGAACGTCGATGCTGAAATGAATGGTTATAAATCTATAGCTCCTCTGCCTCTCGACATGACATAATGTGGTGAGCAGGAAAATGTTCCAAAAATTAGGAGAGCTGATTTTGCACCATTTTGGAAAGGTTTCACCTGGGTGTTCTGAATTAAAACCACTTTTTATCTGATTTTAATGCAAACCCTTCTTAACAGAGCAGACTGAACCTCACAAATAGGATGGGATAGGGCAGGGCAGAGCAGGATAGAACAGGATAGGATAGTGCAGGATAGGACAGGACAGGACAAAAAGGGTAGGATAGGATAGGATAGATCTCTGTGGAGGACAATCTGAGATGCTTAGAAGTCTCCAGAGATTATGACATTCCTCGTAATTATAAGCAGCAGCCTGAAGCTGTAAAGTACAGTGCTGGATTTCAGCAAGACTGGTGTTTAGATTTCTTGTGAATCTGGTCCCTATCAGTTTGTGTAGTTAAGAGTATCTAGAATAAAAATCACTGCTGTAATAGCTTTCATAATTATATTTTAGTAACTGTGGAAGACTGTATTTACTGAAGTCTAAAAATCTGTAATAAGAATTTAGTATTTAAAAAAAAAATAAAAAAAATCACCCAACCAACGAACCAACCAAAAAAAAAAACCCATCATTTTTAAGAGGGGAGAAAAAAAAAAAAAAGTGTGAATAAATAGATCTGAAATGTGTCTTGTAAATCCATTCTAAGATCAGGGTTCCCTGAGCTTTAGATTTAGTGTAACTAAAATGGTAGACGCCACATTATCAAAGATCAGAGCAAACACCCAAAAGTAGTTATCTTGTATGGTCACTGAGTCCTTACTGAGTATGAGCAGTTCCTATGTTCAGCTGTCATGCGCTCTTCTCTTGTCTCCTGAGGTTGCAACAATTAGATCTCAGCTTCTCAGTGAGGGAAAGGCATTTTGTTCTGTTAATAAAAGGCACAGTAACCAATGCCTTACATTGGATATCTCAGGTAGAAGTTCTTACTTTTCTTTACCAGATATAATTTGGTGAGAATGTAGATCATGTAAGAGTTAACATAAGACTTGCCTTCCAAGAACCTTTTCCCTGTAAAGGTGTATAACAGAACTGGGTTTCTGTGCTGCCTGTTCTAGGCTTCCATTTCTGTCTCCATCTGACATTTCTCACGGAGGAGGAACTGCAGTTCAGTCTAAAGGACCTCCTGGAATTGCTGTGTGTTATAATGGGCATATCCCCAAATAGGGGAGGAGATGGAGGGAAAAGAGACGTCATCTTCCCAGAAAGTTTACGAATTTCTCAGACTGCACCACAAGTTTTTCCAGCATTTACCAAATCTCTGTGTTCCGTGTTCTATGAAAGCACAGGACATTGTGTTTAAGAGAAGCAATCACCTTTGGTTGAGAGTGTTGAGTGAGACTACAGGCATATTTCAGTCAGTATTCTTGAAAACAGTCCCAGGCAGAAGTCATGTCCTAGAAGGAGACAAACACTTTCTTGGGGTGAACAAGTAATTTCTCGGGATGATGACAACAATAAGCAATTGCCAGCTAGAACTTGTGGAGGATATGGAACATCATAAAGGATAAATACGAAAACATTTGAAAAAGGGGAGGGGGAAGGGATGGGGGAAGAAGCCAGACTTCTAGTAAACTAGTAAGATATTTTATTTTATTTTTTATCCCATTCTAATACTAGGCTATATGTATAAATATATAACAGACACCTAGAAGATAAGCAAATATGGTGTTCTCAGAAATCTTATGTGTCAGTTCACTACTTTTTCTCCTTTAATAAGGTAACATTAAAAGCCTTACTAAAATTAAAGGAGAACTTTGCTACTGTTATTTTATTTTTTATCCTGTCACACGTTTTAAATAAGGACAGGAAATAAGGGCTATCATACAGTATTCAAGGTTGTGAAGGACATTTGGAGGATCAGTTCTCTAAGCCTAACAGCTGCACTCCTGTTACTAGAGACCAATGTGGGGTCAGCTTTCCTTGCCATGAAGACAGTGCTCTTGATCCTTGTTCAACTTCTTGTCCCCAAGGACTCCCCTGTCATTTCTGCAAGTCTGCTTCTTGTCCACTCAGTCTCCAGCCCCTTCTGCTGCAATTTTGCTTTCAACTATGTTAAGTTTCTACCAGCTTATTTCCCCAGTCTGCCTGTGTCCGCTTAAGTGCAACTCTGTGCTCCGGAGTTTCATTCTGGAATACTGACTCCCCCTCATCTCTGTACATAAACAGAATTTATTGTCTATCAACTTTCATTATTCTTCATGTCATTGAGAAAGAGTATTTTCTCCCTTATTAATCTTGGAAGAGCGCTGGTTTTGGCTGCTTATCGTGCTTTTGTCTCACGCTCTAAGACCAGTAGTACAGCCACATTATTTACCTGCTTTGTACCCGACCTACACACATATCTCATCAGCTGGGCTGTGGGTTGCTGTGGTAGACAGAAAGATGGCTAAAAACCAGTTGTAAAAATGTAATCACCAGCATAACTGGACAGAAAGTGAGATTCCATGCAGAACCTCATCTAAGGAGGCATCTGAGACTCTTTCCTGTTCTAAATAGTTATTAGTAGGGTGGATTAAAGTAAGGATGGCACCAAACTTAAATGAGCTTACAGAATGCTGGAGCAGAATCCAAAGTGATCTTATCTAAACCTCAAAAAGTTCTGAAATCAGTGAAAACAGGTAATAGCCATGAAAAATGCTTCAGTTGTAGAAGTAAATGTGTGCAACTGCAAAAGATAGAACATCTGTCTCTGCAGTGTCACCCACAGTGAAAGAAAATGAGAAGTGCTTTTCTCGCTCAGTGAAGAAGCATGGCCGAAGTCTCTGGGACAGTAAGGCTCTCCAGATGGCAGGGAAACCTTGTTTTAAGAAGATATTTAAACAACTGTGTGGGGTGATGGAGTCAGTGTGTAAGGTGCTGAGTTGGTGTGAGCATATTATCCTCGCATCATAGAATCGTGACGTGAACAGTATTGCATTGTCACACAGATACATATTTTGTGAATGTGTGTGTGTGTGCATGCACACGTGTCTTTTTCAGTGTTTGTTTTTGCATATTCAACCTGATCCTTAATAGGTATACTTACTAATAAACCTCTTACAGGAACACCTGGAATCTCAATTCTACTTTGACAGAGTCTGCAAAGGCTGTTTCATTATGTGCCTTCCTGATGTTAGAAATGTCCTCCTTTCCCTCTGCAACACGTGCATGAAATGTACTTGAAGAAATAATGCTACCCATGGCTCCCTCTGCTTTTCATACAAGGAAATAAAAAGTGGATGGAAGTTCTGTCAGGAGACAAAGCAAAATTTATCTTCACTTAGGTTCAGAGAGCATTTATAAGGTACTGCTGTACAAATAGCTTTGCAAAACTATGGCAATGAGGAAATGAGTTATTTTCTCTCTACCTTTCAGTGTTGCTTTGATTAGAAGAACAAGCCTTTCTTTTAATACATTTTAGTTATAAACAGCGAGATACTTAAATAACATTATGGCAATTTAAGAGGTCTTACAGTTGCCCAAAACCAGGAGTCATCTCTTTACTGCTATTACAAGATCTGTTTTGCATTGTTGCAACCTAGACAAGAAGCTAGCACCTTTAAAGTGTGATAAGCTAAACCTCTACAGTAATTCAGCTGTTAAGGTCTGTGAGAAGTATGTGAGATTGCTAGCTAGGGGTGAGCTGAAGTAACTCTCTAGCAGGTGAGGAAGCCATTTCCCCACCAGATTCCACACTGCCAACAAGTTGTAGCATAAGAGCTTACTTATAAGAATTGAATGTTGTCCCATATGCAGAAGATAAAAGACATGCTGCCGCTTTCGTAAATGTTCTGTATTCTATACAAGAGTGTCTCTTAGTTTTGCTACGTTTTTCTTGAAGAGGCTGCTTCACTATCAGAAAGAAGTGGGAACCACCAAAGAAAATCTTTCCCACAGCTTGTCAGGGTCAAGTGAGTAGCCCTGAGAACTCATTGTGGCCTCTAATAAAAGAACTGCTCTTGTTTCTAATCACAGGACCTAATATAGCACAATTCCTAATTTAAACACATACAAACACATAGAAGAATATAAAACCTGCAGGTTATGACCCCAGAGCACTTGCAACTGGAAAGGGTCACTCAGAGACATGGAGGTTTCTGATTTCGGTTTGATCATTGACCTCAACAGTGGTGAACTGTGTGCAAAGTGTGCCCTGAAAATGTCTCTCGACAAAGTGCTGTGGCTTTGCATGATTTGCTGTTTCAGTTAAGGACATCAAACATCAAAAATGTAGTGAAGTGAAAATGTGAAATGTTGAGCAATCAGGTTCAGCACTGATAAAGCTTCAGTGAAAGTCATGAATTGCTGTAGGATGTGTAAGATAGGTCTGAAAAATTAGCTCTGGAGGATAGTTTGGTTTTGACAGGCACACTGTTATTAGATAGATCCATTCCTTCCATGGGTGTAGATACACCTGCTCTTTTTAATGACAAAAAATATTTTGGCTACTTTTTGTACTCCTCAAGAGTCAACGTGTTAAAAAAGAAAATGCTGTGTTTATTCTTGCAGTTGTGCTTCACTGATTTTTCACTTCAGCTCAGTTGGGTCATTGAGACTTTCTGCAACAGGAATGAAGACAGCTAACTGTTCTTCAGAAGCGTAGGTCTGCATGCATGCAGTAAGGTTGGCTTAGCTGGCTCTCTGCTTCTGTGCAAGACTTATTTAAAAATAATCTGATGCAAGACAACTGGTTTCTCCCATTTGTCTCCAGTCTTCCAGTCATGAAGAAGTACTCCAACTACACTATTCCTAGTAAAACAACAAAACATCTACTAATAACGTTTTTGAGGCATCTATTGGTATCTATTTATATATGAGTATCTATCTATATCACTTGGCACTTCTGATTCTTTTCTAACATAGTGTACTTGATTTCTGCAGCAATAAACATTTGTAATTGCACAGCTCTGTGAATGTTAATGCAATGAACTGTTAGTACACAGTCCTAAGCTGTGTGGTTAGAATGAAATCTCTTTGCTAGGCACGCAGAGCCTAGCACACTGTACTTCCACACTCATCATGTTAAGAGAAAGCATAGTTTTAGTCCTATCAAATTGTAACCAGTAAAACATCTTTGCCTTAAGTCTACTTGCAATCTTTAAAAAGAAGCTCCATTAGAGCCCTAAGGGAACTGTATGCTATGAAATAAGGATAGAAGAATATTAACCACAAAGTCCTGATGGTTTGTTAGAAGCAAACAAATAGGCCAGAAAACAAATAAAAGCTACTTGGAACCTTTGGGCTTTCATTTTCTTACCACTTTCCATTCAAATGGAAGTTTTAGCCCTTTAGTATCAGTATAAAATGGAGTCGAAGGCACATTTTCCTTCATTATGTGCAGCAAAAAAGGATCATACAATAGAGAACTATTTTCCATCTCTCATGTGGATTTGGTCATTATTTACTGGAGGCTGTTTTGTAACACAATGACCATCTGTCAGTTAAGCACTGAAAATACTCAATCATGCTGGCTGTTACTGTTAAAATGTCGCAATCAGTGACTGCTGTGAGGGATTAGTAGTTTTTTTGCACTAAGAGCAATTACATATTTAGAAGGCCAAATTAGCTCTCAGTGGCATTGGTATAAATCCAGAGCTACTCCCCTCCAATCCAGGTATCATCAGTAGGTGTATAGTAGGGGAGCAGATGTCAGTCTTTGACCCAGACCTTTATATGAGGTTATCAGTGAAGAACTTCCTTTTGAATTGGTTATTTTGAAAATGTCTGTGATTGGGGAAAAAAAAGTGTGTGTATATATATAATTACATTAAATTGCATAATTAAAAGACCTAAATAAGACCATGTTTTCTTCCAATATTAAGGTGCAGCTCAGAATTATGTTCAGCTATTCTGTAGAAAGGTCATTGCTGTTTAAGAGTTTCAATCTGTAGTCATGTTAATCAGGCTTTTCTTTTGAAAGTTGCATCGTGTTTGTTTGTGCGCTCTTGCTTAGGTGTGTAGATGCTCAAACAAACCATCACTCACACTAGTGGACTCCAGGATTACAACTGGGTGCAGCTCTGCACAAACTTGCGTAATTAGAGACTTTGTGGAAAGTCTGGAATGACGTTCAGTCAGATGCAGCCATATGATTACAAGTGCATCATTAATATTATTTTTATACGTATATAGAGGGAAGTGGTGCCCTCAGGGTGGCAGGGTGAACAAGAAATACGGCCTATACATTGAAGGTCATTTTCTACACAGGTGTGGAAAAACATTTCTTAATCAAAAAAATCCCCTCTCCATATTATTTATTATGACCATGGGCTATAATTACTGAGCCTGTAAAAATGCCTAAGTCAGTTAGTTAATTATTTAGTTAGAAAGTATTAGACATTTCAGTGGAAAGATGCAGAAGTAGGGAGTGATGGGACAAATCTAGTCTTGAAAGAAGCCAAGTATTTCTGAGAAAGAAGTCCTCAAAACCTTTTAGTTTCATTGACAGAGGAGATGATTGACTATTTTCAGCATTTCTCACAGCAGGCTTTGGCATGCAATGGAGCTGGTCCTTATGATTTCAACTTCAGATGCCTCAATCTCTTGTTAAATTCCATTTCCTACTGTATACCTACTTCTCCTTGGCACCTTTCTGCCAAATGCCACATGGCACCCAGATTTTCAAACAGGCAAGCTGTATGCAAGCAGTCTAAAGCTCCCCAGTATTCCATAAGCAGCTAGCTTCCCATCACATGCTTGGGACAATAAGCAAGGTGTGAATGCAACAGGGATAAGGAAAGAGAATATTCCAGCATGCAGCATGGAAGGAAGGGCAGTCCTCTGCTAAACCACATCCCTAAGCTCTACATTCAGATATCTTAAACACCTCCAGGAATGGGTACTCCACCACCTTCCTGGACTGCCCTTTACACTATGTGACAATCCTTTTTGTTAAGAAGTTCTTCCTGACATGCAATCTAAACTTCGTTGATGCTACCTGAAACTGTTTCTGAATGCCACCTGAAACTGGCTTTTTGTCACTTGCCATCTGTGAAGAGAGACCAACGGCCCCCACACTGCAACCTCGTTTCAGGAAGTTGTAGAGATGAGGTCTCCCCTCAGATCTCCTCTTCCTCAGACTAAACAGTCCAAGTTTCCTCAGCCACTCTCATACGTCTTATTTTCTAGTCCTTTTACCAGCTCTGTTGCTCTTCTTTACACATGCTCAAGTGACTTGGTATCCTTCTTGTAGTGAGGGACCTAAAACTGAACACGGTGCTTGAGGTGGAGTCTCACCAGAGCTACATACAGAGGGACAATTATATCCTTTGTCCTGCTGGCCACACTGTTTATGATGTGGGCTGGGTTGCCATTGGCTCCCTTGGCCACCTGAGCACACTGCTGTCTCATGTCCAGCTGTCAACCAGCACTCCCAGGTCATTTTCTGTTGGGCAGTTTTCCAGCTCAAAACCTACTGCATCATGGGGTTGTTATGACCCAATTGCAGGACCTGGCATTTACCCTTGCTGAATGTCACACAATTGGACTCAGCCCATCGATCCAGCCTATCCAGATCCCTCTGCAAAGCCTTTCTTGCCTCAAGCAGATTAACACTTCTGCCTAACTTGGTATCATCTGAAAACTTACCAAGGGTACACTCAGTCCCTTCATCAGTATTATTGATAAAGGTATTAAACAAAACTGATCCTCTGTAACACCACTTATGACTGGCTGACATCTAAATTTAACTCCATTCAAAATGACCTTTAAGGCCCAGCCATCCAGTAACTTAATTGTCCTTACAACTTTAACCTTTACTCTTTTGATTACACGTAGCTTTTGCCAAAGGATTGCATGATGTGGTCTGCATAGGCCTGGAGAGGTCACTTAACCAACTTACATGATGAATGTATCCTCTGCCTGCCTTCTCTTCCAGTCTGTGATCTTTCTGTGGACTGACGATAATTTCTCCAAACTTGTGTATCATTTGTTTGCTAGTGTTTTGTCTAAACAAATTACATCCTGAGGCAGCGAAACTCCGTGTTCAGTCATTCTTGGTTTTCTGTGGCTGGTCCCCTGAGTCACGAGGGATTGCTCTAGTTTCCCATTCAGATGACATAAGCTTTACAAATAATCGCATGCTTGATTACATTGATAGGATTTGACTCATGGGCTGATAGAATGCTAGGAGCCTGGTAGGCTGGGCAATCTCACAACCCTACAGAAGGCCAAGACAATTTCATCAGCCAGCTGCCCTCAGGTTCTATTCTCTTTCACCTCAAACATGACGATAATTCAGGGAGTCTCAAACAGTAGATTTCCAGGGGTGCATGTTTCTGAGTATTGACAGGAATTATTCATACAAATTGCTAACCAGCAGCAAAGTGATCCAGAGAAACAATGTTCAGCAAGTTAGCCCTAGTGAGTTTCTAAATAAATGGCGGTGTAGCTATTCTCTTGGTTGAATATTGTCTTCAAATTCTTATCGGAGTGCTATTTGCTAAAATAATCAATGATATGATGTTGGTTTTTTTTTTTGTTTTTTTTTTTGTTTTTTTTTTTTTGTGTGTGTGTGTGTGTGTGTGTGTATGTGTGCATTTGTTATGGGATCCCTAATTTGAAAACAGTGGGGGTGATGAGCCATCTTAGGTTAAGTTGAGACGATGTATGACATTTAGCTTTTGTGATATGATGAAATAATGTGACATGACATAAGCGTATGCCGTGAACCAAAGGTCAGAATAGATTTAAATGGATACACCTGCTTTCAGCTTGGCCAGTCACTGTCAATTTGTAAGAAGGGCTTCCAGACCAGCACACATTACTGACAACAACTGATGGTCATAAAATAGATGTATTAATTCCCTGGCAGCAAAGCTTACCACCTACTTATCCATAGCACATTTCTGTCTAATGGAAATTGATTAAAAACATTTCTCCTCTTCAGAAACTTTACTTATCTACATGTTTAATTCTGGGTAGTTTCCTGGGCCAGATTCAAAGAGGCTGCAT
Organism: Tetrao urogallus; assembly: GCF_951394365.1. Lineage (NCBI taxonomy): Eukaryota > Metazoa > Chordata > Aves > Galliformes > Phasianidae > Tetrao > Tetrao urogallus. The sequence goes on along the minus strand of NC_136813.1, from coordinate 57,271,142 downwards.
CTATACTGATGGGCAGAATACCCTTCCCTTAACATCCACTACTGACATGCAGAAAATATGGTATGGCACTGAATTAATTAATATGTTGTCTCTACTCATATCGCTGGAGGGGTCACTTAGGCTGTGCTTTGTGTCCTTAGTAGCACTCTATATCATCCAGACCTGACCTCACTCTTATTTAGGGGAATCACTGAAGCTTGCTGTCACTGTCTTCTTTCTTGTGTGCCTTAATATTCTTTGGCTGAAATCCATTGTCCAGACAGGAAAAGCAGATGGTACATGCTCAGATTCAGTTTCAGGGATGCAGAAGCTGGCAGGAACTTTCACATCCCACAACACAGGCAGGGCCAAAAGGACATATCAAAAACAGGACTTACATGGAACATATAGACACCCAAATAGAAAGCTGTGATACTGCTCAGCTACTCACATTTTATTAAATCCCATCTCATTATTTCACTTCAAATTCTTCCAAATACGTTGAGTAACACCTCAGTTCATGCGCAGCCCTGCTCTAGTCCTGGCACATGTGAACAAGACAGTCTCTAGTCTCCCTCAGCAATTATAAAACACAGCTGGACCTTGGCATACATATCCTGTGCAAGCTCAGCGATCTTCCTAATGCAAGGGATAAAGCTTTTCACAATGTTGTATAGTATGAGGTTGGAAGTCAGCAAGACCAGTTCTCATTCCCTGAACCCAGTTAGGACCACTAAGATCCTGTCTATAGGTCCTTGCTGATGGTGAGGTGACCTACTGTTACACAGTGTTGGCAAATGAAATTCTGCTACAATTTCAGCTTCCCCTTCCACTGCTCCACACTTCTGAAAACTTAGTTTTCTTGATGCCTAAAATAATTATTCTGTATTGAAAATGAAATTTATTTCCTGCAGTCTTTCCCTGTGGCTGCGGAAGTTGACTGCTTATTTTCCACTTAGAATGCATTTTAAGTATCACATTATCACACTAAGATCTTAATGTGATGAGAATACTCGGAAGGAAGGAAGGAGGGAAGGAAGGAAGGAAGGAAGGAAGGAAGGAAGGAAGGAAGGAAGGAAGGAAGGAAGGAAGGAAGGAAGGAAGGAAGGAAGGAAGGAAGGAAGGAAGGAAGGAAGGAAGGAAGGAAGGAAGGAAGGAAGGAAGGAAGGAAGGAAGGAAGGAAGGAAGGAAGGAAGGAAGGAAGGAGGGAACTGGAAAGAAAGGGTATTTCACAGGTGTGTCTTGCAAGAAATTCTCATGATTTGCATTTTTCATCATAGTGCCCAGAACTACAGTGTACAAACTGTAGCATGTTAAAGACAGATCTCTCAGTGTATTCCCACTGAAATAAAAGATGCCTTCGTGGATCTGGATATCAAGCTGTGATTTCTCTCACTTAATTTAACTGCCTAACACAAAGATGAGCACTTTAAGTTTTTACACTGGCTGAGAGGCAAACATATTTAGAAAGAAATTCATTTTATCTTCTTAGATACCTGCCTTGAACATCTGATGTTTTCTGCTCACATCACCATGAGATTGGTCAACTGTGCTAGATTAAACACTGCACTTTTCGATGTTAGATGTGAGTTCATCTCAGCAGAATATAATATTTTGTGGATACATCTCAGTTATTAGGACGCAAAGGAAGAGCATTCTCAGGCCTTTCTCTTCCCAAAATTGCAGAGACTTAAACCACCATATCTTTGAAATTTACCCAATATTTCTGAATTACTTCCAATCCTGAAACCATTCTCACTTTGATTATGTCAGTGAAACTTCAAAATCAATAAAATAATGTCAAAGCCAGAACAGATGTTTTCATTATGACTCTGAATTGGTTTTACTCATAAATAGATTTTAATCATCTTGCTTATGAAATTCAGAGCTCCAAATCCCAAACAATCTAAACATTATCTCATTCTCCACATTTCGTCCACTTGTCTGATCCAGGTTCGCAGATGAATGTTGCTCTTGATGTAAACTTATTTGATCACCTGGAAATGTTAGGGAGCAAGGCAGTAGTTAGGTGAGTAAATAGACATGCCTTTGCACACCAAGTGTTGATGTATACTCTAAAGAATTTTATTTAGAGATCTGGGGCAAGCCTTAGGTGTGACGTGAATTTAAGCTCCCACACCGAGCATGTGATTTTTGTATTCACTGCTAATAATTATTATTCTCTCAGTTCTCTGATTGTTCTTTTGATACTTTTACTTCTCAAACTTAAATCTAGTTTTAGTGGCTTCTCTGCTTATTTTTGTTTCATTCTGGCACAAATCAGAAATGTGGCACGTTCTCAGAGGAGAAAGCTGAATATCATGGAAAGTGATTCTGAGAGTGCTTTAAATAAGAACACCATTCTCAAGATCGAATATTAGAGAGATGCATCAAAATTGGTTTTGTTTTCCTCTCCATAATCAATGCAAACTTAATTGGATTCAGTACATGCCTTTTTTCCTATTGATTTTTGTGTTATTGTTCCTATTTGACTGCTGGTTTTCTAGCACGTCCTCGGCTTTTTGGATATTGTTTTCTCCATATGCTTTTTGGCTTCTTCCCATTTAGCTGCCTCTGAATTCTTTTTAATAAAAAAGTAATCACAGACAATGCATTTCATCCAGTTTTATAAACACATTTACTTCTGTGAACCAGCAGAATGGTCACGCGACTGTTATTATCCTGCTTCCATTAAAAGACCCTCCAAGGTCAAACAGGGCTATGTGGTGAATTGGTGAGCATGAATTGTGCAGATGAAGGTCACTTCAGCCATCAGCGCCATCATCAAAGACTCATTTAATGAACAGTCAGGTTACATGAAAAAGGAGCTCCTTAAAGCAGAGGTCTATTTTGAATAAACAGCCTATTTTAAGCACCTAGGGTCCTTGCCAAGAGGCCCAAATGATGCTCAGGTACCAGATTCCATCCCACTCTTCATCTCACTGAACATCTGAGCCATGTTCTTCCTGCATGGTTGTGTGTGCTCTGAAATATTGTGTGAGGATGTGCTGCTGCCTGATCGCTTGCTGCCCACCTGCCTTGCACAGGTTCACCTGCTGCCTTGCCCTGGGCTTTAGGGTTTACATTGCAGACACAGGGAGAGCTGGGAACAAGAGAAGAGAAGGAAACATAGCAAGGATACCCCCTGTGGTTATGCAAACCCTGATTCCTCTGAAACCTCAGCGACAGATTCTGGCTATGAGGGTCTGCACATTATTAGAATACTCAACATGAGCCTAAGTGACAGATAAGCACTTCAGGAAAGTGAGTTAGTCCATCCTGTTTCCTTATCAGTTCTCTAGATTAACACTCCCTGCAGCTGCTGTTCCACAAGTAACTTCCTGATGAGCTCACTGTGTCAGACTGAGACACTGCATCTTTCTTTATTTGCTGGAAGGTACCATGGCAAAATCTTCCTTATATATTATAAAATATATATATAATATTGACATATTTGTAGTTCAACACTTCATTTAAAGTAAAATGCAAAACCAGAAGGACTCCAAACCAAATAAACTGAAATTCCATACATGTCATTAAGTGGTCTTGCTGTCCATTCCTTATTCATTGTTGTATTCAACAAGTAAAGCAGAAGAAAGCAAAAATGCAATGAGCCTTATGCCACAATGCCACATACAGCATTAAATCTTGTAGCAGCAAGCATTTCACAAATCTGCTTAGTATAGAAGGAGATCATAGAATCATAGTGGTTTGAGACAGAAGGCACTTCACAGACTAGCCAGCCCCACACCATGGGCAGTGGTGGTCTCACTCATTGGCCTCTGAGTAAAGAATTTCCACCCAAACAGACCCAAATTTCCTCTCTTTTGGTTGAAAGCCATCCCCCCCTTGTCCTATCACTATTAGACTGTGTAAAAAGTTGCTCCCCTTTCCTGCTTATAGAAATGAAGCTCTTTTCATATCAAACTGTGACCTTTGGAGGTTTATCTTCCCAATGGGCACCTTTGTCAGCATGTTTTGGAAAGCTTCAGAGCCAGGGAGGTCCCTCCTGCTCTGCACGTCAGCTCTGCAGCCCCTGACACTGAGACAGACCTAATATGGAGTTAGACCTGCACATCTATTGCTATTTTCGAAACTGCCCCATGGCAAGCATCTGAACTGCTCCAGCAGCAATGCAAAACTCAGCTTTCTGGCTCTGTCTGGTCTCTGCAAAGAAATCTGAAGCATGATTCAACCCAAAGAGAAACTGTATTGGAGAATTCAGTTCCAATCACAGAGCTGGATCCAACTCTCATTCAAGCAGAAAAATAAAGAGCACATAGCAGAACGGTCTTACAAGAAACAGAAGCACTGTTTTATCAAATAAATCATGAGTAGGACTCTCAGGATGATTTCACACTGGCAGTAAATGAAATAACAAAGAGCTCAATTGATTGCTTTCAGAAAGTGGAAGTTGAGTATTTGTAGGACTTTCTGCTATGCAGAATGAATCTTCTATTGCCAAGACAAAACAGAAGTATTTTAGATTAAGATCCACTCAGACTATCTTTGGCAATTGGTACTAGGTAGGCCCTTGGGTCTAGAATGATGAGAGAAGGTCAGAGAGAAAAAGAATGGGAGGTGAGCCATGGCAAACCAATGGCCCCCACAGTCCATAGGCAGGCTCCATAGACAGGCAAAAGCCTTTGCAGAGCTGCAAAGAAAATGTTCACAGATTGCTGCCCAAGCGATATGCTTACCTCTTTACATTAACTAAGCCAGTAAAGAAGGGTGAGGAATTTGTGTACGTGTAGACATGACCGTCAAAAATTTCAAACACAGAAGCCCACTTCAGCTCACATCATGGGACTTAAAGCACTCCCAAAACACTGGAGTGCCCATAGCCAACATCTGTGCTACCCAGTAATTCAACCTGCTCAGTTCACAAACCCTTGTTACCCACACAGAATGAATACTGTTCATTCCTCAGGAGCAAATCATCTCACTCTCTCCTAACCAAAGACCTCCAGGATTCTGTTAAGCAAAGCAGCTCCTCCAAAAAGCAATGTGAGCACAGCTGTACAGGGTTTGGTACCTTAGACTTTCTGCTAGATGGACCATACATCTTGTATGTATCTGCAGCAAAATCCCTCTACAGGAGAAAGCTTTTCTCAGATGGTTTGGGAAGCCATATCTCATCCCATCTGTCCCACAGGGAACATTACACACAGTTGTCAGAGAACAGGAGCTGCTGTTGGTTCCCGTTCTGCGTGAGGGAGGAATGAAATATGGCAAAGCTTTGCACACTCCCTTTCCACTGCCATCCAACTGCTTATTTATGGCAACACAGAATCTTCTCTTCAAAGAGTTACTGTATGGTAACTAACACAGAGAACTCTGCATGGAGAACTGAAAGGTAACTTGTATGTTGTTCTGAAAGTAATGCCTCCTATTTATTTCCGTGGAAACTACACCAGATACAAAGAGCACAATAACACTATTTGATAGAGCAAATTCTCAACTACAAAACACTGTTTTTCAAGATAGTCACCATGATTAGCTCTGCATTTTCATCAGCAGTGAATAAGAGCCTGCACGCTTTGCTTGTGACAGGCTGCACCAGCAGGGGTGACCGCTGTTTCACAGCTGCTGTGATGGCATTATTGCTAGGAAAATGTCACCCATGCAATCCATCTTTACTGGCCCAAAGAGGCGGATGTCAGAAGGCCTGAACTACACAGTGTGTATGGCAGGATAGCCCAGCTAAGATTGGCAGTGTGCTTCAAACGGGTATCGGGCTTGATGTTATCATGTTGCAAGAGAAAGGCTGTCTTCTCTGGCCTTATTCTGGGAGTTTGAGCCTTCAGCTTAGTAAGTATTGCAATGTGCTGATCAGACTTGATGATTTGTCCAGGATCCAGGAAATCCAGGAAGATCACCTCTTTCGTATCCCAAAAGACAGCTCACATCACTTTACCCACTTTGAGCTGCATCTTGAATTTTTTCTTCAATGGGGAATTCATCTGTCGCTATTCCATGAATTGTGATTTTGACTGAGGCTCGTAGTGGAGACACCAAACCTTGTCACTGGTAATGATGTGAACCAGGAAACTGTCACCTTTGGCTCATACTGGTTCAGTAGATCCTGACAAACTTGTATACATGTTCTTTCTGTTCCTGAGAGCATTCATGGGAGCCAACTGGTGCAAGGTTTGTAATATTCCAGTGTTGCTATCATCATTTCCAACACATTGAAGCCAATATTCAACTCTGCACACAGTTCCCTGGTTGTAATCCACTGATTAGCATGGATGAGCTGATCAAGATGCTCTTCATTTTGTGGTGTGACAGCTGTGCATGACCATCCAGAACATGACTTGTCTTTCACATCACTGTCACCATTGCCGAAATGCACCACCCACAGCCTCACTCACATCCAGTGCTCACATCCACTATTTGGTCTCCATAAACATTCAGCAAGCATCAATGTATGTCACCATTGTAACTGAAACAAAATTTAAGATTTAGCCTTTGCTTAATGTGTTATTGAGTCCTCAGGTCTGTTGCATTTCTGACAGATAGAGTCAGAAGCCTGGACTAAAGCCCACAATATGATCTGATGTAGAAATTCTAGTGTTCCTCTTCGTGGGCAAAAAAATGAATCTTTTTTAAAGTTATTGCAAAAGCCCCAAAGTCAGAAGATCTAGGAAGGAGTAAATAAAGTAGAACAGGGCAGCCAACTCGCATAGTTTCCATGTCATATTCTCACAGTCTAACATTCTGTTCTCTCCAAGGAGGAAATAACAATATAATGTACAGCCCTGCCACACTGCTATTAATATCTTGGAATGCATCCAGCAGCACATGGGTGCAGGAGAATATACTGTTCCTAGTAATCACATAAATGTTTAGATGTTTTTTCTTTATGAGACTGAGCCTGGATCTCTTTTGTATGCTGCTCAGCATAGGTCCTTATTTTCCAGCTCCTCAAAGGCCTGGACCAATCAAGCTTCCTTTTTTAAGTCAAGTTACAGCATAACAGAAGTACTGCAAGTTCCAAAACAATGTGAGAGCTATTTTAGCTATTTTGGTGCACTTAAAAAAAAAAAGGGGGGGGGGGGGGGGGGAGGGGATGGAAAGTAAAAGAAAAACAGAAAAGCAAACTGGGACAAAAATGAAAACAATTCTTTGCGCAGATGGGAAAAGTCTTAAAGATTTAAGATTACCTTAATGAGGTAAAGCTTCTTCTCTGTACACAACTACACCACTTTTTGATGTTTCCAAATTCTTTGTACACAGATGTTTTTATACCCAAAAGTTTTTCTACAGTGGACTTTCGTGGTGCTGCCTGAGTGGCAAAGGCCTTCATGGCTGATCAAGGACGACATCTGCCCCAGGCTGCACTGTCCTTTGTGAGGTGCAGCTGAGCCTAGAAGGATGAGGAGAAAGGCTTGCTTCTTTGTTTTGCATGAGGCTTCTGAGCATGGGTGAGAAGCTTGTAAGTAAGGAAGCTAGATATTAGCTTTTAGAATTAGAATTTTCTTCTTTTTTCTGAAGCCTAATAGAAAAAGCATAAGGAAGCCAGGGACAAAATACCACCCCTAGTAAACACCCATGTGGAGACAGAGGCATTGACTGGATACCTGGGCATGTTGCACAACAACTGAGGTGGCTTGTGCCCTTCCCAACAAACATCCAGAGCATCCAGTTTTCCCCTGTGTGCCACAGGAAGAGAAAGAATTGCTTAGTCTAGAATGGAGTCCTAAAGTAACAGTAATACACCATATTTCTGTAAGATGTAAGGGTTAAACATTGTTCTTCTAAAACCATTAAAAAAAAAAGTAAAATGGTTGCACACTCTCTATCCCACACAACTGTTTATAGGGCTAAGAGTTTATAGGGCTCATGTGAGACACTTTCTCCATCCCCTTCCCTGCTTGAGATGATTCACACCTCTTACTTTCCCATGCAGCACCCTGGATCCAAGCACAACAGTTAGCAGCTTGTGACACTGCCCAGCCTCCTAGAGCACCCACACAGGTGATCTACCTGCTTTCAGCTGCAGATGGGAAGCCCACCCTGGCCATGCATTAGCTGTGTTGTAGATGGGGTCAGTTCTACTGCAGGAGGGCTGGTTATCTGCACAGGAGCATGATTTGGGTCTCTAGTCCTGCTGAGGCCCTGATGAATCTGAGCTCCTCCCAGAAGATAAGGTGTCTGTAAGCTTATAATAGACCAGTACCACTACCTGAGCAAGTTATCTTGAAGCTTCTTTAGCCATTTCTGCAGCAGTGGAAGTGTGCCTTTCAGAACATCCTCCATTCATGCAACCGAATAACCCCAAGGTACAGTGTCTTTTTTTCACAGATGAAAGAAATGGATGGAAAGCATATAGTAAATGGCTTTCTTTCTTTTTTTTTTTTCCCTCATATTGTTCTAGTTATATCAAAATTTCTGAATGCACGAAGATGACTTTCATGTCCAAATATCTATAGCTACCAAGGCAGTAACCATTTTGACAATTTTGGCTAAATTTTTCGTAAAACCATTTCCAGTCAGTTCTCAGAAACCTCATATTACAGTCCCATGCAGACTGCCTACAGCATTAATAGACTGACACGATGCTCAAAGATGGTTTTGTCTGAAGCAGAGAAACATATCTGAAGCTAGCAGAGAATATATAAAAAAGAGAATACTGCATTCCTAGGGCAGATAGCAGCTGGCTGAATTAAACCTCTAGTTGTCAAGGACACTGTTTGGGATGTCCATTTTGATTTTTTTTGTTTTGTTTTGTTTTGTTTTGTTTTTAATTAGTGTGAGTTCATTTGTTTCTGGTTTATTTTAGTTTTCCAGTGATTGGACCATTTAGTAAATGTGAGTCAAGCAATCAGTGTGTTCAAACAAGATGCAAAGATATGAATAGATAGATCCCTGATCGCTTCACTGTGATTTCTTAGGGAGAGAAGGACAGGGAGAAAGCATTGCTTCTAGGACTGTGTAAGTGACCTTTAGGATATGACATTCCTGACATCACAATAATTAGGAAGGAATCTGAAAGCAATGCAGCTCAAAGAATTTGGCCATGAAACACTCCATACAGTTTCCTGGCATGAGTACCAAAAAATGTCTTGCTCCATCTTAGGAAAAAATTGTCCTCCTTAAAGAAATTAATCTTCTTACTTGTGGTCATTTGTTATCAGGATGAAAATGTCGTGGATTCTCCTACCACTCCATTTCTCTTGATGTGAAGGTAAAGGGTCACCATGGACCTGCCCAGGCACAAATGCAGGAGGGCAACACAAGGTCAGCATTCCTGTCAGGGCTTACGCAGATTACACAGAGGTGACAGTCTGTGAAAGAATTATATAGACTCCTGGTGCTAGCAGTAACAGATGTGTCAAATAAGTGTACGTAATTGAACCTGAAAAGCACAGCTTGAAGTATCAAAAAATTTACTTCCCTTTAATAAGCATATTTCAGATTCACAGGAGGCATGCCTACATCTGCTGTATCATGGACACACACAAAAATGGGAGGAAAACACAGTCCCATTCTTAAATATTTGTTACTCCACTTCAATTGTCATCTTTCTCACATGAGAAAAAGGGAAAGCAGAATATACTGGGTAAAGAGCAGGAAAAATTGAAATGGTGGTCTCTCTCAAGCTAGCCACCTGGGGGTGGGGAAAACACAAGATAAAACAGAAGAAAGAAGCATCCAAGCAGCAATGCACTCTTCACACAAAAACACAAAAACTTGTGCCTTTTTTTTTTTGTTTTTTTTTACACACTACTTTGATTTGGAGATTGAAAATAAGAGACATAAACAATTAAATGAAAGCAGGAAATGTCAGTGCCTTTTTCAACACACAGTTATACATTGCAAAGACCTTCAAGTGGCTAATGCCCTTAGAACAACCTGTTACAGCTGTTGAAAGTTTGCAGGCAATATTTTTCCCCATAAAGTTACAATGCATGCTCAGAGTAAGTCAACAGTTTTTAGTACGGAACATAGAATTATTGTTCTGCTTACCCAGTTTTGAATTACCAGGCAAGAAGATAAAAAGTGTTTATGCCAGTTGCTGTTGCCAGGGCTCTGTACACAGCTAGCAGAGCAAGCTGGATCAAAACAATATGGAACTCAACAAGCCAGAACCTCAGCTGGCATGAATGGAGAATGCATAGGCAAGGAAGAACACTCTCTGTCAAGTAGAGTATACATGAACCAAAGATGAGCCTCCTCCAGTTCTATGACTCCAAATGGCTGAAATTATCAATGGAAAGAGAAAACAATTCAGTACTTTTTACAGTGTCCTAGAGGTCTCATTGAGAAGACCACATCAGCTAGGATCGCCACAGGACCTGGAATGAAGATGATCTATTTCTGCTATGTATTTTCATTCTTCTAGATGTAACTTTCTGTCTACGGAAACGTCTTTTCCAGAAGGGGAAATATAGCTATAATGAGCTGTTCATTCATCTTTTCAGTGTTACTAATGGGCTGCTGAGGACTCATTGAACAAAGTTTAAGGCACATCTATAGTACAACAAATGCTGTCATTGAAATATAGCCTAGAAATGCTGGAGTTACACTTAAACTGTCTACTTGAGATAGAAATGTTCCAGCCAGAGCAATGCAAGGAGCTACCAAGGAGAAGGGTACATGTTCAGCACAGTTAACCCACAAAGAGTTCTGAGTGTTGCAGTTATAAATTTAATAGTACACATACTAACTACTTACAACTACCAAGCATTTCTGAACTTTTTTTCAGTTTAAATACAAGCTATATACATGTTACTGCCAACTTTTGAAGATGCTAAAGCTATCACTACAGTGTGCATATTCATGCCTTATGTTCATAAGGCATGAATATAAACATGACAAGCATTGGTCATCTAAATATAGATCAGTTGGATATAAAGCCCTTGTTTCTAACTGCAAGCATAGAACTCAGATAAAAATCTGATCATGTATTAGGTTTTACTTGGAATACTCAGAACAATTTGGAGGAAGCAAAACCTTATGAACTAAAAACAAATTATAATGAAAGTGATTATGACTGTTTTAACTAATTCAGAAGTACGTGGTAGAAGGAACCTCTTTCAGGGCTCTTTGTTCTTCTCCAGGCATGAGTTGAGAAAGTTTGCAGGACAAATCGGACTTCTGCTAATGTCCATGATACTGTATGCATGTATTTTTTCATGTAGAAAGGTTCAAAGCTACATGAAGGAGCTTCTAACAGTTGAAACCAACCTAATTAAACCATCCTCTATGAAAGAAAAGAAATGATATAGTTAGCAGAAACTGATCACAATCTTCCATTTTCTGGCAAAATAAATAAATAAATTAAAATGGATCTGTTCTGCAGTGATTCCAGCTCTTCTTTCTGTAGCCTGTAAGCAGGCTAACAGCCACTCCTTGTTAAATGTATCAAAGTCAATAGGTTTCTCGAAACTAACCCTAATTGGTGACTCATAATTCACAGGACAAACACCAACAGCCAAAATTCTTTGTGCCATGTTAGTAGTTAGACACCAGCAATGACACTCCATGCCACAGTAAAGAAGCATTCATGGTCAGTTGCTTGAGAGCGGATGCTGGTTAGCTATATCATCTTCTGTGGAATGGCAGCAAGGCAATGTGCTATTTTAAGTTTTTATTAACATTGTACAGAAGGAAACAGGGAGTGAGTTTAAGATCTGAACCTTGACCGTAGTAATTGAGCAACTCTACTGAGTTAGGGTGATTTATGCCAGCTGTGTATTTGATCTTATCTTTGATACTAGTACTAAATGTCCATTTGTTTCACAAAAGATGAAAAGAACCTCTAGATGAATAATGGTTGCTGTGCCAGATGAAATACAAGCCAAATAAACATACACACGAAATCCAGTTCAGATACCTTTGTTGAAAGGTAAAGAACAATCTGTGCTTTCTAAATGAACTGGGAGTTCTCAATCTGCATAATAATCCACAAAAACAGACTAATGTCCCCCTTCATACTTACAGAAGGCAAAATTAACTTAATTTTTTACAGACTCGTGGATCCCAGTGCTTAGGAAATAACAAGAGATGAAGAGTTGATTCAGTAGTGCTATCAGTTTTAGAGCAACAGTAAAAGGACGAACAAGATGATGTATCTCATAACTCCTCACCTCTCAAATCTTTACTGGCAGACTGAGAAATCCCAGTCAAACTGTCAGGCTAGCTGAGTATGGATTTGATTATCAGAAGAAAGAACCTAATCAAAAGGTTTGAGGAGGGAATCACATCTGCTTTCTACTTAAGAAACAAAAGTAGCCATGAGCTTTGGAATTTGAGGAAAGGAATCCCCACACCTACATCAGAAAAGGAATATTTGTACATCTCTAATTTCCCCTCGTCTGTGAGTATAATTTACTCACACAAAGAAAACAAGTACAGTACACACAGAAAATAAGTAATAAGATTATTTGGCAAAACTGAAACAACAGTTGATGATGAAATGATTTGAGGGTGACGAGCTGTGATTGAGTTCAAACTGAGGGCCTCCCTAACCCCTTTTTACGCCAAGCACAAGAAAGATATGGGACTATTGGACTGGATCCAGAGAAGGGCCATGATGATGATCAGAGGACTGGAGCACCTCTCCTATGAAGACAGGCATGGCAGCTGGGCTTGTTCAGTCTGGAGAAGAAAAGACTCTGAGTAGACCTCATTGCAACCCTTCAGTACTTGAAGGGAGCCTATATACATGGTCTGGTAGTGACAGGACAAAGGGGAATGGTTTTGAACTAAAAGGGGGGAGACTCAGGTTAGATTTCAGGAGGAAATTCTTTACTAAGAGGGTGGTGGAGTGCTGGCAAAGGCTGCCCAGAGAAGCCGTGGTGCCCAATCTCTTGAGGCACTGGAGGCCAGGCTGGATAGGGCCCTGGGCAGCTCAGCTGGTGAGAGGCAGCCATGCCCATGGCAGGAGTTGGAGCTGGAAGTTCTTTAAGGTCATTCAAACATAATCTATTCTATGATTATATGAATCAGAAAAAATCTTGTGAATGTGCATCTCTACAAGGCACAGCTTCCACTTGGTTGCATCTCAGTAGTCAATTATTAACTGTGGGAATACATATTATTAAGACAATGTCAGTCAATATGACATTACCTTCTAGAAAAAAAAAAAAGGAAAATTCCATTTTCTTTTCTGAAATTCAAATGCAAAAAAAAAAAAAATTCTGTTCAGGTGAGAAGCATTTTAACATGTCTGTTTGGAGTCAGCATTACTTTAATTCTTATTTTATCATTGGTATATTTGGTGCTGAATAAGAAATTCACATGCATGGTATTCTACAACCACTTTTAAACTAAGTAGCTCAGGTACAGAGAGAAGAAGTGTTCTGGTGAGAAATTCCGGGCAGGATGCCTGCTCTGTCCATAAACCCAAGGGTGTTAGTGAACCAAATGGGAGGTTAACCTGCCCTCAGCCTACTCTGGATTTGAACAGCAACTGTGTATGCATGCTGGCAACTTTAAAACCAGCTTTGATATGTCACTGTCACAATAGTCATAAACTCCAGCTCAGTCATTGATTGCAAAAGCTAATTTTGATAAGACCAGTGTAACCAAACATATTCTTAATGAAACATATTTCAGAAAAAAGATGATAAAGAAAGCCTCCAGTCTTTTTGTTTCATAAAATGACGTAGAAATGTGACTTCAGAAAATACTTTTTATTTCCCTCAGATCAAAATATATCTTGAGGGATACCCATGTTTTGCAGCTGAGGAACAAAGGTAATACAGATGTCTGTGTTCTCTACTTCTATTTCCCCAGATTCCATACAAAGAGCAGGAATTAGGGTTGTGGTGAGTTCATCCCACCACCAGCCAGCCACCCACCCCCTATTCCCCTCTCCCACCTGATGCAGAGAAAATAGAAGGAAGGCTTATGGATTGAGGTAATGTGAATTTGACAGGGAAAGCAAAAACTGTGCCTACAGATCAAACACCATAAGACATTCACTCAGTCCTTCCCATCGGCAGGCAGCTACCCAGCGACTGTCTGCAAATCAGGGACTTTTACTGGCTGCTTGGGAAGGCAAAAGCCATCAGCACACGTCTTTCATGAACAACTGTAAAAAGGCAGATTTTAATAAAGTACATAGAAATTCAAAATGGAACAAACCCAACAACATTCCCTCTCCCTTCGTTCTTCTATGCAACAGGAATGAATGAAGTTAATAATAAAAACTGTGAACCTCTACTGTTTTCAAGATGGGATGTATATTTCTCCTAAAATGGTAAACAAATTATGAGTTCTAGGGCATTTTCAGCACATGTGTACGCTTGATACTTAGGAATTGTTCTGAACGCATCCATGTGATGAATTTCATAGTTTTCAACACTCTGTTTAATTGCTTTTTATTGTTATCTTGGTATTAATATTACTGATATTACCATAAAGATGTAACTACCCTGATTACTAAACTGGACATTGCAAGCAACTGTTCCAATCACATAAAGCAAAGTGATTGCTTTGGTAGACATCATATTGTACTAATGTAGGCATTTTGTAATGCTTTGTCCTCATTTCTTGTGTCTGCTAATGAGAAAGGTCATCTTGAGGGACGATAAGAGATTTTTTTTATTTTCCTAAGGGTGACTTTTTTATTTTCTTTATTTACTATCCTATGTCAGCTGAAGTTGTAGGCAGACATATATAGGAAACTACTCTGAATTTCCACTATCAGAAACTTCATCAGCTTGTTCCTATGAATGCAGGAACATATGGCATTCCTGCACAGATCAAAGCAAATTTCCTCAAGTTTCCCATTCACCAAATCTCTTCTTCCTTTCTTGGAAGATGGCACCAAATCAAATGGACTGAAACAGAGACAGAGGCAAAGTCTTGTTCAGTGTCTGCAACTACTTCAAATAAATCCTGTGACAAGTGAGATATACAAGAAAAAGTGGAACTCATTTGCTTCACTGTCTCTGTGTGGCAACTGGAGGATCCAAGAGTGCCAAAGGTGATGTTTTCTGTAGATATCAGTAATCTAGTTTGATTTGCATGCCTTTCTTTAGGTGTGGCTCTTAAAAAGGCACATGTCTAGAAGAGCTGATAAAAAGAAAAAATTCTGAACTCATGAGTTCCCTTCTGGAAATGTCAATCTGCTCTTCCTAAGATGCTTCTCTAAATGATTCCTCGACACTTCATAAAGGTCATATTGAAAGAAATGTCAAATATAAGTGAATGTGAAAAACTAAGTGTTTTCACTGTGTATATAAACAACCAACGTATCTTCCAGAACGCTGTGCAATTAATCTGAAAGTAATATAAAGGTAGACTAAAACACTATAAAAAATAGAAAATAGATAAATAAACAAACTTCCTAGACAAGTGGACAAAAATATAAAGACCTATGAACTAGGAAAGAAAAACTAACCAGAATCTAGCTTGCAATAAGGGGACACATCTGTAGAAATTCTGCCATTTATATCATGTTTATTATCAGGTAAATTGATGGAACCAAATCAACCCCGTAGCGTACCAGATTGTGTGGGATATATTGCATATTAGGTGTATAGGAACCATAATTCCTGTCAAAGATGTGTTTTTAATTAAGAAATAGTCCACTCCCTGTATTCTTTATTTCCAAGGAAGATAAAGTAACTGTTGTGTTGTCCAACATAACATGTATTTATTCACAATTGCATGACATCTTCCACCCAGCACCAACTGGCTTCTGGACCACCTCAGATGCTGACTGTTAACTGAGAAACAATCAGCAAAAGGTCAGTTCTTCATTTTTATATATGTATGTATACATACGAAGCTGAGGGCTTGTGTGAAATCATTCACAAGCCAGCCCCTAGCACAAAAAAAAGTGCTGCAGTGTTACGCTATCCTCAATGAATGTCCTCTGAGAATTTTCACAGACATTCAACAAATGAAAAACAGTGATTTTGAAGGACATTGAGAATTCAAATAATCCCACATTTACCTACACATATAGGAACTAAGAGGAACTGAAACCATTTTGAAGCAGCTTTTCAAAGTGAAGTTTCTTAATTGACTTGGCTTCGCATTATTATCAGCTTGGATCCAAAAACAAAAATGTATTTATGCTGTAAAACCATGACCCTTTTCCATGGTCTCCTCTTCTCTCCTTCCTTTTTCTGAAAATAAAGTCTGTGATCATTTCATTACCTAAAAACTGATGCTGTGAGAGATCACTGTAATATTAGCATTGCACTCTGAGGAATTACTTGGGAGAGAGCTGTTTGTTTAACTGTGGGACTACAGCCAGCTAAATTAAAATATTAAATAAAAATAAGACAATAATCCATAACTCTTTTTTGCTTGTGGCCTGTTTTGGTGTGTGAATACTTTGAGGTATTATTTTTGAATCTCACTTTATGGAAGTTTAATTTGCCCAACTACCAATCCATTAATAGATGTCCTGCTGAATTTTTAAACACACCATACAGCTATGTTTGGACATTTGCTTTAGTAAAAATCTATCCCCAGATATCACAGAACATAAAAATACTACAAGTATGGTACAGAGAAACAGAAGAGCAGGGTGGTTGGGGTGCAATATGTTTTTGCTAGAGGAAAAAAAGATTAGATCCAGATAGAGTGGTGGAAAGAGGTACTGTGCCAAGCTGAGAAGACACACTGACTTCTCATTCACTGAATCAGTGTTTCGTTGTTGTTGTTTAGTTTAGGTTTTTGTTGTTGTTGTTAGTATTCAAATGCTTCCATAAGATTTTACCTTTACTTTTTTTGAGTGTAAGAAATGTGGCAGCATCCAGCATGACACTCACTGATTCCCCATGGACTCCCTGGAGCATGGGATCAGCCCCCTGCATTTGATTGCCAATATCCTCTTTTGATCCCTTAGTGGTAGCATGTTGCTTGTACATTTGCACTGTTAGCATTCATTTCAGTGTGGGAAAGAAACAGTTACAAGAGTAGAAAAGGTGTTAAATGCCTTTTCCTCATTGCCATGAATCCCAAATAGATTTGTATGGGATAAGAGTGAGGCTTATTTCCGTGACTATTTACAGGGCTTGCTTTCATCAGGACTGAAATAAAGATTTTGAAAAACAGTAATTACATAGTTCATAGTGTAATGGCCTAATGTAATTCTCTTTCAGAATTCTCCATGATTTAACAGATTTATTTTCTTAGAAATGAATCCACTCCCCAGTAGGGAACTACCACTCCTTATCATTACCCTTTGCAAATCATTTCTTCTTTTGACTTATTGAATCTAAGTGTTTATGCTCAAGATCCTTAGCTAGAAGACTTCCAGATGACAGTGTAAGAAAGATGAATGCAACAATAACAACAACAAACAATAATACTGCTGAATGAAGAATACCTTCTCCAACAGTCACTGGCAAAGACACCCCAAAACAAATATTGCCTCACACACATTGTCAAAAGAACGGATCACAAGGCCCAAAGAAACCTTTCATAAGATTTCTCCTTATAGCTGGTTGGCATTTAAATGCATATTTAACACATAAATGTATATTTACATGTACATAAATATTTTAAAGAGAAAGTCCAAGGTAGGGGTGGCAGTGGAAAGAGAAGAGAATATCTACTGCCTTCCTAGACAAGAAAATTGCATAGCCTGGTGCTCACAGCAATCCTTTTGGTATTTAAGCTGAAAGCTGATAACTCATCCCAAATAAAGGAAGTGATTTGTGCCTTCATCTCACTGTGAGTGCTCTTGAAAGTGGTATGTTGTTTCCTAAATGAGGATTGGCAAAAGGTTATAGCTTTTATCCTGGTGTGGAATGGACAATATTTTGAAATTTCAAATATTTCATGAGAGAGAGAGCATATTTGCTATCCTACAGTCTTCCTCACTAATGAAACTGAATCACATGGCTCAGGTAATAACACAAAGAGAAAGCTTTAACATTAAGTATAAAAACTGCAAAGTTACTAATGTTTGTCAAATTTAGCTTCCTGGGGATTTGTTTATTCCACTCTGGAGGCTGACTTCATCTCCATGTTATTGCACAAGTTGTTATCAGTGAATGATTCTGTAACAATTTTCATTTTTATTATTCTCTTTTAGAATGGAAAAGAAAAAAGGCATTAAAAAACTACCCAAAGTAAAAGGACGTTCTTCTTTTTCTTGGAGTGGTGGTATCGCAGTTAAGACCTGAGCTCATTAAAGGCTTCTTTCCATAGAGTCATGTTGTATATGTTAATACATGCAGCATGTTAATACTGCCTTAGGCTTGCTACAGTTCAAACCAACAAATTAAATAAAATATGTATTGGGCTACTGGCACTAACAAGTAGTTAGAATATAGTTAGTGAAAATATCAAGATAAAGGTGCATGATTACCCTAAAGAGGAAAAGAAAGATTAATAGATAACAGTACAGTAACACATATACAGAAAGTAAGCCAGTTTTACTACATTTAGACTGTCACAGGACACAATCCTTATTGTGGAGCAGAAAAAAAAATGTGTAGGCAGCTCTTGCACCTTCTGAACCAACCCTAGAGAGGAGCTCCTTTCTGGCTGACTGAGAGGATCTTATCTTGTTCACTGCCTGGGTTTCATGCCGGGTATGAACAAGACATTTGTGACTGGAGAAGAACTCAGCACTGTTAGCCCACAGGAAGTTGAGAGATCTATACGTGGGTGCATACTAAGTTAGATATGAATACAGTGTTCCTAAAGTCTTCCTATTTGAATCTAACTAGATTTTAACAACTGAGAGCTACTATGATCTTTCTGGGCATTGCAAGCAACAGTGATTAGGCTCACACAAATGTCACCCCTACCTGTTAGGAATGTAAATGACTGAACAAAAAAGTTATGGAGGGAATGACAAGAACTGAATGCCTCACTCATACAGAAAGATGGAAGGAAGCAACAGAAATGAGAGTGGAAAAAGAAATTGAGAGGAAAGGTGAATCATCTTTCTTTCTTCCTTTCTAAGGTTTATCAATGCTGTACTAGAAATGCTAAGTCATGGCCTGAAACAGCACTTGGTGGGGAGGCAGAACCAACCCAGGGAAGCTCAGCTGTATGCAATGCACCTAAGTAACTGGAAGGGGTGGAACCAGGATGCACCCCTTCCCAGACCTCATTCAAGGGTTGGCAGTGGAGGTGAGGGTATCTCTTTGGAGATCCTTGCTTTCTGGTGGCCTTCCAAGGGTAAGCAGTTTTTTCCTTCCTTTGTTTTTGTGCCTTTGAGATTATTCTCATTTGCTGCAGTCTAGGATTGTGCTCCCCTGCTACTGTTGCTGAACTTTCTCTCAGGTTGTAGTATTACAAATTCTGTACTTTACCAAATGTCTATTTGACCAAGGCATGAATAATATCTCTTGCTCTTTTTCAAAAGGGGATGCAAAATGTTTTCCTTTTAGTTTTTGTTGTTGTTGCTCTGAATACACATTCCCTAGTGTAGTAGGTTTCTTGTGTTCCTGGGAGGATTTACCTGTTTTCACTGATCCTTGACCTGTTAGAGATCCCAGTCTTTGCCTAATAGCACAGTGTGCTATAATACAGGGAAGAGGCTTACTAACATTAGAAAGCTCTGTCTTGAGCGGGCTTCTGTAGAGTTAGGTTAGAAATGCGTGTTGGCTTTCAGTGAGAGCAGTGCATTTTTCATAATGAAGTGCAAAACCACGTGGTATATGAAGGAAATTACCGCTGCAGCAATGTGTATGTTGTGACGAAGGAGTGAACAGTGAACAGACATGAGAAGCTTTTCTGTCCCAGTGCTTTGTGTAATATGCACCCTTTTTTTAAATCCAAGATGCTTTAGAGAGCACAATGGAGTTCCCTGAAATAACAGACTAAATTCATCACGGTAGTAGTCAGTATTTTTTTTAACATTTAAAAATTTCAAATGAATAAATGATATATTTTTTTCCACTTTCTTCTTTTCCCCAGTGATGTGTGAACATAGTCACAACTGACAACTTTTTGAAGGTGATACAGGTGGAGTAGTGACGTTATTAGCCAGTTTCAAAATGTATTCAGTAAACTGCTTTTGGTAAACAACCCCCTAGCAATTATCTCTAGAACTAGTTGTTACTCGTTACAAATAAATGCATTATGGTGCCATTCCTTTGCTCATATTTTTCAGAAATAGAACGCCGACTCATTGTTCTTAAGATGGATGCCTTTCAATGTGCAGTGTGTTCTGTGATTTGAGTTTCCATTTCAAAGATGTTGTAAACGCTTTCTTTAAAACTGTTGAAGTGTGGTTCTGCTGTGAACACTCAGTATACGAAAATAGCACCTCCTTTTCACTACGTTTACCCTGGGTCACTGGGAGTGCAATATTAATACTGACCATGCTTTTTCTGCTTCTCTTTTAAAATCCTAGGGCCAAGTTAGGCAGGGAGAAATAATAAGATGGTTTCAGTTCACTCTTCAATATCTTCAACAAAGATTTTTGCCAACAAAACGGTTTATCAAATCGAAGCCTGTGAAACAAGTGAGACTGCAAATATTTTGAATGTGCTCTGGCAAAGGAAATGCTAATAAAAATACAAAGAAAGAAAGACAGATTATTGTTTGCATACTGACTTACACTGGAAAAAATCTCTCTAAGAAATCTAACGTAGCTATCTCAAAATTAAATGCTTTCTTGAAAGCACAGTTTTTATTTCTTTTTTTCAATAAATAATGCTTCAATACTAGCTCTGTGAGTAGAGCAGTTCTTACACAACTTCTAAGCAACTAAGATAAAACCAATGTTATTTGTAGTCTGCTTAAATATCATTGTCAGAGTTTAAACATTTTTAGTAAACTTCAAGGTCTAAAGAAATATTTTGAGATGAAAGCAGATAGTAAGTATATCACTATTCAATATAAATTAGTTTACATGTCTGTATTTATTTACTAAAGTTATATTAATTAACAAATCAAGATACACGAGTGTGAATATAGCATTAAGCATTCAGCTTCATACCTAACTGAAGGTTTCTACCGAATAACTTCATTACCTTCATGGTTTTGGCTGCGCATATTTTTCTCACATGCTCAATAGCTTGCTGTTTATTTTAAATAGAAAACACAGGTTTTAGTTTTCAGTCTCTGAAGCTTTCTATTGCTGAATGCTCTAATCAGCATTTTATCCTAAATATTCTTGCTTTCAACTCAAAACACTTGTTTTTTATTAGTTGTGTTAGAGTTGTTAGGCAAGACCTGAGCTTGTCTATAAAATATGCACGTAATGAAACCCACATACAGGGATGTTTAGATCTTGAATCCCAGGGAATGTTAGTCAAGATGGTGATGTCCATAAACCCAAACACTTAGGCGAGTTCCTTGCTGAAAGCAATGTGCATGTTCTCACAGAAATAAGTGCTGAAAGGCTGGCTTTCTCATTCTGATGTCTGTCTCCTGATGTTCTGGTCCTTCTGAACTGGTTGTCAGTTTCCTTTGGGTGCAGGAGACACTGAGAAGCCTGAGTTACTTGTTCCTGAAACATAGGAAACTGCAAGTTGATAAACTTGCTTTGAGAGTATAAAGATGTGGAAGCAGAAAGGAGTCATATTAAATGTGTTCAATGATAATGAGCCACTGGCAGTTCCCTGGACTACGAACAGCTCTGAATCAGCAACTTG
Source organism: Tetrao urogallus (assembly GCF_951394365.1). Lineage (NCBI taxonomy): Eukaryota > Metazoa > Chordata > Aves > Galliformes > Phasianidae > Tetrao > Tetrao urogallus. Next base: position 57,249,627 of record NC_136813.1, on the reverse strand, counting down.
CATGTGTAAAAGCAACAATCACTTGACTTCTTACCTTAGTATTTTCTTCCCTTTTTGGAAGAGAGTCAGGAACGCTGTAAAAATACTTATCATAGACCTTGAGGAAAGGTGGAGGTATCAAGTGCCTCCCTTTGATGAACAGTTAGCTCCAGTGCTGCAATACCTAAGAAGGAGATTTTCTCTAGACATTCTGTCTTTTCCCTTTTCCCTCAAACATCCAGATCCTCAGTTCCTGAGCTATCTGTGATATGTCTCCTTCAAAGGGAAGGAGACCTTAGGAAAAGGGCAGTTTTATTCTGAAGTGAGCATCTGGTTCATAGGTGTTAGTATTAGATTTACTTTACGAAGACTTTCCTTTTGGGGAAAAATACACCTGAAGACAATTTTCATACGTATTTCCCCAGTGGAGCAACTGACATTGAGCATGAAGTGAATAACAAAAGTATAGTACCATAATCTACATACAGAAGATCAAATCAAAGGGCAACCAAGAAAAGTGAAGAAAAGCTGCAAAACATTTTAAAACAAACAAAGCACTGTTTCCATATGTTACTGGTCTTTTTCGGATAGTCTCTTTATTTTTCTGTTCTCACTTTCAACATCCAGGAGGAAGACTTGAGTAACCATGCAGGTTTTAGACTGCTCATGAGAATCCACTTTTCTCAAAAGAGAACTCCTGGCACTGACTGTGGCAAAGCTGCAGCTATGTTGTAATTCTGGACATTGCACAAAGTCTAGCGTATTGACTCGCATGTACCGTGGATACACAGTTAAACTGAAAAGCAGGACTTGAGAAAAGTTGGGCTAGGTGATTTCCAATGCAAAGGAACACTGTAGCAAAATGAAATGAGAAGCTTAGTGTGGAACTTATCTTAGAATTATTATTTTGCGGACTGAGAAGACCTCAAGAAGGGAGCCGTTTTTCTCTAAGTGTCAATGCTGAAAATGAAAGAAAACAGAAGTAAGCTAACAATGTTTCTCGCAAGCCTCTTTTTTTCCTAGTGCTTATGATCAATCCACAAGCAGCTCATAAGCACGTGTTATGCAACAGTAATGCTGAGACTGCTTGTGAACAGTTTCTGTATTTATGCAATGTCTGATATTTGTTTTTCTAGTTGTGTTGATTAGTTGTGACTGGTCAGACAAGTCATATGGTGTTGTTTCTGCTCTCAGATTAGAGGAGTGCACAAATACTCTTTCATGTGTCAAGTAGTTTTGGTAATACTTACTCTGGCAGCTTCCACCCCAAGATGCATGATAACAACCCCTACTTTTTTTTGAAAATGAATACAAAGGGAGAAAAAGAACAGCTGAAGCAAACTCATTAAAAGAAAACAAATCCTGAGCAAACAGTCCTATAAAACTGCTTGCCATGCCTGCCTGTGGAGCCATACACATGCGCTTTCTTTTGTTTCTTGTTAAATACATACATGTGCTAGGAATCCAGGTCATTAGTTTTAATGTCGGAAAAACTATTTCAAAGGGATCTTCTGTGTTGTTTTATTTTACATGGCTATTTTAAAAAACTTTTATTTTTTATCTTAACGATTCTCAATTTACATTAGGTTTCGAGACCCAAAAGCTTTCAGTGGGATTCTGGTCACTTCTTGAATGGCTCAAATCTTGTGTTGCACAGGGAAAGAGCTTTTGTTCCAGAAATACTTGAACAGTGGAAAAAGATGGGTTTACATTCTAACAATATCTGAATATTGAAATCCTCGCTTTGAGGAGTGCTCACTTTCCAATAAATACCATGTTGTCGCCAGTCCTTCACAAAATTTGAAATATTTTTCTAACAAATGTACATTTTCTTTATTACTTTTTTGAAGGCTGGGTTTGATCCTGAGCCACATTTGCAACAATAAAAAGACACTTTGTAGGATCTCGCTAAGGATGAAAACATTTTCCTCTGAAGAACCAATGAAATTGCCACTGCTAGATTGTGGCAACGAAGCTTTGGTTGTAGTTATAGCTCAGCAATTACTCTTTTTGGCTAATGTTTTGAGTAAGGGTGACATTATTTGAACTGTTACAGAAACCTACTGGTTCCGTTCTATTGTCCAGATGCTTGATAGCCTCAGGGGAAGGTTGGGCTATCAAACTGATTCTGACTCATGGTCAGCAGAAGCCATAGTCACGTGTGCCAGATTATATGTGTTATATTTTCTGTGTTTTGGGAGGCTTGAGTACCTGAATGAGGCCTACAGGAGAGCTGGGATGGGGGGGGACTTTTTTTATAAGGGCATGTAGCAACAGGATGAGAGGAAATGGCTTTAATCTGGAAGATGGTAGATTTAGAGTAGATAACCTTCAGTTAGTCATAACCAATTAATTTAGATCACCTTTTAAACAGCTTAAAGAAGGCAAGACCTTTCATCCTCTCCTTTGTCATGTTTACCATACTTCAAATTTACTTACAAGCCTGCAGTTAAATCCTTTTCAGTTTCATCTCCCTTCAAAAAGGAGAACCCAAATAAGACAAAACATTAGGGATGATGCAACCTTAGCAGCAGCAAGCAAAGTGTGAAAGGAGTAGATCAATGTTCGTTGTCCATACACAAGCTCAGGTAACTCAGCATGCAATTTGCTTTATTCATCAAGACAGTAAACTGTTGGTTCACATTCTGTTTGTGGTCCCTTTTAGCAGGACTATTTCTCAATCACTTGGTTGCCAGACTGTACTACTGCACAGAACTATTGCACCTTCTATGCAAAACTTGCTGAATTTTGTTCTAGTTCTCTACCTTATCAGAGTCTACTCTTTTTTCTGGTAGTAATACTCTAAATTCACTGAAGATACACTACAAAGTTAACCAGGATGTTGATGGACATTCTAAACAGCAATGCTGGGATACTCTGCTAGTTGCTGACATCAAACCTTAGTCTTCCAACCTGACATCTACCATTTTCCACTCACCTAAGAGCCCATATTATTTCCTGTTTTCCTCAGAGCCTTAAAGACAAGATTATTTTTCTTCTTATTAAAGTTATTTGATAGGGGAAGAAGTTACTCTTGGGTGCTTTTCTGGTATGCCTATTCTGAAAAGTACCCTTTTAACATAAGACAGGTACAACCAGGCCCTTCTTCATTGAAGTTAATGGAAAGCTTGTAAGGAAATGGCTGTAGAATGGAAGCAATCATGTCATTGTGGCTAAACAAGCTGCTACTTCTCTGCCAAGCTGTGATGAGACCTGTATATAGCTTTTAGCCTGTTGCAGTTGCAAAGCAAAACACATTAGAACAAACCACTTGTTCAACCACAAACTCCTAGACGGTGATTTTCTTACGTGCTGTTTCATAGTGGTTTAAGTTAATGGAATTTTCTTAGCAAATGGACTCTTCTAAGGTGTGTACTTTACCTGTTACCACAATTCTGCTGTTGAGGAGTAATTCAATAAGACAAGGTAATTAAATCACTTTTGACCTTGTGAATATACCATACATAGAGTTTGACCCCATTATTAAAAACTTTATTGAGAAGATAGACATTTTATAGTTATTGTTGATGCCTGGGTATGCTAAATCAGACTTAAAGGGGCCTGAAAATAGAGAATGTTGTCTTTAAACAATCCTGTTAGTGTTACCATTCCTCAACAGTAGAGCTGCAGCTTAGATTACAGACACAATTAGTGCATGGAAGAATTAGTGGAATGGCAGAACTTGCTTACATATGTATTAATAAGAAAACCTTTAGTTGCCTTTAGTCTTCTTATTTGCCACAAATCTAAGCATACAGCTATGATAACATACATCTTCTGGAAAAAAATAAGTTATTAATTTACATTTCAACCCATTTATCATTTGATTACTTTTTTTAATTTTAGTATATGGATCAGCATTTTCTTTATCCATTTTTGTAGTGAAGCGATGTTTACTGTCCTTGTAATGGGATGTATTTTTCATTTTATTTCAAAACTGAAGTATTCCAATACTTTTTCTCTAATAATAACATCTAACAATGTTGATAGCTTCTGAGATGTGATTAGGTTATTTTTAAGGAGAACAAACAATACATTTTTAATATGACCCACATTGGGTAGTGAAAACATGCTCTAGCTTTGTGCTGCTGCTGACTGTGAAAGCACTCATGCAGGAGTACTATAATTATGTCTTAAGAGTCTAACTTTTTAGATATTTAGGTAGTTCCTTTCAACCATTAATGAAATGTTGGGCTTGCTTACTGAAGATGGAGACCTGGAGGAGTATTATAACTCTAAGACATAATTGCTGGATAGAGTTGGCCAAAATAATTAAATTATACTTAACACAGCATGCTCGTCTTGCTTTTCGGATCAATTTAATCTAACCAGTCAGTCAGTAAAGTCCCACCAACTCATATAGGATCCCAAAAAAGGAAGGTAAGAATGTCTCACATGCACACTGTGTTTCTCTTCCTGAGCAAACTTCTCATCTTTCACTGAAACAATTACTTCCTGCTAGTTTAAAATTATATTTTTTGTTGGCTTTTGCATAAGTATTTCTTTTTATTTCTTCTTCTTTTTTTTCTTTTTTTTTTCCTAAAGAAAGAGCTATTACTCTATTTTTAAACAGTCTTAAAATGCTCTTGAATTAACTTCTTTCTCTCTTTGTATGAATGATATTGATAGTTTGATGCTTCTGAAGTTTTGCCAGTAGGGTTCACAGAGTTCAATTTAAAATGATACTTATGTGAAGGGTGGTTTCAGGCAAGCTGGAATGAACATCATAACACAAATATTTTGAATCTGTAACATTAATTTGTGCATATCTTGAACAGGTTTCTACGTGCAATCTATAGGAATTGTTGTTGAGCCAAAACGATCTGAAGAACTGAGTCCATTAGTTATTTTGCATCACTTGAGCAAAACTAGAAAAATCAGTCAGCACATCCATTTGTTATTATATTAGAAAAATATCACTGTCTGCTCATCTCACTGGCTATACTATGCCATCTGTGCCTGTAAAAGTAATAATAAGCAATGAATTACATATGCCATCTGTAGTCAGATCTTTAATAACAATTAGGTAATAATAATCCCCAAGAAAGTACTTGTTAACTGTGAATTGATTAAATGTAATTATTTTTGTAATAAACTCTAATCAATTCTTTACAATGGTGATAATGTTTTTCCCCCTCTTTCTTCCCATACTAAATGCCCCAGCATGTTTGAGCAGCTGTGCAGGAAAATGACTGATTTTCCTGGGTTAATGACTGATTTTCTACCCAATCAAAATCCAAGACATGGACTGCCAGGTTTGTAATCAGTTTTTACAACATTTTTGTTTTTGTTTTTCTCTATGGGGTAAAATGTAAATATAAAGGAACATTCAGCAAAATGAGGTACTTCTGAGTAACTCCTTATGAGTTTAAGGATGCAAAAAGATTAACTGTTCAAGGAAAAAGTACGTTGCAGTGCGCTATAGTATCAGTGTATTGTTCTATAGCAACCATGTTTCCTCACAAAGATGGTAACGAACCTACACCTTCTGGTGGTCTATTGATTTGTTTGTAAATTCATTCCTAAGGCTTGGCTTTGCGAAGACTCAGGCCCTAGGTCAGGTGAAGCAATTGATGTCATTAATTCTTGTACATGCTTAATTTAAAATATAAACTTAAATGTTATTGTATTTTGACTATTTACATTCACATTTAACTTTTCACCAATGAGTAGAGTCTTGTACTCCAACACTATATTCATGTGCTTAAAGTGAAGCTTGATCAGCAATGACTGTAAGATGAGGAGCTGATTTGAACGTATGATCCAAATGAGGAGAGATCTGAATGTAATCTATAGAATATATATTCTGACAAAAATGTCTTGAGAATTGTTCAAACATGTCTTCCCAAGAACAAGTACTGTATTTATACAATATTCTGTGGCAGTATAAGAGGGAGAAAATAACATTGGTTTAGTTACTATGACAATTTGAATCTTTTGTAATTAAATCACACATGTGGCTGTAAAAAAAAAAAAAAAAATCCCTTGGATTGTTTTTTTCATTATAATTTTTAAAGATGCATTACAGAAATCCATCTTACAGTATTCACCAAACATGCATTAGATGGAAGAGATCTTGATTCCCTTCAAGAAGTTCAACAACGTAGTCTAAATATAACAAGTTATACTGCAGATGCATGCGATACTACAAAATTAGAGGAGAAATTAGGTAACACTGTCAGACCCCATGAATTCATTTCCATCCAGTTTATGTGCTCTTTAACCTTGTCCTTCTCCACCAAATAAGTCCTCTTTGTTCCAGGCTTTTATTTTGGTCTCGAGGCCTGGGATTCCTAAAGGCCAGTTTCAGTAGTAACCCAGTGATGCAAAGATGGTATTCAATATCATGTCCTTTGCACTAGGTCCCTTGCCTCACTTATCAATTAGCCCACGCTTTTCCTGTTCTGACTTTTGTTGTCTGAGTACAGAATTCCTTACTACCCTTTATGTCCCTTGCAGGATCCAACTCCACGTTGTCCTTAGCTGTCTCAACCCAATTCCTGCAAGATTTGAAAGCAACTCTATAACCTTCTTGGTTATAGATGTCAGACATAATTTGGAAATGTACAAGAACTGAGTTCAGTTAGAAGATACTTGCCCATCCATGTGGCCTTTGTAATACTTTTGCAGAATTTCCTACCTGTTAGGATAGACCTGCTTTAAACCTGGAGGAGGCGATCCTTGAGTATCAGTCAGCTCTTCTGGACTCCTCTCCACACATGTATTTTGTAGTGGAAATTTTTTCAAGCATATTTCTAAAAATATTGATGTTTGCCCTCCTGAAGTCGAGGGCTGTGATTTTTTTTTTTATTATTTATTTATTTATTTTTTTTACCCTGTTCTCTCCTCTTGGCATCCTGAATGCCAACATCCCATGGCCAATGCAGCAGAGGCTGCATTCAGCTTTCATGCCCCAGAACAGTCCTTCCTTGTTTGTGGTTTCTGACAAAACATTTCTTCTTATTATTTCTATTTTAAAACTCTTCCTACCAAGCTGGCCAGCCTATTGGCAAAGTTATCTTTTCCTCATTTGATCAAATGGATCCTGTAGAGTAGTATTAAAGGTTTTAAGAAGGTGCTATGGTCAAAATACAAAACTCTGCTAACACCACCAATAGTGCAGTTATTAACCTACAGGATCCATTGTGTCTGCCACAGAGCCTTCTCCTTCATCAAAAGTATCAAGGAGGACACCATCTTGGCCTTCATGCCCTTTATCTTTTCCCCTTTACAATGCTCAATTTCCGTATCACCTCTGGTAGTATCATTTTTGCCCACACACAAGAGCAACAGGGAATGTTAGACATAAGGCCAAACAAGCCTAGGCACCCTCTGTGCAAGATCTGAAATATGAGTCCTCAGCAAGAAACCTCCCAAGATGACACATCGCAACAGCAGATAGGGATCATTACCCCTCACATTAGAGTCTTCTACTCACTATCACTCATCACTCCATTGTAATGGTCACAAATGGCTCACGTTCTACCATCAGAGGTATTCCATTTGACATCATTCCCTGCTCATCACCAGTTACAAGAGCAGTGAACCTATTCTGTAAATGTAAACCATGAGGAGAGGTAGAAGTCTTCCTCCAAGAATGAGAAGTCACCATGTTGCAGCCTTCATTGTGGCAGGGAATTTCACTTTCCAACTTGACCTACCCTTACGCTGCAGATGAAAGTTCAGTCTCCTGAAGCTGTAGGGTTTCAGGAAGATAAATTTGGTTTTTCATTCTCATTTCTCATTCTCTTTGATGCTACAATATCTGTTCAACTCCTCTTGTAGGCTCTTTTACTTCGTGGCACAGCTCCTTGATGACTGTGTACCTCCTATGGGTTGGAAGACCATGTGCCCACGCAACCAGAAAGATGATGAAAGGACTGGTGCATCAGACAAGGAGAGATGGAGAGTGGAACTGTTCAGCCTGGAGAAGAGAGAGTTCAGGGGGATCTTATAGATGTGTTTAGATAGCTAACAGAGGCAATAAAGATGAGGAAACCAGACAGTTCTCCATGTGAGGACCAGAGGCCATGAGCACACACTAGAACACAGAGGCTCTCTCTGAACACCCCTGTACTGTGTAGGTGATGGAGTTCTGGCACATGCTGGCTAGAGGCTGGGGGGCTCCCTTCTTGAAGATACTAAAAATCTGAGTGAATCCTGGCCTAGGCATCCTGCTTTGGACAGGGTGATTGGACAAGGTGACCTCCAGGAGTATCCTCCAGCCTAGGCAATTTTTTAATTGTGTGATACGAATATTTTAAGAAGGAATTTTATATCTGTGGAGACAAGCAATCTCAAAAGAATTTGTTGACAATGGTTTTTATTGTTTTTTTGCAATATAAAATCTGCATGCCTCTATCAGTAAAATTTTATTTTGTAATTCAGGAAAAATTAACACTAAATGTGTAAATAACTTGTATACATTACTTGCCTGAAATTCAAATGCAGTGGAAATCAGTTTGTTCGTTTGGTTTTTTTTCCTTTCATTAAGCAGCCACTTAATCCTAAAGTGATCCTAAATCTCGTTTATCTTTGTTCTTCCATGTTTAGTGCATTTTGGATTGACTTGCAGCTTCAGGAATGGATACAAGATTTGCTGGTAAAATTTGCTCAATGCACATCCAGAAATGAGGAGACCTGATTTTCTTTAGGCGCACTGCCCATCTGTTCTGCATTTTCCTGGTATGTCCCATGAGACTTTTACACTTAGAGCTTCCAGTATTAGTCTGCATATGCTAATTGTTTTCAAGCAAATACTTTGGGTGTACAGATGTCATATAAATGCTAATTCACTGATATAATTTCCAGTGCTTTTCAATTCAGTGGAAATATTACACTATACTTAATATTTTATTATTCATGTTTTATGTTTTCCTGGTTGTGGGAAATGAAAAGAAGACAGTAAAAGTACAGATCAAATGCATGTAAGCTTCTATTTTTCTCAAAATGCTTATCTTTATTTTGAAATACATATGAAGATTATTGCTTGTGGCTTAAATTCAGTCTCAGTAGAGAACTACATAATAAGTTTGTTCCTGAGCTTTCACTAAAGTCTGTCCCAGCATCGTTATTCTAATACAGCATTCAAAAAAAGAAAACACTCAGAAGCAGTTATATTCTGAAACAAAGAAATCATCACAGGCCCATGTACCATGTTCTGTGCAGTTTTGCCTTTCTCTGAATAATGCACATTATTGTGTTGTCAGATGGGAGTAGATATAAAAGTATTTGAAGAAGCCTTTCTTAAATGAGTGTAAGATAGGTGGTGAAATGATTCCTCAGAATTGGAAGGAAGGAAAAAAAAAAAGTGGATTTTGAGGTTAATTTTTGTGGGCTATTTTTCTTTTTTCTGTTCTGTTTTCTCAAAACTAGTTTGGGAAATCAAGTAGCACAGCAGTGGTGAAAAGCTTCTGTAAAACTGTGTAACTAAAATTACAGCATTGACATGCCTCAGGGCACAAACTCACAACTTTTCAGAGCACTGGTAAAACACTGAAGTCAAGGTGGCAGTCACAGTTAAAGCATCCAGCAGCCCCTTCTGTCCCAGATTTCCCCCAGTGTTTACAACAGAGGCACTGGGTATAACATGAGGGCTGCTCCAAAAGCTATGCCTCCTGTGTTATGATCTTGGCCCACAATGTCAGAGGTGGATGTTGGTAATATGGCAGTAGAGGTTGAACCTTCCCACCAATATCTCATTACACGTTGTTGCCATGTGACAGATGGCAGCAGAGGGGCACTCTGACAGAATGGTGTCTGACATGGAGGAGCTGATGATGCAAAGGTGTTTCATTGGAAATGAAACTTTTGGATCTATTGCAAAAATAGAGTGAGGGAAAAAAATTGTAGGAAGTGTGTGTCATAACTTAAACACCTGTTCTGGGAGTGTTTTCAAGGTAAGTAAAAATACAGGTGTTCTAACTCAAAAAGGGGAGAAAGCTGAAAAGTCCAAAGGTGTTTATGAAATTAAGAGCTAATGCTTGAGTGGAAGTTACGTTTTGCAATTTCTTGCAAATCTGAATGATACCAAATCTGTGCCACTCCTTTGTAAGAGGGAGTGGCTCCAGAGACAGAGCACAGACAGTGGGGGCTCACATTGCAATTGGAGAACACTAGCATAAATGCTTGATTACTCCCAGCAGTTACTCAGTTTTTGAGGTCTCTCTGTGTAAGGAGAAATTAATTATGGAGTTAGATATTTCTTTTATTCAAACCTGTTTATAGGTAGAAAAAGTTCATCCAGACCAATCCCCCCCAACACCATTGTATGGTCAGCAGTTTGCAGTTGCTTTGTCACAAGATGCAAGTCTTTCTCCACTTTTCCCATGAGAATCTTCAGAAGCATGTCCCCAGTGCTCACAATGATTGTGTCACCAGCATCCTGTCCCTCTTCTTGCTTTCTTTATGCTGCTATTTCTCTATTTGTACTCAACACGCTTCTGCTGTGCTTCACTTTCACATCCTACCAATCCTTTCTACTTCATAGCACTAGAGGGTATTTGCTGAACTGCATTATTTAGTCCCTGCACATTCTTATGTGGTAGCTTCTTTTGTTTCTGCTGTTATTAACCTAAGGGGAATGTAATTGCCCTTTCATTCCGACTGGTAGTATGAAATAGAAGTATAACCAAACAAAATGAATGCAGTGGTGGATTCGGTATAAACTCTAGGTAAAAGCTGATTATCACTGAAACAAATTATCTAGCTGCAGGAATAGAAGGGAAGTGTTGAATTTCAAATTGAACAGACTCAAAATGTTATTAAAATCTATTGGATTTGCAAATACCATGGAAATATGAGGCTGTAGCTATACCAGAAGAAAGGCATAGCATTATCTCAAGAGATACACTTCATATGTTTTTTGACAAAATGTGAACGTGATTGAAAAGTCTGAGGAGAAAAATTTTGTAGCAAGGGATGTGTCAGCTGCTCCTGTTCAGTGAAAGGAGCATATAGTAATTTCTTGTTCATTTAGACCCGCTAGCCAGCTTCATCAAACAGAGTGCTTTCTTCCACTCAAGGTTTATGTGGCAGAAAATCAGAGCTCTATGCAGTCTATTGATCTCCACTTCCCCTACACCCTCCAAAAACATCCAGCTTGCAGATAAATACTTCTCTGTTTCTAGACAGGTTGTAAAGAGCTTTCACATCAGTATTATAGAAATGAAAAACAGTTCTCACAGTGTGACAGTTGTTAGAAAGGCCGCACAGATCTGCAATCAGGGCATTAATTTCACTGAGTTTATGATTTAGACCTAATCGCCCACCTTCTACATTAGCATTTTGGTTTGAAGCAACAGTGCTGCTCTGAAGGATTATTTCCTCAGTTCCCTTCTTCCATTTTGATTTGCAAAGCAGTTTTGTTGCATGGGAGGAAGATTTCTTTCCAAAGATGTAAAGTTGTACTGAAAACAAGAAAACAATGCAGCCCTCACTGGGCATGTTCTATAGTGACAGGAAGAAAATCAAGCTACTGATGGAGAAGCTGGGAGTGTTTGGCTAAACACTCAGTGAGGAGTCTGGCTTCTCTGTGAAGTAGTTGTCTGTTGCACAACTCTTCCACATATTCATCCTTTGAACCCTATTGGATACCTTTGAGGACTGGCAAAGAGGATGTTGCTATCAAGTTTTACACTGTGGCTTCTTCCTTTTCATCATTTGTGTTTCAAATGTTCCAATTTTTGAAATTGTATGCTTGCTTATCCTCCAGATGTGATCAGATCTTATATGAAATTCAAACAAGATTGATTACAAGACTCATCAAGTTTGGGACATTTGGGCCAAGCTGCAAATAAAATCAATGCCAGTTGCTGCCTTTCATAATCTGGTTACTCCCTGACTGTGTGATGCTATTAACATGCTTCATCTTCAAGTAATCTTATTGGCCTTCGCATTTATGCTATGGCTGACAGGATTAGCTCTGAAAAGCACTTACATATTACCTGTACTATAAACATGTAAATTAGTAGATTAGTAGATGGAAAGGGCTTTGGGCTTGCATTTAGCTCAAGTTATTATTTTCTTTGAAATTTATATAGTGGATTCTGGGAGCCGAACATATTCTTTTCCACAGATAAAAAGCTTCTCACATGGGCAGATTTTCTGAAATTCCTGTTCTGCAGCAGAGGGGGACATTTTATAAGGGCAGGTAGCTGTGGGATGAGGGGAAATGGTTTTAAACTGGAAGAGGGTAGATTTCGGCTAGATATGAGGAATAAGTTCTTTATTGTGAGGGTGGTGAGACACCGGAATAGTTTGTCCAGAGAGGCTGTGGATACCCCCTCCCTGGAAATATTCAAGGCCATGCTGGATGAGGCTTTGAGCAACCTGGTCTAGCAGGGGGAGGTGTCCCTGCCTATAGCAGGGGGTTGGAACTAGGTGATCTTAAAGGTCCCCTCCAATCCACACCATTCTATGATTCTAAGATTCAAAGGCCTTTTTGAACCCTGGCTGTGAGAAAAATACCTTCTCCCTTGAATTTTCAGCAACAAACTATTGGAACACCTTGTTCTGAAATACCTTGTCCAGCATTACACCTCAGTGCACAGAAACAGGCAGGCTGCAGGCTGGCTTTCCCCCTCTGACTCGATTTGCCTACTGGAATGTGGAACCATTCCTCAGACTGAATTTAATCCATCTACAAAGCAAATTTTGCTCAAGGCCCCAGCTTTCCACAAAGCACACAGTTTTCAGGAAACTATTGGTCCAGATAGATTTGACTACTTGCTGAACTTGGGAGGTAGAACACATTATATATGTGATATAGGGTTTGTAATACGTCATACATGATATTGTAAATGTGTACATGCAGTGTGCCACATCTCCCAAGTCTGTATTTAAGTAAATATTTATGTAGATCTCCAGTATACATATATGTGTATGAGTGTGTGCATGCTTGTATGTCTACATATATATACAGACAAGCTAAAGAGAGGACTACATGTTTTGGACCTATATTACCCCAGAACTCCTTTCCAGCTGGCCTTCCTCTGTAACATGATAAGTCACTTGATATCCTTGACATTGTCATAATCAGTATTCATCAGTCTAACTACAGAAGGGCTATGCTCTCACAGCAGTAGTTCTGGTCATGTCGTTATGGCAAAGGTTTATTAAAGAATCTATTTTATTGTTTTCCCTGTATTTACTAGCAGGGGCACACCCCTCAGCTTAAGACACTAGACAATATACAAAAGCTTGGTTCCTGGGAGAAGGTCTGCTTTCTAAAACAGGATATTTATTTTTCTGCAGTGCTAGGCATTCAACCTTTTGTACTTTCCCTGGCTTAGATTGCTGAGGTTATTTTGAGATCAGCGTTCATCTCCTATTTAAATCATATGGCTGCTGGTTCACATCCAGCCTGGGTCAGTGATTCTGCCATATACATGAAACAAGTTCTTGGCCTGAGCCAATTATTCCCGTTGAAGAGGTTGTCATGCTATGTGGAAACAATAGCAGTTCCTTTGGCAGCCTTCCTGCCAGCCTCACAGGAGGCAGCACAGAAGAGATGTACAGAATGAATCCTGCAAGTCAGGGCTGAAGATATGCATTTTACAAAAGCATGAAGAAATAAAGTTTACCTTTCACTGTGAAAGTGAAAGAGCTAAGCTTTGTACTAATAATGATTTAATGCTTTTCTTTGCTTCTACATATATAATAAAATTAAATTGTATACGTAGTAATGGTATCTTTGAAGCCATAACAAATCATTAAGGAAAATAAAAATCACCAGAAATTATAAGGGAGTACTTAAAAACCTCTAAAATTTGCAGTGACCTCTCTTTTAATGTTTTCTTCCTAATACTAAGAAATCTTTCTCCTATGCTGACCCTTTGGTTCCAATACACGTAGCAGCAAGCAGGCTCTGACTAACTTCTGTCAAGCAGGTGATAAAGCTGGCATATACCAGTGAGCTTTATTGCATGACTGTTTTTGACCTGGATGGATCTGTACTCTTGGGGTATAATTTAATCTTGACAGCTTGCCTAACTTGGGGTGCTCAGTGCAGGAGGGCAGAAGCAATCTTTGTGGCATCAAGGGCTTCCTGCCTGCAGACAGCCATAGCCTCATCCCTGAGGGAGGCTTTGATGTATTTCAGGGAAAGTCGGGGAGCTAAGTGGAGCTGATAATCTGCCCTTTTGTTTAATGCTCCAGAAGTTACCCGAACACTTACTAACTCAAGAAACAGCATGGGATCTTAATAAATAAGTCATGGAATAAGCCTTGTCCCATTTATAAGTAATGGAAGTGGAATGAGCCTGATGGTGTGAATCCATTGGTAAAAAATAATGCTTTAAAAAGACTCTACCAGAGTCAATAGGCCACAGACATGAACTTTTATTCTTGTGTCTGTTTGTAAGAGTGGGTAGATCTCATAATATTAACTTACGTATTTGGAGCAATCTTATCTTTCTTTAGTAAATAAAGCAACATTGATTTAGTGAGGAAAATGAGAAAATTCAATATTAGTATTTCTGCAGTTGTGAGCTATCCTGCAGAATAATAAAGAAGGCATAAATCAGAAAGTGATATAAAAAACAAATTCATATCCGGACTTTTGCCAGTTCATTAGAAACCACAGAAATAATATGTCTTTTCATGTTTTGAAAAAGGACTTCAGGTTACTCACTAAAACTGCAATTTCAGACTTCAAGCAACATACAGAAGTCCCTTCTGAACGTGATTTATGAAAGAAGCAGCGGGATTTCCTGTTTTCATGAAAGAAAGATATTTCATTCACCCACCAACTTCTGAATCTGATTGCTCTGTGTGAAAAGCAGCTGATATTCTGGCACTCTCATAGGGCAGCAGAAATCTGCAGATGAAATCTAAAGACAACAAATATAAATAAGAAGCACTTTGGGAGTATGCTAACATTTGATTATCTAGCAGCTGAAATAAATAAACACAAAGAAATACAAATGTATAAATATCTGCATTTCTTCCATCTTGTAGCCTGAACTTTGTGGTAAAGTTAAAATTTCAGACAGGAAACTGGATAAATTTGAACATTACTCTTTCTTTAAAAGGAATAGTGAACTTACTATGGGGGGAGGAGTCATTCTGGAAAAAAAGAATTGGATGCATTTTATAACATTTTATCTCATTTCTAGAAGTCTATTTGAAAAAAGAGTTTCCTTTCATATGTTAAATACTTTAATAGGAGCCTTCAGGAGAAAATAGAATATGTTTACTTACTTGTCACTTGGAAAAATAATTTTATAGTAGCAGTTTGGATATCTATTCAAATTTACTATTGCAGAATTGTGAGTAGACATATCACTAGTGGGTTTCAAGATGTACTTTATTTTATATTTATGAAAGTAAAATAAAATAAAAAAAAGAACAATCCTCCCCTCATGCAACTCCTTTGTTGAAAATAAGTGTATGTGGTATGAAAGTATTCATTCTTTCAGTCATTCAGCTGAAAACCAGAGGTTTTTCCTAGGCATGCTCTGCTGGCTGCAGAATAGCAGGACTATTGTTCTGTTAAAGTACACGAAAGAGAAAATATCGCCATTCAATAAAGTTTTAAACAAGATATCTAATGACCAAGAATGTCAGATCACCATTAAATTTCTGGAAGTGAAAGCCATCTGTCCATTACCCTTTCACTGAATCCCGCTCATTGCTTCATTTTGAGGCGTTCTGTCAAGCTGCATCAGTCACTTCTCGTTATGCTGCTCCCAGAACACACAGGGACATGGTGCACACTGCCTGCAGTTGTGGCTGCCCCCAAACAACCTTTCAGCAGTTTTTCTGAATGGCCATCTTTACATCAACAATTATAGTTCATGCTAAATTGCAGGCCTGATCCCGCAAATCTTATGAATGTATTTCAATTTCAAGAGCTTTAATAAATTCCTTCCCTGTCATTTCCCGGGCAAACTCCCACTGACTTCCCAGGGGGCTTGCCTGACTGACAACTGATTAAATGCAGAGCAAAAGCCTCAGGGCTTAGACCACTACTTTCAGTGCAACTAATAAGAACTATTTACCTGTACAAAGGAGGAAAATGACATTAGGTCATGCTTCTGCAGGCATTTCTCACCAGACCTATAGCTTACAGCTTTGAGTAAGTGACATAACTAATCCACGTCTTAAAATAGATTCATGTTACTTTAGTTCATAGAATCATAGAAAGGCTTGGAAGGGATCTTAAAGTCCACCCAGTCCCAGCCCCCCACCAGCTCAGGCTGCCCAGGGCCCCATCCAACCTGGCCTTGAGAACCTCCAGGGATGGAGCACCACAGCTTACATGGACAGATGTGCCAGCACCTCACCACCCTCTGAATAAAAAATTACTTCTTAATATCTAACCTACATGTCTCCTCTCTTAGTTTAAAACCATTTCCCCTTGTTCTGTCACTATCAGATCATGTAAACAGTCTCTTGTTTATAAGCTCCCTTTAAGTACTGGAAGGCTACTACTGGAATGCTCCCTTGAGCATTCTCTTCTCCGACTTACAAAAGGTATGGTTTTCACCTTAAAACTTATTTTAAGAAAATGTTAAGACAGGTATATATAGTTCTGTCTTCTTCTCAGTAGAAAATTGGCGGTTGGGTGAAAAGTCCTGAAATGTCTTGCAAATGTCAAGCTAAAAGGCAAACAAGCTCTGAAAAGCAATGCTCTATTAGAAAAGTCTAATTGTTATGCAATAAATGTTCTTGCTGTATTGTTTTGGTATTTCTGGAATATTTCTCTGATTTCAATAGAGAAGGACTTACTTATGTATAGTGTATTTCTTTACTTGTAATGGATTTTGAAGTGGGGAATGAATTCCGGTGAAATAAAACTTTTTAAAATGCATGTGTATTATTAAAATGAAGTTTAATTTAACTGCAACCATAAGAACCATAAGTCATATACACCTCTCAGCTTCTTCTTATGAAAGGAAAAGAAAACATGTATTCACTGGTTTGGCAAATTTTCCATTGGCCTACTGAAATCATGGGTTTCTAAAATATATTTCCTGGAAAGAGATGCCCTATAGTGAACATAAAAAGTAGATATTCCAAATATTTATTGTTTGTCTGGATTTTGTCATTGTAGGGTAGGTAGTAGCAAGAACAGAATAACATCATAATATAGGGGTAAGTACTCTTAGCTTGAACACCAAGCTGTTCTGTCAGCTTTTACACTTGGTAATGAAATGAATGAAAACTTTGCACTACCTGTTTGAATACCATTAACTAGCCTTGATCAGCCAAGAGCACGTTGGTATAATTAAGAAACTTTCAACATTTAGAAATTTTTCTGTACTGATTATTTTAGATTAGAAAGTACTAGAAATGTCAAATACCAGCTCCAAATGAGAAGCCAGTGTTGTCCTTACAGTAACAAAGAAAATGACAAGCTTGTATACCGTATCTGAAAATTTATCAGTATTGGAAACTATCTCCCATGTGGCACGTTTACCAAGAAAATGGTAAAAGTTTAAGGATGATTAAAATGTGTTAGAAACTGTGGTTGGAAGACATTATTACATCAGTTATCTGGAGAAAAAAAAAACAAAAAAAACACCAAAAATAAAAATAAAAACAAAACAACAACAACCAGCCCTGACAGTTTATAGGAAAAAGCCTCGAATTCTAGGGCTGGAGGCACTGAAATGCATCCTTGTGTTGTTGTTTTTCTGTTTTCTTTGAAATATTTTGAGTCCTGGAATAAAAAATAATTATTTCTGTTATTTTTTATTGCCAAGTGTAAGGATCTTCTGGTTCAAACTCTAGAAATTAAAAATAATTTTGTACATTGGAAGTTAATGTGCATCTTGGTACATTTTAGATATACTTTTTTCATTCCTTTCCCTGTATTTTTTTTTTATGCAGTAGCATTAATCTCTATTTTCAATACAAATCAAAGCATTATCACATTAAGTCCTCAAAGACAGATAACCTGGAGAAAGACTGGAAAAGAAATACTGAACCTTTAGAAGATTCATTCAGCTAAGCAATGAGAATTACCTTTAGTCATAAGCTGCAAGAATTTGTGAAGCTTCCAGAAAAAAAAAAAAAAAAAGCTCTTAAGACTCTTCTTCTTAAGAATTTGACAATTTGCTGAAAATACCTTTTTATCTTTTTATTCATGAAGTGCACATAGGATATATCTTTATAATGGAGCATCACTCAGTAACAGGAATGTGAAACTCCTCTTCATATGTTCTAATTTCTAACAGGCTCATGTACTTGACAAGAAATAACAGTGCTTTGGGGGAAAAAAAAAAAGGGAGAAAGAAGTCCAAAGCTGGATTTTCAGATTGCAAATACCTATCAGGATAATTTACGCTGACCATCTGCATAAAACAGATTGGATGATCCATAATTATCTAAATCATAACTTTTGAACTTTTGGATATACTGCTCAAAAAAGAGGTCTATGGCCAATTTGAAAACAAGTGATGGAGAAACAACTCAATCCATTGGAAAGTTGTGCTCATGATTGATTATCCACACCATTATAACCTGCACATAAAATCTCATTTAAATTTGCATAATTTCAGCTTCTAAACACAAATCTGAAGACATTACACATGGTCACAACATTACCTTTGATTTCCAATCTAAGCACTTGAGATTGCAGCTGGTCAACCTATTCATTCTGAACAGATATCAGACATGCCTCTTTTCGCTGTTTATATGCAAGAAGTGATCCTGATTTTTATGGATTTATAGTAATTGTCTAACAAATGAAAATCCTGGCCATATTTGAGCTGGATGTTGTGCAAATGCTGGTCTCAGAGTGTTTTTCCTCCCTTCAACATTCGGTTGATTGTCTTGTGTGTGACCGGTCACATCATTAGCTGTTTTAACAAATATGTGACATGCATAAATGCTGTAATTTCTGCCTCACTGAGCTTATGAATGAGTCTCTGACAGGCAAGTAAGTGTGGGGCATGACAAAGCAATAGACCAAACAAAACACCAGCACCATACAGGGCACAAGATTTTGGATTGTTTCTGTAGGTAAATTAAAGCAAATATGCAGAACACAAGGCTGTTTCAGGATCTAAGTTACTGATAGACAAGGCTTTCAAAGACTGAGAATAGGTTTTTTGGGTTAGCCTAAAGAAGACACGCTGATCTGGGGAGTATGGGAGAAAGCAAGAGATAGTATGAAAGCTGACATCCTCAGTGTGGACTGCATGAGGATGAGATTAATAGAGTTGTCCTTAAAAAATGCTACACGATACAGAGCAAAGAAAGCAGCATATACAGACTGCCCACAGACAATGCCTATATCTCACAGAGAAGCTCATGGAGGGAGTGTGAAGTGGCTACATTCCTAATTTAGGCATCCTCGATAATCCCATAATTACACAAGATGAATTCAAAACCTTGTGCCTTTCAATAATGCAGGACTAGCTGCAATCTCACCCCACAGGCAGAGAGGCACAAAAGTGTAAAGATCAGTCAAGACCTCGGGGCACAATGTTCCTCTCAGCTGTGCTCAGGAGCTGATCCCTCTCTTGATGTTTTGTCCCAAACCACAGGAAGCCCATACTGCCTTTTGAGGCTGAAATGTACTAAAGGTGTGGACTTTACTACTCCATCAGCATTGTCCTTATGTTACATGACCTCTCCTTGCACCACCTGCCTGAGCTGGCTGATGTGCGTGAGGTGCTTTGAAAGCCATGGGTATTCACACTTTGCTCTTTCTCCTCTCCTGATCACAGGACATTTGCATCCTTGACCCAGCAACCAGCCAGTACACAGTGTTCAGGTGGGGATGGTCTGAGCGTGGCTTTCATTTGTTTGCCTAGAAATCCTGCTTCCACACGTGGATTTTGATCTCTGCTCTGATAAAAGCACCTTTCCAGGTGCATAAGAGTTGACTTCGTGAATATTCATAGGTGAGGAAAAATCAACAGCCTGGACATAACAGGATTGTACATACTTGTTTGCAAATAGATTTTCCTAAATATTAACTCAGTTCCTCTTCAGAAAACAAAATTACTGCTCTCATTTTTCCCCTATACTCTAATACAAACCTGTTTATCTCACATTCTCTCTCTGTATTTCCACTGATGTGTTGCCCATCACATCAGCACATTATGTCATGCTATACTGGCAGTATGGCATGCATAAAATTGTTCTCATGCTCATGTTTCATACAGGAAACTGGTATTAAATAGCCAGTCTATGGATGTTTTGAATGTCTGGAGCAGAACAAAGAGTTAACTCAGACCTCACACTACCCCTCTTAATGACACTTCCACTGATTTGTTAGTGAATATGGAATCTTCATTGACAAGACCTCAGATTTCTTCCTAACACTTTATTCCGCCAAGGAAAAATAAACAAAGTATGTTTTTAGCCTGCTATCCTAACAAAGCTGAAGTTATCAACCTCTACAGAAATCTGATGAGCAGACTTTCTTCAGAGGCAGCAAGCTAGTTACTGCACCAGGCCACAAAGGAACTAATGGGAAAGTAACAATAATGCATTGTGCTTAGAAAATATTGGAAGATGTTGTATGTATTGCAAGGGGAGCAAGACGTCCCAAGATTTCCATTCAGGAGAGTTTACCCTTACCCAGAAATTCACTGCATCTTTCTTTTTTTTTTCTCCAAAACACCAGATGTTAGCAAAGTTTGACAGTTATTGCTAAATCTTTTATGACATTTTACAAGTCATCTTCATGTCTAAATAAATGAAAACACTTTTAAATAGAGGATTTTTTTCCCAATATCCACAGCTTGCTCACATTAGAGAGGCAAATTAGAGCAAAAAGTCAAAATATGTTTCTCAGCTATTTAAGTGAGAGCATGTTTGAAACCACATACATGCAAGGCAGTAGTGGTAAACTGTAATGTCAGTAATGACATGCTCAGAACCATATAAAAGAAATGTTATTAAAGTCGCAACATAACTATATGTGTACAAAGCTGCAATATTGTATCAAACTAGTTTAAAATCCATTTTCTTCATAAAAATGCAGGAAGAGAATTCACCATTGTAAATAAATGTGTCATTTGTCTCCAGTTTTGTTTTTTTTTTTTATAATAAACCCATCAAAAGAACCAGAAAGTTTTCTCGACACAAATGTAGAACTTGAGAATGAATTTCTGTCAAGCAGCAGGAATTTGTAGACTGATATGTGGCAGCTTTCATTCACAGGACAATCTTCTTTTCACACAAACAGTTCCAGGAACTTCTCACAGGAGAGAAACAGCTATAGGCAGCGCTTAATTCAAAAGAGTAAAACATTAAGATTTTGTGTAATCTTTCCTCATGTGCAAATTCTACAAGTAATAAAGAGTCATTTATCTCAGGGCAAAATAATGAAGAGATAAATACTATTTTAAGTTTCAGGGAAGTATTTTGGCATTTTATAAACGCAAAATCTAAAATATGTACAAAATTCACCCCCCTTGGCTTTTATCTTCCTTGATCAGTGATTGATTTATTTTTACTGTGATGGGGGAAATAGTACATAGATTGTTTACACAAGCTAACATAAATTCAGCTACATTGGCTCCAGTGAACAGATGTTTTTAATCTGCAATGTTGATGAGAATGCTCATCAATAAGTGGATGGATTTATTCCTGAAAAGAGCATTCTGGCATTTGCTTTACTAAAAACAATTAAAGCAAGAAATCTAGTTATTTTTTTTAGATTCCATATGAAAGTCTAGTTCCTTATATGGTGAAAGACTACAGTGATATGTTTCTAATAAAGGAGCTAAATACATTAAGTACTTCCTTACAGTTGGTTTGATTGGGTTGTTGTGTTTTGCTTTGGTTTAGGTTTTTTTGATGGTTGGATAAGTATGTCTTATTTTTTTATCTTTTGTTTTACCTATTCCTTTCAAACTGTTGAGTAAAACAAAAATGAAACAAACAAAACCCCATAATCTGTGAAGTAATAACCCCATGTGAAACAAATACATAATGTGGGAGAAGGAAAAGATAAGTAGGACTTTTTAAAAATAATTTTAGGAGAGGTTGTCTCAACATTTCTTCTCTATTTGACTGAAATAGTCTGCTTAGAGTGTTAGGGAAAATGCCTGACCTGTGAAATAAACCAAACATTCTTCAAAGATAGTGGGATCTTTATTAATGTAAATTAGCAAGCAGTGGAAACACTGTAATCTAATTATTCTTCAGTTTCATTTATGTGCGCACACATTTGCTCCTGTAACAGGGAAGACTGTTTCTTTTGGCAGCAGCCACAATGTGGAAGCCGACAGTATTTGCTGGCTGATAATAGGACTAATGTGCTGGCGCCCTGACAGAGGGCACAGGAGGGCACGCTATTAGATAAGTGTTTCTGCTACATTACCCAGACAGCTTTGCCCTTCACAGAATGTCCCAGCCACTCTGAGGTTTGATACTGCACAGCTATAGAATGCTAATGCCAACCTAATTATGTATTTTGACTTCCTTTTTGGCAATGGTCGGTACTTAAACAAAATTTAGTGCCATCCTATATGTTCCTATAGCTGGATAATTAAAGGGCATTTCAGATTTCAGAACGGGAAACTCACAATATGAAGATCAGCAGCTATTTAAAGAGTTACTTGGTACTTACAGAGTCCTGAGAAATAGGTCTGTTTTCAGGCACAAAATATATTCAGTAAAAAGAAGATGGCTGTTGTCTGCAGTTTAAAGAGATCTCTTCCTCCCAGGTTAACGTGTTACACGGGCTTCCTTGTGTTTTCCCTTAGCAAAGAAAATTCTGTTCCTTTTCAGGTCAATTTGCAGGTGCACAGCTTTACTTTGAGCACGTGATAAACAGTACATGATAGTTTCAGGAAGCTGAGAGTCAAGACTGCATTTTCACAAAGCGATGCGGACCGGTAGTGAAGGAACAATGAGACACTTGCTCCTGTCCCAGAGGAATGCGATGTTCCCACTGATCAATTTAAGGTAGTCTCTGCAGTACAGGATATCTTAAAATGAGATAAATCTGCAAAGAGGGTGAAAGTATTAACTTGATTTATGGACTGGCTTCCTACCTTGTCCTCATGGGCACCCAGCTAGAAAGTTATTTTCGGCACCTACCTCTTGATGAAAATCAGCACAGAAATGTGCACTGGTCCCAGCTGGGAGCTTCCTGTGTGTGAGCAGCCTCTGAGCACAGCGTGGTCACTGGAAGCTAGCTCCATCTTCATGATTGACTTCACCATAAGCATGTGAATGAAAGCCTGGGTGGGAGTTTCATGATTGCTACACATGGAGGAGGAATAGAGGACACAGCCCTCTAGAACTGCCATTCTTCATGCCATGGTGAGGGCGAGGCATGCCAATATCGCACTGCTGGTGGCTCCCACTACAGTAGTGGCACCCACTACTGTGACAAGGATGGAGCGAGCGGCCCAGGAAATCTCTAAGATCTCAGAAGGCTCTCTTGTTCCTGGGGCACTGATGAGCCGTGGGGACGGCCTATCACACAAAGCAGATGATCCTTCCTCTTTCCCTTCCAGCTCACTCCTGACCTAAATGCCTGCAGCATTCCAGCCCCATCTGACACTGCAAGGGGCTGGGGCTCACCAGTGCTGTGCTCAGTCTCCTTGCCACCATCCACAGGGAGGGAGGTGGCCAGAGTAGGCCAGGAGTGGGCCAGGTTTCATGAAAAATGCTTTGCTAAATACAGGAGTTACTATGCTTCGCTTACCAGTGGTCCGTTATCTAATTAGTATATAAATAGACACATTTCTTGCCCCAATATGGGATCCATAGCATGCAGCAGCTCAAGTGACAAAGAATTCCTCACAGCAGCATTTGTATGTCCTGGATCTGAGTATGTGTATTCATAGTCATGTCCCTCATGGAGGCTTGGTAGCATCTGATCCTAATGTAGTCCTTTTTCATGCAAAACTATGTTAGATTTAATGGTGTCCTCAGCTGTTCAGTTCTGCAAAGAAGTGTCTAAAATAATTGTTCTTCTGCCTTCTTCATTCTTATATTATATGACTTCCAATCCACAGCTTATCAGAAACATTAAGTTACAGCCTATCAAATAAAGTGCAGCTAAACAGAATTCTTTAATTCTGATATCGAAAGACTAATCAATACTATGCTTACTTGGCACTGATGGATGGAGGAAACAAATTATGTGTACAACTCTAGGAATGCGCTAATAAAGCATTTATAATTATGTAGTTGTTAACAGGAAACCAGGCTCACTCATTCCTTTTTCAAAGGGAAACGGGTGCTTAATCATACTGCTATGAGTAGAAATTACTAGGAAAGCATGTAAAAAACAGAAGGAAAGCCAACAGCAGATAAAACAATGCTATGTTTGAATATTGTTACATCAACTATCCATTTGTATCATGTTTAACAGCACAAAAAATACGAACACATCCATTATTTTATATATTCATTTAGTCACCTATGCACTGAGAACATTAAAAACAGAAGGACAGTTAAGGAAGAACATTCCTACCTAATTTTTTAAGTTTTGCCTTGCGCTTTCCAAAAGGAAAGACAAACTCCGGTGCACTTGTGGCCCAACTAGTGAAAGGGGTGCAGAGTGATGGGTGCCATGGTGTCTGTAGCACCCACAGGAGGGTCTCTGCTCTCCTTCCAGCAACACTCCAATTCTTCCCTGCTCCTCTGCCCCAGAGAATCTGGCAGCACGCACAACCCCTTGGGCAAATAGAGAGTAGATACAGAACTGGAGATTATTTGACAGTTACAATAAATGTATCTGGCCTGACATTGTGAGTCATTACCTAAAACTTTGGTACTGGGCCTCTATTTCAAATGCCTCTCTTCCAAGCAAGACTATTTTTCCTGGCTAACCTTTTTAAAAAAGCACAGTGTTTAGAGATGCTTAGTCGCTGAATGCCAGGCTTGCTGCTGTATAAGGTTGTATATTGCAGCAGGAGCCAGAAGCACTCACTCTGCCCAGGCCCCTCGCAGCCACCTCGGGGTGGGTTCTGGCCTCATTCCTCAGCAGGAATGCATGAAGCTCATGGAAGTAAATCTCAGCACTCCTCAGCATACTGCTGCTCATCCTGTGGTGTCTGCCCCTGCAAAAGTGCTGGGAGGTTGAAAGATTAAAATGACCTGCAACATATTTCTGAGTGGACTGCCCAATACCAAAAATGCTACCATAATGCTGTTATTGGACCTTCACATATTCTGCTGTCCTGGACTGATGCTAACAGTGTTTGTGCTGAATGGCTTGTAAGTGACAGAAGCTTGGAAGGCTTCTTCAAGATCTGATGAGGTGGGAAGCAACACTGCGAGCGGCAACTTTATATTTGTTTGGTGCTTACTGAAAATAGTATATCAGAAATCAACACGGTTTATCCGCCAAACCAATGAAAAGCAAGACACTTAACTCCTCATAACTCCTGGTAGTACTTGGTAATGAAGTCTGTTACTATATTTTTTATATACTTTAGGTTTCTGAGCTGCTTTTTCTTGTTCTCTTTGCTGCTCGACATTGTTGTTCTAATTGTATTTGCAGATAACAAGGTTAGATAAATATAAAGGCTATAATATGGCTTGAAAGTTACATGATAGTTTTCCTGACTTGATGGCCATAAACAGAACTGAGGAGGGCAATTAGGCATTTCTTAAAGTAGAATTCATACCTGTCAGCCAGCTGAAACTGGGATCAGTTTGTTCCTAGATTTAGTTTTTTAACTGGATACAGTTTGAACAGATGCCTGCAAGAGCCACGACATAGTAGCTATTTAGAGTGCTGTTAAAGGGCAAAAGTTCCTCTTTTAATAGATAAAATGGCTGTAAAAGACAGAAATACATATATTTGTCTGATTCGTTTCAGTTAAATTGATATCTTGAACAAGACTTATAGGAAATATCAGCAATATGCATTTTCTCCTCTGCCACATGCTGAGCCACTAGAAGAATACTGGAGTTCAGCAATGGTTTTCTCCACTAGAACTGCCTTTGCTCCTTCTCCTCTGCTGTACTAATAAAATTTCATCATTTCACCTACAGCAGCAGCAACAAATATCCATTGCCTTGTTCCAATCTCCATACACTTCTTTGCCTTCAGCCTCCTCAATCTTTGCTCTCTCTCCGTTTGGACCTCGGTAACTTCTCATTGATAAGTTCAGCATAGACATTATCTCAGTGTTTCTCTCCTCTTTAGCTGAAGTCCAGATCCTTTTCTAAATCTCCTGATGCTCTGCATGTTCTGACATTCAGAGTTCTTGCTGTTTACAGCTCTTGCCTCAATTTTCTGCTTTTCATGTCCAAACAGGGTTCAGGCCACCCTGCCTTCTACCTCCTTTTTAGTTCTCCTTCATTCAAACATCTTGGTACTGTCCATAATTGCTTCATCAAAACCTTCTCTTTGACATTGGAGCCCCTGTGCTATCCCCTGTTTCTCATCTTCACCCATTGGAAATGCTCTTGTCTCCTTCCCACATTTTCTACGTACTTCATAGATCTCATACTATGAAGCATCATTCAAATGTACTCTGTTTGCCACTGCTAATCATTTAATTCATATTTCAACTCCATGGTAAAATATTCCCATCAGGGTTATCTCATTTACAAACATGATTAGATTAAAAAATTATTATTTTTTTTTTATTTCACAGCTGCAAAACTTATCCCACGAGTAAAATACCCTAGCATATACCTGTGTTTGTTGTTGCACTCTTAGAATAAATTCTGTCTGTCATAGCTACTATAACCTTAATGTGCTAGCAGCAAAGTGTATTCACTGTACCTCAAATGGCAGGTGTGCTTCTTATGATCTACTCGAAATTGCCTCCTCTGCTGAAGATACAGGATTTAAACCCTTGTGTAAATAAAGTTTTGCACACTTTGTTTGACCCAGTCTTACCATATCAAAATTTGGACATAGTCAAGCACTGTTTCAGCTGGGAGGCAGAAACCATTAACTAAAAGCTAAGAAGCACAGCTTCTTAAAAATATCTCCTACCTTCTCCTGGGTTTGCATGCATTCTTTCTCTGTTTCTCACTTAAGTCAAACAGCCTTAAACAGCCAATTCTAAGCTAATCTGTTCACCTTTCCACAGAAGGGACAAAATAAAAAACTCATACCAAGACTTGCTGGTAGATGAGTGCTACCAGGACTGTCCCATCAATATCAGCCAGCCCTCAACAACAAGGCTTCATTTCTGTGACACACAGAAGCAGGCTGCAGAGGGCTGGTGTGCCTACTTGCTTAGATGCAACTAAGAGTTAAGACACGACAAGAGCAAGCACCCTGGATCAAAAATGTGGAAATGCCCTCAGATCTGGTAATGCAGGTGTAGCTACAGTTACGGTTTTGCCTCAGCTGAGGTGCAGGGACTCTCAGCAACCCTAGGATTTCAGCTGTTATTTTCCACCTCTCCTTCCAACTCTCTGGCCAGTTCAGGGCATCCCAGCTATGCTGCTCTGTGGTGAAGCCAAGCTGGCCGGCTCCGTTCTCATCCCTGACCTCCCAGATGAAGACATAAGAAAATAAATGGGAAGCAGAGCAGGATACATGCTGAAGGTCACCCTGGGAATACTTGACTATGTAAGCATCTCAAGAATGAGAGGGTCACTCGGTGGCTATGACAGCATTTGGGAAGCTCTGAGACATGAATGGCCTGAAACCCAATATCACAAGAGGGCATCCAGACTCAAGTGTGACTTTCGCAGTTGAACCTTGCCAAAGCGAACACGTTGAAGACAGTGCTTTAAACAGAGAGAAAAAGAATAACTTGTCTGGGAAACAATAAGCCTGCTTTATTACATTTTGTGCTAGTGCCCTTGTAGAACATCTCTCTATAATGGAGTGTTAAGATTTCATGTCATAAAAGCAGTCAGAAAAGGAGAAGGGACTACATTTTGCCCCGGGTAAGCAGTTACTACGGTACAGTGAAGCTGTGCCAGTTTATACCACAATGACTTTGGGTCAAGGTTCCTCGCGGCCAAAAAGCAGAGCCAGAACTTGGGCTGAAAAAGGACCGTCCTCCCGCAGGGAGCACAGGACATCAATACAAAGCCGATCTCACAGCGCTCAGCTTTATTCTGCGGGGAGCAACCTTTGCTGGCCAGGGCACGGCTTGCATGACCTAAAATGCCTTTTCCATCTATTTCTGCCTTGCACAGTTATTTTAGCAGCTTCATTTCTCTTCTCCTCTGCCGGCTAATAGCATTAGCAGCAGATCTGCCAGAGGAAGCCGGGGCTGTCAGACGGCTGTAAAAATAGCCCAGTTCAGCCCAGCCCGGCCGTCGGGCTGCGGGGGGGCCGGCCCCATGTGCGCTTGTTTACTACGGGCGGAGGCGCGGCCCGGCTCCGCTGCCTTCCTGCCTTTTCGCCCCGTTGGTTTCTTCCACAGTGTTTCCCCAGGGCAGTGGACGAATTGCATGAAGGACTCTTCTTCCCCAGTACGGGAGCCGAGCCGGGCCCTGTTCTCGGGGGCTCTCCGGGAGCAGGCCCGTACCCTGTCAGCCGCAGGAACAGCTGCAGGCATCAGGAATACAGCTCCTTAACTCCTTC
Source organism: Tetrao urogallus (assembly GCF_951394365.1). Classification (NCBI taxonomy): domain Eukaryota; kingdom Metazoa; phylum Chordata; class Aves; order Galliformes; family Phasianidae; genus Tetrao; species Tetrao urogallus. Next base: position 57,221,213 of record NC_136813.1, on the reverse strand, counting down.
CACGCTGGGGCAAGAGCTGCTCTTGCCCACTGTTTGAAAACCGGGCAGGGCTGCTCCACAGGCAGGTGAATCAGGGTGGTTGCTGAGGACACAGTCTTAACAAATGGTGGAGAGGCTTTGTAGGGCCTCCTGGCACCTCGGGCCCCCTCCCAGTCCTGGAGAAATATTTTCTTGCATGGTTTTTCTGCCACAAAGCCAAAGGGACTGACACCGACAAGCTGCCCCCAGTGCCTCTCCCCAGCCCAGAATAAAGTTAAAGCTGGGCCTTTTCCTGCTGCAAATCTGCTTATCTCCCTTCAGGTACCTGACTGGCACTTAAGAGAAATGTATGGATGGGCTAGCATGCATCTCATCCTTATACAGTGCTTTTATTGGAATATATGGGATTATGTGAGCAGCTTACACATGCATGCAAACGTACTGCAGAGCAATTACAAGCGAGAGCGTGTAATGCAAACAGATGAGCTACCCGCAGAACTGGCAGAAGACAAATATCTGTTTAAACTGTTGGCTCATTTCTGAGGTACCAGTAGTCACTCAGCTGAAGCAATGGAAAGAAGTGTGTGATTCACCTCAGTGCATTTCTCGTGTGTCACGGATTCTTCCCTATCTGAAATAAGAGGCCAAAATATCCTAGGAGTCCTTCCGCCAGGCTGTCTTTGCGTAACAGAAGTGTCTCTGGGCCATGAAATAGGCTCCCTGTTTCTACCTGTGGATTTCCATTGAACAGCCCTAACCTGAAAACAACTGAATTCTCTGCAGCAGTTTGCGATATTTTCAAAGGCATGGGAGAAGATGATCCTTCAGAAATATCCTAACCTACTAGCTGTTACACACACACACACACACACACACACACACAAAATAAATAAATAAGAAGTTCGAAATATCCAGAGAGATATCTCCATTTAAGTCAGACTTCATCTCTTGGTATATAATTTGAACAAAGCTAAAATGGCATGCTTGTTTACAGATATATTTTATTTGACAACTCAAATGACAAGAAACAGAAAGCCCCCTGCAGAAGTCAGCAGTGTCACGTAATGCTCGTGCAACTGAGACCCCTACAGCCTAGGGGAAGCATGAGGATGTCAGCAAGGGGAGCACATGTGTCCATGTACAGAATTTCTCAGCTCACCAAGCCCTGCTTTGAAGAAAAGCCCTGAAGATGTTTTGCTTTGTTTCTAAATCGTATTTTTAGACAGCATAATAGGAGAAGCTTAGTCTCATTTCAGCTGTGCTGAAGGACATGCCGATTCCCAAGCTGAGCGAACAGATACTCTTGCATTAGGAGAGATCAGGAAGATTGCTGATTTGCAGCCCTTTCCCAGTGCAACCTTAAGCAAACAGAGTTTAATTAGATCAATAATGATCAAAGCTACTTTGGGCAGAGAGGACTTTCAGTTCCTTTAATGGTGATGAATCCACTGCCTCTGAAAGGAAAAACAAAAACAAAACAGAAAGGAGAAAGTCTGGGGATTTTTGCCAGCCCTAATCATTTAAAATAGTTTTGTTGTTCTTCTTAGTTCAAACCACTCAGTACCGCCACAATAGCTCTTTGATATTGGACACTGATATTGATCTGGGTGCATCTGTCTCGCTCGGCAGCTGATAATGACAGCACACGTGATTTCCTGTTATTGAAGCCCCACAGACATTTCTGGAGCCAGAGCTCTGCAGCTCCAGGGATCCTTTCCCATCAGCCGCCCAGTGTCCAATGCTCTCGCTGTCTTTCAGCTGATGTAAGGAGGATACACTGCAGCCCTGCTGAGCTGTAAACAACTTGTTTACCTCCTTCTCAGTGTAATCTGTCCCCACTTCTATCAGCTCCTGTGGCATCAACAGAGCATTAAAATACCCTCAGCTCATAGGCTGATGTGCAGAAAACAACCCAAGAAGCCTTTCCTGGCTCTTGCTTTCTAGGGCATGGGAGGTTATTTATACCTGTTGTCTCCAGTCAGCCGATGCAGACTGGCTTTTTGCATGTGGTTAGCTTTGAAGAGAACTAGTTTATGACATTCATTCTGCTGGCATGAAAATGTAAGCAGTGTGAGCCTGGTGCTGCTCTTCCTGCAAAACTGCATTTGGGTCAGGCAGAAAGAGACATCATCTTTTTTACATGCTGCTTGTATTTGAATAGAAAAAGTGGAAGGTGTGTGGGATTTTAGATTCCCCAAGCCAGGGGATTACCAATCAATAGCAGCAGAAGCTGTGGCAGCTTGTGGGGTAGAAAACCTCTCTAGATTTTAACCTGCATGCAGAAGGAGGGGAATCTGAAAATATTTGGGAAGTCTTGAATCTGTCCCCTCCGTACTCCTGGCCAGGACTTTGGAACAACTGCACATAACACTGACCCAGAAACAACTTCCCTGGGGTTTGGTGTAGGGTACTGAATAGGAGTGACAGGGCTCTGTATGAATGCACTCACACTGTACACAAAGTTCAGGGCAGCTCTCGGGAGGCCTTAGGGAGCTGGATCCTGCTCCTCTTGAAATCAAGGGCAGACCTCCAAGCAGATTTGGGGATATTAAGAAGGGATAGATACTTGAAGTTAGCTGTAGTTCTCAACGCTCTGCACCCAAGCATCGGAGACTCTGTAGCACCTGTGCAGAGGGGAATCTTTCCCAATTTAGAACATGGAGGATCAATAACAGGCAGCTATTTTTGGAGATACTTCTTACTAGGGATTTTGAAACTCTTTTGAAAACTTGTTCTGGGAAGGAATTGCACTTACAATGAGTGCCTTTCATTGTGTTTTACACCACCTACTTAATCAGTTTGGTGAAAAATGTTAAATGTGGTTGGACTTGAGGATCTTTAAGGTCTTTTCCAACTTGAGCAATTCTATGATTCTGTAATTCTGTGATAAAGCCCAAGCAGTTATTTTTAGTGTTCACACTCAAAATATAATTGATTTTGATAAATACCAGCTTCTGTTACCTTAGACACAATAACATCAAGACGTTTTGATATTCAAATTTAACCAGAGCTCCTGTAAGTTCATAACACTGTATTTAGCAGAATAGCCTGAACAGGGCAGTATGCCAAGCAACCTCATTTAAACTTTGCCTTATCTCAGGCAGGTGTCCCTGGGAGAGGGTGGATGTTGTAGGGGAGGGTGAGGAAACATTTAATCTGTGAGAACTGAATTTCCCAGATTCTACAGTCTGTCAAAAGGGTGAGGTGAAAACTTGTCTGCTCGCCTGCGTGGTTGTATGACAGAAGTAATACCTTTCAACATCTCTCAACATTTGACATTTCTGTCTTTTGCTGAGCATGTTTCATTCTGGAAGTAGGAAGTTCTGGACTTCAGGCACTAGTTAATCTGTTAGTATTGAAGTATCATTTTCCAAAAGTCCAGTGTATTTCCTAAATTACAGGCCATTGCTTGTATTGAATGAAAATTATTTGTACCGTTTCTGTTGATACTCAGCCACTATTTTGCCCAGAATGCATCTGAAAAGGGAAAAAATTAAAGGCCTTTTTCCAGTGGGTAGAGCACTTGGCCATGAACAAGAATAATGGATTTAAATCCTTGTCTCCATTCATTTTTTTTTTGTCCCATGTTCAAGCAGTATGTACAAAAGCTGATACCTCCCTATATTTTCAGTCACCTGGAGAGCTCTTCAAGGAAAGAATGGTTTCATTACTGACTAAAACTGGCCCACAACAAATACGTTACTGAGAGGACAGATCTCACTACTCCAAACAGGCAAAATAAAGGTAGATTCTGACAAAATGAGGAATTCACAGGACTAGATAAGCCATGGAAAGCAATGGGCTGGACTAGTGCCTGGGCATCGAGAGAGTTTTACACAGCATTTATGCAAACTTGATCTTGCTCATGTCATTAAAAGTCAGGAAAGGCCTGACTAGAATTAGGAAAACAGGATTTCCCATTTTTTCCCCCATGCATTTACTAAAAGCTTGCTCGCTATAACCAGCATTGAAACTCTTATTAAGGTTTACTTCAGACTCAGCTGTGACTCCACTGTGTGACCTAAGTAACATGGTTAACTTTTGTCTCTTACCTGGCTCATGTAAAAGGAAGTCAATATCTTTTTCTGACTGCACTTCATATATAGACAAACTGAGACTGTGATGTATTTACTTCTCTCAGAACTAAATGTGGTTGGCAAACTATCTTCGTATTTTCTTTTTTCCTGTCCTTATTATGATCAAATGTGCATGAAAATATCACAGAAAACGACGTGAGGCTACAGGTCTAAAAGTACAGACTGTAATAACATTTTCAGAAAGCTCAGACTCATGTGATTTGATTCCTAAATGTATTCTCCAGCTAGCTCCTAGAGAGTAAATCATTATTTAGTCAGACTATGAATTGTGAACAAAATTATTTCCCCCTTTGTTGTAAGTAATAACTCACATTCTTCTACTTGGCGCTCAAACTGTTTCTTTAAAAGAAAGGAAGCATATCCATCCCTGAAATTTTGTTTTTCTATGTGGTTAGGAGAGGTGCATAATAAATTAGTGATAGGAAATTGCTAAATAGATGTATACAGGTCAAGGTCACTCTGTGCATAAATTGGTGGTCTAGAAGTTGTACATTTCGTGCTATCTGGCTTATACCACTTCATTGATTTTTCACTCTGAAGAAGAAAGAGAGAGAAGGTCTTTAATAGATTTTTATATCCGCAGTCTGTTCTAAATCCGCCTTTGTTCTGATCTTCCTGATGTTCCCACACTTTCATGGCAATAACAAAGTCTTGCTAAACAGCAGTGTTGTAACACAATGACTTGAAAACCAATGGCCATTTCAACCTCATCAGAAATATTTGCTAGAATAATCAGAGAGACTGGTATGACAATAGGTCTGTGTGAATAGCCCTCAAAGCCAAGAAGGGATGGATAAGAAAATCTTCTTTAACCTTTAATCTGACTTAGAAGCAGAAACCCACTTTCTGCACACTTCAGTATCCAAATAAAGAGAACTGCAGTGCAGCAAAGCCTCATTACCCAACCCACAGATAAAGTTTAGCAATAATGCTATGTATTGAAGTGTTTTGGATACAAGTGCCAGGTAGTTCACAATGAGGTTGAGGTAGAAACAAATGCCCATGAGTTGGTTCTTTCTGAGGGGAATGAAAACAGTCCTGTAAGTGATTGCTCCTGGGTAGGGGTAAACGTTTATACCTCTGCAGCAGTCTCTGGCTCTTGGAAGGGACAGCTTGCATCCTCTCCGTGATGCAAAAGGAATGCCAGCAAGGCTGCCTTGCTATAAAGAAAAGAGAACAGGTTCCTGAAGGATCTGACCACAAAAAGGATGCATTGCTGTGTTTTTAAATAACAGAATTCTTTGGTAAGAATAGCTACTAAACAGTTATCAGGCAGGGGGCTAGCATAAACACTTATCTGAAGAGACAGGAGTCTTTTCATATGTCAATGTGAAAATAATTTTTATTTAGCTCATGTAAACAAAGAAAAGGCTTTATTAATGTTGAATGGAAAACTATTTTTTCATAGAATGGCCTGGATTGAAAAGGACCACAATGATCATCTAGTTTCAACTCCCTGCTATGTGCAGGGTCGCCAACCAGCAGACCAGGCTGCCCAGAGCCACATCCAGCCTGGCCTTGAATGCCTCCAGGGATGGGGCATCCACAGTCTCCTTGGGCAACCTGTTCCATGCGTCACCACCCTCTGTGTGAAAAACTTCCTCCTAATATCTAACCTAAAGCTCTCCTGTCTCAGTTTAAAACCATTCCCCCTTGTCCTATCACTATCCACCCTCGTATACAGCCGTTGCCCCTCCTGTTTGTATGCTCCCCTCAAGTATTGGAGGGCAATTTTTCTTTTTTCAGGGATTGGAAAACATTTTTTCTTTTTTCTCTTTTATAAAAATGAAAGTAAAGGGCAGAGATAACCTGTTCTGATTTTAGGAAACTTTCAAACATCCATTTGAGAGTTCACCTGTTAGCATTTCATTTTAATTTTTGCATGTTTTCTATAATATAAGCTTAATTTCTTTGACTGTTCTTAAATACTTTTATTCAAGCTTTTTGAGCAGAATAATTAAATGTTCCTTGAGCTGAAGAGAAGAGTGGTCTATGAGTCTACTTTCTGACACTATTAGCAGTGTACCAGCATCACTATAGGGCTAAGAGCCAAAACCAATATGATCTAACACTGGAGTTCTGGAAGTACTTGAAAGTAAGAGAGAGCACCATCTCCCCAACCATCCATTGCCACATCCCCAACTGAAGGCTGAATGAAAGGGTCTGAACATGAGCTGGGTGACACAGTAATCCAGCAATGTCAACACTAGCTGTCTTCTTCCTCAGAGCAGGGAATATGAGCTGGCACTGCATCCCCTCTGTTACTTGCAAGACATACCTTCAGGAAAGAAGCAAGAACCTGTGCATGGCACATCAGGCACAGGTTGTCTTTTATTGACATTGTGGGAAGGACTATCATCTCAGTTACAAGAAGGTTGCAGCCTTCTCTGCAATGCGTGTTTTGGTATGATACATTGCTTGGAGTGAAAGCCAGGCTTTCCATCTCCTGCCAAACCCATAAATTCCTGTTATGTTTCCAGTGAATTTTCTTCACTTTCTTTGTCCTTGCGGCTCTTTGTCTATAAACTGCTACATAAAAGGTGCCCAATGTAGATTCACCTTCTGAATAGTCGGTATGCATCTTCTTGCCACCACACAGATCCCCACTAGGTATCTCTGCTTGGATCATTTTCCATATCTTTATCCAGCCATGACTCTCATCAGAATATGGTGTTTATTAGATAATGGTGAAATATTGTAGTTTGGAAATCTAGTTCGCTAGAAGGAAAGCCATTTCCCTTCTCCCAGACAGACTTTCTCAGATGAAGGAGGAAGGTAAAGCCACATCACTTCCGAGTGGGTTTTGTAGCTTTCCAGTTGTCAGGTGATAGCAGGGTAGATGGCAATTCTGTGTGAAAGAGCTGTCAGAAGTACTAAGCATGGGAAGATTGTTCAAAGCCGACTGGTGGCCAGACATATCTAACATCCAGTAATCAGACTTAATAAACTTTCAGAGTGATGCTTCTCAGTAGCTGTGTCCCAGATCAGCTGGTACTGAAGATCGATATTGAGGGAAGGAAACAAAAAAACATAAAAAAACAGCTGTGAGGTATGACAATGATAATAAAGTAATTAAAATAGTAGACTATAAAGATTCCATAATTTAAGAAAATCTGAGATTTAGTTGCCAAGTTTCTTAGAAAGCAAATTAGCAACTGTTAAGAATATTTAAACAACATAGGTTATACTTGCTAAATGAAACAGTGAGTTTATTAAATTCATATGGAATTTGTTTTCAAATTTTAAAGAACCAGGTAGGTGGCTCACAATCATTAAAAATACTTTTGGTACTTTTTATAAAAGTATCTCTTATTAAAATAGGATTTTTAAAATATATTTTTTTTGTCCACTAGGTTTACAATCTTCTCTGACCAGATCAGCAAACACCAAAAAAAAAAAAAAAAAGTCTTGGACATCTCATTAAAACAGAAGAATTAAACAGTTATGAGAAGAATTGCTTCATTGGCATTTATTTCTTTATTCAAATAAAGCAACCAGTAAATTCAGGAACACATGGAATTGGCAGAATTCTCAATACTTTGTATTAGCTTGTATTTGAAAAAGGTAGTTTGAAATGGCTTAGCAGTTCTACCATATGCATTGTAGATATGTTGAAATGTTGTAAGGGTAAGTTAAACTAATACTAAATGACTAATGTATCAGGATGGAAGGAAGTGTCCTTTAGGCAGTTTCTGGATTAGTAGGAGGTGAAGCACTCAACAGGTGCATGGTGCAGGAATATCTGTTTAAATTTAGTTGATGTCACAATGGGGACAAAGCGTTACAGGAGCCCTGAAGTTTAGTCTGCGCAGCTTGGCAAGGCGCTCCATTATTCAGACCTGCTGGTGATTTGACTTTGATGGATATAGACTTTAAGGAAAGATCATAAAGATTGTTTTACCTGAGGACAGATTTACCTATCACATTGCCAGTCCAACAGCAGGGACAAGTAGCAAATGTTTAAGAGCATTCATAGCTGGTTTCACTTTATCTCACAGTTTTCTCCGGCAATCCATCAAAATACTGAAAAGAACACATCATGGAGAAACTAGTCTATGGAGGAAGGCAATGTGATATCATACAGAGACAGCTGCGTAGTTCCCGAAAGCTGTGCAGATATACTGACAGAGTACTATGTTCAAGCTAAATCAACTCAACTCAAATCAACAACTGGATTCTACCAGTACGTGTTGTTGGATCTCCGTACAGCACTCCATGAACTACGAGTGCAGTAGGGTTGATTAGGGCTTTATACTATGCTGAATTCTTTACAGAAAATAGAAGCAGACTTTTCCTTTGTCTAGAATCAAATCCAATCTTAGACTTACTTAAGAACTGAGCATCTGGCTAATAGCTCACCATCCTACACAATACAATTCTTTCAATGTTTTTACTAGTGAGGAGAAAACGGTTCCCTTCTGCAGCTTTCTCCTACACAAAATGCCTCAGAAGCTTTTTATTTTTCCTGTTGAGCTTGCCCTCAAGACTGCCTATGCATTTTATGTTATGCAACATACTTCTAAAATATGTAAAACTATGTAGGTCTATCAAGTGAACATATTGAGATCTTAATACGCTTCTTCCACTTTGCTCTATCCAGTTCTCAGGGGCATGATGGACACAGCCTCAGTAGCAGTGGTGAAGCAGTTCTGTACCTAAATCTTGTTTTTCCTGCGTGGTCAGGACACCTCCATAAGAAACCAAAGACATAAGATCCCTTTCTTTATGCTCAATTGCTCTGGACACATAGCTTTAAGAGACAGACACAATCAGCTGAACTCCCTAATAAGCAGCTGTTGTTCTTTCTGCAAAAGCCATTCCACTTGGCATTGCCATTATGAATCAGGCCTCTGATGACACAGATGGGGGCCTGTGAATTTCAGGCTTTAGCACTATCTAAGCAAAAGTCTTATCAGCTGAGCTAGTATTTTTGTGTAGTCACAACAGCTAAATGCAGAAAAAAACTGCTGATAAATAAGGAGATTCTTATGAACTGTCTGTGGCTAAGGTTGCAGTCTGCAAAAGTCTCAGCCTTAAGAAAGTAAATTCTGACTAAGCAGCAGCAGCTTACTACTCTTCATTATGTTCATCCATATCTGGCAAGTATCAGACCAGGGGTCTTGGTACCCAAACCAAGGGCTGCAAAAAGGTATGTATTCCCACTATTGCAAGCTTGTTCTTTTTTTTTTATAGATTGCTGGATTCTCACCACCTATCATTTACCAAAAGTCATCTGCTGTGCACTCTTGTCCTTAATAAATAGCGGAAGTAGTACCTGTAATCTAGCTTGGACTTCATTTGTGAGGGAACTAATTTGGATCTCTCCAAGACAGAGACCACAGTGGGATTGATATATATGCAGTGTGATGGTCAGGGACCAGGAGATGATCTGAGAAGTTAAATTGCCTGAGAGTATAGACACAAAATCAATTTAGAGCTTTTTTTTTTTTCTGTTATGTCATGTTTTTAAGCTACAGCATTTGAAAATCAGACTCCTCGGTGCATATGCTGGTGACATTCCAATAGAAAATATCATAGCCTTTTCTGGATTAAATTTGATTGAGATTATCCAGAAGAGAAAAGTTACTTCCATGCCTTCTAGTTTCTGTCTTCAGCTGGGAAGGGGCAATGTGCTTTAGCTAACTTTGACAGCAGCATGGTCTCGAGAACTTTTTTCTGGCTGATAAACGGACTGATTGCAAAAAATGCTTATATAGAAAAAGAATGCCTTTGCTATTAAATTGGTTTAAGACTGACCTAACTACACTGACTTTTTTGGAATTAGTCCAGAGTTTCATACTAGTCCAAGCACCTTCTACCTTAAGCCCAATAACTCATACCATGAGTGTTTTATTTGGAAGAAGAACTTAGTTCAACTCTTATTCAAAATGGTGTTGACTGTGCAGGTTCTATGCCAGAAGTTGTAAAAGGAACTTAGTCCAATTATACAATTTTTTTAGATAGGAACTATTACTTTTGGATTATTTTCTTCAAAAAATATAATTTCTCTTTAGACAGGAGAGATTAAAGGTTAGCAGGAGTTTGGCAATTCACTGCACCTACCTACACATTTCTTAGACAAAAATAAAGTAGTGATTTTACTTCTTGTGCAGAATTTCTGCAAGACAAAGCAGTTAGGTTGTGCTGTAGGTACACTTCTGTACAGTCAAAAGATTTCACCAAAGTTAATTTAGAGTGGGGAGATCAAACAGTTTAACCATGCCTTCATGCGAAACAGACCCCAGCATAGCTGAAATCTGACATTGTAAAACTGGCATTGTGGAACCACCTGTTTGCTCAGTTTATCAGTAAAAAATGTCATTTCCACCTTCTGGTTTTTCAAATGAGACCTTGATGTTTTGATCTTTCTAATCACTCATGAACTTTCTACAGTTAATTTTTTTTTGTTCAACTCTTACAGAACACAGAGTCTCTATTTGAGCCATGGAACTTAGGTTCTGTAATACCAATGGTACTAGAAAATAGGTCCACTGAATGCAAAGGTACTGTACTAAGACTTTAATTCAAAACAGAAGCTGTATTAAAGGGGTTTTTGACTTTGATGTACAAGTATAAAAATATAAGCACTAGAAATATGAAAGCTTGTTTGTTCTGCATTCTTCATCTACTCTCTCATATTACCAGACTATTTTTGCAATAGATATTGTTACTATAGCAACATTCTTTAATGGATAAATAGGATATTTGTAACTGAGCTCAGATGGCTTTTGCAGAACTAAGCTCAAGAAGAATAGCATGCCAATTCACCTTTTCCATATGTAAAAATATATGTATGTATTGTAGTGAAAGATTTCAGGACCTGAAGTCATTATGTGCTTCTTATGTTCATTGTATGTACATTTTGTTTGTTTTCAGTGCTCACAGCTGTATTTCTGTGATATTATAAATAAATATATTATAAATAAATGCTTTGCAATTAGGGAGAAAAGAGTTAAAAATCAGCCTTCATTACCAAGTCTTCATTTACAGAATATTTTTTGCCTTTATTCTGTCTAATTTTAAAGTAATTTTTTTAGCAGTTTAGATAAATATGAATCAGTTTTACATGCACATTTTTATTATATATATATATTTATTATATATATATTTAGTGTGTATATATATATATATACTTAAGTAACACCGATAACAAGTGTTAAAATATTTACTTTCTGCAGATTATGCAAAAGAAGTGTTTTGTTTCCATTGAAGTTAGTGGGAGTTTTGCCACAGACACCAGTGGGAACAGGTTGTGGCCCTTAGTGACTCAAAAAATATTATCAAAGTGAATATGTATTATTATTTTTCAAATAAAACTATGATTAAGCTACAGTGGTTTGTGTGCTGATAGTGCTCTTCAGAGCAGCATTTTTTCAAATGATCAGTGTCACTCAAATCTAAAAGTATCCGGAGTGCATGTTCTGCAGCACTTTTTAAATGCTGGAGGGACTGGGACTGCAACAGTGAGGAGATTCAGTGCACAGACATGGGACAACAGTCTCAGGTCAACCTGTTACAGAATCTGAAAAAGAATAGTGAACATAGCTTTTCAGGAATCACAGACATCATGCTAGTTGTACACAGATTCAAGACAATTGATATGGAATAGTCTGCTATAGTACTAAATTATTACGTCCTAGAGGAGGTATACAAGTTGTTATGGGTTTAAGCCTTATCACATCACTCATAATTAGTTTTCTGAAGTTGTCGTACTGGCTAGTGTTGCCTCTGTTGATTGATAGAGCCGTGGTAAAAGTTGATCCTATCCCTGATGTTCCAAGCTGGGCAGTGGAAAGTGAATAAATAACATTTTGTCAAAACTTAATAAAAGAGATTTTTATTTACCCTTAATTTCATTGTCAGTGAGAATGGCATGTCAAGTAGTGAGTCTGATCCACACTTTGCCATTTTCCATTGGAGATTCTTCCAAATCTTAAATGGAAAAATATGCATGCGAACATTAGGCTAAGAGGTAAATATAAAATTTCTGTTTTCTGCTAAAGGAATGTGATTTGGTTGAATGGAAAGCTGTCTACGTACATGTTGTATTCCACACTTCTTAGTGTGTTCTATGACCATCAAGTCTCCATGAAAGGTGGATGAGTCTGCCCAGATAATGGCCATGTTCAATCAGTCTGGCAATGACAAATCCTCTCTCATATTCTTTTGCAGGCATGTTATATATAGCATGAGTAAATATTAGCCAGTTTCTGTCACTGTAGGCTGTGCTACAAAGCCCATAGTTAGGAAATGCAGTGCTAACAGCTTCCAACTCAGTCCAGGAGGAAGGAGTGTAGGAGTGGATGTGTAAGGAACACAGGCAGGTCAGGAAAAATGGCATGAGCTTATGCTGAATCAGTATATTACCACAGCAAATTAAAACAGATATTTTCCCTTTCTTCTTAGGCAGGTTCTGAGTCATGAAGAACCTACTCATCTCTTTCATCTATTGTGTATCATATTGCTTGGAGGAGGATGAAAAGAAAAGAGGAAGATGAGAGGTAATTTGGAAGAGAAGAACTATATCAAAATATTTTCTCCACAGCTTTAACATCTAACCCATCTATTTGTGCTACTCTAATTGACTTAATTTCTTAAAAGATGTTAAGATATACGAAAATGTTTTTGTGCAGAAGTACTTACTGGAAGTAGAAGTGGTGGAAGGCTGGTGAAAGCAACCCTATAGCTCTAAAAACTCAATTTAGATATTCAGTTGAGTTAATCATCTATCACCCTTACAGACTGGACTTCAGGTACCCAGAATAAATGTCTCTAAAAGTTTGAGGGAAACACTGTAGCCTTCAAAGTCAAAATCAGTGTACATTATATTAATCACCATGTGATACATCTCATATTGATAAAATGTGACTCTTCGACAGAATTTCTGGTCTAGCTGGTACAAATAACTGAATAACTTTTCTAGTTTCTTGAGAGTCCAACTTAGTACACAATATTTTGATTAAAAATTAGCACTTTATAAAATAAGTTTATATGAAATGAGTTAAAAAATAGCTGAGATGAGAGAAGACAGGGAAAGAACTCTTATGAGAAGAATTGCTTATCTCTCCATGGTCAACTTTCAGCCTAGATTCTCTTTTAAAAAATTATAAATGATTAAAAATAAAATTGCAACTTGCAGGAAAAAAAAAATGCAGGTGGAATAATGTTTGATTAAATACTAACTTGCAGCAGGTTGCAAGTATAGGACAACCTGGACTGCTTATGTGTCAGTGGTTTATGGGCTGGCACATTAGGATTGAAACTGGGGCTATGTAGCATTTCCACCACAGCGTATTCTCTCAAATAATGGATGCCTTTTTCCATAACAGTCCATTTCTTTTTCTCAGGCATCAGATCGTCTTTGAAGATGTATCTTTCTTTTGCAGCTAACAACATCTGCTTCCAGAGGGTGAAGGCCTGGTTCTGGCATGTACTAATACCTCTGTCAGTGGCTGAGTCCCTGGCAATGCCACCCAGCTGGTGAGCTTCTCTACTATCAGCCACACACTGTTGGCCCCAATTGTCCCAACATTGAAGTAACTAGGTGACAATAGGCTCATTTGGGTGGCGTATAAAGTCTTTTCTCAGACTTCGAATTTCATTCATTTTCAGAGATCAATCAACAATGGTAACAATGTCTTGCTCACCTCTTACCCTTTCAGGACTTCTTGTTGCCCTTGTAGGCATTGGTGACCACAATCTTGTTGAGGGCCCCTCCCCTGGACTCAGGGGTGCTTCCCGTGGATCTCAGAGCCATTCCTCTGGACCTCTTTCCTCCTCTTCTCTTACAGTGAGTTCTTCCTCTACTCTCCCCTCCTCCTCTTTCTTCTGTTCTGAGTTGAGATTTGTTTCATTTTCCGTCCTCTTACAGGGGCAACTGACATCAATTGTGGTGCCACCTGTAGTTGATTAGGTTGGTCAGTTCCAATGCTCTCACCCTTCAGCTCAGCTCGGAGTTTGTCTTATTCGATAATGAGAGCATTTAGTTCAGATTTGAGCATGGCTTGATGAGACTGAATTCTGTTCAGTTCAATTTGGAGACTGAATTTTACATGCTGGAAGGCATCTTGCTCAGTTCGGAGTATGTCCTGTTCAGACTTGAGGATGTCCCTCAGACTGGAAGGCATCTCATTCAGACTGGAGATTCTTGTTGAAATTGAAGGCTGTCAGGTTTGGATTGCAGGGAGGCTCTCTCAATTCGGAGGGCATCTCTCTCGGATTGGAGGTCTTTTCTCTTGACTCAGCCTAGAGATTCTCCCTCTCAGCTCAGAGTCTCTCCTGGAAACTTTTTTTCAGCTCAGAGACTCTCTCGCTCATTTTGTACTGTCTCCCTGAGACTCTCCCTCTCAGCTCTCAGACATTCTCTCTCAATTTCACACACTCTCTCCCTCTCTGGGATAGTATTGAATAAGGCACGATAGGCATTAGCCAGGTCCCAAATCATTTGTGCCTCAGATCTGCCTGAGCCGCAACATTCCTGTCTCAAATATCTGTTTAAGCTCTCAGGGACTTTCAGGTGTTCAGGAGTAAAGCTCCATGACACTGAAGATGTCCATCTGTCTAAAGTCTCTCCCAAGCCTCTCCACACTCCCTGCCACTCAGTATTCTCTGGTTCTGAGGAAGGCTTCCTCAGAATATTATAATTCCAGATACTAAGTGAAAAAAGTAAAATAATGAACAGTACATTCAGGGAGATTAACAACGTGATCAGATGAGTATTCAAAAAACGCATAAAGGATTCGAAGGAGAAACTGGGAACCTGCTTAAAAATCACAAGTTCTGTAAAATTAGCAGCTCCCTCTGCAAACAGGTTTAAAAGAGAAAACAGAATCTTTTTTTTTTTTCTTTCTTTTTTTTTTTTTCTTTACAAAAGCAAGATAGCATTGCTCAAAGTTTACAAATATCCTAGAATATTGGCAGTCCGCCTGGACTTTCAAGGTCAAGTTTTCAGTGAGCACCTGTGAAAGAGATAAACTTTCCCAATGAAGCTCTCCGGGAGCAGAGAGAGATTTGTTCTAAAAGGTAAAAAGCAATTTTTGCCTGCATTCTCCACCAAGAATGTCAGTGGTTTACGGGCTGGTTCGGCCATGTTCTGTGACTAGCGGGGCAGAGGGATTTCACAAATCCGTACTTCTAGAAAAGGGAAACAGGGGTCCCCAAAATAATTAAAAACAGCGGCAATGATCTGAGGAGAAACAAACTAATTTACTAAATATAGTATCGGAAAGCAAGATAACACACTATAATACAATATAATTAGAGTTGAAGCTGCTAAATCAAATATAATGTGAGAGAGTGTCCAAAAGGTGGAAAGGCTTCACCATAACACTGAGGTGAGATGCGCAGTCTGGTTGAGCAGCAGGGAGGAGAGCCTGACGAAGACGTGCACATCGGGTGACCTTGTCACGGGTTATATCTCCTCTCTGACTGCAAAGTCCCCTGGGGTATGTAGTTCTTCTTCTTTTCCAGACAGGTTCCCAAAACTGAAGCATTAACACTTTAACTCCCAGTGCACTACATGATGTTATGATGTGGAATACTGATAACCAAAAATCATAAAACCATGATATTATGAGACGGATACAGAAAAGCAGTGAGGATTTTCATGTTCTTCAAAGACTACAGAAGAACAGAGAGGCTAAGAGCTTCCCTCTTCTTCACATTTATATTCATAAAGTTAGAAAGGGCTTCCAGAAAACATCCAGTCATTGTTCCTAGTCCTACTATAGATAGAACTGTATCTGCAGGTGGTAGCTGACTGGTATAATGGAGTAATGGACATTTCCTAAGCAAAGTGCACCTGTGTTTCATGATCTTCCTGGTACAGATTTGTGTAGATGGATCACAGCACTGTAGTTACAGGTGTACTTTTCTTCCTTCGAGATATGTTTTAGAAGCTCTCTGCTTCACTCTGTCATCCCCTTTTGGATCCTGGGTTCTCATCTCTGAAAAGACATGCGTCTCTCTTAGCAGATCCATCTCACGTACAGGAGTAACAAAGAGATGCTTTGTCTCTAAATGGATAGAGATTCCCCTTGCTCTTGGCTCAGGCAATACTTCTAGTATCCCTGGCTTTCTGCGCCTTATCTGAAACGACTGTTCACAGTGCAAAGCATTTAGATTCCCTCTGAGACAAAGGATTACTATAATTCTGGGATTTGCAAGGGAAAGGAGAAAATGGGATTGACACACACTTCCACCCAGTATACCCTTCCCTGTGTTACTTGCCAGTTTATTCTAGTCCAGCCTCTTCACAGTCCTAATGTATCAACGACTGCTGATAATTTTCTTCTCTCTCACCTTAGTTCTTTCCTTCCCAGCAAGCATTCACAAGCATTCATAATTCATCCCCAGAATGGCATTAAGTATGTCCTGTATGTTCTACTGTACCAAGTCCATCATTCAAAAATAAAAATAATATGGTGCAAACACTTTCACAGAGGCTGATTCAGCACAAGGACATCTTCTCAGTCTCTCTCTTTTATGTATCTCTTCCCAAGGACAGATTTGAACTCACACTGGATAGATGCAATGCAAGAGACAAAAATACTCTATGCCCCAAGCGTTACTTAAGACCTATATGGGGCAGTGGGCTCAAGTTCCCTTCAGTTGTTTCAGCTATGTTTCTCACAGCAGTCAATACTGATTCAATTGCCAGTGACAAAAGTCCTATTCCTATATCTAGAGTTTAGTGCTTATTGGAGATGAACTTTTTTCAGTCTGTTAAACCAGCACAAAATTATTCACTCTTCATAGGATCACAGAATAATCCTTATGGTATCTATTCATACCACCTGCTCAAAGATTGGTCAAATCTGAGATCACATCAGGTTGCTTTCTCCCATTGAATCTTCAAAACCTCTGACTCTCTGGGCAGCCTGTCACACTGCTTGCCTGTCTTCATTCCATCTTGAACCTTTCATGTTTCATTATTCTTCTGCTCCTGCCATGGAGCACTATGAAAAGTCTGGTTCCATCCTCTCAGACCACAGACACATTCAGACCACTATTAGTTCCCTCCACCCAGTAATCACTGCCCCAGGAGAAACCCCATCCACTCAGCCTTTCTGAGGCAGCTGGTCCCACCCCAGTGTGGTCTAATATTAAATGTGGAGGTTGGTGGGCCTGTCTGTGGCAGGGGAGTTGGAGACTCATGATCCTTGAGGTCCCTTCCAACCCTGTGATTCTGTGATTCTGTGGTAGCTCTGCTCTGAACTTGCTCAAGTCTGTAAATACCTTTGGGCTTCTGAGCATCAGTCTGACCGATTTTTCAATGGCCTTTCCATTTTTCCTCTCCACTGAAGGTGACCATAGACCTTTATACATAAATGTCTTTATAAACTTACATATATGCACATATATACACATCTGTATATTAATGCATATAAATGTGTATGCATGTATTTATCATATATATTATTTAGTGGATTTATTTTCTTGCATTGGTTTGGCTTGTATTTTGATATTCTATCTGTAAAGTTTTAATTGTGATTATGTATGTGGGATAATAACGATTAGGGATTCTTAAAGATTATAACAAGAGAAAGCTTTTAAAGGTTAAGAAACTTATCATAAGAGTGCTTTAAATTACTGTTGATCATAGTAAATTTAAGCTGATCTCTTTATTTACATTAACCAAAAGTGAAAATATATTGCTCTAAAAAATGTAGAAGGAAATAATAAAGGAGAGAATATGGTTGGGATGTCTGCATAACAGGAAAATCATGAACAGCAGAGTGTGAGGGGGTGGGGAGAAACAGAGCAAGAATGATGGTTTTATAGAATTAAATACTCATGAAATAATCTAAATGAGAATTAAGGATCTGCTTCTTACATATATGATTTTCCATGATGATAAAGAATCTCCTTCCCTTGCTGAAAAAATGATGTGCTTTTTGTGGGGGACATGGTAGGAGAGTGCTTTCTAAGCATTCCAGTTCCCTTTCAGCATGCAGTTATATACATTGATTATTCCTGCTAGCAGTGATGTGCATAAAAACCCATACATCACTCTGCAATGCTACCCTGAAAAATGTTTTTATTACTGGCACACTGGAGAATATTCAGTGAATTTGCTTACACTTGCTCTCTTTGGTGTTACTTTCAATTTAGGGATTTTATAATCTGCTAATATGAATCCTTTGGTCAGTGAAAAACAATTGTGCAATTGTGGTTTTCGTAACAGTCTGGATAAACAAAAAAAAAAAAAGAAAAAAAAGGAAAAAAAAAGAGAAGCATTCAAAAAGAGAGTCAATCTGGGAATCTTGCATACGCTTAGTGTATTTATTTGCAAACTTATTTAGTAAATGGTTTTGAATATTCTTTAAAGGAAAGTAATAAACAACATTTTTATTACTTAAGAAAAAAAATCTGAAAAATTCTAATTTTTTTTCTCATTACTCATTTTGGACTCAACCTATGCCTTATGCAGTCCTAATCCTTCTTTTTCTTTCTTTCTTTCCTTGATCTTTCCCTTCCCTTCCCTTCCCTTCCCTTCCCTTCCCTTCCCTTCCCTTCCCTTCCCTTCCCTTCCCTTCCCTTCCCTTCCCTTCCCTTCCCTTCCCTTCCCTTCCCTTCCCTTCCCTTCCCTTCCCTTCCCTTCCCTTCCCTTCCCTTCCCTCCCCTCCCCTCCCCTCCCCTCCCCTCCCCTCCCTCTCTTCCCTTTTCTTTCTTTCTTTCTTTCTTTCTTCCTTTCTTCCTTTCTTCCTTTCTTCCTTTCTTCCTTTCTTTCTTTCTTTCTTCCTTTCTTCCTTTCTTCCTTTCTTTCTTCCTTTCTTCCTTTCTTTCTTCCTTTCTTCCTTTCTTTCTTCCTTTCTTCCTTCCTTCCTTCCTTCCTTCCTTTCTTCCTTCCTTCCTTCCTTCCTTCCTTCCTTCCTTCCTTCCTTCCTTCCTTCCTTCCTTCCTTCCTTCCTTCCTTCCTTCCTTCCTTCCTTCCTTCCTTCCTTCCTTCCTTCCTTCCTTCCTTCCTTCCTTCCTTCCTTCCTTCCTTCCTTCCTTCCTTCCTTCCTTCCTTCCTTCCTTCCTTCCTTCCTTCCTTCCTTCCTTCCTTCCTTCCTTCCTTCCTTCCTTCCTTCCTTCCTTCCTTCCTTCCTTCCTTTTTCCTTTCTTCTCTCTCTCTCTCTCTTTCTCCCTTTCCCTTCTTCATGAGGAAAAGCAAGCAAACCCCATCTGTAGCTTGCTAATTGCCATGCGGGCAATGCAGTCATTTCCCTGATATTCTCCCTGATGCTGCCATAGCTTGATACTCCCTGCAGCCTGGTGCTACATGAATAGCTTGGCCTATGGGGACCTTTCTGTCTGGGACAGTACCATTCTCTCCAGACAGGGAGAGACGGGGTGTTTTGTTCTCTAGAAGGAAAAAAGAAAAAAAAATAAAAGGGGTGGGGGAGAGAGGGGGGAAGATGTTGCTGCAGCCCTTCACTTAGGATTTCTCTTCAGGAATTCTAATTTCAGCTGCACGCTCTAAGAGAGCTTGTGGTAGCCGTTATTCCAGGCGTAAATCATCTTCAATAGTTTCATGTTAACAGACCAGATCTGTACAGATTTTTTTTTGCTTCCATGTATTACACTGTACTTGCAAATCATAATCAAGCACTACAGTTGCAAGGGGAGAC
The DNA here is from genome assembly GCF_951394365.1 of Tetrao urogallus. Classification (NCBI taxonomy): domain Eukaryota; kingdom Metazoa; phylum Chordata; class Aves; order Galliformes; family Phasianidae; genus Tetrao; species Tetrao urogallus. The sequence continues at coordinate 57,201,523 of NC_136813.1, read as the reverse complement.
CAGAATCAAATACTTTGCTTAAAAAAAATTGACTTGAGAAAGGAAACAGCTTTGAGAAATTATGAACATCAGAACTATTGGAAATAGTAATTACTCATATATTGAATTAACATAAACATAATTGCTATGTTTTACCTATATAGAAATGCAGTTTATTTATCAAGTGTTCCTTTTCCACATCAGGAAATGAGGAATATTCTTATCACCAGTTTTACAGCTATGTTATGGCCGTAGCTACTTGAATAATTTTGTTTTATAAGAAGCTTGTTTCTTAAAATTAATTGTCAAAATACGTAGCCTAATTTCTGGAAAGCAAGATCCAGAGGCTTGTTAGAACTTTGCCCAAAAAGTGGTTAACACAGAACATTCCCTGAACTCTCTGGTTTGTTGTTGTTGTTGTTTTAGTTTGGTTTGGGTTTTCTTTTGCAAGTCTGGATCCAGATGCCCAAGTTCAGTTTTCATAGTTATTTCTTTAGCGCCTCCGCTTTGTTCAATCTATGTTGAATGGACTCTAAGAGCTTTATCACATGGATGTTTTGCTTAATCAGAATGTTAAAGTTGGAGGGTTTCGGAATCCTTTCATGCCAGTCTCTTGTTCAGGGCTGCACCCAACTCTCCATTAAAGCGCTTCCTCTTCAGTTGATGAGACCTCCCCTGCTTTCCTACTGACTTGCCAAGATCTTGTGTTACTTGCTAAGACAAGCTGCAAATATATCTACTCTGTTTACATAACAGGCCAGCCAGAACTGGAGTTCAGTGAGGGCAGTGTATAAAAAACTGTGAGATCTTGGCCTTAAATGACATGCCAGAGGTCGCAGACACAGTCTGTGGCAGAACAAGCATAGACACACAAAGCTCCAAAGAGTAGCACACCCTGCATAGTAGGGAGTCCTGCTTCCTGTAGGGATAAGTTTATTGTACCCAAAAGTCTGATGACAGTTAGCACCACGGATAGCTGTCTGCAGTGATGCCTCATTGCACTCTGTCCTTTCTTAATTTTTTGTTACTGCAGATTTTGTTATGCCCTTATTTTAACAACTCCACCCCTGGAGGTGTTCAAAAAATACGTGAATTTGGCACTGAGGGCACTGAGGGCCATGGGAAAGCACTCAAGGATCTCGGTGGACAGTACCTGACACCTGCTGCTGATAGTACAAGCTAGAATCACTAGGTTGAAAATATCATTTTTCGTATCTATTTACTTTTGTATTTGATAGATGATACTGTTTTTTTAGATGCTAGCTATCCTTTCTAGGAGAGCACTTATGTCTCCAGTTACCCATTAGAATTGCTTAAAGTTTCATATGCAAACCATAGCTTTCCAGATCCCAAAGCTAGATATTAGAATAGAATAAACCCACTGAGCTAAAGATGTAATTATTTTAACTGTTTTTCAATACCCCAAATTAAAATAAAATAAAATAAAATAAAATAAAATAAAATAAAATAAAATAAAATAGAATAGAATAGAATTACAAGCCCTCCCTTCTTAGACTCAAATCCATTCTCTGTACTCTGATTAGGTTGTTATTTGCATTTCACATAGAAGTGTGAGTCCAATCTTGTTCTGGAGCAGTGGTGTCTGGTGGCAAACTCCAGTAAGTCTTGAAGGAAGATCCAGATCATCCCAGCCAGGGAATCTGTGGTCTTTGCTGTCTTTGAACATGAACATACTTGGTGTATGGATTAGCAGGATCTTTCTGTGCTTTCCTAGTATGCCTCCATGCTCTTTCTTTTGTTTTTTAAAAGTATCATGATTTCAGATTCCGTTGGGTAATGTAGGCCTGTGGCATTGAATATGGGAATTTACTGAACTTGAATTGGTTTTCTAACCCTGCAGCTTATTATCTCTAAATGGAAGTGACAAGGTAACTGATATTTCTATTTTCCATATTATATAGACAGACAAGCATCAGAAAAATCAAAGTAATCGCTGCTGTTCTTGACCATGTCTCCCCACTGACTGCTGAGTCTCACTGTGGTCTGTGATAGACTGCGTCACATACTGCTGCCAGCTGTGAGGTGAAGTCCTCACCCACACTGTGCCACAAACCTACTAACAAGATTACCAGTAAACTGAGCTCATTTTTTCCATGTCTGTGTTCAGTGAGTGATGTGGTGTGCAGAGAGTGAACTTCAGGCAGCATGTAGCCTAGCAGCATCCCATGGGAAAGGAGTGGAAAAATAAAGTTGAGTTTAGAAAAGAAAGCATGTGCACTACTGACTACAAAAGTGATGCCTGAGAAAAAAAAAAAAAGTGGCAGTATCACCAGAAAAAAATGTATTGTTACCCACTTCTGTCTCCTCTTCTGCTACTAAATCTGTTAGAGATTCTTCTAAGTTCTGGATTTCATGAATATATTTATTCAAGGGATGCTGCCCATGACATTCATAGTCACAAAGAACAACAATGGAGTCAGCTGAGTTCAGAAGAGCTCTTTGTCTGGTTCACATCAGAGAATCACAGAATGAGACTGGCAGGAACAACCTCCCTTCTCAAGCAGGGGCACCTAGTGGAGGTTGCCCCAAACTGTATGCAGATGGCTTCTGAAGATCAAGGAGAGGCCACAACCCTTCTGCAACTTCTACCAGTGCTTGGTAGGTTTCCTGATGTTCAGATGGAAGTGCTTGTTTTTCAGTTTGTGCCCACTGTATCTTGTATTAGCACCAGACTTGAGCATGGCTCCATCCTCTTTTGCATTCAGTCTTCAGATACTTATATACATTGGTGAGATCTCACTGAGACTTCTCTTCTCCAAGCTGAGCAGTCCCTGCTCTCTCAGCTTCTCCTCAAAGAAAGGTGCTCCAGTCCCTTCATCACCTTCAAGGCTCCTTGTTGGAATCTCTTCAGTGGCTTTATAGTTTTGGTTCATCTAGTTTGGAGAAGAGGAAGCTAAGAGGCCCCATTTCTCTCCAGTTTCCTGAAGGGGAAACGGAGAGAGAGATGCTGGTCTATTATCCCTGGCAACTGGTGACAGGATGCATGGGAAGAGCACATTGCTGTGCCAGGGGAGATTCAGGCTAGATATGAGAAGAAATTTATTTACTGTGAGGATCACAGAAACAGGCCTTCAGAGATGGTTCATTCCACAGGCATTTGGATAATGCTCTTAATAATGTGCTTTAACTTTTGCTTAGCCCTGAAATATATAGGCAGTGGCACTTGATGATTCTTGAAAGTCTTTTGCAACTGAACTATTCTATTCCATGTCTCTCTTGTACTGAGAAGCCTCAAACTGAGTAGAGGGAAAGGATTACCCTCTTTGATCTGCTGGCAACGCTCCTCCTAATGTATCCCAGGAGGCTGTTGGCCTTCTGTGCAGCGAGGGCACATTTGTAGCTCACGTTTGTCTTGGTGTCTACAAGGGTGACTTCCACAGGTCTGAAAAGCTGTTTTCCAGTCCTCATTCCTGGGGCTGTTCCTCCACAGATGGAGGAATTCATACTTGTTGAACTTCACAAGATTCCTTCCAGCTCATTTTTCCAGCCTATCTAGGTTGTGCTGGGTGGCAGCACAGCCCTCTGGTGAGGCAACCACTCTCTCTAGTTTGTGTCATCAGCAAATTTTCTGAGGGTTCACTCTGCCCTGTTATCTTGATCGTTTACAAAGATGTTAAACAGAACTCGATGCTCTATTGACCTTTGGGTAGTTGTCTCAATACGGCCTCTAAATATTACTGTTGTGAGTGTGCTGTTGACTCCTGGCCAATAGACTGTGCAAGCTATGCAATGGTCTACCTGAGTTTTGATGTACTTTTTACACAACATGGCAGTGTATAAACAGTTGTGAGGATGCAGTGCAACAGGGACCTAAAGAAGGCTACACTCCAGATTCATTCAATTCCTTATCCCCTTCACAAAAAGTCCGAGTACCCTCACTTCATTTTGGTGTTGAGTAGACTGAGTTCCAGCTCCTACTTTCCTTTCGTGCTTCTGGCACTGGAAAACCTCCCCCTTGCATTTATTTCTGTAATTGGAAGGTCTGTCACCTGACCTTGCAAAGCACCTAGCGCTTTTTTTCTGCCATTTCCTACTCTATCCTCTTCTTCCTGGAGAAAATAAATTCAGAAACTTGGTAGTAGACAAAAATCCCATAGATCTTTGCAAGTAATTGAAAGGGAATTGCAGCCTTCGAGGTCTCAGTGCTTTTTTCTTCTTTTTTTTCTACCCCAGAAAAAATGGACCAATGAGGATGTAAAAACTAGAACAGAGAGTATCCTTTGTAGATTTGTTGAATTGCTATCTTTAATCCTTCCTCCAGTTGATCCTACTATTTCTTGTGTGGGTCACAGTTACAGCAACATTCTGCTTGTAGAAATGTAAAGTTGGTTTTCAGAACTAGCCTGAAAGTACAACAGATTTCATGGCCAGCTTCTTTCTCTCAGGCTGCTAAACAACCTGTCTGAGTTTTCCCATGAAAACTGCTAGAAATTCTAAACGAAGAAAATTCAGACTGCTCTTCTAATTGCATATTGAATAACTGTCCTAGATCTAATAACTGCAAGTTTCTTTAAGGATCCTGCAGATTTTTTTTTCATCTGTCTTTTGATTGGAAAAGTAAATAACCATGATCTGTGAGGATGGGTAGTTCAGAGCAGTTCTGAGTCAATTGCTTTAAAACAAATGTCTTGTTTCAATTTTGTCTTAAATGGCAGTTTGCAGCAGCTATAAGTGGATATTTTAGAACAAATTTATTTGTAAATAAGCCCTGAGCCATGAACTCTAAGAAAGAACTGCAGTGCAGATCCCGTAACTGTTTTCCATTCAAAACTCCTGTCTGCTGGAGTAGAGGTATTTATGCCTATAAGTGTTTTGTTGTCAGCTGCAGTACCACTTCCTAATGTCAGTTGAAAGTAACCAGTAATACCAGAGGTCACTGACTAGCCCCATTGCATTCTGCAAAGTACTGTCTGATGGCCTTGGGCCAGTTTCAGTGCAATAACGGCAGATGTTGCTTCACTCCTGCCCTATGCTCACCTATTCCTGCTACATGGCAATCTGAAGATGCTAAATCTTCAGTTGTATTTGACTACCATCTTTACTAGCATTCCTCCACCTACTGGAGTCATATAGTTTCACAATAGTGTTTGCTTTCAGCAAATAAAGATGCGGGTTGCATGCCTACTTGCAGCTGCAAATATCAACCATTTAACAGTAAATTATGGAATATATCTTAAGAGATCAAACAGCATTCAAATCATGTGTTCACATGAGAGAATCCACCTTTTTCCTTGTACTTACAAACTCCAAGAAGTAGGCATTTCAATTGAAAGTGTCAAAAAACTTTCAATAAATAAGGAGGAAAAATAGTACATTCTTAAGAAAATGCATGCATCACAACCTCCTAGCCTATAATTCCACATTTATTAACGTGACTTTCTTACTATAAATTACAGCCTAATCTCTATAATTGTGTACACTATATTTTTTATTTTATTTTGAGAGATACAATACAAGGTTGGTACAGTACAGGGAATTTTTATTCTTGGATTTTGCTCTGATACAAGAAAGAACTTGATAACCCCATTTCATTTTTTTCACATGGGAAGCAAAATGTTAAATCTAAAAAAGCCATAGGCATGATGGACTGCTTTCAGATAAGGGCAGTTGTTTGTTTTTAATTAAAAAAAGGAATCTCTCTTTTCCCCTACTGCAAGGAAATTTTCATACTAAAAAGCTGCAAAAATGAGGTTTATATTTATTCTTTATGGCTATGATGGGTAGAGGGAAGTTATTGTTCAGTGGTGACATCAGCCTTAAGACTGCAGACTGCAGTCCTTTGCGATAGAATTAGACTTCCATGTTGCATAATGAGATTCATTATAATTGACATGCATAATTCCAATCATGTTCTGTGTTGATTCAGCCTTTGTTGTCAAGACAGCCTGTCATTACATACTGAACTAACCTTACTCACATAAAAATTAAAACAAAACACCTTCAGTGGTGGTTGGTTTGGGGTTTTATTTTTCTGAGATGAATGCAGGGTGCCCCACCTCTCCTCACCACTGCTTCTCCTGCAGTGTTTTCTCACTGAAGCCAGAAAATCTAATGTGTGGTACAGAACAGCCTTTCCTCAATGAGAAAAACTATTCTCAAAAGATGATCCCACAGGACACTTTTCTACATCATAGTGTCAGAAACAACACTATAATAAATATATAAATTAATAAAGCAGAAATGGGTCTTCAGTATTCCCAGAGTTGAGAAGAATGGCAATTAGTAAAGACTACCAAGGCTGTTAATGTTCATAAAGTGCCAATCAAGGTCACTCAGAAGTACTAATTCACTGAAATATGGCAAAATCAGAAGGCTTGTCTTTTTCATCTGCTCTGTTTTTTTTAGAATAGAAATCATGAAAAACTGGCCCACATTTTTTGGCTACCCATTTATTTAAGTGAGATTAGGGAAAATTGTATCGTACACTAGTATGTCTTGGGCAGTTTCCCACAAACAGAGCTGACAACAATTGATAGATTTATAAAGAGAACCAAGGTGCCCAAACATACATTTCACAATCACAGACTCACAGGTTCGCTGATGCTGGCAGGGCCCTCTGGGTCCCTCTGGCACAACCCTTCTCCAGCCAGACCACCCGGAGCAGGGTGCCCAGGGCTATGGCCAGGCAGCTATTGAACATATCCAGGGAGGAGACCCCACAGCCTCTGGCAGCCTGTGCCAGTACTCCATCACACGCAAAGTACTGCTTCCAGGGCTTTCAGCTCTAGGCTTGAGTGAGGCTCAGGATTGGAGAGGAAAAGGAGCAGGCTGAAGTGAATGAAGGCAGAAGTGGGTTGATGCTTGTTGGAGGCAGGCCTTCCTAAACCTCTATGAAAGGGCAGAGGATGGTACATGCTGATGGCTTTTGCTGCAGTTTTTCCTTTGCTCTAGAATCTCAGCTATCATGAGAGAAACTGCTTGGTGAAATATGGGACTGGGAAATGCCAGCACTCTCTGCAGTGGGGTCTTGATGTTGGTTGAAAACTTTTATGTGCACTTTCATCAGTGTTGGGACATTTGTAGTTCTTCTTTCACTCATTAATTTCTATACTTGTGAAATTAAGTAGCTTTCCTTCAGTCAAGAAGCTGAATGAAATGGAAGAGGACCAGAAGATAGAATTTATATAACCCACACCCTTCTAGATGATCAGTGAGGAGACAGTGGCTACAATGGCACTGATGTGCAGCAACTACATCCCCTTAATCAGAGAATCACAGAATCCTAGAATGGGCTGAGCTGAAAAGGACCACAATGATCATCTAGTTTCAACCCCCTGCTATGTGCAGGGTCACCAACCACCAGACCAGGCTGCCCAGAGCCACATCCAGCTTGGCCTTGAATGCCTCCAGGGATGGGGCATCCACAACCTCCTTGGGCAAGCATGCTTAAGAAGGATGCAACCTTCTTAGACTGGGTCTTAAAAATAAATTCAGACATGAAAGCTTAGCTATGTGGGTGCCCACTACAGTCTGTGGAGATCCAGGTCCTGATTTAGTTGCCCTTTGTAATTCACAAGGTATTTGAGCCATCCTCGTGGTATGATAAGGACCAACTGCATGGTCCTCTGAAGTGGCAGCTGGTGACTGGTAGAAATATATTAAGGCATCTCACGTGGCACTAGATGCCTATATTTAAACAAGTGGCTACCACTTCAGATTATCATTGACTGTAGTGTTGAGACATGGCTGGTGGACAAGCACACAGTGTATATTGCAAGCTTCTGAATGCAGGTGTCTGCAATGAATCTGAACTCACATTAAGGACTACTCTCTTCAAATTGTCTCTTCTTATTTTCCAATGTGATTTCCAGAGACACGTTTATCTTTCAGATTTTAATCCCTGCACCAAATCTGATAGAAGTCAGACAATTGATTCTGAAATTAATGCTGGGAGAATAAGGTAATTTCTTACTACATTCAAAAGATTAGAAACAGATATAACATCTCTGAATAAAGGAAAAAGTAAAGGAAAAGTTACTTTCTTAAGGACACAGCAGCTATGTCCATGATGGTGCCTACAAGCCTTCTTTGCTACTGTAAGAGATATGTAAAACTGTTTCCCTTAAAAACTTTCTTGTAGATACATGCTTGTGGAAAATGGAGGCACTTTATAAAATGTCAGGTTTGTTGTTTTTTTTTTTTTTTTTTCCCCAGAAGATATACAGATTAATCAAAAGGTGATGCATGTAAGAAACATTAAATGGGACAAATTGTATTGAAAGAAGTTAATCTTCGGTAAATAAACCATACCTCAAAGACAAAAAGATTTTTAATGTGAAATACTACATACTGAGCATCGATATGTCCCTAAAGCTTAGCAAAGGAAATTAGTAAAAGTATAGTCTTATTTAGAAATAAGTCATCAGAAAACTCACATGATACAAGTTTGGTCAGACTAGAGAAATCTACTTGGGTAAAGACAAAGGGAAAGGCAGGAAAAAAGCCTGAGAGATTAAGCACACTCTTTGCTATAATTTGCTGAAGTGCTCCGGCACCCTAGGGTGAATGTTATTGCACATCTACTTACAAACCATTTACTTTGCCATCTAATATTGCCTGGAGTCTATCAGCTAGCAGCTGCAGGTACTTACATCTATATCTTTAATCTATTAGATTAACAAATCAAAGTTTTAGGCACTTTCGTTGATCTATTATTTTCTATTTCTACTTCAAATAAAACAATTTTAAACATCCATGTTTATCTTGTCATCACAAATCAATCCCTGTGTTTATATTTTTACATTTTAATACCAATCTTGAAATTCACAGTTTGCTTCCTGATTTTAATTACATCTCAAATGCTAGGGAAGAGTTTGCACTAATGTGAAAACCTGCTAGCAGATTAATGGTAGAAGAGTGTGAACAAATGCCGTTACTGATGAAAGCCATCTTCTTCTGATGATGATATATATCTGTGTGCATATATGTCAAGAGTTCTCTATTGACAATGTTCTCTCCTTCACTTACTTCCAAAGCTACTCCTATCAATCAATGGCAGTTCTTCAGAGAGAGTCTAAGTAAGACTCATTAGCTGAATTATACATATAATCATGCATATGCAATAAGGCTTTTTAAATCATTCTCACAAGCTTAATCATTTCCAGTACATCGGTGAAGTCTTATGCCATGCAGTCTCCTGTAATAGTACTATAAATGCTATGAGATATGTTAAAATAAGAAACAGAGTCTCTTATGCATTGAAATACGGAAGAAAAAAAGTATGTTTTCTTCTATTTGATTTTGAATAAATACCTGAGGTTTTTTATTCATTTAAGTTTTTCCCCTACCATGGCTTACATTAGTAAATGAGTCCTGAATTGCATTTTTATTTGAGGACTCCTATATGCCAGTCTGGCAGTGCAATGAAATTACTCATCAGGAACAAAGTACAGCTATATTCACTTTGAGGCCTTTACGTAGTCTGGGATGGGAAAGTTTGGTATCTAGCTTTCAATGAACAATGAATACTTTGCAGTTCTGCAAAGTGATGGATGCTCCTAAAAGGTGCTAATGGAAACAGAGACCATACAGTACCTGATAAATTTTATCTTCATTTAAATGTGTGCTGTACATGAAGATATAGTTTAGGAACCTAAAAAGCTTTATCTGACTGACAGGGAGCTTCCCACAAGTGATAGAATATATGATTTTGAATCTTCAAATCAAAAATGCCTATCTACATACACATAAACCCATATATTCACAGAAGAACTATCATACATTCCTTTCCTGATGAACAAATGAATTTTAAGGCCTTGGGATTGTCCTTTCCCTAATAGCTCTCTAAAATATGAACAGCATTCATTGCTGCTTGATGATAATAGTGACCTTATAATAGTTTCCATGGAAAGAATTCTGAGATCATAAACAGTGACAAAGTGAGTTTGTTAGTTACCAAACATACACATTCCAAAGGTACATGACATTTAATTCTAATCTATTTTTAGAAATCGTAGGAAAATTAAGACAAATTAACTTTTTCCAGCAGAAGCATTTACATTGCATTTCCAAATACAATTACAGAGGAGGACTTCTCATTGACTATTATTAGAAATCGAGTCATTTCTATTACACACTTTAAACTGTTCTCCAAAACAGGGTGTTTAAAAGGCAGCATTTATGATGGATGCAGTGAACTGAGCGTCTGAGTCAGATGACCTACATTCCTCTAAGCCCCTGTGCGTAATATTTTGTTTAGATGACACAAGGCTGATACTCATTCAGCACCTTACTTAGGCTTTTCAACTCCACTTCATACTACAGTGCAATGTGTTCTTATGTATAGAGGACAGAAAGCATTGCACTGGGTCGGGACACTCGTCTTTGACGCAAATAGATATTTACCATTAAGTGCAGGGTCTCTTATCCCTATACTGTGACCTTGTAGAGCAGTTTGCTCTGCTTCACAGTGAGTACCTGGAGCAAAAGAACTGCTTCCATTTAAGGTGAAACCTTGGCACAACAGGAAAGAGGTTTTTTCCGTGCACCTGTCCTTATAGGTAGTGGGAACATATTGCATTCAAGTGTGATTCTCTTCTTCCCTCCCAGCAGTTTCTCCAAGAAACCCTCACATCTCTCAAGAAGCTGTCAGCAGTATCTGATAAAGGCTGACAGCAACCACTGAGCTGATCCAGAGCTTTGCTTTGGAACACAAAGAAAGCATCTTTTGTACCCAAAGAAACAGTCCTCTGTTTTGTTGTGCCCTTTCTTTACGTCCATGGACAAGTCTCTCTGACATTGTTGTTCATATGGCTTAGAAGTTTTCACAGCTTAACTCTATTGGTTAGAAGCATGGGAAAAAAAAGTCCCTGACGTGGCTGTAGTGGAAAATACTCTTGTATAAAAGCAATTGCACCAGCAAAAATCCCTCTAGCAAAGATAAGTTATTCTATTTGGAGATAACTGCTAAGGCTGCGCTGCAGCAGAGGTGGCTTTTGCCTCTGTGAGTGACCTCCGCTGGGAGCAGGGGAGGAAGGTGACGGTTAGGAGAAGTGTGTCACGCAAACCTTAGGATGGACTGACAAGCACGCTGCATCTTCCCTGCTAGGCAGGAGGTAATCATTTTCAGCCTGATAGGCTATTTTAAAGCTAAAGCAAGATAAGGGGTACATTTTAGATAATGAAACACTTGTAAGCCACAGTGAAAAGGGCCATCAAGAGAGCAGGAACTTTCATGGTGAAGAATGTTTGGCAGGCAAAACTGAAAATAGTTCTTATGGGAGAAAATACCGTCCGTGTTACTGAACCCAGACACGGCTTCTTTCAGTCTCATATCGCACTTCAGGCAGTGTGTAGTGGTAGAGACTTCAAAGGAAAGCACTTACATGGCATTTGTGGAAGGATGGGGATAAAATGCTTATTCCTACGTTTTGCCAGGTAGAGGCTGTTCTATGCAGATGAGCATTTTGGTACTGTTGTATTGGTACAGGGGACTACGCAGACAGATTTCTTTGTGTTTCAAAGAGCATTCAGCTCACAAAAGGACAGCTCTTGTAATGTAATCTAAAATGCTTTCCGTTAGGATGACATGCTGTGATTGTGATATGCTCACTTGCTAATATTAATAAATACATTTTATTTAATTTCCAAAACAGACACGTGAATTGGTTGATTGAATAAACTATATTTTTCCAAGAGTAATATTATTTCTCATCTGTGGATAGCTCTTTCACTACACTGATGTTCTTGGTGCATTCAAATGAACTGAAAGTATGCATTGGAAGATCTCATGAAAGGAAGGAAAGCAGGTTTCTTTTTGAAGCAGTAGAAGCCCTGCAATGTTTGGCAGTGAGCTTGTTTTATAAATAGTGCAGTAAACCCTGATGCTTGCTCTTCTCTGAAACATCTATAATTAAAGGGTGATGGGCCAGATTGTGAATGCCTTATTCAAAGTGAGACTGTTCATGGTACAAAGTACTCTCCAGAGTGAGTAAGTGCATCATAATTTGGGCTGCTGTTGTCAGAGTTTAGTAATAGACTGCTATATAAATAGGCCCTTGGAAAGTACCAAAGTATTCAAGCTATTGTAATTGCATTAGTATAGCTGACAATAATCAGTGGGAAATATTCTGGTGTTTTCTGGTAAATTCTGATTGTATGTAGGCAAAAGTAGCTTTTGAAGGCATTGAAAAGGTGTGTCTTGCACTGGTTTCTACTCAGAGGCAATTGTGCAAAAGCATACTAGCCCTTTGCCCTGAATTTACTGACATTCCTCTGATGAAGATGAGAGACAGTGACTTTTATATACTCTTGTTGGTGCTGGACTTTTTATGTTTAATAGGCCTTAATTTTCAAGATATTTACATTCCTAAGATTGTACAAAGATGCCTTACAAAATTTTCAGGAGGTTATTTCTGTTGAATTTGGTATTTGATCTGCACAGAAACTGAAAATGATCTCTTTCTATATGAGTCTCAAGTACTTCACTGCACAAAGCTATTAATCTAAAATTGTTCTCTCTTCTAGCTTCACTTGTTCATTAAATTAAAAAGAATATTAATACGTTCTTGCACACTACTTTATCTGTAAGTTATAATAAGTATTTGCAATCTTTCAAGGCTATTATAATGAATAATAGGACTTAATAACAAACATTTAGCTTTTCTTTTTAAAAATCCTAATAGGAGTACTATTCACAGGATGCAGTCATGCTAATTCTCTGCCTCTATTACTTTTGAATCATGTGCTTTGAAGCCTCCTTTGGCTGCAGCTCTCTCTGATCCATTAGTCTCTCTGGCACATGTTCTGGTACTCTTTGTTTTGTTGTTTTTTTTAGCTTTTCACATAAATGAGATTCCACAGCACAGTTGCCCTAGATCATCACAATAGTTTTGAGCTGGTGCTTTGCAAGTTGCTTAAATCCACCCATTCTCATACCTGTAAGGTCAAGGATCATGTGGCAGCAGTTGCAGTCACAAGACATGCAAAGATCCCAAAACCTAACTTTAACTGGGTCTTTTGTCAAGCTACTACAAGAAATGTGTCAGTCTAAACAATGCAGTGAAATATATGCATATATCCTTATTTCAATCTCATCAGAATTCTTAAAAACAAATTTAGTAAAATCTTCTCTCATTCAGAAATTCATAATCATTTTCCTTTCCATGACTCCTTTTTCTTAATCATGATTTGTATCTGTCTCCACAATCTGTTTCCTTCCACCATAACTGATGTAAAAAGTACACTTCCTCTGTATATCACTTCCATTTTCATTAACCTTTTTTTTAATTATCTACTCCTAATTTCTCTTGCTCTCAGTCTGTCATGAGGCGTATTTCACATGTCCCCATGCTAGTATATTAAGTGTTGTTCTGACTGAACTGTCCAAGTCACTGAGTTACAGAGTTCTAGTCCATAGGCCCATGGCTAGCTGCAATGGATGGTTGCACTGCCCTAATGCTTAGGGTTATTCCAACCACAGAGAATGGTCACATCTTCAATGCATGGCTTATTCCTTGGATTTCTTTTGCCGAGTTATTATCCTTTGTTGATAAGGATGAGGTTTTATTCAAAATACACTAAAATACTGTGTAGGATTATTCAATACCCCAGTGGAACAGTGATTTTATAAGTATGAAACTAAGAGTAACTGATCCAGCTTCAGAATGTATGAGAGCACGTAAGAAGACGCAAGGCCCAGAAGTGCTAGAAGGTGACGTCAAGCAAGGAAGATGAATGTTGGACAGTCTTGTCCACACGCATTTCCAGTCACAGTATTAGAACTCAGTGCAGCTGAAGTCCATGTCCAGTCATTGTTGTGAAGAGCTGCTTTGAGCCATTGAGAGCAGAGACATCAAAAAAATAGTGCAGAAGATCAGTGGTTGAATACTTGTTGTGACTTGTAGACCTCTTTTATTTAACAAGTAATGTAGCCAAACAATCTAAATCCTCATATGTGGCTTTCACAGCTGAGTAACCTTGTTAGCTTCAAATGAATTCTTGATTTAAATTTACAAAAATAGATTAAAACAGACATTTTAGCTATCTGAATTACTTTAGTATTTGTGTGCTATTTTAACAGTACTGTTTGTTGAGTTATTCTTCACTCTCTAGCCAAAATAAAACAAATTCCTTTCTACTGTAATGTGTTGTATGGATAACTTCAATTGCTCTTAATGATTATTTTTGGATGCACAAGCGTCACCAATAGCTGAATTTTATTTCTGTCAGCAAAAGTGGCTATTTCTGCTTTTACTTTTAAGGAAGGAATGTTTTCTGAAAAGTGAGCTCTGAGTTCCTAACACTGCGCAGCAGAGCATCCCTATGGCTTACGTTTCTACTAGTACATTCAGCACACCTAACAACGACCAGATTGCCTCCTGGTAATTGTTCCAGGATGACACTAATAATCACTTGTTCCCAAAATCTTTTTGGAGAAATATTACTTGGTTCACACAAACACAATGCCAGGGGCTGTTCAAGCAATTGAACAGTACATAGGATTGAATTTCATTGCCTAGCCAAATTCACTGGGGCTGTTTAATTTCTTGGTATAGATGCAGTCATGGTAAAAATGGATGATTGATATGCAGTTGTACCACATTTACATGCTAAAAACAGAAATTAGAAGTGTTAAAAAGGCTTTTAAAGTTCATAAAGCTTTCATATTAACTAAGAGAGTGCATATGAATGCTGAACTTTATAAACCTGCTACACCTGGTGGATGAATAATGCTATCTATCAGTGTACTCCTAATACCCAATTGTATACAGTGTCTATTGGCACACCATTAATTCATGTATATAATGTTCACTGTGGAGCTGCCTGCTACCTGCCTACATTCCATAATGTAAAAGAAACATCTATGCTTGTATTTTTTATAGGTTTCCATAATTGCTTGATTTCTAATCTCCCATTATATACCATTTGTATCACTCCAGAAGTTCTGTCTTTTGAAAGCTGTATCTTTCAGGCCTGTAGTCTATTTGAAGATCATTTCACTTTTTTTTTTTTTTTTTTTAAAGAGCTTGCATATTGAACAAGTAAGAGAGAAATCTAGGCTATCCTAAACAAACAAACAGACAGACAAATAAATAGATAAAATCAAGCAGATCCAGACAGTAAAAAGCTGTGGAACATTTTGAGCTCAGGTTTTTCATACTGAAGACATTTAATGAATAGTTTTTTTGAATGTTACAAAAAATGGATCAAGTAGATTTTGAAAATAACATACTTGGCATCCATAATAGGCTCTGGATGTCTTTTCAGTTATAGTTGTACCAGAAGCATTTTCTTTGATTTTTCCTGTCTTGTAATTACACAAAAGTGCAATTCTTCCATCCATGTAAAAGAGCCTTCTTGAGATTCCAGGAAGGACTAATAGCTGCATAACTTATTAGCATCTAAGAGTATGTTAATTCTCTGCTCCATTATGAATGCAAACTTATATTCAGCTTACAAAATATTTTAATGACATGCAACTGCGTCATTTGGTGAATGGAAGAGGTTCAACACATTACCCATCCCAAAGTAGAATAATGGAATTTGTGTCATTTCTTGTATGAAAAACTGCTGGGTGACTTGTGAAATGAAAAACACCCAAGCAAAAAGGACTAAACGTCTCCCTAGGCATTTACAGTTTTCATTTTTGTCTTCTTTCTCTCTTTTTTTTCTTTCGTTCCAATTTTCCCTGGAAATCTGTAAAGATAACATTTAAAATAACCAATAGCAGAAGCCTGATGAGTCATGAGAGTCATGAGTGTAGGAAGGCCATATTTTATTTTCTTCCAGACTCGGCTTCTATCTAGCCTATGCAAACGTAAAATGAGACTGGATTATATTTATATAGATTGCTATGTTAATTGCAATCTCCACTAACTAAAGTTTTCTCATCCATTTTGAAAGATGAGTTGATGTTAGATTACTATTTAAAATCTTCTACATCCAGCAAGATAATTCCATCTCAAAATAAAAATAGCTTGGAGAAAATCTTGCCCTCTTTTCAGGCTTGCTAAAATTGCAGTAAGGTTGGTTCATGCTTTGACTAGCTGGCAAACCTAGGCTATAGATTAGTAGGTGGACTTATGTCTGCACACTTCAGTGATAATGAGAACAACTGAGAAAATCTTTCACTGTAAATCTGTGAATGAATGTATAAATTCAAAGCCCCAGAAGGATCTTCCTTGGTTATTCTGGTAATCAAGCTATTAAAAAGTTCTAGCAAGCAGAATTCTGGCCTTTCATAATTTTTATTCTGTTGCCTCTCTGCATTGTTTGTAGCAAGTCAGAGCTTCAGGAGAGGAAAAAAAAGCACATCATTGGAGAAACTGCAAAAGTCATAATATGGAGATGATGGAGAGGTTAAAAGATTCTCTGTTCTTACAGGTGAGTTTTCTGTTGACATGAAAACTAAGTTATCACATAATGCACTCTTAAAAGTGGCAAGTAGATCCTTACAGTCTGCAGATCAGAAGAAATTGTGAACAGTGAGAAAGTCTGAACCACTGATGCAAATAACATCTTTTTCGCAAGTTTTTTTTTCCCCCAGATTTTCAGGAGGGAGTGATAATTTTGTCTGTCTGATCATTATGTTGCATTAATTAAAAGCAAACAAACCAAACCTCAAGAAAACCTTCATAGTGAACTGCTTTTTGTAAACATCTAGGTCACAGCACTTTTTCCTTTTTTTCCAGGACCTAATTTCATGGGCCACTTTTGTATCTCAGTGGTATTATATCTGAATGAAATCACTGTCACATTGAAAGGACAAGGTCAATACAGATGAAAAATAGATACAACAATAATCGTTTTATAAAAGAATAATGACATTAATATTCATAATGGTAAATTTTAATTGAATAGCACAAGAAGAGACAGAAACACAAAAGATAGCAAGTGGAGAGCTCCTCACTCCGTTATTTTTGGTAATAATAATGTCAGCATTCACCGTTTGATTCTAAATGTCAGAATGAAACTAGTGCATCCAACTATCTTCAGGAAAAAAGAATAAGCAAAAGAAATGAACTGAATTTCATTCAAGGTAAAGGGCAAAAAAAGGGAAGGGAACAAAGAAATGGATAAGACAGACAGTAGGAATGCATTGCCATGAAAAGCATTCTTAGAGACATTCGGAGGGAAACTGACATCCTCTGAAATATGTTGCATGTTTTGCAGTGGTAAAGTACACCTGTTCTATCTATCTTGTATGCCTGTGTTTTCAGGTGACTGCATAGTGAAAACTGAAAGCAGACATTACTGTTATGCAGCAGGCTGCATTTTTAGTGTTTGTTTTTGCTGGTGCAAATGTTCTTTCCCATAGTATTTATAGTGACCAGAGAAGAGATTCAGTGCTAGCTGAGCTTTTACTATTGTTTTGGTTTTAGCTGCCAGGAAAAAACTGACCTCTTATGGCCTTCAGCAAGTCTGGCTTGTGTTTAGATGGATGATCAACTATATTTCAATTTAAGTGAAAATAACTTTAAGCAGAAATAGGTTGAGGGCCAGCACCCTGGACAAGCAAAGAAGGAAGAACTAAACAGTCCCTTCTTCATCCCATTACATGGTCAGAATAAAATGGGATAATGAGAACAGTCTTTGTCTTGGAAAGAGGAAAGACTGTTTACCCTGTGGAGTGCCTCATCAGAAAAAATGGTGTGGAGAGGGAGAGCACTAGGAAAAGCAATTGCTCTTTTTCTCCTGCCATTTGGCAGGCACCATGCCTGGTTAGCAAAAAGAAGAGAACATGCCACATTCATAAGGAGACTTTACAAAAGAAACACCCAGCTCATACGAGAAATCTGATGGGGCCTTGTGCTTCCCTTGCGAGCAGCATTTCCTTTTGTTGACTCAAGGACATGGAACCTCCTAATCGGGTGGCATCTGCCTGAAAGGCAGCTGAGTTTGTCATGAAGTTTATGCTAAATGCATAAAATATTACATGGAAAAAATACATAAAGCCAAGCTTCTTTTATATAAGCCTGTGTTGAAGACTTGTTTTACCTTTCTCCACATGTTGCCTAATAGTTTACTGTAAGAGACACAAGTCTCTGTTGAAGAAACAAAACAAAAATGATGACATTTTACACAGAAGACCTCAAAAAGAAAAATAACCAAATCTTGTCAGCATTTTATCTCAGACTGAAATATACTGAAATGTTAGGAGAGAAAGGAATAAAGCGCCTTCTCTAAAAATTATAGTATTAAAACAATTCACCATCAGATTGCTATCTGTGTTCCTGAATGTCTGATCAGTGTGTGCTCATGGATAATTATATATTCTTTTCCGCAGTTGAAACATTTTAGGTTTAGCTTGCTAGGTCGTGATCACATTTTGGTGGACAACACACTAGACTTGAATGTACAGTGTGGTGACTGGATACACAAACATATGAGCAGTGCTGAGAACACAGGAAGATTTCTTTTTTTCCCATAACTTCATGCCAACTGGTCTCACAAGCTTTTATTTAGGATCCAAAGTGGATCCTCTAAGCAGTCATTTTTTCTTGCAGTCATCTTATTTCTCTTCAGAATTCTGCAGAATAGAAAGTGGTACAGATCTGCTGGGTTAAAATCTAAGAAAAACTCCTGGTTCAGATTCATAGACATAGAAAGATGGAAATGTGAAAATAAAAGAACTCACCAACACCCATTGTTTATTTTTATACTCTCAACAAAATTTGTCATATTTTGCAAAAATAAAGGAAAATTGAATGCACAACAAAGACATGTGCTTTGTTGCCAAGCTTTAGTCTCCAGTCAAGCTCTATGGTAAATTTATAAGCCATGTAATGTGTTAGGTTTTAGCAGATCTGCTGACACAGCCTTTTGCCATGGTGCTCACAACAGCAATAAATAAGCCTTGCACTTTTGATTTATGGTAGCCTGTGAGCTTGATCTACATTCCATCAAGCTCAGTGGGATTCTCTACATTGGCTTCAATGGAAACTGAATCAGGTATTAAAATGAGACAGAAGACAGGCTTGGAGAGTCCCATTCAGAACTGATACCAATGAAGATACAAGAAGATGGGAAGGTGTTTTCTTTTTTCTTACTCTACAACAGGTCATGTGTAAACTAAGCATGAAAATTTCCATATGTCTGAGGTTTGTATTTGTGTGTACGGTACATGGTTCGTCCTTTGGCTCCTCCCTTTGAATGTCTGGAAGCGCTTACTGGAGTTTTGTAGGCAGGAAGCCATTTCATTGTAAAGGAAAGAAGATTCCTATCGTCCTTTATAGCATGTGTGTCTGATCCACTAGCTTTATGGTTTTCTCTCCTCTCCTCTCCTCTCCTCTCCTCTCCTCTCCTCTCCTCTCCTCTCCTCTCCTCTCCTCTCCTCTCCTCTCCTCTCCTCTCCTCTCCTCTCCTCTCCTCTCCTCTCCTCTCCTCTCCTCTCCTCTCCTCTCCTCTCCTCTCCTCTCCTCTCTTTATTTTTTTTTTAATGTTTTAGTAATATATACGTATAGTTTTGTTATTTCTATATTCTAACTATATTATATATTTTATATGTGGCTCAAGACAATTTGTCTTCACTCAGTGTGGCCCAAGCAAGCCAAAAAGTTGGACACCCATGCTTTAAAAGATAAAAGGAATGTAAGGGAAAAACTAAATTGTGGCAGTTTAGGTTGTGAATGAATCACAGTTGTCAGCATAGTCCTTCAGCACCTCAGCTTCTCTGTGAAATCCAGGTCATGATCAAGAGGGGCATAAAATAATTGATGCCAGAGTCATAACAGATCGCAGAGGAAATCAGTAGAAACCTAGTCATCATAGAGCAGATTTCTCTTGTCACAGTAGGTGATAAAACTACTGCAACTGCAAGATGTAAAGTTGGCTTGTTCTCATAGAAATAATGAAGGGGCCAAGAGATTAAAGTAGGGGCACCAGTTACTTCCACCCAGTCCCAGTTAAATCCCAGCTGAGGATTGTTCTATCTGGAAAGCTCTTACCTGTCATGGAAAAATCAAAAGTAAGATGATTGGTTAAAATCACAGAGTGCTTTTCTTTTTTTCTTTTTTTTTTTAAATTAATTAGCTATTTCTTCTGCTACTTTTCACATCCCAGGCTAGACAAACACAGTGGTTATGTAATGGATGCCGTAGGGTAAAAGTATCACCCTCTGTTAAGTTAACCACGATCTTCAAAGCATTTTAAAAAGCCTATAAATTTTATAAAATCTTCACTCCAAATGTTATGATGGAATACATTTGTTACCTTCTGCAGTTAAGCTGTTACAGCTGGGTTGAATCTCATACTCCCTTTGTGAGTTTCCTTGCCATTATTCACCTATATTTTTGTTAGAACACTCTGACATTATTTGCTGCATTTGATTTTAAAATGATTACAGTTGTTAAGGCTTTGTGGCTAAAATGCCACTTGGGCTAAAATGTGTATCATAAAGCTGCAGCCATTTAAAAGGCCATACAATGACTGTGACAGCATGGATTTCTTTACTTTCCCACAAACAAGTTGGCTATCAAATCAACACCATCTTGTGAGGCTGTGCATACTGAAGGCAGTATAATTCATTTGATTGCTGAGAAGTTAAGAAGAGCACAATAAAAGCTGAAAATATATTTAATTTCTAACTTTCTAACAAGTGCTGTGCAAAACTGGGTCAGGATGGATCTAACTCTTTGGTATAAAATATAATAATAATAATTTCTAACTCTAGAGCCATGCAGTTGGCTGTCAAGCTTTATTTGCCAAAGAAGTTCAGCAGAAATTACAACTGGGTGGAAGTCTACCACATAAGACTCCATGCTATATCTAAAACTAAACTAACCACTGCCACCATCAAAAACAAACCATGCTAAGTAGGTAGCTGTATCTTAAAGATTTTGTACAAATTTATTTTTTCTTCTGTTAAAACATGCACTTCAGTTTGCTACTTGCATAGATCTTTTTTGCGTGTGCATTTGAAGGCTATAATTTTAACAGCTCCCCTCTCAATCTACCTCCCCTTCCTCCCCCCTTTTTTGGAGGAGGACAGGAGAGGAGGTGGGAGGAGATGGAAAGTCACCTTTTTTCTATTCCATGAAATGAGCACATGGACATGATCTACATGTCTATTGAATGTAGCTAATAGCAGCATGTGCTTTGGTAGAGTGTCCTGGGAACAACTACAGGAATGCAAAGCTTCACTCTCACCTTTTTCTTTTTCTTTTTAAAGAAACTTTATTTACCTGTAAGATTATCAGAGGAATACAGATGACTGTTTCATCACTTTACCTCCACCATTACTCTTCTTCAAGGTGATGAGTGCCTAATATTTTAACTTAGTTTATGATTAGGGTAAAATATACAATAGAAATATGACAATGATCTCTGTAATCAACCTAAGTTTCCTGTTCATATGCCAGGAAGAATGCAGGCATAGAAATTATATGGGCTTGTCCTGAGATGACTGGTAAAGAACACTCTGTCCTCACTCAGTCATGAGTTTTGACCATTATTATTAGAATTGAACTGTTTTCAAATGCTAGCAAAAAGAGGAAAAAAAAAAACAAAAAACAAAAAACAGTGATTATTTTAATGCACTAAGAACTAGATTATCGTGCTTATTATTTACTGAAATATCAATTACATATCCATACTTTCATTATTAGTATTAAGCTACATCCATATACTTGACTGATTTCCAGCTGTGTCAGCAACCATATATCCTGTTGGTCAGAAGAGAAGGTAGGAACTCTCTTCACCTCTGGAAACAGGAAGCCACTTTTGCTTTGAAGTCCCAGGTCATAGGGATTTAGCTTCCTGCTTTAAAAATGCAAACTTTATGCATGACAACTACTAGAAGCTGTTCAGTTACAGAGAACCTATGTACTTTTATTAATTAATACTTTTGATTACCCTTTCCTGTACTCTTTGTCTGGTGGTAAAATCAACATGTGGTCTGGCATTTGCTAGATCCCAGAGGTGGCAAAAACAGCATAAGAATTTGGGTGTTCTTTGTTTCTAGTTTTGCACTCAGACTATTAGGAATGATCACTTTAGAGAAGAAGAATTGTACCAACTTCAGATAGTATGCCCAGAAGGCCACCAGAAGGTGATCTCCACTGCCTAAGGAGACCACCACGCAGTAAGACTGCAACAGATTTGCAGAAATCTTTCCCCCTGGGTTGGGCTTATGTATGTACCACTCTTCAGCTGTCTTTCCAGGATATGCTGCTGCCTGAGGCTCTGCGCCTTTCTTGTTCTGACTCTGACAGTGTCTTCAAGTACTTTGCCTGTCCTCCTCTAGGTCTTCTCCTTGTGCTGTGATGATGTGTTGTATCAGCTAAAGCTTTGTGTGAACTACTGGATAAAGGAGGGCATTTTCATTGACCCATACAGGACGAGATGGCACTATGAGGCCTGCTTGTATTACTGTTTAAGAAGGAAGGACTATAAAAGGCTACATAACAGCCTTGGAGTTTGGCCACATGCTCATCCATACAATCATTGGCCCAAACTCAAACTAATCTCCTGCAGAATTGAAAGCCAATAGCAGCAGAACAGTACTCAGCAACTCACCCTAAAATTTGAGTCAGGAAGTAAAAAACTGTATGTATATTGAGTTAAAACTGCAGAGAACATTTGAGGTAGCAATAAATAACACTCCATTTGAATAGCTCCAACCTGTAATTTGGCCATAAGTGACAGGTTCTACTTCTGCAAAACTATGAGTGGACCATGTAGCAAAACCCTCAGCTTTACAGCAGCTATCTAATATTGATAGTAGCACTTTTTATTGAGTTTGGATTCTACTCGCACCAACCCACTACACATCTCTTCTGAATCTTCAATAAAGGAATCATCAGGAGTGCATATATTTCTTTAGATGCAAAAAAAACTGTTAATATAAGCAAGTATTTTCTTTTTAATGAAGATAGACATCTTAATTCCCAAAGAATACTGCTTGTGTAGTGGAACAAATTAAATAAATGATTGTATTCAAATTTGCCTCCTAAAGAAGATTTCAGCTTTTGTTTAGCTGGGGGAGGAGCGGGCCAATCAATCTCCCTAGGCCAGTAGTGAATTCTTTACTGTAGTCATTGAGCAATTGTTCACCCTCATAATCCTATTACTAAATAATCACTTAGACTACTCACAATAGACCATGGCAGTGATGATTTTAGGTGAAAAATCGTTGTTGGGTGTGAGCAGGATTTTCACGCTCTGATCCTTTGACATCTATATTTGTTGTACAGAGAAGGAATCTTCCCAGTTAAGCAGCCCACACACACATCAGTGCCTAGACATGCAAAGAGTGAGTTAATCTTACCTGCCATTAAAGAACAGTCATCATCTATTTTACGCAATTATCTGTCTTATAGATCATGAGACAACAATATTTCGTTTAAAAAGCTACAGCACAATAGTGATTCACAGTATTTCATACTATCTATATTTTTAGATTCCTGGATAATTTTCAGGATCCTTATGGGCAGAATGTACCAGTGAATATATATTTAAATAGCTAGCAATGAAATCGACCGATCTTGTTTAGACCTGCATGCACTGCTAATAAATGGTTGCTGGAAAGAAGTTTATTTCCATGGAATGATGACCAAGAATGCAATGAAGAGTGAGTCCAATATGGTTTTCTGTGGATCATCACAAACTGAACCTAAAAATGGTTTGCATCTAAGAATATTACAGCTATTATTTTATTTATGAAACTTTCTGCCTACACAAATTTGTTTTACATATCCTTTTGTTTGTGTGTTTACAAGCAGAGTAGTAAGGAGATGTTTCTGTGTCAGGGCTGTGCCCACTGTCTTGCTCCTGTTATGTCTTACTCAGTTACTTTCCTCCTCCATTCTCAATGTGGGTGTCCCCTGTGCCGGGCTGATTTCAACCACTCCTCCACTATTCCTTGCTTATTTTATTGCTCTGCTCCTTCCCACAACGTTGCAGGATTCCAGCATTGTTACGACCATATGAGTGGGTGCATGTGCAAAACAGACACTTGAAGGGTATGAGGGTAACATATCTGGTGGTTAGGCCCATGCTAAACATGTGCAGAGAAGTGGCCTTTGCCCATATAAATGTACTGGTTTTGGTAGCATTCCAATTTTACCTCAGGAGTAATCCCAGAGTGGCTAAAACTGTTTATGGTTGCCCTTGGAAACAACTCCTCATAAAATAATGTTTGCATTGGTTTCATATTGCTGTATCAGAAACTGTAAGTTCTTGAAGAAATGGAAAACAAAGAAATAGTGATAAAAATAATAGATGCGTAAGAGTTTGTTTTTGAAAATGTACCGGTACATAATGGTGCTCAGCAGCACTATTATTATTGCAAGTTGCTCAGAGTTTCCACTTGCAATCACTTTGTAGAGAATGCAATGTCCCAGACATTTCAAAACATCGTTTGATCAGACTTGATATACAAAGCACCTATAATCTCAGAGAGGCACTTTTAATATATCTTATCTGCTTATACCCTAAACTTTTTCGACCTCAAGACCCTTTGTAAAACAAAATGCTCTTCTTGCTGAAAGGGAGAGATCTTACACAAACAGACCCAGGGAAAAATGAAGGCTTAGGTTTGTTTGTTTTTTAGATATGTTTGGTTACCAGCAATGGAGAGGAAGGAATTCACAGGGAGTTGCCATCAGAGAACAGAAAAGTTCAGGCTCTGAAAGGCACTACTCTGAATATCATCAAATGGTTACTGTGTTGGAGGAGCTGCACCCTCCCACTATCAAGAAACAAGCAGCTCCAGATCATTAGTCTGCCTGAAGGAGGTATGTGTGGAAAGAATTAAGTAAAGCTGTTTGATTTTTTGTCTGGTGGGAGGATTGAGGTGGACTCCGGAATGAAGTAGATGAGACACATGAAGCTTTAGAAACCCACTCCATAGATGGAGATTGCAAGCCACATACTAATTGCCTGCCCACGTAGCACCAGTAGCAAAGCAGAAACGTGGGTGCTGCAAGTGGGGGTGGCTGTGAATACAGAGAATGAGAATAAATCTTCCCCAGGCTCTGCACACTGCCAAGAAGCGTCCTAAGCTGAGATGGTTTGGGGGCAGGTGGAAAGAACAGTCTGCACTTAACATCTGCTTTAATCCTGAAGATATCCCATGAAAAGAGGCTATACTACTGCCACAAAGCATTTTAACCAGGCAGTGTATGGTGAGTGATCACAAACATGTTGGAGATCTAACACGTTATTCTTCATCTTTTTGTGCTGTAGATGATACAGAAGCACTCTGCAATTCTAGTCTTTTGTAGTGAAATATGTATTCTAAATATATCAGCATTTCAGCAGGAGTATACAAAATGAAGAGCCATAGTAAGATTTTTGGATTTTAATCTGTGAATGTTTGTATTCTAATGCTAAAATAAAAGGACACACTGATGGAAGCACTGTGCTGCCATCACAGAATCTCTGATCCTTGCATTAAGTTTTGGATGATGGCTAATATCTTGACTTGTCCCAGGGTTTTGCTTCAAAAGCAATCTGTGCTTTCTGCTTCTCTGATGTTGTATGATTGCTTTTATCTGCATTTTATCACTTTGTTGTCTTCTAAGAATCGGCATTTTAACAATTGGTTCATTAATTTTTCCTACAGTGTTACTTTCTAGGTGACAAAAGGGCCACTTGTGACTGCACCGTCACACCATTTTAGCTGCAACTATCATCGCTTCTATTGTTTAGAACTGGACAACTGATGACTCTTAAACATTTTACGCTTCGTCTTTTGAATTTTGAGTATATCAAACAATTTAATACAATGCTTGTGTATTCTCCACTACTGCAATATCGAAGTAGTTCATAACAATTCCTGATTTTCATCCCTAAAAAAATTCCCATTATCATATTATAAAACCATCTAATTTACATACCTAGGGAATAAAGATATAACAAGATTAAACATTATAATATAATAATTATATCTCATAGAAAGATGGCAAATCCAACTCTTTGGCAGACACCACAGACCATCTCTCCACTTTTGTAATTCTCTAGAATTCTCCATTTGGTAACACACTGAAACAACTGTGTCTTTTTAAGACTGCTTTGAGATTCATCACTGTTTTACATAGATGTGCAAGAACACCTCCAGAAAAAAATATCATATGCAAAAATTTAGCAGTGAACCAAGCTGCTTTTCCATATTTTGATTATTTTTTCTTCAGACAGAGTGTGACGTCTAGGGCTGTAGATCACATCAGATGTCCTTGGTATCTTATATCCACTAAACAGTGGATTTTCTGGAGAGCTGATCTTCCTTGCACTCAGTGTTATTTCGCTATTATTATCTCTCATTTTGCTGGAGGATCTTCTGAGCGTTTAATACTGTTGAGGGCTTGAGGAAAATTCTCACATTTGTCCCTACAGATAGCTGAGGCTTTATCCAAGTCAACTGAATCACACCCCAATCCACACTTCTGTGAATTCTCAGAGAAAGTTCTTATCTGTTAATTGCTACCACATCTGGCTGTCTATAAAATTTATTGCCATAGTCGTTGAACCCCCAATAACATAAAGCACATATTGTATTTCTTTATTTCTTTTTTTTTTTTTTTTTTTTTTTTTTAATTCAGCTGTAATGATTTATATATTGACAATTTAGATGTTTTCATTTGGGAATGTTGGTTGTTTGGGTTTATTTATTAATTAAATAATCTATTCATATCTACATGAAACTCATCTCTTTGGAAGACCAAAAATTGTCCCAGCACTGGGTAATTTGAACACTTACAACCAATTAAGCATTTTCAACCATAAAATCTTAACTCATAATGATCCCCTCCAGCTTTTGGTCAGCTTTGCAGTGTCATCTCCCCTAGGATTGACGTTTCTATCTCATTTTTTAGATTTAACTTTTGTAGTGCATTTACATAGTGGAATTTGCTTCCAAATGCTGAGGGTTTTGTCTTTTGAGGCTGCAAAATGTCATGTATAAGGTAGTTCAATAGTTTTTATATAGCCTAAAATACACTGTGTTCTGCTATCTGCAAAGGTATTCTCACTTCTCTCAGTATTAGATAGACTCTTTGAAAGTCTTGTTCACTACTTACAGTCTGTGTTCATAGCTTCACCCAAGGAGATGAAGATTCCTCTGTATTCAAATCTTCTTGGCACCAAAAGCTGAATCAATTTGTTTTTAGACTCTTGTCTTTTGACAGACAATATTCCTGTGGCATTCTTCTTATGAACTCCCTTTGGAAACATGCCCAGGTTTATTTTTGTTTATTCCTTCCAAATTCCATTCCACCCGCACTAACACAGAATTTTAATCCCTTCCTGCTGGCAGCAAGAGATTTTGTTACAATACTGGAGAAAAGTTCTAAAGAAACCTTTTTTCATTCCACCCTCCAAATTCTTGGTCTGTGCCAGTAGTCTGAGGAAACACCATCTTTGAAATTCATTCCAAGCTGACCAAAAATGATGTAGCTGTGCCTCTCTGGAACCTCAAGCCTAGAAAGAGTAAACAAGCATATGTATCCATTCTCCCTTGACACAGGTCAGCTCCAGAGCACAAGAAGTCAAGATTTGCAGTGCATCTTTTCATGTTAACATGCTCTCATGGCTGGGTTCTTTCTAACTCTTTGCAATCAGGTCTTTGTTGTTTAGTTAATGGATGTCAGGTTGGCATTCAAACCAGTTTCTTCATGATGTGTTCACAGTGTGTAAGTACTCAGGCAGTCAGTGCCTTCCACTCCCTTCCTGTTTATGCCAGTTTATGCCTTGGATTACCTCTAGGCAAAATAGCCCCATGCCCTTCAGTAAGCAAACAATTACGAGGCACTTGCACAAAGAAGTGAACGTGACATTCTGTGCGAATGATGAAAAACTACAAATGTGCCTTGAGCTCTAGGATTAAACAGTGCTATGGCTGAATGTGATGTGCCATGTGTGGGAGAGATCTTCTCTTGAGGGCTTCTTTGGCTGCAGTATTCCCATTAACCGCAGCTGCCTTGAGGTGCACAGGAATGCTTTAGTTAAAACTCAAGAACCTGCATCTTGAAGTCTTTTTGAGCTACCAGCAGGAACCAAGGAAAAAAGGTCTGGTCAGATGTTTTGTCTATCATCTAATACTTTCAGGAGGCAAGTTGCTGCAGGCTGAACCAGTTATTGCTTCCATGTGGCTTTCCACTTCATCTCCCATAAAACTCAATTACAATGGGCTTTGATTCTTCACCTGGCCTTACCTGGCACCTCTCATGCATTTACCTTGTTTGATAATGAAACTGGTGTTACTCAGATGTTTCACTGCATTGTTATTATTGTAACACATAGATTTATTACCCCTTTTTACCCCTCCAAATGGTAAAAGTACAGGACGCAAAAATTATCAGATGAAAAATCTGGCCCTATTGATAAGTTTAGGTTCTAAATCACAGAGCATGTAAATATATTTACTATTAAACTTCAATATGGTTATTTGGCAGTCTCACTCATCTTCCTGGAATCATCAAATGGCTTGAGTTGGAAGGGAGCTCTAAGATCATCTAGTTCCAGCCCTTCTGCTGTGGGCAGGGTTGCCAACCAGACTGCCCAGTTTTGATTTGATCAGAACTTCCTACTAGTTCAGTGCAGGGAAGCAAGAGAATAATGGACAAGAGTCAATATAATCAGAGGTTGCATATTGTCAAGTTCTAGCTTTTTAGTGGAGTAGGAGACTGGTATGTTCTCCTGTTGTAATGGAGAGCTGCAAAAGTTTGTGTCTTGAATGACTCTGTGGTTTAATATGCTTAGAGGTATAAAGCATGTGCTCAGGTGTTTCAATTGATAAATCATCAGTTGGATCAATTCAAATCTAAATGACGTCAAGGAAAGTGACCATAAATATCCAAATAGGTGCTGAGGTGATTTGGTGTTACAGTTCGCACCAGATAGGATTTTTAGTTGCTAATTTAACTGAGGTGTTGCATATATTTGACAATAACCTATTTACTGAGATTTATTGTTATCCATCTACCTTTTATCTCTCAAATGGACTTAGGTCTACTTGTGTGTTGTCAATCTAAAGAGATGTTTAGACATTTTCTCACTAGTGATCCTGGCCATTCTTCTAAAGTATTCTGGGAAGTATGCATTCCTCACCACCAGAAAGGCTCAGTAAACATGATTCCTGCCACCTTTATTTACTGAGAAAAAAATGAGTGGAAGCGCCTGCATTTTAAAACAGGAAACTCCATTTTTTTCATCAACAGACACTGCTTATACTCCTGGAAACTTTGATGTATTAGGGAAAACTCACTCCTCTTTAGATTTACAATTATGTATAATATTCTGATAGAAAATATGCCTGGATTATAATATAAACCTTTTCATCCACAGAGTGGAAAAATATATAAAAACTGAGTTTATCTTTGCCTCGATTAGGGATAGGTTATGATAAAGGACAAAGAGGGCTCATTTTTACAATAAAAGTATAGAACTGTTTACCAGAACACTTGTGGTTTTTTTTTCACTTTTACTTCAGAGGTGAAGGAAGCCTAACAAAAGCTATGGCATTTACATAACCTTTTGGTAATCCTACCTAAAATTTCAAAGAATGGGGGCAGGAGGTTGTTTTGCCTGTATTTTATTAAGATTAATTTCACTTGCAGTAAGCCTGAAAGACTCACTGGTTTTCTTCAGACAATGTTCTGGTTCACCGTTTATATGCCTCAGGTCAAACTCATTAACCAACAAAATCGATTGACTGGAGAACATGCATCCTCATTACTCAATATGATAAGCAGGATTTCCTGAGATGGCAGTCTTAGGGAGCCCTGAAGGCTTGTGATTTTACCTTGTTCTAAAAATCAGATTCTACCTAAAACTGATTGAGAATTTCATAAATAATGATGAAAAATTTAGAATTTCATAAGCAAAGATGAAAACCTCCAACTGGGATATGAGACTGGCTGTTCCTTCTTTTTCAGACTATCTTTGCTGTTGTTCTCCATGGCTTGGTGATGCTCTCTATTAGCTCAAAATGATGGTTTGATATAGAGCTTTGGAATGGGTTACCATGTTCCTGATCTATTTCACTTGTTTTTTGTGATTCTTTTTTTCTACTTAGTTTCTTAATTTGTTAAGGTTTTTGCTGGCTTAAGTGGAAGTAGGCCTGAATTTATTGATTTTGGAATTCTTTCTGCTCCTGTTGTCTGATGTCAGTGTCCTATTTTGAGAGATAATTTCGAAAGTTTCATTTCATATTGCTATAATGTATGTTTTTGTTCTTGTTTTTGTTTTTGTTTTTTTTCAGGCAACCCTATAACTTGCTCAGTATCTATTCATTGTTCCAATTGTGCTGTTTGTTTATTGGTTTATTGCTTTTTTTTTTTTTTTTAACTGACAATGCAGTTGCAGTTTGCAGCAGTAGAGAAGGATATAAAATGCTTCCAGTGAAAACCAGCTTTTTCCAGGCATGAGAAAGTTCAGACTATGTAGCAGTAAAGATCGTTTCTTTCTTTCTTTTTTTTTTTTTTAATTTTTTTTTTTATTATTATTATTATTATTATTTTATTTTTATTTTTATTATTTCTGCCCATCTCCCATAAACCTGGAGTAGAGTACAGAGGACATGTAGATGAAAAATAATCATGATTTTAGAACAACTTCTTCATGAAATGGAGCATATCTGTGTCCTGCAAAGAGAAGGGCATCTAGCTCCCCTGACTGTGATGCTTTATCACTCTGAACTCCATTTAAAGAGGCTTGTAATACTTTCCTCAACAAGATAGTTCAGGTTAGTTTAACTGAGGTAACTTCAAATGCATCACTAGGGATACCCTATTTTGTTAACGTATTTGTGTCTAATATCTCTGTAGCCCCCATCTTTGAGTTTTGGTTTTGATAGACAGACAAGGGCACATTTCTATGTGTATTGTGAACTCTGGCATTTCCCTTAGGCACAGTTACACTAGACAACTAAGCTAGACAGATCTCACTCAGGTCACCTTGCTCCCCACCAAAGGGCTCCTAGCAAACCAGGATTTCTTTGCATTTGTTTTTGTGAATAGGCTTCCCTAAAAACATTAATTTCAGTGAAAGCACAGCATAGTTGGTCATTTGAACATCCCTAGATGTAGACATTTGGATGTAGGAAATCCTGTCCAGGATACAAAAGAAACTTCAATTTGCTTGCAATTAGTAGAGACAAGCAATAACTACCAAAGTTGTTTCTGCTTTTATTCAGGAATAAATCTTTTGCTCCTCTCTTTTTTTTTCTTTTTTTTTTTTTCTTTTTTTTCTATTTCATCATAATAATGATATGCTAATTATGGAGTTAGTACATATCATGTTTAAAAAGAATAAATAGAAGATCCCAGTACAGTATGTTAAAGGAAAAGATTCGGGAGGAGAAACCTACCAACCAATGTCAGAAAGCACGCAAAGTATTCAAATGAGAGAAAATAAACAGGATGGTGTTAATAGTCTGAAAAAGAAAAAGGAAGTGAAGGAAATTTTAAAGGTCATCTAGTCAAACTCCCCTGTGATGAACAGACACATGCACATGCCAGCTCTGCTCTGCACCCTTACCCATATGAACAGTTCCCCAGGGTGCTTTGTTGACTAATTCCTTGAAGAGCAGGAAGTTAGCTTTCCTAAAATTTAGTGCCTTATTTTTATTTTCACTCTGAACTCATAGCGTGGTTGCTACTGCCCATGCAGCCTCCAATCCTAATGTCACCAATGAGTTCATTTACACTGGAGAGTAACAAATCCAGTCTTGCATGCTCCTGGTGGGGCCTTCAATTACTTGATTCAGGAAGTTATCCTCAGTGCATTCTAGGAATCTCTTGCCTTGTCTATATCTCGCCATTCTACTTTTCCAGCAGTCTGGATGGTTGAAATTCCGCAGCAGGATGAGCTCTTGTGATCACAATGCCTCCTGTAGCTGGAGGTAAAATGCCTCATCAACAAGCTCCTCTTGATTGGGTGGCCTGTAATTGACATCAACCACAAGGCTAGCTTTGTTGCCTCTATGTTTCTGTTTCTAACTGCCACCCAGAGGCTTTCAACTTGCTCATGACTAATCTTAGGGACAGCTCTTCACATTCTATTCCTTTCTTTGTGTAGATAGTAACACCCCCATCCCTCTTTCTTGCCTGTCCCTTCTGAACAGCTTGTGGTCATCAATAGCCACACTCCAGCCAGGTTTCAGTGACAGCAACTATATTGTCGTTTTCTAGTAGTACAGTAGCTTCCAGCTCCTCCTATTTGTTTCCTAAGCTGTGCACATTGGTGTAGGGGCTGGGCAGCTGGTCTTGTTGTCACTTTAAAGGTAACTTCTTAATTCCTTTTAACTATTTCCCTTGATTTTCCCCATTGCCTTCTCCTATTGCCCAGCAGCCACTGCCTCATTATCAAGGGATATGTGCTGCAGTGTTGCCAGCACCTCTCAAAGCAGCAGGTCCTTCAAGGCCCCTTTTAAAACATTGAAAAGAAATAAAAAATAGCACCTTACAACAGGATTTGACAATTCAGGTTGGAATTTACTGTCATTTGACCATAACTTGTTGGATAAACTAAATGAGATCTGATTGTACAATGTATAAACACAGAAGTTTTCTATTATTATCATGAGATGCTCTTGAAAGATAGTAATAACAAGAAAATTAATTCTAAAGCAAACAAGTCAAACATCTGTCCTCTATTTTATAGCAAGATAAACAGGCATAAAAAGTGCAGGAAAATGAGGTTAATTTTCCTGTATTCTTTATTTAGCTGTCAAAATAACAGGAAAATTTCCTTGTTGATTTATTTGAAGATGAATTTGAATAGAAGTTATATTTCTGAGGTATGTTTTTTTACCACCAAAAAATGCAGACAAAAATAGTTTCTTTATGCGAATAGGTAAAATGTAAACCCAGGTTGAAAATAAAGTACTTTCTTAGCTTGGTTTGAAAAATCCCTATCATTATTCTTGATAATAAGACATCTGGTATTAAAAGAAGGATATCAAACTTTATTGCTCTTCGAATTATTTAGCTAAAAGCTACATTTTTAAAAATATGTGTTCCCTAGGAAGAATATTTATCTGTTTATCTTATTTAGCGTTTATTAACTCTCTAAAAATTCAACAGAAGGCCTTTAAATTCTCTTGATTACTCTGCTGCAAGCAAGAAAGAGCCACGAGTTAAAAGGGAGTGAATTGTGTGCATGTATATGTGTGTGCATTCATCTATGCACATATCAACTCTATGAGAGAAAAACTCTAACTCTGCAAACAAAATTAACAGTGCACCCCACCAGCTCGTAGCCTGAATGTCTATGTATTTTCTTTGAAATAAATGTGTGTTAAAACACTGTTGAATCCTGAGCTTCATTGAGTTTCCTTTTAAAATTTAAGTTACAGTCTTCACTACTTGTTTGAATGACACCAGAATTTCAGCGCCTACAAGAGCCAACCTGGAGTGAACTTAAAATGACTCCTCCTAAAGCCATTAGAACACAGAGCAATAATTGGTTTTGAAACACTGATCTGACTATATTTCAAGCAATGGTTTCACAACAGAAATGCAACCTACCATTTGGAGACACAGATTTATGAGTAGCAGATCATACTCTCGTGGGTATCCTCCCTGCCCATTTTTTGATTCTATAATACAGGAAATTCCATAATACATGAAAACCTGGCCTTTGTTTTCACTGTTTAACAGTGGAGCAGTCCTGTACTATCCAAATTGCTGATCCTTTCTTGTTCCTATGCCTGTCTTTGTTCCCAGTGTAAACAAAAGAAAGGATGAAGACAACAAAGAAGAAATTTCTGCCAGGATATAGCCAGAGGTAGTATAAGACTTCAGATGTAGAAAGGAGTCCTGGTTTCCATTGTTTGTCAATAGACATAAGTCAGTGCAACTTTGTCACTGATTTAATGAAAGTTGAGATTTCTCTCTGTTTCTTTTGTATTTGACTATATAGGAACTTGTCACAGAAAATTCTGAAGGCTGCAGAGCTGAAGTAAATTTGATTGCGTGTTATGAAATATGAAATAATTAGCAGTCTCAGAGTGGTAATGATACTTAAAAGAAAAAAATTAAAGAGAAGGAGACTGAATGAAAACATCTGACTGGAATAGCAGGATAGAGAAGAGGGGGGAGGCAGGCAAGGTCTCAAGATGCTATAAAGCTATTTGGTGCTATTAACAAGAAATATGGTGACAGAGATGGATTTGGAAATACCTGGAAGATACTTGACCAAGGATCAAGCGTAAGAGGAGAATGAAGGACATGACAGGCAGAAGTCGTTTAACAAGGCTGAAATTGCAGTGGGACTCTCCTTCAGAGAGAAGGTCCTTTTCTATCTTCTCAGCCCCCAGACAACCTCTGCGGGCAGGTCCCCTCAAGATCCTAAAGGGCAATATCTGCTTGAGATCTGGAAGAAGATGAGAAAGCCCAGAGTCGCTGTTTTCAGCTCAGCTGAAGAATGGGACACACTGAGGGCTTTGATCACCTAGGGGCACATTATAGCAGTGGTGAGATCCACAGCCAATTGGAATTATCTGTAATTTTCACACTGACTTGAGGTAACATAATAGCAAATTGGAAGTGTTTTGAGAGATGTGGATATTTTTTTTCATAGAATCTTAAAGGTAGGTTCAGCATAGTATCTGAAATATTTTACAGTGATTCCTCTGTTAATTCCAAGTATTTTTCATGAAGTTAATGTTTTCATACTGATGAAACTAATAGCAAAATGTGGTTCCCTATGGACATGTCTCCCATCCATTCGCCCTATTTGCTACTGTTCCTCCCCATCTCCTCTGAAATGATGGATTTTCAGTATATTAAAAACATCTCTTCCCCTCATGGTGTCATCAAAAGCACCATAATGTGCGTGTGTTGTATTGCCAAGCATTGCTTAGCAACGGGACCCTGTGTTCTGCCAACTTTCTTTTCACGCTGTCAATCTGAATTTAACTGAACTTGCTGTGTTGTGTTTCAGGGGACTGACTACATGTCAGTAACGTGACTGATGAATGCTCCAAATATACAAACAAAAACTGGCATTGAACCCCCTCTATTTATTAGAGTGTGTGATTTCAAGAAGTCACTTTACATTCACATTATTCAAAGACAAATTGTTTACAGTCACAATAATTAATCTTGATAAATCCTCATAAAATACTAACTACTTGGAAAAAATAATTAGAGTCTTTCAGTTTCAAAAGTACATTCAGTAAGATTCTATGGCCCAGCCTTCTATGGCTTCTACTAATCAAGTGCCACTGTTGTACTCAAAACTATCCATCTTTTGCCACTTAGAAAAATCAGATGTGGAAATTACTGCAGGTTTGTATTTGCAAGTTAATTGTTGGCAGTATTCTCCATTACAAAAGTTGTGTGGACTCCCACTGCACAGCTCTGGAGAATTTGATTATGTCTTCTCGTACTATCATAATCAGAAGACTTCTCTTGGCAATGCTCAGTACACTGTAGGGTTGGATAGTGTGATAGAAATCCTGGTGGTGAAGAGACCATCATTGCAAAACTGTGTTCACTGTTCATTGTTGCAGTTTATATTTAAAAGCTAGCACTGAAAAAAAGTTATAGCTGCCCAAAAGGTAAAGGGCCTTCAACACAAAAATATGCTCATACATAGATATCATCTGCCTCAGAGAAAAATGTATTTTCATACTATATAACAATGGATTTCAAATATGACATTGTAGTTGGAATACTTCTTACCTAGTTTTAGGGTGTTGCATTGCCTCCTACTACATAGGGAGAAATTTCAGTCAGATCAACACTGAAGTTCAGTGTGATGGGAAATGCGCTATAGCGCTATAGTATACAGAATACTTACATGGGGCTGCAAGCATGAGAAAAGGAGTCTTGTGCCTTTAAAAAAAGGGAACAGGAGCCCAGACAAGATTCCAGAAAGCAGATGTTTAAATTAAAATGAAGGACCCCTGGTTTGCTACAGCATAAATATCTACAATAGGTTCTCACAACTAAGATTCAGAACTATATTCAGACTCTTGTCTGAATATGCATTTAACTATACATGGTCACCTATATGCAGTGCAGATGTCTGATAGAAACCTTATCATAGTTGCAAAGGGACAGTCAGAGTGAAGCTTAATTGCTGCAAGTGCTACTGTTATCTTAGTATGCCACTTTTGAAGGGTGTGAATTTTCCCCGTATCCTGTATCATATCTTCTAGCACCATGCAGCTGTCTTGGATGTCCTCAGATGTCACAAATGGCACAACATACCTGTGTTTTGGCAATTGAAACCTAACTTCTGCATCTCAGATGCATTAGTCAGCTTATAATGTTTGCCTGCCTGAAGGCTTTTCTGTCAGTCAGCAAGTACACCCAAATAGAAACACATCTGTGTGAGGTAACAGCTTTTTGTGCCACTCCTATGCCTCCTTCGAAAGTGAAAAGAAAACAATGTTCATGTTTTGCTGGGCTTTCAAAAGGTTGGGCCAAAGATTTGCTTAAATCATGAATGAGAATGGTTTTGACATGTTTTGGAAAACACTTGTGTTGCTGATCATTTCCTGTAGCAGAGGCACCTCACAGACAGTTATTCAAATATCTGCTTTACCGATGTGCTGTAACACTGATATTACTGAGTGCTCCAGAGAAAGCAATTACACAATATAATATTGATACTGGTGCTGCATCTAAAATCAGATCAATTTGAAAATATTAATTCAGAAATCCCTCCTAAAATTGATGAGCTTGATGCAAAGGTCTTGAGTATACGAAGAGGTAATTCTTGCCAGGTAAATAACTTCTCAGTGTATTTTCCCAGAGCCAGTAACAGACGACAATAGATACATGTCAAGCTAATTTTTAATTTCATGAGAGCATATCTAGACACACAACAGGCATAAGGATATGGGCTCCTGAGAAAGAGAATGGCTAGGTATAATCTACTAGGCCAGTCCTTAACCTGTCCGTCCCAATAACTGCATGACTACTTAAAGACCTGATTAATTGTTTGGGCAGATAGAATCCAGTTTATAGGCAACAGATTAGCCACTTGTGCTATAAACTATGAAAGTGAAGATGGAGCTTTAGTAAATTCACTGGTATGCTAAAATGTTCCCACACTGACCATTGTTCTAAACAATAATCTTTTGTTATTTTGACAAGTGAATCTTTGTCCACCTACATCCCTTATTCACTCTTCCCTTCCTCAAACTCCTTCTGTAAGTATTACTACTGATAGAACTTCTCCCTTTCCCACTTCTCCATTTATCTATTTTTTTTTATTTTCCTGGAACAAGTTGTTGTACTCTCAAGTGAAATAATGATAAAGATAATTCTGTGATTTAAGAAAGTCTGTCTGTACATGAAATATATGAGCTGAAATAACTCATTTGCTGAGAATATAGACTATTCAGAAGCAGAAATGATGATCTAATTGAATTCCTGAGTCCTTCCCTGGCCTCAAATCTTCCTGTGAGTTCAGTATGATATAAACTCATACCTCTGTTTCTTAAAATACCCATAGTCAACTTTCAACACATGAAACTTAACGTAGAACAACCAATGGAGAGAAAGGAATTTCTTGCTCTTGCTTGCTCTTCTGTAAGAAGCAATCATTTAGGATATTTGCTGGGTTTCTTTCAAGGCTTAGCTCCAGAACTTCCAACTATTCTCACTGTATGTATATTAGTTTACCACCTGAGAGCAACTTGAATTCAAAACATAGCTCCTTTTAGCTCTTTCTGTGCCTCTATCTCAATCTGGATGTGCTCATATCTCTAATTCTGTAAAGTTTTAGTAGGCATCTGAATTTTCCAGATTGCTTAATGTTTGTGACTAGACATCTAAATCTCTTGGTGCCCTTCGGGTACCTATTTCATCTTAATTCCCAGATAGTGTAAGAACTGTTCTACACATTCATTACACTGGTACATTCATAGATGCTTATTTCTGACATGTCTACTTCTCTTTCTCGATTGTTTGCAATTGGCCAGTTCATTCAGAACAGGCATGGACTGACAAGTAGTGTGTTCACATAAGCTCTGTTTCCTTAGAAGATTAGATATTTAATAATTATAGATGTGAACCTGAACAGAACCTCTGTATCTTGAAGCTGAGTATTCTTGGAACTTGGTGAAATTTTGGATTCACAGCTGAGATTCACAGCCAGCTCACAGCTCTGTAACAAGCTGAACAAAAACTCAGAGTAGTTGAATATTTCCTAATTTGGGGAACTTTTGTTCAGGTGCCAGAGCTATGTGACTCAGAACCATTTCTAGTTAATTCTGTGAGTAGAGAACATTATCATATCTTTCATGTGGTCATGTGATGTCCAAATAGAAACATAGAGCCTCTGCTTTTCCTGTAATTGATACATACAGAAATACTTTATTTTTGAAGATCAGAAGTAATATAAGTGCTCTCTGAAGAATAGGTATGTTAGATCAATATTCTTAAATGTTGCTTGCTAGTGCTGACCAAAGCATATGCCAGTAGGGTAACAAACCACCTGCTAATCCATCAAAAGCTGAATTAAAAAAAAGCATTTCAGTTGCATGGCCAAGACTCAAAAAATTAAGAAACAAGAAAAACAGCTTGCCTGTGAAAACTTCACCCTTTCCCTTGGCACAAATGTATCACACGGTAAAGTGTGTCCTATTTAAACACTCCCCTAAATACACACTTGTAGGCACCCCATGTTCACTCTGATAACTTCATATTAACTCTCATTTAGAGTGACATCCCAAAACATACCTGTTCTGCAACCACTGTATTGACAGAAGATTTCATAGAATCATAGAATGGCCTAGGTTGGAAAGTTCCAAACTCCTTGCTGTGAGCAGGGCTGCCATATAACAGATCAGACTGCCCAGGGCCTTAACCAACCTGACCTTGAACACTTCCATGGATTGGGCGTACACAGCTTCTCTGGACTAGGACTGTAGCATATGCTTTTATTTTGCTATTTCTGGCTGAACTCTAAAGTGTGCAGTTGTGTCTTGCATCTGAGGGCTGATGCATGTCACGCTCTATGTTCACCCACCACCTCTGAAGGTGGTGATCCAGGACTACAGATGTCCTGGATCAAGCCAGGTACAACCCCAGGAACATCAGAACTTCACTGCACGTGGCTGTGGCCACAATTCCCTTTTGTGCTTTCTGTCTGTATGGCACAACAGTCATTAGGATACCCATTTTGAGTAGATAAAGATCTGAGCTTGAGTTTTGAAAGGAACTCCATAGAGGGGGACCATTTATCCCAC
The DNA here is from genome assembly GCF_951394365.1 of Tetrao urogallus. Classification (NCBI taxonomy): domain Eukaryota; kingdom Metazoa; phylum Chordata; class Aves; order Galliformes; family Phasianidae; genus Tetrao; species Tetrao urogallus. The sequence continues at coordinate 57,162,435 of NC_136813.1, read as the reverse complement.
ATACACAGGTCGAGAGTGTTGGATTTAAAGGAATTTCTGATTATCTGGGTGTTGCTTACTGAGCTTTCTGAATGTAGGCTGCCCTTATATTCTCAGTTCTCCACAAACTCTCCCTGAAAAGTTTCCAGAGTTTGGACAATATTTCTTTTATGCCAAAACTTGAAGTTTTTGAAGTTTTATTATTTCCCCAAAATAATTTTTTTTTTAGCCTGAAAGTGATTGAATTTATAAGCATCTTTTTTGGTCCCTTGATGAATCTATTAGGGTGACAAAGTGGAGTGAATCATACTGCTTTTAAATCACAAGCTAGCTGTTGCAGGAGGTCTCCATTGACCCTCTTGATTGCATTAGCTGAGTCTGTAGGATGGTGGTGACAGGAGTTAGGTGGAGGAATTTGTTCTGGGAAATGATTATGTCTGAACAAGAATAAATTAAATATTATCTGTATAAATACAATTCATATTTTGAACGATTCATCTTCTCATAAATGGAATTCAGATACGTGCATATAATAGCTGGCAAGTCAAGAACATCAAAAATCCCCAAACAGAAGAATATTAGGTAAGCATAACAGGCAGCCCAAACAATCAGCATACACACCCCTGATGGTCAGATTATAATGAAAAACCACACAATGCAGTCATAGAAGAACTGATTCAGCTGGGTTTGTACAATTCATGGCATAGGGGTTGCTTAAACTTTTTGTTTGCATACACTTGTTTTCCACCAAGCTTTTAAAAATAAAGTTGTAAGTGATTAGAAAATATATACTGTTTGAGAACTTTCAAAGAAGCTGGCTGGGTGTGCCACACAGCTGTACCAAAGCACAGATTTACCTGAAACATGGAAGATGGCCAACCTTTTAAGGAAATACATAGTCAGGTAATTGTTTTTGCTTGTGAATGGACTCAGAGGACTGAAACAGTGCCTCTTACAAAACTTAGTAACTCTGCAAACATTTACTTACTAATTAGATTGCTTCAGCAATGTATATCTTGTTCATCTGATAGATTTTTCTGAGTTCTATTTTACCTATTTCTAAACTTTATCCATGGTCATCCTGACAGCTAAAGTGTTTAAATACTTTCCATGCTTTTTCATAATAACATGCATTTCAACTTATGGAAGTGTAGTGTTCACTTGAAACAGTTACCTGTTCAAAGCACTAGTTGTTTTAATTTGTACTTCTAAATGTCCAGCCTTCCACGTATAACCATGAGCATCTATCAAGCATAGATCTCTAATCACGCAGCAGATGGAGTCACCTGTCTCAGATGAGACAGACTTAATCAGAAGAAATACGGCCTCATTATGCAACTGGCTCTTTCTGTTTCCTTTCTCTTGGACAAGAGGTGCATTTTTTTTTTTTGTTGTTAGTGCAAAGTCAACAGAAATTGTATCAAAATGTAGAAAATGTGATGTAAAAAATCTTGCCTGCTGGAGATTTTTAAATAAAAATGGAATACAGGATTTCAGCAAGCGCTTGTAGTATTCCGATGGATAGCATCACATGGATGCTGTTCTGAGGCTTTTTATAGCATGCTGTGTAGGAGTTATGGAATATGTATGCTTTTAGTAGCCTGCTCCCAGGAACAAGCACTGTGCAATACAGCTTGGAATTAACAAGAATAAAATTGCTGCAAGAAGTAATGCTTTAAAAAATGCTTCTGCCTTCAGTCAAATTATAAATGCCGTTAGCTAAAAGTACATGTAAGTCTAGCATGAAAACCAAGGGTGCAGAGTAACATTTTTACCAAATGATGCCTTTTGCAATACTGTAATAAACTAAATCTCACAGAAATGTGATTATTTTTATTTATTGTTGAAGAAAATATGTCTTTATCTCCTTTATTTTTTTTTATTGAAAACATGATTGATTTTACAACGTAACAGAATGCAAAGGAAGCATTTGAGAACTACCCCAAGTTCCTGAACATGACTGAACTACTGAGAATATTTTATACACAAGCTATTATCCAAATCAAAATTCTTAAAATCAGCGTAGAAAATAAAAGTCTCATATTAACATATTTTCGAAGACATAATAGCAACTATAATTGGTTTTAGACCTCTGGAATAAACCCTGCCTTTTCTTTGCTATCTCCCAGTCTCATTTTTAACTATTTGTCACTTCCTGTGTGAGCTTGAATCATTCCAGTTTAAGGCAGTGACCGGTGGATATTCCTGACCTCACTGATATTGGAATGGCCCAGTTTTCTCCAGCAAGTTACTTTTGATTCACTGAGCTTTGAGCTCAGACTTTTATGTATTCTAAAAAGCTCTCACACTGCTGCACTGACTGTTTTCATGACTACATTTGTTGTTTTTCTTTTAAGATTGCCCCTGAACTTTACTCTCCCATATTGAACTTCAACATAAATCTCACAGATTTTCCAGACCACAATATAATCCTCTGATCAGTGACCATATTGCTGCTGACACATGTCAATAGTGTCTGAAAAGGATTTAGTAGCAGATGCTCCAACACTGCTTATGAATTCTGGCCACAGTCATAAGCTCATAATCACTCTGCACACCTATCCCACCTGTCTCCGTAAAAAACTCTCCATAAATATCATAGATTCACAGAATCAAAGAGTCGTTTGGGTTGGAAGGGACCTCTAAAGACCAGCCAGTCCCATCCCCTTGCCATGGGCAGGGACAGCATCCACTAAGTCAGGCCACCCAAAGCCTCATCCAACCTGACCTTGACCTGACCTGCAGGGATGGGACATCCACAATTTGGATGAGACAGAGAGCAGGCAAACAACAAGAGCACTGCTAAAAAAGAGAACTTTCTTCTCCAGCTAAGCAGTACCAGGAATGCTGAATGACAAAATTAACTCAGAAGTACTGGAAGATTGTGTCACAGGAAGGAGAGTTGGAAGCACTGCGTCAGCATCAGTACGTAGGTGCTCTTACAGAGGAGTGAGGTAAAATATGGCTGTGTCATAGCAGAGGATGATTAAATTGAGTAAGAGAAGAGTATGGCTCAGCAGGGAATGAGGACAGCAAGTTTTGACGGTTCTGTGGGATGTTGTATCTTCAGCAGAAGGAAAAAACTACCAACTCCTCACAGAAGTCTATAGGAAATGAATGGAGGGAGGTGTGTTTGACACGTAGGAGGTTATGTGAGGAGTTGTGGGGGAACAAGGAGGAAGGAGTCTGAGGCAGGCAAAGTGAGTCACAGCACCTACCACAAAGAACGTGAAAAGGCAGCATGCAAGCCTAAGATTGCACATGAATATTCACAGAGAGGAGGTGGAAGAAGCTGAATGACTAAACTACAAGCATTTAAGCTTTGCAAGATATAGTGTGCTTTGCCTGAGGATTTTATTTTTCGTCATGAGTTTCAGCACCCAGTATCTTCATTACATAAGGCTGTCTACAGCATGCCTGTAGATGCATTTTCCCATATCGAACGCACAGCTCCTTTTGAGTGCTCTACAGTGTTATTCCCATCTGGTGTGTCTGGAAGCAGGCTTGCTTATAACAGGTGCTGTGGTTCAACATCAAAGCAATCACATGAGAGAATGCACCCCTTCATAAAATGGTGGGTGGGCTGTGCATACCAGGTATATCCTCACTTATCCAGCCTTGCTGGCCATTAGCAAGCCAAACGGTTTAGAGAATCAGAAGTGTTTTTTAAGCTGTGTGGAGGGAGGAGGAGTACCATCCTGGCATCTTATTCATCATCTAGTCCAGATGGATGGAAGGTGAAAGCTGTTACAAGCTGAACGTTACTGTTCAAGAAGGTTTTGTGAAATTAGTTGGGGCATTCAGCCAAGCTCAAAGTGAAAAAGTGTCTTCAGAGCAATTGACACCTGAGCTGTTAATCTTAGTTGCCAGTGACTGCAGTGAATTTTGCTTCATGATTCTTCTTGATGTAAAAGATTGATGCAGTGCAGAAGATCTTTGAGTCACTGATTGAATGATTCCTACAGTCTCCACTGACTCTCAGTTCTTTGTTCAAAATCAGATCCTGAATAATAGACATCTCTATAGGAATTGTATTGGTTGCAATATGTAGGAAAAAATCTCAGTGTGCTATCTGTTAGCAAATAGTGATAGACATACCTTCACATCACATAACTTTGCTGAAGTATGCAACCAATACTCTTAAATCTTAAACTCTAAATGCCCCATCCCTGGATGCATTCAAGGCCAGGCTGGATGTGGCTCTGGGCAGCCTGGTCTGGTGGTTGGTGACCCTGCACATAGCAGGGGGATTGAAACTAGATGATCGTTGTGGCCCTTTTCAATCCAGGCCATTCCATGATTCTATGAAATTGCTTATTTAAAGCTCAGTACTCTAATCTCCAACAAACCTGATGTAATGCTACAGTCCCAGCTGGAACTGGGAAGGAAGTTAGATACCTTTCTTGGTACCTTTCTTGGTACCTTTCTTGGCTCAGATATACTCTATTTGACTTTGCTATGTCATAGATTATTTGACAGCTACCGTGCTACACAAAGACTACAATGCAACTAAGAAGCAGGTCCGATATTTCTGGGAAGATCAATTTCAGACAACTGTTTTGAAATCTTCAGAAAGACAATGTCTGGAGCCAAAAAGTGATAGAGAACAAATGTGAGATACAACAGCCAATTTTGATTATTAAACACATACAGCTTGGTGGGATCACGTGTTGGCATCAGTGTGGCCATTTTCAGAGCATATTACCTTTGCTAGTCATAATTTAAGAGTCATCTTAAAACTATAAGTTGTCCATATTTACTGCATCTTATTCGTCAAGACCATTGTCAGTGTTAAATTCAGAAGCCAAATAGATGGGTAAAAACATCCAAAGAAGGGCAACGAAACTGGTGAGGGGTCTGGAGCACAAGTCTTATGAGGAATGGCTGAGGGAGCTGGGATTGTTCAGTCTGGAGAAGAGGAGGCTCAGGGGAGACCTCATTGCACTCTACAACTTCCTGAAGGGAGGCTGTGGTGAAGAGGGGTTTGGCCTCTTCTCCCAGGCAACGAGCAGGACACGGGGAAATGGCCACAAGTTGTATTCAAAGGAGGTTTAGGTTAGACATAAGGAAGAACTTTTTCTCTCAGAGAGTGGTCAGGCACTGGAATGGCTGCCCAGGGAGGTGGTGGAGTCACCGTCCCTGGCAGTGTTCAAGAGGCGTCTGGATGAGGAGCTGCGAGAGATGGTTTAGTGCTTGTGGTAGCAGTGTAATGAGAAGATGGTTGGACTAGATGATCTTGTAGGTCGTTTCCAACCTTGTTATTCTGTGATTCTGTGAATCACATATTGGCAATAAATATAATTAATAAACAATTGATAACTTGCTATTAATAAATCTGGTTATAACTCCAGCTGACAGATAAAGTGAATCCATTCCATAATGTGAATTGATGTACAAAAAGTTAGCAGCATTTATCTCAAAATTCACTAAATCGTATCAAAGTTGCTATGCAGGTGGATTTCCCAGGTCAGTTCTCCTTTTCCTTCTGATTTTGTGCTGTCTCCCTGGCTGCCTGCATACCAGGGCTTCTTTCGCAGGGAAACCAGAGTACTGTGGGGGGATATTACATGCACTCAAATCTTACCCTGACAGGAATTTGGGAAGCAGCCAAAGTGACCTAGGAGCTGGGAGTCATTCCCAGGTCCCTCAGCACAGGCACAGGCCCCGTTAGCTCCAATGTAATTTGGTTTCACCTTAGTTTCCTCATCCCTTCACATACTTAGTTTACAGAGGCACCTCCCCAAATTGTTTTCATTGTCCTTTATGGTGATCTGCTCTAAACCCTTATTTGTTCAGCAGTTCAGACTTGACTGCAGGTTGCCATTTGATACAAGAGGGGTTATAGATGAGTTCTTTCTTCTGTGTGCATGAGCCTAATAGCTGTTCTTTCATCTGGATTCCTCTGAGGTTTTCTCTGCTTTTCCCTGAGTAAATCACACTCTGCATAATGATCACAGATGTCAATTCTGGAGTATTTCAGCATGATTGCAAATTGTGCAAGTTGTATGTTATTGAGTTCTCAGTTCTACCATTCAGTTCTTTTCCCATCTTTCTCTGAGTGTCCTAATCCTTCCAGAGCCATCCCATTTTTTCACATCCAAGTTGCACGAGGCCCTAAACCCCTATCAGAACAGAGCATTTATGAGCTGAGAATGTTTTACTCTGTACAGCATACAAAATGCACACTGAGGTTTGCTCACTGAAAGGACTAATTCAGAAAGTCAATGTGAATTTGCTAACAGAATGGATTTTAAAATATAATTTTATTTTCAATAGAAATCTCATCAATGTGTATTTCAGTAAAATTTAGCCAATCTTTTTATGTTTGACATAAATCTTAGATATGTTCTTTTTTATTATCAGTGAAGCCTATGTCAATTTGATTTTCACATTCTCCAGAAGAATGTTTTGCGGGAATATGCTAAGCAGAAGTTAGACAACATATTGCCCAGCACAATTTGCTTGGTTCACACACACACAGGGGCAACATGCCTAAGAGTAATTACAAAGCAACATTAGTGACTCCATGAACTCTGCACTTAGAGCAGTTGACATAGAATGGAAAGAGGCACAAAAAGTTCCTTGGTACAATCCCAATACTGCAAACAGATCTGCTGCCATCTTTTCTCTAATTCTCAGAAAGGTATCTACATTCTTCCAGATTGTTTTAATGAATAGCAGGGGCACATGTATTACTGGGTTGTTCTTAGCCATTAGCTCTCTATATTGTCACAGAGATTACTCTCAAATATTAGGACTCCTTTGGGAAGTCTTTCACCTGATTTCATCAGAACTCCCTCTACAGCCTTACCTCTTAAAGGGAGGCATTCATAGGTATGGAGCTACTGGCTGCAGATCCCATTGAAAGAAAAAAGGTGCAGCAGCAACCCACTTGTAACTCTGATGTTCTCTTACCCAACTCTGACTGCAGTGTGAAGACATAAGGAATACAAAATTAATGTAATACCATAATCTTCTTCAGGATCTTCTATGACTAAGAGACTCTGAAGACACACCTGAACTGTTAAATGAAGTTAAAAAATATATATTCTGACATGAAAAATATTCAAAGAAGAATAAATTTCTATTAATTTTCTTGTCTTGCAGAATCTGTATTTAAAACATTCAGCCCATTCAAAATACCAGTGTCAGCCTTTGTCTAATATCTGAGAACTTGAGACTTAAAAAAAAAAAACAAAAAACAAAGAGAAAACATTTGTGAAATATATAAAGACTACTGCAAAACACAGCTGTGTAGCTCAGAGGTAAAAATCTTCTTGTTCCAGAAATTAAGAGAAAGCAATCTTCAGTGAAACAGAGGGCAAGTAAAAAATAAATATGAAGAAGCGCATCCAATACATGATGACACTAATATTAATAATTATAATAAATATATATATAAGTATATGTATATAGCAAGTGCTCTCCTGTATTTGTTACTCTTTTTCTTCTTGCTTTGGTAGCATTTAAAATCTGATTGAGCAAACACAAGGTTCTCCATTTTATACACAGTGTAGAACCTGGTGAGGGCAAAATGTTCCCCGGTTAAACCCTTGGCACACCACCACAGACCCTCCAGTCCTCAGTGAGGACACTGTGTTTTGCCATCCTGGTTCTCAAGTGGCCTACAAGGAGGAAATATGTTTGCTCACTGCAGCTCTGAACTGTGTTTTGGCTACAAACTATTGACTTAAATTTCCTTCATTCTTTAATTTAAACTCCTATTGTTTGCAGTTCCTTGTGTTCTAAATGTTCTCAGTGTTTGTAGCTTTGGCACTGTTTGTATTGACTGAGTTTAAGGGATAAGAAAGTCAAGTTATGTGAAATTATGGAACACTTTAATTTTTGCCTGTCAGCTACAGCCCTGCTATCAACGAATTATGCACAGCAAATACCTACCCAATGGTATACCAGACATTCACTCCTATAGTTCTAGATGCTGAAATTATTTGTGCCTTTCTGTCTACAGATCCACAATATTCATGAAACCCTGTGGAATGCCTCCTATGGTCTGATACAGCCAAAAAATATCCATAGAGGGCCAGTGGCATCCTGGCCTGCATTAGAAATAGTGTGACCAGCAGGAGCAGGGAGGTGATCATCCCCCTGTATCCAGCTCTGGTGAGGCTGCACCTCGAGTGCTGTGTTCAGTTTTGGGCCCCTCACTACAAAAGACATTGAGGCCCTGGAGCATGTCCAGAGAAGGGCAATGAAACTGGTGAGGGGTCTGGAGCACAAGTCTTATGAGGAATGGCTGAGGGAGCTGGGATTGTTCAGTCTGGAGAAGAGGAGGCTCAGGGGAGACCTCATTGCTCTCTATAACTTCCTGAAGGGAGGTTGTGGTGAAGAGGGGTTTGGCCTCTTCTCTCAGGCAACGAACAGGACCCAGAGAAATGGCTGCAAGTTGTACCAGAGGAGGTTTAGGTTAGACATGAGGAAAAACTTTTTCTCTCACGTAATCACCGTCCCTGGCAGTGTTCAAGAAGTGTTTGGATGAGGAGCTACAAGGTATGGTTTAGTTTATGGTAGCAATGGTAATGAGAAGATGGTTGGACTAGATGATCTTGTAGGTCGTTTCCAACCTTGTCATTCTATGATTCTATGATTCTACAATTCTATGTAAAGCTAAAAATTCCCTCCCTTCATCAAAGCAGGTGAAAAAGCTTTTCTTATGATGTGTTCTGCCAATCAAATTCCATTCAGAACTTGAATAGCTTCTATTTCCTTGCTTACAAGACTCTGGCAGTCCCTCCTTCTCTTGTTCTCACAGATGTGTAGAAAACTAGCAGTAATCATTCAAATCTGAAGTTATTCAGGTATATAAAGGCTTAGTGTCTACTATATACTTTTAATTTCTGAGAGGTATGCTGCACTTTCATGCTATCTCTGCTTATACTGTATATATAAATAATTATTTTCTGTGGAAACGATCCTCATTAAGTTCTTCACTTGCAGTGGTATATAGTAAAGATTTCCCAAATAAAGGAAGAAAAGAATGGTGATGTAAATTATGCTCACATCTTTAACCACCAAGCCAAATAACCCTATTTTCACTGGATTCCTAGAAATTTTATTATCCTACTATTAGGAAGTTTTCCTATGCATTCTGTCTTCATAAATCTGCTAAGATATCTGGTCTTTCAAAGGAAAAAGGAAGAAAACTTTTTTCTTCTATTTTTTTCTACACCTTTTAGTAAGCAATACCCAAGTCCTTGCTTTTTCTTTCAAACAATGAAGAGCAGTCATGAGAAATTGTCAAAAATTCCCTTAGGACTGGCAAACCTCAGAGATGCTTTGATAATGATGTACAGGCTCATCTGAGCAGTCTCTTGATTGGGCTACAAGTTTCTACTGGAGAATGACTGTATTTCAATAGTCATGAATGGAGATTCTGCAGTTAATTAGCACACCTGATGACAAATTTGAGAGTATAGTTTCCTCATGAATGTTGATTGTTTAGGGATACATATATATATAAAATAAAAATGGTTCCACAAAACAGTGATTTGTGAAAGCTTGAGGAAAGAATTACGGGACTTTCTAGACAATTTTACTCTCATCTTGGCTAATTTTTCCTAGCTATTACACTGTGTAACCCAGGAGCAGTTCCACAGTACAGAGGACAAGAACTACAGAGTATATCCACTCTTAATTCTGAATTCATAGTTTGGAAGAGTTCAAACTCCGAGGAAGAAGTGGATTACAGTGAATGAGAGCCAGGTTCTTCTGTAAAACAACAGTTTCATAACAATTTATTCAAACACGCTGAAGAATATTTTTACAGTATAAATCACTTCATGCAGTCAATTTGGAGAGTAGAATCTGAATTATATTCATAAGTAAACCCATCTAGCTGCCGGAGTGCACCCACAGTGGACTTAATTTTTCACTTCCATACACTTTGTGTAGACTTCTAGACCTTGATTCAGTGGTCCAAACACTCATGACACTTGAGATGTCCAAGACTGTCCTGCCTAGACTCCTACACAGTCTGCCAGATCAGAATGGGATGGAAGCTGTATCCTCCTGCTTGACGCAGGCAGACCATCTCAAAATAACTTGTCCTGTGTTTCAGCAACTGACTCAGATTCCTAGGTTTAGAAAAAGAAGGTATGTAAAAGGAAAGAGTCAGGCCTGTTTATTTAGTCTGCTATTTGTAATGTAAATATAAATAGTTGAATGAAAAAAAAAAAAAAAAAAGTTGAGGAGAATCTGCATAGTATTTCACTTTTCCAAAAAGTATTGCTATCCATTCTGCTTACTATTAAATAAAAAGCAGTTAATAACAGAAACAATAATGCCAATGGGATATCTTTAAGCCTGAAGACCACTCCTGCTGCTACTATAGCGAGTGTCAAGCAACACCTCTGCCCTGAAAGGACACCTGCTTCCTGTTTTTTTATTTAATCCTTCTAGAATGTGCTGGAGTAGTGCTCCATGAGAATAAAACATTTGCTTCATTTCAGCCTAAAGGTGAGGTTGAAGACATTTGTTTTTAAACCTCATGCTGTCATCTATAATTAATGGTATGACCCTGACTACAGAGCTTGAAAGGGGTATATACCCTCTGGCAACCAGCCAATTCCTTATTCTTTTATCTTTAAATACAAAAGGTTATTTCTGGGGAGGGTGTGCTTGGTTTATTTTCAGTATTTTTAATGTTTTCATCTGCTAGGATCAGCATTGAGAGAACTTTTTTTTTGCTATCTGAGAACTGTTGCTGTTTGTTAAGACTATATCTCCCAAATTAGTGTACATACATTAACTTTTCTTCAGTGAGAATATATGTCAGTAGCTCTCTTGCCATCTTGCATTTTTTCTTCTAAATCGCTGTTCTGGCAGAGCATTGCCATTTTGCCAGAAATGCAAAGGGCCATTTCTCTCACGGTAGATGTACCAGTGTACCAAAGCAATAGCCTTGTCACTCTGAAAATCACAGATTTAAAATAAAGGCCCTGAAATATTCCGGGAATGCGGGAGATGCAATTAAAGTAACACTTGGTTGAAAGGAATTACATTGTAATTAGATTATTGTAAAGACGTGCTTGAATGTGCTGAACTGATTTGTTAAAAAAAAAGCAGATGGGACATGATTTTATGCTTATGGAAATCATTGGCAGTTTTTCTAACTGTTTCACTGGAAGACAGAGCTGATCCTGGCTTTATAAGATTTATGTACGTGTCTGTGCAGTGTAACACACATTTCTCAACATCAGCACTCTCAGAAGTAGAACAGGACTCCTTCATACTCCTAGATAATAAGCTACTAACACAAGAAACTCTTTCTCACTTATGGCTCATACATTTTCCTCCATAAATGTAAATATCATGAAGATGAAAGCCTTATGCTTTCCAGAACAGTATGCATTATTTTTCCTCATGCCCAGCTGGTAAAAATACAGAAGTAAGAGAGCAGGAATGAGTGCAGTGCACTGTTGCTTGAATGAATTGACAATCCATACTGCCAGAATCACACCTCACCTCCAGCACTGGGTGCAGGTTTGGGCACTACAGTGCAAAAGAGGACATACAACTATGAAAGAGCATCCAAAGGAGGGCTGAAAAGATGGAGGAAGGGTCAGTAGGGCAAAGTGTGTGGGGAGCAGCTGAGGCCCCTGGGTGTGCTCAGCGCAGAGCAGAGGAGCTGAGGGGAGACCTGGTGGTGGCTGCAGCTCCTCACAGGGAGCAGAGGGGCAGCGCTGAGCTCTGCTCTGTGTGACAGTGGCAGGGCCCGAGGGAACAGCATGGAGCTGTCAGGGGAGGGCAGCTGGGGGTCAGGGAAAGGGGCTGCACCACAGCGCCGTGGGCATGGAGCGGGATGCACAGGGCTGTGGGCACGACCCCCCGTGCTGGATTGCAAGGAGTGTTAGGATAGTGCTCTCAGACATACGGTTTGAATGTTGGGCGGTCTCATGTGGAGCAGGGAGTTGGACTTGGTGATCCTTGTGGGTCCCTACCAACTGAGGACACCCTATAATTCTGTGATTCTGATTCTATGAAAACAATGGTACCACCAGCTACAGCTGCTCTAAAACAGGGCAGATGTTACAGGCAAAATGAATCTGTTATTTTAATCTGGAAAATTCCATTAGCATGTGAAAGTACAATTTATCAATTTAAGAAATAGGTCTTTACTTTGGATGTCAGAGAGGACCTCATTTTCCCATGGAGGGGAAAACACATAGGAGGAGTGTGATTTCAACAAAATACCTATATCAACATCCTAGAATTTTGATTCCAGATAAAATGCTGAGGCACTACTGGAAGGCTTGCTTGGATGCAGACTCATCTTGCATGTAATAAGATGAATGACACTGCAGAGAAGAAGCACAAGCACAGTTTTGTTTTCCTTGTCTCTCTACATACCAATCTCTGTGTTTGTGTAAGTGATGACAGAGATCAGAGAAAGATGGCAAAAGAATAGTCACAGGCACTCTGATTTGTAATAATGGCTTTTCTTCCAAAGGCCTTTGCAAATCAGCATTTCTCGTTTGCTTCTGGAAAGTGAGAGAAAAGAACCAAGCAATTCCTTCCATAAAGAAGTTGAATGTGATTGCGGTCCTGTCTTCACCAACTGGTAAGGAAGGACTTGTCCAAAACACAGCAAAAATTTAATTGATAATCATGAACTTTTATAGCTGTACCCCCAAAAGCTACATGACACTAGTATAAACTCATGTGCTTCACGAGGGTGGAAAAACTAAGCCCTCACATATTAAAATAAAGATATAGAGAGGGTGATCTTAAATGTCACGTTTGGACCCTTTCAAATGCTCTTAATTTGACAGAAATCAATTAATGCAATTCTCTAATTTTTTGCATAGCCCAAGGGCCTTTCAACATTTAACAAAGCTTAGAAAAAATATACTAAAAATTGTTATTATTATCTCAGTTGCCCTAGGGAAAAGAAACTAAAGGGGAGGTAATTAGTTATTGTACATATGTGGCTGTAATTAGATATTTAAAGTGATATGTAAACTGTGTCAGCTAATTCAATTGAGAAACAAAACAGCATGGAAGGATGAGCATGTAAGATCAGATATTAGACACTTCTGTAGAGAAAGAATATATTTTCTAATTGATATATGCAAGATTATTGCAAAATATCCCTAAATATTAATAATCATATTTTCCCCAGGTTTATTAGGGATTTGCTTATGGAAACACTGTCTTCTTTTGATTCACAAGACAGCAACATAGGAAAGAAATCAAATGTTTTGGCCTATGGAATAGGAATCAAATTAAGTGGAATATATTTTCTTTCTCCTCTGTGGAGAAAGCATTTATTTTGAGCACAAATACCTACATAGTAAAGCATGAAGCATGAAGCATGGACCAAATAATCACATTGTTTGTTTACTTATAAAATCACTGAAATCCAAAAGATCCGATAGAACTCCTTTGAATTTTACATTGGGAAAAAAAATAAATAAATAAAAAAAACCCTGAAATCTGAAGAAAAACATGGGAACAATATAAAATGTATTACCAACACCTATTTTGTCTTTCAAAACAAGGATATGGCAGATCTGTTGTCACGTGTTCATTTCAAGGTGTTCTTACAATTTATTCATTATTTGTACCTTCAATAAAGAAACTTAATATTTCCCAGCTCTGTACTAATCTTTTCAGAGAAGAACATCTATCCAATGAAACCAAAGTATTTTTCCAGGTATTTAATAACTGACTGTGAAAATAAAATGCATAGTTCAACCACAATAGGAGATGCTTAACTCTGTGAGTGAGCATTGTGTGCAGAACCCCCATCAGTTCTAAGGACTAATGTTTCATCTTTCTAAGTCAGTGGAAGATTTTTTAGGCTTAAACATTACAAACGCAAGCTCTTTACTTGGGTTTATAGGGTTACTCTATTTAAATAAATAAATAAATAAGTGTAATTTTAAAGTATTAAATGTGATTTTCATTTGGCTAATTGTACATTCAACTTTTGCTGTCAACTGGAAGAACATACATTTTTCTTTCTAATATGTTTAAAGCATTGACACTTCCTAGCTCTATTTTCTCTTTTTCTCCTGATCAGACTAAAAGTGCTTGGGAAGGGGAAGGGTTTTCTGTAAACAGATTGCAATGATTCCAGTAGATTAATTTTCTTTTAGATCAAGTTTTTCTTCTCAACAGAATGAAATATAGTCATGATATTTCAGCACAGTTTCTATCTATATAACAATGTACAGTCTCACTGTACTCTGTGCCCCATTTCCTTTCATGCCACGTTCTCAGTTTATATCAGTTAGTATCTTATTATTGAAGGATCAGACCTGCATCTGTATTGAATTTTTGAATGTCCTATAGAAAATCTTGGTGTAGATTTATAACTTCTTGAAATAGGTATTGTAATTTTAAAACATGAAGAAATGTTTTGCACTTAATTTATGTTAATCTCACATACAACAGGGTGCTGTAACTTCTGTGACTCCATGTAAGTAATTTGATTAACACCTATATCAACTAATATAAATACAAATTTGAGTATAAATGAAAATCAGAGCAACACATAATCAGTGCTTGCAGACATGTGGGATGTCAGTTGTGTTGCTCATTTTTCCGCTGCACTCAAACTGACGACTTTGTGCCCACATAGCATGTAGTATCTTTAAATTTGAGTATCTCAACATACTTTATGAAGACTAATGGATGATATTTCACAACAGGTCTATCGAGTAAGGATTACTGTTATTTGTCATCTGTTGAAGGTTACAGCGGATTTGTTTTTATTGATTGATATGATATATTGCTTTTTCTCTCGTGCTCAAAAGTGAGATGGGTGTCTTTGTTGCCAGTAGATATGCTTTTTGTTTTCTGGAGCAGTAAAAACATTTTCATGTTTCTCTTTTCTATATTTAAACAACAAAAACTGGTGATGTGCTCTCCTGTTGTGTGCAGGAGAATACCACACAAGAATAGCTGAGAAGCAGGCCCAAGGAAATACCATTTAGGAATTTTTAAAATGTCTTTCTTCTAGACTTAACTTTCACTTGTCCTGTCCATGACATCTGCATTCCTGCCTTATTTTTCTATTACCTCTCACATGGTATCCACAGTATCTAAATAAGCAATAAGAGCAGCAGAAGGTTGTGAACTGTTTCTAGCTAACAACAGCATTTACTTAAAAATCACAGCCCATGTCAGATTGAAGACATGGAGACAGTAATATTCTAACCATTCTATCTCCTACGGATTGTGTACTTGTTTGCTGCTGAGACATTTAGCTTAGAAACAACTCTATAGTAAATGGATGGTGACAGAAGTGCAGGACTGAAGTTTACACTTAACATTAGAAGTGGAAGCATCATCTATCAATGGAGCACGATCCACAGTTTCCCCTTAAGCACAATGATTTCAGCTGGTCTGGTGCGCAAGTCAAAGCCAGCAGCTTTGGAAATGTATCTGTTTCCCTCACAGCTCTTTGTTTTGTAAATGAGTAGATTCACCAAGTCATGAAAAGCTACTGCTTCAGCAAGGGACAGGATGAAAAGTCAACTCAGCTTATACCTTTTCTATAGCACAATTACCCTGGCTATCTTCTCAGAATTGTCTTAAGGAGTCAGCTAATACTCAAGATTACGCACTATGACAGATGCTGCAACATATGCATGGTATGACTGGGCTCCACATGATGATTTCTTGTGAAATCACTTCTCATATATGGATGCACTACGTTCTGAACTCAGCATACACAGTACTGTCATAGATATCAGTAGGAGATTCCTCTCTATACAGGATCAAGATTATTCTTAAACCCTGTGTGATGGGCCTTTTGAAAAGCCCAGCACCTGCTCCTTCACTCAAAACAGTTTAATATGTGAAGAAAAAACAGAGGAAAAATATGAACAATCATAGAATCATAGAATGGCTTGTGTTGGAAGGGACCTCAAGGATCACCAAGTTCCAACCTCCCTGCCACGGACAGGACTACCAACCACTAGATCAAGTACTAGATAAGGTTGCCCAGGGCCCCATCCAAGCTGGCTTTGAACATCTCCAGAGATGTGGCATCCACAAGTGCTCTGGGCAGCCTTTGCCAGAACATCACCACCCTCTCAGTGAAAAACTTCCCCCAGCATCTACTCTAAACCTCCCCTCCTTTAGTTTAAAACCATTCCCTCATGTCCTATCACTATCTACCCACCATAAAAAGTTGAATTCCATCATGTTTACAATCTTCCTTTAAATACTTGAAGGCCATGAAGAAAACTCCCTACAGTCTCTTCTCTCCTTTGTAGGAAAGTTGTTCCAGCCCCCTGATTATCTTCATGACCTTCTTCTGGAGCCTCTCCAAAAGCTCGGCATCAAATACTATAACAAAAGCAATCACTCACTGTCTTCCACAAGTAGGAAGATGCCCAGCCAATCTTGCAGCGATGGTTACCTTGCAGACCAAGTCCATCCCAAACAGACCCAGTTCACTACTCTGCAGTCTTGTTTGGTTGAAGATTCTGGATTGGCTGTTACTAATGATGCTAGAAATAAATTCAGTGAAATGGACAGTGAGACAAAGCCCACTTACTTCACTGGAATTATTCCCTCTGTAATGCATGGCTGCTATTCAGATATGATGCTGGCCTTACGTCATTGCATTTAATGGAGAGTTAAACTTCAAGAAACCACTCATTCATAATCAGATATCCTCATTAACTTGTCTTCGAACATGGAAAACAGGAAAAAAAAAATGAAGACCCCAAATCTTAAACTTGAACACCAAATATTACAAAGCATTTTAAGTGTTGTGCTTCAATTCAACATTTTTGTAATTGTTTTTCCTAAAGTATTCAATAAATATACTTTTTTCTTAAGTTTAAATCAGAGCAGGAATTTATAATATGAGTGTACGGTGTACACAAATATAGGGAAATAAATTTGGTATTTTAAATCAATGTACTCTTTTATAGGATGAATTTATTTTCAGTTTATAAACAAATCAGTTTGGATTTATTAAAGCCACATATATGCCATATTTTTGCCAGTTTACGGAAGTATTTTTTTCTTTTTTAAAGGAGAATTGATTATTTCTGATAAAAAATACATGATTTACAAAGTCATCAGCCACTGAGCCCACAAAAAGGGCTCTGGAGTTCAGGCATCATAGCAATGGTATTTCTTTTGCAGGAAGTGCAAAAGAATCAAATACAGCAAATGATGAAGCTGTGTGTGTGCCTTCAGATTTGGCTCTGATAGTAAGGATTGTAGAGTTGTGGTTCTGAAGGTCTCTTTTAACATGTTTTCCACTTTGTTGACAGAGCCTCCGCACATACGCTACAGCCTGGAAGTGACAGATGGATGTTAAATCTTTAATGGTGGTCTAGTGAGAGAGTAATAACTTTGGAAAAGGAAGCTCTTGCCTCAAGGTGTTGAAATAAGGATATTTAAGAGATCGACTGAACTATACAAAAGCAAAAGCAAAGTACAAAATAGGATGGGAAGCAAAAATTAAAGGGCAAATCTTTCTAACAAAAAAACCTGATTTAATTGAAATACCGTTTAAGGTCAGAGAGCAAAAGCTAATCCACAAGGAATTCACAGGGAAGCAAACAAAATCAGGGGTGATAAGAACATATGGCAGTATTTCTATGGCCAATATCTCTACAGCAGTCATTTGTGCCAAGAGATGCTTAAAATATGTTAAAAACAGTACTAACTTCATATTTTAACTCTATGTCTGGTTGTCACAGCTGATTACCTAGGGGCAACATATAGCTTCTGATAGCATTACTGGAGTATTTAATGCCATCTCCTGGTTTGGAGAATGAAACTAGTAATTTAAGAAACTTGCCAGATAAAGAGTCCAATGAATGTGCTTCTTCTAATCTGTGTCTTTGAATGAAGTTTAATTTGGTAAGTATATCATGGAGACACCACCTGTCTCATGCCCTAGAGGTACATCCAAGAGAAAGGAGAACGCTAAAAGTGAGCATCCATCTTAGGCTTGAATGTCATTCAGACTTATCAACTCTTGCTGACTTCCCTTCATACACGCAGAAAACATAAAGTATTTGTCCATGAACATTGTTTTTTAACTCAGGTGGTAAGTTTTAAGGGAAAAAAACCTTAAAATTTTACTCAGAAGATTCTGAGGAGTTTCATTTTGATATTAAAGTATTTTTTTAGTTCTGGCACCATTCTGTAGGTACAATTACTTCGAACTTACTGTTCATGTGTGGAAGGAATATTAGAAAAAAAACAGCTGCAAGTTTTCATTTGCAGTTGATATGCTGTTTTTCATGAGCAACATTTGTAAGGAAATCAAAAGGAAACAAAATGAACAATCATAATAACAACGACTGACCATGTGAAAAGATGAACTATCAATTGCAGTTTATCACCAAGAAAAGACGTACGAGCAGAATTGATGTAAAATTATTACTAGTCTCTAGAGGAGTGTGTGTACCCAGTTGAGTCCAGTTGAGTGACGCACTGTCACTTTTGTCTTTTTTTTTTCCTCTTCTTTCCATTTCTGATTTTTTTCTTGCCCATGTCTTTTATTTATGTCATAATTAGATTATTGTCTGGTAGGAAGGGCCAGAATCTACAGTTATTTCTGTACTACTTCTAGAACCTGGAAATTAAATAATAAATATCCATCAAATTTGGTGATTTATGGGCATAAGCAAACACAGATGATATGTAACCTTCAGTGAGGCTTGGACAAACAAATTCAAAATTGCTAAGGGACAGTATTGATATTGGTCAGAGCAGGACTTGCCATATTTCTGTGAAAGCTAAAGATATTATGACAAAAATCAAATTTGTTGTACATTTTCTCAAAATGACAGTATTTCTATTGCTATGGTAGAGCTCCTATATCTGGCTCTTAGATCTGTAATACAAATAATCTCCAGAGAGTCTCAATCCAATTGGAGGCTTCCTCTGTTCCCAGGGACATCCACAGCTCAATCAGGTTGACCAGGGCCTGATGCAGCTTCATCTTGACAGTCTCCCTCAAGAAGGGCATCTACCACATCACTGGGCAACCTGTTCTGCCTCTCCACCCTCACTGTAAAAGACTTTTTCCTTATATCTAATCTAAATCTATTCTATTTAAACTTGAATACATTTTCCTTGTTCTATCAGAACAGACTCTGCTGAAAAGTCTGTCCCCGTATTTTCTGTAGATCCTCTCTACATATAGAAAGGCTGCTATCACCTCTCAGTCTTCTCCAAGCTGAACAGCCCCAGTTCTCTCAGCCTGTACTCACAGGAGAGGTTCAATCCCTGGGGTCATTTCTGTGGCCCTCCTCTGGACACGCTCCAAAAGACCTATTGGTATTGGGCATTACCTGAATCCAGGTTCAAGACCTTGCTTTGGGATTTGTTGAACCTCATTTATTCACCCAGGCACACTGCTCAAGCCTATCTGGGGCCTTCTGGAATAGTAGATGTAGTAGAAGTTTTCAGATATCTCAAACATTTGTCTCTGTACAGTCCCAAATGTGCATTTCCCAGGATAAGGGAATTAAGGGGCTTATGGTCCCCCATGAGTGCTGTCTCATGTAACACATGATCTAAAATCACTTCCTTGTTTCAGTTTTAGATTGCCTTGAGAACAAGGCTGTGCCTACCCTTAGTCTGCCATTGACTTTCAGAACAAATTGCATCAAATGTTTTTCTGCTGTTGTAGACATCCCTACTGATGAAGTTGGAGGCAAGGAAATGCTTGTTTGAAAGTGGAAGCTGGCTTCTGGATTGCAAGTGAATAGGTCATTCTAGCAAAGAGAGACATATCTTATGAAGTGGCATTTGTTTAAATGTATGTTGATTTCTATCTGACTTCAAGTATTCATGAGCAAACAGAGACTGGTTTCTTCCCAACAATTCCAAATTTTATTGTTGTCATATTTATACAATGGAATTATGGTCCAGGTACTCTAGAGATGTAGTCTTGGAAGACTTATCAAGAGGCATAATATTTCAATTTTCAGGTCATTTACAAAGATAAAATGATTCTTGTGCTAAATATGGGTAATAATCCATGCATTAATTATTTGAATAAAATTCTTACATGACTGAATAATACAATGTTATATTAACTCTTCTGTTGACTCTTATGGGATTTTTATTTCCATAAGCAATCAAGCTTAGGAATCCACATGGAAAGCTTTATTTTGGTGGGTTTTTTAAGGACAATAGCTTCATCACAATATTTGTGATGTGTAAGGAATCTAGGCTAGGCCACTCAGAAGAGCAATGAATTTCAAGTAGAATTTTCCAGAGAGGCTAACTCCTCCTAGGACATACTATTGAAAGTATACATGTTTTTTCTAAAGTCCCAGCTGCTGGAATTGAGAACTGTAGCAATGCACGAGAATCTCACCTTTCAATTAAAAAAGAAAATTCCTAGAAATCATGGTTAGAGAGAAACTGTGAAATTGGAACTACGTTACTTCTCAGGGCTTACAGAATCCGTCAGAAATGCAGAGAATAAGGCATTCGTTTGTTTAAATCTTAAAGTATTTAATCCTCCCGATTACTTTTACAAGAATGACTCATTGATTTTTAACTTACAGAATTAGTAACACTTATTTTCAAAACCAGAGTTTTGAATATCAGAAGTTACTTAGGCATTACATCTATACACATTCAGTCTCAACTGCTTTTTTGTCTCTGAGTTACCTTGGCAAAAGTCCTCCTTTTGCTATTGATTTACATAGGAGATTTGTATCTAGGTCTTCAGGACTAGTCTGAAAACATGGAAGCTATAGAACACTTCTTTGCTGTTCTGGTATTTTATTCATTTTTAACCCCTCAGTTCTCCCACCCAGTAGTTATCTACAGAAAGAGTCACAGATCAAAGGGTCATTGTGCTCCGAGGAAGTGGAAACTCTTTGATCACTTGAGAGTTGATGTTTTTTGTTTGCCTTTTTTTTTTTTTTCTTTCTTTCTTTCAGCACTGGCTATCTTCCCCCACCCACATTTCCCTGTACGCACATTCAGTTTATTCCAAGCAGATGTTAACTAGTGTATCTGTCACTCTCCTTCTCAAATGACTTGCAGGACCACGTCTTCTCAGTACGTACTAGCCACCTATGAAAGCTCTTTGCCTGTCCACTTCTTCCTGCTCTGTTTTCATCCTTGTCCACTTACTTCTCATGCATGCCTCTGTCTCATCCTTTTGTTTTCCTGCTTAATCTTCCTTTCTTCTATAACATTCTAAGTTGCCATCCTTCCTTCATTCCCTATTTATTTTCATTTTACAAAAGTGTTGGGCAAGAAGAAGGCTTAACATCTGTTATTTGTACATAAGGATGGGAGATTAAGTGATTTGTCCAAGGCCATGTAGAGTATCTGTGGCAGAAAGGTGAATAAATTTTAGGCCTTTATGACTCAACAAACCCATAAAGAAGTCTAATTTGAAAGACGTGTTTTAAACATCGATTCAAAGTTTGAGTCCAAATGTAAGCAGTTTTGATTACAGGGCTGCTTTTATCTGCTGGTTTCATCTTAGCACACTGTTAGGCACATGGGCTGTGTCTAGACTTCCCAGGTGGGGCATGCTGCAGTGCCTGCCTGACTCATATGCCTGGCTTTTCTTTCCTTGGTTCTCGCTCACAACACACCCAGGCCCATGAGCTGAGGGGTAATACAGATACAAATATACAGGAGTGAGTGCCAAAGCTCAAGACGCTGAAGCAGTCTCTGAAAAGAACTGAGTTCTTGAGGTATTCGTCTGTGTTGATCTAGATTTTTTTTCCTTAGGAAGAAATGCTTTTTTGAAACATAATAGTACATTTCTGTTAAGTCAAACCACCAGCCTACCCGAGGTTTCATTGGTATGGCTTTTAGGTACAGCTAGGTGTTTGCTTATATCAAATTTCTGAACAGGGTGATAAACAGAGTTGTTTACATGTGCCCCTCAAACCAAAGTCTGATGTTGCTTTCAGCTATACTCCAAGCCATAATGTCATTATCCTTGGCACAGAACTAGTAGAAAATTTTGTCAGCCTGTCCACAAAAATTAGCTCTGCAATACCATTGAATTCTAGGTGCTAATCCAGTGCTTTGGCCTGACACAGGGTATCTCTGTTCTCAAAGCCACCAGCGAAAAGTCTTTTAGAAAAACAACAACAACACAAGTTTATGATTCACTTTCAGACTTTGTTCACCTAAATGACTTGTTTGTGCACTATGGAAGGGAAAACAAGAGATTCCAGAAACTTGCACACACTGCACATCCTTGTTTATGCCTTTTAACTATATAATGAGTGCACACATAAATATGTAAGGGAAGGGTCAGGCAAAATTTCAGTGAGGCTTTTCAAGTCAACCGTCTTCTACAGTGAAGAACAGCGTACTAAAAATGACGATTTCATATTTGAATTTAATATTAAGTTGTGTAACACAGGGGAAGTGTTGTGGTTTGTGTTGTTTTTTTTTTCAGCTTTGTTTTTATTTTTAAAGCATGAAGCCTGATCTGACTGAAACCATGACTATGGCTTTGAGTTGGTTTAAGGAAAAAAATAAGAAGAGCCAGGAAATTAAGACACTGTTTTTCCTCTGTGATTTCTAATTTAAGGAGACTGTAAGCTTACCAGAGTTTCAAAAGATGCTTTAATATCTTTTTATCTGCAATTTCCTACTTACTGTGTAAAAAAACATCTTATTTTTTCACACTAAGGTGCCCTCTTAATCTGTATATCATTCTTTAATTTCGATTAGTTTTTTTTGTTGTATTCCTTCTCCTTCTCTCATGTCTTTGGGTATATGTTATATAACATTTTAGTGAGCAATACCCATTCACTTAAAGTCTGGGTACCAGAAAAGGTGAGTGGAGACGTACAAAAGACTGAAATACAGATTAGGAAATCAGAGAAGTTGAGCTGTGCCAAATGGCAAATCTCTTGGGGTACTTCCTGTGAAGTCAAAGGAATTCTGACAGGAAAAAAGAAGACAACTGATAGCTTTTGGCATGCTTTCAAGTACAGATGGGTAAGCTTCATGAGATTCTTGTTATTTATATTATGGTAATATCCAGAAATTCCAACTCACAAATAGAATTGTTTCCCATCCTAAAAGAAGATAACTTGAGATGAATGAAAGTCACCGCATGATGACAAGGATGCATTAAGAGTTCTTTGAGGACTTTTACAGAAATAAAATAAAAATGTAGAAGTGGAAGAATAAGATATGACTGAGAATCAGACTGAAGGAATAGTAGAAGTATAAATATACAGTCTTCACAGAACTCTTAATTTTCAGGGCTCAGCAAGCATCAGGAAACATAAGAGGGAAGGAAAAATGTTCAATTAGTCTCCAGTAGACATAGGAACACATAACTCCATTAATGGAGCAAAAAGTAGGTGATATAATGAATGTTTCCATTTTATTTCTTATCACACAAAAAAGAGAGATAGTAATCAAGTATTTAAAAAAATAATTTTAATGACGGGGTAGGAATAGGGGACAGAACAGGAAGAACAGCAGGAGGTGCTCCAAAAGACTGAAGAAAGGCAAGAGAAGAAAGAGCTACTGAGGAAAAGTGCAAGAAATGTAGATGAAAACAGTTCAGTCAGCTTGCTTTGATACCTCTGAAATATCAGAATGTATTACTGGACAACTTATTTGTAGAGGTTGAAAAAGAATCAAGTGACAAACCAATATCAATTTGATATTACAGATTGCAACACATTAGTCTAATTTCCTTCTTCACCCAGACAGCTGGCCTATTGGATAAAGAATTAACTCAGGATTAATTACAGGAGACATTATATGAGATTTATTTTGCCTTTAAATTCAATCTACCCTATATGGTATCCTCAGAAGAAAATCGTGAAATGTGGCTTTGATTAAACCTGTCACCATGCCGGTGCAACTGCTTGAGAAAATAACAGACTTTCAGATAGTTACAAATTACTTCCTAGTCAAACAATTGTCTTGAAGACATTGAAATAGGGCCCTTCTGGTCCGAGTTATATTCAGTATTTTAATGTCCTGCTTTGTGCAGGTGCCCAAGTCTCTTGTGTAGTCATTTTTACTGTCTAGTAAAGTAGGTCTTCTAAAATAAACTGTATCACTGAAAAGAAAAAGGTGAACTACCTGAAATGTCTCATGAAAAAGACCATGAGCAGTTAGGCAGAGAGGATCTTCTTATAGATATTCTCAAAGGCAGCTGTTTTTTCTTCACTGGTTTGTGGAAATAGACACCTATTTTAGGAGGGCATCTTTACTAAGCTGGGTTCAATCCATCAACAATGAAGTACACCCCTAGATTTCTTAGATATCTTCAAAAGTAAGAATTTCGCAGAGCAATCTGGGAAATAGAAGTTGAATAATCTAAGTTATTAATTCTGTAAACTGCAATTCAATAAATACACATGTACGAAATACTCTGAGGAAACAAAACTGCATTCCACAAACATAAAATAAGAAGCCTGTTTTAGTTGGCATGATGGAAAAAGGGGAAAAAAGTGATTCATCAATTGAATATCTGAATTTCAGACAAGATAGCCCCTATTCTGGGTCATGCTAATACATGTGTTGAACAGGAAGCAAGACCTCAGTTGTGCTGATGTAGATCTGTAGGCAAAAGTATTTAGAATCATACAGTCACTTAGGTTGAAAAGCTACAATTCTATTTAGACTTGAATTATTCTCTATTTATCCCTATACTTTAAGAAACGCTTGTCCCCATAGTTTAAGAAAAATGAGTATAAGTGGGAAACATTAAAATGCTAAGGGAAAGGCAGCTCTGCATATACTTAATCCAGAGGGAAGAAGAGGAAAGAATGGGGAGAGTGGGTGATTTTCTGCTTTGTTTTTCGATGATTCTAAGAGTTGAATTTTTCTGTCTAGATATGTTAAGTGGGATCAAGAAATAATGCAAAGTTATAAAAACTCTGTCACTCAATTGTTTGTTCTATGAATCTATATGTAAGATGAGAAGACAAGAAGAAATAAGATTAAATTACTGTAAGACAGGTTGTAAATTAAATTATTTGCAACTATGAAGGGTAAGTAAACAAGTTTTTGAATCTTCTTCAGTAGATGATATTAGTGACCAGTTAGATGAACAGCTGTAATCTGCAAGGCTTGTTGTTACTTCGGTACTCCTCTGATACAGTAAATACGCTAGCAGTAATAAAGGTTATGAACAGCTTTGCTATTCCCATCTGATAGAAGAGAAACTGAGCAATACAAATAGAAAGTAACTTACATGTGACCATAAAGAAAGTCCAGGAAAAAGAGCCAGGGATGAAATGTAAATCTCTTAACACACAGTCTGGAATTTGACCACAAAACCATCTTCTCTCTGGCCTTCTTATTCAATTTAGATATGTATTCAAGTATCCGGATGTGTATCAGAAGCTTGTCAATAGGGATCTTCAGCCCATCCCTTTGTACAGCAAGCCAAGCTTCCCCTTTTGACAGAAGAGCTGGCAAATTCTGTCTCCTCTCGTAACCATGACCTTGTTAACTGTTCAGTGGAAAGGCTCACTGTCACCTTGTGGACCATTTTTAGCTCCAAGGTACATGTC
Source organism: Tetrao urogallus (assembly GCF_951394365.1). Classification (NCBI taxonomy): domain Eukaryota; kingdom Metazoa; phylum Chordata; class Aves; order Galliformes; family Phasianidae; genus Tetrao; species Tetrao urogallus. Next base: position 57,136,969 of record NC_136813.1, on the reverse strand, counting down.
AGGTAAGAAGAGAGGGTTAGGGGGACACACCTGCAGCAGAACCACTCGGTATTCTGGCATAGGCAGCCCGGACCCCAGTGTACAGAACATACTCTGCTCATGTTACAAGTAGGCTTTGTGAGATTTAAAAATCTGTGTCTGTCAGAAACTTCCTGCTCAGACAAAAGCTAACTCAGTTATGTAAGAAGGTGTTAAATGTACATGGAAAAATTAAGCTTTTCCAAGAAGCCGGCAGTGATTACATTTGCTAAATCTGCAGTCATTTTCCAGTAACAAATAAATAATCAAAGACAGCACATTCTGTGAAGAAATAATAATGTTGAACTAAAGGAGGCAGTTGCCATTTCAAATCAATAAAATGTAGTGCTTGTATTTTCATGTTAAATAAAAACAAAGACTTGCCCAAAGAAAGCAACAGCTAAGCTGTTTGTTTTTATATTCACTTGGATCCTCAGATCTCTTCCAGACAGACTTGTGGGTAAACAGGTTTGTTTATGAAAAATCTGTTCATTACTGCATTAGCTGTATCTACGGCATTTTCATTTCAGATGGAATCACTCTTCAAACATTTGCTTGTTTAACATTAGGGGGGATACACAGCTTAATGAGTGAAACCAAGGAACTGAAGTGGCGTAAGTGGAGTTCTCAAGTAATCCTTCCAAATCTGTACATTCATCCTGAAGGGATTCATTTTAAAAACCACTAACAAAGATTCAATAAGCACTTAGTATGTAAAGCTTTTTTGTCTTCCTGCTTTCTGTTGTGTTTGATACTATTCCAAATTAATGTTGCTAATGCTGTTTACACAGGGCTCCCAAGAACTGGTGAAGAACACAATAATAGCATCCTTCTTCCCACCTGTTTTCCAAAAATGCTCCATTAGTTTCAATGCACACAACTCCTCCATAAAACTACCCTTTCTTTATGTCGTGTTTGCAAAAGAGACGCTTCCTAATTTAACTATTTTGATATGTTTCTGCATCCATCTTTTGGTGAACCCTGTCCATCTACATCCAGGTAAATAATGAAATGTGTTTTGCATAATCGTTCTGCATTTTGCTTTCTGTCTTTTCTGTAAGGAAGTTAATTGGGCAGAAGTAGAGAGACTTGGCAGACAGTAGTACACAGCCATCTAAACCCAACTGACAACTGTATTAATAGGCTTTTAAAAAATGTGTTACACATCACTGACTTGACATAGAACAGCTGTATCCAGACAGAGAACACTTAAAAAAAATACCACCTGGCAAATGATATATTCTTTATGGATAACAACTGTTCTTTGGAAGACCAGAGATGTCACTTCTTTCTGCTTTGCTGGAGATTGATGGTCACCCCTTGAATGAGAATGTAGTTTTAAATTGGAAAGTATCTTATTCAGTTAATGAATACCCTCATCCTCAGGCATGGGATGATTAGAATTAAAAGTCAGAGGATGTTATTCTCTGTACAAGTTCTTTGTAGAACCAGTATAGTTCTGGGGGATGTCTGGTTCTGTTTTTTTTTTTTCCTCACTTGGTAAGAAAGTTTCCTTCTTGCAAACACAAATTAACACAAATTATCCTTGTTGCATGGGATCAATTATAGTGAGAAAAGAAAAGATGATGAAAATATTGCAAAGAACAATGTGATGTTGGTCTAAAAGACAAAAGGGTTATGATTTCTTATGGAGTGACAGAAGGCTTACAGGTTTTAATTCAGGGCAAGTTGCCCTTGCAGACTGCAGTGATTAACTTAAATGGAAAGAAAGGTTGGGCTTATATTCTGTTCTATGAAATCTGCAGACATCTGCTAACTGTGAGTAGAAGCTAATCATGACCAAATGTCTTATGTTGTGTAGCCTACACAAAATCCTCTTTCCTTGTGCATAACAAAGATTCTATTATTATTTCACCCTTTCCACTTGCCTTCTTATTTCCCTAGCCTTAGGAGACACTTATATTATTTTTCCTTTTTCCGCTGTCTTTACAATTTCTATTGTATTGACTGTTTGGATCGTCTTTTTTCTCCCTTGCCTTTCACATGGGCTACCAAGTAGTGCACTAGTTTTGAATTTCTTTTCACTATTCATTTACAAGTGTGTGCGTTTGGTGTGTTTGTGTGTATGTGTGTTTGTTTGTATGTGTTTCATAATGCAAGCTTTAACTGGAAAGCTCTGCTTTCTTTTTAAATAGCAGGGGAGAAGAAGAATCCATTTTCAGTGCACTAGCTTATCCCTTTTTAGAACAGTATTTATCTAGTGACACTGCATAGTCCATTAAACAGCACATGTATATGTTCTCCCATTTTACTTATTTTTTTTCCCAGAGGGTCACAAGGAAAGGGTACTCAGAAGAATAATTTCTTTTCCTAGAACTCCAAGATTTGCCAGTTTCACCAAGGCTGATTCTTTCTCTGAGAAATAAATATATTAGGGGTTATAGGGCCCGGATCCTTAATAACTATAATTAACTGTTCCTGTGATTAATTTGGAATTTATATCCTATTTATAAACACACAGCTTGTATAGGACAACGCTCATGCTGGACTCACACAAGAGTCACATTAACTAGTATAAAGTTATGATGAGGTTACCACAGGTCTTGAGAGCATATTTCCATGTTCGCATGTAAACAGAACATCCAAATAGAATTCCTGTAAGATTTAAGTTTGCAAACCCACTCATTCCTTCACTTACGCTGGCTTAGCTCTATTAGCAAAATAATAAGGCCTTCTGTTATGATGTGCTGCATTTTCTGGTCTCTATTAAAAGAGATTTTTATTGGTTTGTTGATTAAGAGAACTGTACTGTAAACTGTAGTTTTTAAATTTTGCATGTTATGTTTCTCATAACATCAAATCGTTATAGACTGATATTACCACTGTGATTCAATGGAATGGGAAGGGAAGGGAAGGGAAGGGAAGGGAAGGGAAGGGAAGGGAAGGGAAGGGAAGGGAAGGGAAGGGAAGGGAAGGGAAGGGAAGGGAAGGGAAGGGAAGGGAAGGGAAGGGAAGGGAAGGGAAGGGAAGGGAAGGGAAGGGAAGGGAAGGGAAGGGAAGGGAAGGGAAGGGAAGGGAAGGGAAGGGAAGGGAAGGGAAGGGAAGGGAAGGGAAGGGAAGGGAAGGGAAGGGAAGGGAAGGGAAGGGAAGGGAAATGTCAACAAAGTAATAAAGTGTTGTTTGTTATAAGTTAACGTAATATAAATAAAATAGACTTGAGAATGCTATTTTGGTTTAGAAACCATTTTCCCATTTCCAATTAAGTCTGAATGTGTCATTTCTAATAGTTTTTCATTTAAAGGAGAGGAGATTTGAATTAAAACATATGTATTCATTTCAAACATCTGCATGCTGAGTTTTCTATTCACACATGCATATGCTGCAAATGTGTGCACAGCAAGACTTAGGAAACATTCTGGCATCCAAGCTCTGTATAAATGTTCCAGCAAGCAATTATAGACTTGCTTTTCAAGGCAATCAGATTTAGAGCTAATGAAGACCAGCTCAACAGTGACCATTTTATAACTTACCCATGTTTTGCTGGAAAAATGAAAAATATGTGAAAAAGTGTTTTTAAATGGGATAAATTGAGATACATGTACATAATTGGATAACTCCACATCCGGAATCTCTCCTTTGTTATAAATCAAGAATAAACAAGGCATATGCTGATAGTGCAGACTAAATGATCACCTTTACCATGATATGTATAATGGGGTTGTCATCATAAGTTAATGCGTTCAGAAAAAGAGTGGGAACTTTTGCAAAATATCACTTTCTGGATCTGAAGAAGTTAAGAAGTAATAGGATCACAAAAAATAAGCTATGTGATGAAGGGACATGTTGGTGGCAGAGAAGGGTGAGGGCAACTGTTCTAGGTTCTGGTGCCCTGACTGAAGTATATTGCAAGAGTAGGTAAAAATCATGAAAAATAACTATTGACTTTTTGTATTTGTGGAGTTATCTATAAGGTTGCTAAACAATATATTCATAAATACATGTGTAAAATACCAAAGGAAGAATATCACTGTTTTGATAGTGGATAGCAATATGCTGGCAAATAAAATAATTTAATTAGCCCTTATGCGTTAGTGGTAGCAAGTTTTTGTTGTGGCATTGGGGTTGTAATACAGACAGAAGAGTTCTTGTGATGAGTTATACATTTAGTCGGCTGTCAAGGTCAGAGCTTGTTGTACTCCTCAAGGGCACATGAGCAGACCTGAGCACCTTGAATGTAACCACTGAAACAAGGAATTCCCATGCAGATAATACTTCTTTGAGAGATCAGCAAACAACAGCAAAACAGTCTACTTCTGTGACCTACGTTAGGCAGGAAGCCAAAACAGATGATTTGGATGATCTCTCTAAGCTTTAACTAAAGTGGTCGTGAATGCAGCGTGGATGTTTTGACCAAGGATCAAACATATCTGGCTGTTCATATACAGTTGAGACAATCAGTGTCAGCTACACAGTGTCCCTACAGCTTGTGTAGGAAGCTTCTGGGAGACCCCAGTCTGCTTGGAAAATTTTGGTGCCATATATGCTATGACTTCTGGTGTGCAGGATCTCGCCTGAGTCAAGGTAAGCACCTCTGCATCTGATGGGTGTGTGTTTAGAGAAAATGCAATAGCAATTTCTTCTTGCTGAATACAATATAATTCTTTTGAGATCCTGTTTGTTTACCAGTATGTGCTGGAGCCAAGATCATACCAGGCTCTGTCACTGTCTTGGAATTCAGAAATGAGGAAAAAGAAGGATAGAAATTGAGTTCTGCGGAGTAAGGATGGGTGAATAAACAGTGTTGAGGTGCTGGATTTTATGAGTTTGGAGTTCAGTACTAGAATGCTGTCTCAGCAGTAGAGGCAGGCAGGGACAAAGGGACAGATGACCTAAGGCCAAGGATCTGATTGTAGATGACAGTCTGTAAAAGAGGGATAATTTGATGAGAGACTTGGTAAGAGTCTAGGTGTGCACAGAACCCATGCCGGAAGCATGAAGCTACAATAGTGACTTTCCCCCAGCCACTGCTTTCCAGCAGCCATCTCCAACCATAGCATCTGCCCCCACTGCCAGTGCTCATGGTGGGATCTGACGCTGCTGCCACCCTAAACTTGAGGCTTGATAAAACCATAGTTACCATCACCTTATCATGCTATTTTCAGAAACTTCTCTTCATTTTTACTAACCTGGTATCTCTGATGTCCACTCTAGTCCACCAATATGCGTGTGTACAACAGGTGAGTCATTTCACTTTCAAAACACAAATGACCATACTCTTGAAGAGCTCATTGAAGGTGGTTTCCAAATGGCACTGCTGCAGTTGTGAAATATGATTTGCCACAGTTCAGTTCCCTGTTCAGCTCTGCACTCTAGTGAAAGGTCTTGATGCAGTATGGGTGCCTATCAGTCATGGGCCACACCTCTGGACTCTGCCATGGCTCACTCACCTGTATTGGGAGAGTGCTTGGCCAGGCGTACTCGGAAGCAGAGTCCGTTCTTTCTGTGCAAACAAACTTGCAGGAGTAAACACTGTATCCTTGTCTCATAGTGTTTGTGAGTCACTCTGTGTTGATGGGTGGTGGTTTCAAGTGTGGGATTGTAGTGAGTAAACTGCTTTGTTTTTATTCCATGAAAAGAATATAACTACCATGCTTAGCATTCTCAAAGCTATGTACAAGCCAATCTTTGCTACATTCCCATGAGGTAAGCAAGCACAATTAATAATTTCAAAAGATTTGGAAAACAGGACATAAAACTATAAGTCTTTTGCCCACGTCCTAAAGGTTAGTCAGGATTTGAATCTGAAAGAAGTGCCTGATGCCAGACAAATTGATAATGTGCTAGACAAACTGCTTCTTAAGACCTTTCTCAATTACCCAACTAAACAAAGTAGGACGCTAAAACAGCAGGAGTGGTAGGGGCTGTGGGTCAGATTGAAGCTCCAAACTTCAATTTCCTGCCCTGAAAATAGAGAATGCTTGAATACAGATCACAGTACAGCTCAGCTTTACATCTTGTTCTCATTTTATGGCATGATGCTGTAAGAATTTAATGAGCAACCAGTGTAAGAAAACTGCATTGAATAGCTTGCCATTTTTTCATTCTGTCCCTGTAGCATTTTTCACCTAGTTCAGCCTACCATAATTGCCCTTTACTTCTTTCCTCAGATCTCACTTATCTCCTTTCTGTGTTATTCACACCCATACTCAAAACCACACTCACCTACCTTTTCTCTTCCCCAAGAAACTCTCTGTCACCTACCTTCTTCAAGCCACACTTAACTGACTTCAAACACATCAATTTCCTCCTCTCATTCCTCTCACTGGGGAAACTTCAGCTTCTTTCCTTCATGAGGCACCACAGAGTCATCTTGCACTCCTGCTGTTGCCCCTGCAGCACCTGACGCTGCACAGGCACATGCTGCTGACCACAGGGTCCCTGTGATCTTTCTGCTCATTTCTCTGCCTGCTTGTCGACATCTCTTTCCACTTGTAATCCTACAAAGAGACTGATCATTTTGATGGAAATTGTTATGAATGCGTAACAGGGAGAAGGCAAATACAAAGCAGACTCTACTGTGTCCTAGGAAAAACTGGGGTGGCTTTGATTTTGCCAGGGAAAGGGCAAGCGAAGTCAGCCAAAAGAAAAACTTGGCCATCTTCACCCATTTTTAATTAAAACTGATAATATCTTCTCTGCAGCATGACTTTGCATACATGTGTCATTCTGTTTGAGAACCAGAGGAGATCATTTTGTCCTTACAACAATCTTGTGCAAGTTTGTTTATATATTTAATGCCAAAGCAGATTCATTTTGTTTTGTTATTACACTGATCCTGACAAATTACAATTTATAGTATGCCTAAGAAAATACTAAACCTCGTAAAGATTACACAGAATTTTACTGAATATTTTGGAGATGTTCCCTTTTGTTATACATTTTAAAATGCTACTTCATTTTGTAGAGTGCCAAGATATGCAATTTATAAGATACTTTTACATAAGATGTGTATATGCATTCGTGGTTGTGCATCTGTATATACATGTGTGTTTTTCAGTGTGTGCATGTGTATAGAGAAAGGTACAGATAGGTATGACAGTTTTTGGAATTGCCCTGTTTACAAAGCCTACATTGTTAGTGTTGTATAAATCATTCTGGAAACCTCTCTTCACAAAAAGTGAAGTAATATATCTTTCAGTACAGTCTTTTCAGCTTTCTTGTTTAATTATGAAACTGAAACTTCTCTGCTTGCAGATATTATCCTGGCAATATCTACTCACTAGCTCCCAGGCAAACACCCTACTCTGGCATCAACAAGCAGGCTTGGAAGAAATGATTGCAAAGGGGAGGTAGATGTATCTTTTGATGGCAGGGTTACTGGTTTATACCTAGCAGAGATTGTTAGTCACTGAATGACATGCTGTATTGCCAAAGCAACAGTCTACAATGGCACCAAATTTAATTTTTTTGACACATTGTTAAGAAAAAAAACAAGATTCTGAACTCCATCGTATTTTATACTATTTCAAGGAAATGGTTCTAATGATCTCAGTTTATATTCTTTTCTACATTTTTTCTCTCTTCCAGTAATCTCTTAATTAATGATTTATTTGGCCCAGTTTTGCAAGACCTTTTCAAATTGAAGGAAAACCAAATAGGTTAAAGAAAATAGTGCTGTGAAGCTACAGATTGGCAGAAACTAACTTCATGACTCTGTCTGTGAATTGCTTCTTGGGAAAGAAATAAATTGAAATTCTGAATGTGAAAAATTCCAAACTTCAGATATCTGCTCCTGAATCTCAATTAATCAGAACTGCTTTTGGAATAAATCTATATATAGATCTATATATCACATATATATAAATCTATATATCACTGAAAACCTTTTTAACATATCAGTCAAAAAAAGCAAATACACAACTGAACTACAGAATGCCTTTTCCTGAAATCATTGTGAAAGCCACATTATTCTTTAGAGGGATGTCCAGGCCAAGAGAACTTGTAATAGCAGGGACAATATTGAGAGTATGGAGATGATCGGAGAGATCTGTTTTAAGTGACCTCCAAAAAATCCATTGATACTCCAGTAACCTGAGAAACAGCAGCAGCAGCTCCTCTTAGAGGGGACCATGCAGAATAAGAACAAAAATTAAAATAAAATAAAAAGGAAAAAAAATAAAGGGAAGGTAAAAGATGGAAAGAAGAAAGGGAAAAAGGTATATGGAGGATGAGCAGGTTCACAGAGAATGGAGGTGTGCCAGAGGCAAGACTGTTTTTATTTAAGCAATTAAAGCTGGAAGGTTGGGGAAGAAAAAAAAAACAACAGAGTAAGTGACCAGCCAAGTTTCAAGGAACTGTCTTAACTGTAGCTCCACCATCAGATCTAATTGTTTCAAATAATTCAACGTTTTTTGCTCTGATTCCAACATTGCTCCCTGGAACTGAAGCCTGATACATTCTAGGGGCCATGTTTTGTTCTCCAGATATCAAATGTGCAGTAAATAGAAAAACCTTTTGCATACTAAGGGCTATTTAATTGCAACATATTGCTAACGGATAAGCACCTACACAGATTACTAAGCTCAAAACAATGTGGAAGCATTAACTAATTATGTTGAGTATTATTACCTCCAGTTTGCACATGAGTACATTGGACAGAGAGAGGAAATACCACACCCTGGATGACAAAGTTCAGAGGGTTCATAAGCCTTTTGACTGTACTACCTCTGAGTTTTACAGGTCTGTTTACTAGAAATACGGAACATTTTTGTTTATGAAAGATGAGGATTAATAATTTACTGGGGGCATTAGGCCCTTTGTACCTGGTGTGCAGTAGCATGCGTTGGAAGTGTTTGAACTTTTTATAGACTACTGACAAAGTCTAAATAGGCACACGATGCCTTCAGGCCCTGCTGGCGTCAGGCACGACCTCCAACTGATAAATTCACATTCATGGCTGACCATACACACAGGTGGATTTTGAAGACGAGAAGACTCTGCTTCAAGCATGTTTCCTGTCCCATGTAGTAATGACAACTGCACGCTAAGTCACTCGTTGATCTATACAGTGTGAGATCTAGCTCCCTTCTTCTCCTGTCTTTTTACATAAAAACACCAACAGCACTACCCATTTCTAGTTATCTGGGTTAAATGTGCACTTAACTTGTGCATTAACTATACTGAAACAAACCAAGCTATTTCATAACTACAGGCTTTTCTGTCAATAAATTTAAGCTTAGATCAAAAGAACAAGGCTGCTTTCTGCTTTCTAATCCATCTACCTTGTTCAGGTATTTGCTTTCCTGAAGTCTTTAAGGACTTCAATACAGTAAATAGTTTCTATATTAGTCACTCCTTAAAGTGCCAATATATTCTATTCAAACAAGAACTTTATGTGTGTGTATATATGCATATTTGTTTACATGAACATTTATTTTGGTGACTGCCTGAGATGTGATTCTAAAGAGTACTTTTTCATAATGGAAAGAAAAATTCACGCATTTTCTTTGTCATCTTCCTTTATCATCCCATTAAAAGCCTAATCTCTCTAGATACTTATCTACTTCTCTTAAAGAATTCCTGTTTCTACAATCAGAAATTTTCTTCATCACCTGAACACAGCTGCTCTAAATCTGTCTGCTGAAATACCTGGTGGTTTCCAAAGCCAATAACTTTTAATAGATCTTCTTGCATATTCTAGGCTGTGTTCTTTGACCTCTAAATCCAAAGAAAAATGCTACAGAAATTATATTGTATGTGGCATTTCCGTCAGTCACTCATTCTCTGCCCCCTATACATTTTTTTTTTCTTTTCTTGTTTTTCTCTAAGACTTAGCTGCTAATAAAAAAGCCAGCACTGTCAGGTTACTATATTGACTCTTGGATGAGCCCAATAGTATGATGGCAATATTTTATCAACAATCATAGAGTCACAGAATTACAGAATCTTAGAATCTTAGAATCATAGAATCTCAGGGCTGGAATGGAAATCTAAAAGGCATCTAGTCCCACCCCTAGCCAGAAGTGTAGACATCCCTCATTAGGTCACATTGCTCAAAACCCCATCAAACCTGACTTCGAACTTCCTAAGGGTGTGGGAACATCCATACCATCTTTGGACAACCTCTTCCATCGCCAACCATAATCATTCATATTATGATTTATGCTTGACTTTTCTTAACTGTACCATGTCGGCCCTGAAATTTGTGAAAACAACCCCCTGCTTAATCTCTAAACATGGAGCATCCCCACATGACCACTATCTCCTGTTTTCTTTACATAACAAACATGCACACACACATACATATGCATCTCTAAGAAAGTTTCTTGACAGCATGTATTCTTAAAGCAATCAAAGGACTATAGGGACACTTTGGTTTTGTTTCCTGAAACGAAGTTGCAAAAGCAGACACCACACAATCAAAACATTTCCTGTGAGCTTTAGAATCCCCAAACCAACACAAAATAAAATAGTAGAATTCAATCTGATGTGGAATGTCTCCAGGGACAGGGAATTCACCACATCTCTGGGCAACCTGTTCCAGCGCCTCCCCATCCTTATTGTAAAAAGTTTTTTCCTTATGTCCAATTTAATCTCCCCTTCTTTAATTAGAAACCATTTCCCCTTGTCCTATCACCACAGACGTCGTGAAAGAGTCTGTCCTCTTCCTTCTTATAGATCCCCTTTGGGCACTGAAAGGTCACTCTCAGGTCCTCCTGGAGCCCTCTCCTCTCTCAGCCTGTCCTCGCAGGAGAGGTGTTCCACTCCTTTGTGGCCCTACTCTGGTCATGCTCCAACAAGTCTCTCCTGTACTGAGGACTCAATATCTGGATGCAGAGGGGCAGGATCACCTCCCTCCCTGCTGGTCACACTTCTTTTGATGTAGCCCAGGATACAGATGGCTTTCTGGGCTGTGAGGGCACATTGTTGGTTCATGTCCAGTTTGCCATACACACCTCAAGTTCTTTTCATCAGGACTGTGCTCTACCACTGTATCTCCCAGCTTGTGCTGATAGTAGCTGTTGCCACGACCAGGTGCAAGACTTTGCACTTGGATACATATGTATACAAATCAAATAGCAGCTCTCAATTCTTTCTCTTTTTGGTCATCCAGTCACATGATTTAGAGACATAAGACTGTGTCATGTTTAGAGTCAGATATACAGTGGTAAATATATATATCTATTGATAGACATGCACAGAAGCACATACATATATCTGTATATAGACAACTGCTGCTATTTCTAAAGTTAAGCATATGCTTTAGTACTTATTAGGTTTACATCTCTGCATACATGTGCACATGTTAAGGTGTTCTTGCAAATGAGCAGCTGGAGTGCACTTGGGCTACCCTCAAATCCATAACTTCATTTTCCAGTCTACACCATTTTCTCGTATACAAACACCCACCTCCAATGTATCTGTATGCAGGAAGGAAAGCTTGGGCTTGCTTTCTGTCGCTGAGATGAAGAGCCATAGGAAGCCCTTGAAAAGTGAGGCGTTTTACTACTAATTGTGTTGGGAATATGAAAAGAGGAAGTGGATGCTGATGATGCTGCTGACAGCTATCCTGCACAGCAGCAACTACTGTGCTGCACGTCTTGTTCTCAATCTCAGCAGCAACAAGAGGAGAAGATACTCAGACAGGCAAAGGAGGGGGATGAGAAGATGAGGGTAAAACAAACGTCTCCATAGGAATAGGCAGACTTCAATCCATCTGGAATTTGCTTTCCTCAACAAGCTCATGCTTCTGAAAGAAGCACAGATGGGAAAAAAAATAATTTCACTTATTACCTACTGCTCTGCTTGCATAGCCCAGATGTGATAGTCTGAGACATGGACAGAGGAGTATATGGCTTATCAGTATTGATAGTTAGCATGTTTGAGGAAAGGAAGAAATCTCAGCTTCTGTCTTCAGTAAATCAGGCTTGTGTTTTATTACCTCTGCATAGGTTGCATAGAGCGGTGAACTTCAGATATCTGTGATCCTAACATCTGTAACTAAGATAAACAGTGCAAGCTCTTCTTGTATGCAAGGGTCTGGAACAAATGTCTTTTGAGAAGCAGCTGAGGTAATTGTGATTACTTAGTCTGGAGAAGAGGAGGCCTGGGTGAGACCTTTATCACTCTCTACAGTGACCTGGAGGTGGCAGTGAGGTGGGAATCAGCCTTTTCTCCCAGGTAACAGCAACAGGATGGAGAGAGAATGGCTTCCAGCTGTGCTAGTGGAGGTTAGGAATGGATATTAGGAAGAATTTCTTCTCAGAAAGAGTGATGAGGCATTGGAATGGGCTGCCCAGAGAGGTGGTGGAGTCACTGTCCTTGGAGGTGTTTAAGGAAAGAGTAGAGGTAGTAATTAGGGGCATGGTTTAGTGGATAATATTGGTGATAATAATTGTGTTAGATGGTTGAACTAGATGATCTTAGGGGTCTTTTCGGACCTTAATGATTCTACAGTTCTAAATGCAGGGAAATATATGGGCATCCCTAATAAATGGTTCCTCTTGACAACTATTGACATATACTTCTGGATGAATGAGCTGCACACAAAATGTCCTTTTGATGTCTACTAATTATTTGGAGAAGGTGCCTCAAAGCTGAGAGACAGTTTACAGGCACAAAAGCTCATAATACGTGCCAGGTAGGAAGAAAATTATGCTTCAATGGAGAGGAAACTAGACCATAAGTTAAGATTGCTGTCCTGTCCCAACCTCCTGTTAGTTGCTAGGATCTAAGTCAGCTCTATCCAACAGTGAAGTCATCTCAAAAGTATGATGATTTCCCTTGTACATCACAGTAAACCACTTCATTTCTTATATAAATTATAATTATTTTCCATTGCTGGATAAGGTGGTTTGGAAGGACAAGTCAAAGCATAATTGAATGAGAATTTAGATGGTTCTAGTAAAAAACAGTGTCCTTGCACGTGAACATAAAAAATGGAGAAATGCAATAAATAGACCATATTATGAGTCCCTACATGGTACACACACACAGTACCTATAGCTAGATTACTTCTCACCTGAATTATTAATACAGTTTAGCTCATTTGCATTAGTCCATTTTCGTGCAAAGACTACTGATGTCAAACATTCTTTTCATTTCAGTCAGGTTTGGTCCAGACAAGTCTGGCAAAATATAAAGTATGGGTTTCGATACTAAAGTATCCATTATTGGACTGGCGATTTTTTAGAAAACAAGCTGTATTCCAGCTTACACAGGTTTAAAGCATAGTATAGGAACACCTCCTTTAAGACTTTTCAGTATATTTTAGCAGTCAGGCTGAAGGTTCCCATTCTCTTGTGTAACAGAAGATCTTAAGTGAGAAAAATGCCAGAAACAAACCCAATTAGCATTTGCTATTCAGATGGAAGTATAGTTAAGTGAATGTGGCTTGTGGATGTTGAATTCCCGAGGAGCAGCAGAGAGCGCGGGCCCCTTTAGAGCCACAGAAGGAAATGAATTCATCCGCTTTATTTGAGGGTACTTGCAAATGACAGGAAAAAAAAATCCATAGAGCAGGTTCCCACAGTCCAGCTAAACAAGCCATATTGAGTACAGTACAAGGGCTCAGACAAATACCAGCTCTAAGAAATCTAGTATTATTTAAAAATATGCAAAGCATGCTATCCTGCTGCAGGTATTATCCTGTTCCCAGCTGTCTGCTGTATACCGTAGCTACAAAATATATCTCTATTTCCATGAACTCACTCATAAAGGTTTTTGCTTGGCTGATTTTTCAAGTTAATGACAGTCTAGGCACTTGGGGGAAAGATTTATGTCAGTGATACACAGGTTCAGCAAATTGTCAAAGAGTTCTGCTGTGCAATTAATCATATTTTCTCCATTACAATTTGTAGGTGCCAAGCATATACACTGAACCATTTTTATAATTCAGATATCACAGGTATATAAGTACTATATGAATCAGCTATTAGAAAAAATACAAAGAGTGCTTTCTACCACACAGATTTGTAAATCTCTGTGCAGAAACATCCCTCCAAAAATTGTGGAGGCAGTCACATTTAACTGTCATAATTTTTATGACAGCACTTTAAGCACTGAGATCTGCATCTCAGTTATATCTGTGCTCTCCAAGCTGCTTCATCTCGAATGTGCATTAGGGTGGGGTTGTGGGTTGTTTGTTTGTTTTTCAAAAAGAAGCCATTCCTAGTGGGAAAAAAAAACAAAACAAAACACATGAGAGAAGGGATCATCTAAGAATGCTGACTTGTTGGCATTTTTTTTCTTTTTTTAAGATGAAAGTGAGACTAAAGAGGGAATCTATCTACATTGAGAGATTGATGGGACCCATTAGGCCACCACTGTCTCCACTACATCTTCTCCAGCTCACCCAGCCCACTCATCTGGAGAGCCCTCTCCTTAGGGCCAAATGCAGAGACAGATTTCCATCTTTCCTCTGAGCTGGAGCTGCTGCATCACCAGCACCAGCCCTGAAAGATGCCTTGATTCAGAAGGAGCTGAGAGTTGCTTTTCTCAGTGGTTTCTCTGAAACGATTCAGTGATTCAGAACTGCTCTTTCAGAATCAAAAGATGCTTTTTCAGGGAGAGGCAGTCTTAAGGTCTAGTCCCCAAAACGGGACTTTCAAACAATGTAGGTATACATTCCCGGGACAGCCTGATTAAGCCATCTGCTACCTCTGTTTGCTCCTATTCCAAATACCCTTAAAGCAAAGTTCCTTATTCCCGTGGAGAAGCACATGCTCAGAACCCAAGCTCCTCATAAAGTGTATTAGTAATTAAATAAAACAACAAACTGGGCTTTCTCAATTGTATTGAGGAATTCAAGGGGAAGCAGCTCATCCCCAAAGGTGTCACTGTTGTGAGTGCTCACATCTCCCTTTCTCCAGAGGATTATGTGAGAATTTGGTTAGTTTTATAAGTCACACCCTCAATAACTGTTTTCAAATCTTATGTGTAATTTCTTTATGAAACTCAGGAATACAAAGCATTCACATTATTAGTGTTTATTAGCCCAATAACTTTTGGATGTAAGTTTTATAACGTGTATACTGCAGCATTCCATTCAGATCAAAGCAAACAAACTGCTCTAATTGGTTTTGAGATCAAATACACAGAGCTTTACATTCACTGATCTACATATGGCTTGAATTATCTATATTGTACAATCCCAGACTTCATATTTCATGCTGTACAGTAAACAGAGCACATGTGGCTTGGAATGTATCTACTGTAGGCTTTTGTGCTCATACTTTTGCCCTCTAACCAACAAGATCACTTAAAGGCACTGTCAAGAGCCTAATAAAAGTTGATTGTGAGGGCCAGATTCAGACCTGATGTGGGCAGACACCAGTCCATTGATTTCAGTGGCGGAAGCAGGTGCTAAAAGTAGCGTTGAGCCTTTTATATGAGGCTTCAGTTGCATGCAGACAGTCAGCATAGAGCAGAGCAAACTCTAGCCTCTCATCGATGTATTGGATTATTCTGGTTGACATGAGCAGAACAAATATCAGAATATGTCCATGAATGCATATTTAGATTGCAGAACTCCACCCTTCTTTGTTTTAGCTTTTTTTTTTTCCTATACAAGAAGCACAATGTTCACATGGATACAAATGTGCTTTGCTGCCAATAAAATAATTATATTTGAGCCCAACTACTGGAAACTATGAATTTTTTTCTTGATTTCAATAGAGAAATACAGAGAGACCAAAAATTATTTGTGTTTGACTGACATTTAAAAAACACACTTTTCAAGGAAATGCCAAAAAAAATTGATTTGAGGGAACTTTAGTACAAACAGACGTTTGAAGTAACCAAATGAGTGAACATTCCTGTTCTGATTATTTTTGTCAGTACTTTTGCTTTTCCAGAAATATATGTTTGCTGATCAAATTGCAAAATCACTTTCAAATGCTCAAAATGAGTAATATTTCAAAAAGTGTAGGAAATTGTTGATTACCAAAGTGAGGCATAACCAGAATATCTGAGTGCATTTCACCAGTCTTCTCACTCCCCAGCACTTTTGGCACCAAAAAACCTGCAGGCACACTTGCTAGAGAGCTGTCACTAACTTGTCTCACAGTAACAGCTTTCACAGCTGACTATAGTGAAATCTTTGTCAAAGCTTCTACTGACGCACGTTTCTTGATGCCACACTGTTTGGAAAGAAGTGTAACAGAAACAGAAAGGCTTGGGATGTTTTTGGGGAGGGAATGCAGAGGGGATCCACAGCTGTAAGCGGACATCTGCTAGGACTGCAGAGTAACACAGATACAAGAGATGAATTCCCCATTCAATCATGGTGCATTATGCAAGAATTAACTGTACAACGAGCAACACTTAAGGAAAAATATTCCAATTCAAGTTATAGACCATTCTGTTGCCATTAAAACAAAATAGAGAGAAAAAATGGTGCTTTTGTTTCCTGGGAAAGGCATATTTTTCAAGCATTCCTATTCCCGAGCAGGTGATAAATCGCCAAATACCAATTTCCCAGTACTTCCTGCAGCTTGAGATGGAGGTAGGTGTGTTTAAAAAAAGTGTAGACACAACCAGAAGCAAACAGGCTTGACTTTTCAGTGATCATTGCTCATGATTTCAGTAGAGACGAAAGTGGAATATCCAAATTTCCAAGTAACAGTTTTGAGCCTTGGCACCTGAACTTATATATACTGTCTACTTATGTATATTGTCTAAGTATCTTCTTGAGCTAGAGTGGTCCAACTAGAGCCAGGGGGAGAGATGACAACCGAGCCATTTAGATGCTTGTGAAACCTCCATCACACTGCTTAGCCTTCTTTGAGTCAGTGAACTTGATTCAGTTAAGAGCTATCAGTTAGGGACTACAATGATAAATGAGGAGGGCAGAAGGGTTGTTCAGGTGCAGGTAGGTGGACACATCTGGAAGTCATGTCCCAAGAACACATGCAGAAGATTATGGCTAAAGGATGCGGTCTCTTTTGCTTCTGCTTATTCACCAGGGATTTATTCTGCCTTTGGAAATACTTATGTTAATGCATTCTTCTGTAATTCATTTTTGTATATATTTTCCTATTTTCTCCCCTATTTTATTTTGTTACCAAAGTTTAGTTACATAGAAACAAAAATATTTTGAGGGTTTCTATTTCAGTTTTTCTGCTCTTCTGATGTCAGTTTAAACACTTTGATTACCAAACTGGATTGCTTCTGAGACAAGAGCGTTCCTCACAGACAACTGTCCAGCAACAAAAAGGACGGCTCGGGTGTGACAGGGACATTCATGATGGAGAAGATGACATCTAGGCAATAGCAATATCAGTCCTCACATTGAACTTCTAAATTGAGGGGAATTTGCCCAATCCGTTTCAGCAGACATGGACTTGCCAGGAGGTGCGGACAGGTTCAGGAGTCTCACATCCCTGCTGCCTTCTGCTGCAGCTGGAGGGAAGCCAACACTATATGCAGCCAGATGGGGGATGTGAGGAGAAGGAGTAAGAGAAAGAATGAGAGACAATCAGCATGTGTTTTTCTGTGTATCTGGTTCAACTTTTTACAGTTAATTTTGCCCCTCAACAGCAGGCTTTATCAGCCTCGTTCCCCTGCTCAGGTAGAGTCACATCTGCCCCTCATTCTCTAAGAGAAATGATAATGTTCTTTTCCTGATGCATGTTTTCACTTATATTTTACTACATCTCTTTCCTAATTTATGCGTTTAGTTCACTTTTCTCTGTCATAAAGATTGAAAGCAGTAAGTGTTGTAGGTCAAACTCAGCTGGGAGCAAACAGTGCAGCTGTGGGTGCCGTCCAGTAATGCTGCAGGAATCAGACTTGGATCATCTACCCAGCTTCTGCGTCAGGATTGCTGCAGCATATAAATTCAATGCAGCAGTGTGCAGATCCTAGAGCCTGCAACCCAGAGCTCCCTAACGTAGGTCTCTCTTGTAGTTATAATCCTAGGCTAGGCATAATACATCTAGGTTTAATACAGGTCTGTGAATTTTTATTGGTGTTGAATTTGTCTTTGCTTGCTTGCAACATATAATATACTAAGTTCCCTTCATTTGCTCCAGTTTATCTTTTCATTTTATTGCTTTTATGTTATTTTATTTTTGATACTAAAGAAATGAAAAACACCTCCTTGATTGTTCTGTTTCAAGGAAAACTAAGAGATGGACTGTGGACTCCTATCTAAAGTTTGTTTTTTACTCAAGGAGATTTGTTGGTTCAGTTTTAGAACTTCTACCATTAGTAGTTTATTTTAGGAATAGGAAATGTAAAGCACACTGCTTTTCAGTGGCTGCTGCTATTTTTGTAGTCAAATAGCTTAAAATGCTTAATTTTAGCTTCCTAAATATAAAGCATTTAATCAAGACTAGTTCAATCAGCTCCTTTTACAGTCAGTGAAGAAAAACAGATATTTTGAAGAGACAATTCACCTCTCTACTGATTACAGATATAGTGGAATAGTCTTTACTAAACTATGAACACATTTTAGTTGGCTTTAAGAGACCCCTCACTTTGTAAACATTAGGTACTGCAGTAGTTTCGAGAACAAAGATTAAGACAAAATATGTTGTTTTCTCAAGAAAAGCATCAGTTTAGAACAGCTGCAAAGTATTTTATTGTAATACTACTACCAATGCATGTCACAGTCCTTTAGAAATCAGTGATTCTGTAAGGAAGAGTTTCAGGAAAGAGATACATACAAAAGTTCTATGATTCTCTCGTGTTCCTGAGATATTTGACTACACATACATATTCTCACAGAACCACAGGCTGGATGAGACGACTGTGTCCCTCTGGACCAGCCCCTCTCCAGCAGAGCCATCCAGAGCAGGGTGCCCAAGGCCATGGCCTTGTAGCTTCTGCAGATCTCCAAGGAGGGCACCCCCCACAGCCTCTGGGCAGCCTTTGCCAGTGCTCCATCACTGACACAGCAGAGAAGTGTTCTTGATATTCAGAAGGAACCTCTGTGTTCCAATTTGTGCCCATTTTTTCTGGCACTGGTCACCACTGAAAAGAGCCTGGCTTCATCTCTTGGCACCCTCCCTTCAGGTAATTCCATACATTGATGAGATCCCCCTGAACCTCCTCTTCTCCAGGCTGAGCAGTCCCAGTTCTCTCAGCCTCTCTTCTCTCTTCTTCCGTTTCCTCTTACAATACAAGAGAGTAGTCCTAAACAAGATCAGTTTAGAGGGTAGCAAGATGGACATGGAGGGTATTATCTAACAGTTATGCTTGGATTTGGGATCATGCAGCATGATCAATTTTCAGTGTGCATCCCTATGAGAAATGTGAGAACTGCCACTGCAGTTCATGACCAATGAGCACTGCAGTGAGACTGAGGAGATTTTTTCACAGAGAAAAGGCTGTTCAGCAGTCTAAGAATTTCTTCATTATTGTTAATTTCTTGCTACTCATCTAATTTTGATCCTATCTTCCCTCATGCCCTTTCCTGTCCAGTCTTGCCATAGATAACGAGGCTGTGAATACTTGCTTGTCCCCTTGGTGCGTGTCCCCTGAGCACAGTGGTGAGATGATCCCTCTTTGCCACCTTCTAGCAATTTCCACCTCTGTCTGCACTGTATCTTTCACTGTGCAGAAAACTAACAAGCGGAATTGACAAAGAATGCTCTGCACTCAAAGACGTGCCTGTTTACTTATCCTCACTCCAAGACTAATATAGGACTACTCTTGCCTACCTCACCATCATATCTTTTGACCCCAGAAGCCCAAAACACACTGAAGCATTATTAATCTCTTTTGAATCCAGAAGATCTATGCACTAGCAATGCAAACTTTTCCAGAAGTGCTATGGGATGTACCTCATGCACAGCGCTTTGCTTCACACCCCTCATTATACATAAGTAAAGGAAGAGAGTCCTTAAATCCCAGATAGTGAGTGTTCTACAGCCAAATAGACAGAAATTGCCAAAAGAAATCTTATATATGGCATGTGCTTCTGTATATGAATTTTAATGATTTCATTTCCAGCAGAGGAATTGATTCTGCCAATTTGATTTATTGTTAGTTCAGCTCAATAGTATTGATATGATATGTGCCACTGCAGTTATTGTTTCCCTGAAATAATTTGTTTTGATATATATACATTGATTAAATTTTTACTCTTAGCAGTACTAGTTATTATAATGGTGTAACACATGCAAGCGCAATGTACTGTTCTCTGTTTCCTGAGCCCATGATAAGACACAGGTCAGGGTTACCAGATGCTATACCTTTTTATGGCTCCATATCAGGGTAGCCAGCGTCTTCTCCCATTCCAGAATCAGCTTTTAGATCAACTTCTTATTATTTTAAAAAATAGTCCAACATGGCCACACAATACAACCTGATGAAATAGGGCAGGGAGCTTGCCATTTTGAAAAGGGGAAAATGTTCTCTCCCTCTTGTGGGACGCATTAGGTTTCTTCAGAATCCAAGGGCTCCTCTGACTTTCTGAAGACATCTCTCTCCTCAGTACTGCCAGTGGACTCATCCGCTGTTCATCCATCTTCTCAGGGATTAGGGAAAGAGATGTGATCTTCATAGGTGCATGCACACCATTCTGCACAGTAGCAAGAACCAGTACCAAGAAACAAACCCTCTTCGTCAATTTGGATATATTTCCATCCATATCTTCATTATCCTGTCTATAAAAGGAGAATACACAACAGTTATATGCATATTTTCAGTAGAATTGAGAGGAATCTCAATAGACTGACAGTTACTGTCTTCAAAATGAGTATTTTTTAATTCTATCATAAATGGCAACCGGCTTGTCCAGATATTTCTTCTGATCTCATAACAGTTTTGCAACCACTTTCCTTGAAGGGTGGAAACCATCAGGTACTCTTCTCTTCAAACCTTGGATCTCTGAATGAATGAATTTCTTGATGTTTTGTGTACAGTTCTGGCAATTTTCTGACTTTTCCGGTTTTTTTTTTTTTTTCCTTTTCTTTTTAATGTAGAGTTTGCAGGATATTTCTGGGATTTGTTGTTTTTTTGCTTTGTAAAATTTCAGGTTTTACACAAGACAGAACCACTTGTTCTTGATGTTGTTGAGCACCTGCCCTCGTATTTTCTGCAAACAGGTATTTTTCCCTGTTATCTGACTCTATCTCTTTGTGTGTAGTTTTGATAAGATGTACCTTAACTGCTATTAAGAATTTTTATGTTAGAGAATGCAATCTTTACTGCAAATCTTTGCTTCTACCTGTTCTGAGCAACATCGTGTCCACTTCTCATGGGGAATGGTTTGCTTTGATCTTCCTGGCAGTTCTAATGCTTTTAATTTGTTCTCTAATTATTCCCTATAATAACTGTTTCAGTTCATGTGTCTCAGCTTTAATATAAGCGTGATTAAGCACTCAGTGATCCTGCTTGGCAACCACCTCTACTAAAGAAACATACCATTCCCTGACAACATTCCTACCAGCACCCAAGTGCTATTAAATTTAAAAATGATTTTAGGGATACATATCCTTCATGTTCCCAGGGTCTGAGGTATAGCTCACAACTGTGCCGACTCTGTTGTAAAAGCCCATGTATAATCCTTCTTGGCTTTGTAACTGCATTTGCTTTGCTGTGCAATTACTGTTTTTTGATCTGTTTTTCTGGGTTGTTTTTAAGCACTAAGGATTGTGAAACACGTCAGAGTGCTCTCTTAGAGAAAACTTCATATCTTGTTTTTGCCAATTTTCAATGGACCAAGACTGCAAAAGATTATGGACTTCTCATATGGCATGAAAAACTCTACTTACTATTATAACATTATAAAACATTGGCTACATACATCATTGCAGATGGGAATACCATTATGAATTGAATTAATTATAGCTTGCTAACTTCTTCAGTGCGTGTTTCCAAAGCTGTAGTTAATATTTTATTTTTGACATAGAGTAAACAAGTGAAAGTTACAAATATAAATTGAATTTATGCAGCTGTTAAAAGGCACAGAACTGTAATTTAGAGATGAAACTGGCTCCTTTTTTTCCTTCCTTTTTATCTGGAAAATAGTATAATCTTTTAAAACCTCAGAGTTTTTTACCTTAAGAATTTTTTCCTTTCTCAATTCAAGAAAGTACAAAAAAAATTTTTAATTATGAACTAGAAATATAAATATACTTATGCATATAATTGATAGAGATACATACATATTTTTGTTAAGAAATCATTCTCCTTTTATAATAATTTCCAAGCACAAATCATTGAATTCATATTGATTTAATGCTGTTTACAAATGAATGAGTATTCCAAAACTTGCAAATCCATTTGTAAACATTTTTACATAGCACTGAAGGAAAAAGTGATGCATTTTAACTTTGATATATTCTTCTTTTCCAGCTCAACTACAGCTTTTAGTACCATCTGTTGATAAACCTTTTTGTCAAACATATCCAAGGAAAATTTAAAACAGACGCTTATTTCAATACAGGTTTATGAGGATGCGGTAGGTCAAGGCAAATAGATTATAACAAGAAATAATATTGGAAAAATGACACCTGTTCTCGGAGATGAATTCCATGTTCATCTCAAAAGAATCAAGAGAAATTAATATAGAGTCATATATATTCTAGATATTTCTACTTGTTCTTTTCAGGGGTAGACAAGAGTCAACATTTGTCAATATTTAAATGTTTTGCTATGAATCCCTTCCAGCTCAGGCTCTTCTACGGTTCTATCAAAAAGAGTAGGAGAGTTTTAAGTTTGGCAACAAAGCTTTTATTCCTATGGCCATGGACAGCATACACCATATCCTAGCGGACCTTCTCCACAGACAGCTGATCTTTCTCCTTGGCAGGTGAAGACCCTTTCCCTTCCTGCGCTGAAGAAATTAGTCAGAAAGCGTAAGCCCCAGGCAAATGCTCATGATTCAAAGTCATGTTTTTGTTTTTGTTTTTTAAGCTGTAGCAAACCTGCTTTCCAATGACACAGCCTCTGTCAGAGGGAACTTACATTCCAAAGAACAAACACGTCTTTCAGTCTCTTATCAAGAAAAGCAAAACACGGAAACTCAGAATTAGATCCCAGTTCAGTAGTCAGTGAAATGCTGAAACAAACACTGATCTTTCAAGAGGCCTTCAGATTACAACTACTTTGCTCCTGGGATCATCTGTTTGTTCTCTGTTTGTGTGGCTCTCAGAACAGAAAAGTGCTGATCCAGGAAGATGTACAGTCTAATGAAATAGACATTTATTGTATTAACTAGTGCCCAAGTTGTTCTATAAGCAACAACTTAAGCAAATAAGCCCGTAGTACCCTTCTCCCGTCTTTCAGAAGGGCAATCCATTCTTGAGAAAGGAAACCCAAATCAAGTCCAAGCAAAGAGGAAAAACAGGTGTTGAAGGTCATACCTTGTTCTGGGTTTTGACAAACATGCTACATGGAAGAGCAAGTATTGGTGAGAACAGAGCAAGTACTATATTGCAAAAGAGTGGCATGCATGCAAAGGTTTCTACTGAAGAGCTCACGGACTGAGCAACTGTTGCCACTCAAAGGAATCCTCAGTTTGGCTTTAAATTCCACCTTTGCAATAGCTGACTGGAAATGTTCTTATCCATCGCTGTGATGTATAACAGGGTATACAAGACAAAAATTTCTTGGGAACTTCCTGGCTGGGGAGGAAACGTTCAGACCCATCATGTTGATATGTGTCTATTGTTTTGGCTCTTTTTTCTCTTCATAATAATCCCTCTTCCATTCTGCTGACTTCAGTTCTTTCATAAGCTTTATAGAATGTATCTTCTCTCTAATCAAAAGGAAAGGAAGTTCAGTTCTCCTTCATGGCTTTTGTTTTCTTAAATCATCTTCTCCCAAACTCCTACAACTCACTTTCCCATTTATGTCTTGTTGCTAGTGTTATTTTCTATACTAAAATACAGATTACCATCCCAGTTTCTTGACAACTTCCTTTTTTCCACATCAGATTCAGGTTCCTTGCTCTTTTTAGGCTGTACCATTCTTCCTGTGGCAAGCCTGGTTTCACTGTTTTTCCCACTATTTTACTTTCTTAGGCTCCTTCCAATATACTTTTTGTCTTGTCCATGTAATACTATGTTATTTTTTCTTGTATTACAATTTATTTTAAATTCAGCTGGATGGGAGCTTTACCTTCTTGTGGTTTTAAACTGCTCTTTACAGATAGAAATACTGGCAGTATAAACATTTATTTTTACTGTTCCTTTGTATTAATAACACCAGCAGGTACTGTGTCTCTTATAAGGTGTAAATAAAACTAGATTAGGATCTAAAATATTGTTCTACAAGTCTTGGAAATGGTCACTCCTAGTTTTGCCTGAAAAGGACACTCCATTTTTGATATCAGCTTTGCAAAGTTCACATCATAATTGCATTCATATGTAATCTGACTCAAGTTTCACTTGTGAATATTTGCGTTCTATATTCATTCAAAGACTGTGGCTTTTTTTTTTTTTTTCTCTTAGCAACTGAGCAGGAGATCTTTTTCAAGTGATCCCCAATTACTAATCAAATAAATATTCCCAAATCCTTTTTACAGTATCTAATATCAATGCATTGATTTTAAAATTGGGATAGGCACACATAACACCTACACCTATTTGTTGTTTATTTGTGAAGTCTGGTTTTTGAAAAAAAGTTTTCTCCAAGTCTTTGCTGCTCTCTCAAAGAAAAATGAATATATATATATTTTCTAGTGAATCCAAGATCTGTTGTTTTTTTTTTTTAATTTATTTTATTTTTGTTGCTTTTTAAATTTTTATTTATTTGTTTGTTTGTTTGTTTGTTTATTTATTTGAGGAAGATTTGTTTACCTTTATACATGAGTGCAAACGTACATGTTTGGGATGAGCTTATGATGTACCTAAAAACACTTATTCTGAAATGTGTGCTTGGTTTGGGATTCCTTACCAGCAAGAGGAGTAATCTTGCAACTACAATGACATGTTGCTAGCTATCTTTCTAACTCTATATTTGGTTGATACCTATGCCCTCATGAAACTGGCAGAGAATTTTTTGAGCAGGCACAGTGCCACCACAACAGATGGTCATAGGCAAAGGCATGCCAGAGAACCAGTATGTGCATCACGTTTGAGTATTAAGGGATGGATTTCCATCCAAGAATGTCAAAACAGCAGTCAATGCAGAACATCTGAGGCTATGGTTGAGGGGTTATGCTGACTCTGTTCCTACTTGGAGCTAGATTAACTTTCAAAAAGTTGATTTAAAGAAAACCACGGGGAAAAAAAAAAAAAAGAAAAGAGAGAATCTTCTCCAGCTGTTTGACTTTGGATCTAACAAATCAAGAGAGAAGGAAAGGAAAAAGAAGCATTTCATGAAATCCCCACCCTTTATAGTTCCTTACACATCAAGCACCTGAAATCTCTCCAAGTAAATAAAAATAGGCTTCCATGGCATGGCTCAATTTCCTGGTGAATAGCCTGACGGATGGCAGAAATTAGACCTGCAGATTACACAGCATGGCTGTCCAGGTCTGCTTTCTGTTAAACACAGGGCCATCCTGTTCAGAGTATGCCACACACCATGTCAGTTCAAACTGGCATACACTGACGAATAATATTGTGTTGATGACAGGAAGGTTTATTGCATCTGTAACTGACCACACTCTTTAGACCTGGGAAAATCAAAATCCTAGTGCAAATGGAGTTCTATATCTTTCTGTTAATTTCTTACACTGATTCACAGTGAAAAGAAAAAAAAGAAAAAGAAAAAAGAAAAAACCTTGAAAGAAATATATTGAATAGTTTCTGTTGGATCAGGATTTACATTTATTTTCAGAAAATGAAGACATTTCTAAATAAAATGTTTTACTCTTCTAAGGACCAGAACATACGCTAAAGGTAAAAGTTGATGTTGTTTGGAAAGAGTAATTAAGAAAGTGCATATTTCTTTTCCAGGGCTTGAAAATGAATTGATTTTTGGAATTTATTTTCAAGTCTCAAAGTTATGAATCAGAGAAGGCACTGCATGCTGCAACGAGAACCATCTGCCATTAACTACTACTGAGGTCTGCAGGAGCACTGTCTCACCCTACATCTTGCCTGGTTCGTTTTGACTAGTATCCTTGGCATTTAGCTTGTATCTACAGAGGAATATCATGTTGATCTCCTTATTTCACTTGTAAGTGTGGCAGATGAACTCTAATAAACTGTTCATTCCACTCTGCTATCTGAGTTAATCAAGCTTCCTTGTTAATCACAGTGTCAATGAAGCTTTGTGCCTGTGCATCTTAATTGTAAGGCAGTACTGAAAGAAAGAACAACAAACAACAAAGCAGCAGTGCAACTAGTTGGTTCTGACAAAAATTACTGTTGTGATTTTTGTTGACATTAGCTGTTGCCTGTATACCTCAAATTATGAAACTCTGAGGTACAGAGACAGGTTAACAAACTGCCTGACTGCCATTACATTTGGCAATATCATTTCTGAACTACTAAAGCATAGTGGAGAAAGCACTCTGCTGAATGTCAGCATAATCATTGTTAAGAACTCTATACAGCATTTATGTCTGTTGAGAGCAGGTTTGGTTTTTTTGCTAACAAAAAGCAGAGGTAAAATATTGCTTGCTCAATGCTGAACAATTTGCCTAAACAATTCAACAAGAACGCAGGTCAGAGTTCAAAGCAGTTGCAAACTCCTGTATAGAATAGAATCATAGAATCATAGAATCACCAAGGTTGGACAAGACTTCTAAGATCATCTAGTCCAACCATCCACCTATCACCAATATTTTCCACTAAACCATGCCCCTAAGTACTTTTAAATGGTTTTTGAACACTGCCAGGGACAGTAACTCCACCACCTCCCTGGGCAGCCAATTTCAGCATGTGACCACTCTCCCAGAGAAAAAGTATTTCCTGATGCCCAACCTGAATCTCCCCTGTCACAGCTTTAGGCTATCCCCTCTCACCCTATTGTGAGTTAAATGGGAGAAGAGGCCAACCCCCACCTTACCACAACTTCCCTTCAGGGTGGTTGTACAGAGCGATAATTTCACCTCTGATCCTCCTCTTTCTCCAGACAAAATAGTCTCAGCTCTCTCAGTCACTCCTCATAAAACTTGTGCTCTAGATCCCTCACAGTTTCATTGCCCTTCTCTGAATACACTCCAGGACCTCAGTGCCTTTCTTGTAGTGAGGGGGCAATAATTTCCCATTATCCACAATGCTAATATTCTAGATTCATACTAAAATAGACATTCTCTTAAAAACTCAATGAGATGTAATCTTTATACCATGCAGAATAAGGAAAAAAATAACATTAGGCTTTGTCTCATGCCAGAAAAAGTGCTCCAAACCAACCATTCTGCCTCCAGAGTGATGCATTTTTGTCTTTTCCTAATTCACTGGAAAGGTACTACTTTAAAACTCTGCTTTCATAGCCTCCTGCAAACATGACAATGTAAGTTCCAAAAACAGCTCTTCAACTACTTTTTCTCCACCCTTTCTCTCTCAGTTCATGATGTGTTCTGTCCAGGTGATGACTGAAGATTCTTGCACTGGTCCAGGAATGGCAACTAGGAGGGAAACAGGAAAAAAGAGGTGGCCATTCTAACTTCTCTTCCTAGGGAACTTTTAGTTATAGAACCATAGAATCATTAAAGTTCGAAAATACCTTTAAGATCCTCTAGTCCCCACCATGCCTGCTAACCACATCTCTCAGAGCCACATCCATGTGGTTCTTGAACACCTCCAGGTATGGTAATTCCACGACCTTTCTTGACAGCCTGTTCCAGTACCTCACCAATCTTTCTGAGAAGATTTTTTTCCTAATATCCAACTTGAAAATTATGGTTCAAAGGCATATTAACAGATACATATTAGGTACTGAACACAGGCATAAATTTCAGTAAAACTATTCATTCCAGAAGTCAGCATAGGCAGGCGGCTGATTTTTAACCAGGGTTCAGGATGAGATTTTCAGCTGAACTCTGCCCTACCGCTCCACATATTTAGCCATGTCTGCATGAGCTTACATGAGCACTAGTGTGGACATTTTCTTAGCCTTTATACTGTGATAACAGTACTCTAGATTTGTAAAACTGTTTCCTATTGCTCCAGATGACATAATTTCCAGAATAATTATTCCAGGACAGATTAAACATTTGAGAAATTCTGTTGATTTTGTGTAGGTGAAACAGCTGGGGAGCGTCAAGCTAGTAATTGCATAAAGAATCACTTAGGTTGTCCAACTGCAGGGAGATACTTATTGCCCAGAAAACATAAAAAGATTCAAACAAGGCTTTCAGCTCTCACCAAACTAGTCGCGGTAACATGTAACAGAAGTAGTTTTACTTGTAGCTGTAGTGTGAGATAGCACATAAATGGTGTTAGAAGTTTTCCTATTCAGCAGTTTCTACAGAGATTTGAATTTTCATCTTCATTTTATGGGAAGATCAGGGAATGGCTAGCATTTGCCCAGTGGCCTAATGATGAAGAGAAAGGCTAGAACTGCTGGGTTACAAATGTCCCATGCTAGAAGAGGAGAAATAAATACTGAGATAAGCAGGACAATATGGGAACTGAACTGCAAGGACAGGGAGAACATCAGGTTGAATGCCACTGCTTGTATGCAATATTTCTGTAGCATCCAGAGTTGCTGAGGACATAGTTTTTAATTGCCCTTACAAATTTTCTCCTATTAGACCCCTGTCTCTAATAACACCAAGAAAGTTCTGGGCAGCCTGCTGATGCCAGCCATTTTGTATGGGATACTGATGCAGTATTTGTGTCCATATCACAACATTGCTTTGCAGATGATCCCACTTGCTAAAGAAGGGTCCAATTCTTTGTAACAGGCATGCTATCAGAACCCCTTTTCTGGCCTCTTGCTTCCAAACACCGTTTTAGACTTTCCTTGTTGTCCTTTTGAACTGTGGCCTTAGCTCCAGGGGTTGCTACCACATCTGCATTTGCTTTGATATACCAGCATCCACACCCTACTGACTGTGACCTAGATAGAACTGAATCAACAATTCTCAGAACCCTAGGAATTCCAAAATAGCCTAGTTTCAAAGCACTTGGGAATTCACTACTGTATGTTATATAATAATAATAATAATAATAATAATAATAATAATAAAGAGTTTCTTGGAAACAGTTGACAGTTGTGCACTGTTATTCATGAATCCACGATTTTTTTTTCTTTTGGTTTGTTTTTTTTTTTCCAATTGGTACTCAAAATTTAACACCTTGAAATAAGAAGACTCTTGAAAAGCAAACCCTGAAGAACTGGTATTAGTCTTCTGAAGATCTTCCAGGAGATTTGACTTTTGATAAGGATATTGTCCTCAAACTCCTTAATTGTCCAGTGTCCTAATGTTGAAAAGATAAGAGCTACTCCACAGAAGTGTCTCTTTCTGGAGGAAAAGACAGAAAGAAGGAAAAGGAAAATGAAAGAGAAAGAGCTGGGCTGCAAAATGGCTATTTTCAAATGTGCCATTATGTTCCTGAGGAGCTCAGAAAAACAGGGAGAGGAGAAACTGCATAAATGTAACTGCTCCTTTATTTTGAGTAATGGTAGTTTATTTGTTTTTTTCCTTAAAGAATAAAAAGACCTGATAGAACGGATGCGCACATCTGTATAGCTTACTTCCACATATTAGATACAAAATGAACCTGATGCCCCTCTGGTCTTCAAGCAGCTGGTAACAACCTTGAGTAAAACAGCCATGGAACAGATCCAGAATATGCATTATTTATTATCCACAAGGGACTGTAAATGGCAGCATATACATCCTCCAAGAGAGCTGTGCTGTATAAAGACTTGAACAGTTCTCAAAACATTTTTCTTTTTCTTTTCTTTCCCCTCGTCTTTCAGGACTTTTGTATTTGAACAAATTCAGAAAATAGTAAACAGCCTGCAATTCCATGAAAATTCAGAAGATTGGTTATAATGATTTCATTTAAGAGCTGACACACCCCTACTGGAAACGGTCCACTTGTAAGATGAAAACTATGCAAAAATGGAATTTGTTTGCAGTTTGTGGGAAATGTCTGTACTCTGCACATTTGAGGGTTTTCATCCTGAATCAGATCAAGAACTCTTCTGCAGAATATTGTGTTTTCTGATCAGATGTTTGACTTGACTTCTCTCTACTCCTTCCCTGGACCTACTGACATTTCTTTTCATTGTAAAAAAGAGAGAAAAACATTGTATCTGTGTTTTATCTACGGAGAAAAATAATATAAAAGTAAGTGTGAATATGTACTGTCTACTTTTTTTTAATTGCTAATTACTGATCCACTTATACTATAATCTTTTCGTAAAACAGAATCACAATATCTAAAACCTGATATATGACAAAAATTAACTTCTGCAGGCTTAAAGTGCTAGCATGGCTGAGGGTGAGGAAAAAGATATGGAATGGGTAATTTAAGGGATAAGAAAGGTTTCTTTCTGGATAATTTATTTAATATGAGCTGTTTATTCTTTCTCCTTTTATTATACGTCACTTTCCAGAACTATTTGATGCAGTGAAGTAGTTGGGATTTTTAATTTCATGAATAATTCACAGCTCACTGCAGTGATTTCAGAAAGCCATAACACCTTATCATACATTCATATCAGTGTGCAACACTGAAGGGGGTACTGTTTTGTTTCTAGAAAGTGTTGTGATATCTTGGAAAGCAAGTGTAGTTTAGCTGAATATTAATAAAACTTCTTACGTGCTTACATGCATTTTCTTGCTTGTGATCTGTATAACCCAAGGGTAAACATCCTTTTTTAACCACAGCACCCACTCCAAAGCTACTTCATGGCTCCTGCCTAGGGTTTCTTCACCTGTGATTCATTTCAATAGCATTTCATCCATTTTCTTGAGAACTTTATCTTTAAAATACCAAATAGTCAGGTACTATAATAGCTAGATTTTGTGGATCTCATCTGAAGAAAGAAAAAATCTGTACTGCAAAGAAGATTGCTCTCATCTCTCCTTGTAGACATGATACCCAGGTAAGAAGATAGCATAAACCAGAAGAGCAAAAGACCTCCAAGTAAGCCGAAGATTTAGGAATCAGATTCATTCAGAGCAGGACAGGCAGCAATGTCACAAAGGATGTGTAAAATGAAAACTTATCAAATGCAGCTACTGGCTAAAGAGAGAACCCTAAAAATGGGCACCCTCACAATACTTACTTATCTGATATCTTGGACAACTTCCATACTTGGGAAGTAAAAATGCATTAAGTCAGAGCAACTCCAAACGGATGGCTTCAGGGAGCACAGATGGGGCTTATCCTCATGTGTTGTGACAGATCAGTTTCCCACCGCAGACAACTTGCTAAGTTCACAGTAGGTCTCAGAAGTCTGAAAGTGAGAGAGTCAGCATTCACTGTTCAAAGAAGGTCTTTTTTTTAAACTGCATATAGAGGAAGAAACATCTTTCTGTCCTCCTGCCTCCGTACCTGCAAATCAGGGTCAGTGGGAAAAGTACAGAGGCCAAGTTCTCAGCGTTTTACTGAATCACATACAACTCAGCAAAAGGATGATAAAATGTAAAATGCTGGCATTTAATGATCTTTTGCACTGGATGCTAAAACAAAGTACGAAACAACAAAGATTTTAGTCCAGGATATCTAGTTAAACACCTGAGACTGTTAGTACAAAGTCTCAGAACCTCCTGTTTACCCTTAAAGCATTGTCATGAATAGTCCTCTGATTGTTTTCCATATAATTCCTTGCGTTTCAATATGACATGATTTTAATACAAGGAAATAAAGCTAACAGAATTATTTGCCACTTATGACTACAAATAAATTAAGTATTATTTGGACTATTAACTATCCCTATTGGTGAGTAAATTTGTAGTGAGCTTCAAGATCCATGTAAACTAGTTGATAGTTAATTGGGATGTAGATCATATTTTCCATCAAGAAAAAAAACAACCTGCTTCAGAAATCTAGAAATGCTAGAAAAAAAATGTACCTACAGCATTGCAAAACTGTTCTTTGGAGCTTACAAGATTGACTCAGATTGGCAGACAGTTGAACTATTTTATTCATTTAAAAATAAAGAATTAGAAACCCATGCACCCAGATGTGGTTTAGGATGAAAAAGAGAGATAGAATTTGGTTTGATAGGCAGGTGAGGGAGTGCCTATCTGCTCCTGACTCTAAGAAGTTAAATAAGCCCCTAGAATAGCATTCACAGCAGGTTTTCTCTGTGCCTGAGACAGTGATAATGATGAGAATAATACTTTTCCCTGGTAGGGCTCCACTTAGAACACAGCGTTCTGTTCTTGTCAATTCAGATTAAACAAGACATTGTGAGATTTGAGAAGTATAGAAAGTGCAGTCAACTATGAAGATGAAATTGTACAAAAACAAGTAAACATGTGTCAAAGAGGTTCAGGAGAAGCTAAATAGGTAACATATTGAACATGTGTAGAGTAAATCTGACAGATGTGATGATACAGTTTCCATAGCCATGTGTAAATATACTTCTGTATAACAGCATACTATAAGTATTGTAGATAGAAATTTAATAAAAAAATATATCTACGGCTGCCCAAATGGCTATTGTCATTTTGCAGTGAATTATTAAATGAACCATTCAGACAAACACACTTATGATTTTTATTTTTCAGAAACACATTATACATTTGCCCCATGAAAGCATGAGGGAACGTTTCCACCAGGAGCTTGACAGTTTCCAAGAACAGTTCCATGGAAATATACATTTTTCCTTGCTTAGGAAATAATTTTAAAATCATTTCACTGTCAATCTCTGATCTCTTTCATGTACTTCAAAGTGAAGGCTTGAAATGCATTCACGCTGAGTTGTTCTGCTGTCTTTTGTTATTCTTAAGAAAAAAAATCATCATAAAAGAATCTGGGAAATTTTGAGCTCATGAGTACTGCACTGATGAGGACTGCGATGGAGTTCATCAGCTTTGGATGGACTGAGGAGTTCATTTCAATGGAGCTTTTCATTATAAGTCTTCCATGTAGTCAAATAGTGAAGCTTCTCATAGAGCAATGGAACTCTGGAAATTGCTATAAGACTTCTGCTTGCAAGCAAGATTGCAGTACTCGGATATAACAGTCAGTTCCCCAATGCAGAGGGTGAGCTGAAGTATTCCCACTCCTTCATCTCAAGTACTACGCGCAGTTGTGGGCACCACTACACAGGAAGACATAAAGCTATCAGAAAGTTTCCAAAGGAGGGCTATGAAGATGAGAAAGGAATTAGAAGGCAAGATGTATGAGGGGCAGCTGCAGTCCTTTGGTTTTTATGGATCACAGAAGAGCAAACTGAGGGGAGGCCTCATGGCTTCATGAGCTCTCAGAATCATTGAAAAATTTGAGTTGGAAGGAGCCCTTAAAGGCCATCTAGTCCAACTCCCCTGCAATGAACTGAGACACCTACAGCTCAGTCGTGGTGCTCAGAGCCCTATCCAATCTGACCTTGAGTGTCTCCAAGGACAGGGAGACAGGTTGCCTACCTCCTCTCTGGGCAACCTGTGCCGGTGCTTCACCACCTTTGCCATAAAGAAATCATTTTCTTATATACAGTCTAAGTCTCCCATCTTTTAGTTTAAACATAATAATAATGTTTGATTAGCTATCCAAGGGAAAGGTACTCTGCTTTTTCCTGCAGGTGTTTTATATGTTTATTTTTAGTAAAACAAACAAATGAACAAACAAAACCAAAACCAAACAGAATATTTATTCCATTTGAAGAATATTAAGATTGCAAACTTAATCCAAAGATTGAGAAAGACCAGAATTAACACTGCTTGTGCCATATTTTTAGTTACAGGATCACATATCATCTTTTACAGAGTCCTTTTATAAGTCAAGGTGGACATAATCTATGGATAAATCAGGAGGTATAGGGACTGATGGTGCCATTAGTATCTGAGTGTGGATCTGAGGGCAAAGAAAAATACAATTATTTGAGACATTTGCTCTGGGAGCTGAAAAGTGTTCCACGAGGAAGATTAAAGGAGAAAGATTAAGCCAACAATGTATAGTAGGTATATCAGCTGATATTCCTATATTTGAATTTAATTAATAGCGTATGTTTCATCTTTACATACAGACTGCCTCCCTAACCATCATTAGTTCTGATTTCCTGAGTCACTCCAGCAATTGTCCTATGGAGTGGTTTTAAGTGGATATCCTAGTATGTGCAATAGCAAATGTCCTTTAAGATACTCATTGAGAATACCTCTATCCAAAACTGCTCATTTCTCTTAATTGGTCTGTTTTACTTAACAGACTCAGAAAACTTTACCATAAATTGCATACGTGATGGACAATTTCATTTATTTTGAAACTCAGTGCTTAGCTACAGGAGCTAAGTTCAGCTTGTAAATGTGTTTTAAAATTAAAAGAATGACAAATTAGAAGAAGACCCAGAAAGAACATACAAACTCATTTCTGTTTTCTGTCCCTTTTTATCCACCCAGCTGTATTCATAACTACAGCTGGTACAGAGCCCTAATAAATGCTGCTGCAGAGAAATGTATCTATTTTAGTGGAGTAGCTTGTGTGATTTCTCATAAATGCTTTACAATAATGACAGCCACAGCTCGGAAGCTATCATGGTCTTTTTCCCTGGAGAGAAATATGTGAACCATACTTAGTGTTTAACCTTTTCTGAGAGAGCAAATGAAGCAGGAATCGGGCATAATCAAGAACCAGAGGGCGACTGGGGGGGGGGACACTATAAAATCAAACATGTTTTTCGAAAATGCCATTCAAATGGTTTATTCTGGTTTGTTTTGAGAAGTCCTTTTTCTTTGGTTACGGATTTTATTTTGGAGAGAAGCTAGCCGTAAAAATAATTTATGACAGATCCAAAAAAATAAAGCTTTTCCACATTCATTTCCATACTGACCAGACAGTAACCTCACTCAAGTGAATCAAGGACCTCTTTTACAAAGGTCTGTTCCCCGCATGAGGCAAAGTGAGAATATCAGTTTGTATAAATGCACATAGTTCACCTGCATTTGTTCGCGGTGCTGCAGCGCACTGGGGATTAGCTCAAGCATTTGGCTTAGCAAAAAGGAAGTTTTTGGTAGATCTTGCAACTGATTTCACTGCACACAAGAAGAATCCTCTCGTAAATATGCAAAATATGCACACTAAAATTTTTAGAAAGAGCTCAGTCCCTAAATAAATGATCCTAGATTCATTTGTAGTATACTGTGGTACACTGTGTTACCAGTGGTTTGCCTTTAATGTGAAAGAGCACTTATGAGCTCCTAATCTGAATACAGATCCTTTATTAACTCACTGCTGAGCGAGATCCTTTGTCTGCAGTGTAGTGTTTCTGCGGCAGCCAGAGCTACACGAAAGACCTTTGTGCTATAATGGCTACTGCTAGTGTGTTTTACCCTCTCAAAAATCAGAGCTATTGTCATACATTTAGCATGTTACAAATACGTATCTCACATCTAATTTGACATCAAAATTGTTGTAGCCGTCGTACTGGGGGGATATTTTTTTCTTAAGTGCTAGGGAGGTAAATGAGAACATAATTACATTGTCAAAGTCAATAATAGCAAGCAGCCTCTGTCAGGTCTTGCTGCGCTCAGCACTGTTTCACAGGAACTGCTGGGGAGCTCTTCCGCCACCAATCCATTTGGCTCCATTTAAGAACTGAGTACAGGAAGGCAGTTATTGTACAAGATTAGTTTCCTGTATGCTGCAAATTGGCAGTAGCAGAAAAATACAGGATGAATTTATTAGCTTGCAAGGTCAGCTAATAAAAAGAAAACTATGCAGCTTGGACTGTTGTTTATTTTAAGTCGGATCACTTATTAGGCTTCATGCGAAATTTAAATTAGTTAACTCTTGCATTTCCAGCACAGGGAAAATACAATAAAAGTTTTAATACAAAACCTAGACAGGATGTTCCTATTCAATGATTTTAGCAGGGTTAGAAGCCTTTCCCTTTAAAAAAAACTAAATTAAACACACAGATCTTGAGCTGTGCAGGCAATTGTATCAGCTATGTTTTGTCATCATTGCAAGAAGAACATGATGATAAAGATGCACCCATCATATTTCATGTGTGCAATGAGCACTAGTATTAAGTTTTATATGTGAGAGAGAATGCTGTTGTTAAAGAGACTGAGATTTTGGCCTAAAAAAGGTCTTTAAATTGAAGTTCAAGGAAAAAATAATAATAATTTGGAGACAAAAGATTTTAAGATGATAATAACATTGTGATATTCTTGAGGAACAATATATGATGTAAATTTAACTTACTGGTGCCCTTCCTTTACACAGACCTTAAATGGACTGTGTGATAAAACAGTACAACCACTTCAGAAAAATGTAACTACACTTCAAACAGTAGATAATTGGGGTCACTTCAGTCTGAACTTTCTCCAGAATCTGAATACACACATGCACATGCGCTCATAGATGAGGAAACCTGGACAAAAAGAGGGATTTAAAATCTGTTGCAATATCTTGACAATGAACTTACACCAGATTAATAGTCAGAAATTCCAAGTAGTTTAATAGATTTAACTGGATTTTTTTAAGCTCCTAAATATGTTAGGTAATCCTAGTAGTTAAGTGCCCAACTTACTTTGAAGCACTTTGAAGCATATGAAGCACCCATTCCCATCATTTGTTTCCTAGGGGAAAAATTTTGACTGGAACCTTTATGCATATTAATGCAAACATTTTTTGGCAGCAGTCTTGCCTAGCTCATCTAACTTGTGCTCCCCGTTAGGGCATTGTTTTGTCTGATCTTAGGACTAGGGGACAAAATAATTTAAATTTTCCATGTAGCCAAAAAAAAAAAAAAAAAAAAAAAAAAAAAAGATGAGCAAGTGTAAAGCTGGGGATGCAAGCAGGAACTTAATACATGAATGGTGAAGAGGATCAGAATCATCAAGACAGTCAACTGTCAACTCAACATCTGCTAACAACAGAATATTTGTTAGAGATGCTGGTTTGTGCTGACCGGCTTTGTGGTGTCCAGACACTGCCAGCTTTTTAAATTGAAGGTCATAAAAAGACTGTTTACAGACCTAAAACAATGACTGGTAGATGTCTTAACGGCATGAGATCAAATTTTGATATGCCTGGTGATCTTGCCCAACCAATCTTGGATCAGATAATTATTCTGAAATGTTTCCTGAAGCACTGCATGTGCAAGATCAAACAGCCAAAGTCAGTCTTCAGATGCGTTTTATATGCCTCCTTCTAAACAGCAACACCTAAGTGGTTCATCATCTTCCTCAGAAGCTCACTGCTCAACTATTTTAAGTAATCAATTAAGGGTGAGCACTGCTAAAATAAAGAATACAGTGAGCAGACCAGAGTATTAAATGAAAGCAATAGATAGAGGAGATTTACCATGGTTGGTATAATCTTCATCACTGGAAGAAACTGAACCTTCCTCATTTTGGGGTCCTACATCTCAGCAAGATGTTATAACAGGTCTTAGATCTCACTGATTTATCTTTGGGGTTGGAAATTCAGTGTAGCCATGGAAGTAAAACCTAAGGCGAAGCAGGGAAAGATGAGGTTGAATTTCAGGAGAAAGGGTAAAACCGGGATGCCACCCTGTTTTCTGAATATTATCAACAAAATAAGACAGAAAAACAAAACATTTTTCTAGGAGTAGTAGAAACCATTTCCCGACCTGGCTGAGGAAAGCTGAGACTTCAGTTTTTTACATTGCTGTCTGCTTTTGTCTGCTCTCCTGCTTGGTGTCTATCAATAGGAAAACAGTTAGCCTCCTGAACTGCAGGAAGATAAAGGCACAAAATTATCTGTCCTTTTTAAATACATTCCTTCTAGGCTAACTTGTCACAGCACGATGAAGGCATAGTCTTCTTCTGATATAAATACGCAGCTGTCCAGCCAGATGAAGAAGGGCTTCTGCATGCCCAGGGCTAGGGGCATATCTTGATTGTACTCTTATCTCATAATCAAAGCTCGCGTTGTACTGATATGAACCGACACTGAGGGAAAGGAGCACAGGTGGGAAACATGTTACTCTGTGGAAGGTCTAAACAATCAGGGAAGTAGGACTTTGATATGAGCTGTGGTGCAGCCAAGTAATCAGGGTTCACCTTTAGGAACCCCATCAGCCCTCCAGAGACTCTCCTTGTTTGCCACTGTTGAGGTGGGGGAGATCTTTGCACACAGGGGCTCTCACCTGCCCTTCCTATTGAGCCAGGCCCAGGGTAGAATTCAGCATTTTCCCCTTCC
Organism: Tetrao urogallus; assembly: GCF_951394365.1. Classification (NCBI taxonomy): domain Eukaryota; kingdom Metazoa; phylum Chordata; class Aves; order Galliformes; family Phasianidae; genus Tetrao; species Tetrao urogallus. Next base: position 57,098,846 of record NC_136813.1, on the reverse strand, counting down.
CCACAGCCTGCCCACTCCCACTCAAGATGAGAGTGAAGTTATTTTCTATCTGTCTGGTTTAGGCCTGGGGAGCCTGCAATGCAAGTAACTGCAGGCAGTGAGAGAGTAAACAAGGAGCTGTTCCCAGCCCTGCTCATTCATTTCCTATTTAAGCATCATCAGATTAAAATTATCAGGAGCAGGGGCAAGAACCCAGGGTTTCCCTTCTCCCTAGGGAGCATCTTCATGGCTATAATCTCAGATGCCTTCTTGTTTATTAATCTCTTTCTTCAGCCCTTATGCTCCTGGACTGCCTGAACCCCAAAGTCCCAGCCTGGCCTCATACACCTTGTGCATCCACCCTTTGTGATTTAGTTGCAAAGAATTAGCCCAGCAGTTTCAGATTTGCTGATCTCCTGCGGCAAAGGAATCAGAGGAGGAGTAAAATGCGAACCTGTGAAAATAAGTCACCTAAAATGCAGTTTTCTGAAATGTCTCAAGCCACCTCTAAAACAGGCAAGGAAGACAAATGCAAACTCTTCTGAGAATAAGGAGTGTAATGTACAGAATCAGATAGGGGGGCTAGAGCAATTTGCAGTGCATAAGACTTCAGTGCTCAGCCTCTATTATCAGCAGTCAGCAGAGGCAAGAGCTGTGCCCTTACCATTATCATGCTGTGCAACTAGAGATTAAATGTAATGGTGTCAGAACCAAACACTGACCCAGGGTTTCAAACTGTTCTGCAGACCAAAAGCACGATCCACCCAGGGTTTCTCATGGGGAATTAGCAACTGCCTTAATTCAGGTTCCAAAGACTGCAGTCTTCAGCAGATGTAGCTATTTCAAGTCTTATCTAGGCAAAAAAAGATAAGAGGAAAGTACTCTTTGGTGGCACATAGTGACAATAATTCAGATGCAAATTCACTGATTGATTTAAGATTGTTCAGCAGTGCTGATTCACACTACCTGATGATCTGTTTGTGCTTCCTGAGATATCTATTGTCTTCTGGAAGGTCTTCCGTGAGTCATACTGTGTCAAGAAAGTTTCATTGAAAGAGATTTTTCAGGCAGATGAAGTAGATTCGGGGCCCTGATAAGAGAAGGTAGTCAAGAAGTCAAAGCTGACTTTTATTTTTACATGGGAGAAATACTGGAGAATGTTTTTCAAGCGCTGGTTCTGAGCCAGAAAGCTTTCCTTGCATCCATAGTCCTACTAACTGAGGTTCCCCATTAAAATAAATGCAAACACACATTCATGTCTGCCAGATCAGTGTGGCTGAAGGCAGGATACTGCCCTGAAATGTAGGAGGGCAGGCGCTCTGCCTGCTACTCTCCATCTCCCAAGGTGGGAGCTTTGGTTAAGGATGAGTGTGTGAGTGGGCCCTTCCTTCATCCATTTTCTCTCAGAAGGAAGTGATTTTTCATCTTGAAACCTTCTCTCAAGGGCCCACTAAAACACAGAATTTTAATCAATTTAATCTGTGTAAGGCTTAGCAGTGTAGCCAAGCTGGTACACTGCAGGAAGTGAGGTAGGTCTCCTTATGCCACAAAATGCAAAAAAGCATTGGATGAGAAGAGTCATTAAGTCTGCCTCCTTTGGAGCGGAGAGTCACAAAAGACTTATTCTTAGCTGGTCTCCAGGATAGTCAAGTAATTGATGCTCATTGACATGATGCTGAGCAAGTAAGATAGGTAAGAGTGGATTTGTATTCACCTGGATGAAGAATGCAAACAGCTTCCTTTCTGCTGCTTAGTTTGGTCCTTACAACAAAAGTAAATGGAAACAAACCTCTGGGGGAACAGGACTTTGATGCAGTTTTTAATTCTCACACAACCTGCATTTTGAATTATAAACCAAATCCAAGTTTTATCAATCTCTGCCCCGTAGTCTTTCTGAGATTGTTCACATTCCTTTGCCAGCTAGTTTAATTAGAATTGTAAGGCTTTCATGTTCAAAGTGTCCACTTTGAACTGATGGGGTCAGGAGAGTTCAGAGAAAAGCATGAAAAAATCAAAAGTCTAAAACAGGAACAAGACCCAAGCCTTATCCCAGCTGCACAAATGCTGAGCAAGTTTGGATCTGAAGGCAGAGATTGCATTTTGAGTTTGCAAGCAGCAGGGAAAGTTATGCTTTTCACACTATGGGGTATCTCCACATGTTGTAAAGCTGATCAACTTCCTTTCCACAAATCCTGAGTCAACAGAGCTGCTTCAGAGGCATTCAGTCTCGAAAAGAGAATGTCGCCACTTTTCTTGCTTGCTCAGTCCACCACTAAGCTGAATATTAACATCTGAAGGATTTTACTGGGGTAAATATATGTAGGGGGAGCACATAAATATAGGCTCATGTCTGATGTGTATTTAAGAAATATCAGTATCAACTTTCTGTTCTTTGTAGCCACAGTTGTCACATTTCTTATGAAGAAAATATATATGTATAAAACATAAAAAGTATGAGAAAGCATTAAAAAGCAACATATAAATGCAAAATTAACTTTTGCAGTGTAGTACCTGTTCAGGAACCTGTTTGCACATGCATACCCAAATTGTTACAAATTGAATGTCTGATTTTGAAATTCCTTGTGTTTATGAAGTAATAAGGTGCATGATAAACTTGGGTGACAGCATTTCTAGTAGTATCCAAAGAATACAATGTAAAGATTTATTCCTACCCACTAGTGCAGAAACACAGAGCTAAATGAATAAAGGAATGAATACACACACCATAAAAAACATTCTTCCCTCCAGGCGAGATTAGATGTCTGGTTAAACTGTTCTGCATAAAGTCCATCATGCATAGCTGTGCACACTCTGCATACAAAGAAAACAGTCTCCCTGCTCAGGCAAAGGGCTTTACACATGGGATCCTAGTCACCACTCAAGATCATAGAGTCACAGAACCTTAGAATTGTTTGGGTTGGAAGGGTCCTAAAGATCATCTGGCCCAAATCCCTTGCCTTGAGCAGGGTCGCCTTCCACTAGACTTGGTTGACCAGGACTCCATCCACCCAGGCCCTGAATGTCTCCAGGGATGGCACATCCACAATGTGTACGGGCAACCTGTTCCAGTACCTCACCATTCTCATCATGAAGAATTTCTTCCTTATATCTAATCTAAATCTACCCTATTTTAGTTTAAAATTATCATCTCTTGTCTATCATTACATACCCCATAAGTAAACCTCCCTCTGTCTTTCTTATGGGCCTCCTTTAAGAATTGAAAGGCTGCAATAAAGTCTCCCCAGAGCCAGACAGGCTTAGAAGAATTTTGCCCATTCCTTATCAGCCAGTCTGTCAATTAGAAGTGGATGTATCTCATTTTCACCCCAGACCAAAGTACATGAAACAAAGTACAAAGTATCATTGGAAGACAGAGACCAGTTGGCATATGCTTTTCTGTTAGCATGGATGCAGTAGCAAGTCTTACATTGCAAGAGAAGAGCTACATCCCAGAGCTGAGGTCAAAGCAAGTTTAGCAATGATCACTGTGTTTATACAGAGGTTTTTTGGCTTTTCCTGGCAAAGCTGTCTTAGTCAAATATAAAAATTCTAAGATGGATTTTTATGCAGCCGAGGTCCACAGTGTTACCTGGCTTAAGAACAGAGAATAGCCATGTTAAGGTCATCTTTCTAGAAAAAGAGAACACCCAGAAATCTGCAGTACAATCACTGTCATTCCAGTTTTCCTGATGAAGGAGCACATAAATTCTCCCAGATCCTGAGAAGGAGGAGGTCAGAGGAATGCATCTTTTGGCCTTGGAAAAATACACAACAGCCAAAACAAAATGTCCAAGGAAAAAAAAATGAATGGCAAAGGAAAGATAGTAATTTAAAGAGATAACTAGGAATATTTAGAAGAGAGGTAAACTAGTAGAAGGTAGAAAACCTCTTATCACAGTATGGAATAGTCATGAAAGAGCAGTAAAAGGGACAAAGAAAAGATGAAAATGGGGAATGGGAGAAAGGACTATGGTTTTTTCTCTTTAGATCTATTATCTTCCTCTTCTTCCCTGTTTCCACCCTCCTCTTTCTTTCTTTCCCTTTTTTTTTTTTCCCCAATAGGTTGTTCTGTGGATGTAATGTTACGATGTAAATTTAAATAAAAAATCAAAACAGGATTTCAGTAATGTTAAAACAGGGCTATTCTGCTCTTGGATGACTGTACTGCAAGTTGGGCCCTAAAAATACTATAGAGAGCAATGGCTGATGCTCACACACATCAGCTGATCAATGGAAGCTTTGAGGAGTCTTTTGTAGGTTTTTGTGTATTAGAACAGACACATAAGAGAGACAAAGAGCAGGAATGTGTTGCTATTAGATACCTCACTGTGTCCCAATGAATCCAATGCAAGAAGGTAGCACTGAAGAAGGCATGCTGTGTTATTTCTCTGGCACAATTGTTTTGGTCCTCTTATCAGAGCATATGTTAATAGCTTTATGCTACTTACACAGGAGAGCTGGAAATTGCTATGAATTTCAAAGCTCCATCAGGTAGAAAGTAGGAATGGTAGATGTCCCAGAAATACCCTGCTGAGAGATTTAGCTTCTGACTACGTTTTTACCTTCAGATTTTCTTTCCAGGCACTTGTTCTTTTCTCTCAACCTCCAGACACACGTATTTCAGCAACATCTCACAGTGCAGGAAAAATATTCTAGTCATATTTGCTTGTATTAATTAGCTGGGAGTACACTGCTCTTCTGAAATAACATCAAATTAGTAGAGCAGAATAGCATATTAGTCTGAAAAATGCTGAAGGAGGCTGTTCAGCATCTGCAGTAAAGCTTCTTATAAGCTCGCTCTGTAAATCCCAGAAAAGAAAAAAGTGATTTGTACAGTATTTCACCTCTTTATTTCTCAGTCACAGAATGCTGTATTTATATTATTAAAGCCTTTAGAATTACAAAATATGTATCACAAAATATCAGTAAATACAATTAAACACTGCACAGTTGCATTAGTGCTGTTTCTCAGAGAATTAATATAATAATGTCAGCTGCAATGGCGTATTTCTTTCTGCCTTTTATTTTCAGCATTTCATGCTTCTTGATCACCCACTGCAGAAATGATGCCCAGGAGAAAAAGGAAAAATAAAAAGCTTCTTCAGAAAGCGCTGAATTTGTGAGACATTATAACTCCTCTGAGAGATTTCATGGACATATGTTTAGAAACATAGTACAGGCTAACAATGTCAGTTGATGCAATATGGATAAAAAATAGTTAATGATCACATTTCTGCAAGGTTTCAAGAAAAACTTGGAGGCATTTGAATACTGCAAGAGCATTATCTGTGATGGTGGAAGCTAGAACACCCTTACATTCATCTTCATTGCATTGATTACTTTTCAGTGCAAAGCAGACTTCTTTAGATCGAGAAAATGGGTCTCTTAGGTAGATCGCAGTCTTTGTTCCCATAGTTGTCCTTCACAATCTCCTGGTTGGCTTTGCTTTTGAGAGCACAAGAAAAAAAATATTTCCATCTTGTTGAAAGGTAAAAAATGAGATGAAGTGACATCTTTGCTGAGGTCGTGTTATTTTAATGGAAAGCTTCTTTGACCAGAGTCTGCAGCGGGAGTAATTAGTCTTTCTTTTAGGAAGTGCCTATATAAACTGAACTCTGCGGGAGCCAGATCAAGACAGCTGTTGCTTTGATTTGTTGTCCATACTGTGGAAGTATCTGTATCACTTGACATACTTCTTGCGAGATAGTAAATTCCATTGGAAATGCAACAGCAGAGTAATGAGTATTAAGAGAAGATAAAGGGTTCTCAGGCATGCTCTCAGGTAAATCTACATATAATTGATCTTTACCAACACAAATACGTACATTCTCCATGCTCAGAAGCATAAATTCAATCCACTATGCCACTGCATTTTGGAGGCTTCGTGCAATTCTAAGCCATGTCCCTGAGAAATCAGTGGCCTAGAAGAGCTTCACAGGAGGGATGCAGGGGCAGTCAAGGATTGGGTCAGTAGCTCTGAGAGGAATTAAATTGCCTGCAACCTTTCAGCCTGGGAAGGAGAGAAAAAAATACATCAGAAGCCTTAAAGGACAAAAGTGACATTGAGAACTGATCAGAAAATTTTATGATACAAAAGCAGTTGTTTATTTAAAACAAGGGAGTTTCATTTTTACTTCTTTTTTTTTTTTTTTTTTTCCACGTGGCAAATAATTAAGCGATGGGAGTTTTGGCTGCTGCAGAGTGGTAGAAAGCCAAAAACATATGTAGATTTAAAGCTGACTGTGCAGACTCGCAGAAGAAAATCTACTGTGAGCTACTAAGAGGCAAGGTTTCGCCTTTGTGCCAGGTGGACCCTAGCCCACAGCTACTGAAAAGTACTTAAGGAGCATTCATTATACTCTGCTTGCTCACAGCAAAGCAAGGGAAAGAGCATGGGGACCAGCCATGGAACTGCACCATGAGTAGAGTAGAAGTTTGATGAGAGTTTGAGGCTTTGCAGTGGGAGGAAGAGCTTGTATATAGCATTTTATTAGTGAATCCCTATCTGGGTTTTGGAGAACTCAGTTTGTTGAATTGGTATATTTTAACCCAGTACTGTTGCTGCTATAATTGAACAGTAGGATGAATCTTAAGAATATGTAATTTATCACCAAAATGTAGGTTAATTTAGGTCCACTTAACTAATATCTTCATTAGTTACTCCTGCAAAAATGAAAGGATGATCATGCCCCAGTGTGATAGCACTCTTCTCAACTCGTCTGCTGTAAATAAGCTTAAGATTTGTTATGTTTATTAGTATTGAAAGTAGCTTCATGCAAGTGCAAAATAACTAAGAAAGGATTTTAGAACTTTAGAAAAGAGCATGTAGTTTACGTTGTCAAAATAAACATTTTGAGATTTCACATAATTAATAGCTTAGTAGTTTCCATGTTCAGCTCAATTTCCTCTGAAATTAAAAAGTATCAGAAAACAGCCAAGAAAATAAGCTCTGGTTATTTCTACTTTGTTTACATTTTATTTATGTAGATCAGCTGCAAAACAGTGTTGATGCTATTCATCTTTAATGAACCTTTGTTCTGAGTACAGGAAGTTTATGAAGACTAAACCCTGTGAATAATACTGAACTTCCTAACTAAATCAGCACAGTAGGACTAAAATGCTTTATTGGATCTTATTCACAAAGGGATTTATACTGTACCACTGATGTCTTCCATTCCACTTAATCACTTTTATGAACATGAGCTGAGCCTTTACCACAAATTGCCACCAGAAAGCTTAGCAGTCTAAATGATACTTCACCAAAACTTCAGGAAATCTCTGTTTTTGAGGAAACATATTAAATCACAGCAAGCTAACCCCCTTGGGTTTCTTTTTGACTTTAGAAGATTTTATGTCCATTCTTCTTTGCTAGGATCACATGCATGAACAGAGAGGTTATCAAAAATTCTGTGTCATTCTTCTGTATGGCCAAAACCTGCAGCGCCTTTAAGTAACTCAGTCAGTGCAAGATATTTATTCACACTTCCTTAGGGAAAGAAGTTGAACAATAAGTTTTGGTAACCTATGTGACTTTGTATTCGTAATACAATTTCATTTTTTTTCACACTGTATGGACATCATTGCGGCACTTGTCACTGTTGCAAGTGTCAATAGTGATCTCCCAGTTTATTACAGTAATTGGGTCTTTGAAGTACTTTTCACTTACCTAAGCACTTCTTTCCATCAGTAGCAACTCAAACCTTCTGTGAGAAGGAGGTCTGAGAAAGTAGGCAGGACACTTTATCTGTACTAGGGAATTAAATGTATCATGGGCTGAACTCTGGTCCTGAATCCAATTGATCTGCTTCTGATTATGTTCTCAGTGCTCTTTGTCTTCAGAAGAGCTTGCCTACACCCAGCCCATTTGTAGTGCTGATCCTGGCACCATTAAGCTCTTAGGCTCTTTCCAGGAAACTTGAAGAAAACTGGTTGATTTTGAATTAGAGAATGACCTCTAAGATCATAGAGTCCAACTGTAATTCCATCCCCACCAAACCATGTCCCTTAGTGCCACATCCACACATTTGTTGAACACCACCAGGGACAGAGGTGCCACATCCCTGGGTAGTTTGTTCCAATGCCTCACCACTCTTTCTGAGAAGAAGTTTTTCCAAATCTCCAACCTGAACCTCTCCTGGAGTGACTTGAGGCATTAAGTTTTATCCTAGTACTAGTTACCTGAGAGAAGAGATTGGTCCCCAAGCCAAATGCAGGCCAGGAAGCACCCTAGGAATTCAGCCGAACAAGTGGGCTTTAGACTGTTCATAAAGACACAGCTTCTGGTTCTTCTGAGCTTCTGCTTCAGTTCTCTGTGAGAGACCATGGTACTTCACTGGGGCATTTGATAATGAAGGTCATGCAGCACTCAAACACAATATTAAGGAGAGGCAGCAGGGGCTACAAGGTATCAGAACATAAGATATTTGCTCCCTGTTGACAGTAGATGCAATGAACCTTATAAAAGTATTTGATAACAGAAATACTGTCTGATTTCATCTTCTTGGTACTAAAGTGAAAAGTATCAACACATCACTTGCACAAGGGTGCAAAGGAATGTATTTCTAACAGAATACCATGCGTGTATGTCACAAAGGTAATATTGCATGCAGTGCAACATTGAAGAGGTTAAATTCCTTGTTAAAGAACAAGAAGAAAAAAATAAGGACATTATCATGAGGAGAACCTTCTTTACAAAAGAATTCATTTCAGTCAGCTTTTCAGTCAGAAGTCATCCTCTTCAAACACCACTGGAAGTGTCTTTTGACAATAGCAAAACTTCTCCTGCATTAATTGATGACAGCAAAAAAGGATGTAATCAGAAGTGCCATGAAGCCGTTCATTCGGACTGTTCCACTTGTAGCAAAACATTCATTCCCACTGTGCTGAAAGTGCTTCAGAAAAGTGTATAAACAATGTGAACGACACAGAGTAACACCTTCATCTGCCACAGCATTGCCAAGTAACAGACAATTTAGCTACCATTTAGACTGCCCACTCAGATTACTTTCATCAGAGTGAGTCCCAGTGATCAATACCAAATATTTAACACTTCTCCCACCTGTTTTGCACCAACAGGAAAGACTGGAATTTATTGGCAGTACGATGTTCTCTTGCCACTGGATTCATTTAGTTACAAGTATACATTATTGGTTCTCCAGAATTTTAAACATTTGATTTCCATACTACCCTGATTTTACGGTGCAATAGCTGGTGAAATCTGTAAGAAGCAACTTGCGTAAGGATGTAAGATAGCACATGTTCCCACACCTTCGTGTCTGCTTTGTGTGCACAGAGAGTAGCATGCTCTTTTCATTTATTTATTTATTTTTTGATTGTAATCCCATTACCTTTTCTACTGATCAGGGCAGTCTGAGTCTGCCCAGCTGATTAGCTATTATTATGTCAAAATACTTTGTAATCCCCTCTGATCTCTTCTTAGCAGCAGTGCCAGGGCAGTGATACACTTGTTTGAATAAGCTCAAACATGCAATCGTAGGAATGATGCAGTGAACTTATCAGTTTTCAACTCTTATTTATTTACTACCAGAATCACAGGCCAGTTTAGAAAACAGTATTTTCTGCTTCTGACTTTTCACAGGTCCAAGACACATCAGGAAGCTGCTCCAGAGCTTGTATGGTGTATGGGAGAGGGGATATATATCTTTTGTGGACTCTGCTCACCAGCTGCCCACAAATCCCACACCTTCGTATTTCCTTTCATAGAATCATAGAATAACAAGGTTGGAAACGACCTATAAGATCATCTAGTCCAACCATCTTCTCATTACACTGCTACCACAAGCACTAAACCATCTCTCGCAGCTCCTCATCCAGATGCCTCTTGAACACTGCCAGGGACGGCGACTCCACCACCTCCCTGGGCAGCCATTCCAGTGCCTGACCACTCTCTGAGAGAAAAACTTCTTCTTTATATCTAACCTAAACCCTCTGTGGTACAACTTGTGGCCATTTCCCCAGTTCCTTTTTGTTGCCTGGGAGAAGAGGCCAAACCCCTCCTCATCACAGCCTCCCTTCAGGAAGCTGTAGAATGCAATGAGGTCTCCCCTGAGCCTCCTCTTCTCCAGACTAAACAATCCCCAGTCCCTCAGCTGTTCCTCATAAGACTTGTGCTCCAGACCCCTCACCTTGTTTTTTCTTGATTATCAGTGCACTGAGGGATGCTACTCATCCATGTCTTCCTTTGGCACAGCACCAGGATTCTGCTTTTCAATACAGAATGTGGGAAGCAAGCCCTGAATTCCCTAGTCCTCAGTATTTACATTTCCTGTGTTTCTGTGTCTTACAATAAGTAAATCAGCAGCTGTCCCAACTAGAGTTACTGTTAGGTAGCTGCATCCTGAGTCTTTGCCACAACAGACAAAAGACACAGAACAAAGAGAAGAAAACAACCAAAATTTTAAATTAAATGTAAAAAAACAAAGACACTGCTGTGCCGAATTCTCTTTTGGTAAATCAGCACAGAGTTATTTACATCAGCTAAGCAGAAGAATGGAAACTGCTGACAGAATGGGGGCTCACACGCACGAGTCACCTCTCATTGAATTTCCATACTCTCGTGACCTAGTAGTGTTGAAGGGACATTTGGCAGAAGCTGCTTTCCAGATTTTTTTCTTCCCAGTGAATGAATTTTCTCATTCCGGGTGCATATTGGAGTTTTCCAAAAAGTTTTCTAATGGTGAAGAAACAATTCAGGCTATCGGATTGAAATTAATCAGCTTGCATCTCAGGCAAAAACTACTTGCCAGGCAGATCTATGAGAGTAAAACAGCCTCCTAAGGGAAGCAATGGAAATTTCATATCTTGACACATCACAAGCTACACAGGATAAGGCACTAGCACATGCATAAGAAGAAGCAATCTTGCTTTTCAAGAGAGATAAGTTCAAACACTGAACTGCTGAGATACTTTGGGGACAAGTGTGATGTGAGGTCTAAAATAAACAGAGCACTTCATTGCACTATCGGTAATGAACTGTAAAGAACTACCCTGCTTGCTGTACTGTGCTAATAGGGCTCTATCCTGTAAAATATTCAACACTATTAATGCTTGTTTATAAACGAAATAAAGTATTTTCTAGAGGAGGAAAAAAAAATAAATCATTTTGGTGATCGTATTTATGAAATATAACTAAAGAGAAAAGACATATATTGAAAATCCCCCATAAAAACAGTGCTTAATTTTAAAAGACATTTCAAAGGAACTACCTTTTCTAACACTCTTTTCAGTATACATTTCTGTTGCTTCATATACACACAATTTAATTACCCTGAGTTTTCAAATGGGAGTTATGATCAGTATGACTACCTTTCAACATCTCATTGTAACTGCTTCATTAAAAATAAAAATTAATGTCTGCTCTAATTTGGACTTAGTCCTCACTATGTTTGGTATGTCTAACTCTGCCTAAGTACCTCAAAAAATTAATTATTCTTCTGTAGAAGTTGGAACAGACATTCCAACAGTTTTAATGGAATTTTGTACAGTGAATCTGAAGGTGGAACACTAAACTGGTTTCTTAACTACTTACACACCATTTGTGGAATTCTTCAATATAAAATATTCTTCCTAAAGTCCAGAAATCCATTCCAAGTCCTCTGTTGCTCTGTGGGACTTCAGAAATGCTTAGCATTTTGTGGGAAACCTTTCAAAGAACATGATCGATCAGCATAGTATATTTTTTGCTGTAATCAAATGTGAAGTCAGGAGCTTAAGAGTCAAAATATACACAGGAGAGAAGACTTTTTTTTCATTTGTTCTGCTTTGTCATCATGTTTTTTCAGATAAGAGCAACTTTTCTTACCAAGTAGTTTATCAACTATTCTTTACTTAAACTTATACTCCCTGTCATAGATTTTAGCACATACAATTTAAAGTTATGTCATAATAATGTTAAGATTTTTGTGAAATAAATTGAAGTAGTAGCAGAATAGACTTCTCCTTTGCACTGTTCATAACGAGCACAGAACTTATGATCTCTTCTAAAGATCAGAAAACTGAAATGGAAAATATTTTCGAGATTCTGCAAAGAGAGAGAGAGATACTGCTGCAGCACAGAAATAATTGTCCTGTGAGTGAAAGCCTGAACGTTTTTATGACATCTAAGCAATTGTGACAGCAAATTGAAATAACTCCTGAAATACTTGCTAAAACTTAGTTAAACTGTTCCCATTTTCCCAAACCATAGCTCTGAAGCTTGCACTGAAGCTCACCATTTCTCTAGATGTGTTTAGAAAACTCTTTCTGCAACAGTATGATGCTGCAAATTTTTGCATTAGCAGCATAGGGATGAAAACTATCAGTAGTAGTCAAGAATTACCAGTATTGAGGCATCCATGGTGATAGAAAAAGAATATTCTGTCAAGTATTTTTTTCTTTTTTATTTGAAGGAACACTACTATGGTGTTTGCTATATCCAAAAATTCTTCCCTAAGGGATGTATAATTTTAGCTATGCATGAAGCTAGGAAGATAGCACTTCTTGTCACAACTGGCATGACAGTGAGTAAAAATATGTATTTTTTATGCCTTTGCAGGAAAAAAAAAAGGTATTTACTGTATTTTCTCATCTCTTGCTATAAAATTTTCAACTTTTTTATTTATTTATTTGTGTGTGTGTGTGTGTGTGATGTTAGACTTATTTTAATTATCTGCCCCATTTGTATGCAGGCTTACATCTGACAGTCTGCTCTAACTGAATGAGGTGCTTCTCGGTATATATTGTGATGTCTTACGGTAATCACTGCTATCTGATCCATGCAAACTCATTTCTTTAATCCTTCCAGAAAGTGACAGCTTCTGCCTTTGAATATATCCCAATTTACTGGGAAAGCATGACCACTGAAGTCACTGGTCCTGAAGAAGCCATCCAAGTGGAATACAGAAGTTGTGCTTCATCCCAATGTCAGCTCCTTATCATTTCTGACTGCTTTGTGTTGCAGAGGATCAATACCTACTAGGTGCTATCTATACAGCAAGGAGCAAGTACTGTTCCCATATGGCAAACATTCAGGCTGCATTAGACACATGGAATGAAGTAATCTTTGTATACCAGAAGATGAGCATAGATAACATGGAGAAATGGAAGATGATGATAATGCCTTCTAACTAGAAGATAAGCATTCTTATAAAGCTCTTCATTAAGATTTAATTTAGAAAGCAGTATAGAAGAAGATGGCTCACTCCAAAGACTAGTGACATCTCAAGAAGAGCACAGTCTGTGAAGAGAGATGTTGCTTTCTCAGCTACTATCTCTTAAATGAAGGTAAGATTGCTCAGATGCAAGGTTCTGGTTGTTCAGATGTAAGCAATGTACCTGAGCTCCCAGGGTTAGCCACACCTTCTCACTTGGTGCCCAATCATTGGTTCAGGTTGAGATTATTTCTGCATTAAGCATGCAAAGAAATATCAGAGGTGTTACAGAATCACAGACTCACAGAACCATAAGGGTTGGAAGGGACCTCTTGGGATCACCTAGTCTAGCCCCCTGCTGAAGCAAGTCCCCTAGAGCAGATTACACAGGGGTACAAGCCTGCTGGAGTTGAAGGTGTGCTCATGCAGGAGTCTCACACAGGTTGCTTGAATGTTGGGTGGTTTTATGTGGAACCAGGTGTTAGACTTGATCCATGTGGATCCCTTCAAACTTGTGGTATTCTATGATTCTAAACCGCTGAAGGCTGTGACTAAGTGTGTACAGACCTTGATTTCAAGCCATAATGACCACATTTGATAAGTGAAATAGTTTTCAGCAAAGGTAACTTAGACTGAACTACTAAAATATTGCTGAGTGAGCACTCCAAGTACCTCTATGACTTGCTCCCGAGGTCCCCATCTCACTCTAGCCAGATTCTTCAGCCTTCAGAAACTGAGAAGACTCTAAACCATTTTTTTTCCTACAAACATTTTACCTCTGTCCTCTGCCACTCTCTCCATATCAATGCCAGGACTTCCAGGGGAGGCTGCTTCTCTCGAGCTGCACTTGAAGCTGCAAACCCCAGAGGAGCTTCATTTCTTCTATAGCCATGAGCTACTTAGCCAGATGGGGATTTCCAGAGATCTATAGTAATAATTATCTCTGAAAACATCCTGTTTCTGTCACAATAAGCTGTTGATGGTGCATATCAAAACTCTACCTTGCTTCATCACTTCACAACCAATCCTCTGCATGTGTCAACTCTTTGTTCTTTATATAGCTATTAACAACTTTTTTCCAGAAGTTTTCTTGCTTACATTACGAAGCAGAATTGTGGAGTAATATTGTGTTTTAAGAAGTAATCTAAAAATGAAGCCAAACCCATGATATGTTTTTTCAACGCTTTTGAAACAGCATTATCTCCAGATAACACAAATGAAAAAATCTTATTTCTTTTGAGCTTGATAATTACTTTTTGTTAAAGGATTTCTTCAGGCTGAATTTGGAGCTCTGAACAAGATGTAATCAACATCCATATTGCTTAGCATCTCACTGTGAATGTCTGGTGGCTTGGCTGACTGATCCAATCTTTTCTTTCCCTGTGCAACACTGAGACTAGGGACATCTTTTTAAACAGAGGAAGGCTAGTTCCCTGAAGGGCTGAGGTTAGAAAAAAGGGCCAGTCTATTAGTGTATAAGACTGATTGTCATGCTTTGAATAACTGGAGCTTTGGAGGTCACTGCACCTAAAGCAGGTACAATGTCCTGCAGACTGCTACTGCAGTAGCACAGATGTATTGGTTCTATTCCTTATTGGTCTACAAAATTCACGTGGAGACTAGTAGAAGAAGTATTGGAAGAGACCTCTTTCTACCTTTTCATTCTTCCCTTGAAGATTCTGGCAACTACTTCAGGAAAAAACTCTAGCATGACTTGCACTTTGCACAGAGGCATGTAGGACCAGCTTCTGCTTCTCTGCTCTGCTGTAATTTGTGTCATCTCCACTGAGCTAGCCTAACCTTCCTGCTGCTGTGGTCCTGGCTCATCATGCAGCCACACAGTGCTTTCATTTGCACAGCCATTCCACCCTGGTAATGCCCATTCTAGTCTGATCTCAGATATGATATGATGATCTCTGCCAGCACAACACTCTTCACAGAATGCCATTTGGGTGCCATATAACTGCAGAAGGATTTTCAGTCTTTAAAATTATTTGTTGATACCCATCCAGGGCAAAATCACAAAAGATTTAAATTCATCTCCATTTTAAAATATTGTCATGCCCTCAAGCAACAAGTGGCGAACTCCTCATCTCAAAACCAATGGTTTTGCGAGAATGGCAGAAAGTGGAATATGAGGCTGCTGTCCATACAGATAATTATCTGAAGTCACAGAGGGCTTGGCTGATAGCTGTGCTGTCAAATAATGAAGCACTATATAAATTGTGCATCCTTAGGAGAAGGCAAAGATACATCACGGCACTGAACTCCATTAATTCCTCCAAATAGATCCTATCACAAAGGGGACCTTTGCAATAAATAATTAACTTGGTCCACTGAGATAATTTTATCTCTAAAATGCTACTTTCACAGACATTTTCATACAAAAAAGATGCACTACTTCTGATATTCCCGATTTTTTAATGTGTATATTTAAAATGTCATGAATATTCTGAAGGCTTCATATTTGGAGGTCAGCAAGGGACTGTGCTTGCACTGCCCTCTTTAATATGCATATTAGTCACTGGTGGTTGGGGAGATCGCTAAGTGTACAGCATCAGCAGTTTGCTGAAGCCACAACTTCGTGCCTCCCTGCCATCAAACACAGATGAAACAGGGTTTTTCTTTAACCCTGAAAAACAGATTGCCTCCAGGATTGGAAGTCAATCTCACTAAGAAACAGGCATTAGAAAAAAAAAAAAATGAAAAGGAAAAAAGAATAAAAGGAAGAAAAATTTAAAAGAAATGCAATGTTGGTATTAGTCAGTTAGCTATATGTTGTTTATTCACTTCAGTATAGGTTTCATTGCAACACTGAAGGAATACAAATTGACACAAAATTCATGTAAATTTATGTAAATGCATATATAAATGAGTTGCAGCCCTCAGGCTCCTGGCAAGTTGCCACAGTGGCTTTGAGCAGAGCAGAGATTTTGTGCCACTGTAGTACTCTGAGAGGCGTTATTGTGAATTAGAGTGTGGTTTTCTGAGAAACATTAGTAGCTTTATCAGTTCCTACATGAAGTTTGCCAAGGGCGAAAGAAATACCACTTTGTGAACTTTTGGCTTCTTATCTGAGTTAGTAATAGCACTGAGCGTAGAAATAGCTCATGTGTGACCACTACAAACTCTTTCACTTTCTCAGCAGAGTTTATAGTTACTGTGAGACTGTAACACTCAGTTCGTGAACATGATAAACTTCACTGGTATTTCTCCGGAATCTGTAATAGCCATTAACTCAGAAATAGCTAGTTCACGACCATTATAAACTCCTTTGGCTTCTCTGTGGAGACATTCTAATAGTCATGAACACAGAAATAGCTGGTTCACAACCATTAAGATCTTTGTCAACATGTCCATTGAGAATATAATGGTTGTAAATCGGGAACAGCTAGTTCACAATTTGTACACTTTTTTCTTTTTTTTTTCTTCTTCTCCATATTGAAATACAACCTTGCAGCCAAAAACTTGCTAGTAACAAATAATGCCGTAATACGGGCTTACTTAGGCATTCAGGGATAATGCAGCACAGTAAAATATAATACATTAAGGTAAATGGCAGAGCAAGATTTGGGTAGCTTTCAAAAACTTGTGGCTTGTATCTGCTAGTTATCTATCTAGCAGCTCCATTGGACTTGCATCCCTTCTTCATTTGTAAGGACAGCTCACAGGAAGCATCACAGGCAAGGATAAATGCAAAGTTGTGGTACTGACTTGGAAGGGCAAGGGGCTGCCAGGGAGGAAGCACTTCTTGTTTTTCAGTATGTGGGATCTCAGAACTTCTATGGCCTATCTACAGCAACCTGTCGGCAGGACTGCAGAGAGACTTGCGGGAATTTTGTAACTGAGAATGTCTGTCAGCCACATCAGGTAGCTGAGGTGACATCTGAAACCCCCACCTCAGCCCTTAACAGTGCTCATGGGTCACGCTCAGCTGTGGTATGACTGGAGGAAGCCTGCTCACAGGCCTCCTGCATCTCCATGCAATACCTGCTGTTTGCAAATGAGCCTCATCTCCTTCAGAAGTCTTCTGGAGCAACTGTGGGAGGTTGTTGGGATTCTCACAAGTCCTTTGCTAGCAAATAGCTATCATAATAGAAAGGAAACACAGCAGCAGTGTTCCCCTATACCCTCAGCACAGCCTCTGGATCCACACCTTTTACTTCCCCATGAGCCCACCCTCTGCTGTATGATCCTTCCTTGCCACCAGTCTCCCAGTAACCCATCTGAAAACATTTCTAATTGCAGAGAGAAAATTTTCTGGGAACTGGAGGTCTTCCATTTCTCTTTCAAGACCATGGTGTAAAAGACAAAGTGGGGTCAACATGGCATAAAGGTACTGGTGGCAAGGAGGGAAGCACTTCAGTATTTATAAGCTCTTCTTACTGCTTCAAAGAATTTATTTCTGTTAGTGAGAAGTGTTTGTGTAATTCAGCCCCACATGATCTTACTGTCTTGGGACCTAATTCTGTTCCCACTTAACTCTGTGTCCAAATCTCTGTTGATTTCAAATTGAAGCAGCCCTGGGTCTTTTGGTGGTTTCTCTATTTTTCTCACTAAGAAATTGTTTTCTTTAAATTTCTGACATCACATGATGCAACCCAGTGTAGAAATGGTGCTTTTGAGTGTGCATAGATGTAAAGAAATCATTTTTCCGTGATAATGATAAATTCTCTGTGGCATAGTGAGCGTGGGAAGTAATCACTGCAGGACAGAAAGCCTATGGAAGAAGATGTGCCACCACTTCAGGATTCAGAGAAGAAATCATTCTCCAGTAATTAAACATAAGAAGAATCAACTGTTTCAATTAATTTTACCTGAGTTTTCACTTTTGTTGTTGTTTTTGTTTAAAAATTAAAACCTTTAGGAAAGCAATGACAGATGGAGTTTTAAAGGAAGTCAAGGGATTAAAAAAATATTGAATTGGCAAACTGGCAGGAAAACAATAAGAGAAAGAGATGCCAAAGAGTGTTGTTATGGTGGTGCTGGGAAAGGACACCAGTCCCAAGAAAAGAGAGGAGGCGATCAAGGGCCTGATCCTGCAAATCTTTATTTGCTTATGTGAATGATCTCATTGATCTTAGCTGGTCTCTGTGCCTGGGAAACTATTTGTGGAGTCAGATCACAGAGTGTTAGTGAGCAAATGCCACCTCATTCATTGCCCAACCTGCAAACACTCAGCCGGAGGGATAGATCAGGGGTGCTGGGAGGAGGAGGGGTTGCCAAAGAAGGAATGCAGGAGTGATGTTGCTCCGGCGTTAGCAGAGTGTTATCCTGAACATCACCACTGAGGGATGGCAGCCCTTGATCTGAAGGAAAAGAGAGCCAAGATTTTAAGAACGGTTTTTAAAAACTGAATGCTGTTCTTGCATTGAGATTTTACTCCACCTAGGGCTTAGCCCAAGGGAAATCCTGACAGTAAAGTTATAGACCTCCTTGAAAAATAAGAAATCTTGGTATGAATGTCTCTAGCCTGGTGTGAAAGCTGTATCCTACTCATGTATTATGCCAGGCCATGGTGATAATGAAAGTACTAACAAACAAATACCCAATGAAGAAATAAATCTGTTGGAGTAATTTTTTGTGTTAAATATTCATTTAATGCTTTTCCCCTGTACTCATTACAGTACCTGCACAGTCCCAAATTCTAAAAGTGTTTGAGTGTCTGATTGCTGCTGAAACTAGCAGGTGTTAAGCACTTAATCACTTTTGAGGGCTTAAGTTCTATTTCACTAATATTATAAATTTAACAGAGCTCTACTTGCTTTCTCCCAGTGATGCTTCATCTGGTTTCTGATTGTTTATTTTGTTTCACAGCACTGACAGCACATTATTAATAGACATTTATGTACATGGTGCATTAAGAATGTTTTGCAGTGACAAAGATTTTCACTTCCAAAAGGTTTGAACCTAAATAGCAAGCCACGTGCACATTAGCTACTTAAAAAAAAAAAAGAGAGAGAGAGATTTATGTATTTATGGCAGTTGCATTTTCTCCAAGACCACAGATCTCTATTTATTCTCAGGGTGCTTCTGTCCTTGATGACATGAAGTGTTACTTTACTGGCCCTTGGAGAAAAAGCAGAAGGGAAGATGCAGTGTCTTCTAGTCTATTGCATAACCCACTGCTAATCACAGATCAGCTTAATTGCCACAGTGAGAAAGCCAGTGCTGCCAACTCTAACTAAAAACACTGATGCTTTTCAGAAAATGTTAGAGAAAGGATTTCTAGAAACTTGAAACATGAATAAAATTATAGAGAGAATTTTCTTTACAAAAGGAATGTAAAAGTTGCTTATTTGACTATGATATCTACCATACAAAAATGTGTCTATGATGAAGCAATTGCAATCACTCGCTGACGTGCAATCAGAAGAAAAGCAGACAGAAAAAAAAAAAAAAAAAAAAAAAAAAAGTGTATGATTTATTTATAAATCTGGGAAATAAAGAATATTTACTTTCCACACTGTATGCAGGTAGGGCAAAAAGACAGGAAAACACAGGTATGTGACAACAGTGATACCTTTAAAGGCACTGAGCACCTTAAAATATGTGTATAAATATACAAGGGCAGCTCCAAAAGTACTGTCTCCTGTAATATGACGTTGACCCACGATGTCAGAGGTGGACGTTGGTGGGATGGCAGTAGAGGCTGAACCTTTCTGCCAATATTCCATTACACGTTGTTGCCGTGTGACAGATGGCAGCAGAGGGGCACTCTGACAGAATGGTGTCTGACATGGAAATGTGTATTAAGCAAAGGTGTGTCACTGAATTCCTCCATGTGGAAAAAAAAAATGGAACCCATTGACATGCATTGATATGCATTGACATACATTGAGACCAAACAGTGGACGTGAGCACAGTCCAGACATGAGGCGGTGGTTGTTGCGTTTCAGGAGTGGTGACAGCAATGAGAAAGACATTCTGGATGGCCATGCACAGCTGTCACACCACAAAATGAAGAGAATCTTCATCAGCTCATCCATATGAATCGGCTAATGCTGATGACTGTGTTGAAAAACAGTGGTTTGCAGTTGAGAATTTGCTCTATCAAATAATGTTGTGCTCTTTTCATCTTTTTTGATGTTTCCGTGGAAATAAATAGGAGGCATTACTTTTGGAGCTAGCTACACGTATTTATACGTATAAGTTTACTTTCGGAGAGTAATGGCTCAATAATGACATAATGGTAGAGAAGTCTGTCATTTCACTACCTGAGGAGCAGTTAAATCTAAGGCCATGAGACCTCAGACCTATTTTTAGTGAACATAATATTAAATAACTTTCTTTGTGATAAGTGAACCATTGGACTAATCACTGGAGATATGAGATCAAGGTTAAGTTCTGATAGAATGTTGTAACTGTATATTGGCAATCTTTTCTAAAATAAAGATATATATTATTACTGATTCTGACTTCCCTCTGATTTTGAATGAATGTAAATGTTACTCAGTGTCTTCACTATAGTTTCTTTACACTCACCATAGCATCGATAAGGTCAGGAACAGTGCCATTCATTCAGCATTCTGAGGAAAATACCTGTTTTCTCATAATGACAGAAAATTCCTTTTTTAACTGATTTGTTTCTGGCCATTCCTGAAATATTTAGGGCCATACAGGGAGCTGAGTTCCTAGAGTTAGAATCATACAGAAAAATCATTGAATTGGGGTTGGAGATTCATGATCCTTGAGGTTCCTTCCAACCCTGGCCATTCTGTGATTCTGTGAAGTTCCTGTTATTAATGAAAACAATTTTTTGAATTTCTTTTCCTCTGTGAATTTTTGACTATTCAGACTCAAGATTGTCTAAATGCATAAATGTGAGTATCATAATTTTTTGTCACATTTCTTTCCCTTTATCAAAAAATCTAGCCATGAGGCTTTTTTTTTTTTTTTTTAAGATAAATTGTGGAGGCTTTCTCTACCTCAGATATCAATCAGCCCTTTACCTTTGTCAACAATTAAAATTCTTTCCAAAAAGCCATTAGGGCACTTACCAACAAGTCATCCAATTTGTCAAAGAGGGCCTGCTACAAACAGAGGGCACGTGCACTCAAAGACTGCTCTGAACTAGCAAGTAGGAGTGGGTGTAGGGTAAAAGGAATGGTAAGGAATAAAGTAGGGCTGCAGTAACAGAGAAGCTTGCTGTTTCATTCAAAGGTGTATCCTGGCATTCAAAGGGAGAAATGTTAGAGGAGCAGTGTTGAAACTAGATGGTAGTGTTGAAACTAGATGGTCATTGTGGTCCTTTTCAACCCAGGCCATTCTATGATTCTATGAACACCTCCAGGAGCACTGCCTGCGGTCTGCATCCACACCATGTTCAGCATCAGTCAGTGGCACAGAGCAGACCTCCACATTACTGCCACTAGAAGGATGTGCTCCAGTACCACATCTTGCTTTCCTGTTGAATAAAATACACGGCACAAGATGGCAAGATGTGTATTAAATAATTTGTACAGTTATTGGTATTTATTAAAAGAAGCTCATTGGGATGAAATGACTGAGATGGACTTCTGATGAGCGGAAATCTCCATCTTGAATTAAAAATGTCTCATTCTCTCTGTGTGCTGTATAAATCTGGCATGTGTTTTGAAAATTTCTAATACGTGTCAGTTTCAGCTGAAGCTTTTGATGTAAATAGGAGTAAGAACATTTGGCACAAAACCCAAATTACAGCTTCGCCACTGCAGTTTCATTAGAAAACAGATATATTAGAAAACTAATCTGCTGGGAGGCGCAGCACAAACTGACATTTGCTTTTAAGCTCTTACAATGCCTGAATTACAGAATTTATTATTATTATTATTACTTTAACATATTTAAATTAAAGTCAATCAAGTATGTATCTGAACTCTGGAATGAATTATTATCACTGAGTCAGTACTTTGAAATCTGTTAATTATCTAGGAATAATCCATTTGGAGACTTGCTGCACAGATAGATATGTACCATATGCCTGATCCGAAGACTTTCACCTGTCATTTAAAATAAGATTAATCTCTTGAATATCTTATATGTGAGTGCAGGGTCATGAATCTGAATGAAATGATTCTAAGGCAAACTTGTAATAAAATTAAATTCCAGTTTCTTTTTCTGGAGGCTCAAATGATAAGTAGACTTTGCTGTCAAGCCTGATGCTTGATTTAATCAGTAATAAATAAACAGCCCCTACCACAACAGGACCAGATGACCAGCTCAGGCTCTGCATCAATCCAACACCTCTGTGCAGAGTACACCTATTTTCAAAGCAGTTTTCAAGGAGAGTAGCTTATAGAACATGTGACAAGCAGGGATCAGGAATTAAAGTCTTGCAGGGATCTGTAAGATCTGAGGACATTAGCCACTCGAGAGACAGGAAAGCACCTGCTCTGCAGTGCGGTTTAGGGCATTCAGTAGGTTAAATACACAAGGTGAAACCCTGACTCCAGTCGAATCAGTAGCAAAATTCCCTTATTCTTTAAAGGGCCAACATTTCTTTTTATCTTATTGTTGCTATCTGTTAACTCCACTTCATAAGGTGATGAACACCAGAAGTAACGACTCTTGTAGTGACTGCCAGAGTCATGATGAGATTTCAAATCAGGCATATCTGATACATTTCTTCATCCCTCACAGGAGAGGAGATGCTCTGTACGTGTGGGAATGAGTCCTTCATGAAGCAGCAGTAAAGCTTGTCTTCCTTATCAGGATATGACTTGTGTTTCAGAGAGGAACAAAACTTCCAAAGAAGGAAAATCTCCTACATTCATTTCTTCCATCCATCCTCCTCGATCCAGGAGTAATGAAAGTTCTTTTTTGTTATCTGCACAAAGCAATTGTCTTAAGTGCTTCTATCTGAATTTTCCTTGGACCAAGTGGAAAAGGAACTGATGAGACAATTTACATTGCTGGTTACTAGTTTGCTATTTAAAAAAAAAACCAAAACAACATTGAACATCAGCACAGTTAGGAACAAGGTAAGAAAGCAGCCCTGGCAAAGAGTAACAAGCAGTCAAACATTCCTATTGATTTCATAAAACAGTCCCAATTGTTCTTGGAACTGAAGTCAGTGTCGATTGTAAATTATGGGAAAAGAAAAAAGGACAAAGATATAGAAAAAGACAGAAAACTGTTTTAAATACAGCCTACAGATCCTGGGGGGAGAAGAAAAAAAAAGAAAAGAAAAAAAAAAGGTGAAGTATATCATGCAAGCAAAGAAAATAATGCATCTTCATTAAAGGAGAAGTGTGATGGATTGATTTCATTCATTGTTTACTTACCTGGACTCAGTCAGTAGGATTCTGTAGTTGTTAATTCAAAACCATATAAAACCTGGTTTCAAAATCCGTGACTTTTTTTGACTGGCTTAAAAAAACTTCATAGTAACACTAATTTCTTGCTAACTCCTGAACTCTCTCCTGAACTCCTGATCTCTTTCAAGATGGCCAAAGTATAATTTTCTGTGTTCCTCCTCTCTTATCTTTATGTGCTCTTATTTTCGCAGTGTTTGTTCTTATACCTATTTGTCAATTTTTTTCGAGTTCTCTCTCATCTGGGGATTTATATCCATAAACACCAAAGGTTGATCTTAAAAAAGGTTATCTAACATGGAATATTTATAATCTTTATTATAATAATCATAATAATTTATAATATAATAAAATAAATTTATAATTTATAATATATAATAAATATATAATATTTATAATAATTTACAATTTATAATATGTATAATTATATATATTTATAATAATTCCTTTATTAAATTTATAAAGGAAGTTTTGAGCAGAAATGAACCAGAAAGCAGTGTTAGAACTAGTTTTCATTCATCATCTACAAAACACAGCAAAACTTCTCTCCCTCTCACAACTGGAATGGCTTTCTAGCCCTTCTTCATCTACACAGTTACCTCCAGATACAAATCTCTCTACAGTCCTATAGTAAGCTAGCTGTCACCCAAAGTAACTAGGTGATATCCACATGCCCCCACATGCTTAACATCCTACTTGTCTTATGGCAAAAAGTTGATTCTGTTACATCTCTGCATAAGATAATATTGTGTTTAAACACATAAATCTGTCAGTGCTGACAGCATTGGTGTTTTATTCTATTTCCCATCACTGCAAACATCAGAGCACTCTCCTTGTCAAATCAGTAGCATTAGAAAAATAAATCTTCTGTGAACTACATGGTCATAGCTGCTTCTTTTTTTCTCTCTCTTTACTTTGAAGTTTTGATAGGACATATTCTATATCTTTTCCAGCTTTTGCTGATGACTTGCATGTTTCTTGGTGCTTGAAAAATAAGTCTTCATAGGCCAACAATGCCTGCAGTAGTTCAAAGCAGCAGACCATGCACATCTTTGGAAATAGCAAGAAAAATTCTTCCAAGAACTTCTTAGGCAGACGAAATAACCTTGCAGACACTTTCTTGCCTGAATTCTACCTAGATTACGGGGATACTAAAGCACTAAGGCACATGCCTTTGATCTTTTTTATCCTTTCTAATGTCACTACTATGATTCTTATTCATAAAAATGACAAACTCTACTACAACTCCTTGGAAGCTCTTGGTTTATATAAGAAAGAGCTAGACAGACTTGTTCTAATGAACAAAGAAAATACTGAACTCCACAGAAGCTTTCCAAAAGGATTTTGCTAAAGTTCAGGTACAGATCAAAAATTTAATCTTAACTCTGTTAATAGACCTCATTGAGTAGAGTAAGATATCATTAGAAACAATTTGAGATAACAGTATCAGCAGCAGCTTAGCAAAGCATGAGTAGCAATTGTAAACAGTGTGCCTAGCTGAGCTTTAGTCATGGCAATAAGAAATAAGATGTCTGAAACACAGTGGTAGTGAGAACATTCAGAATTTTAAGGATGAGTGGGGGCTTTTTGTGAATGAAGGTCAGAAAGCAGATCTGATTGTAAACAAGAGCTCTGTTCCCTCTGACACTGAACACATATTCCTCTTTAGATTCCCACTAGCAAATACCCTAAAATCTTCTTGAAACTTAGACTCTGAACTGAGGTTAAGCTAGGCAGCATTCATCCTAAATGTCATACAACAGCAGCAATTTCTAGAATAAACATTCTTCCTTTTGTTATTGTTCTATATGATACTAACAGCTAGTCTGCTATACTTTTTACTTGCTGACTTAGTCACGTGTTTGAGATTTGAAGTAATATTCTCTTACTATGATATTTTTCCTCTAAGACTGGTCCTTTGAAACATCTAATTAACAGCCCAAAATTTAACAGTCACCACATCCAGAAGAACAAATGCGTTGGTGTTTGAGTTACCCTCAGATTGCTTTGAACACAAGAGAGATAATAGGAAATAGGTACAGAAGTTGATACAGACACAATTATGAAAAACAGTTATTTACTGTGGTTTACAAACTGAGTACCTGGTTTAAATTCAAGTTTAATGTAATAGAGGAGAACGATGATTATATATAAGTATGTACACACGTACTTTAGCTCAACTCTGAGACATAAATTTACTTCTTCACCTCAAATACTGTCAGGATGCTCCCATACACAGCAATTCTCACTCTTAGGGTGAAACTCTATCTTCCACTCTCAGAAGTAAATTTTGCTGAAGGCAAAGAATGTGTGCTCAGATTATCATTGAAGGAATATTCAGACCCAAGCCTTTACCCACATCACAGATACCTGTGCTCTGCAATTTAATTAATTAAATTTTGACACTTTTCCTGAAGTGTTACTGGCTTTCTCCAGCTTTTGACTTGAGACTTACTAATGCTGTTTTCAGGTAGCAAGGTGGAGTCATCACCTGATGAGCAGAAACTTGCTGAGAACTATTTCTATGTTAAGTATAAACAAGTCATTAACCCACTGAGGAGACAATGTTCCCTTCTGCCTGGTGTTCAAAGAATTCAGCTCTCAGTGTATATATTCTTCACAAACAAAAATCTGTATCTCATACAAACATCTAAACTGGCAGTTGTAGTTTACACAAGCACATAAATTACAGCATGATGGAGCTCTTTATGTGCTGTTGATTGAGGGTGCACATAACACTAGACAAAGAACAGGTTGTAAAAGGTTGTAGGTTTGAAGGTTTCTGAAGTCTGGACTTTGAAGAATATCATACTGTATTTAACAGGGACTGATACCAAGCAGCCATGGCTATGATGATGAACACTTTTTCATTTCAAACCTAGAAAATGTTCTTCATTATATCTACAGGTAATAGATATAGCACAGATCAGTGAGGTCTAACAATAAGACCCACAAGCTCCTACAAAATTGCTTCTTTGTTGATCCCAGGAAAAGCCTTCTGCTTCCCAACTGGCACCAATACTCAATTTCTATGATCAAAGCAGAAAGCAGAGCTGTCACCTTGAAGCTCTTAACCTTTTGTTTGTCAGTGTAGAGACTCATGCTTACAGTGGTTTGAATTTCTAGTTCATCTGCTGCTGAAAATGATAATTTTGCATTCACTGCAGCCTAGAAACTAACTTAAGACATTCATCTCTAATGGCAAAGCCATGTGAAAGAGTCATAGGATCACAGAATGCCTTTGGTTGGAAAGGAACTTAAAGGTCATTAAGCTCCAACCCACCCACTGTGGGCAGGGCTGCCCCCCACCAGCTCAGGCTGCCCACGGCCCCATCCAATCTGGCCTTTAACACCTCCAGAGATGGGGTACCACAGCTTCTTTAGGCAAAAGACCTCATTGGCACCCTGTACTGGCATGTGTGGCTCCCTTCTTTGCAAACTCAGCTGGCTCACCACCACAGTTCAGTGCCCTTGGCTGTGCTGTCTGGAAGGGATGCAGAGCTGGGTTGGGCTGTGCTCTGATCACAACCATCCAGAAGGATATAGAGAGATTAAAAACAAACAACAACAAAACAACAACAACAAACTACTTCTAAAGTGGGATTTGGATGATTTCAACAATGTGGTTGACAACATAACTGTACAAATGGTTGTGTAAGTACATCTGGAAAAGAAGTAGGAGAAACATAGCAGGGAGTGGGAACAGGTAAAGGAATAAGAAACGGAAGAACCTCTCAGACTGGCTTTGCTGGTGGGAAAAACAGTACTGGGATGAAGTTCTGGGGGTATGGTTCTGGGGATATGAGTGGGAAAAGAAATGAAAAGTAAGGAGAATGAGTGGGGGCAGAAGAAGATGGAAGTAGGGAAGGAAAAGGGTAAAGTAAGGTCTGCTCTTCAGGGGCAGCGGTTACTGATCTGGCTCAGATGAGTTATAAAATCTTGCCATTACTGTTAAAAAGCAGCAGCTCTAATAAAAATATAACCACTGCAACCAATAAAAAATACCCACATGCAGACATATTCCTTGTTATGAGGACAGAAATGGGTTGTTGTTACTCAGCATATCCCCTCTGTGTGATGTTGTTTTCATGGACATGATGAAAACATGATCCCAGAGCTGGCAGTGCTGCACCCTAGCAGGTAAAGAAAAAGGGCTGCATTTCAGACTGGACTTCGGACTGTTGGATACAAAGCAGCTAAGAACACGTCCATCGACTGAGGTAATCTTTAAATCTATTTGGAAGTCTACATTGTCGCATTGAGCCATCCTTCAGGGACCTCCTTCCAGAACTTTCCAGCACACAGCCTGCAATGCGTTCCACTCCTCCTAATCTTCATTGAACCCAGCAATATCTCTTGGATGTGGCTCCAGAGCAAGAGTATGTAGCAGAATGCTGTTGCCAAAAGTCACTGCAGTGCTGCTGTTCAGGCAGTTTTGTCTCCTTTGCATTGTCAACATAATTAAAAATAAGGGTAGATCAGGCTCTTTACAATAGTAACAGTTTTGCATGAGAAAAAGGAATAAAAAGCTTGAAATCACTGACTTCTTACTGACGATACCATGTTATCATTGATAAGGTACTAAAAATCCTCTCTGATGCATACCTGTCATTATAAGAAAATATAGTTCTTCCTGATTCTTCTTTGTTTTTCATTGGTGTACTCTATTTTGGTACTATGTTCCATTGCAGTTAACCCCTGATGGAACTAACAATAATCAACCACATACTAATTTAGCATGGGGTTAAGAAAATGAGAATAGATGGTAGAATCTAAGCAGCCTGGGAAACAAAAGTGAAGCTTTTTTTTTTATTCCCCAAGAAATAAGGTAAACAGCAGTAGGGACACTGTGCTGTGTCCTTTGGTATGACTGTGCAAAGTAGCATTACCTGTTGTCTGAGTTCCTCCTGGGTCTAGAGTTCCTTGCCCGCAGCTTATTAATGGTAAATCTGAGAGTCACTGCCTTAACCATTGCCTCATCCTGACTTTGTGCTCGATTCCAAGAGCATCACCTAGTTTTCTGGCGACCTCTTTGAATCTGAGCTGCTCAGCACTTTTCCAAACAGAGCCATAAGCCGGATAAAGTTCAGTGGTTTCACTGCAAACAAGTCTGCCTTCTGCTGGGTTGATGGTGGTGTTAAAATGTAAAAGATCAATCTGCTTTCTTAAAAAAGATTATTTTCCTCTCTGGAAAATGTAAACAAACTCCAATAACTTCCTCTGTTAGGAAAACATTTTTTTCATTCTCTTTCCTTTGTCAGCATGCACCTGACTGCAGCTGTGGCTGACACCGAGCCTTTGCTCTGTTTACTTTAAAGAATAAGCCACTGCTGTTTGATTTAGTTTATCATTTTTAATGCATAAGCCCTCTCTTGATCTTGCATTCCAGGGAAAAGGAACCAGAGTTCCTCTAAACATCATGCAAGGTGCCAGACTTGTGGATGTAAATCTCCCTAGCTAATTTGCAAAAGTGAGATTATAGGGAAAACACTCCCACCAACAACAAACATGTGAGCACCAAGTTCCCCTGGCAGCATTAATGTCATGGGTGTGCTTCAGCCCTGCCAGTCACTTCTCATTCCACTGTCAGTGCTCCTGTTCAGTGCTTCTTGCTGCATTGCACCAGTATAGCTTCTTATTCTAAAGGTCAGCCACCCACATTAGAGTTCAAAAAGACATTTAATGCAAGCAAAAAAAAATCGAAGGTGGCTTTCATCAGACTTTACTTGAAACAGATTAACACAGTAAGATTTCTTGATGCATAGGTCCCAAATTAAAAAAAAAAAAATTCTTGTCAGGGATATGTGAATTGCAGAGTGAATAAGATATAAAGAGCTACGTTCTTCCTTGTGCTTCTATCTGTTTAAAATACTCAGGTTGCAAGTGGAATTGCACAGGGTGTTTTTTTAAGCTTGTATCTGCAAAGAATAAACACTGAAGAGCAGGTCTTAATGTTTCGTTCTTAAGGCAGAAATACAGACTGTGACCTTCTCTCAGGAAACCTCGGAGCAGTGATTAGGGTGGCTGGAAGCCGGCTTCAAACAACCTAAAGGAACTCCCAGCCCTAGGTCTTGAAGGCACTCCCCAGGGTGTCTCACTGGAGGTGTCTGACACAGGTGTGACAGCTGCTGAGCATTTGCTGTCAACAGAGCAATGATCAGGGCAGAGCCCTGCTGTCCCAGGTTGCCACATCCTTCCCTGTATCACAGAGGGGCAGAAAATGAGCTGCAATGACATCAGCAGAAGATGTCTCTATGCATTTGCAGTAGGGAAAAAAAAAAAAAAAAAAAAAAAAGGCCTTTCCCTTCCTTCTTCCTATGTCTTTTCTTTCCTTTTTCATCTCTGGAAAGGGGCTGGCAGGGGAATCACAACAGCACTTCATGAAACTTGGGGATCCCGTGGGGTGGGAATATTCCTTCCTGGCCAAATTGCCTCTGCTGGTTTTTGGTTTTTTTTTTTTCTTTTTTCTTTTTTTTCTTTCTTTTTTTTTTTTTTTGCTGCCAGAGGAACAAAGCAGCCACTATGTCCAAGAGGAATGGAAACAGGCAATAAATGTGAAGTTAAAGAGGTTTTTGTTTTATTTATTTATTTTTTTCGCACAGAACCAAAAAACAGCAACAGCTGCTCAAGATGTAAACACAGTCCTCTTTAGCATAGAAACCACTTATAGAAGTTGTTTGAATCGACTGATGCTCAGTAAGGGGAAGATGTTTACATAAATCCCACACTCCATCCAAGATAACAGCACAGTTACATCTTAATCTGAATGACGCCGGGCCTGATCTTTCAGACTACTGAGGTGAAGACTTCCTGCAGAATTCCCCAGGTTAGGAACAGGTTACTATCCCTAAGTGCATCTGTCTGATGCAAATATTTGCAATTCTTCACTCAGCAGTTCAGCCCTGGGGCATCTTTGCTGGTTTTGTGGTACTGTGCCCACACAGTGATCCTGGAGAGGTCTCCAGGCACCAATACAATCCCTGAGACGTTTCTGGCTGTGCTAAGGTAAAAGGAACAGATTGCTGGGGCAATTTGCCAGTACTTTAAAGCTTATTTACAGCTACAGAAACCAGCATTACAAATTATCCTTCCGGAGAAGAGAACAGTCTGAAGAAGCCTGAAAGTTTAGGAACACCTAACTTGACCTCTCTGACCGTGGGGAATCAGGCTCTGCCTCAGAAGTGACCATATCCTATCTCCAGACATTTCCTCTGCAAAGCAGGAAAAACAAACAAGAGATTTCTTATCCTTTTGTTTTCATGTCATTTTTTTTTTTTCAGTGTAGACCTAGGGATAATGGTCTTGCAATTTTCATAATTTTTCATGTTTTGTAAGAATGAAAAAAAAAAGTAAATGATTTCCAGTTGGAAGCTTGGCTTTGAGGAGTGCATTGTTTTTCCTCTCGTGGAGTATTGAACGATGTGAAATTTTTGCTATCAGCTGAACAGCCACTTCAAGTTAAAAGCAACTTTCTGTGTAAAAAATGTCATCAGTTCCATTCTGAAATGCAAATCTTTAGAATCCTCATACAAAAAAAAATAAAAAAATAAAAAAATCTGGGCATTTCAAGCTATACTCCCAGGCCTTCTCCATGTTCAATAAGGATATGCAGGGGCTCAACTTGAAGTGTTTGTTCAAGTGTTTTGCTGTAGAGGAGGCCCTGAGACCTTGATGGCAGAAGGCATTGTTGTGGTGATTTCAGAGCTCGAGGCAGGAAGCAAATTGCATATGTGGCATCTTGCAAAGGATAGAAAATAACACCGTCTTTTTCTGAAAATATAAAAGTGGGCTTTCCCTTGGATTCTAAATGCACAAATTAGTGGTCGTCAGCAGATTCAAGGAAAAGAGCGAGGAAAATGATAGAGAAAGCGAATCACAAGAATAAATAGAGGTCTGTCTTCCTGCAGGCTTTGCTGAAATGCTTTCAAACAATTGTCTTTGGATCAAGAAAAATTATTGAACGATTTTGTGAAACAAAGTAAAGCTGCAAATGAAAGCAACGCTCTGACAACCAAAGGAGATGTTTCCAAACAGAAAAATAGTGAAAGAAAAGGTTGGGGGGAAGGAAGGGGGAATGTGTGGCTCTACGCAAGAGTGGAAAGAGTTTTTTAGAGGGCTGGCAGTAGCTGTGAGGATGTTAAAGTACTTTACTGCCTAAGTTTGTGTGGCACACCTATATTCTCAGTGTTTCACGACCCTGACTCTGGCTGGTGTGGTTTGTAAGAGAATTCGTGTTTTCATCCTCCTGATGCTGGTTTACGTTATCATTAGAGGAGTTTTCCTCCATCCTGAGATATCCATGAATTTATTTTACTGACCAAAGCTTTCACGTGGACTCACAATGTACTGGGGGTGCCTGGGCCCTTTCATTCAGCACAGATCCCTCTGTCTGATCTGTCTGTCTGTCTGTCTGGGGCCTATGTGGGCTCTTTGAAACAGGGACTCCATTTTCTGTTACTTTTTAAAGCTCTTAAACCCAGCCCCTAAAACACATGGTCCTTGCTTCTGTGTAGGGCATCTGGGTTATTTCTTTAATTATTTGGGATTTCTGACTGAGCGATTGTGTAACATTTGGAAGGCTTTCTTTTCTCTGTGGAGCTGCGAATATTTTCACTGCACTGCGGCCATCCTGGACCTTGCCTCATGGTTGCTTCACATGCAGACACGTTGTGCAACCTGACAAATCGTCTGGTGCTGCAGACCCTTACACCAATCCTAATTGTACTTGTGGAGTGGAAAAACATGGTAAGAACCGCTCCTAAACTGAGCAGAGCCTTCCTGGCCACGTAGGAAGGGACACAGCCCCATGCAGTTGCCCCTGCACAGCTCTGTCAATTCACAGGGACACAAAGGTCCCCAAATTTGTGCTGAAGCATACATGTCAGTCTGCAATATCTTTCTTTAGAATGTGAGAAAATTGAGGGCAGCCTGACTCAGACTGGTAAAGACCAGCTTCTATTCAGTGTTATTATCCAAACTCCCACAAAAAAAACAATATAAAAGAGGCATATTTATTGCCTGTATTCCAGGAACCTGACTGAATAAGCAATGGATGCTGTTTACTGTAGACCAGAGAAAATTATCTGCCAAAATAAGATTTTATTCATGGTTTAACGATGTTAATTCAAGAGATCCAGACCTGGCACTGGAAGGCTTTGGTTCCACAAACACTTGAGTCCGGTACTGAAGCCAAAAGAAGCAGTCCAATTCTCTCTCTGCCGTGATTTTTTTCTGACTGGATGCTGTCCTTTCTCTTGTTCTGGCATCAGAAGGTGTGTGTTCATGCAGTGGACCATATTAAAGCCAGCCAAGGCCTTTTTCCGTGCATAGGTTTTCTCCTGGACATGATCTTCCGCTTGAAGCCCCATGGTGGCACAAAGGATGAAATGGCACAGAGCGTGGAGGGAAACAACCCTGGGGCAAGGAGACTGCAGAACGGCTTATGTCAGTGGCACTGCTGTCTTCTCACTTAACTTGTCTGTAAATTACTTTGTGGCATCAGTTATTCCTTCTTGCTGTGGCCTCCAAATTCGTCGACCTGTTTTGGAAGCACAACCTCCACAGTGCCTTGCTACAAAGAGGGAAAGAGGATGTTATGCATACAGGATATTTATTAAAGTCAGTGCGTAGCACTTACCCAAAGAAAATATACAGAATGTGCAAAGAGTAGGCAGCATACCTATCACATGGGGTTATATATGGTTTAAACTATGTCAATGCTGAATTTCCAAATCTGGAACTCAGTAGGCTGCATTTTCCAAACACTGGCATAAATGTTTGCATGCCAGAATGGGAAATGGGGGTGAGGCTGGATCATCTTGTTCTTCCATAATCTACACTCCCAAAATCTATGGGATTATGCTGTACAGCAGAACCACTGGTGAAAAAGACCTGGTGAAAAATACGTTCCAAAATAATTAACTGGATTTACAAGAGGTTTAAATAAAGAATATTTATTTTTCTCTGCTACATTCTGGATACTTCTTAATAACGGAAAAAAAAAAAAAAAAAGAAAAGAAAAAAAAAAAGCCAACAACAAAACCCAGTATTTTTCTGGGACCCAAAAGCAGCAGTTCAGTTGCTGGCATGAATCCCTGTAGAGTACACGGAAGAAAAGAGAGGAATTGGGCTGTGCTATTTTAAAAGGCTGCTTTCATTGACCGGAACTGCTCACTGGACTGCAGCACATTAACACCAGGGGAGTATTTGACTTCTTTGTTGTTGTCGTTAATGCAGCTCTTAGAACTTTGATATTCTCAAGCACTAGCCAGACTAAATATTAAATATTTCTTCTGTGATGCTGATTGTTCTTTTGCTTCTTCCTCTGCTCAGGATGTACTAATCTGCTGACAACCTACTTGGTTGGCATACAAATTGCCATTTTAATTTTTCATGATACTGATACTACCAAATGCCATGTTGCAGGTGGTTGTTGGTGAGAACAGGGGTTTGGTTTCTCCTCATTAACACCTCTGTTTCACAGACAATATGACTTTCCTGGCAGACTTCACTCCATGGCAGGGACCGCAGGAAAGCAGCACCTTGAGATCTGTGCCTCCAGCACTTTCTCTTTTTCTTCTCTCCTTCCCTTTGCTCCCCATACCTCTTTCTTCTCTCAGTCCATAGCCTATTGAACTCTGGTTTTACAGACCGGCTTCCTGCATTTCTCCTTCTTCTGGAATGATGTCCACCTCACTCATATCAGTCCCTCTGTCCCTATGCCCTTGTCCCCATCAAGACTCATCCCAGACCGCATGACATCCTCCTGGAGAGTGAACCAGTGACCAGACTGAAGGAAAAACAAAGTAGTGAACAGGGAAGTACCCACTTACAACCCATCCCCATTATGTTGGTGAGGCAGAGGGCAGTCCTGCATGTACCTTACAGACTCAGTGCTGTAAGACAGAACTGGGAAAGGGCTAGGAGAGGGTCATGTGTCTAGCACAGGGTCATGTGTCTAGCACACTGCAAAGCGGTGCATTGGTATTGCAAAGGCTATGCAAGCATCAGCAGCTGATGATTTGGTACTGTTTGATACTATGTGTGTTTAGAGCTGCAGCATGCTGACACTTCTGGAAAAGGGGAGATGGGAGAATTGTTGCTATTGCTTGTCTTCTAACTTCTTTTAAAAATATTTTTTACTGGAATTGAGCAAGTAGAGTGGTTACTGTACAACATAAGGTTGGTTATTCACTGACGAGTAGGCACCCTACATCTGCTCCTTGTCTCCTCAGGCAGTGGTCGATGACTCTTGGCTCAGAGACAACATGCTGAGCTCCAGATTCCTCTGCATTACTTGCAGCCACCAGAGAAAGCAGAGCAGAGCACCAGACATCACTTGTGGTGCATCACTTCCTCAGCACTGTCACACCAGCCTACTGGAAGTTGGGGTTTTCTACTTGGAATTTGACACTGGCCAAAAGGCATCAGAAAGAGAAAACAACAGGATAACAAGGGTGGCAGCACTAATCCCTGCTCAGTAGAAGTGAAAGGCTGTCCAGGCAAGGAAGAAGTGTACACAAGTTATCCTCACAGATACATAGCCCTGGTCAGCCAGACTTGAAGTTAAACACACATTTATGGACAGGATTGCAAGCATGCATGGGCCTGGCACTCTCCAGATTTGGATTATAATGGTTACACACGGATGAGTTAATCTTCACTGCACAACCCGATTTGGGATGAGGAAGAGATGATCTATCTTACGAGATCTTGTCTCTGAATCTCCACTCTGCTTTCAGAAGCGCTCCCCAGCCAGGACTAATAATGCCGTATAGATCTCATACATGGAAGAGGAGGAAGAGATACCTCCAGTGACCTCTTGATGCTATGCCAGCTTGGTCAGTGGCTTTCTTCTCAAGCATAATGGGCTGCCCTAGGTTCACCTCGGCACACTGACAATGCATTGCCTTCCTACCAAGTGAGACCACAAGCTCCGCATGCCTCTTAGCTGTGCTGTGAGCTGAGTCCCTGCCACAGCACAGCTTGCTTAGCAAGTTGCCAAGGCTACCCCAAATCCCTCCCCTCGTCTCCTCCACTCCGTGTATCCTCTCTGTGGTGTGCAGATGTCGGCTTGTGTGACCTGCGGCAGGCAGGCAGCTGGCAGCAATGGCAGCCCCAGAGGAGGAGGCCCTTGCTGGAAGGACTCTGCTGGCAGCATGCTACAGGCTGCCCTTCTCGGTTCTCATTCTCTTGGCACCTACAGCCCTGTCTGACTGACTTTGACACGGGCAAAGAATCAGCCCAACAGATGGGCCTGGTGGCAGGCAACCAAGGCTCTGTGAATGCACATTGTCTGGGTGTGGGGACCAAAGCTGCCAGTCAGGGATATCCAAAGAGCTGCCCGTCACAGCCCTGTGACGACAGCACCAAGCTATGCCCCGAATAGACAAGTTTTAATGTCTTTCATAGTAGCAGTGTTTGGAGTGAGAAGAAGCACAGTAAAATGGTGTCAGAGCTGACAGTGTTCCTGGGGCATCTGGGCAGGGCTGCAGCAGAAAAGAGCCCAGAGGAAGAGTGGCTGTAGCTATTCATGTCATTAAACCTTCCAAGCCACAGGAGAGGATTTTATGTAGGGCAAGGCAAGCAGTAGAGAAAGTTTATCGCTTGTCTCTCAGTCCCTTTGAAATTAGTACCAAAATCTCACACATCACACGCTCTAGCTAAATGGCTCAATAACCTTTGGACAATATGCAGTGGCCCCTGCACATACCATGTGAGCAGACCAGCTTTGCAAGCCTAGTTACCAAGGAAACAGGCTTTAAACTTCAAACATAGGTAGTCAGGAAGACAAAGAGATTTTGTACTTTTTTGGAACGCATTGCTTTTCTGATCAGGGAATGTAGAATCTTGCTTTTAAAATTTTCCTCAGTTTGGTCATGGAGCTGATGGAAAATGCTGCAGCACTGCAGGTACTGATTCAGTGACTGAGCAGAAAAATAAAGAATATATATATATAAGTTCATTAGAAAGCATTGCCGGGTGGTTTACTTTAAAAGAAAGCAAATACAGGTGTTAACTGGGCAAGACCTTCCTTTCTGTGAAGGAAAATCAATCATATTTTTTCTGTCCTGAGTTTTTTTTAGCATAAAGCTTTCAAGTTGCAGTGCAACAGCTTTATAGGAAGAGTAAAAAGATCACTGCCATTCCCTGACAAAGTGGCACTGAACTGAAAGTATCTTTCCTGCAAAATTTATTCCTTAGGCCCTTTTCTAACTCTGATCTTCAACTTCTTTGTTTAAATGATTAAAACGATTTTGTTCCAAAACCACAGTCTGCAGCACAATCTTAATCTAACTCTGGGATTGAAGAATGGGAAAGCGTGTGCTATGCTCCTTGCTTTGTATGAACTCCTGTTCTCCAATAGCCAAGTGAGAGCCACTGTGGGCCACTGTGAGCCCCTGCAATGTGTCAGGCATCTGTCCTTGCTGGTTCCTTCACCTGCCTGGCTCTCCCAGCGGCACTGCTGCCCTAGCCATTGTTGCCCTCTTTAAAAACAGCTTAATGTGAAGTGTAAGCAGAGTCACTCTTTTAGCATCTCATTTCTCAGCCCCTTTAGAAAACATAAACTGTCCATGGAGAGTTTGAAGAGCAGCTTTGGTGCATGTAACAAAAAGGGAAAGAATTCTGCTAGCTTCATTGTCATCACATCATTTAAACGCACAAAAAAGTTACACCTTCTGTAGGATAGTGCAGTGAAAGTTGCAAAATTATTACTTTCTCTGTACTTCATTTGATCAGCCTGTCAGGCCTTATCTACACCGTCAAAAATCTGAATCTTATTTCTTCTCTAAAATAGCACCATTTTTGGCAACAGTGTAATGTTAATGCAGACTGAGATCTTCAGCATGTTTCTCTTGAATTTCTTGCGTTATCTTATCCTAGAAAATTAGGAATCAAAGAACAGTAGAAACAGTTTGAGTAGGAAGGAACCCTTAAAGGTCCTCTAGTCCAACTCCCTTGCAATGAACAGGGACACCTGCAGCTCGATCAGGTTGCTCAGAGCCACGTCCAGCTGACCTTGAGTGTTTCCAGGGATGGGGCTTCCACCACATCTCAGGGCAACCTGTGCCGGTGCCTCATCACAAATACTGGGCTCCATTTGTTAACATCTCACAGGATCATCAGAGGTGGATTTATCACATAAAGACCCCCTTGTAAACAAGACTTAAGATGCATCTTAAAGGAGCGATAACTGTGCTTGATAGCATGCCCCCTTGAGACTAAGCTTTCTATTGATTTCAGTGGGGCTGCATAAAAATAACTGCTAGCAGAATTTGGCTTGGAAACTTTAAAAAAAGAAAAAAAAGAAAAAGAAAAAAAAAAAGAAAAAAAGAAATCCTTAAGCCACAAGCAGCATGTGGTTCATTTTGCAATTACTTAGCTCACTGATATATCGATGATGAAAACAAACCTCCCCCACTCCCAGACCAAAAAGAAATTAAAGTAGGAAAAGCAAAATTGCCTACACAGGCTAAATGACACACAAACAAACCAGAGCAGGAAAAACAGATTAATGAATCTTCTTTTCCGGGGTAAACAAAATGCTGGCTCTTTGCCAGGGAGGAACACATCGACATCAAGCAGGGGATGGCAGGCTGGTGCTTCTGGCAGCTGATGAGGCTCCTGTAGGGCTGCACGCCGGGTGGACTCAGGCTGAGCCTTCACCCCATCACACACGAGTGGCAGTGAACTGTGGGCCGCAGGGACATACACAGGTCTCTGCTCCAGGCCTGGTGTGGCAGGAGGCTGCTTCCTCAGGGGATGTGCTGGAATACTGCCAGGATGGGAGAAGAACTTGGGCAAGGCGGAGCCTGATGCTTTGTGACATTCCCCACCGCTACTGCTCATCTGAGAGGGAGCAGCTTGAGCTGAGCTGGGCAGGCGATGCAATCCATTTGCTCATCAGGCCCCAGTGCTGGGGAGGCCAACATCTGCTTGTATGCTTCTTCTGTACCTGTGAGGCTTAGGGCATCTTAGCTGGTTGAAAAGTCTCCCTTTTCTTCAAGTCCCTCATGTTCTAGAACTGCCTTGCAGATTAATGCATTAAGACAGTAGTTCAAAAAGAGCTTTGCAGAGCACTCTCCCTTGCTAAATCTCAGTTACAGGGATTAATGCGGTGATTTGAATGCATGTGTTTATAGAGGCACACAACAGCAGCCCCAGTGCTGAGGAGGGAAGCTGGTTTCCAGCAGCTGACAAAAGTCAGAGGCCCATCTGAAACTTTGGTTTGCATTCACAGGACATTAGGTCTTCTCCTTGTGAAGCTTCTCTGCTAAAGGGCAAGTGAAATAGTTGCCCACTCATCAGCAAAATATAAGCAAACAAGGAAATATCCTCTCCAAATCTTAGGCAATGTGCATGCTGACATCTTCCAGGGTATATTTGAGAGCACACACAACTTGAGATTTCTTGTATAGCATTAGTTATAACTAGGCCCCTAGCACAGTACCCACTGATAAGAACTGATGCTGCCTCTGCAGAAGATAAGAACCAGGGAGCTTAGCTGAACAGCATGGGAGAACTCTACCCACAGAGCAACAAACACACCCCAAGTGATAAGAAGGTACACAGCTATTTTATGCATCACACTGAGAATCATCACAGTGTAAATCAGCAGAATTGCTGGAGCTTATGATTCACAGTTGAATAGGCTATTCAGTGGCTGGACAGTTTAAAGGCAACTCCAAAAGTAACTGAGGTTCTAACCATGTTTTTTCCTTATTTGTGTTTGTGTAAATGAAAAGATTGCAGAGACAACCTGGCAACAGATCATAGATCCTCCAGGTATATCTTGTAACAAACGTGCTCAGTAACCAGCAAAAGAGCAGGTCTCCAAACTGAAAACAGGATACACTGTATTTCTCTTCAGTGCAGTTTTTCTGGTTCTGAAGGCACTGGACTACAGCTACTCAATTAGAAATCTAATTTTCTTTATTCCTTTAGAACAGAGAAATCCTGGGGCTTGTTACCTTCAAAGAAATACAGACAGAGTCAATAAAATAATGAAATGTTTATATTGTCCAAGTATTTCCTTTGAAATAGTAGAACCATTATTTGAGAAAAATAATACAGCATCCAGCACTGGACTATTAATAACGCTGCATCTAAGGCAGAGAAGAAAACCATTATTTCTCTTCTGTCAAATCTGTTACTAATGAAAAAACTACGTTCAAAGTAGAAACACTTCAATATTTGTTCTTTCGATAATTAGGATGAAATTTTAACTTTTACTCTTCTGAAACCCTTAAAGAAACATCCATTTATCTGCATATGAAATTAATATTGGAATGCTTTATTGATTCATATATAAATAATAAAAGCACAAACTAGCCCTGGAAATTTCTCTGTTTGCATTGATGCCTTGAGCTGGAAAAAAAAAAAAAAAAGTCATTTAAAAGCAGTTTAGCCTTGAGAAAATGGGCAGTTATTGTGGGATTTGGCATTCTAGGGAAAAAAAGAAAAAAAAAAAAAGAGGTTTTTATTGTATCCCCACTTGAGAATGAAGATATTTATATAGAATAGCTTGGTAGACATGATAACTGACAGCAATTATGTTAATTGAGGCACTGCTCAAGGGCAATAGAAACAGAAAAGCCTTCACAAGACATAAGGTTTAAAAAAAGACCAAAAAACAAAAAAACGCCACACATGTAAACGATCTCTCAACTCTGAGCCAGAGATTTCCTTACAGCAAATCACCATGAAAGCAGTGGTGGCAAATTCCTAGTCTACGGTCACTGAGACCGTGGCCTCAGGGTTTATCTTTGTGCAATAGCTTGTAATATTTAGCCTGCAAATTGGCAGCACTAAAATGGCAGTGAGTGGTCATTGGGTATCTTGCAGGTGATCTGGGTGATCGTACTATGCGTGTGCTCAGTGCAAATTTACTTCCCAGCCTCAGTGTTTAAACTCTGATCTCATGGCAAGTGCCATGATAAGATAATTTGAGGTAATCAGTGTTCCACAGGGAAAGTATAAACACCTCGCAGCTATTAGGGGTTAAGTACAATGGTAGGTATGGTTGTGCACTTGCTGTATCCCTTATTTCTTCCTTCCTTATCTCCACAGCTTGTTTAAGTACATCCATACTATTTTGAACTGCATACATCTAGGTCTATCACACAGCTGAAATAATGACATAATCCACCACCTCATGCTTTCCAGTCCATTTGCAGGATAACAACGGTTGTCAGAAAGGTTTAATAAGAACAGGCTGCTGGATCACACTGATCAGCTTCACCCCTAATGAGGGGCATGAAGGAGCCCCATTTTGCTCCAGAGCATCCTTGGCAAATGGGGATTGTCAGTCTTCTGTAACAGATGGGAAAGTTCAGCTCCTCACAAGCACTGGTGTCCCCTAATACAATATTGTACTTTCCACAACTCTGAGAGAAGTCAATCACTGTGCTGCCATTTTTTTTTTTTAAATAAAATCATAATGTTGAATGAGGAATTTCATCTGCAGCTGGTTAAGAATACTTAAGCAGATGATCTGAGTTTTAATTGAAAGTATCCAGTCTTACCAGTCCTTCCTCTTCAACATTTCCTTCAAAATCAGGGCAATTCCCAAATAATACTGATGCTACAGATATTATATGTATGCTTATTTTTTCCTAGGAATAACTGTTCTGTCAAATAGGATCACCATGTGTCATATTTAGTCTGTATCTTGAAGACCTCTTGGGGAACCTGGCAGACCTTTCCAGAGTCACTTGATGTACAGTCCTGTACAAAATGCCATTATGCTAGAGTGGTAGAAAATTTTTTAAAGAAATTAAGAGTATTAGGACATGACTTAAAATTAACTCTGCTGCTTTAGGGTCAGACTTTTCACACACACACACACAAAAGATTTCAGATGTAGTAAATTCAGCCCCTTATACAAAAGTTTCATCGTTTATCTAACATTTTGAATTAAGAATACACTTCAGGTGACTGACTTTGAAAAAATCTATATTGAAAGTTTTAAGTCTTGACTTTCTTGTTTAGGCAAAATTTCAAATTTTGGAATTGTCTATAGTGGAGCTGTAGGCCCAGACACTCATTTCTGCAGTGAAGGGTACTCAAGCTAATGAACGAATGGGAAAGTATAAACTGAACTGTTGGATACACCTATGTTTTCATCTCTACTTAATGAGAAGGAAAACTAAACTGCTAGGAGTGGTAGCATGCATTCCAAAGGTTGAGACAGAATAATATTTTAATGTTAATTCTTGTCAAATGTGGGGGAGTGTACTTTTACCAGTCCATCTGCAGCAAACATGATTCTAAGTAGGGGAATCCTTTACCTTTACCTAGATCCAGTGATGTTCATATTAATAGATGTTTCAAGGTGTGTCTAATTCCATCCTCTACCACCTCTGTTTTCAGTATGC
Organism: Tetrao urogallus; assembly: GCF_951394365.1. Lineage (NCBI taxonomy): Eukaryota > Metazoa > Chordata > Aves > Galliformes > Phasianidae > Tetrao > Tetrao urogallus. Next base: position 57,057,047 of record NC_136813.1, on the reverse strand, counting down.
AAACATAGCCTGATGTTTATATCTTCTACCTTGTGTAAGAGCTAGTATTTTGGCAGTAGGGTTCCTTACCTACACTCACTTTAGCACTTACTGATGCATTACATGCATATTAATCACCTAGGGTGAGGGGAAAGAGAAGATTTGAAGATTACCTGTGAATAAGTACTGGAAATCAATTACACTTTTCAAAACTCTTGGAAGCTACACATTCAGCATGTAACATGGTATTGCCTAATAATAGGAAATAAATTATCAAGCCAGAGCTTATATGAAGCAATTTTGTTATTTGTCATAGTCAGTTACCCCAGCTCTATTTTAAACAGTATAGAACATGTTTAGTCTGATATGTAGATTAGACTAATAGTAATAAGTTAGGGATCTGTATTTTCAGTAGTGGATTGTGATATTTTCTGTCTCAATTATTTTGGTAGGTCGCAGGGACACTACAAGGAAGTACTGTTCTCAGAAATCAGATTTCCACTAAATGTCACAAACCATACACCTAAATAAGAAATACCTATAGAGTACCTAAGTGTAACTTAAATATTTAGAGCCCCTAAAATGCCAATCATTCATTCATTAAATGCAATCTCTGTTTGCATACTCTTTCGGAGACTCTTGTCATCCAGGAAAAAAACAGGTGCAAAGGTAATTCTTGCAGTGTATGTTGATGTCTCTGTAAGAGCTAGTTGAAGTTCCCCAAGGAGAAGAAGCTGTCCAGGAGTGACTGAAGCAGTGGTAATACACTGAAAGATTTGGTAGGTGATTTGTCTCCCACCGAGTATGAAGGCTTGCATCTCTGACCAAATCTCTTCCCTTTGCGCTATTCAGTAACATATGTTCAAAGAACTGAAGCTGAGTTGCATTTCCTCACTTGGAATATTCACAGACGGATATGGAATTCTTACAGTTGAGACCTGAACTCTTTCTTCTTCTCATTATTTTTGAGAACACAAAACAGTTGGACAATAGGGACAGATTAAAATCATTTTTTGGTCAAGTAAAAGAGATAGTATAGAGATAGGATTTATATTCTTCTGCTCCAAGATGAAGAATTGCTGAACAGAAAGAGAGTGAAATCTATGTGGGCTTCCATGAAGTGAAGGTTAGCCACAACGGCATAGGGTTGCAGAAAAGCAAATAGATACAAATGCACAAAATCAAAGGATTATTTGTAAGGTGGAAAGCGCTCCTGCTCCGCCTCATAAAGGAGGACTAAATGGTCATTAAAAGGTCCCTTCCAACCCAACCATTCTATGATTCTGCGGCTTATATGGACACTTCAGGAGCAACAAGATGATCCTACTGTAGTGACAGACAATTACAGTCACTTTCAGAGAAAGAAAGTGAGTTTGCTGCAGTGAGATGGGGTCTTGTCCTTTTAAAACAAAGTTGTATTAATATGCTTCTCCAACTGTGCCCCAAACACAAAGGTAACTATGACAATATCAGCCCACTTAGTGGTAGATGTGGCCAGGAGAACGACATATTGTCTGAATTTCACTCCAATTAACTTTAAATGTGGGACTTGCACAGTCATTCACCTGCTGTTGGGATGACAGCTTTATAAACTGAAATTAAAAATTAAGACCATATTCCATTCCTCATTGTTTCCTTCCCCTTTATAATAGAGATTTCTTTATTGTTAAGAAAAGATTTAAAATAATTTCATGGATTGTCAGGGGCATTCTATGTGTTAAAACAAAAGAAAGTAAGTATGGGCATAGCAGATTTACTTACAGAAAGCATGCTTGACTTAAAAGAAAGTGATTTTCATATAAACAACGCCCAAGCCCCCATCTTTAGAGAAAAAAAGGTACAGAAATACTTTACTCCTTTCATAAATAATGTATTTTATTGCATATGGCTATTAAGGAGAGCATCCATGATCAATACAGACTAAATACAATACACTACTCTAGTTCCATTTATTCTGGTCTCCAGCAGCATCACATTTATCCTTATATACAGCGTGTACATTGGAAGACACAGCAAGATAAGTTAAGTCTCTTGTCATATCACAATAGCAAGAAATATATTTAACATCTTGATATCCAGAAACAATACGTACCCAAAAAGAAAACACTGCTTAATAACTGTTAAGGTTATATAGCAAAAAATATTTTAAATTTAAGGTAAGTCAGGCAAAATGTACAAAGACCCAATATACATTGTGAAGTTTAGCAAACAAAACATTTATACATTTTGGTTCCATTCTGTAAACTAAATTAAGAATGTAAGTATTGCATATGCCTTTGTGAAATCTACAGGATAGAGAAGAACTGACTACATTGTCAAGTTTTCGTTTTGAAGTTGATGTATGTATTTTAGCCATTTACTTTAGTGCCATGATTTCCTAATTGGTACAGGGGGCTACTTCAAAATAGATCAAAATATTGTATTCAGCAGGTACCACACTCAGTGCTATGGGGAGGTTCAGAGAGAAAATGTCAACAATATTATTTGTATTTTCAGTTCCAGAATTGAACGAGCAGCATTTTAGAATGTTTTAGAACTATTTTTAGCATTATTATTATTATTATTATTATTATTATTAAAAAAAAACAACACTCAGATTAGATATTTAAATTGATTTTAGATCTAATGTTGTATTAGCCTATGCATTGCTGTGATTTAAAATCTCCCAAAATTACGATGTAAATAATGTCATGGGGTAGGGAAGGAAATTGTTTACATTCATCTTTGTCTTGTAATACAATCCTCAGTTCTAAGAAGTCACCATGTAAGCAGGAAGATCGCATTGTCATTTGTTACATTTGTAAGACATTGACTCTTATCTTCCTCAGCAAAAAAAAAAAAAAAAAATCCCAAAAGATAATGCATTATTAATAATGATGTACAGGCCCCACCTAGCACAATGATTAAAAAAAATGTCTCACATAACTCAAATAACTTAGTAATACTTACATGTCTATCAGAGCAGGCACTGGGGAGGTACCATTAAAATGTATACAAACTCTTCAACAAATTTATCAAAGGAGAAACAAGGTGGCACAACATTCTGCTAGTCTGGTACATCAGTTGTATATGATGTTTGTGACATCATATAGTGATGCTGCCACATCACTTGTGTTTTCAAACACATTACTGAAAATGTGATGAACAAGTAGTCTTGAAAAAACTCTGGATAAGCAACTGCAACGTTTCTTCTTTCCCTGTAATAATGCCTGTAGCTGCAATGATGCTCTTCCAGTAGAAGGCAGATTTCAGGACTTTCTAGATGGCAAGATAATACTGTGTTAATATTAGTGTTTGAACCTGTCCAGTACCCACTATCATCCCTGCATTCCTAGCATGCCTACCTAGATTTTTGGTTACAAGAAACGCATCTAAGAACAGGGTTAGCTGACAAAAGTGAGCTTGTAGATAGGAAAAAAGGCTTTTGCAATCTGAAGTACCTACATCAACACCTACATAGAGAAAATTAAACAAGTGTGTCAAAGGTAAAGAGAGATAACCCCCAATACAGTTTGATTCTTTTAACTTACATCGCTTCGGTTACATGTTTTTATTTTTACGTTTTCAACCCCTCTGAATTCTCTGTCCCAGTCCAATCCACAGAGTTCCATCCCATGTTAGATTTCCCAGTGCCCTCACCAGGCTCCATCCCAGAATCAGACACCGCAGCTCGTGATGGAGGAGCAGGTAGCAGCTGCATGCGTTACGAGTTCAGTAAGGCTGGCGACCGCTCTTGAGAGACTCAGCATAGAGATAAAGGAGGTCCTGTCGTACACTAACACCGCAAATCCGGCTTTACTTTGAACTGAGGTAGGTAGTACTGTGATAGGCTTGAAATTATGCCAGTAAATACCAGATCTGACTGCTTCAGCAGGTGCCACAGAATCCCCCAATATGTCGAAGGATAAATATAGTTTGTCTTTGCAGAAAAAGGAAATGAAGGCATTGGCCGTTAATTAAACAGGCCGGCAAAAAAGTTCCTACTGTCTAAAGAACATCTTCATCTTCTGTCAAAACAGCAGCAAAATGATAATGTAGATGCCATTGACAGGACATGAGTTGGGCAGGTTGCTTTCCCTTCCTCGCTGATTTGCTATAGGGCTTAGTTCACAACAGTTTGAAAGTTAAGTAACTGTCCAGACCAACAATGACAACAACAAAAAGTAAACCTTAAGCAGCTTCAATTAAAAAACAAACAAAACAAAACAACAGAAAACCGTATATGCCGAGCAGCTTCTTTGAATGTTGTACTCTTTGAGGTCATGGTGATAAAACTAACTCCTTCACTCTGAAAAGGAAAATGACAAAGAGTCAGTGACAGCTGCAACAAGAATCATACAAATGATTAAAACAGCATAAAAAATACCTTACAGAGAGTATTCAGGATGGGCTTGCATAGAAAAAAAGCTACGTAATAACTGCTTTTCTATTTGCACACATAGTAAGGCATTACAGAGGTAACAAAGAGAGCTCTTTCCAATCCCACACCAAGTTCTTAGTGCCCAACTTCCTCATTGTGGCTCTTCAAGCCAGCAAGCCCCAGCAGAACCAGTTAGAAAACCTAATATGAAATTCCCCCCACTTCCAGTTGTGATCCTCACTGTTTTATACCACTGTTAAGAAAGGGGTCTTGTAGAAAGCAGATATCAATTACAGTAGTGTTTTAGCTGTTTGGCTGTTATTGAAAGCTATCCATTTACAGATACTAAAAGAGTTTCTTAAGACCATATGGATTTAAGGGAAAGAGTCTTCCAAAAACGTAAACAAAGAAAGGCCCATCTTGTAATCTACTTATTTGGTTTACTAAATAACTATTATTCCAGAAAAATGAGCATGCTGGCATTTGGAAGGAATCCTCTTCAGATTACTGTTTACAAAGCTGCTTTAAACATCTAAGGTGAATTGTGCAGTATCACAGAAACTAATTTATGAATTGTCAATCTTGTTTTAAAGAACCCAGCTGACTTTTTTTTTTTTTTTTTAACTGCAAAAAAAGGGAATGGACAGGATGCGCCGCTGCCAGAGGGATAACAGCATAAAGGTGGTTTGTTAACATGTTCATTAAAAATCAAATTTCTTCAATATGTTGTTTATTACATAGAGTTCCCCAGTTTGGTATAACATTTGGAAAGCAGCAACGCAAAAACAGCAGTGACCAAAAAACCAATACCATACATTTTACATAGCAAACCGCTGACACTTTGTTTTGGAAGGTGATAACTCTGGTAATAGCCCCATACAATCCTAAGCTGCAACATTACATTCCTCATTCTTGCTATTAATAGTGTCTAGTTTACCTAGTGATTTACAGCAATTTTGATGTTTGTATGTTGCTATCCCAAGTTTACAAATTAAGTAAAAACTTCAGTTTGTATATGTATTACAAAAGTTTTTCCAGAAATTGAAATGATTTCGAATTCTTTGGATACTAACACTGCTACTTAGAAAAGCTATAATACTTTAATTTCAACTGCACAGATACAAGTATTTGCATTGGGATCGCTGTGAATTCTACATGAAACCTGGAAGTTAAAGTAAGCGTAGTGTTTGTCTGTGCAAGTTTTATCGCACATGAGCTTCTGATGAAGAGACTTTATATTGGTTTGACTCAACACAAAAAACACAGGTTGACATATCTTGACAAATATATGAGAATTGCTAAATTGCTATTGAATTCCTCAGAGCCAAGGTTTACTTAAGAAGTAAGTCCTGTCTAAGTCAATCGGAGCTGCTCTATGATCAGCTACTTAGGATGTTACTTTGGATTTAGTGTAGTGACGCACACTGAGATGAATTAATAGCTTGCCAAGAACAAAAAGAAAGCATCTCACTGTCCACATCCATTATCATTTATTTGGTGCCACTTTTCCTATCTAACACCAAGTAAATCTAGCCATTCTCACATCATGAAATGACACTTTTTTTTCCCTTCTCAAATTAATAACCTGAGTTGGTTTATGATGCAACTAAGGGAACTTCAAAACTGCCAGTAGGACTAAAGGTACTATTTGAATGCACAGTATGAAGTAGGAGCTGAGATGGAAAGAGGAGGACGTGAAAAACTTGGAAGGAGAGTAAGATTCCTCACTTTTGCTGTTTGCAAACTGTAAATCCAACCACTATGGGTACTGAGGATCCCATGACATGAAATCATACCCTAATGGATTTTGTAAACTTTAAATGTGGAGTTGGAAATTAAAAAACAAATAAACACACACACACACACATATATATATACACCCACCAAAGAAAAATCACCTGGATTAGTAATCATCATCCAGCAAGTCTGGTAGGGAGAACAAGTGTCAGGATGGCTTGCTCTCAGAAGACAGCAGAGAATCCTCTTTTGAGGTGCCTAACACACCACTTTGTTCTGACTTTTATTCAGGGAAGAAGGATGCACATGCATCTGCATCATGAAGGCATACAAGTGAGTGCTTCAAGAGTGAGTGCTCGTGGGGAGGTGCAGGTTGGATATTAGGAAAAATTTCTTCTCAGAAAGAGTGGTAATGCACTGGAACAGGGAGGTGATGGAGTCACTGTCCTTGGAAGTGTTCAATAAAAAGATGCCACACTGAGTGAGGTCATAGGCATGGGCTGATAGTTCCACTAGATGATCTTACTGGTCTTTCCAACCTTAATGATTTTATGATTTTAAGATACACATTGCTTCCGTGTTACTGCTTTCCTCCAACTGAAAACCAACTCAATAGCTAAATTTAGGTTATCGCTGCATTAGAGTAATAGCTAGAGCCAAATGAAGTTAATATCTCGTTTAAATGGGAAAGCAGAGGAGGAGATTTTTGTACACGAAAAGATAACAAGCAAATATGTTTAAAGAAGCATGTCCACCTATGGTGGTCACCAGGAAGGATTATTAGTTATTGAGTCTGACACTGCTCTTATAGCACAAATACTTTCCAGACATAAACTGGAGTGGGTGAGGTAGCTTGTGCTTCATAGGTTCCCCAAACCTGGTTTATGGGGTTTTGTAAGAGAACAACAGGGACTGTTGGTCTAAGCTTTACAGCCCAGAATGCAATCAACACATCACCCAAAGATACTATAATGCTAGTCTATAACCCTAGAGTTAACCCCAGAGTCATCTTCATTAATCATAAATGCCTTGCACTGGAAAGATATCAAGGACCATCCAGCTCCAACCACTCTGCCCAGGGCCCTATCCACCCTGCCCCTCAAATCCAATGCCTCCAAGGAATGGGGCACTGACAGCTTCTCTGGGCAACCTGTTCCAGTGCATCACCACTCTGAGTAAAGAATTTTCCCTTAATATCTAAGCCAAAGCTCTCCTCTAACGAAACGATAACTAGTATTATGCTGCGACACACACAACAGCAAGTGTCAGCTTCAGAGGAAGCCTATTAGCAAGCAGAAAGTTCTGACTTCCACACTAAAATATTCTTTTGTTTCTTTGTTGATATTTTTAAGTATGTCAATATCACTGTTGTTTGTTTTTGTTAAATTCAGTCATTAATATCTCCCCTTTTTTCAAGTCCCAGATCAACACTGCACTTAAATCTATCACTACAAGTTAAACCTGTACACACTGTCTTTATCCAGGGACTAAACAAAATTCCTAAAGGACACAAATATATTATTTGATAACCTCATTCCCCTGGGCACACACAAATCAAATACAAAGTGCAGCACTGCTTCAACGTTGAAGTTCTCTCTTGGTTCTGGGCTTTATTAAAAAAACAAAAAACAAAACAAAAAAAACCTCCCTGTTTGCTGCTGAAATTTCCAGACCTACTTCACATCATATGATTCCACCATTGCTTTCTGGGGAATAAATCAGATAATAAACACACATACAAATTGCTAGGAAACAAGCAAATGCTTGAAGATTTGCTAAGTAAACTGTGAAGAGAATACACTAGCTAATCAATTAAATATCTCTTTTGCTTATATTTTCAAAGCCAGTAAGCAACGAATAAAATTCTTCTAAATTCCTAAAAATGATTCTCTTCTGCTGGCAAGCACAAGGACGGAGCTATTCACATGGCTGATGGCTCAACATGGTGCAGGCTATTCACTGCCTGTCAATTTATTCGAGTGGCAGCGCGACCATCCGAGTGGGTAGAGTGTGGGGTGGGGAGCCCATGGCACTGCCACAGACCCAAACCAAGACTCGAGGTAAACAGCTCCCTGGCTTTATCCCTTTGTTCCCCCTTCCCCACATTGCCTGCCAAATCGATTAAGGCTCTGATCCTGCTAACTATTTTTTCCTAGAAGAGCAATCCTATTGATATAACTGAATCCCAAGGTTAACAGCAGGAGTGTTTGTAGGCTTTGGGCCATGCCATTAGATGGCACAGCCCAAGGACCCAGATCCCATCTGCAAAACACACAGGATGAGCTACTCCTTACCTAGCTCTGACTCTCATTAAGCGATTTAGTGAGTAACATATATAATAAAAAGCCCAGAAGCAACCTTGCTAAGACAACAGAACAGCTCATCTGCCTCCACTACTACTTCCAGAGAGTTCAGTGAGACTGCTCCAACCAAATAAAGCAAAGCTTGGTCATCATCACAAGTAAAGCTTTCAGTCGGACTTAAATCCTCGCCACAATAACATCTCACAGGAAAACACAAAGCAGTATGCTCTAACAGATTACAAAGCCCATGAATAACAGCAATCTGAAGTGAAGAGCTTCCACACTCAATTGGAAAAACAAAAACAAAAACAAACAAACAAAACACAAGATAAATAAATCATGAAATTAAAAAGCCATATAATAATTATTTCATTTAAACAAGACACGGTTCATCATATTTATCTACTCCCTTTTGGTACATAAGTCCACAAAGGAACAGCACACAATGTTATTTAGATATGCTTTTGTTGTTTTATGAATTTAGAAAAGCAAGCATTGGGACAACGCAAACTAATTGTGACTGATAATGAAAATTACCGCATTTCTTTAAAGTTGCAAAGTGGGGATGTTGTGGCCACAGTTATCTCTAATAACTGAAGCTTTACAGTACTCTTCTCTCTTGAGTGACACAGCTAAAAAACATAACTATTGAGTTCTATTATGATTAACATGGAGAAAGATGATATCTTTTAAAGTAGGAAACAAAACACTAGATTAGAAAAAGATGCCACATGCTAGCAGTTGCAAATACTGTTTTTGTTCTCCTAGCATACACACAAGAGGCTGAAATATTCATTTTTTTTTTTCTGATCCGTGCAAAAATCCACACAAAATTTGAATGTCAACTTTTATCCAAAGCTACTAACAAAACCAAAGACATTTGTATCTGATACCATCTAGTTACAAGAATAGCAATTACTTTACTTGTAATTTCACTAGCAGCTGAGTGTAAAGTGCAGATGACAGCGAGGGCTACACTTAGTTGATTTCAGAATGTGATACAATTTGTCGCTCATATCATTTTGTCAAAGTTCTTATAGATTTTGTAATACGAATAACTAAAACATTAAAATGCAATTATGTGGAAAATAAAGGATTAAACTTACTAATGTAATTATAATGAATTTATAACTAGAGTGTGGTCCAGAAATACATTTCCCACATAAATTATAATAAAAATGGGCGCTTCACATTTAAAATTAAGAGAATAGACATTCATTTTTCCAGGAAAAATTTAATACATTTGCAATCATACCTCTTAATTTTGGACCTACAGACATTGTATAGTATTAAACAAGTTCATATAGGTGTGATTTAGACCCATAATTACGAATAAAAGTAATTAAACAAAAAAAAACAAAACAAACCAAAACAAACCGTTAACATAGTACTATCTGAAATTTGTTCAGTTATTCTCTCTCTTGCAACTTGAGTATACAACTGCTTAAAAATGTTAAATGAAATAAAAAAAAAAAACAACAAAAAAAACAATCTTCTCTGAGCAAACAAAACATTAGAAAAAATGTTTAGTCCTTTTCAGCTTCCACTGGCAAGTTTGTAAGAGGGAATCAGACAGAAAGAAGCAGATGTGGAAACTACGTAGGAAATTTGCTACTAAAAAGAACAGTTTGTGGCGGTCAGCCAAAGAGCCACTCTGCAGTTTACCAGTATAGGATTTAGCCATCATGGAAAAAGGAGTCATGTTCTTGTTTGATGACCGTTACCAGCGACTGTAACTGCCTCCCACCTCACAAACCATCACGCTGGTCCTTTATCAATGCAGATGTAAAACCAGAATACTGGAAACAAAGCTTCAATTAGGTTGTTGGCTTGATTTTTTTATAGCTTCTTCGGCCACATCAAGGAGAGAGTGCAGCTCTTCCCAGGAAAAAAAACAAAACTGATGGCAGTGAGTAAGTTCTAGCAGCACCATTTTGAATATAAAGCGAGGCTGGAAGCTTCTTATTAGAGATGATTTTTGCAAAACAACATGCTCACCACCTTAAAATATTGGTAGGACAAGGAAGGACGGGATTGGTGATTAATGCACTGGACTACCTACCAAGCCCATCTTAAGAGATGCGACAGATATGCATGTCTACGTCTTACAGCGCACACTAGATGATATTCATCTCAGCTAACTACTGGCATCCCCAGTGCACACCTCTACACCTCTGACCTACTCACTCTGTGAAGAGCTAGAACGACTCGTTCCTTATAGTTTAGGAGAAGAAACAGGCAATTCTAAGCAGCATTTCACCTGGTTTATTTCAGACTAAGCTCAGATGAGTAAGAGTTATGAAAAATTTTCCAAGTCTTTGAGGTGCATGATTTTGTATTCATCTTACAAGCAAAGACCAAATCCTCTTCTATACCGATCAGTAGTCATTAGCTAGGGCAACAGTGTCTTACAGGAAAGACCCTTCATAACTAGAGCTTGATATTCTCACACATCAAAACGCTGTTGGCATTGGTAGACCACACTCATGCAAGCAACGGTGAGAAAAAGAAAGATGAAGTGGACTTCAGGCTAGAGCCACTAGCAAGAACATGACTGACATTTCAAACACCAGCAGTCAACATTGAATTCTGACCGCTTCTTCTAAGCCACTGGGTTACCTCCATGACTAAACACACAATGGTAAAGTGCTCTCAAAGACAGAAAAGTATACTTTTTCTCCCTCGCTTGGGAGAAAAACCAATCTTTTCCAGTGACTAAATTGAAGAATTATTCATATCAAATATTTAAATATTCATGGGAACAGGGATAAGGACTCACGCAAATTGTGGGAAGTTGTGTTCACTCTCTCTTTCCACTACAACAGATATCTAATTATTCTATTAAAGCAGCTTCAGTAAGAAAGAATGAGAGCACTCTACTGAAGAATATATGGCTAAGATGTGCTAAGGACTATGGGAGTGGGAAAAGAGAAACGTGATTTTTTCTGCTAGAAAGGTACAGGATGCAGGTCAATGGTGGAAGAGTGCTATAGCCACTTAAACATTATAGCTAGGGGAACATAAATACTTCTTTCAGGCCCTCCCCTTATCACTAAGGAAAGGGCTTAGGCATCTAGCATCAAAAGAGATTTCCAATGTACCAAATCAGTATGGAGACTAGGGCATTCTTCCATCCTAGAGGAATACATTTTATCTTTCAGTGGCATGCTTTAAAACAAAAAGCAGCCTTCAGTTTTCACAGTCAACTGTCTGGCTGCTTTGCAAACTGACTTTGGGACTGCTTACCAAGCAGACAAACACATTTCTGCACATCACCTGGACTTTAAATTCTCTATATGGTTACACATTAAAACTAGCTGCTGCAGCTCTGAGACTTTCTTGTGTTCAGGGAGATGATGCTTCTCACTAAGAGATAGTTTGGAAGGGAAGAAATGAAGAAAAAGAAAGTAAGGAAAAGGCTAACAGGAACAATTCCACATGTATGGTATGACAGTCCTGTCCCTCCCATCTTCCCTTGTCACACTCTCATTTAGAACTTTGAGCATCTGATGGGAATAGGAAAACATTTTAAGAGATAGTTTTCAATTTTTGACAATGTTTTTCCAGAAATCTTTTAGAAACCTTCAACAATGTTCTCAGTGTTGTCACTGTGAATTAGTTAATAACAAAGAAACAAGAGAAAAATGAAGGCAGGCAAGAAGCTGCAGACTTAGCATTCTCAAGGAAATCCTCAATGAGAAAACAAACATCCACAGGTGTCCAGTGCTTTTCAACAAAGCTCACTACTTCATTTTTGCCCATTTACTTCAAGTCCTCTTTTAAGGACAAAAATAATAATAATCAAAAAGCCAGGAGCAAAAGAAGTATTCCCTTTTAACACGGTTTCCCAGGGGGCTTTCAATATTTGACACACAGATAGTGCCTCTAATTTGTTTGCTAACCAATCCTTTCTCAGAAGGTTTATATGAAGATTTTTTTTTTCTGGATTTTTTTTTTTTTTTTAAATGACATTTGTTCTGTTCATATGTTGAAAGAGTTGTTTTTTATCCCCATGAGATCAGGTAAGAATCTTTCTCAGTGAAAGAAAAGTGAGCCAATGTGTTTTAGTGGATGCTACAAAGTAAGAACAGTTTGCTTTCTCAATTTTATATCTTCCAAAGTATCATTATGAATATCGTTTAATAACTACATATTTTAATTCAGCTATTAATCTTGTTGCATATAATGTCACTCCTGCTTTTTTAAAACTATGTCTCTAGTAGCGCAGAGTTATTAATACAGTAGCACGAATCGGGTTAAGCCCTTAACCATTTTCCTTTATTAACTCCATCTGAACAGTAATTGAAGCGTTCATATACAAAAGTGTGCATATTAAAAAAAAAGATATATGCCCATTAATAAAGCCAACGTCTCCTTATTTAAAGGCTGTGTCCTTCTGTAAACTGGCTTCTGTATTTCTCTTGTGCTAAGGCACTGTACATGCACACAAGCACAGCATATTTTCCTACTCACTGAGAACAAAATCTAAAAAAGTGAAATCTAGTAAAAGGTAAATTTCACTCAGACTTCAACAGCTTGCTTGTGGCTCCCAGTCACAAGTGATAGTCTGGTCCAGTATGTTGTCAGGGCCACATAACAACGCAGACACAAGGGAACTACATCCTTCTGTGAACAAGCCTTAAAATTTGCTCAGCCTCTGAAATAATTCTGAAGATGACTGTAGAAAATACATGCTTATTTTATTGTGGATAAAAAACTTTTTTTTTTTTTTCTTCTGACAAATGACATGGGATTTGGGACACAGCTCCTGCCCAGAATTAAAAGAACCAAAAGAAAAGGTTAAGCAAATACTTTGTAATACCTCCACAGAGAATGATCAGAGCATCTTACCCTTTTCTCAGGTACACATAGGCCATGATCATCTTTCAAGATAATGTTTATCAAAGCAGTTCTAGCGATCCCATTAGAGACAACAAGCTGAGCTCTCACTAACATCCTTAGACAGTAAGCTTGCAGCCAACACACACACCTGGCACACTGGTTACTGTCCTACACTGGGACTCACAAATTTAGCGAGGTGCTTAGACCCTCACCCTTTAGATTCCTTATTTACATACTAGATTTATCCTCCCGTGCATTAACATTCCTGAGAAATGCCTAGAAAAATTAAACGCATTTCTATGATGCATTCATAAAGCTAGCTTTTAAAACAAACAAGGGTACCTGTAGCTTCCTTTACAATGTGGTGCTCTGAAGATAATCTCTAGATGAATTAGCATTTATTTCTGAAGCTGATATGAATTGTAATGCATATGGAAGCAAATGTTATGTTAGGATATAAAAGGAAAGAATGTATATTCATCACATGGGCATCATAACCATCATCCACATATCACATTTGGAGGATAACTGCTACTTTGTTTGATAGAAAAGGCAAAAAGCTCAGTAAACTGTTTAGAAAAGTATTTTTTGTTTAAATTTATCTCCTGAGAAGACCAGTTTAAAAACTGGAAGTCAGCCATAAAATAACTTGCGAAAGCAACAACTACATAGAACAGCCTCCTCAGTCCTACTCATATTTTGCTTTCTTTCTCACTCAAAAAGCACAGATTGTACAGAATAAATGAGATTGTTCCCAGCTCCTCTGCATGCACCCTGAATCCTCCCTAACTTTCCTGCAGAAATAAAGTGAAGCAAGCCTGGATTCATTTGGTCTGCAGGATCAAATAACAGACGCTAAAGTTCCACTTTCAAGAAAGGTAGTTAAAGAAATGCAGAATGCCAAGTTTCACCTACCCTAAGGAACAAGTAAGAATGAGACAGACAATGAATCCCAGCTTCAAAAACAGCATGTACTTGTGTTGTTTCTCCATAGCGAGACCTGGAGTACAAAATGTTACTTCTCCCAAGAAAAGAACATTTGTTTAAATATAAGAAATATTATGTTCTCAAACCACAGTGTGCTTTCCCAGCACTCTTCTCCAAACTTCAGAGACTGAAAAAGAGACAAAAAATAGGTATCAATCATGTCCTGTACTGCTGACTGCAGAGCACGAGGCTCTTTCTCCTGTAATTACAAGAGCTCTTGGAACATATTTGCATAAAGCTGTACTTGGCTGTCTCAAGAGCTCTGTTTCTTCCTTATCTCACAGGTGCTCTCACACATGCATCTTTGCTTCCTTTTGTTTAATGCTTCACTGATATGTTGCTACATAAATACGCTTATAAGCAACCATTGATGCATAATTTTCTCTTCATTTTTTAAAGTTTTCTTAAGGTTTGACAGTATCTTGTATAGCATTTTGAAAAATACATTCTACTTAGAGCAATTAATCTGACCATGTGACCATGTAATGAGACCAGTATCTTTATGAAATTGTCAGGACTTTTTCTATACAGCAAGAAGACTGACACCCATATTCATCACTTCATGAACGACACTTGAAAGTTTGGCTCTAGACCTACCAATGCTCAGAGAATTTCCCTAGACTTCAGTGGGTGTTTCCAGCACAGAGAGCTGGAATATTTTCTCCCATTGCCAGCATCCTAACCTTCTAAACCTGTTTAGGACATCTCACATAGGTGTTGTGAGCACTTCAGGATGTCAAATTCATGATCTGGAACCTCCTGGAGAATACTATGCAGTAGATAAGACTTTGTAAAAGCTAAGATATTGTCACAGAAATACTCTCTGCAGAAAGACTGCAGAAGAAACACTTTGCAAAACAAGTATTTTCCCTGATACGCCTGTAGCTTTAAAGCACAAGTTTGTTTCCAAGTTCTAAGGAGGTGATATCATTGCATATTTAATGTATTGTGATTGAGACCAGGAAATGCATTGAAAAGTGTTCAGTCAACAGTGCAGCAGCTGCATAGCTAGAGAAAACACAAATCCCTTTTAATTTCACATTTACTGAACACACACAATGCATCATAAACTATCATAGAGAGCAAGGCTAGGCCAGGCAGGACTGCTTAGCTGTACCAGTGGATACGCATATGAATATCAGTCTTGTTTTCAAGTCCTTTTGTTTTAAATAGCAAATTTGACGACACAAAACCACAGCCTCCAGAAGTTACATGCCTCTTTTATGCTAAGTGTGTAGGCTCCCTCTATAGTCAGGGAAGGCCAAAGGTTTGTATCAATTATGAAGACTGGCCTTGACTTGCCTTTTCAGTATACCTTAAAAGGTTCACATATCTATCTTTTCAGTGATTACTAATGGAAGCTTGAACCTCATTTCAAGAGGACTTTTCAATTATGCTTCTAACAATTTGCTAATGAGATGTCTACAGATGGAGTCCAAACCTCTTAGATTTACATGTAGTAAAAAAACATGACTAGATGAAGAAAGCACCACATATGGAGAAACAAAAGAGGAATACTGACACTCGGTTCCTACTGGAGACACTCGCACTGGAAACCTTCAACACTGGATGAACTGAGCAGCTTCATTCTGAACACATGTATTAAGGCCCCTAAGATTTCATCACAGAATCACTGAACTGTTTGGGTTGGAAGAGACCTTTTAAAGCTCACCCAGCACCTCCTCATGCTGTGGGCAGGGCTGCCCCCT
This sequence comes from Tetrao urogallus, assembly GCF_951394365.1. Taxonomy (NCBI): domain Eukaryota; kingdom Metazoa; phylum Chordata; class Aves; order Galliformes; family Phasianidae; genus Tetrao; species Tetrao urogallus. The sequence continues at coordinate 57,041,130 of NC_136813.1, read as the reverse complement.
ACCAGCTCAGGCTACTCAGTGCCCCATCCAACCTGGTCTTGAGCACCTCCAGGGATGGGGCACCACAGCTTCTATGCGCCCACACAGTGAAGAATTTGAGATGCTGTGATAACCCTGTGGCCTCAGACAAAGATATTTCTGCCTATTAATGATACTTTTGCATCCATCAGGAGACCAGAAACACAAAATCCCACAAAACACATTAGGAAACAATTGGTTAAATTGCCTCCTTTGAAATATGCTCCCTTACCTTTCAAATAGTCCTACCCAGCCTATGCTAAACAATCCAACTGAAACTTTTCTGTAGCAAACACAAGATGTCTGTTTACAAACAGAAAAACCAACCAATCAACCTGAGGCACAACTCCACCACTGTTTCCCAGTTTGATTCTCAACCTCCCTAGTAGTCATCGGAAAAGTCCCTAAATCAAAAAGCCAGATTCAATCGATGTTTAAGATAAAAGACCACAGGAACACTTCCCATACAGTAGATACAAGACTTCAACACGTTCACTCAGGTGAGAAAAATATTTCCATAAAACACGTACAAAGTAAACCCAGCATGAACAGCCTTTAAATGAGTGGTTCTTCCATAGAGCTTTACAAATTACCACCCATGGACTAATTCAGAACTGTCAGCTTACTCTGTATCACAGATTCTTAATTCCAGCAGCTATTTTTAATTAAAGTACACTGAAAAAAAAATTAATTGAAGTAATTAATTATTGTGATTTCAGAAAGATATGATGTGGTTGAAAAGGGTCCAAAAAGGGATCTGAAACAATTCAGGAGAAAGGAAAGAAATGGTTGCAAGCTTCCCTATTAATATCTGATAGCCACTATGAAAAAAACTTTGAAACCTCTGTCAAAATAAGATTAAAAATTACCACTTCATAGAGGCAGAAATTTAAAAGTAGGTGCCACCATGTAGTTCAGGCCAAATATCCATGCTGTGAAAGAAAAGCTCCACTAAGATCTGATCCAACATAGAAACAGCAATTGGACTTCAAAGATATATGGCAATGCTGTCCATTCCCACACTCAGTGTCATAGCTGCACAGGGTTATCCCAAGTACCATTCTGGGTTCCATGTATTCCCAGTGTTTTTTCCTTAACTAAACCACAGAATTTGGACAAGCATCCCCTGCTCCTGGATTAACTGAAAATCAAACATAATTATTTTCAGCACTGTGCTAGTCTTTGTTTTTTAAACTGATGAGAAACAGTTTTCTGTGAATCAAACACACTGCATTTCCTGCTTCCTAGCAAGAATTAGCTTTGCTTGTGTTTTACATAAGTAACGAGTTAACACCTTCTTTGACACATATCACAATGTGAGTTGTTTCTTAGAGCACAGAAGGAAAATGAAAGCTTTACTCAGGTACACACATACTAATCTGAGGATGATAAAGCCACTTCACCATTGAGCAAAACAATGATTTTACATAATTAAAAAACAGTGATAAAGGATTATAAAGAAGGACTTATTTGCCTACTACTCTGCCACCCTCAGCAGAGCTTGCTGGAGGCTTGCCTACTGAGTGCAATGAATAAGAGTTGGCTGCTCAGGCAGCTGTCAGCACAGTGCTTGGGAAAATGCCTCCAAAAGACCAGTTGAAAATAGGTGTTTGGTAAAGGGAATGGGATTGAAACCAAACAAACAGGAAATACTGAACAAAGAAATGTTTCTCAATACTCAAATCATCAGAGCTAAGATACCTAAGGACACAATGTGTACACTTCGTTCCACTTGGGATGTGGAGTCCAAATTTTTGTCCTACACACGAAACCTCTAAAGAGCTCAGTGTTTCTCTTTTAACTTCAGCAAGTAGAGAACTGCTGAAGGCATGGCATTTCTCTGTTTAAGTGCACTCAGACCCATAACTCCCATCTGCTGGGGGTCTAAGTCCTAGGAACACACCTTAAAATCACACCTACACTTCAATTAAGGAAACAGCAAGCTGCAATATAGTTATGTAGAAATTGTGAGTAAAAAAAAAAAAAAAAAAAAAAAAAATCAATGCAAGTATGTCCTTTGGCAAATTAAAAATAAGCAAAACACAAGCCTGAATGAATAAAAAAAGTCATTCAAATATCTCTATAAGTGGTTTTAAGATTGTATGGCTGAAGTTTTACTATCCTGTAAAGCTACAAGAGATAATTTATGAGTACAAAGAAGAAAAGTACTTGCTGAGGAGTGTGAAAAGTATAAAGTGTTGCATTCCTTTCTCTTACTACGGTGACAGAGCATCCACATAGCCAGGAAGGCAAGTCAAATCTTGCCAGGTTCTTGACAGATGCAGACATGGGGGATAACTTCTCTTGCAAAACACTCTCTCAGTTGACTTTTCATAACCATTGCGTCAAAGAGCAGCATGGTACCTAAATGTCTTATATACCTCATTCTGAGCACAGATCAGCTCCTTCTGCCATAAAGCACAATAGTTAAGCTGTGCTCATTCAAGCTCCATGTCTAAGGCTATTGTTTACGCTTCCTATCACAGCCAAGAATATAGAGACACAGAAACACAAGGGTTTGGAGGGACCTCTGGAGATGATTTAGCCCAATCCCATGCTAAACTAGGTTCTCTAGAGCAAGTGACACAGGAAAGTGTCCAGGTGGGATCTGAGTATCTCCAGAGGAGGAAACTCCACAGCCCCTCCGGGCACCCTGCTCCAGTGCTTTGTCACTCTTCAAGGGAAGATGATCTCTCTCGTGTTCAGGTGGAACTTCCTGTGTTTCTGTTTGTGCTCACTGCCACTGGATCTGTTGCTGAGCACCACCAAAAACAGCCTGGCTCTACCTATTTGCCACCTGCTCTTTAGATATTTAAAAGCATTGGTAAGACCCCCCCACTCCACAGCCTTCTCTTCTCCATGCTGAAAAGCCCCAGGTCTCTCAGCCTTTCTTTATAAGGGAGATATTCCAGTTCCCTCACCATGATCCCTGTAGCCCTGATAATAAAACAGTAAAAAACAACAGATACACTATTCTAATGTTATCAGCTCTTACATTTCATTAAGTTTCCTGTCACTTGAATATTTGCACTAATGGGGAAAAAAAAAATAAAGAGTCTAGAAATCATTTACAGTGCTGAAATACACTGGTGCATTTATATCTGGAAATCATCCTATTGGCTAACATTCAAGAACTGATTACTACCAAATTATTTATTTAGAACCCATACAATCTACTATTTATTTAGATTACACCAGTTACTGTTGAAGGTTTATCTTCTCAAACAAACATCTTGTCTTTTACAGATTAAAACAGAGAAGTATGACAAATTATATTTTTGTAGAACTCCAAAAGAAAGCAGTAGCAGCCTAGCACTTATTTGTGCAAGCAAGAATCTCTCTCTGATGTTTGTGAGGGGAACTGATGGAATATTGGGTTTATAAGGTCATTAGTACTCCCATTTTATGTTTACAGCCAACTCCCTGAAGCGTTATGTGCTCCACAATCATACATTTATCCCTTATGCCTCTTTGCATACTCATTTCCTGTAACTATTGTTAAAGTCATGAACACGAATTCCGTGACCACTATGGAGCCAATTATGTACCCCTGCACTGCTTACCAGTTTGATTCCAATTCTAAATATAAATGCTCATAGTTTTATTAGATCAAGACTAATTAGTTGTAAATAATGCTCATAATAAAGTAATTTTTGCAGTTCACAAACAATTTGAATACTTATCATCATCACAAGTTTTTATCAAGAGCTCTTGATTACTACAACAGAAGCATAACTTTTCTTCTTATTATGTAGAAGAGACAATATTATTACAGTTAATGCTTCATTGATTTTTGGCAGAAACAATTGCTCAGGAATTAAATCTTCATTGTAAAAGATGCAAGTCCAGCCTCTTATAAATATTTCCAAATGATATTATGACACAATTGAGAGAAACTGCCATACAGATGAATTTCACCTCCAACAAATCTCAGACCCCCCTTGCAAAGAAATCCTTTTCTGGTATGACCTAAAGGGGCTTGTGTCAATTCTACTCCTGCTTCTTATAAATAATGCTAAAATGTAGCACTAGAAGTTGTTAGGAATAACTTTGTATAGTGTCAGTTACTCCATTTCCCAAGGCTAACTAAGCCAGCTTCGCTGCTACTTTCTCGTCCTCAGTAACTCTCCCTGTCCTGCCCGGTAGTCACCGCCCATGTGAAAGCCAAGCCTAACTTTCCCACAGAAGGTGTTCACAGGAATGTTTCATTCAATCAAGACTGTAACTTGCAGGGAGGAAAAGACCATATCCGAAAGAAAAATCTTCCAATTCCTCATTCCGGACGTTAGCCTGACAGCGTTTGCCAATTTAAAGGGTTAAACTGGACATAAAGAACCCTCTTTAACATCATTTTTAAATAATAAGCTGCCAGGGAAGACACAAGACAATGGGTAAATCTAAAGTTGCTTAGATCTAATTTCACTGACAGGATTTTCCCACTGCTACTGGAAAGATTTAGTGATTCGTCTTTGACTTCAGAGAAGCCGAGTCCTCACCTCAAGTCTTGCTTACAGCATTATTCTTCATCTACTTGAAACTGCCTGTGAAATTGAGCCAAACTGAATAGTGAGTTTCATACCTTGCACTCATCACCAGAGCACGTTTCAAACACATTTTTTAAAGCATCACTTCAAAAAGCTTAGAAGACTTTCCACTGCGTTCTGTTGTTTCTAATAAACTTCTGCTGTTGGTGGTAGTGGCAAGTTCCCCGACTTGGCATTGCACTCAAGCCCCAGTGCCTCCATTTCTGACCCCTTCAAACAAAAACAAGCTGCTCAACAATGTCTAATCCGTGCGTCATGTAATCCCGCTTAATACTCTACAAACTCTGGGTAATATTTGGGTAGTTTTTAAATTTAGCAAAGAACATCCTGGCCTACTTCAAAGACACCCTCGCCTTGGGTAGCGTCCGCGAGGAACGTCACCCATGTGCGTTTCAAATCAGAACGGCAACCTAACGTAAACACACAAGTGAAGGAAAGACAAATTAAGAGATCCCGGCCTAGTGACATAATAACAACATTTAACACTAGCAGGCAGACGACAGAAAAATGAATGCATTATGCAACCGCGGCACACACCATTCATAAACAGCTAAAGGCAGCCTCCGAGCAGCGCAGGGCTGAGCCCCTCACCAGCACCCCACAGCCCTGATGGCTAAATCACACACGTGCTCCTACCATCTGCACTGAGCTGTGGAATAGGAAATCGGGTGTCACTCCGGCAGAGAAACAGAAAATCCCTTCTTTGAGGCACCCTTTGCTTTCTACAATGTAATTATCTCAGAAGCGTCTCACACCACGAAAGCTTCTGAAGAAGGCTAAATTAAATGCACCAATAATTCTTGCGTATACACCCAAACGTCCTTCCTAAGATCTTTCAGAGCCTGGCTGAAGGACAAATGTGCTCCTGTTTTGTTGAGGCTGTCAGGCAGACAGTCTCCCATCATTAGCCTTTTGTCAACAGCGATGCTGGGGTAGATTACGAGCGCAGAGCCTGCCGTGGCAGGTGCATGGCCCTGGGGCTGCCATCTGCCAGGAAGGAAGTGTTCTCCTCTAGGATGCTGAAGAGATTGACAAAATGTAAACAAAACACTGAATCACTACTAATCTATGGAATCAGGCTACTACGATCCTCTTCCGCAACGTAGATGTTACGATCAGAGGGGCTTAGTCTGGCGGTTCAGTTTTTCAGTCAGCAAACCAGTGACAGAAATAGTTGAGATAAAGGCACTCTAGAGCTGTTTTTTTTTATTTTTTATTTTTAAATATATTTTGAGAATAGTCAAGATAAGCAAATCCAGGTTTGACAGAAAACAAACTCAGTGCCAAAAAGATGCATTACTTCTCAACTTGCAGCTTCTAGTGCGTTTCTTTACAATACGTATTGCCCTCCACTGTGTGTATGCAAAAAAAAAATGCTTTTTGTTGTTATTTTCCTACACCTCTGCATAACTCAGGACTGTCACTGCTGATAAATAATTGATTATTTGAAAAGAAAAACAGATAATCTGTAAATAGTGAAAAAGTGGGCAGATAACAGAACTCAAAATATTGTCTCTCTCTCTTTTTTTTTTTTTTTTTTTTTTGTTTGTTTGTTTGTTTTTTAAATAGACTTCCAATTGAATCCCTCACATTTAGAGCAAATATTTATGCTGAACAATGCTAGTTTTGCTTTGACTGGTGTTGGAGGTCTGTGCTTCACTGCAGCTGCCAGACAGTAGCACCCCTCCAAGGCACACCACTTACCAGAGGAGTCCCAGCAACAACACCTGTTCCTCAGGAGAGCTGCCCATAGCGCCTAATAGAGATGATGCTCCTCTGTTGTCCTTTAGTAAGGCTCAGGTGTTACTGTCTGACTTAGCGCTCTAACACTGAAGTGCCTTGTTTTAAGTTACCTTCTGTGAAGGTGCAAATAACCTTTATGGGGCTTTTTCTGGTTTTTGTCTAAGTTTTCAGTCCAGCTAACAATGCCTAAGCCTCAAGTATAAATACAACCCTGAAACTATGAGATTCATCCAATGTAAAGGAGTGTGGAAACAACAAATGTGATCTAAACCAGTAACCCAGGTTTCTTCTACAGCTCACAGAGGTGCAGCCAAGTGGAGGGAAAATTCATGCTGCTTTCTAGTAGGTGTCTACATAAGGTTTGGAGGAGCACTCCTCTGGAGGAGCTCTGTTTACTTCAGCTGATTCTAGAGGACCAGGAGATACACACGGTCAGGCTCCAGAGAAAAACACCAGGGAGAAAACAAAAAAAAAAAGTTGTCCTTTGGACAGGCTCCAGGAGGAAAAGCTGTCTTTTCAGCAATTGGCAGCAAGGAACTATTCAGCTGAACTTGGCTCTTCAGGACTGCCACTCTTGACCCCCTTCATGTACACACACCAACTTTAAAAACAACTGTGCTCCAGACAACGCACACACAAGCAAAATGCATCTGAACTCTGAGGTCAGTTCACTATCTCTAAAAATGAATGGATGCTACTGATTTCCACATGCATACAGCTCACTTTTAAGCAAACACTCAAAGAAATAACAAAAAGAACTGTGAAACCCTCAACATTGCACACCCTTATGGATCAAATAAGCCACTATACTTGTATTTTACTTTTATTAAACACATTTTGCTAACAATGTTAAAACTCCACAAACTGCTACAGTATACCACAACTAATACATAACACACGTAGACATAAAGAAAACAAGCAGACAACCACTTTAACAGCATACTACACCCTCAACAAATAACAATAATAATGATAAAAAAAAAAACAAAACAAGCTATGGCTACTTATGTTTATTACTTTGAAAATAAACATATTAACTGTGCTTTCTAAGTGCTTTACTGCAAATCTGATACAAAGAGAAAAATGCCTGAATGTGTCTATGTTGCCATTGAACTGACAAATAGGGAGGAAAGTTACATTACATACACTAATGATAGCATCATTTTTGTGTAGATGCTTGAACTTTGAAACCACTTCAGCATTCCAGTATAATTACTGCTATTTAAAAATGCCAGTAAATCAAGTGTAAAAATCCCATGCTATTCCCTCCTTATTAGAGAAAAAAAACAACCAATACACAACAGCAACAAACAAACCAAAGACCGCCATATAAAACAAGTCCTAATGCTCTTTCTGTTCAAACACTCCTTTATGCATTTTGGTTACAAGGGAACGTTAGTTTCTGTAGCTATCTTGAAAGAAATCAAGTAATCAGAAGCAATCACCAACCTAAGCATTTCCTCTGCCTTGAGCAATGACTGTACCGGTGCATTTTAGAACAAACTCACCATTCAACTCTGTCTATAACAATTTATCTTAAATGACTCAAAGCAACCATGACATTCCTAACAAGAACAGTATAGCTAAATGTAATTTAGAGTATAAAGCAGAATAGAAGTCTAACACGTTACAAGTTTAAATATTCTATCTGCTTGTAAAAAGCTGCCATCCACATAATCAACAGAATTTAAAATATCAAAGGCTTCATTTAATCTCAGATAGCTTCAGTTTACATTCGGTTCCACAAATGGCGCTGCTGGGTTCAGGCTTTGCCATTTTGGTGTGGTTACCTGTAAAATGCATTCTGAGAGACAAAAAGTGCTTTCATAGAGGCAGTAAAAGACAACCTCAAATGTTTAATTCTAAGCAGTAAAATCCAACTATGCGAGTTGTTAAAAGTAGTTCAGCTCTTTCACGTGTTAATTATGATGTTCTTAAGGAACTTATCAGCAAGGGAAAATACTATGCTTACAACTAATTTACTCAAAGATGATTTTAAAGGATGTACGGGTTGCTAACACAACACACAGTTCTTTCAATCCTTTTAAGAAGTCATTTTAAAAAAAATGAATACAAGTTTTGGAAATGAGACAATTAAACATTCTCACGCTGCTCTCAGAATCAAAACTTTATGGCAGTTGGCATACTAGAATGGAAAAAAAATTAATAATTCATTGTGCAAAGATATCTGAAGAAAAAAAAGGAAACAAGGGTTATGTTTGAAATAATCTGAAATGCCATTAGAAAGACACAGGGAGAGAGTTCTTGAGATAGGCTTTTTATTTGGTTTAGATGCAATCACAAAACCCTCACAAAAGTAAGAACTAATTAACAAGGGGGAGGTTCATTATTATCAAAAATCACCTTATTACGATCTTCAGTAGATGCATTACAGATGATTACTTTAAATTAAGACAACAAAACTAACACAGGAAGTAAACAATCCTCAGTTGTTGTTGGTGGTGGTGCTTTTTTTGTTTTGTTTTTTTGCACCATTATACATAATATCTGTTCAGTTTTAAAAAATTAGTCCAAATACTATAAGCATTTAGAAGTTACAGAGCATTTTGTTAAGAGAAGACAAAAATGAATTATAACACACCCAAGTCCAGTGTTTTCAATTAAGCAGAACTCCCAATTACACAGTCACTAACCTTAATGGGAATTTTACTTCAAATTCCAGGATTACACACAAAAGGTAAAATCTTTACCCCACTGAAACTGAGACAAAACTCCCACTTTACTTCAACAGAGTTAAGATTCAGCATTAAAAAGTTACCTCATTTTTGAGTGTTACCTGCTATAAATACACTGGAATAAATAATTGACACTATATGAGAAAAAGACTGCAAATGTCTCTATAAACAATAAAACCATACACAGGGCATACATTTCTTTAAGCGAAAAAGCAGTCAGAATGTCAGAACGAAAGGCTAGCTAATTATCCACATCCAACAAGAGCTTTAACTGACCATTAAAACCATTATTTTATTTACAAATTGGAAGAAAGCAAGCATTTCTCAGATTCTTAAGTATGCGCACACTTTCGGAGTACAGTAAAACTAAATGCACTGATGATTTCAAGCAACCTTTTGATTTCTCTGTTGTCACAGCCATTGTGGTGGCACAAGCTCGCGCTTGTCTTGAGAGGACAACATGGAAAGAGATCCCAGAAACACAGCGTTACTACAGCAGAGGTCAGGTACTGGCAGCAGAAAAAAGCTATGTGTGAAAATCAACCACCTTCAAATAACACAGACAATTTCCTGCAAAGCATTTATCCACGTGAAAATACATTGATTGCTACAGAGCTTAAGAAGAATTCAAATTGATTTTTTCCATGTATTTTACACTAATTTACTATTAAAGTAATTATAAAAAGCTTGTTTGTATATCCTGTATCTGACTTGTTCGCTTGCTCCAATTATTAACCGCACATGGATCCTCCACTGTCTTAAGAACTCCATAGAAAAATCCCTCTTCTGTTTGAAAAGGCAAAGCCTACCACTCAGATACACAAAAACAAAACTTGAAAATAGTGCAAACAGCTCAGTAAACAATGCTGATTACATGTGATGTAAGAGATCTCTCATGCAAACCATTATTTTACTAAAATAGATTCTCTCAAATCTACCTGAATTACTGCTGTGTTAAAATAACAGTTTACTCTTGCTTTTGCTCAAATATAGTCTCCTTTAAATTGTCTCTATATTTCTCTGCAGAATATGGAAGTCTTAGCAATCTCCCAAGCCACAGCTTTCAGAATTCAAATACACAACACTAAGTAATCATTTTAACAGTGGCAGAAGCAGCTCTGTAAACAAACTCCAGTGTTAAAACCTAATGAAAACCAAAAGAGAAACCTGGAAATTTGCACAAGTGGATCCCATATACACCAGGAAGAAACTTGTCAGGGTATTTCTACAAACCCCTGCTACAGCTTTTCCTGCTCTCCTGCCACAAACACAGCTCACATGAAGCCCTGGGTTTGACATACAACCCAGAGCACTCTGACTGATGCTTGTGCAGCTTTTTTCTTACCGCCCTCACTTCATATTGGCTACAGCAATCCCAGAGTAGAGCAACTGCGCAGCAGGCAGACACATTTTCCAGGGAAACAGGAGGGTGGAAGGAGAGCTTTGCCTCCTACGTGGAGATTAAACCTCAGCGAGTTTACCCAGAGCACTTCTGGATGAGGTCTACGTTTATGAGCTTAAAGGAAATAGGGAAAATAAATACACATACAGATTAAATATTAAAGTCTGTCTATAACCACGCTTTGATAAATATACAATAGAATTAAATCCTCTCCTCAGTACGTTATGTACCAAATTGACGTGGCCATGTTTCTGGCATTACCCCTTTGTTTACTTTGCAGGAAGACAGTAGTCAGTCCCCAGCTCGGCTGCCCCACTCCCACTCCCAACCCGGCTGATGGGAGCTCTGCCATACACGCCAGGTTTTCTCTGTCACTGCCTCCCACAGCCCTCCCCCTGTTTTCCCCCTCTGCCTTGGGGTCAGCAGTTTGGAGACTGTTGTGGAAATAGTTGTTTCCCAACAACAGTTTGGTTTGCACTTAGGGCCATAGGTGGTCTAGAAAACCCGTTATTTCTGTGAAAATCAGTTTGCAAAGAAACACACACAATAGCTTGTGTGTCCTAGGCTGTGAATTCAAAGCTGGCCTTGTATAGGGCAACGCAACCCATACGCGCAGCATCTGCACCGCTTCAGGTCACGACATACGAATCCCGAAAATGACCCCAGCAAAAACAAAAGCAACCGCCAAATAACACTCTGCCCTCAGCCCTTCAAGTCATTCAGAATAAGCGTGCATCCTTTAAAACTTTGCCATCTCATTCAACAATCCTCTCGCGTTAATTAGGTTCAACGCTTGCTCTGCCAGCGCTGGAGCTCTCATCTTTTCCATCTTCCTGTACTTCCTATCAAAAGAGAAAATATTTTCTTCTTCAAAATCAACTGGCTAGGAAGAAAACAGAAGGAAAAACATTGCAAGCGTGGCTCTTAGAGACTGTCACTTTTCGCACATAATTGATGACCTCTGTCAGCAGCACGGATGCAGAAGCAACACGTATTTACCTCCAAGCAACCGCTTCTGCGCACTATGTCGTTTCACCCAGCCAACCCATAAACATCTATTACAGCTCTATATGCATACAGGTTTAAAGTACCGTGTCTTGAATAAATGCAACAGCAAAGAGAATCCCTACGGTGCCTCATCATTAACTTTTAATCCTTGACAGATTGGCTGTTCTGGGCCCTCCCCAGCCAGCATTCACTTGTGTATGAATTCCCGCTTGTTAGGAAGAGGCGGGTTGCTATTTGGGGGGGGGGGGGGGGGGGGAAAGGAGGGGGGGAGGAGAGCAGGGAGGGAAGGGTGTCCTTTGTTCTTCCCTTTTTAAGAAAAAAAAGAGCAGGAAAACCAGCACCTCAACAAAGGAACAGCTACAGAATTAAAATATGCATTCTCCCTCGGCCCTCATTTCACATTTTGTTGGCTTGCTTTTGTCATTGAACACAGAACGTTGGTGCCCCGATACCCTCCCATCACTCCCGGAGGCGAGACCAGCCGCCATGGGGCGCGCTCCAAGCAAGATGCACAATGCCACATGGGGCAGCCTGGGTGCACAGCAACTGCTGGACATACGGGGAGAATTTTTTGGTTTTGTTTTTAATTTAACATTCACCATGATTCAGTGTTAAACTTTGCAAGAGATAAGAGATATCAAAATTTAGATATTCAAAATAACCCTTCTAATTTTGTTATGATTGACCTTCTTAGCCTGAGTGCCAGGGATTTTTCTGTAATCTCCTGTCCTCACCCCAACTCGATCATTTTACATTGTTAAATAATATTTAGAAGCTGTATTAACATGAATTATTTTGGCCACGTTTTCCAAACACTTTCTGAAATCTTACATGAGAAAACTCTGCAGTATAACCCAACCATGGCAACAACGTAAACATCAGCTTCTTTGGGGTATCCCGAAGTAAACACTCATAGCAGCCCAGAAGAATTTAAACACAAAGGAATATCCCCAAAGTAAACTTTTCCCTCATACAAAGAGGCAGCAAGCTCCTTCAAGACTGGTGATTACAGCATGCATTTAGGAAAGGAGACTTTAAAGAAAGAGCGATGAGAGAGCGCTCTCTGCCACAAAACCCAGTCCCACTGTGAGGAATAAACCCACTCCAGCCAAGCACCATTTGGTGTAGCTACTCACCTTTCACAGCGCTTGCTTCTTTCAGGTTGTGAGACAGAAAGTCTATGCTGGCGTAGGCGCTCATCTCCACTCCATTGACACCTCCGTTCAGGACATGCCTGGCTTTCGACCTGGCTTTGTCACAGCCTGCCAGGCTGCCGTCTACCAAGTCGACGGCGATGTAGTTGAGGCCGTTCTGGAAGCCAGCCGAGGTCTCGCGGCACATGGGGCTGCTGCCCTGCTCCTCCTCCAGGCCTTCGCTTTTCCTGAGGGACACGTTCTCCACCGAGGCTGAGTTGTGCCTTTTGGGGTTGTGTGCAAAAGAGGGGGACACGGGGGTCACAGTGGTGGTGGAGGAGAAAGTTTCCGAGCTGTGCCTCCTGCGCCCCTGGGGGTCAGCCCGGATGACCTTGGCCCCACGGTTGGGGTCTGGGGGTGGGCTGGAAAGAATGAAGGCCTCCACCCCAGAGAGGGTGAGCCTCTTCACCCCGGCCGTGGGGCTGGTGACCCGGGCACTTTCTGGCTTCTGAACGATGGGTTGGGGTGGGGTAGTGGCCATGCCGAAGGTCATCTCAGTGTAATCTCCGCTGTCGGATGGGCTGGACAGACAGGCCACCCCCCCAGCCGCCTTCATGTAGCGCCCATCAGGCTGGCTGGTGCTGGAGGAAGAGCCAGGCGAGAGTGCTTCCAAAGAGCCCACCGAGACCGTGCCTGACTGGGAGGGTGATTGTGAGCTGAAGTCGATGTTCATGTAGTCAGAGAGAGGGGAGCGCCTCTGCCCCGTGCCCGAGCCCAGGGAAGAGGCTGGGCTGTCGGTGGGCAGCGAGGGAGGAGAATAGACAGCGGCATCCCCAAAGTCAATGTTGATGTATTCCCCGGGGCTCTTGGGCTCGGGAGGCAAGGGGTGCTCGTTCATGCTGGGCAGCATCGTCCGCAAGGTCTCCAGAGACAGGCGGCTGGGCCGGATGGCCCTCTGGCACCGCTGGCTGAGGAAGCCCTCGGTCCGGCTGTGCCGCAGGGGCGAAGGCACCGTGTGGCTGGAGGGGGCAAAGGTGCCGGCTGGGGACGGAGCCACTCCGCACATTGCCTCCTCGGGGATCATCCTGCCCGGAGAGTTCATGAACACGTACTGGTCGCTGTCCTTAGCCAGGCCTTGGCTCTTGTAGGAGCGGGGCAGGGAGCTGTAAGAGTAGCAGCCGGGTTTGAGGGGCTCGCCAGCCCCGTGCCCCGCGGGGACGAAGAAGAAGTCCGGGGGGGTGAGGGAGGGAGCCTGGGACCCCTGATGGGGGTCCCGAGGGGACATATTGATGTAGTCGCCGTTGCTCAGCCTCCCATCTGAACTCTCCATGGACAGCTTGGAGCCGCACCACATCCTCATGTAGCCGCTGTCGTCGGGGGAACTTTCCCCTGGCGAGCTGGTCTTGTAGCTGCTCCCGTTGCCGGGGGAGCCGCCTCCCACCCCCGCTCGGGGCTGCAGAATCTGCTTGGGGGCCGATACGCTGGTGGGGCTCATGGGCATGTAGTCATCGCCACCCCGCCCCCCCCGACCAAGGGCCGCGGCCACGCCGGGGGTCATAGGCATGTAGCCATCATCATCTCCGCCCCCGCCTCCGCCTCCCCCCCCTGCCGGCGGCCCCAGGTTGGTACTGCTGCTGCCGGAGCTGCGGTGAGAGCCGATCTCGATGTCCCCGTAGTCCTCGGGGTAGGGGGTGTAGGTGACTTTGGGGGAAGCCCCGGCCGGGCAGGAGGGAAAGAGGCGGCCGGCGCTGCCGGCGAAGGTGGCCCGCATTAGCGTGTACTCGTCCAGGGAGGCGGAGGAGACCTGCGGCGGGGCGGGCCGTTGCCGGCACGGGGTGGTCAGCGAGTAGGTCCGCTTGCGGTGGCCCCGGTCAACCTCGGGGCAAGGCCGGTAGCAGAGACGGCCGCTCGGGGGCCGCTCCATCGCCATGTAGCCATACAGGTCGGTGCCGCCGCCGGAGTCCCGCACCGGGGGGGTCTCGGCCACCGATTCCGGCGTGTTGCTGCGGTTGCTGGCGGTGGAGGAGGAGGAGAAGGGCCGCGGGTCGCCGCCCGGGCTGGAGCCGTACTCGTCGAAGGACATGAAGCCCGCGTCGCTGGGCGAGCCGGACACCGAGGCGCTGCCGCTGGACGGGCGCTGCGGGTGATGCGGGTGGGCCGGCTCGGAGCCCAGGCCGCTGCTGGAGGAGAGACTGACGGGGCTAGTGGCGGAGGGGGGCGAGTGGGAGGCGGGCATGGACATGGAACGGCTGCTTTGCAGCCCGCCCCCGGCTAGCACCGGCAGCAGCTTCCCCGCCGGCCGCCCTCCGCCGCCGCTCAGCGTGTGCGAGCGGCTGAGTGGGGTCCGCACGGGGCCGGGGCTCATGGGGCTGCCGGCAGCCGAGCCCACCCGGCAGCCGTCGCCCTCGCTGGCCGTCCGCACCCGGCACGGCGCGGCCCTGCTGCCGGCGGCCAGGCTGTCGGTGCGGGAGCGGCGGAGCAGGCCGGTCTGGCTGGGCGGCAGGTTGACCAGGTGGTGGTGCCGGCGGCCCGGCACGGTGATGGGGTGCGTGGCCGAGGGGCCGCCGCCTCCGGCCGCCCCCCCGGAGGAAGAGGAGGACGACGACTGGCTCTTGCTGCGGGGCCGGAACTCGGACAGCTCCTTTAGAGCCTTCATAGCCTCCAGGATGGTCTCGTGGATGTTCTGAGCCACCACCGAGTCGTCCGCCTGCATCCACAGCTCGCCGGGCCCGGTGGCGGCCGAACGGCCCACCTCAATGAAGAAGAAGCTGTCCGAGTGGCCGCAGCGGCGGATGTTCATCAGCTGCAGCGTGACCGAGGGCAGCTCGCAGTTGAGGCGCACGAAGCCGATAGTGCGGGCCGAGAGGCAGAGGCGGTGCACGCCGGTGAGGTTCTTGCTCTGCCCCAAGCCCTTGGGCTTCAGTGTCACCTGCCAGACCTCCCGGTAGGCGGCGGCGGCCGGCGTCACCAGCCCGTAGTCGGACTCCTCGCCGGCGGCCAGCGCGGCGAAGGGCGAAGGCAGGGGGCGGTGCGGGGAGCCGGCGGCCGCCTTGCCCTCGCTCAGCAGGTCGGTGAGGGCGCGGTACCAGCCCTCCTGCTCCTGCTCGTTCTCGGCCGCCACGGCGAAGTACTCGTCCTTGGTGTAGAGGGCGATGAGGTACTTGTGCTTGGCGTCCGCCCGCTTGTTGATGTTGAGGCACGAGTCCAGCGCGATCACCCGCTTGGGCGCCCCGGACTTGTTCCTCCATTTCTTCTCGCTCTCGTAGTACTCCAGCCGGGCGCCCCCCGCCTCCTCCCCGCCGCCGCCCGGGCCGCGCAGCACGAAGAAGCGCTTGTGGCCGTGCTTCTGCTTGCGCAGGTAGCCGCACTTCCTCACGCCGCGGTTGTTGTTGTTGTTGTTCAGGTTGGGGCCGGGCGGCAGCCCCAGCGCGGCGGGGCTCGCCATCCCCCGGCCGTGCGTTGCCGACGCCGAGCGGGGCTGGGGTTGAGCGGCTCCGCCGCGGGGAGAGCGCGGCCGCCCGGGCTCCTCAGCCGCGCCGGGGCCGGCTCTAAGCAGCGGGCGCTGCCGGCGGCCGCCCGGCGTCCTGCCCGCCTCGGCTCCCGGCGGCGGCGCCCGGCCGGTGCTGCTGCTGCCGCGGCGGCTGGTGCCTGTGCCGGCGGGAGCGTGGCAGTGAGTAACGCATCGCGCACCGAGTGCCCCAACTAAAGAGCAAAACAACACGTGACCGCCGAGTTACCGAGGCGCTCGCACACCGAGACGGGGCGGGACAACGCCGCCGCCGCTCTCGCCCCGCATTGGCCGCCACGCCGCTCGAAGGACGGCTCTATCCACCAATCAGGCGACGGGGCGGGCCCTGAGGCGCGAGGCGGCAAGCTACCATTGGCCTTCCGGCGCCTCGCCTACCCCCGCCCACGGCCCCCGGCTTCCCTCAGGCGCTGCCCCGCCCCGCCCCGCCTCCCCGGAGCGTGCCTGCGGCGCGAGAACAAACGCGCCCGGCGAGCTCGCGCGCGAGGCGGCCGTTGGGGCCGTTGGCGGGGCGGCAGCGGGATGTAGGGCGCGCGGGGCGCCGCTGCCGATGGGGGTGGCTGCGGCGAGCGGTTGCTGAGGCTGCGTTGTAGGCTGAGCCTCTCCCGGCGCAGCCCTCTGCCACCACCGGGTTCCCCCCCGCAGCGGAGCTTCCGGGCGTGTGCGCGCGGTCCCCCCTCACACGCGCGCTGACGTGCGTCAGCCCTCCCCACGCACGCACGCAGCGCCCACGCTCGCAGTCCCTCCACCTGGCGGGTGCGCATCCCACCCCCGCCGCTATCTGCGTGCGGCGGGGAGAGATGCACAAAGCAGTTCTTCCGTTGAGGCGGAGGTCACGCGTGCCGCCTCCCCTCCCCATCCCCCCTCCACACACCTCACCCCGCGCGGCCCCCTGGGGGCCTCTCGTTGATGCGCCGGGATCAATGGGCTCCTTTCTCCTCCCGAAGGAGGAACGGCGGGAGGGGGCCCCGAGGGGGGCAGACCCGAGGGGTCTGATGCACATGTCCGGGGGGAGGAGGAACGTGGGGGTTACGGCCGTCGCGAAGAGAGAAAAAGACGAAAATAAAGGACAAAAAAATGAGGAAAGTGCTGCTAGGAAGGTGCTCCTCGCTCTCCCTCCCGCCCGCTGCCCGGGTCATCGTAACCCGGTTAGAAATCAACAGCAGAACGGGGAGGGCTGGGGAAGACCACTGCGACCGCAGCACCGGCAGGCTGAGGGAAAGCAGGAGAAGGACCTCTGCCTTCGTCATATGGGAAGCGCTGGCATTTACGTATGAGGTGGTAGTCACCTGCTTCTATTGGCGGTGTTTTTTTTGTGTGTGTGTGTTTGTGTGTTTTTTTGGTTGTTTTTTAAGAAAGGGAACGGGAGAGAAGAGCAACCTCCTCGTAACGAGGAGTGCCGTGGGGGCAGCTCCCCAGTGCCGGCAGTGCCTGCCCATCTGCTGCCCTCGCTGGACTCCGCGTTGGGAAAATGGGAGGAATAGGGAATGGTAAATGCGGATGATACGTTCTGATTGCGTAACAGATCTCAAGATCCGCATGAAAAATCAGGAATTGTCGCTTTTCTACCTAGAGCTGCACTAAGTCTACTTGAAGACTTAAGGGGAGCGAAGTTAGGTGAGCAACTGCTGCCCCTCCGAGCAGTCCAGGCACACACACTGACAGGAGTCATCTGTCTGGAAACCCCTAGCAAATTTGGAAAGATTTTCCCAAGAGTTTATGAAATATGCTCGGTGACCTTGAGCACACATTCCTGGATCTGACATATTTGAGAAGATGAATATTCATTCGCCTCAATGATATTTTCATACATGTTACTCATTGCTATACGGTCAATAAACATTTTGATATAGTGATTCGCAGCAGAACTAAGCACGCAATTTGTACGACAGGCATTAAGACAGACTCGAATTCAAGATTGATTTCTATATTGACATTGGTATAAAGAGTATCTGTAGCATTTAATTTTTAGCAGTGGCTGAAGAGTAACAAGCCAGTATTTTTCCTTCTTTTTTTTTTTTCTTTTTTCTTTTTTTTCTTCTTTTTTTTTTAACATATAACTTTGGTACAGAGCACAGCATTTGATACCGAGGTTTGCATAAACTTCAGGTAAAAAACAAAAAGAAAAACACACCTATTGTTTCACAACCAGCTCCCTAGAATGAGTGCCCCTAGTTTACATAGTTAATCTACATCCCAACTATACACCTTCCGGAAACATTTCCCAGTCCTTTCAGTTTAATTATGGCATCTTTAATTAAAATAAATGGACTAATGCCACTACTCCATCCCACTTCTCTGCTGCAGTTCACTGTTTCTACAAGCTGGCATGTCTTATGCTTCCACTATTGCAATGCATCGTGTTAGCAGCCCAGCTTTGATTTCTGTGGGCTTTCAGCGAGGCAGGCTGTGAGTCGGAATGGCCAAAGATTAGCACTTGTTCTCCCGTGCCACCAAGTTGTGCAGAACACAGGGGTGGACAAATAGGGACAGTAGTATCTTCAAGTAATTGCAGTAGATTTGCCAGAGGATATTTGCTCAAATCATCTCCAAGGGATAATTCCATCGTGATGAAAGAAAAAAAAAAAAGATCTTGTTTTACCTCTCCCATTCCTTTTTGCCTGTCATATCTTCCTGCCCCATCTCTATTTCACCACATTTATCTTGTAGCTTGAGGTCTCTGCTGGGGATGCTTTGCCAGTATATGAAGTACACCAACAAAATAGTGCTCAGATTCATATCTTTGAACTGCTAAACTTTGCTTTTGCCAGCATACCGTGTTCCAGCCATCTCCTTTTTCATCCAAGAAAAATAAGCTGTGCTGGGTAATGGTTGAACATCAGAACAGACTATCCATGGTAGGGGCCTTTGCCTACAGTTACATCAGCCATCAAGTGGTGCCTCCTTTCACCCTAAGCTGGCAGAAACATGGCAAGGGAAGAGCAGCCTTTGCTCATGGAAGGGGTGAAGTTCAGTTTAGATACAGCAAACAGAGTTTTGCCAGCACAGAGCCTTACTGATTTCATGCTGCCACTCTTCAAGTATTTGGAGGTCCTACATGCCAAAAGAATGCATGTGATCCTTTCGTATATTTACAAATGTGCTTAGACTCATGTTACTGAACTATATGGATGGATAACAAACAGTGATCAGCAACACCGTGGTCTGCAAGCCATGAACCTCCCAAATGAGTTTTGCTTGGGAAGACTGCCAGAATGTTCAGCATTACCTGCACCTGGTCAGATAAAAGTATTACCTCTGGGGACATGCAACTGTTTTCAGATGCATGTGGAAGCTTGATTCTACAAGCCCAGCACAAGCAGGTTCCATCTTTAATTTTTTCTCACGCTAGGGGGATTGGAGATCCAGGTGCTATGAGTATGTTGCTATGTTTAGGTATTGCCCCCAAATCACAGGCAGGTTACCCAAAGCTATCGGAGAGGCCGAGTGCATGAGTTGGCTGGATTTCAGAATTTGTCACGTGCTTCAGAAATACAGTTTTGTTTGTTCTTAGCCTAAATCTAATTTTGAAACACGTTTCAATCTGAGAATAAGGAGTAAGAATTGAAAGGGATGTGCCTAATGTTTGGCTTGGCCGTTGCCTTCTACCTGCTGCCAGGATCACAGAGCTGATGGTAGTCAAGCCATGGGAAAAGCACAGAGAAAGATTATGTGCGTCAGCAACACTTTCTTGTACTATCAGGAGTACACTTATCTGTTCCAACAAAATAGAGTGATTTATATTTTGATGTCCTTGAACTTCCACATAAACAGGTGAAGTCAGTTTATTCCCTTGTACATTTGTTTGCATACTTGCGATACAGTGTCATTCTGGTTATACATTTCATAACCTTACTGTATGAGGACATGAACTCTCAGCAGTGTCTTCCTCCCTAACCTTTCTCAGCTCCTTTGAGCGCTAATGGGCCGTGACAGCTCCTGCCCATGCGGGGTCCATGGTGCTGGGGGGGAGGGAGGGGAGGAGCAGCTATCCCTCTGATAGCTTTAGGGAGCTGCTTGTTGATGCTGCTTCTTGGCTGGTGTCAGCTGCAGGTGTGTGTTATGCCTCTGTAACAGGAGCAGCTCAGAGGGGTATAATCTTCTTATTCCACAAACTGCCACAAGCACAAGTGATGTTTGCTCAGACGTTCTAACATGGGATGGGGAAATGCACAGGGAAATCTGCCACACACCCAGTTTCCAGTTCATTATTTTCTGTAAACGCAGAGTTGGGTATTTTCCTATCCGTCTCACAATTTATGCCCCCGGTAGGGAGTTCAGACCACCACACTCCGGACCCTCTGGGAGAGAGCATTGGGGACAGCGGCAGGGGGAGCCCACGCAGCCTGCGCACGGAGGCGATTCTCCGCGGGACGGTTACACCAAGACACGCTGCCGCGGGAGCACAGGCAGCGGGCAGCGCGTCCCGGGGGCAGCACGGGCCTCGAGTTCGGCCCCGCCGTCCGGCAACGCGCATGCGGAAAGAAGGGGTGAGGCGCGCTCCCGCGCCCGGTACGCGATCGCGCTTCCCTAAGCGGGCTCCCCACGGTGGCGCTCCGGTGCTGCCCCCTTCCGGCCGTGGTTGGAGCCCGTGCTGCTGTTGCACGAGGGAGAGCGTAAACAAATACGTAGCGCTCCTTGGAAACAACGTCTTTTCAAATTTTCTTTTTGAAGAGATTTTGTAACGTCCTGCTCTGAGCTGCAGGGATAGCCAAGATCTGGGGTCTTTCAGGGCCTTCCTGTTCAAAAAGAGGCTAATGTTAGAATTCAGTATTTCTTTGATGCAGTGTTTACAGAATATTCGTTGAGGCCTTTTTGCCCAAGCACAACATGACTCCAACAGAAGTCGGGTTTTGTTTTCTTTTTCTTTTTTTTTCTTTCTCTTTTCATTATTTTTTTCTGGTCTGCTTTTTCAGGCTATTCCTTCCCAAGAGGCTCCTGTGTGAAAGCCCACTGCTTGCCCCCTTCCCCAGCAGGTCCCTCCAGCATCCATCTGTTTGCCTCTTACTGCCTTTGGAGGCTGTTCTACAGCCAAACAATCCCCAGCATTCAGCGCTCCCCTCTACCCTACTGCTCCATTGACTGTCTCTCTTTGTTTCAGATCTGCCTTAGGTAGTAATTCTTTCTTTTTCCTCTTTTTTTTTTCTTCCTCTTTTTTTTTTTTTTAAAATTATTTTGTTGGTTTTATTTTTGTGTTTGTTTGTTTGTTTGAACTTCAGAAGGGAACCCAACATCCTCAGTTATTTATCTTGACTCTGGGATAATTCAAAGAGCAGGGGTTATGCAGTCCTGGGGCAGATTGTCGAGGGATTTTTATAGAGGCCCCATCACTGGAGCATTTGAAGCTAGGCAAATATTTACCAGGAGTGACACAAGTACAGTCATCCTGACTCAGGGCAGTGTGATACCTGCGTGATCTCATGTTTACTTCCAGTCCTGTTTTATTGGATTTCTATGATATATACACCTTATAAATAGCCTTGGGATTGTTACTGATGAAAGGGAAAAAACAACCTTCTCTCTTTTTTGTGTGTCTCTATTTGTTCTACCTACCTATTTGATAGAGCAAAACAAGGAATGTAAAACTATGAATTATTGTAATTATTAATTGTCCATTTATCTTACTGTTTGGAATAAGCCATCGGTGCAATTCTTACTCATGCAAAACATTCACTCAATCTGTGTACATACAAGCATCAGAAATATGGGCACTACAGAGGAAAACCTTGGCACTTTTTTTAGTGTGCTCCTTCAGTGGAAGTTTTATGTGAATAATATGAGGAAGGCTTGCCCTCAGAATGGACTGATTACTTTCAGAGAGAATTATCATCTATCTGCATTATTTAGACAGCGTCTGGGAAACTTGCTGGAGCCTCGGGCTCCCATTGTGTTAGACATTGTGTAGATGAGTAATTAATAGTGGGCCTCCTTCTGTTTTGCTTAATGTATATATTGTATGTATACAGTGAGTTGAGGAAGGTTGCTGATGTGGGGAGTCAAATGAGAAAGTCAGTTCTGCAGCCCCATACACAGTCTGACTGTCAGAGAGGCTTCAGCCTGGCAGTGGCCTCATAGGTGAATATTGCAGGTATGTTCAGGGTTTAAAGAAGAACCCCAAAATACCAACTTCATACATTTTGGCGTGTTTGGCCATATGGAGAAGGCAGGAAAGGCAGTACTTAGGCCGAAGGAAGAGGTAGAATGTCTTTTTCAATGTATTGTTCCATATTTTTTTCAGTGCAGTTTAGATGCAGCTATTCATTTCAGAATGATAAAGCATACAGACAAAAGAAACAGAGAACTAGTGACACTTGGTGTTTATCCAGTTTCCTGCATCAATACTAGAAGCTGAATAAAACCTTCCCACAGTCAGTGAGCTTGGTGGTGCAGCTACCACACTCACTGGTATGGACTGGGTGGTGGGGCAGAAGAAGCAGAGGGCGTATTGCCAGGATTGCTCTTAACAAGCACCACCATGTTTATGTATCTAAATAGTAACAACTTGCCAGGATAATTATGATCAAGTAATTTCCACAAAAAGATAAAGAGGAAAAAAAAGAAATAGGAAAAAAGGATGCCATACATGGTGTGCTGAGTGCTCATGGACACAACAAAATGGTCAGTTAATGATAATTAAATATTCATGTGAACATTACGTTTTCATTACTGATGTGGGAGACCACAAAATCAAATAGAAGTGAAGAGCGTGCTTTCAGTTAAACTGCTGATTTTGCAAATAAATGTTAGATAGCTTTAATAACACTAGAGCGTGAGGTAATCAAGGCAAATGGAGATGTTTTTAATTTCATCTCTTCTATTTAATCATACAACAAGAGATATTTTTATGCACTCCATAGAATCATAGAACCATAGAATTGTGCAGGTTGGAAAAGACTTTAAAGATCATGGAGTCCAACCACAAGCTATCCATCCTACCGTAACTCTAACAACCCTCCGCTAAATCAAGTCCCTGAGCACCACATCCAAACGGTTTTTAAACACATCCAGGGATGGTGACTCCACCACCTCCCTGGGGAGCCAATTCCACTGCTTAACAACCCTTTCTGTAAAGAAGTTTCTCCTGATATCCACCCTAAGCTTATCTGGTGCAACTTGAGGCCATTTCCAATCGTCCTGTCACTTGTCATCAGTGAGAAGAGACCAACCCCACTTGCTTCTGTTTTTTCTTGCCTTGTTCCCCATTTTGTTATTTTCTCTCAGGTGTCTCACTGATGCATGGAGAAGATTTGTTTTCTCCCAAAGCCCACAGGGAATAGGAAATGCCCTTTGGAATACACTGTAGTCCATTCAGATCATCTCATAAGGAGAAGTAGGCTGCTTATTGGAAGTTCAGGACACATCTAATCTCAAAAAATCACTTCCTGTGGCATGAAGGGAACTGTAGCCATTTTTGGCTAAGGAGTTGTTGACTTGTAAAACCTTTTGAGGTTACGAAAGTAGATTGTTAAAAGGTGAATGACTTCAAACACAGATGTTGCAGAAACTGCAGCTGCAATGGATGTGGATCAGGTAGCAAAGGCTCAGTGCTAGCAAATCAAAGGAAACTCTTCCTGCAGCTGGAGCACTGCAAAGACCTGACAGAACCTTTGGAAGTGCAGCCCCCTATGTATCTTTTCTTACACCTTCTAGTGGGTGGTAAAAGCCTTTAATTTCTGGTACAAAGTGTTCTAGGGTTGTTTGCTAACAAAAACTGCTTTTGTCCCAGCTGATTCAAATCTGACGAAAGATCCTTGGACGGCTCTGCGGCTCAGCCTTTCTTTTGTCTTTCCCAGCCAGTGTATCTGCCCCACAGTCTCTGCAACACTTCCCTGGGATGGTGTCCCCCTTTGTAACAATATGACCTTTTTTTTCTTTGCTTAGAAATAAGTAAGAAAAATAAATGTGCAAAACATGTAACTGTATATCGCAGTGGTATAAATTACACAGAGGTTACTGTGAACGTTACTGGTTGTGCAAAGATCAGATAGTTTTAAAGTCAGTGAATCGCTGTCAGGTTGTTAATTGAACATTTGCTGAAAAATGCCTATGGGTAAGTGATCTAGACATTGCTGCAGGATAATGGAATTTAAAAACAAGATTTGTCTGCCACTGTTCTGCCTGGGATGTATCTAAAGAAATACCAGGGAGCTGAAAGGCACACTCCTTAAAACATTCACACTCAAACGTCCTTACATTATTAATCCTTTAGAGTGATAATAATGAAATAACCCAGTTTAATATCTTGATGATTTTATTAACTTTTTAACTTTCAGCTGGGTAAAAGGGCTTTCTTGATTTTCACACTTCTGAAGTTTGTCTATAGTTAATTTTGATTTGCTCTTTCCATGTGCCAGTTCAACTTCGTAACCATTCTGCACACATATATCAAATTAACTTATTTCTTTAAACAAATTTATTGTCTCCAGCCTGACTTCAATAATTTAAAAAATATTACAAAACATTCACTGTGAATTGTTTCTGTAACACTCATGAATATGTAACAGTTGGTTCAGGGGATGTTCAGGCTGCATAGTAGGAGCAATTTCTTCTTAGAAGGAGTGGTGATGCAGTGGCACAGGCTGCCCAGGGAGGTGGTGCAGTCACCGTCCCTGGAGGTGTGCAAGACCGTGTGGATGTGGCACTGAGAGATGTCGTCAGCATGATGGGGATAGACTGGTGGTTGGTCTAGATGATCTGAGAGGTCTTTTCAAACTTTTATGATTCTATGATTCTCCTCTTTTTGAAAACAAGCCCACTGAACTGACAGTATTTTCTCTCAAGTTGATTAGTTTCAAAAAATTAATATCTGCTCCTCAACACAAATAAGCTCAGGAGAATACACTTTTTAGTGCTGTATAAGCCAGTGGTATTTGACACAAGTGCTGCAGCTGTACTCTGTCTTTCCAGAAGTGATGTTAGAGCTCTATCTACTTTCTGTAAAGGAACTCTAGAGAACTAATATCCCAAATATTTTCAATGGCTAAGATGAATATATGTGTTCATTTCCTTGCCTGTCTGGATAAAATATGGCCACTTT
The DNA here is from genome assembly GCF_951394365.1 of Tetrao urogallus. NCBI lineage: Eukaryota > Metazoa > Chordata > Aves > Galliformes > Phasianidae > Tetrao > Tetrao urogallus. The sequence continues at coordinate 57,016,023 of NC_136813.1, read as the reverse complement.
AGAATTTATCAGAAACAAAATTAAAAACTTCAGGTAATGTTTTGACATTATAGGGACAAATTTTAATAATTTCACTGAGAATCTGAAAACTGGAAGACATCTGTACTTTAAGGTTGCTCATTGCTCTTGGAGTGCTGTGCGTCAGCTGTAGGACAGATGTTTAGCCAGCAAGGGAAGTCAGAGGGGAGCCAAATGAAGACATCTGATTTTTTTCCTCTCCTCCCTCACAGTCTGTACGTTGTTGATGGTAGAGAGAGAAGGAAGACACCAGCTGTTGGATCTTTCTTTTTTTTTTTTTTTTTAAGAAAGAGCAGAATTGCAGACTGTTTAGAAGAGGGATTAAAAACAGAAGCCCAAAGTATCCTTAGTACAGTGGTGAAGATGTTGAGGGGCAGGGATGGTATTCCTGCTACTGCTCATTGGCACTTTAATCAGAGATACTCTGTCCTTTTTTATCCATTTTCATCAGTATGGATCTTCATATTCCATACAGATATCAGTGGTTATTAGCTAAGGTGATTTTATACTCCTGCTGTCTCCCATCACTGGCATCAGTCCACATTTGCCTCCCACTTCCCATTAACCATGAGATTTGTACACTTGCTCGCACTTGACACTTCTCCCCATTTGGCCTACACCTCACATATACTTGCTGCAGGCTCCTCTGCTCCATGAGCTGATGTACTAAATGCAGCTGATTGAAAAAAAAACTTTACTGATCAGATGGAGATAGGATCACTTGTCACAGAGGAAAGGCTGCAGAATCTTAATGCAGTGACTGACCAGATACCTTGCACTCACAGGTATATGGGGTATGCCCCTATTGCAGGGCAGCATGAAGATCATTGCCTCATAACATGAGCTCATGCTTCAGTCTGATTCTCTATCATGTTAGCTGACATTGCTACTCTCTTATCCACTGGCACTGAGGAATATAAAGAGATTACTTGGTTAAGACCCCTTACTGATGGTTCAAGCTGGCAGCAATGAATTTACTGAGAGAAGCCTGAGGGCTATCATAAGGGCTATCATAAAGGGCTTCAGGGGACTGGGTCGGTTAGTGGGGATGGAGTGAGAGGGAGTACAGGTGGTATTTTCCTCTGTCCCTTCAGTGGCAGGGAAGGATACTGAGAGGATAAAGAAAACTCATCTGATAAAGACATGGCTGAGAGGCCGGTGCCACCAGTCACAGGGGGAAAAGAATTCTGGCCCAGAAGCTGTCTGGACTCATTGATGGGACTTTAAACTAGGTTTGAAAGGAGAAGGAGCTGATACAGAGCCTGCCTGCAACAGTGCGTGATAGTACAGCTAAGATAGAGGAACAAGGTGTTAGTGGGAGACTGCAACCTGCTACATCTTGTGATGATGAAGACAACAGGTAATTTAATGATAATTCAAAGGAATTAAGGAGTTATGCTCCCAGGAGGTGACAAGACCAGCTGCCCAACAACACCAGTTATACCTTTACACCAATACATGTAGCTTGAGAAACTAACAGGAGATGTGGGAAACAACCTTGATACTGGAAAAACATGATGTAGTTGTTATCACTGAAGCCTGGTGGGATGATTCCTGTGACTGAAATGTGGTTAATGACGGCTACAGGCTGTTCAGAAGGGACAGGCGAGGAAGGAGGAGAAGTGTTGCCTTCAACATCAAGGAAGGAATAATGTGTGAAGAGCTGTCCCTGAGAAGCAAGTCAAAAACCCATGGGTGAGAGATAGAGACTAAGGCAACAAAGGGAGCTTTGTGGTTGATGTCTACTATAGGCCACATAATCAAGCAGAACCTCTTGATAAAGCTTTCTTCCTCCAGCTACATGAGGCGTCACAATGACAGGCATTCATTCTGCTGGGAGACTTCAATCACATTGATATCTGCTGGAAAAGTAGCACAGTGAGCTGTAGATGATCCAGGAGGCTCCTGGAATATATCAAGGATAACTCCCTGAGCCAGATAACAGACAGTCCCACCAGGGGGGAATACAGCGCTGGACCTGTTGCTCACCAACATGAATTAACTGACGGTGATATCAGGATTGGAGGCTGCCTGGGATATAGTGACCTTGCAATGGTGAAGTTCAAACTCTTGAGTGATATCAGGCAGGCAAAGAGTAAAATCAGGAAGCTTAATTGTAGGAAAATCCAACTGCCAGCTATACAGGGAGTTTGTCAACAAAAACCCCTGGGAATCTGTCCTGAAGCACAAGGGAGAGGAACATGAGCTGTCAGATCTTTAAGGAAGATATTTTCTTAGGGCACAAGATCTCTCCATCTCCAGATGTAAGAAGTCAGGAAAGGAAGGCAGTAGATTATTGTGGCTGAACCGAGACCTGCTGGTCAAGCTGGAGAGCAAGAAGAAAATGTATAGGCAGTGGAAGCAGGAACAGGTAACCTGGGAGAAGAATAGGGATGCTGCTAGGCTGTGTAGGGTTGGGGTCAGGAAGGCCAAGGTCCAACTGGAACTGGACATGGCAAGGGGAGTAAAGAAGGATAAGGAAGGCTTCTATAAGTACATCAGCTGGAAAAGTAAAGTCCAGGAGGACGTACTCTCCCTAGTGAGTGACACAGGCAGGCTAATAACAAGAGACAAGGAGAAGTCTGAGATATTCAACAACTTTTTGCCTTAGTCTTCACTAGCAACTGCTCTACTCACAGCCCTTGACTGGATGGTTCAGAATGTGGAAACTGGAGGAGAGATGCCACTCCTGCTGAAAGTGAAGATCAGATTCATAACCTCCTGAGGAATGTGAACACCCATAAGTCTATGAGTCCTGAAGAGATGAATACCAGAGTCCTGAGGGAACTGGCTGACATTGTTGCCAAGCCACTCTCGACGATATTTGAAAAGTCATGACGGTCAGATGAAGTCTCTGGCGACGAGGACAAAAGGCAATATCACACCTGTATTTAAGAAGGGTAGAAAGGATGTCCTTGGGAACTACAAACCTATTAGCTTCACATCTGTGCTGGGAAAGATAAGGGAGCAGATCCTCCTGGAAGCTATGCTAAAGCATATGGAAGAACAAGAGGTGATATGGGGTAACCAGCATGGCTTCAACAAGGGGATGTTCTGCCTGACCAACTTCATTGCTTTTTATGATGGTGTAACTGTGTCCATGGACAAGAGAAGAGCCTCTGATGTCATCTATTTGGACTTCAGTAAGGCCTTTGCCACAGCTTCCCGTAACATCCTTTTCTCCAAATTGGAAAGATATGGATTTGATGGGTGAACTCTTCGATGGACAAGAAGCCGTTTTTGAGATTAAGATAAAGGGATGAGGCTCCTAGGACCAGCTACATGTATTCTGTCTGGGGCAGCTTCACAAGCTATCATGAAACTGCTTTTCTTTGTGCTTTCTCATTCCCAAACCAAGAAACGAGGTGAGGCCTACAGCAATTCTTTAATCTCTTTCCACTTCAAAGCATTCAAGCATTTATATGATGTGCCTGGAAAGGGGCAGACAAATGACTGTGTCTCCTCCTAATGATGATGACTCCCCTGAAGGGGACCAAGGGACCATTCCACCTCCTGTGCTTGATGGTTCTCTCATGAAACATCTCCAGAATTTCACCACTGTCTAGAGCTTCTTGATTCCCCCTGAGACTTGCTTTATGCTTACAAAAATAAAAAACAGACAAGTAAGCCACCAAGCAAGCAAACAGCCAAAAACAAAAACACAACATCACAAAAGCCAGCAAAGTTGTGCAATCTTATTTACAAATAATGTAGTCAAAGTCTTATTTCTCCAGACACAGCATATTAATACTCCTTTTGCTCTGGAACAGTTTGCCCAGAGAGGTTGAGGATGCCCCATCCCTGGAGGCATTCAAGTCAAGGCTGGATGTGGCTCTGGGCAGCCTGGTCTGGTGTTGGTGACTCTGTCCATGGCAGAGGAGTTGAAACTAGATGATCTTTGAGGACCTTTTCAATGCAGGCCATTCTATGAGTCTATGATTCTATGATTCTGTGATTCTATTTCACTTCTGCAGATGTACATAACCTCTGCTAGCCATTTCTTCATCTGCTGCATTCACATCACAATATATCCCAAATAAATTGCTCCGTCTGTATATTACAAAGTGGAGTAAAATGTGTTTGCTGAGTGGTAGCTTCCATTTTTCATGCCTTTCCTTAATTTGGTTTTATCATCATCCCATGAGAAGGCCATCTCTGACCCCATCCAGAGTAATGCTATGGATCTCGTCAGCCAACTTAATGTCATTTTTTGCCAAAAAACTGACTATCAACCATTGTCTTCCCATTTTCTTAGAGCTGTTACACTCCCCAGACATGCAAGTGTCACCTATATATCCCATTTCCAAAACATATAGCCTTTAATTGGCGATACTAGCATCCATATTGTTTCTACTTAGCCAGAAATCATCTGGATCACTTCCTGCTTGTAATCTATCATTTCTCTGTTCCCTTTTGTTGTTTGCATCATTTAGAAATATTATTAGTTTGTATTTTGTATTTTGTTTGTTTATTAACATATTTTTTTTTTCTTCATGCCATAAGTAAAAGCATTAAATATGGTCTTGGACAAGAAAGGTTCTCTGTAGCACTGCACTGGTGAAACTTGGTAGGTTTTAGTTAATAGTTACATATTAAATTTCCAAGTTATACAGTTTAATCTCATTTAATAAATATTTTCTTGATTTTTTTCTGATGTTTTTCTTGATTTTTTTCTGATGTTAACAACTTAATCAGAACGTAATGTGGTATCAGTGTTTGATAACTGGTACCTGAAAGCCATCATTTTGTCAACATAGTTAACTTTATTAAACAGACCAAATAATGGAAATTCTGATCTCATAAAAATACTGTGCAATTTGTTTTACTTCACCTGTTTTGCATAAAATCATGTTGACTGACAGTAACTATTCTTATTTCCTTATGGACAGAGCCCCATACCAGCAGTTCCATTCTTCTGCACAGAACTAAGGTCAAGTTAGCTCATCTACAATTACCCTGTTTACGCTTTTGAAATATCAGTGCAGCATTGGATCTTTCCGGGTCTCTTTGATTTCCACAGTATGCTAAGGCTTTTTGCCAGAAAGCACCAGTACAAGATCCCTTTTAAATGTTTTAAATAAGTTATCCACTCCTGCCAATTAAAAGAGTTAAGAGATGCTCTTTACCATCCACTTAAAAAAATATCAAAATAGATGATATTTCAGCAATACAGACTCTGTTTTCATTTCTAAATGCAAAGCATAAATATTCTCTGAATTCTTCTTTTTTTTCCCCACAGATAGCAATGGAGCTGTGTCATCACTGGGATTACTTTTGCCCTGAATAGGCCTTCACAAATGAGAAATAAAGCAAAGAAACGTTCTTGTTATTTTTTATCTCTACTTTTGCATAGACGTATTTTGCATACTACTATCCTGCATTTATTAACGTATGAAATCTTTAATTATTGTTAGTGTCCATGGGCTTTCAGTTGATTTGTTAATGACAATGGTTATCTGTAATTCCATTTCAATTATTCTATTGCATGTACATGCTTCTGTACAATGATACTAAGATACTCTTCTGTACACTTATTGTAATACACGTACTGATCAGCACTGTATCAACTGTATCAACAATTCTGTATATATGTCTTTAATCAGATCACTGTCATGTATTTCTTCACAAGTGCTAGTTTAAAGCTTAAGTAACCAGTGGCTTTCATGACTCAGAATGGAACATAATGCAATACTGCCTGAATTTTTTTTGTGACAGAAATTTCAGTCTATATGTTTTAGAGGATCTAGGGCACTGTAGGCAACACGGAACAAGAGCATTAGCAGGTATTATTGTATTAGAAACTTTTTAGAGACAGCATTTCTTTCTTTATAGATATTTGTTCTTGCTTACAGAAATTACACGGAGTGGAAATGATCTCACCTTACTCGATCACACAGATATCCAGATCTAAGCTCATCATTGCCTAGGATGACTGTGTAAAAAACCATAGTAAAAAACAGACGTTGAGCTCCTTGAATGTGACCTATTTTGGATGCTTACACTAGAAAGGAATGAATCATGTCTTAGAGTGCCTTTTTTCCCCATAGAAAATAAAGGGAGACCAGAGTGATTAGTCCTGATCCAGTTCTTTGCACTGCAGTGATCTGCAGTGCACACAGTGATCAGTGATCTGGCCGATTCACTACTGAATAAAAAATGATGGTTATATAATTATAAGGAAAAAGCAAAAAAGCAGATAAATCTGTGAATCTTCAAGATTAAGAAAATAAATAAATAAAAAGCCATTGCTTTTCTTTACAAAAATAACAAACTAGACTGTGATTTTAAGAGTACTTAATTATTTTTAATTAAGTTAGATGAAAGAATTTAAAGTTCATTAGTAAACAGTTTCGCAATAAGTAATAATTATAAAAGTAGATATTACCAAACTTTAAGGTTACTGTATGTCCCATGAATCATAATCCAGTCAACAAAGCATTCTCTAATTTCAGTAACAATTAATTAAATTAATTTGTTCTATTTTTCTTTGCTTTACCCAAACATTACTTTTACTACACTTGAAAAAAAAAAAAATTTAAGTTTCTAAGACTCCAAAATATGTTTAAAATTTGAAGTTTAAGGTGGATTTTTTTCCATTCACAAGTAAATGATAAGGATATGTATAATTTGTTAGAGATCTATCTGAAAGTGTATGTTGAACCTGATTTCAAATATCTATTGTATTAGCCTATCAATCAATCTGGCAAAAGATTTCAGCATGCTGAATGTGTACAAATAGTGAGATGGATGCACAGATCTCTTCAAATGTCTTTGGCAAATGGGTGAAGAATTTCTTTAGCATTTGACAATTCTGCTCTAGTGATGAAGAGACAAGAAATCCTTGGAATAAACTGTTGGATTTCATTTCTTTTGTATCGCAGGTTTTTAAATTTACTCATGGGCTCACCAACATGATTTAGATAATCATCAATATATTCATTAAGCTCTTAATTTGCACAGAGTTACTGGATCATCAGGTAGAAGAACTCTAGAAATAGCAGGACGTTGCAAATAAACTCTACGTAAGTAAAAATCCAATGTTAGAAAATGCTTTTCCTACTGTTGATGTTATTTATTTGTTTCCTTTGCAGATTGAAGGCATTTGCAGTGTTGACCCGTTCCCCTCTGCTTATATAAGCTATGACAACAAAGCCTGTGGACTAGCTAAAACTTTCTCACTACCTATCACTGTGGATAGGAAAACCTGTCATGCAGGCCTTTAAGCAAATCCCCTAAGGACTTTATCATGCACAACATCAGAGGTTCTTGTTGCATGTATGTCTCTACCAGCCAGGAACTTGAAGGAGACAACAATCCATGAGATGTGTATCATTTGCTACAAATTACACAACTGTGCCAAATGCTTGAGTACTTCTGAAGCACATCATATTATGCCAAGGGCTCCCCACCTGTCTGAGCCCTGTAGATCTCAAGAGTAATTGAATTTGTTGATGCAGTTATAAAGTACAGAATTCTTCCATTTATATAGCTAGCAACTTACACACAGTTCTCTCAGTATTGGATGTACTTAAAGTGCAGCCTTCTTGTCTTCACTGGCCTATGGCCGTACTGACTCTTTTGCTGAGTATGGCAAGAACTAATTAATTTAAGAATTAATGCAAAAGTATGATTTATGAAGACTTTCCCCTACATGTAATACACAGCATTTTTATCACAACAGATGTTTTGTCAAAGGTTTCAAAACGAATATATATCTCCATTTTACACACAGTCACCAGAAGGACATTTGCACATGTATGTGGTCTCCAGGATTAACGTGCTTTAACGTTCCTACCTTCTGTAAGAACAACTGAGGGGTTATCATAAGCATTATGGTTTCTGGTCACTTCTGGTTCTTTGACCCAAATAACGTATTTCTGATTTGGCTGTTTGTAGCCTTCACCACAATTTAAAAGCAGCTCTTGTGTTTATGTCTCCTGATGGATGTCAGGATGCCCATCCATCTCTGATTCTCCTCCATACAAATCTAATCTTCCTTGAATGGCAAGTGTCTAACATCATTAGCACCTGTAAATTCAGATACAAAAACTAAAATACTTCAATGTGCAATACCACAGTCTCACTTCCTGTAAATATGAAATAACCCTCATATGAAATATGCCAAACTGTTCTTCATCACTGTTGTCTCTTTCTCCCATTCTACCATTTACTTCAGGTTCATACCTATCCAGTATTGGAACTCCTGCATGGCCTAATGAATAGAACACAGGTTTACTTTAATGGTAAGTACAGGATAGGGAAAAAGTGGTGGCTCATTTCCTGGCTCATTTTCATTATGTTTCAGCTTTGGACTGAACTTTAAAAGGTAAATTACCCAACTCTTGAATACACAAGCATTTAAATAACAGAGTTTTTTAGCATTTTTTACCTTTGGTGACTGCAGATTCATGTTTATTTAGCAGTTGAATTTAAACTGACCTAAGGGTATTAGAAAAGAAGTCTTCAGGGAAAGATAATATTCTATTTTGGAATGGATATTGAGCAATTAAGGAAAGAACAATATTTTGTCATTCTTGGCACAGAGGCTATTTCTTGGGCAATGACTACCTGCTCCTTTTTATCTTTCCCACCCATGCCATATTGCAGCAAATGTGGCTGCAGGTGCCTACAGTGGATGAACACCTGCCCAATCTATGCAAGAAGGAAAGGAAATCAGGGTATGTCATGCTCACTGGTTTTGTGTACACAACTCAGGAGAGTGATAAAAAGGAGAAATGGAAAGAAATTTAGCATGATTAAGAAGAGAGAGTAGAAGAAAATGACTGTGACCTTCAGAAACAGCTTTTGCAGGAGAGAGAGCAGGTAAGTCTAAACACACCTTTTTCAAAGGCAGAACACCACTTTCTGTGTCTGTCAGCCTTTCTATAACTATGCATCGACTACAGTGAGCTGACAGGAACCTTACAAAGTTCAACAAGAGGAAGTGCAGAGTCCTGCACCTAGGCAGAAACAAGCCCAGGCACCAGGACATCCTGGGGCCACCCAGCTGAAAAGCAGCTCTGCAGAAGAGGACATGGGGCACTAGATGGGGACACCCCTTTGGACATGAGTAAGCAGCATGCCCTTGCTACAAAAAGGCCATTGGTATCCTGAGCTGCATCAGGCAAAGAATTGCCAACAGGTCAAGAGAGGCTATCCTTCCTCTGTACACAGCTCCAGTAAGGCAGGAGCAATGTGTGGGAGAAACACAGATGTAATGGAAAGGGTCCAAAGGATAACCAAGAGAGTGTGGAACTGGAGCACGTCTTCAGTGAGGAGAACCTCATCAATGTCTGTAAATACCCAAATAGAAGATGCAGTGTGATGGAGCCAGCCTCTTCTCAGTGGAGCACAGTCAGGACAAGAGACAAACTGGAACACAGGGGCTCCCTCTGAACACCAGGAAGCAGTTCTGCACTGCTGAGTGATGGAGCACTGGCACAGGCTGCCCAAAGTCTGTGGGGTCTCCCCTTTAGGGATCTCCAGAAGCCGCCTGGCTGTGTGTCCAGGCAGCCTGTAAATCTGTGTAGTGGCTTTTTACACCTGTTCACAGGTACAAGTTTGTCCTTTCTCATTCCATGTTGCAAAGCAACAAATAAAATACATTTTGTGTGAGACTGCATAAGCTCATTCTTTTACCCACAGAGATAGTTTCTGTAGTTCCATAGAATATTTATCTCTGCTACCTTATAATTTCTGCAATTATTTTTGTAATATTACTATACAAAACTTTATAGAATTCAATAAATTCCCTGTGTGATTTATTAAAACCTTTTCTGTATACAATTTTCCTGTCTCCTGCCCTAACAGGAATCCATTTTGTTCAAAAATCTGCTCTCATTTAATATTTCAGTTGCAGTGCATCTCTGGCTGTTGTGCTTCTGATCACAGAAGTGCACTATTGCCACTTTCTCTACTACTCAAAATGTCTCAGAGTTTTTCTGTTCACTTTGCTCTAAAAAAATCTGCATAACACAGAAGAAATAATTCTCATATGAGGTAAACAGTGCCAACCCAGGATCAAGTTTTTCAGTGTTGTCAACACAGACTGCAGTAGATGGGGAATAATTGGCCCTTTCTTCAGTTGAAAGTGAATCCAGTGAAAGGCTTCATTAACGGGGGAGAGATGGGACTATGTGTGTACTAAATCTTTTAGATGGACAAGAATAGTCACAGCACTATCAATTTATATATTTCCCCTTGCAGGGAAAAAAAAAAGCATTAAGAAGACTAGTGTTTCTAAAAATGTAGGTTTCTTGTACCTATCCATCACATCATTCTAATATTAGCAAGTCTTCTGTGATGATCATCTGTCTTCACTACATTCTAGAAGAATCCTGCCTTCTGTTAGGTATGATATGAAGTGAGAACAGCCATACTGGTCACATCAATTACCTACACATAATGAGCTACCTCCAAACATTTAGATTCATCAATGAATTCTTGTGCATTGCCCATTTTAAGGCAGTTTCTTAGTTGTTGTGCATGGCTCCTTCACAATAATCCAGACCATTTTTTTTTTTCTGTGGATTTCCCTCTTCAGAAATGGTTACCAAATGAGAATGGTGAGACTTCAGATGAAAATGGATGATTATATTTCACCGTGCCAAGAGAAATTCTTGTGACATGTTCCACTCTTACAGCTGTAAGGCAATTTCTCCATTTAAGGCTCCTGAAAGTTAATATCTCCAAACTCTGCTGGCTGTGCCTGCTCTGCATCACTACTGAGCCTTACAATTTCATGCTTTAGTTTAGTCAGATGTCTCTGCTCAGTTTCATCCACTCACATGTCCCTGTCCCTAAAGATATACAAATAGTACCAGGAACAGCCTATTGGTTCATGGAGGTCTCTGCCTGGTAGCCATCATCCCTTTGCAAATGCAGTTCCCTTCTATCACTATGATGAAATGAGAGAAACTGTGGGATATTCTTCACTATCTTTTGGTGGCATCTTTCACAATCAGTGTTAAAAAAAATAAAAAAACAGACCACAAAAACAACAGAAAGGCAAAGTTATAAGTGGTAGAATCAACCAAGAATGCAAAGCAGCAGTTTAGTAATAGTGGTGAAGACACAGTGATTCCAAAAGCTGGTGTAGACACAATCAGTCCAAACACAGATTGTATCACTAAGGATAATGAAACCCTCTGGACTGTTCCTCCCTGTTTCAGATGACTTATCATAGTTACAGATGTCCAGGGTTAGTTTCAACTGCATGTAGAATTTAGGTCCTTTTGTATTGCATCTGTATTCTGTGGTGAGTGGACAGCAGAATTCCTTCTGAAGTGTAAAAGCAGACGATAAAGGCTGTGTCTTTGCTGCTAAAAAGTGTATGATATCTTTGTATTAAAGTCACAAATAGATGTCAGATATGCCAAACTAGAAACACAGCCAAGTGCTGGATAACTTTAATTTTACCACAGGTTTGCTCAGCAAGGTCAGCCCTGTCCTCTGGCCTGGGACTGACCTTGGAAAATTCACCTCAGTACAAAATTAAAGCACCTTATCTGGACTGTGGTTTTACCACAGGAGGGCTGACGCACATTGGTTTCTCTGATGTTAAGAAAAAAAAGAAATTAGTTAATCTTTTCAGTGATGAATGAAAGTCCAAATCAACAGACCCTGTTTCGGTAGGCTATCTCTGCAAAATCGTATGTTACCTGTGTTCTTCTGTGTGCTAAATATGCATTAGAATATGATTAGTAGCCACAGTATGGACACAGCATAGCAGTGGTGTGGCTGCTGGTGGCTGTACATCGGACTGCTCTTGACAGTAGCAGTATGAATTGTGACTTTGAAGAGACAGAGGCACAACAGGCAACTCTGGCAGTTACACAGATGGCCACCGAGGTGCTTTCTCTTATATCTTTTCCATACTAGCCTAAGGGAAAACCCACTTATTATGGCTCAAATGTGTACAGGCTGTTTTGCACTTTTGTTCTGGTGTAGGTTGCATAGGTGTAGCATTTTTCTCACTCATAGAGGCTCTCTGTATCCTATGAGGGCTTTCACTCACCATACAGACTATACTGGCAAATCCTTCTTGACATGGATTTAACTCTAATTTTTAACTGGAGCACACTTTCTGGTACGTACCTCTATGAAAGCGTAAGAATGATTTTTCTCATTGATCTCAAACATATTACTGACCAAAAATGATAAATGCCATCTTATACCAGGAAGATACATAATACAGACAGATACTATGGTGACTATACTGGCTTCAAAGCTAATTAAATTTACCCCAGTGCAGCTTTCCCCCATAGACAAGCACAGAAGTGCCAGCTCCATCAAGCATTGCCTAACTCTCCTCCCTGACCTATCTTCAAAACTAGAAAAAAAGCTGATCGTCTCCTCTCCATTTCAGTTTTGTGCTCTCCAGTCTGAAGATCTTTTTAAGTCCCAGCTCCTGGCATGGTGCCTTCCAGTCACTGGTCAGATTCAGCAGTGCCAGCTGCTAGCAGAAAATCCTACTATTCAGGAGATGACCTTATGTGCTCCGAATGCTGCTTTCTCATTCTGCTTAAATCATTCTCCCCATGTTCCCCTGCACTGACGCTGTGATGTAGACAGATAGGTTGCAAGATTTCTAGAGCAAAAGTTATCATGTAAAAGCTAAGAGATTGTATATTTTTAGTTCAACACCACAGTCTTTCTACTAAAAGGAATATTTCACATAGAGTACCAAAATTTTATTTGGAAATCAGTGCGACAGTACCCATCCCTGATTCACTTATGAAAGATCCTCTGTAAAGCCTTGTAATGCCTTGTGAATAATTTTAGTGATTCACTCCCATGCAAATCTCTTATTTTCCAATGCAAATATTGCATAAGGGTAGCACAGTACTCTTAAACATGAACAAGACATAAACCAATTTCATTCAGATTATGTTTGTGTCATAAATAAGGCTCTGTATCCACTCAGTTCAAATCGGCCTCCTTAAGCAGGCTTGCACTTGTTAAATCCTGTCTATGACCTCAGGCAGCCTGCTCTTAATGCATGATTCTTGCATGTGAAGAGAGGAGCTTGGAAAATAACAGTGAACTGAGCTAAGGCTAAATCTGTTTGGATTCATTACATCTACGGCCAGACTGCCTTTGTAAATAACACTTATTTACAAATATTTCAAGATCTCAATTTTGCATACGGAAGACAGAATCACGTGAATATGGAAAAGTCACTCAAGTTTAGGTGACCCCCAGTCACAAAAAAATGGCCCATTATCCCTTTGCACTTCATAGAAAATAGATAGTAAAATAGAAAATGCAGGCTTACTAAAGTCACTGCATTCCTTTATGTCCCCCTTTTCACACCCTCTTTTACAGTTTCCTACTCATCACACCATCTTGAACAGGTTTTATACATGCAATTCTCTGACTGTGTCTGAAATAATTGAGTGGCAAGCCAATATCCATGACATTCTGATGCATTTTTTTCAAAGAACTTCCAGCAGCATGAAACATGGGAAAGTAAAGTTACATATGAGGTAGCAACTGTTTTTAAACACGTGTTCAGAGAGTTTTTCTCACTGAAGTAGACCTGAGCAATTCAGATGTTAAACTGATTTAGCTTTGATTTGTAAAAGTTCAGTTCAGTTTAATTTCTAATTACAATTACTATTTTTTTTTTTTTTTTAATTTTAGCCTTTGCTTAGCAGCTCCAGTAAGGTGTTGTAGCTAGAAATCTTACGTGATAGCACTGGCACAACTAGGGGATTTGACTCATGCTCAAATAGGACTCTGACTCAGGAGAAAGAGTGACTTAAGCTGGCATGACTGTAATGTTTCCTGCTCTCAGTCATCTATTTTGGTCCAGCTTTCTCCTCTCTTTCAAGTTTACTAAGCCTGCTGCACAGAGATAGATTTCTTGAAAAGCAGCCATAAAGCCAAAGTTTTTTGGCCTGTCAGAATTAATTTGCACTGATACCTGTGTCTTTAATTCATAGCCATTGGCAACATCATTTACAGTGAGATGGGAACAGAGAATTGCAACTGGGGAATACTCCATCTTGACCAACGTTGATCACCCTTGCTCCTTGGTTGAAGCTGTGGAAGTCCATCTTCTTCCAGGTCTGTTTGTGGTATCAGAAATTGCCATCATCTATAGCCAAGTACTGGCAGGTGATGTCAAGTAAGCCAGTTTTATTTAAGAAAGATTAAAGGAGGTAATGGGGGAAAATAGACAGTGCCTCCCCTGAAAGGTCACTGAGGATCTAGGAGACTGAGACATTATCAGAATATTACACTGTTTGCAGAAAAAGGTCCATTATAAACAGTATGATGACCTGTGCTACTACTGCTGAGCCAAAAAAAACCACTTCCTGAACAAGAGTTATGTGAATCAAATGCAAGTCCACAAGTTGGCACATCAAGTCCAAAACTTGATAGATTATTTTAATCTCACCTCTATCAAAAACTGACAGTAAGATACTTGACTGCTACAAAGTGTCTGTGGATCATTCACGTGTTTTGTGGTGACATTCTCCTGTGAAGGTTATAACCTTGATCAAGGAGAAAAGGCAGAGGACCAATTAGCTGCAGGTGGTAACCTTCTAAATGCTACCGTTCATCCCTCTAAGTATTCAGTGTTGAGAACAGGACTAAATGGACATCACATGGCTGTATAAAAGTCCTAAATCCCATTACACAATTAGTGTGCAAGCTCCACCTCTGCTTTTGCTTTAGGGATACAGAGCATATGCATGCTAGTGTAGATAAACCAGTTTGAATTACCTTGGCCTAAGGGTTGATACTGAAACAAAAAGACAATATTTTGATAAGTTTAATAGGTATATTATTTGGCTCTAAGTATAACTTTAGGCAAGCCAAAATGGATTCAAACAGTCTAGAATTATGAGTAAATTGGCAATTCAATAAAGCGTCCTAATGGGAAGGGTAATATACATAAAAGATGGATTAAATGCCAGGGAAGATGAGCTAGATGAGAGCCTCTGGAAAATTTCATTTTAAATTTTTTTCTGCCCTTTTTTCTTTTTAGCAATTTACTAAGAAACAGACCTTTTACACTACTAGTCTTCTTATGAGAATATGTGGACCTTCTCAAGAAGAGGATTCATTAGATTAATATTGTTCTGAAGACCCAGAAAGGGAAAGACAGAGTGGATAAGGAAATGTGATCTGTGGAGGCATGGGTCTCCTACCATGTGAAGGCAATTCAACTGTTCAAGTCACCACACACATCGTATTTTTTGTCACACGAATTGCTTCTGAACAACCCACAGGCTCTTTTGAACCGACAGTTTTTAAAAGAAAGTTAAGCAAAGACTATTTAACTTGTAAGAAACAGCAAGCAAACTCCAAAAATGTGCCTTCAAGTCGATTACGACCAAGAAATTTGGTGATTCTTGTTGGAACAATTTAAGAGGGTATTGCCTGCAGCCTCTTCTATGCCTTTCTGTGATGGTTACCATGTTTGCAGCAAAACCAATATGTTTACTTCTCAGCCACTCCAGCCCACAGCCCTGCACATCTCATTTAACGAACTGAAGGACATGCAAGGTAGTACGCCAAGGGTGTGACTACGGCAGCTGTTCGGTCAGGTGATAATGGGACAACAATTTCTGCCAGAGAGGCAGAACAGCCAAGGGGAGCCATGTGCCATTACACAACACCTTTTGACTGGGAAACACTGGGGAAGTAGCCACTGCTGTGAAAGAACATTCCTGTGGAATCCATGGCTGCTCTGTTGTCTAGACAGGGGCAAGCTCTGAGCTGGAACATTTAGTGTTTGTATTTCAGATGGTTTCTCTCTTCCTTACTATGAAGACAGAGTGTTGCGCCTTAGTTCTCTGGGTAGGAACAGCACATATTTCTTCACCTTTAGCAAAGGGGAAATTTTTAGCTAAAGGTTATTTCCAGATTTTGCTTCAGAGAAATAAAAGGAGGCAGACAAAAACTAAAAAAAAAAAAAATCGACGAACCAACCAAACAAAGCCTTATTAAATCTGACTCATAGAATTTAATCAATTAATTTGCTTCAATCCAGTCCAATGGACTAGCACCCTACGAAGGACAATAACAGGCCCTGCTGGAAGAGGTCTTATTACCTTCAGGAGAAGGGCTTGTTGACGCATCAAAGCTCAGTTTGAAATGAGAAAGAGAGAAAGGTGCTGCTTTTAGCACCACACAATCACGGTCAGTTTAAGACAATCTGAAAATTCAGTGCCGCTGATGGGGGCCCTTGACCTCATATGCCTGCCACCCCTCTCGTGTTGGCACACAGGCGATCAGATTGCTAATCTTAGTAAACACTGACCTTACAAAAAAAAAGAAAAGGTTGTTTTTCAGCTGGATCAGAGGAGATATTAATGCACTGTCAGGACAACACGGCCAATTTTGTGAACAGTGCTGTCTTGGGTCTCCACCCCGGCAGAATGATTGGTGACTGTATTCAAGAAAAATATAGTCTGCCTATGGTTAAAAGTTCCTTTGAATGTTTTTAAAAAGACAGTGTGTATTCAAATTATTCTTTATAACCTTTGTGCTTCCTGGTGTAACAATTCTAAAACTTCTAAAATGTTACAAAATTTCTAGAATTCTATATACTCTAAATCTTGGAATATTTATGAGGTTATTGTACAATCATAAATACTGTAACTTCTCTTTATTATGTCACCCAATGAAAGAAATGTTATTTGAATCAGTTAGGGACCCAGAACCATAACAATTCAACTACTCAGAAAATAAAAACAAAATGAGTTTCAGGCTGACTTTTATGCTCTCTTTATGCTAATTGTCTGTGATTAGCTTATACAATTAACAATTCTATCTCACACGTCTGGTGCCAAAATAGTACTTCTTTAGCACTGATAGATTAGAATTTCAAAGCAAGAGTAGACAATTAAGGAGTTAGGCTTGTCTTTTGTTCTCAAATGAAGCTGGCCAAAGATATGTTAAATCAATAAGATTTTATTTATATTTGCTCAAAGGTACACATTAGTTCACAAGGAAAATGTTTAAATAGGTTTTAATTACCATTTAACTAAACGGTTCAGATTCTCATCTGTTAATCACTCAATACTCAATACTGTTTGTCCTGTGGCTTTTATAACATACAGTCTACTTGAGTACATACATTCAAGTTAATTTTCCCCACTGTAGAAACTGTCAGTATAGGCATGAGAGCAAGAGAACCCACTGCATCTTCTCGTCAGGATCCTCTGCCATCACAGAAACCTCATCACAATACTTGGTGTGCTGTCACCTGTTTTACATTGCCATTCTTCCTTAAAACTGTCTGGGTTAATTAATCCATCTTATCCCTATTAGATTATAGTCCCAGAGACTTCTTTTTCTGATTGTCCTGAAAAGTGTTTGATTTCATGAAATGGTGAAATGCAGCACATTGTCACATTTCACTGCAAAGGCAATGGAGCATCTGTATTTTCGTAGCGATGAACTCTGTGAATTCTAGTCATCATAGAATGTTAAGGGAGATTTAGTTATGACAGAGCTGAAGCAACAGCAAGCCCTAGATTTACCTAAATCAGAAGATAACGCATCATCAACAGATTTATTTTTTTTTTACTGCTAAAACTCTGTAACAAATTTAAAAAACTCATGAATTCTTCAAGACAATACATTGCATCCAGCTCACATCAGGTTACTTCTGTTGAAAACCAATGCAAATGAGGTAGCAACTAACGACATAGGTCTTCTCTTTCCTAATATAAGGCTGAACTTTTCATTGGTAAATCATACTATGCCTAGATCACTGATGGCATAATGGGCAATTACATTTCAAATTGACTTCAAAATTAGCTACTTCCTTTATACTTTCAATCATTTAATAACTAAGCACTTAAATCTTCGAGTGATCATTTGTGTTTCATTGTCCTTCCTTTTCAGTAGTAGGTAGGAAGTAATTAGAAGGCTATCTTCTTTGCTGCTCCTTTCGTTTTAAAATAATACCTATTATTATGTGTGTAATCAGAAGCAGAGTGGAATCATTTTTAATATATAAAATTAAAATGGAATTACATTTGATAGCTGCAATAAATTAGTAAAAGGACTTCTATGACTATTTTTTCACAATGATTCCTTAAAACTACTCCAGAGTACCGCCTTTTAAAAATGCTCATATTCAGTTTGTCTTATATTTTATTCTGTAACTTGCATTGGAAATGTATGCATATGTAACTCTTAAGTGATTCTTGTCTTTTTAACAAAACCACTTCTATATACTACAGAAAATTTAACGTGTATCTCAAATGTTTGAAAGTATAGCATTTTAAGATCTTTTTGAGCAACAGAGCTGGGAGTAGTTGCAATTTCACATTTCCAAAACAGAAACATTTTGTTGAAAACATGCTCTAGTTTCAAAATGAATGCAAAATGATTTTTTTTCCCTTCCATTAGCGTATATACTTACAAAGGTTCAGATAAAATTAGAATTCAGTCAAGATGAAAAACTACTTAACATGCACAAAAAGGGACCCACAATTACAGATTGGAAGTGGGTTAGACACAATAGTGGGAATACATAATGCAAAATGTCACTCAGAAATCTACTTTGGAATAACGTTACTTGTATACTGATTCTTCTGTTTGGCAACTGAAAATATGTTCAAAACAGGAAAAGAAAGTGTGTTTCACATCATTCTGTTTGGGAGCATGACAAAAATGGGAACAATTTCTGACTGTTTCAGTAGAAACCCATATCATATTAAATAAGGTGGCTGTCTTTCACCTCATCTTCGCTCAAAAACATAATTAATCTGCATGCAATTCATTATAGAATTCCTGAAGTCCTGAACATATCTGCCTCAAGGTTTCAGCTTACTGAGTGAAAAATAATGCAGGTTAACCTGGACTAGCTTGAAAAAGAGGGAAAGAAAAAGAGGAAGCGAGTTGAAAGAACACTATAAAAACTCTGAGTCTTTTCAGGAGACAAAAAGGTAAATGCTGTTCACTTATCCATAGTTTGGAGTTTTATTCTTGATCTTCCTCAAGGCTTTCGGAAGAGCAGAGCTGAGGAGAAAGGAGGGCACTTCATGGAATAGATGGAAAATACAACCATAAAGACAGCATACGTGCCATGAACAGTTGTGGAAAACTGTCAGATAGTGACAGGAGAATCAACTGACAAGTGCAAAGGTCAGCATAAAAGAAATCAGTATTGAGGCCCTGAAGCATGGAGAAAAATGTCTACATACTACACAGAATTGTTTACTCAGTTTTGATTTATAGCTGCTGCATCATGAATTTCAGTTACAGTTTGCTGCATAAGACAACATTTCTTTTAAACACACAGACCTTGCCAGTAAATGAAAATACCTGATTTTCAAAACAACTTCTCAGAAAGGGACTATTAACTAATTTAGTACTGATGGATACCTATAGTGTATTAAAATTAATCTACTCTTATCTACTTTTTAAGTCTATAAGTGAGCTCATTCTCAAAAGCAGAAATGATAAATGAACTGACCAAAAACGCATTTAAGAAAGGCAAGTTAAAAAAACAAAACCATCAGGAACAACAATCCAACATTACAAAACTCCAGGCTTTGCTTCATGTTCACAAGTAGCAATCAAATTATTTGCTTAATGATGGCAAGTGAGGTGACTAACCATTAACCTTCCTGGATGCCATCAGATATGATAACATCTTGAATCCAAATTAATATTGTGAGGTACCAGCATTTATGAGAATGCTTTCGTTTCTTGCAATCTTTCTCCATTAAATTGCTCTGCTGCCACTGGGAGTTGTTGAAGCAGCTGTTTCAGTAAAAGGTGGTTCTTCCTAAAATCACACAGGGAATATAGAGAGTGCTGTTACATATTTTGGGATATTGTGCAGGTGGGACATCACCCCAGAGACCTCCAGAAAAATATGAAATGAATTCTAGCACTTATAAAGTTTTTCTTTAGCTCATTGTCTCATGTGGTTGTGCCAAGTGGGGCACAGACAGATGTTGACAGTAGAGCACGTGAACTTAGCATTTTTTTTTCCACTTTCCAGCTGCATAAAATCACCTCTCAATACCTCAATTCTGTGACAGAACAGTGTAAGTATTCTTCACTCAATGCAGCATGAAGACCATTAAGCTAATTTAAGCTAGTTTATTACCGAAGCAGATAAGATGTATTCATGTAGTCAGTTCTAGCATCTCTGAACACTAAATTCCAGTGAAGCTTTTTGACAACTCAAAATGGCAGCTACTTAAAATGAGCTCACTGAAATACACTACTGGTTACCCAGTCTACAAATGATCACCTTCTGCAGGTCACTGCAGAAGTGTAAAATCAGCAATGTTTTAGCCACAGCTAAAAGTATGGAACTTACATCCATTTTTGCCAGTTCCATCTCTACTCATAGAGATACCAGTTGGACATGGGACCTCTGTCACCAGAGATGACAATTGGAACCTCTTTTGCCTTTTATTGTGCTGGCTTCTAAAGCCATAGTGGACATTGAGCACCAAGGATTTATCTTTGATAATGTCTTGGTCAGCTCTTACATTTATAGATTATTTTCAAGCACTGTTATGGGATGCAACAGATCTGCTTAGGGTAAGCAGGTGGCAAAGTATTTGTCTGTTCAGGGACACAGGAAAACTAGTTGTCTGGTGAATGAAGAAAGCAAATGAAATTAACAACATAAAACTGCTGCCTCGATTTGCTGTTAGAAAATAAAATGCAGAACTGCACCTACCATGAAAATTTTATAGAATGAATATTAATGCTGTGAAGATAAGTAGGGTGGATTTGCATTATGTATTTGACTTGTCCCTAGAGCACAAAGACTGAGACAGACTTGTGACTGCATTAACTATAGCTAAATTTTAATTGAAGATGATTGATTGTTGAGCATTCCATTAATTAACCTATTTATTCAACGTTTTCCTACAGAATCTGAAATGTCCTCTGAAAGCAAGTTTTCCAGATTAACTATCAAAAAATTTGGACATGAGCTTCATTTACAAGAGATGCTTTGATAAGAATAATAAGAGAGAAAGAAAAGAATGAATGGCAAGTGTAGTAGGATTGGATTTGAGCTCAGAAATGGTTCAGTGCAAACAGGAGAATATTTAATCCAGGCTAGTTACTTGTCATTTCAAAGCTAGAAGACCTCAGAAGCTGACAAAGGATTGGTACTCATAATGTAAAGGTAAACTCTCAGAGATCTCTTTTAATAAACACAAGAAAATTAAAGTATATTTAATTTAAAATTAAAATCAAATCAATCCATGAAGGAATTTTTTTCATTTTCTAACTAAATGCAACAAAAATGCTTCTTAGGAGCTTTTGTTTCATTTTGGATTTAAAATTAAATACAAATTTAATCACAGAATAAAACTTCTTGACAAGTTCTGTATTATTTGCTGACAGGCACCTGATTTCTCATCCTGATGTAATACAAAGGTCAGATTTGTGATATGAATGATTAAAGTCATTTGCTTGGGTTAAAAAAGAACACAACAGAATACTTGTCTACAAATGCAAAATAGGCTCCTTCTATGCCATGTATCTATCTCAAACAATTGCAAGTACTCTGAAAAAAAGGAACCTTGAAAAAAGGAACCAGTGAGCTACAGAAAGGGAAGAACTTTTCTCCATTCAGTCAACATCAGTCACCACAAGCAGCTGTTCTACATCTCATCAGGCATCGCTCCATCACTCTTCAGCTGCCACACAAAAGGCATCTTTGAAGCATCTTGTCGGTGACAGTCTAATGCAAATTTCAGCACCTTTGCTTAACAGTGCAAAAAAGATCATGATTCACAGAAAACCAGAAGAAAAACAAGGCAGTTAAAATGATGTACTCACTTTGGGATGGCACACTGTACTGTTCAGATTGAGATTTAGGGCGGGATCAATCTAAACACTGAAGTCATCTCAGCACCAGAGGCTGAAGCCAAATTGTTTCTCTGCACTCCCTCAGTGTGTGTCCAGGAAAAGAGATAGACATCACCAGACGGTGATCACCCTGTCCTAACATGGGTGTCAGAGGAGGTGTGATGAATTGCTTCTTAAGGTAACTACTTTTTTTCATTGACTGCAGAGGAAATACAGCCTAGACATCTTATTTTACAGGCTAAAATTACTTCAGAATAAGGCTACCCAACTGCTTCAAACTCAGACAGCATTTATTTTCCTCTTACTCCATAGGAGGTACAAACAGCAGGGTGGAGAAAGGATGAACAGAGATCAGTGAGTGGGTAGCTCTCCAATTTTTTGTTTTAAACTCATCTTTCAATGTGTGCCCTATCCATTATTTACTGCACACCTTCTGAGTGCTTCACTGAATGGAAAATCACTCATTTTCTCATGAGCTTCTCAATGGTGATCTCATTGTAGTACTCTATTTCTTTGCAGATATTAATGAATTTATCTTCCCAACACCCTAGTGGTATTATTGTCTTCCTCTTATGTGTTGTGAGTTGAGACACTGAAATGTGAAAACTGTCCTCTAATTGTGTTTCCTTCACACGACATGCTTTTATTTTTCAGTGTATTTAGCAATTTTTAGAACTTCATAAGGTCAACATACAGTTCCTATCCACTTCTGTTGTGATTATTGTTGCCTAGCATTCAGTTGAGTAGGCTGAAGTGTTTTAAAATGGATATTGAGAAAGTGAATTAAAAACAGGGATCCAAAGTCTTCTATTTGAAGTTATTTGCTACATTCATGACACACTTACTAACATCTAAAGCAAAACGGATTTGAATCATAGAATCATACGGGTTGGAAAAGACCTATGAGATCATCTAGTCTCACCATCCACCTACCACAAATATTGCCCACTGACCCATGTCCCTAGGTACTACGTCTTTTCTCCTTAAACACCTCCAGGAATAGTGACTCAACCACCTCCTTGGGCAGCCTTTTCTGATGCCTGACCACTGTTTCTTGAGAAGTTTCTCCTACTATCTGGCTTGAACCTTCACTAGTGCAACTTGAGGCTATCCCCTCTTATCCTACCACTTGTTACATGGGAGAAGGGGCCTTGGGTATTTTCATTGTTCAGCTTTTTCTCATTCCCTATATGAAAGGCCCTCTTCACTTTTACCTGTCTGGGAGAGCCTTGGCTTTTGGGGCTTCTTGCTGCTAGAAGCTTAATATATCCTCAGACATTAACAGTTACAATCCAAGCCATTCCCAGGTCCCCTACCAATATGAGCAAGCTCTGTAAAACCATTACTAGACTGACTGGAGGGGCACACTCTTCTACTGGGGACACAAAGGGCTCACCTACAGGCAGGTCCATAAGCCAAAATTGAACACTGGGCTCCTCATCACTGTCACAGTAGGCTCTTCCTTCCCTGCTCAGCTCCAGCCATCTACGTATGTGGTACTGGGTTGCAGTCTTGGTGATGGAACATTCCTGGCAGTGCTCTTAAAATGCAAAAAGGAGGACCCTGCTTCACTCTGGTAGATAGTAACACAACCCTTGCACATTTTAGAGATTATAAACCAAAAGAAATTCCCATTCAAATGTAGTATTGATGACCTCAGACCTCAGGAGCCATCCCATGGTGACGTGCTTTGCAGTACAGGAACTCATTCTGTGGAAGAATGCCACAAGATACCAGCAGCAGGAATTAGCCTCTGGCCCTCTTATTTAGCAGAGGATCTCTTCCAGGCTGTGTGGAGAGAGCAGGTCCCCATTCAGGATAGGCTGACCTGCCAATATTTGTCTGAAGGGTGTGATCCTCCCCTATCTGCAGCTCTGCCTGCATAGTGTCAGGTATGAAACAAATACATTGAACAGTACATGCTCTTCCACTACTTGGTTGTGAAAACAGTAGCAGCAGTGTTGTAGCTAGGATGGGTTAAGAAGCGTGTTTGTATGAAGAAATTCTATTTTTTACCAATCATGAAATTATTGCTAATAATTTTAAAATCACTTCGCCCTGTAAATCATACTCATATTTCAAAATGAGGCATTTTTCAGTATTAAACAACCTCACCTGCCAAAAAAATAACAAAAGAAAGCTTTCTTTCTCTTTTTTCATTTTTTTTCTTTTTTTTTTTTTTTTCCCCCTTTTTTTTTCTGGAAGGATTGCTGCCAGAAATATGTTTTTGCCAATGCTATGATCTGTCCAGGTTGTGTGGCAGGGGTACACCAACTGGATATGTTAGCTGAATAAGCTTTTTTGTTTCAGAGAATTTCAATTGCTCTATTAAAAAAAGACAGACCACTGCTCTTAATAATAAAAGAGAAAAAAAAACAAACAAACAGGGAAATTTAGAATAGAAGTCATCAATACAGTGGTCTGATTTTAATTTAATCGAAGTTAGATTAAGATAAGCACAAAAAGTAAATTAAGATAAGTACAGTGTTTGTGGAATCAGTAAGTAAGTAAGTTTTGGCTAGTAATTTGATATAAAATTTTTTTAAAAAAATGAATAGGATATTCAGTATTGCCAAGTGGCAATATTGCCACTTGGTGGATTGCTAAAAATAAATATGGGATTAATCAGAGTCCATTGACCCTTATTCTCTGTCTGAACAAATATACAGAAATTTTACCTTATCAACCTCACTGGTCATTTTTGCCATTTACCTTGTGCAAACTTCTCATTTGCCACTACATTCCTGCTTTTAATGGGAATACTTTGTGTAGGAAATTGTGAAAAAAATAAATTTGACATTGCACTGCTTCTGTCTTCATAAGTCCTCCTTTATCTCTGCATCCATTAGCTGACTGTTTGCAATATGGATTTATTTCAGTCTGCTTCTTGCACCATCAGGGTCTTTAAATTAAGTTCTGCCCTTGAACATGAAAAGACTTCTTAATTCATAGTTTCACATTATACAGAGATTAACAGTAAAAGGTTATTAACAGTGCAAGGTTATTAAGAGCGTGTTTAATATTATTTGAACGATAGCAGAATCCCATGGAATCCCATTTTGTATAACTTTATTAATGACAGAAGTATTCAGCTGATTCCACGCTTTTTCATAGAATAACCAATAATAAGCATGCATAACTAAGCATGCTTTTTAAGCTCCTTGCAAGTAGCTGTTGACAATTTTTTAGTTTATTAAAGGGTGTGGTTTCTTGGTGTAAGCAATGACAAATTCACTTTGCCAGTGTCAAAGCCAATAATAGTATTAATGGTATTTTACAGATTTTTTTCCTTTGAGCTCAGTTGATATCGGGCATAGCCCAGGAGGATGTTTTCCCCTGCCTAGCCACAGGCACCCATACGGATGGTAACCTGACCAGCCCTGTGACTTGGAAACTCTCTCCAGATCCCTCACAACACCTGTGTTGGAGGATGGTTCCACCATCAAACCACATGTCAAGTGTAAACATCTTAAACTGCCACGACTGTTGATAAAGTAATCATAAGTCTAAGCTCTTAATCAACACCTACACTGAAAATACCATAGACTTACAGGAGTCAGCTAATACGTTAAGAGCTCACACCTACACATACCAAGCAACACTCTTCTTCCCCTAGCTCAGGTAATACCTTCCTCATAAATTTCCAAACTCTTCCCATCAGTCTCCGTTCTTATCCTTCATGATTTTCTCACAAAATTCATGCAAAGCCAGCCTAAATGCACAAATACAATTCACACACTTGAGGACATCCTTCTTTAAAAATGCCCATTCTTTTCCACTAGAAAAATAAACAGATGTTTTGCTGTTGTGGGACAGACTTATTTTGATTTCATAATCAAACAGCGCTTAACCCTTGGAGCCTTGTATTCATGACACTTTGTTTCTTTATTTAAATTCCCTGCTGTTGCACAGTTTCTGCAGCAGTGGGATGCTCATGCAGATGAGCCACTGGCAGCTATCAGTGCTTTTTAATCTCCATGTTATCCAGGCCTACACAGAGAAGGGCTACAGTGTAGTTCCAGACTTCATTTGCTCTAGTAGCAAAATCAATTTAATAGATTTCCATCCTTTCTAACCCCAGTTGTTCATCTCTTCCTTTGTACTGCAATTTATTACCTCCCAAGCAGTGCCTGCATTCCAGGACATGTTCAATGCCATGCACTAAATTAGATTAGTGAAATAATCTAGATTGAAAATAGTTTTTTCAGGCTTTTTTTTTTTTTAAATGGAGGATTTTTTTAGATTAGAATATTTTGCTGATCCTATTGAGTAAAATCTCGGCAATGACTGCACTGGCAGAAGTGAGGTGATAAATATCAGTACAAGAATAGAAGCAAGCAGCTAGAGAGAAAAACTTTGTCAGAGGGAAGTTTGTTCCTAAACATCCATCCTTAGGTGCCGTATGTCTTAGTTACTCCTATGGATAAGCAGAGATCCTGTTTTCTATGATGTGGAAACTCAGCTATGAAAAGGAATGTTCAGAACAAATTTAGTAATAACTATGAAACCCACAGATTTCAGAGCATTCTAAAAATCCATTGAATACTTTGGCATTTTTATTCCGACTAGAAATTGTTATTTGGTTCCAAATTCTATTGCACATTCAGCTTTTTTTTTCCCTGGCTCTCAAATTTGCAGCTCTGTAAGAGCTGACTTTGCACTTTCCACTTGAAAACCTATTTTTCTGCTCCGGAGGAAGGTTTTGGTCCAGCACATTGAACAACCGTTTGTTGCCTAGCTTCTTTTCAGCCTGGGAATGTGAGATAATTGACACAGAACAGACAAAAGCTTGAATATACTCTCTACAACAATGGTGAAATGGTATTTATGCACACACTGCACAGGAATAGCCAAAAAGAGATTGTTCGGTCAGTGACTGAGATACCAGCGGGCAATGAAAATCCTGGAATCACCTGTCTTTTAGGTATGTGGAATGGGCATGTAGTGGATACCTGCCTGGATGGAGCAGTAAGATTCCTAAGCTCACATTTAAATGCACACAGCTTTCTTTGTGACTCCTTTGCATAGAAACGTCTGGGTAACTGAAGGTAAAATGGTGAACAGTGAAAAATAGAGATTGTTTTAGGGAACGTGCCATGTGAGCAGAAATAAAGTGGAAAGCAAGGCCAAGGACATGCTAGACCAGGATGTCAGCCCACGAGTGGGGTTTAGGATCAAGCCCTGTGAGAGGAACTGAGGTGATAAGGGTGACACAGCAGCACCAAGGGTTGGGACAGACCAGGGCTGGGCTGGGATTTGGGCCTGTGGTTGGATCTAGCTCGTCAGGCCCCACAGCTGGGCAGGGCAAGGCTGTGTGCAGCTGGAGCCCAGCAATGCCGAAGTCTCACTGGGGTAGGGCTGGTGGCCCCAGGGTTGGTGCTGGTCCATGTGCCTGGGCGGGTTGGGGAGCCCTGGGCTGGGCAAGGGCAGGGAGGGGCCCCAGTGCCCTCAGGGCTGGGACAGGCTGAGAATCACAAGGAGCAATGAGGTGAGGGAGATGAACGTAAAATAAATCTGCCAGAACTCATTTGCCGTGGGTTAGGTGAAAAGCTGCCGTGGAAAAAAACTAACAGATTTAACAGTTTGCTGAACACAATTTGTTATGATATTGATATAGAAATAAAACATACTCTGCTCTTCTAAGTCAGTGAAAGGCAGTCATAAAATTACTGCAACCAATAAACATACAACAGTGGAAACAGAAATGCGGAGTAAATTTTTAAGGCCTCGTCTTACCCTGCATGTGAGAGGAGGGGAATCTGAGCTATTGTTAATAAAGGTCAGGGAAAAGATTCTGGAGACAAAAGGTCTTGCAAATATGTTTTTGTTCGAGCCTAGTGATCCTGCCTCTTTCCTGCTCCCACTGCCTTCCTGGTTAAAAAATGAACAGTAGCTCTTGCTGTTTGCCTTTCCCTCTTATCTTGTGCGTCTCTGTGGGCAATTAGCACCCTAGGGGAAAATAGATTGTTTGCTCTCTTCTACTGTATTTAATGAATAGGCAAAGCTGTTTCAGTTTTGGTTTTGTTTAAAGAAAAAGAAAAGAAATTTAAAAAGAAAAAAGGGTAAATAAGTTAAGTAGGAAGCTGATCTGTTTGGTGCTATTCTGCCTTGAAAAAATAGGATGTCATTCTACTGGAGGATTTTTTGAAGGATGGAAGGCTATTTCCATCACTCACAGCATAGATACTGAGGGTGGACTTCATGAAGGTAGTGGCAGGTCTGTCCTACTCCCCCACTGCCCATTCGTCACTCATACCATGCACTTTTTGGTGGCTACATGCTGAAGAACACTGAGGAATCAGATAAACTTATTTGCACTCTTACATCAATGTGTCCTTGACAAATGTGTCTATCTACAAACATCTAAACTGAAGGGCTTGTTCCATAGAAACACTGAGATCTAGAAAGAGTCTGTCATACTTATTATATAGCTGCCTGTTTTATTGTGCTTTCTGTAGAGTTTCTTTCTAACATTCTTTAAGAAAAGAAAATATGGTTTTCTTTTTGTCCATTTTAAGCCTGACTGTACTTTTCTTGCAGATGGTTATAAGAAGAAGGACTTGTCTCAAGCTACAGACTATCGCATTTTATTTTGAATCTGAGGTAATGATGGGTCTTCTGCAACTCTCTTACTGCTACTTTTGGAGTTTATATTTTCTATGAGACAAGATTATGTCAGATAACTAAAATATGCTTTTTCCCCAGTGATAGTTTTTAATCACTGTTTGACTTTAAAACTGAATGAGGAATTAGACAGGCAGAATGACAGAGAGTTCGATCTAAACATTCAAAATAAAAAAATAAACTTATTTGGGAGTGGAGAGAAGGGGAGAAAAACAACAACACATGCAACACATTTTATAATTCAGGTCATTCTTGAGCATTTCAGCTAGTGTTTCAGTAACACAGAACTAAAGTCACGAAAAGGCAGATTACTAGAATTCCTCTCCTTCAGAGTTCATATAAAGATAAGGTGATTTATTTTGTTGAACTTTCTCTACTGAGACTTCTACTCTAATTATGCGAATTATATTTTTGATGTTAAAAGTTCCATAGGCTTAATATGAAAATCCTTTCATTTTCAGGTGTCAGTTCCAAGCTGTCATTTCACAATATGCTGTCCTTAACCACTCATTCCTACCTCCCCATATTGTACCACCTCCACAGTTGTGTCAACACAACTGCTTGTGGAATTGCAATCTAAACTGGATCACTGAACTGATTTGGATTAAAAATAACATTTGCTTTGGAGGGGCCAGGGCGTGGGAATGAGCAGTGAGGGGCAGAAAAGGGCTGACTGAAACACAGGGAGGAGAAAGCACAGGAGATCATTAAACTAGTCTTACCACTGAAGTGGAGCTATTGTAAGACTGAATTTGCCCACCTTTCAGCTAGTACGTCATGCTTTTCACAGAGTATTAATCAAATTAGGCACTTCAAATTCTCATTCTCTTGTATTTGTTGTAAACAAGTGGACAAATTCCACAAAGAGCTTACAAGCTCTCACTCAAACTACATCCGATCCATGTAGTATTTATTATACTGGGTGAGTCAGTAGCAAACAACTCTGCTGTAAATGTCTAACCCAGACCTCACAGAGATAAGTAAAGTTACATTTTGCTAAACAACCAAGAGCCATGGAGTAGGCTCTAGTTCTGCTTTTAACTGTCCCTATAGCAGATTTGTTGCTTCAACCCCAGTCTTTGCACCATAGTGTCACATCTTGCTCTCTTCAGTCAATTCTTATATGAAAAGGACTAATTTGAAACTGTGGGTGCAGTTCAGCAGTTACATGTAGACTTCAAGCCAAGTACTCATTCCTATCCCACTGTTAAGACATGGGAAAGACCTCACTGCCCTTCCTTGACTTTCACCTGACTTCAGGTCAGAATCCAGAAACTGCAGTGCTAAAACAAATTGTTCATACTTGAATTTCACACGAAGAATTGCAAGCAGCACAAATACACTTGTACTCCCCTCTGTATATTTTGCTTAAAATGGATCTGGAATTAAAGGAATTCAGAGTCTGAATTAGAAACTGACTCAGTAAAAGCTGATTCAGTCTTGTCGAAAGTTGCCATGATTACCCAGTGATCTGGAATTATCATTTAATGACATCAGTATGTCAAGTAAACAATTCCACAACCAAACACCAGAGTGACCCATATGCAATTCCCTTATTTATAGCACAAGTATCAACAGCGCATAAATTTGTAATTAAATACACTAGCTCATTTGCCATAGGTTAATCAATTTGCTTGTAAAATCACTGTTAATATGTCATCAGCTTGGATAATGTTTTGTCATATCTTAAAATATTATTTCATACATTTATGTCAGCTTTCTCCTAATGAGCAATTATTTCCCAAACGTCCTATCAATCCACATAAATAAAAAGCCTAGGTAATTTGCTAACATGTAGCATTGAGAACATAGTTAGACATTTGTTACTGAAACACCCTCGGGACTAGTGCTAGAAGCAAAGAGAATCAGGTTAATAGAAAAAGATATGATCTGACATCCTCTTGGGAAGAAAATCAGCATCAACAAATTAGTGCTTCCTAATTTTCTCATAATTATTCTTTTACAGGCTCAGCCACACAAATAGTTGTGATTCTTAATCCATCTCGATCCGTGATAGGATACAATGTTTGGATACAATCAAGTGCAGTGTCTATGTTAACATATCCAGGTCATGTTTGACTGAGAAAAAGAAGTCAAGTTTTTTAATTTTTATGAGTGCCACATCTGTGAAAATTGTTGGTAGGGCAGTGGATAGTGATGTGGACAGAGACATTCAAGTGTTCTCATTTAATTCTGCTTAAGCAAAGGTTTCTTTTTTGAAAAGGTTTAAGTCATAGACCAATTAGTGCCCTCTGTATTATCTTTAGCCAAAAATGCTATTGATTGTGTGCTATGGCTCCCACATGGAATGTTTGACAGTGAATGACCCCTCAGAAATAATAAATCAGGCCTGAATTTACCATGGAAGACTGGGATGCCACGATGCTTAAGCTTTTGTCTCCTGTATCACAGACAGAAAATTGACTGTTTGGCTCCTTCTGATCATTGTCCTTCTCACAAGAAAAGCTTTTCACTTTTCTCATATTATTCCAATTTCAACCATGGGTACCAGTCATAAAAACAACAGAAACAGAATCTATAATACAAAACTCAGGCTTTTATTTTTTTTATTTTTTTTTTTAAGATAATTGTAAAATTCTAAATGGATGCAGCCTGCATCATTTTGGAGAAATGAATCTATACCCTTTGCTCCATAGAAGAGTAACAAAGGAAATGACGTTTGCCTACCTGCAGATGCCTCCACAATTTTGTGATAACTAAACTATGCAATTGTAATAAAAAAGAAAGTGTACTGAATGAAGAGACAGAATTCAAGGTTTTAGATTTAGATGACTGTTAGAAAAATAGAGCATGCTGATTTTTCTGCAACAGGAAGACTTGAAGTGCATAGAGTAACAGGTGGTTTCTGGTCCATGGTTTCATACTACAAAGAGTCCACATAAGATTTACAATGTTGTGTTCATCTTCAAGGTGTGATGCCACAAATAACTTCTCAGCAGATCTGAGGGTTTGCCCTCAGCCACAGTGCAAGGCAGCAAGAAGAGAAAAGGAGAAGAACATCCAAAGCTAGTGTTCACACCATGATCTTTATAAAACAGCATTCAAACACATTAGGCAAATCAAAAGACCAGAAATCACAAGTTCATAGAATCATAGAATCATAGAATCACAAGGTTGGAAATGACCTATAAGATCATCCAGTCCAACCGTCTCCTCATCACCATTGCCACCACAAGCACTAAACCATATCACTCAGCACGTCATCCAGACGCCTCTTGAACACTGCTGGGGATGGCGACTCCACCACCTCTCTGGGCAGCCATTCCAGTGCCTGACCACTCTCTGAGAGAAGTTCTTCCTTATGTCCAACCTGAACCTCCTCTGATACAACTTGCGGCCATT
Organism: Tetrao urogallus; assembly: GCF_951394365.1. Taxonomy (NCBI): domain Eukaryota; kingdom Metazoa; phylum Chordata; class Aves; order Galliformes; family Phasianidae; genus Tetrao; species Tetrao urogallus. The sequence continues at coordinate 56,984,199 of NC_136813.1, read as the reverse complement.
GCCCCGTGTCCTGCTCGTTGCCTGGGAGAAGAGGCCAAATCCCTCTTCACCACAACCTCCCTTCAGGAAGTTGTACAGTGCAATGAGGTCTCCCCTGAGCAAGTTCTTGCAAAAAAGAACTTTTTAATAACAGTTCAGAATAAACTGCCCAAGACTGATGCATCAAATTTTGTTAGTCACTTGTAGAAAAATAGAATATATTTAGCTCTAGGAGTTGTTTATGCAGATCCTAAAGGTAAGGTAGGAGGGTAAGAGTATTTTTGATGGATTTTGGTCTATCTCAGACAAGAAATTTTGTTTTAATTAGCTTTAGCGATGCACAGATATCAGTTACCTCAATAAGAAAGTACTGTGTTTCATAAATAAAACAAAAGAAAAATTAGTTAAAGCCTGCAAAACACTACTGGCAAGCCTGACCGTATCATTTTTAAAGTCATTGCAGACAGCTGCTGAAGTTACTGTGAAATAAAGGAATTGTTTTGTAGAGGTAGCTGGCAGAAATTATATTCCCTTACACACGGAAAAGCAGAATGAGAACTATTTCAAAAATACCCAGAAGCTGTGGATCTAAGCCAGTTTTCCAGCAACTTCAAAACTAATGATTTACAAAAACATAGGATATTTATAAATGTATCACTAGAAAAAAAATCAGCAAGACTCTCTAAATACATATATTTTGGTTTGAAATTTAGCTGCAAGATAGTGCTACTCATTGAGATTCAGATTAATAGTTACGTTTTGAAACTCCAGCATACTGAATGGGAATCACCATAGCTCCTTTTATCAGAGAAAATCTCTACACTGTTCTATTAATGTTTGGGAATAGTATTCTCACTTTTCCCAGTGCTGACTCATAATGCTGATTAGGAAATTATGTAACAATTTTCAGTAAATATGGAATGGCAAAAAATGGGTCATTTTAGTTACTAATACTGAGGACCATTTTACGAAATGCTATTCTGTTTGTTCTCGACATCTTCATTAAGTATTAAATGTGGTCCATCACTCAAAAATTAGGGCTTGTTCTTCTAAAGTTAAGATGATGTATTTTATAAACAGATTACTACTACTTATTACTGAAACTTATTAAAAGTGTGTAGGTCACTTCAAAAGTAATGCCTCCAATTAATTTCCATGGAAAATACAATGGATACAAAGAGTACAGTAACACTGATAGAGAAAATTCTCAGCTACAAAATGCTTTTTCAGTGTAGTCATCACCATTAGCAATGTGATTTTGCCAGCAATGAACAAGAGCCTGGATGCTGCAATTATAGCATTCTGCATGGCCATCTAGAATGTGGCTTGTCTTTCACATCACTATCACCACTGCTGAAATGCACCAGCTATCACCTCTCTGGGCTCACATCCACTGTTTGATCTCAATAACTGTTCAGAAAGTGCCACTGACAATGAATGTCAGTGGTTGCCATTTTTTCTGCAGTGACACCCCTTTGCTTCATGTGTACTTCCATGTCAGATGCCATTGTGTCAGATTGACCCCTCTGCTGTCATCTGTTGTGGCAACCACGTGTAATGGAACACCGGCAGGAAGGTTAAGCCTCTACTGCCATACCAACATCTACCTCGAATGTGGGCCAACATAATAAAATAGGAGGCATTACTTTCAGAGCAGCCCTCATATATTACCAGGTACTAACAAGGATCCTGCAGAACAAAGAAAATGGGATGCTCAAGGACACGAATCTTGACTGGTGTAAAATAGAGTTGATCATGGATTTCAAAAAATGTTTATTGACCTGCACCTGCAGACAGAATGAAGTCTGTAAGCAGACAGGTGTGGACAAAAACAGGTTAGTGAATTTATTTGCCCCCTGGCAGTCTACATACAGACTCCTGCTCATTCCATCCCTTTTCACTCAAAACAACCTGCACATTCTGAACCAACCCAATGTGAGTAGGAGTGGGGAAAAACAAGGTTATAAATTACCTCAAATCAGCGACCTGGAACTTTGGGAAAGGAATTTTGGTTCCCATGTTTTGTTTCACTTGAGGAGTTAACTATTGAGAATATTTTTTCCAGTCTTCAAGTAGGAGCTTGGCAGCTTCTGTCCGAAAGGCAGCACTTTGGCTAGGATCCCCTGACAGCAAGAATGTCCTTATTGTGGTGCACGTAGAAGCCCTCAGAAACCAAACAACCATGCTTTCTTCTCATGGATGATGAATTGTCTGCTGACAAAACCATTATCATGGATGAACACTGTGGCAAGCACTATTGCAAACACTTCTTCCATACTTTTACAAATATATCTGAAAGAGGATGGTGCCCATGTATGTCACCAACAAGAAATCCCTCCTTACTACAGCGTGTAGGAGAATGGCGGATGGTAAAAACAAGACCAGCTTCATGTCTGAAATAGCAAGTGGTATGGAGGAATGGGAAGGATAGGATGAATTGCCAATAAATTAATGTATTTGAAAATACAGATGTTTCCAGCAATCATACAGGAGAGGAGCACCTCAGAAGGGCCTCAGGGGTAGTCAGTTAGTAACTTCAACTAAGAGTGATAACTGAACTGACCTTACATATGTGGTCAAGTGCTCCCATTTTGTTCTCTCAAGCTTGCATATAAAGAAGAAATAAAAGGAAATTAAGAAATCAGCAAGGAAAAGAAACTGAGAACAGTTGCCCCAGACCTACGAAAAAATCAGAAATCAGAAATGTCAGCTGTTAAACCTTTAATTATTTGCAGACTTCCCTATGTCCTCTCACTATCAAGGTTCTTGATGACCAGTTTAAATATTTCCAAGGACTAGATGTGAACAATTTACTTCAACCATTCATTACTTAGCCTAGTAATAGCAAAATTTTCATCTACTGCTGGCTTTTTTCTAAATATGCTTTGTTTTAAAAAGATCTTATTTGACAAATTTTAATTGTCCTGCAATAAAACTGCAGTGAAGGCTTAGGGTGAAAGTCTAGAATAACAGTTTACATGATCAGACCTACCTCTACAAGGAAGCCTACAATGCCTTTCTAACCTCGTTCTGCTCAACCACTAACAAGTTTGTAGGTGACACATTAGGAATTTTATTTGCCATTTTCAGAGCTGTGCAACTATTTTAACATTGTTACTTGCATGCTTAATAATTTAAAATAGTGCTTCACTCATTTATTCTTTTAAACTTATTTTAAGTAACTGTCATATTAGTCCATCAGGGAAAGCTTTATCTCTCTTTCTTCTTCATTGTTAAAGAAATGACAAAAATGTTTAAGAGAGAGAGAATTCTGGTGAGCATTTACACTTTGAGATATCAATATTTCACTCACATTTGGTAGAAAAAACTAATTGTGTGTCCTTAGTTTAGTCACTGTGAAGTGGCTCTTAAAAGGAAAAATGCATGGATTCTAGAGATGACAAAACAATTTAAGTGACTGAAATTCAGCTGAAAGGTGCCAGCATCACACCACCCAGAAGAGCTGGCAGGGGACACTTTACATTCTGCATCTAGTCGCCTGCCAGTGTCTTCAAGGTTACCCTTTGTCACATGAGAAGCATCAGTTTCCATGGAGTGTGGGGTTACAATTACAGCAAGCTTAAATCTGGAATGGTTATCCTTCCTCGTTCATAACAGCGTTTAAAGCATTTGTAGCTATCTCGTAAGCTTTTTCTGGCTGAAGAACTTTTGCTATTTTACAGTCCAGGGAACAGTGTGTGCTGTGCTCTGGAATATCTTCTATCTGTTCTTCACATACAGCTGAGACATGAATCATATGATAGTAAGTCAGTTACTTAGTACATTACAGCTTGTCCTTCGCCTGTAGATTTTTTCTTACCTGTGTTAAAATTGCAAAATCTTCTTGTATAATACTCATATTAAACCCAATACATGCAAGTATATTGAGTCTTAGCAGACTTGGTTTGCATTAAACTGTGGCACAGTAACAATAAAGAAATTATTTATTCTTCCAGAAATTGACACAGCTGCCCCCCAGAAATCTCCAGATATTGAAGAGATGTCTGAACATAACTTGAACTTAAAAGACTTTTGGTATATGATAAGAGAGTCTGACTTTTGGTATATGATAAGAGAGTCTGAACTCTGAAACAAAATCCCTGTATAAAATCATAAATTATTGAGTATTGCCATTTAAATCACACAACTTGTTTCCAAAACACCAGCAAACAGGGCTATTTATCTTTTGAAATGAAAGATCTTATCAATCCTTCATTATCATAATGTATTCTACAACCTGATTTTGAATAATGTCTGAAGAGCAATAAATCCTGTAATTTGAATAATAATAATAATGACAATAATTATAATAATCTTATTTTCCTGTTGCAAATAGAAATAAGTCAATGGACTGCCCTTCAATTGTACTTAGCACCTAGCAGACCCATGAATTCTCAGTAATAACTGTAGCAGATCTGGTCACACTAAGTGCTTTACTATGCACTAATAGCTAAGTGTGTATATGTTGTTTTTGTATGATATTATTTCTTTGTAAGGCTTATACTACAATGCCATCATAGATACACCTTGAAAAAGTACTGGCCTGTATCACATGTATAGGTGCATTTGTAAGGCTGATGATGTTATGAGTGAGGAACTCAAGAAATCAGTCTGTGCATCAAGTCTGTGACTTAAGGTGGTGGATGAGTTTGGGTTTGTTATGCATTTGACTTCCTTTTATGCTTAGAAATGTGATATACAACCAAGAACATCACGTGTTCAGGACAGTTTTGCTCCTGAGGGAACCAAGACTGAAATAATACAGAGAAACACCACCCAGTGCACCTCACTTGCAACCTGCTGAAGTCCTCCAGCAGTCACCTGCCATGCACTGCGCACATCATTGGCGTGAACCTCATTGCTGACAAAGATGCAACTCAGAAGTATGGTGCTAAAACTTTAATAGATCTTAGAAAGTTGAAACTCAGTGCTTTCCCTCTGCATTGCAGCAGCTGCTGATAGGGATGCAAATCAAATATTAAAAATAACTCTACAAATAATAACAAATACATATTTATTCTAAAACATGACATTCATATTTCTGACACACTTATTTATCACAGACTGTAACCTTGCCATATTTAAGTAGAGTCTCTCCAAATTTATTCCAATGCAATTTTTATTGCATTACCTCATGTATATATGTACATAGAAAAAAGGTAGATATTAGATGCACGACATGAGCAAATCTTGTCAGTACCTGGTCAATGAGCTGATACATGGTCAATAACTTCCTAAGTAAGGGAAGTCCCCTCTAAATGAAATCACTGGAAGCTCGGTTATATGTCTGATCCACTGTAAGTAATTTGTGGCAACCAAATAGTAAAGCAGTATATATAGAACGTGTATGAATTTACATAACATTTGTTACCAATCTGGAGTGCATTTCTTGTTATTTCTTGCTTTCATAGTCAAGAATTTTACATTTTAGTTAACAATCTAGAGCTCACATTCAAACATGGAGGTGCTTTGAAAACCAGCTGGTGAAAAGAACAAGCAGAAGTTAATTTTCTTATTTCCTTCAGACACACAAGAGAATGCAAAGACAAGTTTCTAGGATGCATTTTGCAGCAGCATGTACTATTTCTGACATGCATCTGTTCACAAATGCCGCTGTTTATGCTTTTGTTGGTAAACTATTAAAAGGTCAGTGAGCTGCGAGAGGTTCCAGTTCAGACAAAACAAATGTGCTTGAGAAGGAGATGCATCTGTGACTTTCATGCACTGCTTTATCACTAGGGGTTAACAAGGAGAGATGTGGTTCCTAGTGCTGGGCCAGCATTCCTCACATACCAGCAGTAAATGAGAGTAGCTACTGAAGTTATGGACATCCCTTTTGATGTTTCAAAGCTTAAAATGGAGATATGGTTGGCAACAAGAACCCAAGCAGTATAAAAGGCACAGCACACTGATATAGAAGCTTAAACTAATAAGGAGATTATTTCCTCTTATTAACAAGCCAAGTCTCATCTACCCTTCCCACAGGAGTTCTTCATTTCTGCAGTAAACAGTTATCATCAGCAAAAGCAAGCAGACATTAAGTTTGTGTATTATGTGCTTCTTCAGGTTTTAAAGGAGTGACAGTGTCTAGAAATAAGGAACAGGTGAGAGGTACAATTATGGTTGTAGCAGTATATGTTGTAGCAGAAGGAAGATCGTTTTGGCAGTCAGTTTTATGCATAATGCCACCACGAGGTGGTGAAGATCAAACAAATTTGTCCAAAGTAATTAATGCAAACCAAGTATAATATGAGAAAACATACCCATGGACTGCTGACAACAGAACTCATCTTCAAGGAAGCCTGCTTTTAGAGAGCATGCCTGTCTACAGCTTTATTCCACAACACTGAGTTACTTGGCACTTTCAGACCTTTTTCCTCTCCTTGTCTGCACAGACTTGAAATCAAATACTTTCCTTGCAGTGAGCTTTGTGTATCTGTTTTGAGTATTGTTTTACTTTTAAGTACTTGGCTGCTAATTAGCTCACAGTGATAGTAGTATCACAAATTGAAAAGGCCTTCCATCTCAGCCAAAAAATAAAATAAAATAAGGGAATAAATATGAGCTGAAATAAATCTTATAGACAATGATGTAACTATTTAAATGAAATTACAAGTTATCTGGGGATTTAAAAATATATTCCCCTTAACTTCATGAATTATGTATCTTCAATAAGTCAAAATACTAGCTAAGTATACTTCATAAAGCTTGCTATCTTCACCCTGTATGTCAACAGCAATTTTAGTGAGGAAATAAAATTAAGAGGTCTCTGTAATTGTCATCATACAAGACAGTCAAGAAGAATAGGAACAGTAAATTTCTGAGACATGTAAAAACTCTGTCAAAGCACCATAACTTAGGCTTTAGAGAGAAAGGAAAAGGTACTTGGAGTACTGAGTTGAAGGGATTATTTTAGCAAACCAAAGAAGTCATGATGCCTGCAATCATGAGAAATAGCTCCTTAAATCAAAGTCTTATTCTCTTCCTCCCTGTTTTCTTCAAGAAGTGAAAACAGAGTCAAATGTCTATCCACACTAATGGCTGATTTTACAAGCAAGAGAACACTAAACAAAACTTTACTTTTCATTTAACACTGAATGCCCTAAGGTCTTGAGAGTGGTGCCAAAGGACAGTATTGCTCTCTGCACTTTTCTCTAACGTTTGCCTCTTCCTGCAGTCCTTGACTCAGTCAAGGCTCCTGATTGAGCCAAAATGTCAACCACTCTCATTCTTAGGCCCACACAGCATCTGATCTGAGCACCTCAGCGTTTTGGGGCCAGGGTCTTTCTTGCTAACAGGACAACTGGTGTGCAAGGGGTAAAACATTTGCCTGGGAAACCAAGAATTTTCTTCTTGTCATATAAACAAAGTAGCAGAAGCCAGATATCACCTTAAACAAAAACAATGAAATGCAAAGCACTCCGAGCCAAAACAAGATCAGTGCTGTATTCTGGGGGAAGAAAAAGGAAAGGGAGCTAGAAAAGTACAGCGGAAGGCTTTCAAACCTTAACTTCTAGCAAATAATTGCCAGCAAATGTCTAACAATTTATATGAGGGAATAAAAATATTCATTGTGTGTGTGTGTGTGTGTGTGTGTGTGTGTGTGTTGGCTTTGAGCACTGCGTTCACCCTCCAGCTAAGGAGCTGCTCACATCTGCCAGCCAGCAGACAGCCAACAGCAGGGAGCTGGCAGGGCCCTTATGGGCTTATTGTGCGTAAGACTGGCCAGGGAACGTGGCCAAGGCTCCCTCTCAGGCTCTCTCCAGCCGCCAGCAGCAGCAGATCCCCCTCAGCAAGCTAAAAATGGCCTCCCTACCTGTTGGCTAGGCCTGACTGGGGGCCAGGCCCGGGTTAGCTGAATTGGACGCCACTCCCCGCACGTCCCTCCGAGTGCTTCCTCTGTCTGCTCGCACCTGAGTGGCGAGCCAGAAGCCCTTGGACGAAGACAAATAGATTTCACACAAAACTTCACATTTCAGTCTCTGATTTTTGTTTATTGTGGAGAAAAACGGCTGCGGTCCTAGTCCAATGTGGCCTGAATGAAGTTACACCCCCACTGAGTGCTGCTGTGCCGGACATGTTAGAACCCCAATATGAACTGGAGTCAAAGCAGCCAAATGGTATGCCACCACTGACATTGCTCATGCCTTTTTCGCCATTCCTTTGGCCAAAGAATGCAGGCCACAGTTTGCTTTCACCTGGAGGGGCATTCAGTAAACAACAACAACAAATCACCCCTTGCTTTCTCACAAAGCCATAGCAGAATTAGAGAGGTGAAGGAAAATGCCTCCAGCCTAGTCCACGTCGAGAGTGATTGCCTCAGTCACTTTGCTTTGTTTCTTCAGCTTCTTCAGAGCTGCTGGATACAAACTTGGTTGTACTCATCTGTGTGTGGGAAGGCAAGTGAGAGCAGTGCATACTATGGTACCAAAGTTGCCATAAAACCAGCAAGGAATAAGGAAAAATAAATGGAAGAAAAGCTGCCTTCATGGAGCATGGGAGATGAGGCTGGTAAGGGCTGTATGATGCCTATGAAGTAGCATAATCTCAAAAACCTCCAAAGTTAGCAAGGACCTGATAGCCAGAGCCCAATTCCAGCCGCATAGCCCAGCTAGCACACTAGCACAAGGGTATGCACCAAATCTTCCTTTTCCTTTCCCAGGGTATTTTGAGAAAGTTGTGTTTCTATTTGCCTGTAAGCTAACATAAATGTTACCCATAGCCACAGAATGTGAATCATTAGCATATTTATGAACTGAAGAAATTGCAAATATAGATATATCCTGAAATACAAAGCAACTAGAGTTCAGCTCTGAAAGCGCAAATGCTTTTTGTCAACAGATGTACAGTGTATCATAACATTCACAGTGATGGATATACCTCCTTCAATCACTCAGTACATTGATCCTAAGCAAACATGATTATTCAGAAGGCTATGGCACATGCTGTTTTGTAATTCAGATTTGTGATCTTTATAACAACTCAGTGGGAACTGTATTTGCATTTTGCAAGTAGAAGATGAATTGGTGGCAAGTCCATAATTAGCACTCTCATTTGTTTCATTCAAATTTGATTTTTGCTTTCCTATTCCTCAGTGTCCAGGATAATTTCTTTAAAGTTCAAACATTCTGTCACATGATGTTTTTATTGTCTTATTCATTTTATTCAGGTAAGTCCTTTGGAAGTAGGAAATTAAAAGTCATTTTAAAACCAGTTAAGAAATGAGATGCAGAGGAGTGGGCTAAAACTGAGATTTTCATAACCTTAAAATGATTTTTGTTGCTTGAAATAATAAATAAATAAATAAATAAATAAATAAATAAATAAATAAAAGGTGATGATTTAACGAGTTTTTATTTAATGCAGGCAATCAGAGCATTCAAGAATCACAAGTCATTCAAGAATCATAAGCATAAGTGAATGAAATTGGCTTAAACATCAGATTTTACATTTGGAGTTCATTTTATTTACGTCACTTTCTAAACTTTTAAAGTCTTTATCAACAATGATAGCTAGGAAACTTCCATAAAGAAAACTGAGAATTTTCTACAGCTAAAGGAAACAGTGCTTAAGTAAATGTACTGCCTTAGGAAGCTCTGTAAGCTGAAATGTTATCTAAGGTTTTTGAATTGTGGACTAAGTTCTCTGCTTGAAAATACTTTGTGATAAGAGAGAATTTCAACCCTTCACTACCAAAAATGCTGAAGTTGGCATTCAAAGATCAAAAGGTAAATTTTTGAAGGTTTGGGGTTTTCTCTGTAAAATAGTTCTAAAGGGTAGCATGCTGCAGAAGAATGTTTCAGCTTAAACATTATGACTATTGAAAAACAATTTCTTTTTTTTTTTTTTTTTTTTTGCAACTAAATTTAGTAATTAATTCAGCCTGGAGCATTTCAGAACCAAGCACAAACTTTGTTAAGCGGTGAGTGAAAAATCTCATGGGAGCAGAGAAGCTCATCCTACTTCTGTGGAGTTTCTCATGTCCAATAACTACAAGGAGGAAACAGAGAAGGGCAACATATCCATACCCTAAAGCATTTCTAGGCAGGGATGGCTGTGCTTGTAGCAAGGTCCTTCCAAGCTCCACAGGTTTCTACAGCTCTACTTCAGAGAGGAATCTGTCTGTTAGAGAAATAAGAAACAAAAAACCCAAACTCCTTTAGTTGTCTGAATCCCTCATTCTGTAAGTGGATGGGAAGTAATTTTGGAGTAGGTAGTGAATGACATTAGCAAGCAGATAGATGGGAGCAGATGAATGATGAGACAGTGAATAAGTAAGGAAGGAATGAGTGGTAGGTGTGATTTGAAAGGGCATAGCCCAAAGCTGCTATCTTACAGCCTTAACAGGACTCCACAGCAAAAGAGAAAGAGGACTAGGAGAAATGCCTGAGTCACTTGCAAGATCAGCTGTTGTCAAAGATTTCACTGCCTTACTTTTTTTTTTATTTTATTTTTTTTTTAACATTTGCAACTTTTACGCAAGGATTATAACAATAAGGCGTCTGAAATATACTGACAGTCTTATTGAGTCTTGTTTACTTTCTTATCTGGGAACTCCTGATCTCTTTGACTAGAGCTTCTAGGATGACACGTGAACACCTCTAGCTCTGGTGGAATAAATTGACAACAAAAAGACTTAGGCATGTTGTCACTGGCCAACTCAGATGAGATAGCTGAGGCAGCTTTCACCCATAGCTATCCCATCCCTCTCCCAGCAATTGTCATCAGAAGTGGCTGAGCAGGACAGATACATAAATCACTTCTTTTTACAGTTTGTCCTACCATCACAAACAGAAATTGATAATGGTTTAATGTTAAGGTTAATAATATGATAATACATATGCTGGACATTGCAGCAGTGGAGGACTGGAAGTCAATCCCATTTAAACGTCCTCAATATTGTGGTTGATATTTTGGGAAGGGTGGGCAGCTGAGATGTTGGCCACTTTCCAGCTAATTCTTCTGAACTCAAATCAAAGTCCAGATTTAAACAGACTGTAGCTGAAATCAATAATGGTCAGATCTTAATTTTCAAGCTATTTTGTGACTCAGAGATTCTGTTGCATATTACCAGCAATCACATCAACCACTTATGAGTGATTTGGGGCCAGTTTTTAAAAATCCTCTGAATCCTCTGAAGTGCAGTTCCTCAGGACTGAGGAATCCAGACTTATTCTGCATCAAACTTTCCCACGTATAATTTGATTGCCTGTTATAGCTAGCATCATTTACCTGTAGCATCATTTACTTGGGACTGCAAAGGACTGCATCAGACCAATATTTAAAGACACTGTGGTATGCTGCAGCTGTACAATACCTTCCAAAGTAGTGAAAACTTTGTTCATTATCTTGAACCTGTATTTCTTCTATATTTTTGACAACCTGTTCTCTAAACAGACTCCTTTGTAGCTGAAAGTTATGCAAAATTGTCCAAAATACGTAATGACCCAGTAATCCCACTATCAGAAGTGATACTGACTGCTTTTCTTCTAGGTCTAATTTAACAAAGTTCTATATTTCATACCCTTAGCATACTTCAGAGAATTAGATTTCTGTATGAATCTAAGCAGTCAGACCTAATGAGTGTGAAAACAAAACAAGAAAAAAAGCATTTATTTAAAAGCAGTCTGGGATGAAACTACCTGTTTCTTAATGCCCATGAAAGCCTCTGTATTTTGGTGTATCTCCTCTTTTCTTTTTGTAAGGCTACCACAAGTGAAGGAGAACTTTGTGAACGATCACAGATGACTGCCCACTGTTTTTCTTGAAGAACTTAAGCAAGGGAGAAAACACAAAGTTTTCTTTCACTATCATCTTTTTGTAAGAGAATATGGAGCTGCATTATAGCAAATATGCAGAGAAGAGGGGAGAGAAAGAGCTCTTGTCAGGATGAAAGAAAGGACAATACCTTAGCTACTCTTGGAAAAATAGTTTAACTGTGTATTGAGTGAAACCAGACTAAGCAGCCATTTATGATATGCATGAGTATTGTAGCCTGAACTGTTAAATGGGAAAAGTGGTTTTTAAATGGTGACGATAAGCAAATGTATGGAAAAGATTTGTTATTCAGAAAAAAAGATAAAATAGTTGACACAACAAGCTGCCTAAGATCAAAATAGCATCTGGAAAACAAGATAAAACAACAAACAAACAAAATACAACAAAACACTCCTGTAAATAAAACTGGAAATATTATGTAGTTGAGGCTATCAGAGATCTTTACAGATGGTAGGGCAGTAATTCTACACAGAAGCTGAGTGAGGATGAAATTTGCTCCAATTCCGTTCCTGGTGAGTGATCCTGAGCAGCAGGGATTGCAGACCTCACTGCAGAAAAGCAGAGAGCAAAAAAAAAGAGGGAGTTATTTTCCTAACACTGGAGAACAATGACATTAAAACCCTTAAATCTTTTTCTTTTGATGATTTTTATGACCTTGTTACCTCATCAGTGCTTACAGCAATGAGTAGCGTGTAAAACATGTTTCCTCTTTAGAAATAACACTGTTGCTTGGGTAAGGTGTTTTTGTAAGAAAGCCAGTCTTACACTCATATCGTGTTACGTTGCATTCAGGTCAAAGTGAATGGAAACCCACAGCTCACAAAAAAAAATCCAGTCTGTTACTTGTTCTTCCTCTATAAGTAAGAAAATAGAGTACGAAACAACTCTTCTGGTGACGCACTGTTCAATATGGTTGAAGTGTTATTTGTTACTTGAGTCATAACTGACGAGGTGCCAGCCTTACATTTGGTAGAGCAAACAGAGATCAGCTTTAAATTTCCGTGCTATTATGCAACCACACTATTACTTAAAGGACTACTTGTACTCAAACAAGAAAGGCCACCTACCTTCCTGTTACAGTGCTGATTGTCTCTTCTACAGTCAGTTTTGCATACACACAGACGTATATACTTACCTCCCTACATACATCACAGCATCTTAACCACTCTGAGGGAGCAACTCACTACCTAGTCGTCAAGGATGCTCTCTTGTTTTTAGAGAAGTTAAGAGATTTAGGGTTACTGGAACTAGTAAGGAAAGAGATGTTCACACAGTGCAGCTGCTCAGACAATTCGATTCTCTACTCATCTCAGTAGTCAGCAGGACTTACACAAGAAAACATAAGAAAGCAGCAAACTCTCCTTGCTAGTATCCATTACTTAAAAGCTAATGCCTTTATAACATGGTTCTCCCTTAAGTTCACCAGTCATTAGCACAGTCACTATGCTTATCCTGTCTCTATGTGCTTTGTGGGGAGCATCCACCACCTGCACAGTGAACAGAAAAAATAGTTCACTAACGTTGTTTGGAAGACTGCTGGGGAGCACAGCTTCCATATCACGGCTGAAAGTAGAAGTTGGCCTGCACGTTTCATGGACAACAGGTTACCCTGTAGTCTAGAAGTGACCGATCCTAGGGTCTACCTTCAGGTAGGCCACGAAGTAGCTAGTCCTAGGTGTCACCAATGCAGAAGGCAAGCTAAATTGCCATGGTTTCAGCAAGCAATCTGGAGGTCTCCTGAAATCCAGGGAAGGCAGGCCATAGAGTAGCTGCTTGCCTTTAAATGCTGCAGTGACTTCTTTACTTCCTTTCAGAGGCTGTATCAAGATGACAGTGCTATTCGTGCTTAGATTATCAAAGATAGCCTATGACTAATGGTTAAATCATTCAGGTATTTATCACTTGCATGTAACTTTGGCATACTATTACTGGGGTAGCACCTTCACTGGTGTGGCACAGGGATGATTGGAGCTGACACCTGGGGAGCATCTTTCAGCAAAGAGCTTAAAGAGCTTGAGAGCCTGAATACTGACAACAGGTGACACTGCTGTTGGCTTGGATGCAAACAGAGGAACAAGCTAAGAGGCCATGACAGCTGTGGGAGAAAGCAGAAGCAACACAATTTGATATCGTCTCCAGGCTGCTCCTTCAGGTCTTCCCTGCAAACTCAGGGCTCTTCATCCCACATGATGTGAGGAGAATTTTGCTGGTAATGTGACAATGATATGGACAAAGAGCCTGAACTCATTGCTTTGGGGCATGTGCCTGATGGCAGTGATGTGATACTGCTTGTACTGCACCCAGAAATCATAGGGTTTTCTCCATCAGTCCACCTCACCATAGATTTCCCTGTGCACCCAGTGCAAAAAATGAGTGATGTCTTTCTTTCTCAAGGACTAAGGACGTGTGCCCCTCACTTTCTCCAGTACAATAGCAGTGAAGGTATAAGTAAACTGAAAGTTGGTGGAGTCATGATATCTCTTTCTTTATCACAATCTCGAGGTAATTTCTGTCTGATTTTTAATCTAAATATGGGTAGGGAGCATATTTTCTTGAGCATTTCTTCTGAGATGATGGTATAATGGCTCTTTTATCTTCTGCTTTCAGAGTATAACTTTCACCTGGTTTCTCCTCTGGCAAACGTGTTCTCTGTCTACTAATGCTGGGAAAATTCTGCTATCATACTGATATTTCTGGATTTCTCCACAGCCTTTATATCAGCACAGGATGTCTCTTCCATGTCATTTTTCTCTGTCCAGGCAAACCAGCAGGAATCATTTTTTAGCCCAGGTCCTTCCCTATACTTTTCCACTAATCACTTGTGGTTCAAGCTAGAAGACTTGCAGAGAATGTGTGAGAGTCAGAAGAGAGAATGCATTCTATCCTTTCCCAGCTCTCTAAGCCAAATTGTGAAGCCTGCAGATTAATTTAATTTTTTTTTCAGAGATTGTTGTTGTTGTTCTCCATGGAGGCTGCCACCTGCTTGTCCTTCACCTTGCAGTGAATATTGAAGGGGCTTTCACAAATCTGGCAGGGACAAAAAAAAAAGCATGTAATACAGAGAAAAGAACTACTCCTTGGCTTATCATTGATGGTACAATGAATTATACATGGATTCCATTCCCTTTCTCAAGTTTTGTTGTGTTTTAAATGAAATAGCCATCAGATTACATACAGAAACTGTGCTGAAAATAAGAACAAAGGATTAAAGGATTCCACGCTCTCATTTAGGTGCTAGGCCCTCTACGATGCGATATCATAAATGCGTCTTCATCTCATTCCTTTTTAAGGATGAAATATTTCTGTACAGTGGTATAGCTTTAACTATGCCACTACGAGAGAGAAGATGGTAAAGAATGACATGGTCAAATAGGAAATGTTGGCCTGAGGGCACTGAAATGGGTTTTCTGTTTCCTAAGTTGATGCTTGACCACTAAATTATGAAAGAGGAGCACCACCTCATCAATTTTTTTTTTAAGAAGTGGAAACAATAGAATTACTTGAGGAGCCCAGTATTGTGGGTATGTTGTAAGTGTGCTCTGATTACAGATTAGGTTCCCCAGGGTAATTATGTGCAGTGAAGCTGAGCAGCTAGATTTCAATCACACCTGTGAGAACAAAAGTGTTCACAGTCACAAACTGAGAAATGCCTGGAGTTCCCATCAGGGTGCTTGCAAATCACGACAGTAGCAAAACGAGTATCTAAAATTGTAGTTTTGGTCCTATATGTTCCATTTTGGGTGTTCTGATTCTTAAATCCAATTTTATATCTAGCAACTTGTAATAATGCCTTCTTGTGACTTTCTCACATCAGAAGTTTCTACCAGTCTCACTATTAGCCAGTTTCGTAAAAGTGTGACGTTTAAAGACACAGCAAATACAAAACAACATTAAGACACACTTCTTACTGTAAGAAATGGGTCAGAGAGCTATCAAATAAACAAAACTGCCAAAGTATCCCTGGCATCTTGCCCTAGTATCTGCCCGGGAAATCTTGATTCCCAAAACACCATCACAGCCTTTTCTCTGCTACTGCCACTTACATCTCATCCTCATATGAGGAAGGGAATTTGAAAGTTTGGATCCAGTTCCCTTAAAAAAAGTTTTCTCTGTTAGACAATTCCCGTGCCTTCCTTACCTTGGGTCATTTTCAGGCAGCTGTTGCAAAGTCTTTCAAGGAGCCATGTGGCCAGGAGGCTATTTTTTCCTTTCAAAACCACCTTGCTTAAGCACAAAGCAGGAATAAAGAGAATTCAGACATGATTTAAAGGTCAGTAACTGCCAGCCCTGTGTTTGCACATCAGTGTTCTCTTGCCTGGACAAGCCAACATGATGCATATACAGAGCAGTGCCATGGTTACTGTCCTACTTCAGGCTACAGCTGGTGTTTGGCATCCATCACCTGGTAAGAAGCCAGTGATTTAGTTCCCCAGCTATCATCGTGCCTCCACAGGGGATCTCACAGACCAGCAGCACAGCCTTCCCTCTGCTCTCATTCTCCTAGCACATGATGCACAGTGCCCTGAGATGCCCCCATCACATTGCCACACGCATGCACAGCGAACACATGACTCCAGCACCCTGGACCCCTGCCACCCATCATTTGACCCAGTTCATGGCATCCATATGCAGTCATGGAAGTAACTGCACAGCTTGTACTTGCATTCCTCTGAATACTGCTTAAGCTTGTGGACAAAATGTATTTCACAAGATATGGCATGTACAGTTTCTGCTGTTAAGGGTATGTGTACATATTAAAATAAAGCTGGCTGTGTTTGTGTACGCTCATCTGGGGATAACTGCATGCAGAACGAGGATTTGATCTTGAGGCAAAAAGAGGAGAAGCACAGCCCTGCAGGCACTTGAAAAAGATGTGAGTCTTAATAAAGTGGTGATAGTCCTATTTTTAATTTGGCTTCTGTGTCTGCTCAGTAACAGTTTTTCATCCGGATTTATTAGCCCCGGCTTTTTTACTGTGTTCTTCCTGCTAGCACTTTAGGAATGGTAAAAGCCTCGGTTCTAAAATTTAGTGCTTTATAGATGCCTTCTTGAGAGAAATATCAAAAAGTGGTTTGGGTTAGCCAGATTTTTTTGGCCGTTTCATTTCTGCTTGGCTCAAGGCTTACTTATTAAACATTTTCACGTTCGTAACCTTGGCAATGGAAAAGCTATACATTCAGAAATCTGACACATGCACAAAGATGTGCACCAGCATTCACAAAACATTTCCTAAGGTTGTAGTTGCTTGAATTTCAGCTCCTTAATTAGCAGGATGCTTACAAGAAGACATTTTCAGGATTCTTCTTACATTTGATTATCCTATTTAAAAGGTTACTTCTAGGATTAAATTTACTGTGGATCCTGGCCCAATACATCCATGGATTTCTAGACAATTTGCCTTTTACCACTTTGAGTTTTTGTCCCAGTTAATGAAGATTCTATTATCCAGCAGTCTAACATGAAGTAAAGCCAGCACAGTCAGGAAATGTTTGCCTTACTCCATCTAGTAGTCAGTAGCTGTCAATACCTAACAGTCTTGGTACATGCATACTGACAACAAGCAGGTCTGAATGTCCCAGAGACACAGTCCTCAGGGTGCTTGTTCTGCATGGTTAGGTGTGCAGGATTTCCTGTAGAAAAACACAGAAGGCTTCCCAAGCCTTCCTTTCCTTGAAAGGCTTTGTCTAGACAAAAGAAGATTTTTGGCAGAATTATTCTCTTGCATTTTAATTCTGCATGCAAATAATTAGAACTGTGGTGTTACAGAATGATTTTGAGCAGACTGTGGTGCTTGTAGAGACCTGAAACAAACTCTTGGAGGCCATTGTAAAAAGAGAAGAATCTAACATGCTGACAAGTCAGCATCTAATAAAAATAAAAAATAAAATAAAATAAAAAACTAATGTAGCTCTAGACATGGTGCTAATTAATATAGATAATGAAAGTTGATGAAGGAACACGGTCTTTCACAATGCTGTGCCTTTAGACTGAGTTACTCTGCCTTGGTACTCACACACACACCAACTTTTGCTCTTGAAATTATTACTGCTTTTAATAGCAGAAAGTTTCCTACATTTAGATAATGCAGTGGAAGATTCATAGGAAATAAAAAGAAAAGGGATGCTTATTGTCAGCCTGCCATTCATTTCTCTTTGTTCGCCACATGCAGCACAACTTTGTGTGGTGCCAAGTGAGGGCTTCAGTGTGGAACGATGTGTTAATACAGATTAAAAAGATATGCTTTTTTAGGGTATTTTTTAGGTTATTTTTAGGTATTTTAGTTTATCAGTTTCTCAGCCTAACTTATTCTGCAGCTGTACAATGGGAGAGCATAAGGATGGGGATTCACAGTGTGAACTATTTCTGCCACAAAAATAAATGTTCATCTAAATGGGGCTTCTGTTGATTTGTCATTCAAGTAAGTAAACTAGTTCACTACTTTGGATGTGCTGTAGTCCAACTATTCAAAATTCCTTATCTCCACAAGAAGTTTGCAAACCTAGATACTCACTCTTGATTTTTTTACTTGGTACCAAAAACATCTGTTACAATCATCTAGCTTTGTAGTTGTGCTTGAAACAACTGCACATGTTCTAAACACCTTTTAGAATGTAGGAATATAACAATTTATACCAGGGAGGTCATGGAGTCTCCTTCTCTGGAGATGTTCAAGACCTGCCTGGATGCCTACCTGTGCGACCTGCTGTAGGGAACCTGCTTTGGCAGGGGGGTTGGACACGATGATCTCTGGAGGTCCCTTCCAACCCCTACAATTCTGTGATTCTGTGAATTTTTGGAAAATTATTGACATCAGGATTAGATGAGTAATCAAAATTTTAACACAGTTCATGCATCTATTTTACTATTTCTATATTCTAGAAAGTCTCCTCCATATAGAGGGTATTATTTGAATTAGAAATGTATGTGTATCAGGACATTTACCCTGCTTTGTAAGTAAAGTAATTATTCTGGACCATGCTCATTTACATTTTGGACCAGTGACTGCAGAATAGCTCAGAGGAATAATTATTTGGACTAGCTATTCCAATCAATTTCTGCATCTGAGGCCCTACAGACCACATGTGTTATGAAAGGCAGTCCAGAGCTCCACAAAGTACTAGTGGAGTCTTTTCACTTAAAAGATTTCAACACTATTTGATCCAGTATTTAGAATTAACTATTTAAGTGAATAACAATACAGTTATCACACATTTAGGTTACTATTTATAAGCCAGCTAAACATCAGATGTAATTGTTAACTGCCCAGCACAGAAATTTTGGCACAGTACAGAGAAAATGGATTTGCCTACAATATGCTTCTAGGGCACTGACAGCCCTGTAAGAAACATAATTTTTGCCATGGCACACTTGGTATTTGACAGTATAAAACTTGAAAGAAAGATTCAGCTGGCCATAATACATAGGTAGTAGCTAATCAATGGATTAGGTGATCAAAAAGCTGCCAAAAAAAAGTCCAAATAAAGTTCTTTCCTTCAGCACAGTAACTACAGGATGCTAGACAATGGAAATATCCACCAGCACAGCACCAGAGAGGAGGGAGGCTTTGGGCCCAGGAATGGCAGCACCTTGCTCACTAGTACACAGCTTTATATTTCTGTCAAGGAACGGGCACACTAAGATGATTTGCAGCTTATTTGTGCTCCTGAAAAATGATAAGGCTTTGTACACAGTGTGTCTCTGCATTGCTATCATGGCTCGCATCATTTCTTCCCACGGAAAATCCAAAGGTAGCGCGTGCCAGGAGCAAAAATCTCCTGGGAGAACTTGTTGAAGAAAACTCATTTCATTGAGAATGTCCTCAAGGGCAAGCTGTGGGGTCTGTCCCAAGTGATGTATTTATCAGAAACTCAAAATTTGTACCAGTAGGAAGGAGATATCGGAACCTATTCATTAGTTGTTCCATAATAGATTTAAAAATACAAACTTGCAAGGTCACTTACATAAAGCCTGCAATGCCATATGCTCAACACATTCCAGAACACCAAACACATGAATCACTGCAGTTATATTCATAAAAATACTCTCCTACTCCCCCGGCACATCACACAATGATGGAGTTACAGGAACTTTTTTCAGGTGGTAGCTGATTTAAGAGGTTCCTGCGATTGCTGGTTATTCTTGCCCTATAGTTATAATTGATCACTTCCTCAGTTGTGCTGGCTTAGCTTTTCGTGGAGATATGCCAACAAGCATACTGGGTTAAAAAAAAAAAACAAACAAGAAAGAAAGAAAAAAAAAAAGCAACTACAAAAAGCAAAACCATCAGAATTGTGTGATGGTTTGGTGTACGATGGAGAGACAAACTGTTGCTTCAGCACTACTGAGGGAGTAGTGAACCTGTGGCCTGGTGACAGGAATGAGCAGCTAATGGTGGGCAACAAGGCTGGAGAAGGTTCTGAAGAACAAATCTCAATCCTCCCTAGAGCAGGAATGGATGATCTTAAAGATCTCTTCCAACCCAAACTGTTAACTTTATGATTCTTTGATTCTATGTGGGGAAGATTAGCACTCTTAAATACTTGCAGCCAGAGACAGCCAATCAATCAAACAGTGATGATGGGGATACAACAAAGCATGTCACCAGAAAGTGTCCTTCTCAAAAACTTCTGCAGGTTTTTTAAATAGTAGAGAAGATCAGTAGCTGTGCCATAATGTATCTGTCATATAAATGACAAACCTATGAACGTCCCAAGCTCTAGGTAGGAGGGATGTGTGAGTTGTCTGGGAAAATCTTACACGGAATTCAATGCTTCTTTAATTGTTAGATCTTCTGAAATGTCTTTCTAAATGATGCATAATGATAATAAAACATGATACTAGGAAAAAAAAAAAAGTTTGTTTTTAATTTTATTAAATGTGTTCCATTGAACTGCAATTTTACCTTAGCTTTTTTAAAATCAACATTTCTATGTATATTCTGTACACATATATATATATATATATACATGCTAAAAAGAGTGTGACTCCTCATCTGTTTGCATTATTTGCACAAGCATGCAGACTCAATAAACCTGCTTTTTTGTTTTGCTTTGTTTTTTTCCTCACTCTCACTGGGATAAGACAAGAAAGCCTCAGTGGAGCTGACGGAATTAAACCATTCTTAATAAGTACTGATAAAAGACAAAGCAAAGCCTCTTTAAGTTGCTATTTAAAATGAGGTCAGTTGGGAGACAAATTTCCAGTGTAACTAGCTTACTAATCAATATGAAGTAACTTTCATTTGTTTCATAAAATTAACTCAATATGCTTAAGAAAGATGTGGTTCTGAATATTAAATGCTTCAACAAGCATGAGTGTGGAGAAGACAATGCCAAGTATTACTACTGTGTTTGATGGAGGTTTGTTCAAGAAGATTTGACTTCCATCTCATAGAAAAACTAGCAGTTTTCCTGCAATATGTCTTGACACTTGACAGCTGTTGTTCTCTAGAGTAAGAATTTCATCATCATATGAAGTTGATTGATTTTTTTCCCCTGCTACAATAAACTGTTAGTTTACAAGGAGAGATCACAAGACGTCCGGTTTCAGTGAAAAGAGCAGAATCAACAAGATGCTATTACCCCACTGAGAGTTTTTTGGGCTGTGATTTATGAGTGGGGATGGCATAGCTGGGGGTGGTTGAAGTGATTAGACTCATCCCTGCCACTTTCAAGAACTTGTTTTGCACATGCTTATGAGGAGAATCATAGAATCATAGAATCACAGAATCACCAATGTTGGAAAAGACCTCCAAGATCATCCAGTCCAATCATCCACTCACCACCAATATTTCCCACTAAACCATGTCCCTTAGTACAACATCTAAAAGTTTCTTGAACACCTCCAGGGACAATGAGTCCACCAACTCCCTAGGCAGCCCATTCCAGCACCTGATCACTCTTTCAGAGAAGAAATTTTTCCTAACATTCAACAGGGACCTTCCTTGGAAGGGAGAAGTGTTTTCACCAGGAGTATTTTCAAACGCTGGAATAGGAGGCCAGGGAGATTGTGAACAATTCATCCATGGAGATATTCAGATATTGACTGAATATTGCTCAGGCCCTGCTTTGAGTAGGGCGTTGGGAGAGACTACCTCTGTCAGTGAAACCACTGTAGAAACACTACTGAGTGATGCCAGATAGCTTACAGTAGGTTTGATTTACCCCAAAAATTTATGTAGTGAACTGAGGCAGTTCAGCACCCAATCGGTGGCTGGACTTAAGTGGTTATGCTGAAGGGGCAAGTCAGGGAACAGAGTCGAAGTCATATGTTCAGGTCTCTGAAGTGAAGCCTCCCTTTTCTAGTCAGGTTACACCAGTGTCTCATTTCTTGTTTTCCTCTCCTTCTCTCTCCAAGAAGATTAACTGCAGAGCTGTGGGCACTGTGGGTATCACTGAATTAAAAAGAAAAATCAATGTTCAATGATGTTATGGACAGACACACAATGTGAATTTATTCCCAGACAACATGTATCAAGGAAAGAAAGCTTACCTATCTGTAGCTACTCTACAGTCACCAATCTCTTTAGCCTCAGAGCTTATTCCTCTTTGGTCTTTTGCCTTCTGCTGTTTTCCATTCATACAGCTACAGCAGTAATCTGGGCTCTTATTACTTTGACTGCTTCAAAGTACTCTTCTCTGGTCTCAGCAAGAGCCACTAACATCTGTTCATATTTCTACAGAGACAGTTTTGATTTATCACTATGACAACATCATCCTCAATGCTGCATCCCCACACAGTCTCTGCTTTCTTTGTTGCATCAGTCACAAAGCACTTGCCTTCAAATCTCATCTACAGAGAAATCACTTGCTCCACTGTTGAGCTGCAGCTTTCTCTGGGATGGAACTCCAGTAATGGATAACACCAACCATCAGGTTTAGGAGAGGAAATGAAAAACCGTAGTGTATACAAGTGTTAAATAAGGATGGATCTACATAGGCAGAGTGTAACAGCCAAGTAAGAACATCTGAAAGAGATTAATTGTATATTACTTTCTGACATGACAAAACTTCTCACTGGCTTTTGAGATTTACCCAAATGAGTAGCTTAAAAGGCTTTTATCAAACCTTCTGTGCTACCACACTCAGTACTTTGCTTCACTCTTAAAGAAAGTGATCAACTGAGCTGAGTCTGGCTGCTGGGAACATACAGCACGATGACTTTCTCTGAACCTCTCCTTAAGACTCTATACTTACATCCCACTCTTACTTTAAAAACAAAATGTTATATTGTTTTTAGTAAGAGTTCACAACAGAGGTAAAAAGGACAATGGAAGCCTCCAATCCTGTGCTATGATATATATGTTTGTGCAAATTTCTGTGTTTGTGACGTCCTGACACAGAAACTTGACAAAGCATTAATTTTCTACATAGCCATGCTTGATACAGTGTTGCATTTGGCTCCAATTCAAGATCTAGTTTGATATTTATATGCTATTTTACATTGAAATATGATTGCATGCTTTTAGATTTACAAAACTCTGTTCTTGCCAGGAAATTCTTGCCTGTAAAGCTATTTTAGGACTTTATCAGTTAAAAGGTTTAAGAGCTAAATTTTGTCCTCACATTGACTTAAATGGATATTGTGTATGCATATTCAGAGGCAGGCTTTGGCCTTAACTTTGATTTAATTGTTTAGCATGGTTAGAATTACATACTTAAAAGTCTAGGGTGATTAATGAGACTGGTGACAGTTTGTGAACTCCTAACATTTCTTTGATGCTTGGAAAAAGCTCTAAATTTCTTCCTCCGACACTTTATACAAACAATAACTTAAATCCCCATATGGTTTCTATTTGTAATAAATGCAGATGATCTAAAGGTTATAATAAAACACTGACTTTGAAAAGAAAATTTTCACGTTGCATATTTCCTTCTTTTAATTTTTTTTGTTTCCTGACTGATCAGTTGAAAAATTGAAACATTTCCAGTGTTCAGATTCAAACAATTCAAACAATTTTAGTTTCATACAGAAAATATGAAATCTCTCTCTCTTTTTTCTTTTTTTTTTTCCTTCAAGGATATTCTTGTAGTTGTTTTGTAAACTTTTAGGAAATATTTACTGTTTCCTGAACTGACCTAGAGATGTGAAACAGAAGAGTGCAGGTCAGTAGCTGCTGCTGGCAGCCATCACCAAGTTAGCAGCTCACTGGAATCCCCCAGAAATCCAAGCTTTAACTTAGGAAAATAAATATGTTTCCAACCCTAACCACTTCAGAAAACAGTGTAAATATGGGAGTAAATCAACGCATTGTTCCTTCACTGGCTGTGCAGACAGCCTGAAATAAAGCCTGGAGAGATTGGAGTGTTTATCACAGTAGATTACCAACTCAAAATCCTTAATATGATAATTTAAGTTTTAGCATCAACTGATTTGTAACTGTTTATCATTTTAGCAGCAGCATTGAACTCGTGTGAATGCATTATGATTTTAAAGTGGCTGTCAATCTGCTCGGTGTGACAGCTGCCAGAACCTCTCCTGAACCTGGAAAACGGAAGAATTGATTTTTGTATCACTCAGAATCCAGCCATGGAGGTCTTGTTGCATAAACTGTTAATTAACACAGAATAAAAGCTAGTCTCTGTCCTAAGGAACTTGCAATTTAATTATGACTTGAATCAATGTGTAAATACCAACAGAATCATAGAACTGAAAATAAATGAGGATCCACTTAAGATATCTCCTGGGAATCAGGTTCAAGAGATGTCTTTTCTTTCATCTCATACTTCTTTCTAGGATTGAAGAAGTGATCCTATTTAAAAACCATCACCTGTATTTTTAGCACAGGGTTGGAGAGTGGTTAGCTTGGATCATTCCACTTTTTGGGGCAGGCATGAATGCTTGCAGGGATTCAGATCAGCACAACTGATGGAGCACTGAGCAGCCCCCCATGAGCTGGTGCCTCAGACCTGGTTTAAAATACAACTTGTATCACAATTTCATTTTTTTCTGCAGATGCTATGCATACAGTAGCTATTGTAAAAGATAGAAAAAGCTCTTCTTTAAGTGTATTATCTGTACACCCCAACTGGGTCTTGCTGAGTCTCCCATGTAATTGTTATGCTTTGTTCAGCTTTTAAACAAAACACTGTAGGCTACCATGAATTTTTGGTACATGACAACTTCAAACTTGTTCACAAAGTTTTAAAGGCAAGAATTGGATTCCTTGGACTGAAGTTAATTTTAAATGCTTTAATGGGTGAGTTCTCTTACTGTAGGCTGATAGTCCTACAAGCTTTATAAAATGCCAACATTTTAGAATGCAGAATAGACTCTAAGTCAGGTTGCTAAAGGATATCACACACCAGTGGCAATTACCACTCTCCCTTTTGCAGTCATATGTAACGCCATAAAATGGGCCCCACACTTCCGTATTTAATTGCCTGCTTTCTTTTCATCTCAAGCACAGGGCAACTGAAATGCGTTTATCTCACCCTTGTAAAACAGCACACATTTTCTTACCTTTGTACATTTGAAATATTGCACATGACAGTGAATATTTAGAGAATTTCATGAATGGCAGAGACTTGTAAGCAGCCTTATCCTGGGGATATTTACTGGCAAGAAAGCTTCAGTGGCATCATGCTTCAGTGGTGTTGAAAAGGTAAGATAAGTTTGTGCTAGTGGATGCGAGATGAGGGCAGACTTTTCTCATTTTAGTAGAGTGACTTGTGGCCTAATATGGCTGCCCAAGGACCATGCATCTGGTTTGCAAGTCAAACATACTCATTTTTAATTAGAGTATTTTGAATGAAGGGAGATGATAATGGCATTTTGCAGCAATATTTTAATATTGAAACCTTAATTTGAAAAGCAACACTTGTCCTGGACTGTGGTGTGATCTCAGACCAACCATAGAATACAGAATCACCAAGGCTGGAAAAGACCTCCAAAATCATCCAGTCCAAACGTTTACCTACCACCAGTACTTCCCAACTAAACCATGTCCCTCAGTACAACATCTCAGTGTTCCTTGAACACCTCCAGCAATGGTGACTCCATCACATCCCTGGGCAGCCCATTCCAGCATATGACTATTTTTTCAGGGAAGAAATTTTTCCTAACATCGAAACTGAATCTCCCCTGGGACAACTTGAGGCCCTTCCCTCTCGTCCTGTCATTAGTTACACAGGAGAAGAGGCTGCTCCCCACTTCACCACAGCTTCCTTTTGGTAACTAGAGAGAGCTATAAGGTCTCCTCCGAGCCTCTTCTTCCCCAGATTGAACAATCCCAGTTCCCTCCACTGCTTCCCATAGGACTCCAGACTCCTTTCAGCTTCACTGCCCTTCTCTGGACAGGCTCCAGGGCTTCACTGCCTTTCTTCTAGCAAGGAGCCAAAAACAGAACACAAATTGCTTCATGTAATAGACAAATTATACATTTATGCCTCATTTTCCTCTAGCTATGTATTAGGAATATTAGAAACAATAGAAATCCTACCATCTTTTCTGAGAAAGTTTGGAGAACCCCTGAAAGGTGTAAGTGTTCCTATGTAAGCTCCAGAAGGAAGGAGTAAAAGACCACATTTAAGGTCTGTCACTGCCAGACAGCTAGAGATGGCTGTTCTATAGACCAACTTGCTGAGTTACTTGGATAGAAGAAAAATCCTGTACATCTGCTAACCAGTGCAGACAGCAAACTGTCTTCTCTGAGATCCTATACTGACATGCAAGCCAATCCCCAGTGCAGAAGGCCAGTGGTACTATCATGTGCTACCAGTTGCATGTTCACCTCCTTCTCTCCTCCCAAAAGAACATGGGAGATGTCGCTTTGAGGAAACACAGTCTTTTTCCTTTTTTTTTCCCTATTGACAGAGGTAGTAAGCAGATATTTTTCTCTTTCCCTCTATGTCTGAGCTTCTCTCAGGTAGTCTTCTGTTGATCCCTCCATAAGTCTGCCCTTGTGATAGTCTAGAGAGAAGAAACATGGTTCCTCTGTCACTGATCCCTCAGCAACAGGATGTCAGTGACAGCTCCTACAGAAAGAAAGACACTTTTGGTAAGACATTTGCATGCCTCAGAAGATAAAGCTTTGTCTGTTAAAAGTTATGAAATAGTGGTTAATATGTGTGCATAATGAGTTCTGAACTAAGAGATAAATTAAAGAAATCATCCCTTTTACCCAGCAACAAAAAGGAACGGGATGAGTACACCCACAGTAATAAAGATACAGGCTTTTAAAGTCTGTAATCATTCTATTTTGCACAAAATGAATGAATCAGAAGCTCAGTGAGAAAAGAATTACAGGGGAGCATGGAAACAGTCTTGCTCCGTAGTTGGATAATCTCATTAAAGCCTGGAAAAATAAACCCTCTATATTTGAAGATTGAATATTTCCTTTCATATTCTTTCCCATATAAATTCTTACATCAGTTTCCTATCCCACGTTGCCCCTAGACTACTCAATTTGTTTATTGTGCTGAAGAGAATTCAGAGGCAAGAAAGGTTAAAAATAAAAAAAGAAAAAAGCCAAAACCTTCAAGGATTAGGTGACTGACCTCCCGCCTGTTAGCTCCAGGGAGAAAGGAATTAAAAGCCCACTTTTTAGGTCTGCTGCTGCCAGAAAACTCGAGATTACTGTCCAAAGAGCCATAGGTCTTCTTGGACTTCTTAGTTTGTATTGATATTCCCTTTGCAATGCACTTAATACCACAGTCAGAAGTTCAGGTCCAAGAGGAGTATTTGTAGGGAGTTAATCTTACTTCTTTATAAGATAAGGACAGCTTTTGTTGCAGTGCTGTAGAAGGGACGGTCAATAGATATGTCAGGCAAACTGTGTGGGAATATGTAACATACTGTATTCAACCAGCCAGTAAAAAACAGAAATATCTAATTCAGGCCTGAAATCGAATCCTTTTATCCTTTTCTTTGTCTTTGATAAATGTTACACTGGGACTACTGGGTGTGGGGAATTTTCTGCCACAGGTGAGAATAGAAGCTGATCAGCCACCCATGTGTACACTGCAAGAATCCCTACAGAGAGTTGTGATAGTAGCAGTGAGGAACCTATAGGTGAACCACATCTCTTCTGAAATATATCTCCTAAGTGTGCCTCTTTGTATGTGTATTTAGACTTTTTCATCTATCTGGCATCTTTAATGGTGATTTTTCTCTGCATTTCAAATAAAAAAAATGAAATATTACTAAGCAGGGTGGCATAAAGTAAATATTTACCTATTTAGTTCATCTGGTGTCCTGCAGAATTGAAGCACGGGGATCTACCATGCAGGCTTACCATTCACTCTGATTTCAGCATCTGATTCCCACCTTCCCCACCGCAAGTACCCTATCCCAAGAATTCACACACAATTTATCTTCTATCCAAAAAGAAGTCTACCTTTTATATGGTCAGCTGGATGACCCAGACACAGACAGAACAGGCAGATGTACTTGGAGGTAATGTGTACATTAAAACACCTTTCGGTCAATGTATACTGGAGCAATTAAACATTCCTTTGGTCAGTGGCAGCTGCAATACTGAGATAATGCCCAACAAGGCAAGAACAAAACCTGAGATGTGTGAGCTGGTAGTTTCCCAGGGACTTGCTTGCAGAAACAGGATCTGGTAATACTGATTTATTTTGCAGCTGGGTTTGAGGCAGTCAGAAAGTGACTACAATGCCAAGAGGTAAAGAAATGTAGTGGTGTGTCAACTTGAGGCACTGCTTTTTTGAGTGAGTAAGGTTTTTTGGGGGAAAAGTACTAACAAAAAGATCATGTCTGAATTCTTGAAAATGGAAACTGCGTCCTCCTTAGTTTTGCAGCATTTAGGAGAACAGAACTTGGATTTTATTAATTTTTTAATTTGGTGTTAAATATGTGAAGACTGTACCAAATAAATTAATGATCCATAATCAGCTACTTATTGTAAGATAAAGCTGTCCTGTGAGTTCCAAATGTCAGCACTGGCTTCTTGGACCAACTAGCAAATGAAATTTCCATGGCAAATGGAAAGATTTCAAAGGCAAATGAAGATGCATTTTTTCAATCTGTTTTACTTTAGTAAGTTTGTGAGGAGTCCAGACCACCTTGGTTATTCAGATCCTTGTGAAGTACACAGCTGGAATGGCAGGATTTTCTTTCATTAGGTTAATTTTAAGACAGGACCAGGGAGCAGAAGCTGTAAAGATTTTGCAATTTTTAATTAAGAAGTTACGTAAGTATATGAACAAGGCAGGCAGATGATGAACAAAGTAACTAGACATAAAAGTGTTTGTGTTTACACAATATGTACATAATAAAAAAGAGTCATATAAGGAGATAGCTACCTCCCTTTAACCTACTTGAAAACAGAGTACCCTGAATTACCTCTCACCATGTTTTCACAAACACCCTCATGCTTATCACCATCATCTTTATCTGAAGTACCAACAGAACGGAGCCATACAAAACTACTGCTGAAGAAAAATGAAGTCGTTTGGTGCTGCAAACCATAGCACCTTGAGAATTAGCATGTTTTCTGCCAAATTAAAAAATACTGTGCTATATGCACACAGGTGCCAAATGGGATGGAAACATGGACATCACTGTGGGATAACTTGGAAGTTTCCAGGTGAACTTTGCCTCCTTGTTCTCAAAGGCAAGAGGAGATGGCAGAAGCACACAGATGGCTCTGCATGGTAGGGCCAAGATGCCCTGATTAAGGGCATTGACTCCATAGAATCATAGAATTGCTCAGGATAACCTCAAACACCTGCAGCAAATTGTACTTTACCGAACTAGGCCATTGATCTTCCTTTCGGGGAAGGGGCAGTTTTCGTCAGGAAAGGCTCCTGTGGGTTCCTTGTAAGGCAAAGCAAGTTGTCTGTCTTTGAAAAGTATGCGGGGTTTTAACCAATGGAAGTGTGAGCAAGCAGCTTGAAACTTTCATGCTTATGGAAACAGACAATCTTATACAGAAATATGGTCTTGTATAATTAACACTGACATGGCCAGGCCTTTGTGAAGAGTGTCAAGGGAATGTGAGAAATTATTGTCTATCTCTAAACCTTTGGCTCAAAAACTGTTCAGACACAGCCAGATTTGTCTAATGGTAACACATAACTATAATCTGCTGAGCTGCTGCTGACCTCTCTCCCGTCCTTCAGCTCTTTGCCTCTCCATTTATGTTCCCTTAGCTGAGTGGAAGGCAATTGGCCTACATTTGGGTAATGAATAATAAAATGGTGAGAAGGAGCAAGTAGAGATAAGAGACATTAAAAGAAGTTGGATAACTATGCTTTAAAGATAAAGGTTAAAATAGCATTTAAAATAGCTAAACGAAAAGCATGTATATTTTAGAAAATAACCAAAATTTTTTAAAGAAAACTCTGATTCCCTTCCTGATGGTGAGCAGTACTTTGCTCACTGAGAGTACTCAGTCTCCACACAGATAAAATGTCCTTAAGCTTGCTGTAGCTCAAGCAATAACAGTAACAAGAAAACGACTCTTGAGTCTTATCAAAAGTGATGAGACTGTATAAACTTTGTTCCTTTAATTTCAGAAGCACTTTCAAGGAGATTTTAAAGAATTTATTTAATCTCAAAAGAACATCTTGAAAGATTACAGCTGAGTGACAGAACAACTCCTGGGCAGTTTTTACTTGAAAGGCTACAACACCAATTTCGAAGTTCCTTACATTACTTGGGTATAATACCAAAGTCTAGTTTCACACAATGTAATTGAGATCAGAGTATTCCTTCACACCAAGTGACTGTTTAATAAACATGAGCATATACACTTTTTCTGCCACTAGCAATATCATAGACATGGACTTATTAGCAGGTTTCCTCAGTCTTTAGACTGGCAAGATAATACTTCTTCAAAAATCATGTAAATATATATGTATACATCTTCTCATAGGAAGTCACTTAACACCCATGCCTAAAAAGCTGCCCTTCCAAAGGTCTTGTGGTGTAGATATGTATGTCACTTAATGAGTTCCTGCTTGGATGTGCTTTTATTGGTCTTTTATCAGAAAGCACAACTTCTGCGCACAGGTGGTACCTCATTACATCTGGCCCAACTCTAATTGCTTCCAACAAAAGATGAGGAGATTTGAGATTACTCAACTACATCACTTATAATTTAATCATAAAAAATCTCTGCATCCTGTTACATGGAACTGGTATCCGAATCTCTGCCTGTTGCAATGCATGCTGTTTACCAGAAACATATACATTGTACATACACGCAATAGAAGTCATTGAAAAAAATATGAACAAGAAAATTAAATCTCTGACATGAATTTTGTACTGTGGTATATTGGATTCCAGCTGAAAGCACAGATTTGTAAAAATATCCATGAATTTTCATACACACGTTTCACATGTTCAATTGTTCCTTTAAGAAAATAGCAGAAAAGCAAATCTGTCTATTAGATGAAGCTGGTAGAGAAAAATCAAGTTTTATGCTACTGTATATTATTGTGGAAATATGTAGAGAAACATCTCAGTTACTTCTCAGTCCTTTGAAAGATGTTCTGCTTTCCTTTGTAGATTGTAAACCTTAATCTACACAGAAACATTTATGTTCCATGTATGCGCATTTTCATAGTCTATATAGGTATCAGTGAGATTTGAGAGTATGGAAAACTGATGTAGCTGAGTAATTTTCTTTAAGATTGGTTTAAAAACGCTTTTTTTTCTGTATATCCACATGTTTCAAGTTGTGAATGTCTTTAATAATATTGTACCCAATCACTGTAACAACTAAAAGTGATTCCGCATCAACATTTGGGCTGAACGTAGTTCATTTGTTTATTAAAAACTTACTTGAGATAGTTTGCGAGATACAAGCCATGAAAATACACTTTTTTAAGTTATTGTGAGAATTCAAGTAACTCTAAAGTCAAGCATATGCTGTCAATGTTCTTTTTACAGAGTAATTTTTTAATATAAAGCATTTATTAAAAATGTTACTTGATTTATAACTTCAAAATACAAAATAATTTTTTTCAAAGATTTTTAGAATGTAGTGCTCTCCGCCTCTAGGCCTGAGCACAGGACAAACATGAAACACTGAGCAAGCAGAGTTTCTTAGAAAGTACGCAGTAAATTTTTCACATTCTACATAGTCTTCTCAGAATGATGTTAAAATCAGGGGAGGCCAAACTGGTAATAAAACTGATGGGCTGGAGCACTTCTCCTGTGAAGGAAGGCCGAGGAAGCTGCGCTTGTTCAGTCTGGAGAAGAGGAAGGTGAAGGGAGACCTCATTGCAGCCTTTCACTACTTGAAGGAAGCTTGTATAAAAGCAGGAGTGTGACAATTTACTCAGGCAGACAGTGGCAAGGCGAGGGGGAATGGCTTTATACTAGAAGAGGAGAGACTCAGGTTAGATGTCAGAAAGAAATTCTTGAATTCTTCTGTCATTCTGAACAGATCAGCATCCCACCCTTATTCCCATCCCACCTGGGCTGTTGTAGAGTAGGTCATCACTGTGATAGTAGAAACATATTTTGGGTGGCAAATTGCTGTAAATTTTGTACGGCTGAAGTCAATGAATGCTAAAGTCTTCCCTGCCTTCTACACAGCTTTCTTTTTTGAAAGTGTTTCCTTTAAGTTAGAATAAACTTTTAGTATGGAAGTAGAAAAATTCATAGATCACTGTGGACCAGACTGGTACGGCTGGTGCGTACTGAGATCCCAGAAGACAGCACATACAGCAGCCTGAGTCTCT
Source organism: Tetrao urogallus (assembly GCF_951394365.1). Classification (NCBI taxonomy): domain Eukaryota; kingdom Metazoa; phylum Chordata; class Aves; order Galliformes; family Phasianidae; genus Tetrao; species Tetrao urogallus. The sequence goes on along the minus strand of NC_136813.1, from coordinate 56,951,785 downwards.
CATCCCAGAGATCATCTAACTCACTCTCAGGTTGTTGCTGCCTTTGAGAAGTGTAATTGGACAAATTATGCCTGGCTGATCCTCCCAGATCGGTGTTTTGGAAAGCATTGGCCAGTTTCATCAAAACTCAGTAGGAGAAAAAGATTCCAAGACCATGAGGGTCCAGACAGCTTTGCGCATTGGCTGAAGGAACGGTCTATAGGTATTTATGTAGAGATATGTGAGATTGTGTGTCTGCTCCACAAAGTGAAAAGAAGAATAGAGCAAAATACTGCTTTTATACAGGTTTTCATGTCTCCAGGTACAGTTTTGGGTATTATAATCAACTGAATACAATTCTCTTAGCCTTGCTGTCTTGGCAGCCCTGAATTACCATTTGAGAAAGCAGCATTGATCCCCAGGCTGGTTTGTTACCTTCTGTCTGACTGCAAATGTTTCAGGAAAAGGTGGAAGAAAATCCAGAGTGTGAGTAAGCAGAGAATTATGTAGCCAGGGGAGGGGGGGAACATCTACATAACCTCCACTATCTGATAGTTCTCTAACCCTGTAACACATCATGGTTATATTCTGTACATTTCTTATCCCATCTAATTAACTATGAATGTTCTCATTATCTGTATAAATGTCAAACCATTTTTCAAACCCTGCTAAGCTCTTTGCCTTCGTATCTTCTAGCAATCACTCCTAATAGATAATTACAAGTTGCCTAAAGAGCATTTCTTTTAATCCAAGTTCAAACATGTTTCCTCATTTCGGCATCTCCTTCCTCTCCTATTATGAGAGCCATAGAAGGAAGCACACCATTTACATTCTGTTTAAATTTCTCCCTCTCTTTTTCTCCCTCTCTTGTAGTCCCCTGTACTTACAGCCTTCTCTGCATGAATTATCTCTTGCTCTCAAGATGTGGACTTTTCTGCATAATCCTCAGGCTTTTAGCCCATCAAAATTTGGGGGTTGTTTTATTTAACTTTATTATTCTTCAATATGACTACCACAATTTGGCATAGATATTATTGTATTTGTCATTTGCTGTCATATTTTAAAAACTTTCATGACAGGCTTTAATAAAGGCAGTCTGAATCTCAAGACTACATGGTTTTGTATAAAGGGTAGTCAGGAATTTTTCAACAAAACATTTTTACTCTTGAAATGTGATGCTTTATTCAAGTGTTTTGTCTTTCTTTAAAAATGGTCAGTTGCCAATTTTTTGATCACGTGAAATTTTAAGATCGTGTGAAATTGTGACCAAAAAAAAAAAAAAAAACAAAAACAAAAGGGAGGAGGTGGGGAGGGAGGTGCACCTCCATCTTGTCTGCTGTGGAGTCAGGATTATTCCCCAGGATGGAGCGTCAAAGTTCAAGACCACACATTCAGTGATGCTCCTGGCATTTCAACAAAAAGTTGAAAGGATCCAAGCAAGTCAATTATCATTTCTTCATACAAAATACAGGGTTCTGGGTTGTTTTTTTTTTTTTTGTCATTCTCATCCCTTCTAATCTGCCTTTGTGCTGAGACTCACAAATAGACATTTTGTTTTTGTAGAGGTTGTGCTTATTTGCCTCTGTAATGTCACATTTATCACAGAACCATAAAATGGTTCTAATTTTGGCTATTGCTTCAATTAATTTACCGGTTACTGAAGAACTGGTTTCTCTTGTTTTGGTCTCAGGAACACCCCTTATGATATTATTAAAAGGAAGATTTAGTATTTATTTTTGGTACAGAAGCTGATTTTAATATACCATTTCATATTTTTCATCTTCCTAATATTCCTCAGAATTACTATCCCAAACTTAGTCATAGAATTTTTTATTTGTGGGAGTTAAATATTGTTTGTATAAAGCAGTCTCCCAGCTACCTTCTTCATTTTAAATCAGGGGCACGTATCACTGGACATTTTAATTGCTACATGCCTTGGTGACCACGGTGAAAAATGACATTTTAATTATTTTTGCTTTGTAGCTGGCTAAGTAAGAATTTAGGGAAAACTAAAGGTGTGTGGCCATATGGTTGAATGGAAATATATGGAAAAGCAGGCCACCATGCAGCTGGCAGCAGAGCTGACGTGGCTTAATGACCGTCTGCTGCCAAGGCAGGGCTCAGCAGCATGGATGGCAAAATTCTGCCCCAGACATATGGTGCCCTGAGAGGAATGGGTGGGAGGAGAGAAATCAGCTGCTGACAGGGAAAGAATTCCAGATCAACAAATACACGTGGATCTCACCACCACTTCTCTGGATGTGGTCAGGTGCTGGTAAAGGTGGGTCCATTACAAACTTGATTTGTTTCTGCTAACAGCCATATGTGTAATAGCAATACAAGGCAACTTGAAGATGTAGTTGTTCTGTGAAAACCAGAAATCATGCCTCCCTCAGACACCTAGACATCACTTAAAAAATCATGCATAGAAGGGGTATGTGCCCCAAGCCCCTGAACACCCACACTGCACTCAAGAAAACTGAAGCTGTTTCCCCAAGGGTATTTCAAGTTTTACATGACAAGTGTGAGAATGGAAGCTGGTATTAACAATCACATGTGCTGTGAAGCACCTCCATTTCCCAAGGGCACTGACACTACTGCACTCCACTGCAAAGCCTCCAGGAGTGTGGGCTCAGCAGGTTTCTCCAGTGCATGGTGCATGTGCATGCTTGGCATTGCTCTGCTCAGGCTTATAACACTTGTGTAATGGGACCTGTACATCATTATTGCCCATCTTGGACATATCAGAGAAGTTCTGTGCAACAAGCAGCTTTGCGAAAAACCATGTGGGTGAGGAACAGTGTCCCCTCCACATGTAGTCAAGCTTTTGCCCCATGATAGCATTCTCTTCTCTCAACAAACCTCTTCATCACTTCAGATTTTGGCAAAGTGAGTATCATCACAGTGGTGGTGACTGTTCTCCCTTTTCCACAAATGCAGACATACATTGTCTTTTTAGGATGGAACTGATCTTCACTCACGCTCGGCCTGTGGACTTTACCCTTGAAGGTGAGAGTTCTGAAGTGAAGAGAGTAGAAGATTAACTTCTGGACTTCATGTATATCATATGCATATACAGCACAGAACATGCCTATCTGGACTTCAGAAAGCTAAGTAGCCAGGTTTTGGATTTGCAGCCTGTAATGTAATTGGATAGAAGTATGACAGACCTCTAACTTTTCAGGTGCAACATTACCTTATCCTCTTCTGAACACTAACATTATGCTGCAGATTTTGGATGCTACACACTTCTACACAAGCTGGTTTCTACATCTGTAGTGCTGGTTAAACTGTATGTTCCTTTGTTGTCCTGACTCATGAGTGCATGTGGCTGACTTTGCTGGAGGAGTAGCTACAATTCTCCCTGCCTGGATTCCTTATGCATGAACCTTTCATACTGGAAGTGTGCAAGTCTTCACTTTAGCAACTGATTAAACTTGGCAAAGTGACAGAGAAGAAAGAAACCTAAACTGTGGAATGTGCTGACTACAACTGAAAATCTAAAATCCCCAAACTCTACAAACTCTTCATATAACCATTGAACAGTTACTGAAATTCTAGTTGTGGTTTTGCTCTTTCTCCAACTCAGGACGTCAGAGCTTCGAGGATGAATCCTTCCTATCCTTTCTCTGCAATCACTTCTAGAAAGTGTGATATTGCTGCATGCTCCAGTTACTCCCCACACACAGTCAGGGACCACATGTTCTGGGCAGCAACCAGCCCAGTTTTGCTACAGTTTTAAGCAAAGAAAATTTAACAGGTGTAGCCAAGTTTTTGAGGGCAAAAGCTGGAGAATGCTAGAAGATGAACAATTAAAAGCATCCTGTTTGACTTGTTGAAATGATCAAGAAAAAAAAAAAAAGAAAAAGCTAAAACCTTAGATCAAATTAAACTTTTCCCTTGTATCCAAGTAAGGCAATTAAAAACAACAATGAGGTAATGGAAAGAAAGGATAGGCGTAAGCACTGATCACAAAAATAGCATGGAAAAAAAATCTAACATTACAGTTTAAGCCACCCAAGATGTGGGAATCTGAGGTTCAGTTTCCTCCTCCATCTGAAAAGACGTGAACGCCTTCCTCTCAATGTTGTACTCATACTGACGCAGAGAGAATAAGCTCCTGGGTATTTCAGATGTCCTTATGCATGGTTTCAAACACCAGGGTCAGTGCATATTTCAGGATCCCACACAGCTTAGGAAAGCTCCGGCTGCACACAGATGATTGCAGTGTTCAGACAGCTTGTGGGGCTGGAGGGCCAGGTGCAAACCCACTTCAGCAGGGAAGGAGCAGGCCCTGGGCCTGCTGTGCTGCTAATAAAAGCTCTTAGTCCTGAAGAACAGACTGAAGGGGCAGACTCTTTAGCAGGGTCTGTGGTGATAGAACAAGGGGGGGAAATGGTTTCAAGCTTAGAGAAGGTAGATTTAGGTTAGATAAAAGGAAAAAGTCTTTTACAGTGAGGGTGGTGAGGCACGGACACAGGTTGCTCAGAGATGTGGTTGATGCCCCATCCCTGGAGACTTTCAAGGCCAGGCTGAATCAGGACCTGGGCAACCTGATCTAGCTATGTGTCCCTATTCATTGCAGGGGAGCTGGACTAGATGGCCTTTAAAGGTCCCTTCCAACTCTAAGGATTCTATGATTCTTAGAAGGGCTGAAAATGGAGTAAATATTACTTCTTTTTATTCTTTTCAAGTAAGTTATTCCTTAAAATTAAAAAAAAACAAAAAACAAAAAAACAGATCTCTCATTTAGTGCTCAACTATGTAGCTACAATGTAGGCTTTGTTGTTGTTGTTTTTTTAATATAATTTTAATTGTTTGTCTCTCTCTACTCGTTAGGGATTGGAAGGAGCTTTTTTCCCCATACAAAATTTTTCCATAAGGTATTCTGAAATGAAGACAAAACGAGCTCTCATGCCAACTGGATTTTGGCTAGGAATGCAACAGTTTCCTTAAACACAGGTCATTTCTGGGAACACCGAGCTCCTAGCATTTCAAATCACCTCTGTGGCTTCTCCTGGAATAAAGCCGTCTGCTGCCTGAAGTACAATCATTCAACCACAAATGTGCAGGACACCATTGTAAAAAAAGCAACGTGCCTCTCCATCGCTTCATTAAGGAGCAGATAATCGCAGGGCTGCCAGAATGTCCCAGGCAAGTGAAACTGCACTGTCTGTGGGTTCTGTGTGATGATTGCAAGAGAGGACATTCTCAGACACATCTGCTGATTGGAGCCTGAAGCACGGGCACTTTTACTCATACACTGACTAAACAGAGTGTAAGTCATTAACCTTTATATTCACACATACACACACACGCACACACACACACACCATGAGTAGCTGGGCTTCTAAAAACTTTTAAACTAGAAACATTAATAATTAAGTTGCTCTGGCAGCTACCTGCGCTGCTTCCTGCTACGTCTTTCGCCCTTCTCCTCAATGGGAATTGTTCTGCAGCACACGCGCACGCTCGGGCATACGTAAACATGCACCGAGCAAACTGCACATGGCAAACACGCCATTCAAGGAGGCTGTCATGGAAATAGATTTCCAGGGTGCTGAGCAAGTCATTGTATGCTGACAAAACAAAGGGCTGAGCTTTTACGTCGGCTGCAGAGTCCCAGCATGCACGCACATAGCAAAGGAGGAGGAGCAGAAAGTGAAGGAATAGTGGAATATTTGTCAGTCCAATTCTTTCAGGAGATAAAATAATTCAGATCTTTTGGTATTTTATTATTATTATTTTTTAATACAGAAGTGCTTTCCTAGGGAAAATAGTAAATGAAGAGGCACCCAACAAGCTCTGATAAACATCAACTGAAGGCCCAGATCAACCTCCAAGTATCTTGTTTTGCCTAAGGTAGAAATGCATATTCAGCACAGAGTAGAAGCCACATATTTATGATATCTGGGTGCTTATCTCTTGTACTGTCAGGAATCAAATGCTTTCAAAAATACATTTTAGTTAAAACCAGTAGTTTTAAAAAGACCTTAAAACCACCAAATCCCACCCTGAAGGGAGATTCCCTGCTAATTTTATCATACATTCTTAAACGACTTCATGGTTATCTTCCTGACAAACAGAGCTCACAAATATCACATATTTGCAAGAGAAAGAGCCATAAAGTTCATGCTACCTAACACAGGAGGCCTTAGGAGAAGAGGAACATGAGGGCTCATCCTAGGAGGAAAGAGGCATTTCCAGCAAGGGTCACTGTGGAATGGGAATGGGACATGGAAGGCCAATGCTGGAGTCTGCATCCTCTTCCCACCACAGGATCTGCCTCAGCTCCTGTGCAGCCTCAGGCATTTAATGTTGTCCTCACACAGGTGTCTTCTTCAAACTGGTTCTGAGGCTTATGTAACTGGCCACAGAGGAGGAGGCAGAGAAAGCCTCCTTTAATGGGCAGCTCTTCCTGCTGTCTCCATTAATTTCTAGAGGGATAGCCATATGAAGTCACAGGTAGCCTGCATGAATAATTCCTTACATTTTATTAGCTTTTCCTCATTCCTTTTAACTGGTAAATGCATTAAAAAGGAGAAGAAAATGGTTACACAGAGGATGTGTGTTGTACTTTGTGGTATTGATGCTGTATGTTTATATGTGAATGTGAATAATTGTGTTTGTTTATTGTCTCTGTGAAATAGAGAAGACAAGCCTTTCCCATCTCCCAGGGGGGCAGTGATATTTAATGAATGCTTGTATTGTATTTTCAGCTGCAGGTTGAAATGCTAGGCATATTGAATAAAGGTTGCACTTTCAAATGTTTTTTTAGAATTGTGAATATTCTGATGGACTACTGTTCAAAGAGTATGCTAGGGCTACAGTGATGAATGCAAACACAGAAAACATAGATGCGGATGGAAGGAAACCTTTGGCTTTCCTTCTGCCAAAAACAAAGTTTTTTTTTTTTTTCATATTCTCTTTTATAAATTGCTTCTATCATTTTATTTTTTTTTAATTTAATTTAATTGGGCACACTGGATACATTGATGTAGGGTCCAGTTTCACCTACCTTACCCTTTCCAGTTGCCATTTCCACAGCTGGAATCACAGAATCATTCAAGTTGGAAATACTAATAAGGTCATCTAGTCCAACCATCAGCCCACACCTATGACCACTCTAGACCGTGTCACTCAGCACAGCATCTACTTTTTTCTCCAAAACCTCCAGGGACAGTGACTCCACCGCCTCCCTGGGCGTCCTGTTCCAATGCCTCACCAGTTAGCTGATATATGGAAGAAAACAGGATTTTTTTCTTACCATAACAACGAGTCTGTTCATCACCATGGGTTCACAACAAACACCTGCTCTCTCTTTCACTTTTTCTGTTGTGCAACCAGTTAAATGTACTCTAAGAGTTAGCCCAAGGGATTAGAGAGAATAGTGCTTATTTCTAAGCACTACTGAGCAGTCTGACAGCCATAAGAACATCTGTAACTATGCTTCCTACCACACAAATCTGTGCTGCTTGTGACTGCCTGGAGGGACAGGAAAGCCTCCATGGCAGACACTTAGTTGACATCTGGTCAGATAAGTGTCAGTGCCTTCACTGTGTTGGCCACAGCAAGAGACATGAAGACGGATAGGCAATTTCTGTAATTGCACGTTTCTCTGGAACTATTAGCCAGCAAGTAAGGTTCCTACTGCTACAAATATAACAGGGAGAAGTAGTGTGCTGTCAAAATGAATTAAACACTACTCTGGTTTAATTAACAAATTGGGATTGTGCTGCAACCATCCAAGTCATTTTACTGAGTACGCACTTTAAGTTGCATAATCTAAAAATAGGAAAAGGACCCTCCACCTGTGCAAATGAACACACACGTCCCAGCTGGAAAGAGCAGGCATATGCTACCTCTGCCAGATTGCTCAGAAACTGTACTTTAATCATCCTCACCTTCAGCCCACAAAGATGCCTTGAGCAGGGAGCTTGCTGACAGCCACCATGCTTAGTCCTAAAGACTCAAGTGCAGAGGAATAAAGTGATATAAAAGACAGAGAGCATTCATCAGCCATTGATACAGGATATCTGAGGCTTGAATTGAGTGTATGGGATTTGGGAGGGGGCATGTTCCCTAATAATTTACTCTAGTATATTCGTGCTTTATAACATGGACAGAGTTTTGCTCTGCACTCCAGCAGTAGCATGTAATTCAAGGATAGCAAGTTTACATTTTGTTCCCTTTTTGAATCCATCAACATTCTTTGCAGACAGTATTCAGAAAGATAAATAATAAAATGCGTAAGTTACGCAAAAAGCATAAAAAATGAGAATATACACTGACAGACTGACATGGAGCTCAAGCTGACAAGGAAAAGAGTCTAATAAAATTAAACATTGGTGATGAGAACAATTCAGATTAAAATCAAAACAGCCATTCCTTATTTAGTTCACTAGTTCATAGAGAGCAGTAAAGAAGGCACAGTGCAAACACCTCTCTGTATTATCCATCCCCTGGCTAGCCTGCTAGCCATACTCTTCCCTTTGCCATCTCCTCTTCCTCTTCCTCCCTTCCCTCTCTTCCCCCTTGTTGAACTTGTTTGGGGTGGTGTGTGGTGGTGGGTGGGGAAGGAAGAAAATAACTTTGTAAGATAAGAAAATAAAAGAATGGTTTTTTGTTTATCTGAATAAAAATATGCTGATTTACCGGTATTGCTGATAGTGACTTTTCACAGCTTTGTTTTTATCAACATCATCTCAAAGGTTAACCCCAATGTTTTCATTTGGAATAATAATCTAATGGATCTAGCCCTAATGAAATAATAATTTACCTAATTTTCTGTTTAGAACATCCTGACCCACTCCGGGATTCATTTTACACTTATACATAAGGACAAGACACTTCTGAGATCACTAGAGTCTCAGGAAAGAATTCCACACAAACGACATTAGAAACCAACTCTGTGAATATTAGATGTGACTTTCCCTGAAGCATCTGACATTGGCTGCTGCCTGGAGAAGAGTGATCCATTTTAGTCTGATAATATTTTTGATGTCTCTGTTTTGTTGATGGCATAGTGACTTTGCCATTTTTTTCCTTACCCTAACCCTGACCAGGTTATCTGACACAAGAGGAAGAAGCTAAAATTCATCTACAGACACGAAAGTAATCTAGGACCTAGAAGCACAGGAATGCGGATACGATAAGGGGCCTGAAAGGAATTGGAGGAATCAGAGGATGTTCAGATGCGCAAATGGCTATGTCATTATACTCCCACACCTCCGTGAAGCATCTGGTTATGTAGAGTATCCCTTTATAGATGCACTCACTTCATTCCAGAGACATCTGATAACATCCTACATTTTAGCATAGGAAATAACAAAAGTGAGTGTTACAAACAATAGGAGAAGGAGAAGAATAATACTTCTGAGAGCATGATTTAATACAGATACTGTAGGAATCAACTCATATAAAGCTTAGTTTCTGACGCTGACTAGCTGATAGCAGGATCTCCCACTGCCATTCTAGGCATGTGGCTTTCTGTAGATTGCAGGTAGAACGTCCTGGGGAAAGGGTTCATAGAGGAGTGGACTGTGGGCAGTTCCATGAGTTGTACTGGCAACATGCAGATCCTTGTGCTGTTCAAAAGCTGGACTCTGCTGGCAGCTTTCTTGATTGTTGGACTAGATGATCTTGGAGGTCTTTTCCAACCTTGGTAATTCTATGATTCTATGTTTCCTGCAAGGCCCGCAGCTGTGGAGGGACTCTCCTCCTCTTCAGGTCCTGCTATTATTAGGACAAAGAGAAGGCAGTCTGCAGTATTATTTCTCATCTGCCCTTTTGAACTCCAAACTGGCGTTTACTCTTCCATGTTTGGCAAAACATTACTCAGCTCTGGTTAATCCCTTTCTACTTTATTCAAATATTCTATCTGGCTTTCTCTCACCTTCTTATTAGCTCAAAGGTTCTTCCTGCCTACGTAGAAATGGAGTTTGATAATTGATTTTGGATTAAGTAAGTCCAATTGAAAATATTTTCTGTCAGGTATTTCAGGAGACTTTGGGTACCTGATAGCCTGAAAAATCTGAACCATTATTCACCCTGAAATATTAGAGAACCTTCTTTCAACACTGAAAGAGCAGAACAAGACCAAAATCCCATATTGATTATCATTACACAGTTAGTGTGAAAAGATACATAAAACTTGAATATTTGTGCTTAGTGGCTGAAGTAGATGAAACTCTTAATTTATGCTCCTGGTAATCCCTCAGGTTGTGAGGAACAGATTTAGATGTGATCACACAGCTGAACCTCAGGCAAACTCCTTATGATGATTCATTGATGCTTATCCAGCGGAAACATACAAAATAGTGAAGGGAAAATACCAGAAACTCTATTAGGAATTACATTTTTTATAATTATAATTCTATGCAAAATATTTGTTTTTAAAATGTGTGTTTTAATGTGAAAGATTTTACATATTATCTCCTAAAGAAATAGATTTGGCTTGAAGTACAGCCTTTTGTTACTCTTCGGTGGAACAGGTTTTTTTTTCCCCACTTTGTTTGATTCCAAAATTATCATTTAAGGAGAGAAGTAAAAAAAAAAAAAAAAAAAAAAAAAAAAGGGCTTCATAGATCCAGCAAGATGATTACTTTCCCAATAATCCATTACTTGAATTATTTTTTGAATTATTTTTTTCAATTTTTTCAATACTCCAGGATTTTTAGAGGACATCTTCTTGTATTATATACTGCCAAATGAAAAAAAAAGGCAATCTCTACACATGTAAGGAGGTCAGTTCCCTTTTTGGACATTGTAAGAGGCGTACAACTGCCACTCAGCATGGTGGGTTTAGAAGAGGCAGTCTTTAAGTCGTCTATACTATTGATACAAAGATGCTTCCAAGTTCTGACATCAATACCAAACTTACACTGTAGTGGGTTAGATGCGTAAGACCATCCCTACATACAAAGAGAAAGTGAGCATTGAGACTGAACCAGAAATCCTGCAGTCATTGCACAAATCTAGAGTGCCACATCTCAGTTATGAAGACAGGACATCAGTGCGAACATTTTGTCTTGTTTCATTTCACCCTGTGAAGACTGAGAAGAGTGTGAGATCTTCATTGCCTTTATCAGCATTGTGGCTTGCAGTGGTCATGCTGTCTGTTCTGGTGTCTTGGTGGCAGAGTGATTTTGGTGTGCACAATTTACATGTTCCTTGGAGGAAACTTAAACATCTGGATGAGAAGTGCTCCAGCATTCCATGGAGATTGTGGATTTTAAGTCACCATGTGGTCCACATCATCACTAAGTGATATGTAAAGTATCTGCTCTACAAGGAGACTCTTGACTCTTCCACAGGTCCTGCAATACACAAAAGTGTGTCTTGTCTTGCATAGAAACAGGTGTTTCCCCCCCACTCATCCCCCCATGCTTTTCCTCAGCAGCTGCTATGCCTATGCTTTTGCAAGTGCCCCTTTATCTTCTGTGGTCTTCTCTGAATTTGTGACCATTTCACTTGGCTTCCTCTCCAACCTTGTCACTGTTCCCATTTCCAGCTCATGTCTTGTCTGACAGAGTACCATCAAACTGCCTGTTATCTTAATAGATTCTTAGAGACTCTGACAGCATTCATAAAACTGTGAGGTGAATAGGCTAGAAAATTCTTGGGCTGTTGCATAACATGGTGGCCATATTAGCTGTTTGCAATAAATGTTGCATGATATTCAAGAATAGATGGGAATATTTCTGAAGACAATAATCTCACAGTGGGGACAGCAGCAGACCTGTGTCCTGCACAGAGAGCTTGGAAAGATCTGTGGCTGGCAGTCCACCATAAAGCTTTTTGTTCATTTGAACCTCTCTATTCCTTTGCCCTGTGTCCACCAATACAGATGCATGGCTGCATTTTGGAGGGTTTCTGATCTGGCCACTCCCAACATGACCTGTAACATTCACCCTTGAATACAGTTTTCTAATCACGTTTCTACACTGGGAGGAGAAGGAGCAAACCTCTAGCAGAATTGTAGCTGTATATTTAGAGCTGCGGTTTAGTATGCTGCTGGTTTTCACTTCTGAAAGCTATTGTTCAAGAATTACAAGCTGTCAGAGAATTCCTCCGTGTAGCAACTATGTACATTGAAAACAATTCTTCCAGTCTTACTCAGTATGATCGCTTACCTCAAATTAGGCATCCAGGCAAGTTGAAAGTGCAGCACACCATGATGATTCATTCCTCTTCATGTTCTTTAGATAGAGAGACACATATTTACACAATCTCTTCCCTTTCCTATAAGAACTGGATTATCATTTGAAGATGTAGAAATGACACCATGCACTATTGCTTCCTTTCCATAGTGGTGTCACTCTGTGACACCTCCGGACAGCCTGAGTGCCCTAAATGATGCTTGTTCACCTTCAAAAGAGGGTGCCAGCATCCCACTGAGTTCATCACCAGGGCTGTGGAAAGCATGAATGTTTTCAGTGAACCCTATTAAGGCACCTTGGGCTGCCTTGTGCCCATACAGCAGATTAGATGGTCATAGCTGCAGTGCCTTGGAAAATGAATGTGAAAGAAGGTCACTACCCTGCACTTCAAGCCCATAAATATTTCTGCAGCCACATGGAGATAAAAGTCTGAACAATTTTGCTGATGTCACTTATTTGCACTATATGAAGGAAGCAGGTGTGGAGCATGATCTGGGAGTGCTTCACTGCATTTGCCTATGGTGGACTTGCCCATCCCACTCTGGTTAGCCACAGCTCAGACTTTGAAGTCTGTAAGGCTCCACAAGCCTACAGCTGCTATTCCGAATACAGATACCAGCTTTAAAAATGTTATGTAAGAATGGTGAAGTCCTGACACTAGCTCACAGGAGAGATTCTTGATGGTGCTCCACTGCAGTGGGGAATTTCATACCTACTACTGGTGATTCCAATGGTAGTGCAGTCCCAGTCGTCTCAACTCAACACCAGTCAATCCTGAACAAACTAGTCACAGCAGACAGAGAAAACCAGGACTGAAAGTGTCAGATCACCCTGGTCTTCAGCCCCAGAGCTGAGAAAATCACAAGCTCCACTTTGGGGTCTTCCATCCTGGGCCACAGAAATGGAGGTACTTAACAAAAGCAGATATATCCGCAACACTTCATCTGTCCAGGAAGATACACTCCAGGCCTTAGATAGGAGAACTAGCAAGTTCTTACAACTTCTGGAAAATGTTTGTGCTCTGAAGTTGGACTGATACTCGGGTGCCATCAAGTCCCCACCCCTGGTTTGTGGTGTTGGTAAACTATAAAGAGGAGACCAAATCAGAAGCAGAAGCTCAATTTTGTGTATGAACGCATGCAGAAACTCTCACTGACTGACAGAAGAACAGTTTTCAAGAGCAGAGTTTGGGGAGTTGTTTGTGAAACTATTTATGTGGAATAGTTCTTTTACTAGTTCTATGGCCCCTAATCAATGGGAAAGATTTCCACAGATGCTATGAAGTTCTAGTGTAAGCTCAGCCTAAGCATACACATTACAAATGTAAGCAAAGAGTAAACATCCTTAGATCTTTATTACAGTTATTTTTACTCTTGCAAGATGTTATATCTAATTAAATTTATATAAGTGATGCATATCTTAACTGTGCATATTTTTAAGACAAATTGTTTTCCATTTTCATTTAACTTCATTTCCTGAGGGCTGACAGAATTGCACTTATGAATATCAGGCGGGACAGGAAATAACAGATATCCTAAACTTCTAGGGTAAAAATATCTGGGACTGCAGTCTGGTTTTGTACATTTTCAGGACAACGTTTAGTCTTGCTTTTCACCATCTTTCTCAATATCACAGGACCACTACCTGACTTGTTTCAACACAGCTATTTGCACGGAGCACCCCAGCTGCCTTCACTGACAGCTGCACTTGGTATCTGTTCAGATTCATCGACTCAGAGACGAAGAGAGACCATTATATGCCATCTAATCCAACCTTTTGCATGTGTTTATATAAAGTACAAAGATACTACTAGACAGGACATCTTCAAATTTTTTCTTGTTCTCTTTCACGCTATTTTTGTAGTCCAAAATCTGTATACTACAGAAACAGTTCTGTCCACATATATTTGCTACTATCTTTCCAGCTCAAGCCTCTGGGTTTAATTTTGCAAAACCTGCCTACATAGCTCTTAAGAGCTATATAAGAGTTATCTTATTTAAAAGATGAGAATATTTTCATTGGCAGGATTGGGTCAAAGATTTTAAATTAGGATTTTTTTTTTTTTTTTAAATTTTTTTTTTTTTTTTTTTTTACACTTTCCTGTTAATTAGAGAGGAAATAGCTCCATCTAGCTGTTCTGGATCCAAAGGTGGAGGCTGGCATGGACAGACATTCTAAAAGGACAGAACAGACCCAGTCCTGATATTTCATAACTCTCTTTGGGAAAAAAAAACAACGCCTCCCCAGACACTTTAGCAGTGATACATTAAATACATAGTAAAGCATTACTGGGACTACTAAACAAAGCCATTTTGAGAAGATATTCGGGGGCAAAGGGGAACCTTTCCAACCACAAATGCACATAATTTGCTTTCATTTTGAGTATTAATTATCCCCAGAAGAAAATGTACAATGAATTGGAGAAAAACAGCCCACAGCTCGTTTTGTTTGCCTTCTTTTGTTGCATCACCTATTCTGTACTAATAAATAAACATCTACTGCGCAGTGAATAGTTTTCAAATGATTCAGCAGAAGTTATTAATGATTCATTACTATTTCTATTGCAGCAGCGCCTGAAGGTCCCAGTGGGGAATTGAAGCCCACTGCGCAAACAAATATGGGCAGAGCTGCTCTGTTTGTGTGGAGCCGTGGTTGCTGCTCACACACACAAACCCAAGCTAACTTTAAACTAGCAGGAGTGCTGTTACTGTGTAGCTATGGCAGCACAACTCCTAGCCTGGGTTACGCAAACCACCTGAGAAGTTGAATAAATAGCTGCAAAAAGCCTACACTGCACTCTGTGCTGTCTCAGCTATAAGGCAGATACTTCAAAGCATGCTCAAACACATCTGCTCAACAGCTGCAGCAGCTGAAGATGTTACAGGTCTCCCCTGTCCTGCAGCTGCTTTTTGTTCTCCTGGTGGTCACTCCCACTGTCACGGGAGAAACCAGGCAGAAAGCCACACAGTTTGTTCTTTGGCATCTTAATACAGATCTGCTGCCATCAGCAGCTCAAGTGTGAGCTGGAACAGCCGCGGTGTGAGCACACGTTCTGCTCTGCTGGCCGTCCTCAGGGCAGTAGCTTCACCAAGGTGCCTTGGGGCACTCGCATCCAAAGCCAGCCCAGCGTCTGCTGCAGGGCTCCTCTGCCAGAACCTTTTAGCAGCAGGGGAGGGAGTAAGTAGAACAGGAAGAAAGAGTGGCTTTACCGACATAGCCTTTGGAGGCATAGCATATATTGAAGGTAACCGTGTTCAACTCAGAACTTTAAGAAAGTATTTTTAAGAAATTTTTAAGAAAATATTTTAATAGTAATGAATAACGAATAAACTCTACTTAGAACTTATTAATGAATAAACTCTGTGTGCATGAAGGGCTGAAGGATGTAGCTGGAGGATGGTGAGTGATTGAGGTCAGTGTTCTGCAAAGTCAGGAGCTCCATGGGAGAGCAGAGACAGTTCTTGTGATTCTGCCTCTGAAAATATACAAAAAGCTGATCAAGTCCTCAGCTGCAGCTGATATTACAGACTGTTTGCAGTTTGCTATGCAGTCTCTTCCTTTCTTACAAAGTTTAGATTAAACTTTGCTCCAAAATTTAGATCTCCAGCAGCACACCTATCTTCAACATCCTCAGTGTATGAATGATTCGTTTCCCCTTCTCACATGTGGAAGCCTTCTGAGATGGAGAACCACGATACGAAAAGGAAAAACCAAAAGTTGTTTAAACCGTTAAGAAGCATCTTAAGAACTTTTAGGGCCTTCCATGTAGTCACTCTGCAAGGAGCCCTTTTTTCATTACATCTTCTCCTCCATCCACTGGGAGTGCAGTGTGGTTTGGTTTGTAAGAGCATTCATCCTAAAATGTCAGAGCTTTATGTAAGGATTTACATTAAAGAGTTTTCTGCTGCTTCTTGAAGCAACTAAAGGATTCAGAATGTACACAAAGATCATACAAATGGTCTTACTGTCACTTTGAAAAAGGTTTGAAATTGTTAAGAAGCATTTGGTAGTTTATACACGAATTCTCCCTTGGTGGTACTCTTATGCTTCATGTGGACCAGAAGAAATGGTATTTAAATCATAAAAGAAACATCCTGGCTTACATGAGGTGCGTTTCCATGGCATCTGGATACTATAGGGATAAATTATATCCACGTTGGTGCGTTCCAATATACATTTGGAACAGCACCAGTGTTATTCTATTTCCCATATATATCCCGCATGAAGTGTGAATGACGACCCTAAGAAGATTGCTGCTACTGTCTCTCCCCAAACCCCCACCCCAAAAACTGTGGCTGGGAAGGGGCTGCTCATCATTCAGGAATACTTCTACAACTCTTACAAGTGCCTTGCTACCTGCAATTTATCTGCAAGTGAAGGGTTATGGAATTATTTTAAGAAAACGAGCATGCTTTCCTGAGCAAAACCAGTTACTTCTCATTTCCTGAAGTCACTTACTCCTTGGCAGTGCTGCTGAAATGTTTTAGGCAAAGTTGTACTTCTAAATAGTTGTATTTCTAAATAGTGAGTTTTGCTCTGGTAAATGTCTTTCTGTTCTGACCAGTACCCGTGAAAATAATGTCCTGCTTAATGAATGTTACTGATTTCCCATGCTGTGCACAGTTTGCTATTGATTTCTAAGTATTATCTTGTCAAGCAGTGTTTCCAGAACTGCTTCACAGATAGGGGGATCTATTTAGAAGAAACTATGGACATAATTTTAACTATCTTGTAAAATTCCGTAAGATTAGCATGAGTAAATCTGTAAATTGAGCACTTACAAAATGGAACTACTTTCCATTTTTATAGCTGTTCCTAATACTCCACACAAAGTGCATTGATCTTCATTAATGTTATGCCATACCTCACAGGGATTTAGATTTCTAGTCCAGAAGAAATGAATATTTACCTGTGTTTGCCTTTGTGAGTGGACAGCAAGCACAGAGACATAGATCTTAAGTACAGTTTTTCTTGCCAAAACTGTGTTCTATCTTTGTAAAATAAGAAACTGCAAGTGTCATGAGGAACAACAACTTTAAATTTCTTATTTAAGAATAATCGGAGTCATGTTAATTTATATGACAAGTCTAGGTCTTAAAGAACTTGCGTAAAATGTTTGAGTCTTTGGAATCTATTTTCACCCTCCTTTGCATTGCTGATGTTTTTAAAATGTTACAAAGGTTTATAGTCCTCTTCATCTTCCAGATAGTAATGTAAGCACAATAAAACCTTCAGACGGGAGTGTCCCTTTAAGATGACAAAATGCACACCCAAAAAGTGTGCCTAGTTTGAAGGAAGCCCTTTGGCTTCGTGTCATTGATGTAAGCTTCCTATGCCCGGTGTGGATCACAGAGCAGATGGAGGATGTGTGAGTCATGCTTACACACACCTGGGAATTTTAGAGGGTCCAGAAATGCAGGGTAGGACAAAAGATGTGGCAGATGGATGCAAGGTCACAAAAAACTGAAAGAAAGTTTGGGGTTTATGTTAAGCCATTAGCAGTTGTGGACTCAGGACCTGCAGCATCATGATTTACACAGTGTATTGGTGAACAAGCCCAGTGCAATGAGGTCCCTGACAAAGTGTCTGTGTAACACTGTGACTGTCTCTGGCAAGAACAATTCTGCCTTCTCTCCCATAGTCTCAAAATGGACACACCTATGATCTAAGATATGATGTATTCAGAAGCAAAGTATTTCTGTCTCCAAAGAGGTCAGTGCTGGAGAAATCACAACCATGAGTACATTTTTCAGTGCCTTGATCAAGAGCAGGCTTTGCAGCTCTATGCCAAGGCTGGTCTCTTCTTCAGGGAAAGTGCATGTCCCAGAAGGTACCTGCAACCGCTACAACAGTATACTGAGTATTGGGCACAAGTTATCTGGGAAAGGCTTTTCTTTCATACTCTGGAATGTATGTCCCTTGTTTGGTTGTTTCCCACAAGATTCACAGCCCTGAACATTTTCCTTACATTTCTTTCAAAACCAGAGCATGGGAGGGCTCTCCCCTTGCCAGATGTAGCTAGGAGAGAAGGTGATGACATCAGTCTCCTTTCCCCAGCCAGAGACCCAAAGGTAGAGAGGAAAGCTCTGAGCTGTGGGAGAAGCAAGGCCAAGGGCATTTTCCAGCTCTGACCAAAATCAGTCTGAGAACTACAGATTCACTCAAAGATACCACGTAGCAAGTAGAATAATATACATGTGACAGGGGCACTCAGATGCCTGCTGATGCATATCATAGCTGTAAGTCTCAGTGTAGATCCCAAGTGACTACATTTGCAGGGGTGATTGTCCTTCCCTGGTTTTGTCCTGTCATTTTTACCTCCTGTCTCATGGAAGCCCCTTTCAGGAAGATCTGAAAGAGCCTCACTGTAACCCAAACATAATGCTGTGCCTTGAGCTGGAGGAAATAAGGCTTTTAAGAGTTCCTCTGCCCATCACGTCTAATGGTCTAGATTTGTATATGAGTGTTCACAGTTACCTCTGCTCCAAGGGCATGGGTTAATGTGGCTGGGTCTGAGTCTGGGCACCAGAATTTCAGCTTGCAAAGAACTGAAATGTCCAGTTACCTTCTAGATATTAACAGGCTGTTAAGCAGAGGAGGCCTCGCCAGTTACTACTACAACTTCTTGGACTGATTTTGCACAGTGTAATGCAGTATCAGCTTCATGCTGGCAGTTCTTTAAGAAGGGACCCAGTTTGCCAGAAGGGCAGTATTTCAAAATGAGTATGATATTTAAAACAATGGTAAAACGTTATCTACCTTGTCTATTTCTTTCAGAGGACAGCCTCCAACTCTGCTCTGTCTTGCACTGGCTGTAACTTATCCTAACATATTAATTTTCAGTCAAGAAAAAATGTCAGAGGTGCAACCTATGATACATGGGTTTTGTCCAACAGAGAAAAAAAAGTAATAATAATCAGAGAATGAACTAGAAGTAAAAGAAATGGTAAAGAGATTTGCTTTCTGAAGAAAGGTAGCAGTGCAACAAAATTGGCAGGGCAATTATGGTCAAAGCAGCGTCCACACAGCCTTAAGTGGGGAGAATAAAACCTGCCCAACTCACTAGCCCAGCCACATCCTCTTCATGCTGTTGTTCTTGCTGGAGACCTACCAGCAGGAGTTGCTCAGTCAGATGAAACAGCCAGGGCAACATACATTCTTCGGGTAAGTCTTTACTACTCCGGTTATTTTGACTGCCATGATTTTGGATCATCCACATGGGCCACTCTGTTAGCTGGCTGGAAAGACAGAACAAGAAGATGATGCTGTATAAAATGACATGGGACTGTAACTTTTTCCACTAACCTGGAAAAGGAGATTTGTCCGTACTACAAAGGGAACACCTACAAAGGCACTAAAGGGAATGAGTATTCCACAAGTATGGTCCAGGATACAAAATCATGTAATCCAGAAACAAGGGGTTTTCAAAAGGACCTCAAAAGATTTCCTAGTTCAATGCCTTCATTTCTTTCTTTCTTCCACCACTCTTCTAGTCTACTCTTTCATCTTGTTTTTCTGATGTGCCACTAAAGATCTTGAGACGATGGAGATTTCTACCACTTTTCCAGTGTTTCTCTGGCCATACTGTTACAGCATATTTCTTGGTGTTTCATCTGTCTCTCCCTCACTATACAGTTTAAGACCATTCCTTCTTGCTTTATCAGTCACCAGATTGGAAAATAGATATGCAAAATTGCTTTTCAGATATCTGAAAAGTATTAAATTTTCCCCTTCAGTCCACAGTTTTCTAGACTAAACAACCTTGATTCCTTCGATCTTTTCTCTAGATCTCTGCTCATTCATCTTTCTTTTCTTCAGATTCTTTCCAACAAGTTCATATCTTCCCAGAAGTGCAGTGCCAAAAATTGACCTTCCAGTATTCGATGTTCAGGCTTGGTTTGTATGAATAATCTAAGTTTGAACGATAAGCAGTGTCTGAACCTAATAAGTCAGTACAAATTACAGCATAACAGAAAGGTAGGTTCACAAATGGAAATGGAAAATATGAGTTTGATTTTACTTTTAGCAGTGCAGACATTTCTGGTGTGTGTCTGGAATACTGATATATGTCTTTGTATATATACACACTTTTCTACCAATTAGAACAAACATTTATAATTGAGGCCATAGCTGCTGCTGTTCTCTATGTAACTCATCTGGATCTATTAATAAATATTTTAAGAGATGAAAGATTAACTTCACGGCAATGAAAACTTTGGCAGATTGCAATGATTGTTCACATATGTAATTATATTCAAAAGGATAGTTTCCATTACTGCTGTCTAAAAAGAACCAACTATAAACTGTCATACCATTTTACTACCGATAAGCTCATTTTGCCTTGCTGGGAGAAAAAAAAAACTAAAAAAAAAAAAAAGAAGAAAAGTATAAAGAGTTGGTTTTGCTTTGGTTAAAATTTTGTCTCTTTCAATTTGGAATGATATATCATTCTTCAAAATAAAAATTTCCCACTCCTAAATTTAAGAAGCAATGATATCTCTGTGCATGGCCAAGGAATAATGAAAAAGGATCCAAAGCCATCATTTCAACAACTAACATGTTTGCCACTATCAGAGAAGTAAATACATAACGATGTGCAGGACTGTGTGTACTTTTCCTTTCACTGGCAGTGGGTGGAAATTCTCAATTACCAAATTACTGAAATTACATCAGACTGTAACAGTTTGTTCCTTTCATTATTTGTTTTATAAAGTTCTTTTTCCTACACGTGTGCCGCTTATAGAACGTCAGTCTTGTTTTTTGAAGTGTGCTGTTGATGTAATGAATACAGTCTCTCCTTGTATCATTTTGTTTTTGTGGAATAAATTGCTGTACAATAATGTTTTATAGATTGGTAATAGCCACTCATCCTTTAAAGGCCCTTAAAGTTGTGGCTCTGCTCCACAGTGCAGTGCCAATTGAAGATATATGAGGCATTGCTGACTCTCAGCAGTCAGTTTGCTAGCAAGGTAGCAAGCTAGTAAATTAGAAAACTAATTGGGTTTCTGACCACCGGGCCACTGTGCAGGAAGACATTGTCTCCCAGGTCTATCCAGAAAATCAGCACAGGTGGTTTACACCAGTCCCCAAGGTAGTACGACTGTCTCTTAGGCTCCAGATAACTGTCTTACATCCACAGCTGCATCAAAAATCCCCACCCTACAATATGAAACTTCAGTCTAAACATCACAACAAACAACTTTAGGGTTCAAAGATAAATGAAGTTCAAGAGAAGGGGTGCAAGGAATAAGCCTCCAGTAACAAATCTCCATTTACAGATTTATTTTTTTTTTAAGAAAGTAGAAAGCATTCATAAAATCATTGTTTTTAAGGAGAAATGCATGTCTTGGGTTCTCATTTTCTGAAGTATTTGTAATCTGCCGCTGGGGAAAGAGAAAAAAAGGAAGCAAATGTATAGAAAATACAGAGTAATCAAAGTTTCTAATCAGAACTACAGTCTGTGCTTAAAAATAATGTTAAGATTTTGTTATGGTTACACAGAATACACAATGGCTACCAACAAGGTAAATTTAACAAATAAGACTGGAGATTGTATTTATGATAAGGCAACTTGCTTACACAGGTATAACCCACTGTAAGAAGTCATACTTCAACTGGCCTTCTCTAACAGGAGAAGAAAAGATCCTGTTTTGCTTAAATTACAGCAAACTTTATTCAAAGAAAGCATTCCAGGGAAAAGCAGACATGCTCCTGAGTTTTCATGCATTTCACTACTTTTATTTTTTGATTATTTCACCCAAACCCATTACCAGAAATCTTCAGAGCAGAGGGAGGGGAACAGAAATGTTTCAAAGCAAAGGCAGCCGCAGCCGAAGACTATATGGAAAAAAGGAAACATCTACTCTTACAAAATGTAATACATACTTGGACACTGTTCGTAGTATTCGTTTTCTGAGGAACAGAATCAAAACCAGAAAACAGATTTGATCTATATCATTCTTCAGAAGCAAAAGGACTTGTTGTTCCTCAGTTAAAAGCAAGCTTCTGTCACTACTTGCAGCTGTCAAATGTTGCATTGGAACTCTACCTTTAGATGTCAACCTGAGTAGAGTATTATTTAATCTGGGGTAAATCAGGTCAGCATTTTTATTGATTTGATAATGTGGGTGATAACTAATATTTAAGTGAGAATGGCTCATATAAACTGTACTTCCTGAGTGACTTCTGCTGCAAGCCACGTGAACATGAATGGTAGCTCTCATGTCACTGTCAATATACCTGCTCACTATACAATAGAATCACAGAATCATCAACGTTGGAAAAGACCTGTAAGATCCAGTCCAGCAACCAACACATCCCTACCACCATGTCCACTAACCACATCCCTCAGTGCCACGTACACACAGTTCTTGAACACCTCCAGTGACTTCACCACTTCCCTGGGCAGCCTGATCACAACTCTCTTAGATAACTACTCGCAAAATCCCATATGCAGCTCCACTGACATTGCATCTGCATCCTGGCACACACGAGTGTGTACTCTGCTTCTGTGAGCATAAAACTCTTAGCAACAACAAAAACTCCAAGTCAAGAATGAAGTTATTTTTTCCAAGTGTCAGTTTGGATATCTCAACACAATCCTTGAAGTCCTGCCGCCAGCAGGCATTTCCTGAAGAGATGTATCTATCACAGAAGAACACCAGCCAAGTTCTCCTCCATCCCAAATTAAATGTCAAGTACTGCTCTTTATAAATTAAAACTTTTTAACACCAAGTGAAAGCTAGGGAAAGAATAGTTTCATTTAGATTGGAAGAGGAAACAGGCCTTGCTCGCATCACAAATTGTTATGGAAATCTCAAGAATGAGGGTGTAAGTAATATCCACTCAGAGAATTCTGAGAGTCCATAGTCAGCCAAGATCAATGTGACTCCAAAAGCCTATCTAAAGTTTTTTGATGGGGAACTAGACCAGCAGAGGTGATGGTGAAGAGGGAAGTAGATTGTCATAGCTCTTGTTCATACTACATCAACTGTGCTCATTGCTTCGCTTTCTCTACAAAAAGAGCACTAGTATAATTATTTCAGACTAGCTTTGTTAATAATTTTATTGGATTCCATTAAGAATCTAGTAATTATGTGGGATTATAGAACATAATTAACCCTCTGACTGAAAATAAATTAATTAACACAAAGATCACAGTTTTATAGCCACTGTTTGCTAATCCACAAAGCTTCCATGCGGTGAGGTATTTTCAGAGGCATGCTAGTGGTGTTGCTGGTAATTGAGCTGATTACTGAACTGTGCACCTCTGCCTGAGAGCAAGAATTAGCAATACAGACAGCAAATATATGGCACATGTAAGGTTCTGAGGGGCATGCAGTAGGACAGGCCCTAGGGGCTAGGGGTAAGGCACCCTGGGATGCGCTGGTAAGAAGCAGCACTTCCTTGGAGAGGGAAAGAAGGATCTTGCTTCCTGTGGAAATCCTTGGGAAACTCCATGGGTTTTACCTGATACATTCAAAGCCTGGCACAACATGGACCTCTAGTCTGAAGGAGAAGTGTCTGAATGCAGACTTGCCACCTCAGGGTTCCCAGCCATCTGATGGAACATAGTGCTGTTATCATCCATTCTACATAAGCAGACACACAGGGTTTCTAAAGGTGATGGTACATTGCTGTCATCTGGACTATGAGTATCCACCCACACTGCACATAAGACAAATTCATATGCTGTGTTTTGATGGTGACACACACAGTTACCTATGTGCAAACACACAGACTGTACACAAAGTTTCATGGAAGGAAATGCACCTTTGAAAATCTGCACCCTGGATTATGCGTACTGCCTCTAAATGAGTTCTTGCAATGTACACTGGAGTAATTTAAGAGGTTATTATTCTCTGCTGCCTGCCCACACAGCCAGGAGTTACTGCCCAAATGCTAAGACTTACTGCAGTTTCAGTGAATACACCAGGCTGTGACCTCTGTAGCTGAGAGAAGGGTATATCACCCTTTCTGCTGCCTCTGCTACTGGGGTAATAATGTCTGGCAGAAAAATGGAGCAGGCATTTTAATTTACTCCTATATAAATCACCAAAGTTCATACTGAGGTACCCACAGTAAGGCCAAACAAGAAGACCAATGTCCTTATGCTCCTTGTGCTGCCCTATCCCTTTGCCTGGGGAATCTTTGTAAAGTTCAGAACCCACCAGTTAATCAAATAAAATCTTTGACATTGGTAGATGTATTAAAAAGGGGAATAAAGTTTGTATCTTCTGTAATTAGCCAGGAGAAGAAAAGCAGGTAACAACAGATGAATGACACATCAAGCATTAAAGGGAAATCTCGTTTTCTGGAGAGTCTTCTAGCTTTCACATTCCTCTGGAATACCCAACACATTTCTCTCTGTAACAGTGGGGTTTTAAATAAAGAAATGCTCTAAACTAGAGCCAGAACCTCAGGAGATTCAGCAGACATAACATCGGCCCCATTTACATGTCCCTGATTGTATTCAATTCTATAGTTCAAGCTTCTTATCTCTGTTAGCGTAACTGCAAATTAGCACAATATGTTCTTTAACCAAGCATGTCAGCAGACCCCACACTGCTTGCCAAATAATTATGTTCAAACTTCAAAGTCACCCTTGGAGGCTTTTATGTATAGCACTAGAACTTTTAAAAATAAAATTTTTATATATTCTGAATCTAAGCAATGATTAATCACCAGCACATAGAGTTAAAGAATGTTCTCATGTGAATTCATCCATCGAAATAGCTCACTCTGCAGAAGCAGGGTTATACCTAGATAAAACTATGAGGTGAGAACATTATTTCTCATTTAAAACAATGCCAGAGACAAGAAAGCTCCTTTTCCTAAGTGAGACAGCTGACAGACAGAAACCACCCCTTAAAATGCCAGCAGCACACAAGGCTAGCCAGAACCAAGATGCTGAAAGTGACAGTAATGGGGTGAAAATCAAAAGAAGGAATTGATTTGGCACAAATCAAGAAGTGCTCCCAATACTTCCTGTTGAAGTGAATTGAAACTTTGAGAAAATTCTTCACATGTCGCATTAAACCTTTCATTTGATTCAATTCTCTCTGAGATGCTGGTGATAAATACAAAAGATACGAGAAGCTGGAGTCACAATACTGGGAGAAGGCTGCAGCTGAGGAAAACCAAGAATAAGTAGGGCACGTACTGTGTGGGAGACAGAGCTTACACCCCAGCTGCACTATTTCTCAAACACATACCAGTACAGGGAGGCTGGAGAGAAAAAAGGCACTTTGCTCCAGAGATGATACCAAGAGGTCATCTGCCTTGCGACAGGTGGCCGAGGTGCTTGTTTTGCACGTGGGTGAGGTAGCTCTTCATGGCCTCAGCCCAAAAAGAGAAATAAACCCGGATCTGCAGCAGATTCCTTGGGGCCATAACTCCCATGAGATTTGGCTCATCCAAAACACTCCCCCCCCCAAGAACAAATGGAGACTTTCTTTACTGTCATTTTTTTCCTTCCCTGCTGAATTTTGACCTAACTGGAGCAGCATTCCCAAGACAACCGCAACCACATGCTGCAAGTCAGGTGTCTGTCAGGAAAATAAAATGGTTCAGCACTTCTGCTGGGGGCCCGGAGATCAAAAACAGCAGGACATGGATGCAGACGGAAGCGGGCGGGTACCCTCAGATGAAGCAGTGAGTGCATGACTCTGTGTGTGAGCCTTCTCATGAGCGGGAACACATGGAGATCTGGTGGACAGCAGCCAGCAAGCACCAAAAGTGACATTTTACGCTGAAGTCGTGGTCCTGGCAGGAAGCCAACCGCCAACCCAGCAGGGGAAGCTCTTTGCGTGTTGATGGTGGGCACTTCCAATGGGAAGTAAAGAAAACAGTTCCCCCTTCCAACTCCTTCCAAATTCATGGGCGTCAGATCTCGCAGCAGTTTGCCCTCTAAAGAGAAACATCCTCCACTGCTCTGAATAATGACTAACTCTTGGTGACAAGCAGGACAACAGAGCGAGGCCCGGAGTGTGAGTAAGACCTGTGCTCCCCAGGACTCTTACGCATAACCGGCTTACCAGTTGCTTTTGCTTAGGTAAATGTCACATGTGCTAAATAAAGGCTGTGACTAATTGATTTCTACAGGGAAGGAATGAGGAAAAACAATTGTTTTGTTGTTGTTTTTATTTTTAATACATCCAGTTACTGTAGACTAGCAACAGTTGCCAGGACAAGCTGTTTCAGTTTCACTCCCAGTGCCAGGGGGAAACAGGCCATTTTAAGGAGTGGTTCATATGGGGAAAGGAACAGAAATACCCAAAAAAGCTGAAGTGTCAATACACAGTTAAGCATGCTTGAGAAAGCTGGCAAAGTACTTGGTGAAAAAAAGCCCCCTGGGGAGGCTTCCAAGATGAATTATTACAGATTTATTGTAGTTCTGAAGTTGCAAACAGCTCTTGAAAGCCCAGCAGCAGATTGGTGTGACTTACCAAGGCAGTGACTCCTCAGATATCATGGTTGCTCTGATAACAGTTAACTTGATCACAGTTTCTGGTATAGCCTGAGTTTTCTCTGGTTGTGGCTGAATAATTGCATTTTAAATCACCAGGAATAGGAAATTATTTCACATTTCTTCAGCTGAGAAGATACGGATCTGTCCAGATCACCTCCTTAACTCCATAAAGTAACGAGAAAATTTCTGCTGAAGAAGGAGCCCTGCTGCTGCATCCACCCTTCTGATGTCTTTAGGACTTCATTTGGAATTTTGTTTTCATTGCCGCCTCCATGTACGAAACAAGCGTCCATCAGTACTGCCCTTAGATTCTGGGTGGAAAAAGATGGTTTGTATCTCACAGCATTTGAAACAGGAGCATTTTAGCTAGAGGTAGATAGGAGTTTTGCCCCAATAATTAAGAAGATCAATTAATTTTGAAAAAAACAGATAATTATATTTAGATAAGATTTCATTGCTTCCTGAGTTCAGAATAGGTGTCAGATCAAATGCTTATTTCTCTATGGTTTGCATAATTATTTAGGCAAATTTGTACTGCTAAAGTAAGCAGCCATTTATGTCAATAGCCTTCTAGAGCCAGAAGAATTTGAATGAATAAGCGAGACTAGTAGCAGTATTGTCAGCTCCAACCATTTTAGCAAGCAATCTCCTCTCTTCATCTTTTTAGTTACAAATCCTCCACACTTCTGGCTCCTTGATGTCTGTTTGGAATTGAGGCAGTGCCCTTCCACAAGCAAAAGACAGACAAAACCAATGAAATGAAATTTCTTTCTCTATTGCCTTATGAAAACTTGCTCTGATTCTTTTTCTGGTGAAATATTCCTATTCCACCAGGAGCTAGAG
This sequence comes from Tetrao urogallus, assembly GCF_951394365.1. Lineage (NCBI taxonomy): Eukaryota > Metazoa > Chordata > Aves > Galliformes > Phasianidae > Tetrao > Tetrao urogallus. The sequence continues at coordinate 56,924,332 of NC_136813.1, read as the reverse complement.
ACTATTTACTGTGCACTCTTCACTGTAAATAAGGTTTATTGTTTAGCCTACATATTCTGTGAGACGCCACATGGTCTCCCATTAGCAAAGGAGGAGATTGCATGTGTGGGACTGGAACAGCATTTCAGTTCATGGAGGGGAATTAGATACATAGAAGAAAGAAAATCCAAAACAAGCTAATTCTTGAACGACTCTACAGCAGAACCTACACCTCGAAGCTTTTTGTTGGAATTGTATAAATCCTTTGAGTCAAGATTGTGTTCTATTTGTTCTGCATAAAAACCAAAAACAGCCATGAATTACCATTAAAAAAAAAAAAGCTACCTTTTAGATGAACAAGCATAAATATCTTGCATTCAGAACAAAAAAAAAAATAGTAACTTCAACAAGATAGAACAATTCCTTCTTTCATATGATGGCATGTGCCAGCTAATTAGCCACATGGGACACTGAACACTGCAGGAGGCACAGATGGCAATTTGGGGCTGATAGTCTTACCACAATTGAATAGCACAGTGTTTGTTGGCAGAATATATTGCCATTTTTGTGCATAGCAGCCTTTGGTCTTGAGAGGTATAACTTCTCTAAGTATAGATTCTCATGAAGGAAAAATAAATTGTTTTGAGATTGACTACGTCTGTGCATATGATTGGAAGATTTAAGTATTCTTTGATTTATGGATATGCACACGTACCTTGGCTACACCTTAGTTCATTTTTCCAAAGGGATGCACGTCTTTACTTTCCTTCCTCATTAATCCGAAGACCAGATATAAAAGGATGGGTCATGTGAGACAGGTGTGCTCTCTAATCATGACCTCAGATTAGGAAACCATGCTATAGGTTACAATATGACATGCACCCATACAGATTTACCATTAATTTCTTGGTAGAGTTGCACAGTAGTCATGAATATCCACTTCAGCATCTTGGGAACAAACTCTCTAATCCCCCTCCCATCGATTAACTTAAATTCAAGTATTTGGAGTCCCCACAGAAAGAGACAATCACTATATTCAACTTGTCATCCCTATATCAACTTTTGGATGCATTTGGTGTATTGGTCGCCCTGTCAATTTGTCATCATCAATGTGATAGGGGAAATTAGGGGAGGCAAGTTCATCCTTGAACAGGTTTTGAATGCTGATCTTGTTCATGCCAGGTACAGCAGAAAGCAGGAACTCCTACACTGATGGAAAATGTTTCTTGAATACTTCACATTCATTTCCAGAGCTAAAGAATGACTCAAGTATTTCTCTTCAGCAAGACATCCTCATGTCATGTGTTTCTGAACCCTAGTGCACATTCATGGGTTATGATAGTACTGGCCAACTATATAGGACCATGGCAGACACTGTAGCAAGGGCGTGCCACTCAGTTGGTGTACTCCTTCACATGGCTTGACTTCTACTGGCCCATATATAGACATGAATCCCAGTAGAGCATGGTCAGTTTCCTGTAGAGTAAGGATGGGAAGAGCTTATTTTGTTGAGAGAAAAGAGATTTTAGCCCTTTCATTTCAATGTCACTTCCTTTGTGGGTCAGAGAATACCATCTATGCTGTGTTGTTGTAGGAAACAGACAATTTTCTGGATCTTCCTAGTCCAGGTCAAACTGAACAAGTTTGATGGAAAGCAACATTCTCAACAGTTTGTTCTAGGTGTACCAATTAAAGCCTGAACAGTACCTGCAGGAAGATGGGCATATAGTTTTTTGCCTGTCAGCCAGCTTCCAAACATAAGAATCTTTTTGCTGTCTGGCACAGACCCCTGGGAGGAGAGGCCTCACATTGCAAGCCTGAGTCTACCCCTGCTCCCAAGCCAAAGCATGCATCACTCCATTTAATACAACTCCATACTTCTCTGCCAGGCTTCTCTCTTCTGGAAATTCTTCTCGCGATCTCTTTCCATCACACCCCTGATACTCTTCCAGACCTTCTCTCATTTCCTGGCTAACCCAAGCCTCCATTCCTCCATGCCTCCTCTCATATCCTTTCATCCTTTTATCTGGCTTCCCTTTTATTATTCCAGTAGACAGATTATTCCTGAGCCCTATTATGCCAATGATTTCCCTTTGAGATTGCATTTCCAAAAATTTCCTGTTATTAAGCCCTCAGTTAGAGCACTTATAACACAAGAACTTAAGAGCTAGCACACTTGATCATGGTCACAGTCTTACGATGAATTGCCACTCTAAGAACAGAAGATATCCCCTAAGGAAGAAAAAACAGCTCACCTTCTGCTGGAGATGTATGCTTAACAGCACAACAGAGAAAAACAAGAGTGCGGCAGACCTAGCACAAGTATACTACTCTACTCATAAAATGTTAAATCTGTTGCAATTAGGTGCTTTTATACCATGTTTGTTCCTGTGACACAGAAAGGAAGCTGGTTTTCCTGGAGCTCTGAGCCATAAAAGTCTACCTTTTTCCTCCCACCAGAACCCAGAACATCACATAAACAGTTAATGAACACATGCCAAGTGCTGTGAAAGTTGTCTGGATAAATACATTTAGTTTGATGAACTGAGCTAATTTTATGTATGAGATAAGCAGGTGCAAACACGGCAGAAATTTCACCTGTTCTCATGGATTTTTATTTAAGAGCTCTTTAAGGAACACATCATTGGACAGCAGATAAGTCACACAAGCAATAAATTAGATGGCAACCCATACCCGAAGACCAAAAAAACAAACAATAAGGTATTTGTGAATCATTTGCTACTATTATGAAGAGGACAATCCTGAAATGTTATTACTAGAGATTGAATTTGTTCATATAAATTTTAGGCTTCGTAAGAGTATGGGAGGATAAAGGTCCAGGTCTATAAATATCTAAGGTGTGGGGGGCAGAATGGCGAGGCCAGACTCTTTTCAGCAGCGTGTGGAGACAGGACAAGGGGAAACGGCCAGAAACTGCAGCATAGGAAGTTCCGCACAAACATGCGCAAGAACTTCTTTACAGTGAGGTGACGGAGCACTGGAACAGGCTGCCCAGGGAGGTGGTGGAGTCTCCTTCTCTGGGGATGTTCAAGACCTGCCTGGATGCCTACCTGTGCGACCTGCTGTAGGGAACCTGCTTTGGCAGGGGGGTTGGACTTGATGATCTCTGGAGGTCCCTTCCAACCCCTACAATTCTGTGATTCAGTGAAAAGAGCTTCTGTGGATTTGAAAAAAAAATCATGCATAGAGGGGGAATTTCATTAATAATGAATGTCATGTTATTACTGCTACAGGGAATGGAGGTAAAAAGATGTACTGAAGCCCTAACAGCCATTAAAATCTTCTAGAGGAAACACATAGGCACTCTCAATAGTACATCACACTCTCTTTAAATGTGCAACTGCTTTTCAAATTCCAGAAGCCAAATATGTTAGTGAAATGTCATATGCTTGTAGATCCTGTTACCTTTATTCAGCACCCTGCTCTCTCCACCTCCCTTTCCTCCGTCATTACTACTCCATTTGTACAGTACATCCAGGACACAGACCTCATTTCCCATTGGTGCTGAAAACAACTTGGAACACAATTAGCCTTGTCAAGTCCTTCACTGGTATGCCACATAGGGCTGCCAGCTTTCCAAGCAATTCAATAGTCCCTAGAGCACTGCCTCAGGGTCTGTGATTAACTGAGGTGTTTACATGTCTGAAAATGTACCAGACTAAAAATAGAAGTCATTTTCTTAGCATCCTGTGATGCTGGATTTGTTCTTTTTGCTTTCTTTCCACGTGCCAGGTTGACAAATAAAACACTTTTACTTAATTTCTCCAGCTGATAGAGAAGAACAATGGAAGAACATCACCACTCTGTGGTGGTGGAGGAAAAAAAATCCCGAAGAAAATACTTTCTAATGCGAACTCAAAACAGAAAAAGACCCAAGAGTGCTTGAAAATTGATTTTCTTTGCAACACAGAGCACAACTCCATCTTGGGGTGTCCAAAGCAAGAGACAAATGATGGTGCTCAATATTCCCAGAAACACATTTTGATTTTGAAGGTAAGGCTCTGCTGCAGCATAGGGGAAGGCAAGAGGCATATACAAGTATCAGGAATGCTTCTGTGCTCCTGGTGTGATATGACAAGTAGGATGATTCATATTTATTTCCCCTTGGGTGTGTCAGGTGGGATAAACACTTCCCTGGAAAAAAGCCATGAGAAGAAACACTACTCCAGGAGTTCCTGGAAGGCTGGCATTTCTAAAAGAAAAACTTACACATTTTGTATTCTTTTTCTGAAGGTTGGTTTACAGATGGAGAGAGACACAACCCTTTTTCCTCGTGCCCTTCTAAGGCAACATGACTCTCAGGAGCCACAAACACAGTTTCTGCTGTTCAGCAAGAGGACAAGTGCATGGGCTCAGCTCCTGGGCACTTGATCATTCCGTTAGCTCTCTCTCTAGTTTTCTTTCAAGCAATTCCTATTTTCCCTCATTAGGGCAATTAATGTCCAGCAATGGCAATCTTAAATTGGGTGGATGTATTCCAGCCTGTAGCACTTACCGGTTACTGGAAAAATTTGAAGTAGACACGCAGACAGAGCCTCTTGTTTGTGATTATCTGTTTAAAAGCCACTGCTAGGGCTAAAAGCTTCTCCTATAAACACCAGGCCAGGCATTTTGTCTGAAGACAGAGATCATAAGACTGGTTGTCATCAGCTTCAATCGAGTGAAAACAAATTTCCTTGATATTTTCAGGGTATGCTTCCATTTTAGCAGAGTATTCCAGAGGGCTGGAGCATCTCTCCCATGAAGATAGGCTGAGGGAGATGGGCTAGTTCAGCCTGGAGAATTCTCCAAAAAGATGATGCTATGATCTTCCACTACTTAACAGGTGCTTATAAACAAAAGGGCAAGATCAATTTTTGAAACAAGCGGATAGTGTTAGGACAAGGAAGAGCAGGTTTAAATTAAAAGAGTGGAGATGTATGCTTGACGTTAGGAAGAAATCAGTTACTCAGACAGTAGTGAGACACTGACACAAGCTGCCCTGAAAAGTTGTGGGTGCCCCAGTCCAGAGATGCTCAAGGCCAGATCGGATGGGGCCGTAAGCAACCTGAGATGGTGAGGGGCAACTTTCCAACACAAGTCATTCTATGATTCTGTGATTTACAGAGACTTGTCAGCTTTGCAGCTTTGGGCAGGTAGTTTAACTTCGTAGACCTCAAATTGGTTTATTCATTTACTGAAATCTGTGAAAGTCTATGAATTAGCATATGGATTCAAATTCTTCCAGAAAATGTTACAGATTCACCAAATATCTTTGTACATTGCATTTAGCATTCAACACTCATTAATTAAGTGGGGATTTAAGTATACCCACATGTCATCGGGTAACTATGGGTCATTTCCCAATTAGAGATATTGAAGATCACAGGCTGCTCCTGTCAGTATGAAAATAATATATTTGTGTTTCAGATGGTAGGTAACCCCTCCACACATTCTGAAAGACATTATCATCTTGCAAAACTGAAACATTAAAGAGGAGCAAAGGTGGCAGATACTCCTTTAATCACAGGAATACAGCAGAAATCAGGAATGCAGAGTGAACAGCAGAATTTTCCCCTATGAACTCACTGCTTCCAAATGTCCAGGGCTCAAGACTCAGAGTGCTTTAAGTGCTGCTACCTGGGGCATAATCCTAGTGAAGTCAATGTAAATTTTATCCCTGTAAATTATTAATGGGAAGGGGACCTATTTTACCTCCAAATTACAATCCACTCTCGGTCTGTTAAAATCATCGCTTCATCTTTCCCTGAATCTCAGCACAATTGCTCACATTATAATGGGAAGAAAAAAAAGGTTTTCTGAGGGCTCTTTAACCCTGGGATATCATTAATAAAATGCCTGTCCGATTTTTGTTCCAGACTTCAGCACAGACAGTCCTTCCTTTTGGCCCCCAGGTGTTTATCAAACTTAACACAAATGGCCTAATATCAGAAGGTTGTTCTGTCCTTTTAGGTTGAGAAGAACAATCAGCATCTGTTTTTTAACCAGCATTTGGCAGAGCAACCAAGCTATGAAAAAAAAAAAAAAAAGGAACATTTTGACACTTTACAACCCAGTAAAGTGCTATTTTCAGTTCCCCAAAGCCTGTCTCCTGCAAGGTGGTAGTATAACAGCAGACTACAATACATTTTTTCCTGCCTGAACACTCTATCAAAGCATTTGTCTTTTTAGCCATTACCCGTAGATGAGAGATACTAACTTGACTGGCAAGACTGGAAAAGCCAATGAAGATTTTTAAATATGCTATAGGGAGGTCTCACGTTTTAACAGACCAAGTTTGTAAAACGAGCCCTTCGCTCTGGCATCTTCACCCGTGTTTTCTGTCACTCAGCAGCTACTCCTTAACCAGGAGAATGCTTGGCCACTGGATAAAGGAGTCACCTCTAGATGAACACATAAGGTCTAATTACTTACTCACTGTGGTGTCTGATGTGACCAGTTTGCCATCTCCAACATGAGTGCAAAATCCCTCTCTTTAGATGGGAGGGTTATTTTTATTTCGTCCTTCCTTCCTCTCCATATGTATCCCCGTGGAGCATGCCTGCTGACAGTCGCTTTGGCATGGTTAAAATGTGGAGCAAGAGTGACACTGTTTGTGTGCCTGATCAACAGCTGGGCTTCATGCTGTGCATGAAGAGAGTTGAGGACACTGCACACGGATTGAAGACACTCTCATAAATAATATGATGTTCTGTTCCTTTTCTTTCATTTCTGTAGTTTCTTCTAAGCTCAGAGAGATTAATTGATTTTTCTCATGGCTACAGCATTGCTCTTTATCTGAACACACTACCCACATTTTAGACAGATTTTTAAGAGGCTTTCATCTATCTGTCTCCAAACCTTGAAACCTGTCTTTTATTTACTGATGCCAATCATAGGAATGATATCATGCCACCATAAAGATACAATCCCCAAACATAATCACTACATGAAAAACTCACTAAAGGGGTCTTTGTAATGGATGACCTATAAAAGACAGACAGCTCTGGAATGGAAATGTGGCTATTTAGTCATTATGGCAAAGATCAGTACTTTGCAACTGTGGAAACACTGAGGTAACTCAGCTTTCCTACATGGAAGCGTAGTATAAAGGAATGGGAACTTAATCCCATATTTATAACTTCTGGCTGAAGCTGTAGACATATGTCCTCTTCCAAATCCATCTAGGTCAGCTGAAGATAACATCAGCTCCCATTCCCTCCCAGCTGTTTTGTTACCACAGCACAGACAGCACACAGGGTTTCTTCTCATGCCTCCCTTATCCAGTACTGCCTTGGCAGTTTGAGGGTTTGTGTATAGAACAGGCTTTTGGATGTCATTGTCCTGACTTTTGAAGTCTGACATAGCTAGAATCACTAGTGCACCTTGTGACTCTGTGTCATATCTTCAGCTAATGAGGCTGGTCAGATATCTGATGTAAACCCACAGAAGCAGGTAAATTAGGTCTGATACATGCCAGAGTTCAGACTCTGTACTAATAATTCTGTATTAAAGAATCTTTACAAGTAAATACGAACAATAAAAATCACTGCTTATTTGTCTTTATTTGACTGCTGATAGAATCTGGATTTAACTTGCAAAGTACTCAGTGGTCCCACTGTTTCTATTTGGCTGGAGGGTATTCAACTTAATTGAATACCACATTCAGACCTCTCAGGCTGGTTTTGAGCTTACTTGAGAAACACATCACTGCTGTTTCCCAGTTTCTTTCTTCTTTTTTTTTTTTTTCTCCCCTCTAAAGCTACTTACATATAAGGAAGTTACATATATTTAAGGCTATGATAAATCAAGCTGAATGCTTTGACCTATGAACTATGTTCGGTGGAGAAGCTCCAAGGAGAACTTGTTTTAAATATGATATTGTGTGAGAAGTGGTATAATGACTGCGTGAGTTTCAATCGCCTTTAGATTTTATTTCTGTTAAGGTCAGATTCCAATGATGTGTTCTTGTTCGAAGTTCAGTGATTTATAAATAGCAAATGCTTTCAAGGTTTACCTTACTGGTTTTGACGTTGTTGAAATCCATGTTGTAAATAGGACAAACCATGTGCTGAATATACAAAGCAACTCACTTGACTCACCATCCATCACAATGCTTAGAAAGGGTGGTTTACACAAAAATTGACATGGACATCATAGTTTTTGGGTGTGGTTTTTTTTCCTAGTTTTTAGATTCTGTCATTGGACTCTAAGCAAAACTCTTGTTTGCATTTTAATTATATTACAAAGGTTGTGATATCTACATCAAACATTTGGGCTTCTGCTTAATTTGAAGCTGAAATTATCCATAATGTAGTGTGTCACCTCTTCCAATTACTGTGTGAATAGAAACTGCTGAATATTTACAATAGCATGGCTCTTGGGAGATGCATGTGATATTCTTAGCAGATAATTAATTTGGTCTTCTTTTTAGGGATATAAGTAGAGCTAATTTTGTGTGAGAGCAGGTGCTGGAATGCTTTTCTGGAGTGCTAACAGTATGGCACTCAAGATAACTCTGGTATGAAATTAGTTCTTCAAAACTCATAAAATCTGCTGGAGGGAAATAGAGATCTCTATTTTTAGGTACAGCATCATTTTTTAGGTACAAACCATCACTGCCTTACCTGAAAGGCTGCTAATATTTGTGATCATCTTGCTCTACAGACTGTGCATGATGCCTAGTTTTATAAAAAAGTAGAAAAAGAAACATGCACCTTATTTTGTAGTCATTGTCTTGTGCTTCTTGCATGTGCATAATGGATTGCCTAACTAGCAGATTTCTGGGAGTCAGTAATCCTCAGATGGCAGAGCATCACATGTGCACATTTTTTTCCTATAAATATCTCACTCATCAGGGCCTTAGAATATATGCTTCATTAAAGTGATCCTTCTTATATCTGTAGCCTAATTTTTGTTAAAAGTTTCTTCTCTCCTCAGAGGTCTCTTACAACACCATTCTCCCTCCACCCTTTTTTGCTGGATTGTTTCTTTTTCCTGCATACCCAGAATCCTTCCATCCCTTTCAGTTATGTTTTTCATCTTGTGTACTTGCTTAGTGGTAAACATCTCCGAAACCTAACTGAAAATGTACTGGGGAAATCTGAGCTTCAATTTGTCTACCATTTAAATACTCTGAATAATGAAAGAAAAACATTGTGTGATTTCACCCCTGAAAACACCTCTGCTAACTTCTGGCTAACTGTGCAGGGCCTTGGGCTCCTGTAGAGAATTTCCCTAACCTTGCTGCACTTGAACATCATGCAAGCCTGAGGCTATGACCATCCATTTCATTGTGAAGCATGGTTCTTCATCTCTATTGTCACCAGTTTACCTTAATGCAAGTTCCTTTCCAAACAGGCACAAAAATTTAGAAGCATACTGCCTACAATCAGAGGTAAAGATCTGGGCAAACAACTGGTATAAATTATACTGAAGTGAATGGAGAAATATTTAGGTTGGGCTCAGAAACTGTCAGATTCCCCACCATCAGGAAGGTGGCAGTAATCCTCTGTGTGTATAATCTTGTAGCAAAGGTGAGGTAATTGGATTTAATTGAGCCTGCAGTAATAAAGAGTTAAGATAAGCTGAATTATCTTGCATTTGCTAGAGACTAAGAACATACAAAGGCAGTTACCATGCCAGCTGATGGGTGGCAGCTAGTTAAGCTGTGGAAACTAACTTAATTGTATATCTGAGCCTTCTGTGGTAATACTCGAAACCCACAGTGGGATTTCCTGTGGTTGTACTTGCTACCCTGTGCCTGTGCAGGCTGTGGAGCGAGAGCTGATGGCAATGACAGTAGGGCCCAGTGGGTCCAGAGTGGTCACCAGGGCTGACCTCAGGATGGCCATGAAGGGCTATGGGAACTGGCTGAGGCCATGGTGGTGTGTCACATTGTCCAGGCAGGATCGGAATTAGCCAGGTTGGGAGCAACTGTGCTCCAGCAGACCTCAGGCAGAAAGTACAATGTGACAGCAGTCCTCAGGCTGAGACAGGCTGCCAAAGCTCTAAGCCAGATGGGACAGGAAGAGATGTCATTAGCTTTCATGAGCACCTCACAAGGAAACCTTCCAGTCTGAGGAGAACTACCTCCTTCTTGGAGCAGCCAGAGAGTGACTGTGGTGTGTCCACTGCTGGGCTTAGGAGGCCCAGATGTCAGAACAGCATATGTGCAATACAGACCTTTTCCCTTTAATTATACATTCCCTGCCAAATTGTTTGATGCAGATGAGGGCTCCATCCCTGCACATTTTGCTTCGTATGGAATATAATGTATGTATTTCTCCTCATCATCCAGGGAGTCCTAAACTCTCTCACAAACATCTGCTAAGACAAGCATGATTGGAAAAGTTGTAAGACTTCAGTATATACAGTCCACAGGGCTTGAAAATAAACAGAAAATGTGAAACAAAATCTATGAGGACAGCAGAGGAGCAACATGCAACTAGAGAAGGAAGGCAAGCCTGTACTTTTTTTCCTAACAAATTGCAGACAGACTTCCAGAGAGATAAGTTGTAAACAGGTACGTATATATACGAGCTGCATAGGGACGTCTACTACAAACAATTGAGAGTAAAATGGAAAAAAAGGCCTAGAGACCACTGAAGCTCATATTTCTGAGATCCTGCAGAGTGTAGCAGAGAGGCAAAGAAATAGGCTGAGTGTCTTCAAAGTTTACACTATATCCACAACAAATTACACTGCCTTGCTCTTAGCACACTGTCTGTAACACACTAGTATTCACAGCCGCCATTACATTTATTTTATTAATATCCCTTCTTAAGTGGTCTTTCCACCAGTGGTAAACAGTATTGTAATCAGGAACATGTAAATAAACATTTCCATAACATGTCCATATCCCTATGTACATCCTACATAAGAAATAGAGGAGGCAGAACCAGTAAGCCACAGTACTTGACATGACTAGGAGACTGATCCTGATTTCATGCAAAAACTGGGACAGATTGAACATCACAGTAATCTGCATTTAGCTCTCCATTTCCCTTTAAATATGTTCTGGCTACAAAAATGCTGTATGTAGACGAAGGCCCCATCCCTGCAATCTCTGCTTATTCTGGAATAAAATTTCAACTAGATATTTAAATGACTTCATGCATGGTGGACACTGTATATGGAATTTTTGCATAAAATGTACAGAGCAATGTCCAGCCACCTACAAGAACGAGTATGGGGAAAGTGTGGTGTTTCATATTTTTTTCAAACTTTTAAAATCTATTATTTCACTTAGAGGTCTGCAGAAAGCACTTGAGATGTATTTTATCCAGATGGCTCACAACCCAACCATGGCAGCACATCCAGTGGCCCAAACAGACTTCTGTACTGCAAAGGTCTTTCCAAGCAACCCAGATTAACTCTGCAGTGTCCAGGAGACCGTGCCTGGACCATGCCACACAGCTCCACACTCTTCACAGTCCTCTGGGATGCAGCAAGAGAGATGTAGTCCCAAAAAGTATCAGCCTTTAAGGCTTTATATTCTATTAGCATATGGTCTATTAATTATACTGCAGTGACTAGTTATAACAGCAGTATCCAATCTCTCTAGCTAAAGTAATAAAAATAACCTAATAATCTCTCTGATTTTCCCACTCAGAAAACCGCTATGCATTAACTTAATCCATCATACAAAACGTTTCTTTTTTTTTCCTGCATTTCAGCTCTAAAAGGAGGCTGTCAAGCTCTTGCGATAAAAAAATAATTATCTCCTTTGACAGTGGTCCCATTTAAATGAATCTTTGAAAGAGACATCTCAGGTATATTTTTCCTTTCTTTCACCTTGAAAAAAAGAAACATTTCTCAGCCTAATATTCCCTTCCCCTTCCAAATTCACATTAAAAATAAAAGCCGGTTGTGTTTATTATTGTTTGTGTCTCTTACGAGCATTTGCTTGTGCAGCTAGAATCTGATACAAAGCTAATTGAAGGCAGTATGCTTTCTGAGCTGACTTAATTAAGCTTTGAGTGAGTTACCAAAACATAATGTCAGGATAACATATTTTACTAGAATGTTGGTGTTTAAAATCAATAAATGATATATATATATATAAAATATTTTTCCATTTCTGTACTTGCTGAGGCTGGTAGCTATCCCATCTAGGAAGCCAGCCAGTACTTTCTATTATATTACTTTCTATTACAAGACTTCCTATTATAGGATTTATCAATCTCTATCTATATATATGGAAGACTTCAGATAGAGGTGGACACAGCACATGGAATTTTTGCATAAAATTTGACATAGCAAGGTCTAACCACCCACAAGATCTAGAGTGGGAAAAAGATGAAGTTTTATACAGTTTTTAAACTCTTAAAATCTGTTCTTACACCTACAGCTTCACAGATGGTACTTGAAATCTACAGGGGGTTTAATGGCTTCTTATTTTTTTCACCCAAAGCAGTCCAGCTATAAGCCTTTGAAAAATCGTGATTTCATCTAATGTGTAAAAGTCTGTAGCTAATTGAGTAAGAATTGAATCCTTCCCACACGTGTTCCAGGTGCAAGCTGCAAAGAAGACTTTGGTTTTACCTGGGCAAAGTAGAAGAGGAATCCAAGAGCTGGAGCTGCAGCTGGGAAAAGATTTCAGGTCAGGGGCTTGCAGGAAGGTTATGCAAGGGTAGAGCAGGAAGGACAAGTGGGCAGAACAAAGCTGCAAAGGGTGACTTAGGCCTGGTGGAAGGCTGGAGTAATGGGAAGGAAGGTAGAAGACTGCAAATAGCAGTCTTGGTTCTTGAGGAGAAGGAAATAATAATTGGTAGAAGTATAAAATGGGAAGCCTGGAGGCTAAGAATGTTCAGATAAAGAGGTTGGGTTTTCTTTTCCCATCAATTAACTTGCATGTCTTCTAGCAAGTGACAAAGCAGTAAGAGAATCCCCACTTTTGTTTCCAAGAGGTTATAAGTACCCACTGACCTTATCTCAATAAATTTAAGGCGAATACTCCTGTATAAGTGAGACAGAAGGTGACGCATTCAAACATGCTTCAAACCCGGCAAATTTAAGATCTTCCTTTCTATTCACTTTGCCTTAACTTTTTTTCTCCCCTCGCCTGTGTTTTGTTTGGAACTCCAACACTGTGTTTAACTAGTGTTTCTGAAGTACAAAGACTCCCTTTCCCTCTACCTTTCCATTGTCTTAGCTACAATTGTAAAAGTAGCAGAGAGGAGCACTGCCCTATTATAAGTGCATATGAGCCCACACAGCTCATGACTAATTTCGCCCTAAGCACTCTGTGAACAGTATTTCCTTATACTCTGATATAAACAAGCAGAAGATCCAGTTGTAACAGAACAGTGCAGCCATCCAGTTGACTAAAGAGCCAACAAATGTAGTTGGTCTTGAGGACTATGATGTTGTAGGTCAGAGAGGACACATGTCCATATAATGCATTGCATTTCATACTGGGATTTCCCAAACAAAGCAATATGTGCAGATGTAACACCGTCCAGTATTTCTGAGAAGTGATAGACTAGACAGAGCATGCATAGTAAATTTGATAATTTCCAGAAACATGTACATATTTGGATTTTTTAGCAGTTGCTGCTACTGAGTAGTGACTCTGAAATGACAGATAAACATGCATTAAGAAAGAACAAAAGGCAAACAAAGGTCTACTTTAGCACTGACGAAGGAGGAAATGGTTTCTATGATATTTAACTAATTTCTTTCACATGAAGGGTCTGATACATTCAAATGGCTTTGTCCATTGTAGAAATATACTTACCTTAGTAAAATACATTTGTGTCATTGAATAGCATAGAAAGTAGCACTAAGAAAGCCTCATTCCCCTACTATAATTACTCATCAGACATATGAAATCTTTTTTCTATTAGTAATAATAGCGTTTACAAAACATTAGTTTAAAGGCAGGGGTACTCAGCTTAATATTAATTATAGTGCATTGCCAAAAAGCCAAGGCAGTGCTCATATAAGCAGCTAGATGGGCAACAAAGCATAACCATAAAAGGAAAATACTCCATAGAATTGACATAACATGTTGCCCTTACGACATAATTACGAGCATAACTGCATACTAAGAAGAAAAGCAGAAATCCTATGTGATAGATGTATACTTCTCTGCTTTCAGTCTAGTCTTAGCCCAATTTTTACAACCTGCCTCCAGAAATATTTCTTAGAATCATAGAATCATAGAAATCCTTAGAGTTGGAAAGGACCTTTAAAGGCCATCTAGTCCAACTTCCCTTCAATGAGCAGGGACATCTACAGCTAGATCAGATTGCCCTGATGCAGCATGGCCTTGAAAGTCTCCAGGGACAACCACATCTATGAGCAACCTGTTCTAATGCCTCACAACCCACACTGTAAGACTTTTTCCTTGTATCCAACCTTAGTCTACTCTCTTTAGGTTTGAAACCATTTCCCCTTGTTCCATCATCACAGACAGTGCAAAAGAGTCTGTCCCCTTCTTTCCTGTAGCTCACCTTTTACGTACTGAAGGGCCGCTATCAGGTCACTTTGCAGCCCTCTCTTCTCCAATCTGAACAGCCCCAGCTCTCTCAGCCTGTCCTCATAGGAGAGCTGCACTCCAACATGTCACCAGTGCAGACTAGAGTGGCAGGATCACCTACTCTACCTGCTGGCCACACGCTTATTTTGATGCAGCCCAGGATACAGCTGGCTTTCTGGGCTGCGATGGCACATTGTCAGCCTGTGTCCAGCTTCCCATCTACCAGTACTCTCAGGGTTTGGCAAAGTTGTGCTCAGTCCTTAAGAGACAAATTTGCTCTGTGCCAGTCCTAAGCAACACTCACTAGTCACCAAGACTTTGCAAAGATAATTGAGAGAGACTTCACAAAGACATCAGCCTGCTCCCTCAGCTCTCATGGTTATAATCTATCACGAGCCAAAGATTGAAAAGGCCCAGTTTAAGTGCTTCCTAACATGGGTCTACTTCACCAAGGGTAGGTCTTCCTTGTTCCAGAGTCTAGTCTCTGGGGCATAGGATATTCTAATATTATTCATTATTCTATATAGAGAAATAGGTATATAACAATAATAAGCACTGGTTAGATTCTCAATGTTACATAGGTGTATAAATTTTATTCAAATAATCCACATTAGCTAATTTAGGCAATGCTATGTTTGGCCCTTCCAAGTTATTCGGAGTGTCTAAATGAAGTCCCTGTCCCTTCCTTCTGGCCTCCAGTCAGTTTCCATGTCTCTAAATTGATAATTTGTTATTTTTTCATGTCATGAGCAGCAAATGACCAAGAGTTGGATTCAGGTCTCTATCCACTCAGTGGTCTCATTGCCCTGTTGATCAGGGTCATTCTGCCTGGGAAGCACTCAGTGATCCAGCCCAGCATGCTGGAAA
Source organism: Tetrao urogallus (assembly GCF_951394365.1). Classification (NCBI taxonomy): domain Eukaryota; kingdom Metazoa; phylum Chordata; class Aves; order Galliformes; family Phasianidae; genus Tetrao; species Tetrao urogallus. Next base: position 56,909,001 of record NC_136813.1, on the reverse strand, counting down.
CTCACACTCTCCAGCCATGTATCAACAAGCACATTTGTGAAAATGAAAATTCTGCGTACATTCATCTGGCATTTCATAGCAACAAGTCTAAAAAGCAATTTCTAATCTTACAAAATTATTTTCCTATCTTGCAGCCTGAGCTTTAGAGCAACAATCCTTCCACAGCCACACTAATTTAAACTGAGGTTATTCAAGGCACTGCAATCAGCTCACATAAATCTAACAGGAAGATCAAGGTCAGTGCTGGAAAGATTCTATCCATTATGATGGAGAACAATAAAAGGAAGACCATATATTTAATTGCTGGTACTCAGTGGCATGAGATGATCAAAAAGTGATGTTGTGTGTTCTGAAAAAGCATGGCTTTTTGTTTTTTTTCCTCCCTTGTGAATTTTCACATCTTTCTAAAACCCTAAGCTTCTTTCTGATAGGTTTTTATTTTTCCTCTCAACAAGTTGTTTGTGGACTGCCCTTCTAATTAGAAAAACAAGCTACAGATGGTCTTGAAGGAGATCTAATTCCTTAACTAAGCTTTTGCTCATTGGAAAGATGCCTCTCTGGAAAAGGCTAAAGGAGAACTGTGCCACATCTCAGCTGTTTATGAGCAGACCTTTGGTCATATCTGAGCTCTGGAACCAGATGTGATAGAAACACTACAAGTACATTGCTCTTCTTCTTCATAGTATTTTGAGGTTTCATTCTCAAGGTTCTCATGACTTCTGAAGCTTCAATCTGTGCATGGCTTGATTGTACCCTGGAACATACTATATTCTCCCTGCAGTGTTGGGTATGAGGCATGCCTACAAACACTTCAATTATTTGTTGCTGTTTTTGTTATTTACAGTGCAAGTTACTGATAACAAGTGTTAAGTTTCTTTGCAAGATGGCTTTCAATTAAACTTGATTTCTGAGATGTCTGGTCAGTTTAAAGTGCATTCTAGTCATTCAAAACAAGCAAAAAAATACAGTGGCAAATTCAGGCCCAAAAGAGCATATGTTTAACACAGATTGTATATACTCAAGCACTCATACAACTGTATCTACTTTTAGAGACTATAAATACAGCCACCTTTCACATATGCTGTAAGAAATTCAGATTCCCAGATCTCCATTGCATATCAAAACATTTTTATATAATAGCCAAGCATCACGCATGTAATGAAATTGCTCTGTGTAAGAACAGAATCAGACTGCTTTAATAGGATCCTACTGTATCTGTGAACTTAATCTGTGTTAATACTAAGAAATAGCATGTTTTAATGAAACAAAAATACCTCTGCCAGTATAACAAATAACACTGTAGAGCTTCCAAACTTTACATAGTAGAGATCCCTTAGTAAAGATGACACTGACTTCTGTATCTGCACATTGAAGACAGTAATTCAAACATTTCTGAGAAGAGAGTAATTGAGTTGGGTTTGCATGGAGAAAATGAAAAAGTTGGTGATGAAACAAGGCACAGCAAAATAAATATTGAAGGATTGTCTTCACTATTTCCTTTACAATACCTTTTAACAGAACTATTTATAAAACCGTGCCATAGGTCTTTGATAAAACAAAGGACTTTCTGTTTGTTTTGAGCTTTATTACAGATACGTGTCTTGAAGTATATTTGTAATTCCAGAATGAAATTAGTTCTCCTCTGACCAGTTCATACCTGACAGTCCATACCATCTTCCAAAGAAAGGTTCCATCATCCAGCAATAGCTGCCTACTGAATTTCATGGACTTTTTAATAGGATGCCGGATTAAAAGGCTGTACAGGACAGTTTCTATAGCTTTTGCTGAGATTTGATTATCTGGCTTTCTGTATAGGAAACCTAATAACCACACATGCCACGTACAAACCTGAAATTTACAAGATGTCATATGGTATGGAATATCCCTTTGGCCAGCTTAAGTCAGCTGTTCTGATTCTGTCCCCTCCCTGCTTATTACCCCCCTGCTCAGAAACAGCTGTAAACATCGGTGTGTTATCAACATTATTTTTCACTTAGAACCAAAAGATGGCATCATACCAGACAGTCTGAAGAAAACAATTCCATCCCAGCTGAAATGGAGACAGTACGGAAATCATAACAGGTTTAAAGTATCTCAATTTAGGAGAGCTTGGAACGCATCCTAAAAGCTCCTTCTCAAACAGGCGTTAGGAGTCATTTCAGGTGGTTCAGATGTACCCATAGACATAGGTATCAATGTCAGATGCCTGCAGGTATCTCAGACATCTGACATCTGCTGGCTGGCAGATACAGTACAGACCTGTCTGTCTGTCTTGTTTCAGGAGGGTCAGCTGTAAGCCAGATGGCACAGCCTAGGGCATCTCAAATGGCCTTAGACATCTCTGTAAGCTTAGGTGAGTGGGCCATAAGTGACAGATAAGTGCTGTCACCACAATTGACATAATTTAGTCTCTAACCAAATCTCAGCTATCACTTTCTAAACACAGTTTTGGGGGAGACTCATTTAGTCCTTCAATTTGATCTTGAATGCTAAGCTCATGCTGACTGCCCTCATCTACGTATAATCACTTCCCTATCTTGATCACAACACGTTGCTGCCAAAATGAGTTTGCTTTATCCTTCTCTGTAATTGTGTCTCAGAAAATATTTGTCTTCCTTCATTTCTGATGTCGCTCTTGTCTTGTGTCTTGTTCAAATTTTAGTTCCAGCTATATCCCTCAAGAACAAAATAGTGTCTGCATAGGTGTGAAGTGGCAACAGGGCATGAACGTAGCCTTTTTAGCTAGGCTCACAGATGCAGGAAATGTTGTGAATTTTGGCCTCTAAACAGACATTTTGCTATTGATATAAATGTGTGGCTTTCATGATGAAATATGCCCGTTTAAAGCCATGATAAAGAGAAACACTGTATTTTTCTGAGCTAAACTTGCAGAAGTAAATCACAGTGTGGGGAAGAGGGATAAATATGATGCTGACTACTGCCTTGCACGTGCCTTTGTTTAGGATTTTTCAATGCAACAATTGTTCCACATGCATTCTCTCACCTTCAGAATCTTTCCCATCACCTCCCAATTCTAAAACCAGCAAATATTAAGTTTAAATTTGCTTTGCTTTCTGACTGCTTGTCAGCACCAGACTCTTCACCTTTATCACTGTCCTCTTTCACTTGATAAAAATCATTATTTCCTTTTTTTGTTACCTGTTCTTGCAACTCTGAGCCCTATTCCACAACAAACATAAATTAAAAACCCCTAATCCATACATACAGTTTAAGTAGAATGGCACATTTGGTAAGTAAAGTCTGAAATATAGCTTTTTTTTTCTGGAAGAACAGAGGAAATTATATATATATATATATATATATTTAAAATCAAGCACTATTTTATGCTTTAGGCCTAATCTTGCAAATACATGCACACATTGAGATAACTGAATCACAACACAACTATCACTTGAAACCAAAGAGATCTTTCACATGTGCTTTTAAGATCATATCTTCAACTTCTTGAATTGGTCCACCTTATTCATCTGCAGAGTTCCATCCACATTTTGACTGCCAATCAGCACCTGCAAGATTTATCTTACAAAACTGTTGGTGTTAGAAAGGACCGATAGCTGAGCAACAACAGGTTGGGGAAAAAAAAAAAAAAAGAGTAGTATTGAATTGTTGTTATTTCTAGTCAGCTCTGCTGTGAAAGAGTGAAGTTCATTCTCTCTTGTATTGGTTGGATGTTTCACTTTGTGATTTCATGTCTTATATAGTTAGTAGAACAGAATGGCAGTGCTACTTGTTATTGTAAATGCTATTCATAACAAGTTCATTTGTTGATGTTCTGCTAAAGTGGAACTTTTTTTCTCAAGAGCATTTGCTTATTGTGACTGCGAACTGTTTCATTAACATTCTATGCCTGGTTGTCTATGCCAGTGAGTACTGTGATGGGACTTGTCCTCTTTGAGAGAGCAAAGTGATCACAACTCAGCTCCACAGGATGGGGTTAAAGCCTGAAGTCTCTTAGAACATAACAATAGATGGCATTTACACCGTGTGAACTCACTGATGTTTTACTGCTGAAATTTGTCTCATCAAACAGTCACTGAAGAAAGATTCCTGGTGTGAAAGGAAAATCAAAATGAAACAAAGCCAAAACCCTTTTGCAGGTAATTCCTTGTGTGCGAACACACCAATGCAAGCAGAAAGAAAAAAGGCTTGTGAGAATGCTACATATATCTTGAGAGCTTTCCTATTATTTTAGATATACTGGAACAACTATCCTGATAAGCAACGCTATTTCCTGTAAAAATTCATGTCCTGTTAGGATAAAATGTGCAATCTTTATTCGAGAAAAGGAACATGGCTCAGTGATTTCATGCCTTGTATAACTATGGAAAGCTGAGCTGCGCAGCAAAACATCTGCATGCTGTGTGACTGCATGCTATAGAGGCAGGAACTGAAACACAGGCATGAAGCCAGAACAAACGAGGGAGGGAGCAAAACACTTGTGCCTGAACACTTGTGCCCTGCAGCAGGCAGCTACTGCACCCATAGGAACCAGGTCCAAATGCCAGAGATTAAACTGGATGACAGGCTCCTTTGGCCCTCTTCTATTGCAATGGTTTCAGGGTATGTTTTTTGCTTTGTGAAGAGTCTTTTCAGTCCTCCTTCAGCAGAAGTCACAAAGCAGCACCCCATGTGCCAGTATGGGTGGCCCCACGGAGAACCCAGGACTATCGGCAGGCTGCTGAGTGTTGGCCAGACTGGCGGGACTGTTCTCACACTCACTGAAAACATGAAGTAACTGATTTTTAAATAACGAAGCATGCTGAGTTTACTTCAAGCTGCAATAGCTAAGAATAATAGCAGGTATTCATTTAACCTTCGCTGGTTCTGAGCCCAAGCGTTTGGCATTAAAGAAACCATAAAGGTTTACGTCCTGCGACAGACATTTCAGGAGTGTCCAGACTACACGTAGAAATGAGCTAACAGTGGCTGCTAAAGTTTAGAAATAACCTGCATGCTCCTCGCTAACCAGAGCCAGGGACTTCACAAAGTCTTTTTGACTGTGCTTCTGGGCTGTAGCTGGCAGGGCCATTTTGCATGGGCCTGTGTGTCTGCTTTCTGCTGGCTGGCAGAAAGAAACCTTGAAAACATTGCTCCCGTTGCTTTCCTTTCCCAGCTCAGGATAACAGAAGGGACAGTGATTACATGATGTTAATGCTGTATCTTTAATCTGCTCATTAACTAGTCTAAATAGCAGCCCTGTGGTTCTTAGACTTGAGGAATCATAGAATAATTTAGATTGTAAAAGACCTTTAAGATTATCAGCTTCCACCATCACCTAACATTACCACATCCCCAAACATGAGAGTGAGTGCACCATCAGCAAGTTTTCTGATGACATTAAGCTGAATGGCACAGTTGACACAATAGAAGGAAGGGATGCCACCCCTTTGGACTGGACAGGCTTGAAAAGTGGACCCCTGGGAATTTAATGAGAATCAACAAGGCCAAGTGCAAGGTGTGTCACATGGGTCAAGGTCATCACTGATACTAGTACAGAATGGGAGAAGAACTCATTGAGAGCAGACTGCTAAGACCCACCAGTCCTGGAGGTTCTGGTGAGCAAAAAGTTTGACACAAGACAACAATATGCAATTACAACCTGGAAGTCCAATTGTATCCTGTGCTGAAACAAAAGAGAGGTGGCCAGCAGGGGGAGGGAGGTGATTGTCCCCCTCTACTCTGCCCTTGTGAGGCCCCATCTGGGGTACTGCATCCAGGTTTTAAGCCTCCAGAACAGGAAGGATGTGGAGCTGTTGAAGTGAGTCTAGAGGAGGGCCATGAAGATGATCAGAGGGCTGGAGCAATTCTCCTGCCAAGACAGGCTGAGCGAGTTGCTCTTGTTCAGTATGGAGAAGGCTCCAGGAAAACCTCACTGCATCCTTCCTGTAAAAGGAGTTTATAAACAGGAAGAAGAACAATTTTTTACAAAGTCTGATAGTGATAAAACAAGGAAGTATGGTTTTAAACAAAAAGAGGGGTGATTTAGATTAGGTATTAGAAGGAAGCTTTTTACTTAGAGGGCAGTGAGGCGCTGGCACAGCTGCCCAGAGAAACTGTGGTACCCCATCCCTAGTGATGCTCAAGGCCAGGTTGGATTTTTCTGGGACCCTGGGCAGCCTGAGCTTGTGGAAGGCAGCCCTGCCCATGGCAGGGGTTGTAAGTAGGTGGTCTTTAAGTCCCATTCCAGCCTAAGCCATTCTGCAATTCCATGGTTTGATGACTCTGATTCTAAGCATGGCATCCACACGTCTCTTAAACACCTCTAGAGATAGCAATTCTACCACCTCCCTGGACAGCCCACTCCAGTGTCTAACCACTCCCTCTGTGAATGAAGTTTTCCTAGTGTCCAGTCTAATCCTCCCCTGGTATACTTGAGGACATTTCCTTGCATCTTAGGTCATTTCCTCTTGCCTCCTTCACCCCCTCCATTGTGTTTCCTAGACTGGCACTAAAGAGCCTTATTCAGTAAGAATGGGCCTGGTAAAGAGAATAAATTCAAACCTAAACTCAGAGTTAAGCCAGGCCCAAGCACCTCATCCTGTACTGTTTGTCTTCAGCTCACAGGGTGGAAATGAATCAAATTTGGGCACACTGCATAATCAAACCTATGTTCAAACAGCAGAGCAGGGATATCTGCTGAATTTTTGTCTTAAATCTACTCTTTCATTATATGTCTCCAGGTTCACTGTGAATGAGACATCTGGTTTCTTTTGCTGCAACCATTCTCTTTCTGTTATAGTAGGAACAGTCCATCTTCACTGGTATCATTTTGTGGGATTCTGTATGGAACCTGACCATCCTGTCTTTTCTAATCAGCATTTTATTACAAAGATCCACTTTCTACCAAGTTAAATTTGTTTGTGTAAACCCATGATCTTCTCCATCGTTCTCCCTTTAGATTGTGCCACATTGGACAGCTGCACAGATCCATGGAACTCATACTAGAGAAAGTACCAGGACCAAGCTGCACCTAGAACTTAGTAAAAAAACTTGTCAAGCGAAAGCAGATGTGACAGGGATCTCTTGGAAAGAGTCCAGCGGAGGGCCACGAAGATGGTGAAGGGCCTGGAGCATCTCTCCTATGAGGAAAGGCTGAGTGAACTGGGTCTGTTCAGCCTTGAGAAGAGAAGACTGAGAGGGGACCTGATCCAGGTCTATAAATATCTAAGGTGTGGGGGGCAGAATGGCGAGGCCAGACTCTTTTCAGTGATGAGTGGAGACAGGACAAGGGGAAACGGCCAGAAACTGCAGCATAGGAAGTTCCGCACAAACATGCGCAAGAACTTCTTTACAGTGAGGTGATGGAGCACTGGAACAGGCTGCCCAGGGAGGTGGTGGAGTCTCCTTCTCTGGAGATGTTCAAGACCTGCCTGGATGCCTACCTGTGTGACCTGGTGTAGGGAACCTGCTTTGGCAGGGGGTTGGACTCGATGATCTCTGGAGGTCCCTTCCAACCCCTACAATTCTGTGATTCTGTGATTCTGTGATTCTGTGATTCACAGACTACAAACTGGTTGAGGCAGACAGGGCCCACTGGGTCCACCGGGACGCTGTTCTAAGAGCGACACTCAGAACAAGGTTCCCAGAGACATGTCACCTCTTTTAATAGTGTTTTTCAGTAAGGTGATACCTTAGCAGCAACAACAGGATTTTACAACAAGTACATGAGCACAGAACTTTTTTTTTCCATCCAGCGTAATAAAGATCCTGAGACTTTCCAGTCCTATATTCTTTAACAAGCGAATCTGTCTCCATTGCCTCAGCATGCTGATTTCTTTCTGTGACATCAGCATGGGCTCCTTCATTTCACTTGGCTTTTATATTTGGCATACATGACAAAATTTAGCAGATTAGTCAGTACAAAATAAAAATACAAAACGAAGCACTGTTTGAGACGTTTACTTTCCAAATTTCCAGGAAATTTCAACTCTACTGGTGTCTGTTGTTGTTTTTTTTTTTCTAGCTACTCATTCTGCCACTCTGGGTATTTCACGCAGGTAGTATTTTGTTCCCAGACAGTATGTGTTTTTTCAGAAGGCACTCGGAGCCAAGGGCAGGGACAGAGGCCTGCTTTGTCTAGCATCTAGGTAACGATCAGCATTGTGTAATGTGAGCTTCTGCAGGGTGCAGGACAAAGAGTTTCAATGATTCTTAAAGGTATAGCTTAATTCACCAGATAAAAACTCTGATTAAATAGGAATGACCTAAAGAAAATGGATCTTGGAGTTTTAGGAGTAAAGATACCACATTACTACATTTAACAGCCATTAGATTTTCACCGAGGCTGAAAGAGTAACATTACGTAGTTGTTTTTGAGTTAGTGTGCAATTCCAAGAAATAGGTATGATAACTTCAAATTTTACCTTTTGGTGTGGATGTGTCTGTTAGAGACACACTTCCTTAGTACATTTCTAATCCCAGGCAGACAGCTCAGCTGTGCAGATTACCTCTTTGTCAGTGCGAAGATGAATGCTAGCAGAGCTTAATGGTCTTTGAGTTCATCTATTCTCTGTCTCTTGTTTAATCAGCTGCTCTAAGTTATTTATAACTTTGCCAATATTCCTTTTCCTGATGAACCCGCACATTTAGGATATGTAAGAAAGTAGACCCAAAGGTCTAGGAGCTTCCCTTCAAATCACTTCAACAGTTTGAAATCTTTGGGAAACAGATCTAAGTGTAAAGGTACTGCTACCTCTTCAATCTTTTCTCACCTACCATGCCCTTGCTAAATAATCAGAGGAATCTGTGCAATCTTGACTAAAAGCTCAGAAAACTTGAAGTCTCTGGCTGCACACAGCTGGATGGTGCCTGTGTGAGACCTTCTTTTCCATTAACCTCAGTCCACTCCATGATGTTTTCTCTCAGCAGGGCAGAGCTCAGCTTCCTAAATGGGAGCTGCCTTATCTCCCTAAATCACAGATGCAGCCTGCAACTAGATCAGCTAAAGATACATACAAATATCCATAGACATCCACATATACTACATACAGTATACCATGCACACCATGGCAGCTGGACTAAATGACCTTAGTGGTCTTTTCCAAACTTAATGATTCTATGATTCTATATACGTACAAGAAAATGGAAGGAGTCCATTTGGCATCCCTCCTGCATATTCCCCTGTAATCTAGCAGTGTTTAGTGAACTTGCACAAGCCTCAGAGGGTTGATTCTTCCCAGGAAGGATAGGTCAGGGCCAAAATAGGTGGCTGTTTTCATAAGCCAGTACAGAAGTTTCCAAGGTGGAATGGGGAACAACTGTAGAGCTCATAAGTCTGGAGAATCTGGAGCCAGTGGAAAATCCTTGAAAAATGGCCTCAAATTACAGCAGTTCCTATAGTTGCTGTGGTTGACGCCCAGTGATGTGTCAGTGTCTGGAACACAGTCAGTAATGGAGAGAGCACACCTTTCCCCTGCCTCCCTATTTCTCAGAGGAGTCTGGAGTCTTCTATTCTGAACCTCTAGCAGCAGGTTAATAAAAATCAATGCTTAACTACATATGCTAGGCTTTTCTTATTAGAGCATTTAAGAGTGCTGAGAAGGCAGTTTCTCCAACTGTGGGTTGAAGCAGCTAGTGGGAAGTGGAGCAGAAATGGGCAGTGCCATGCACCCTGGTGGGAAGGTTGAGGCTGGGATGGGTGCAGAGACATCAAGGGCCATCAAAGCATGCAGCCCCCACACAAGAATGATGGTTCACTGTCTTGCAATGTGTTTTTCTTTCCTACAAAGCTGATGAGGAAAGGAGGCATTGGTTTTGCAACCTGGACACCCGTCCTGTAAGGAAAAGATAAAGACCGGCCAGAAAATCGTGCTGGGGAAGGAATGACAACATAGTGCAAGAGCGCTGATCAAATCAAGGATAAACCAGAAGGGTGAGATCAAACTTGGAGGGGCTTCACAGAATTTTTTATTTTTCACAGTGCTATACTTTCCATTCCTGTCTCTTCAATTACCCTCTTCCACAGTTTCGGCTCTACATGTGTCCAGAAACCAGAGCTCCCCGAGCTATCAAGGAAAAGTATCTCGGGAATTAGGAGCTCAAAAAGGCTGTGGCAACAGAGCTGTGGTCTACAGCCACATCTACAGGATCCCACTTACTGATTACAAAAGTATCAGATTCTGCTTCAGAACCTGAAACCCAGTTCCACAAATAACAGCAATTCTGTCAATGTTCAGGGGCCATGGAAACATGCCGCCTTCCATATTCTGTTCTCAATGTGCTCAGTGAGAAGCAGTTAAAAGATAATAAGTGTTGGGAAAAATTAGAAGCAGTAAGCACAGACAATATTAAAATAAGTGTTGACAGCGCATCTGAGGAAATTGTAGGTACAATTATTATGTTGGGGTTGGAAATGATCTCTGAAGGCAGTATCCATACATTACCTGTGCTGTAGGACCTAATTTAGGAGTGCTCAGAGGAAGGGCTTCACATTTTAGATGGCAACATCAGACATTTCTCATGGGAGACCGAAAAGCTCTGAGAACTGGTATCAGCAACATCTGTGTGGAGAGTTGGGTACAGTAACTACAGAGTCCTTAAAACAATTAGAGATGGTGATGACAAGAGAGTTGCCATGTTAGAGCTCATCTTGATGAACAACAACAAAAACAATAGCTGCTGATTTAGGTTTTCCTGTACATTAGTAATCATGCTCTGGTCAAATTTAGTGACTTAAGTACTGGTACTGACAAATACTACATTTTATCAAGCTTTGAAGACCCATTTTTTAATGCTTAGACTAATTGGCAACTCAGTAGACTGGTAGGTATTTTTAAAGTGAGAAGAGTAGCCTGGTCTAGTATTAAATGTGGAGGTTGGTTGTCCTGCATATGGTAAAGGGGTTGGAGATTCATAATCCTTGAGATCATAATCCTTCCAACCCTGGCCATTCTGTGATTTGTGATTCTGTGAAGATGTTTTTAAAAAGCACAGTTTTTTATTCAGCATCTAAGAAATGGTCTATTTCTAAGAAATAGATGCTGAATAAGAAACTGGTTTAATAGCAGCAATCAGTGCAATGGATTTTTTAAAAAGGTGCAAAGTAATAAAGAAGGTCTCAGAGTAGATGTTTAAAATCTTGGCAGGAGCAAAGAATGTCAGTGATGATTGGTGATAACGTTCAAAAGGAAGGAGATAGAGGAAGTTGCAGGAATCACAGAAATGTCACCAGTCACAGTGAATGACCAAGAGCTTTAAAGAAAGAACACCCCATTAGAAACAAAATGTGCTATTTAAATCATGCTCAAGTCCACAAAAAATACTGATGGTGAACTGTGGTGACTGAGAAAAAAAACACAACTCTTAGCTGGGCTCTTTTGAGAGGGAGCATTGAAATACAGTTATCCATACTGTGTTGATCAAGTTGCCATTCACAATTAAAAATCAACAAAAAAGAGCAATGGTCTCTGCTATATCTAAGCAATTTTGAGTCAAAAAAATGTACAGCAATTTATGCCAGTCGTCAAGACGCACAGGTCTGGCTTACTGTGCAAGGATTTATTACAAGCACAAAACTGGATGGAAATTATATCTCAACAGGAGGAATATTCTTCACACTCCACTGCCAAGTATTGTTCGTCAGAATTGTGGGATCACAAAACATGTACATTTGGAGACATTTCAGGTCAGACTGAACAGTGTTCTGAGCACCCTGGTCTAGCTGTAGGTGTTCCTGTTCATTGCAGGAGAGCTGGACTAGAATTCCAACTCAAATCTTGCAATGATTCTATGATAATTAATTTCTAAACAAAAGACTTCTGGTTCACAATTTTGGATTTGGTCTGCACCAGCACCTCTGCCTGAGGCCTGTGGCCTCAGATACCTATGAATCACCAGCAGCAATTAGGATTTTCTTATTCATGTTTCAAGCTACACTGGCATTGTTCATACAACAAAATCAGCAAAGGTTTGCTGTGAGCAGGGGATTTTTTTTCATTTTCTTAAGGAAATGACTCCCCTCAAACACTTGTTTCTCTACAGGGTCCCAGAGATAGAATAATTTTAACCCAATTTCAGGTACTCAAGCAAAAGCCCAAATCTTTTCACTCAGCTTGCCTAACAACCATTTAGAAATATTTGTGATAGCTGTAATTTGCAGCAATGTGGCAGTAAGACTTGGTATTATTAACTTAGTAGAAAACCTATGAGTGACTGTTAGAAACTGAGGCATCAGAGAGCCTTGTGACTGTGCCTACTACAGGCCGCCTGAACAAGGGGAGCCTGTTGATGATAACTGTTTGTCACACGGCCCTCACCAGAGGAACCTAAACATCTACAAGTCCATGGGTCCTGATGAGATGCGTGGACAAGGGAAGAGCCACTGATGTCATCTGTCTGGACTTCAGTGAAGTCTATGACACAGTCCTCTGCAATATCCTTCTTTCCAAATAGGGAAGATACGGATGGGATGGCTGGACTGTTCAATAGATGAAGAACTGACTTCAGGATCAAACACAGAGAGTGGTGGTCAATAGCACCAGGTATGGATGGAGATAGGTGACAAGTGGTGTCCCAAAGGGTCAGTACTAGGACTGATACATCTTCGTCAGTGATATTGACAGTTGGGTGGAGTGCACCCTCACTAAGTTTGCAGATGATGCTGAGCTATGAAGTGCAGTCAAAACGCCTGAGCGACAGGATGCCATCCAGAAGGACATGACAGATGAGCAGTGAGCCCACAAGAACATCAAAAGGTTCAACAAATCCAAGTGCAAGGACTTGCACCTGGATCAAGGCAACCCCCATTACCAATACAAGCTGAGGGAAGTATTGAGTACAGCCCTGCCAAAAAGAACTTGGCAGTACTGGTTGGTGGGAAGCTGGGACACGAACCTCAAGCCAGAAAGCCAACTGCATCCTGTCCTGCATCAAAAGAAGCATGGCCTGCAGATTGAGGGAGATGATCCTGCCCCTCTACTCTGCACTAGTGAGACCTCACTTGGAACATTGCTTCTAGTCCGAGAGAATCCAGAGGACCATAAAAATGATCCAAGGGATGGATCACCCATCCTATGAGGAGAGCTGGGGCTATTCAGCCTAGAGAAGGGAAGGCTCCAAATAACCAAATAGTGGCCTTTATGTGTGTAAAGGGAAGCTTACAGGGAGAGAGAAAAAAAAAAAAAAAAAAAAAAAAAAAAAAAAAAAAAAGACAGGATCTTTTGCAGGGTCTGTGGAGACAGAACAAGGGGAAATGGTTTCAAACTTAGAGAGGATAGACTGAGGTTGGATATAAGGAAAAATACTTTTACAGTAAGGGCAGTGAGGCACTGGAACAAGTTGCCCAGACATGTGGTTGATGCACCGTTGAAGCCAGACTGAATCAGGCCCTGGGCAACTTGGTCTACTCAGGGACATCCCTGATCAGTGTAGGAGAGTTGGACTAGCCAGCCTTTAAAGGTCCCTTCCAACTCTAAGTATTCCATGACTTTAACAGAAGTAAATAGAAATTATGGTGAATGGATGCTTAACTTCTCAAAGCTATTCACCTTGTATATAATAATAGAAGCAGGGCTGAGTTTTGTGTGCACCTACAAGTCACCAACACAGCACCTTCCAGACAATGTTTTACCTTTATTTTTTCCAATCAATGATCCTGGCTTTTTTCTGTAGTCCATGAACATTCCTTAGGGTAATGGACTTCACTAGGCAAGATTTATAGTGACAGAGATCTACAAGTCACTCTGATGGAAAATTCATTCTGATTTGGGATTAGTAGCTAATCTTCAAGATTATTAAAACTATACCACTTGGGTATTCTTCTTTTTGTTTTAATTGCCTGTGTTATGAACAAAGGGCCCAGCCAATCTAGCATCTGGTGCATGTACTTAATTTCTTATGAGCAACGACAGACAAATAAATAGGAGCTATTTTCAAAGTGACCTTCTCCTTCTATCTGTATTAGAATGTTCTGACAAAATTCATGATTGACTCAAGTCTTTTTATAGCAGCCGTGAACACAGTGACCAGGACAGAGTTTCCAACCCGCCCTGTCTCTGTTCAGTTTCCTCTCCCAGACATGGCTCCAGTTGGACTACATGCGATCAGGGCAGCGCCTTTACTCTGGCAGAGTGTAAAGTCTCAGCAGTCTCACTGCAGGGATTTGACTTCATAGTGGATAGCATTTCAAACTGGAAATAACGATGTTTTGGAAGTGTCTAGTAAATCCCAGCTGGCCATGTATCCTATTGTTCACTGAAAGAAATGGAAATTAAGCCATCAGCCATAGTCTGCGAACAATCTGCTGCAAAATGCATCCCTTTCTAGAAAAAAAGTCTGCTTGTTCTAACACAGCTAAATAAAACTGTTTTATTATTATTATTATTTATTTTTTTCCCCATTACATTTTGTGAACCTTGCTTCAATTTACATTAGGAAAAAACTCACAAATTCATGATAAGTACTTAAACTGACCTGTGAGCTTGCTGGAAACTGCACCAATTGAAATGTCTTCGTGCCACTTGATTATAATGCACACCCCTTGGAATTCCACTGAGAGCAGAAACAGCTTGTGGCCTTTCTAACCCAAGAGAGCAAACAGTGCAGCAGGAACCTCAGGAAGCTGCCACAAGGAAAGAAAACAGAACAACTGGTAACTAGCAATGTCACCCTCTTTTTTTCTTTGGTACCCATGAGGCAAAAGAAGGCAATAAGAGCATTTTCCCCTAGGATACAAGTACTATGGAACTATAGAAGACAACAAAGAATAAAAACTAGCTCACCCCTTCCAACAGCCAGTGACAGCTCAAGAGGAATACAACCTCTCTTCAGAAAAACGCTACTCCCTTGGCTGCTAACCCTAAAATGATGGTGAGGAGGGGAGGACCTCCACCCCTTTTAGTCACTCATGTTCATTGCTTGCACCTGAGCCCCCTGATTTAGCTGTGCCTTCTCACCTGGTGCTCAATCATTGGCTCAGACCATGACTCGGTAATTCTGCTGCAGTACCCAAGGCCTCTTCAAGTTCATCTGAAAGTATCTGAGGATGACAATCCCATCTAAGAAGGTTCCAGTGTTTGACTCGTTAGAAAATCATCCTTCTTATGGCTGTACATCAACGTGAGACACAGAAATGCATGCAGTCCATTGTGAATTAATAACCACTAGCAGTTAATTTGAATGACAAGTTTCACTGCATTCCTAATGTAATCTTATTGACCTATGCATAGAAATGTATCCAATAACACATGTAAGATTAAGCTCTTTACCAGCACTGAATCATTATATAAGTGTAGAACTATCCTATGATCTCTTAACATGCCTCAGCGTTTTGGAAGGAATATTTTACACAACTGTAAAACTCTGGCAGTAAGTGTGGGCACAAGGACAACAGTGGGTGTTGTGGAATTGGCCTCAGATTGTGGCACTGCATGTGTGAGGGAGCTGGACTCTAACTCTTCTCCTAGCCTGTGGCAATCTTCATAGAATCACAGAATGGTTTTGGCTGGAAGGGACCTTAAAGCCCAGCCAGCCCCACTCTGTGCCATGGGCAGGGCTGCTCACCACCAGCTCAGCTGCCCAGGGCCCCATCCAACCTGGCCTTGAGCCCCTCCAGGGATGGGGCACCACAGCTTTTCTGAGCAGCTGTGCCAGCATCTCACTGCCCTCTGAGTAAAGAATTTCCATCTAACATCTGACCTAAATTTCCCCTCTTTTACAGTTTGAAGCCATTCCCCCTTGTCCTATCAGCTCAGTGTGTAAAAAGTCAGTCTCCATCTTCTTTCTAAGCTCCCTTTAAATATCAAAATCTTTGCCTTCTCTCCATCTGTGAAACAAGGCTGATCAATTGTATTGCAAAATGTCATTATGTAAGGTCAAAAATTTGGCATTTGGTGGTGTTTTTGTGTGTACAATATGCCTCGATGTGGTCATCAAGAAAGGACAGAGCAGCAGGTAAGGAAATAAGCCAGGTGCTTTTTCAGGACACACAGATGGCAGCTTGTACCATGTCAGTGATGTCAAGAGAACTCATACTTCATACTTAACAGAAAAATTATTCATCCAAGAGGGTTTTTTTCATGATAGTGAAATGAACACTGTGAGAAAATTACTTTGGTTGCTGGGTGCAATTAGCTACTTAGAGAACATCTCCTAAAATGTTATCTCTGATGTATTTATTATACTTAAAAAAAAAAAAAAAAAAATCCTTCTTGCAGTTCATGGCCATGAAGCAGTATGCAACAGGCCAGAAGACTTGTATAACTGTAAGTCTTGAAGCAGTTCTTAGAAAGACAGTGACTTTGCCAACCAGGAAACATTTAAGTGGCAATCTTTTCATAGAGTAAAGCTTGGAGATAAGGAAAAAATAGGAAGCTGTTCACTTGTGCCAGGAAGCATTAACAGAGGCACTGCAAGCTGGGCTGTTCGCTTTTAAAACAAAGGCTTTTGTTGTTTGCCCTCACTATTTAAACCTAACCCAAGCAGACTCAGAGAACAGAAAATGAATTCAATCAGAAGTTTATACTTTTTCCTTAGGAGAGGGACAAACTTTCTGCATATATAGCAGAGGAACATTGGAACAGAAAGCCTCACTCAGCACTGTAATTCCCATCTAGTCGTAGGAAACCAAGGTATCTTGATACTCTACTGCTCCTGTCACTTTGTCAAGAGAGGATTTCTTCTGTTGCAGAAAATATCCTTGGGCCCTCCCACTGACTTCCCAGTAATACCAGCAGAGGTGTGCACGTGTTGGCACGCTAACTCTAAAGCACTGAAACAAAACTGAAAAGCAGACATCGCCTGGCATTGTGGGTTTGTGTCTGAGCAGCCCATGAAGGACAGCAAGAGACAGATGCTTGGGGCAACACATGGAACACACTAAAGAGAGTTTGCTGAGATTTTTAACTGCTATGTAGATAACAGAGAGCAAAGCTCAGACTAGATGGTGGCAGGAAAGCAGCAGGTCTCTCCTGCTTGCTTTCCTTTCATCAGGACAACACACTGTTTGTACAACCAGCCACAGTTTCAACAATGGACTGGCTGGAGATGAGTCACTAAAATGAATAATCCTTCTTAATCTCTACAAAAAACATCCTGTTAGTGCTGCCATATTCTAGGAATTGTCATAACAGGAGCAGCAAAAGGATTAAGTGCTTAAACCTGTCCCACCAGGGCAAGTTCACTGCTGCAGAATTTCTGCTGGTAATGAGCCCTCACTTCCCCCCACAAAAACAAGAGAACCACCCTATTCTGTGTTTCTTTCTTTGTAAGCAGCCCCCCAGGACCCACCAACAATATTGCTGGGTTAGAACATTAAAATCTAGATCAACTCACAGCAGATGCTGAGTTTGAAATGCAAGGAAGGACCACAGGTTCACAGAGATCACAGCAGAGCCTGCTCTTGGTGCCTTTTGCTAAGGGCTCTATGTTTCTGTCAGCACATTCACTGGAGAATACTAATCCTGGAGACACAGTGCTGTCCTCTCTGTGCTTTTCAGTGCAGTGCTGTTCAGCTTTCAGAAGGGCAGTGATTCTAGGAAGAGATTAAAATATGTAGGATGCTCTTTGCAGTGTGAACCTGAAGCCCGCACCTCCAATACTGAACATAAGAAGGCTGTCAGCTGCAAGATTAGTCTCAGGAGCTATGAAAATTGCCAGAAGAGGCAGATGAATGCTTTCTTTTTTTTTTTTTTTTCCCCACAATGCTTAGAATGGCAAGAGCTCACTTCAATATTTTGTGTTAATAAAAAACAATGACAAGTTCTTACTGGTCTTGTTTCTTGAAGGCTGAGTTCAAGGAGCCTTGCTTCCTTCCCTGGCTCTGTCCCTGTACAGCACCCATGGGATGCTGCAGCTGATGCAATAGAGGATGAAGGAAAAAGATTCAGTTGCTCTCATGGCTTTACCACCAACAGGTGCCCTAGCAGAGCTTCCTATGGATATATCTTTTTAAACATCTCAGCAGGGATTTTTCAGGGCACTCGTGCCTCGCCAGCTGTGCTCCTACCAACCTGAAGAAGGGTGGGATGAGGCTGGCTGTATGTGCATTGCTGGGCAGGTGGCTGTTGCATCTGTAGGCTGCACACCTTGGCCAGGCCCCGCTCCCAGAGCAAATTCACCCTGCCATGCAACCACCCTGTGAGGACCCCACTCACAGACCTGCCAAAGCCCTTTCCTGTGCCTCTGGGCATCTTCCCAGAAATAAGCGAGAGGGAGAGGCAGCAGCCTGCACCTGGGTCTCCATCCAAGGTGAAGCTGAATCAGAGCTAAAATCCATACCTAGATCTCTCCAGCTCTTGGCACAGCTCCCACCTTCCTTTGGGGGAATTAAAAACCATACAACAGGACTTCTGAACTCTTACACATCAGGTTCTTTCTTCTGTCAGCTGAATTTTTAATGTTTTGGACGAGTAGTACAGAGGAGAGGATAATAGTTCTTAGATGTAAAATAGTTGTTGATAACACATGTATATGTTACCCATAATAAGAGTCCCACTACAATAACAACAACAAAAAAAAATCTGATCATAGGAAACTACAAATATGGACAACAGATGTGCTTTTCTTTTCAGGAAGTGATTACACAGCTTGGAACATGCCTCAGCTCTTCAGCCTAGGCACTCCCATCAGAGGACTGGGTAACTTTACCAAATCTTAACATACTTTTGCACCTACATTTTTAGTGAAACAAAAAAACCAAACAAACAGAACCCAAACAAACAAACAAACAAACAACTCCAATCTCCCTCCATTGATAGTCTTAATGGAGCCTCCTGAATAATTTATTTATGGTCACTTTATACCCAATGTGTGAAGTCCCTTCTCTGTTAGAAAGGAATATTTCTTAGTCCCTTCCTTCAAACTGTGTGTAGGAGTTCCACACCTCTTATTGCAGAACAGGAAGTGCTAGTGTGGATCAAGAAGGGCACTGGTAGCAGTCCTTACCTCAGGATGCTCACCTACAGCATCCTCTCCCAGCTATTGCTTATTCTTCAATACTGGCTCTTCTTGGAGCCCAAAGAAAAACAGAATAATATGCTGTCTTTCTTCGTTATATAGATAGATAGATAGATAGATAGATAGATAGATAGATAGTTTTTTTTTTTGTTGTTTTTTGTTTTTTTTTTTTTCTTCATTTCACCTATCACTGGTTTGCTTTGGAGGCTTTACTTTGAATACATACTTCAGTGATTCTCTTCTCCTCAAGGAAAGTGACAGAGACACAAAAGGACTTGAGTTATTTGACATCCTACATACAATACCTGTACAACTGATCCAGGTGCAACAGCTGCAGCTCTTTGTATTCTAAGTAAGTTGTATAAAGAAGACTATCATGTGCAAAGCAACATGCAAAAACTCCTTTTTTTTTTTTTTTCTCCACTACTCAGCAGTGTCAGACAGTTTGGAGCAGACCATGATCCAGCAGGGGCAGACCTGGCTCAGGAGTTACAAAACTGACTTTTTTCCTTCCTTATTACAAGTTATTCTTTTTTTTTTTTTTTTTTTTTCTTTCCTGCTTATAAAATGAGCAATGGTATTTACTTGCTGTTGCAAACAATGCATCAAAAAGCTTGTGTATCAGTCTATCCTAAATAATGACTGGAGATATTTGCTTCCAAAGTCCTATGGGTTTCCTTTAGAACGATCTGTCTGAACTTGTGGCTGTTCATATGTTTGTATCCAATGCACTTTCCTACAGGAAGCGGAAAAAAATTGGTTGTCACGAGTCTATACAACCACACTAAATTCAATTCACTCCATAAACATGACAAGAATGCCCTTTATGGAAGCCTAGTATCCCACGGAAGAGTGGGCTGCATGGAAACGGAGGCAGATGATCTTACACGTGCCTTTGCTTAGCACTTGCTGCCACATGAGGAGTTAATATTTGATTAGACAGTACTGTAGCTATGACACCTGTTCACCAGGGAGACTAGGCCAACAACTGATGTAATCTACCTTATTATACACTTAATGATAGAGGAGAAGTGCTGCTTTTTCAGCTTCCCACGTCTGCTTTTCATTTCCTCTCCTACACATTCCTGAGGGGTCATGTTCTGTGCCTCGCAAAAGCAAACAAACAACTACAAAACCTCTCCCCCTCTCTCTGTGATCCACTGCAATTTGCTAGGAAGAAAAGACGTTAAAAATGTCCACTGTACTGTGTGTTCCTGAAAAGAAATCTGCTTATTAGCAGTTACTAATTTACGTGTTTTGGCTAGATTTCTCTGACCACAATAGACCAGGAAAAAACAGTGTTGGTACTAAAGTTACTTAGAAGAACTCTGATTTTTTCTGTCAGCAAATCAAGCACTTGGCCACAGCTCCCAGATGCTAACGCAAATGCCATTCCAGAATCGCAGGCTTTGACCATTTTTCAGTTTTCTGAAAAGGTGGGTGGCTGTAGTTGAAAGCTTGCAGGAGTTCCAGGGCACCTCATCTGGGCAGAACTTCAATGATTCTCTTTGTATCTCTGGTCCTCAGATCATGGTGTCATCCTGTAGGAAATGCTGTACATCCGGTTTGCACCACTAGCCATCATGGTCATCACTGGCATCAGCACACAACTTGTATTTCAGATGCATATGGTTGTGTTTACAGTCTACTCAGCCTATTTGATCCTGCTAAGAAATCCCCATCTTTACCCTACAACTGTAGGTGACAATAGTGTTACAGATACTGCTTTTCTTATGCCAAGCAACTGCAGTTGTAATACAAATACATCATCCAGACAGAGCTTTTTCTCACATTGCCATTGCAGCTTTTTTCCCTCCCAAATGAGAGAGTTCACCATCTTTCCCTGAAGAAATGTTTATCTCAGAGCAGAGGAGGAGAGCTGCAGCCTCTTTTTATTGGAATGCCAGCAGTCCTCTTCCTTTTTATGTGTCTATTATTGGCAAAGGGAGACTGAGAATAAGACAGGGTGCATCACTCATTGCCTCAGGGCTAACTGCTTTTCTTAGAGCAGGGACAACGCTGAAAGGCTGGGACAGTGTTACAAGCACTTGTGATCAGTGACAGCTGACAGCCCCTAAGTGCTCATCAAGAGTGGCCAGAAAGGGTGTGAAAAATCACACAATCACAGCAGAGTTTGGGTTGGAAGGTACACCAAAGCCCACCTGTAGGCTGCCCCCCACCAGCTCAGCTGCCCAGGACACCATCCTACCTGGCCTGGTGCACCTCCAGGGATGGGGAAAAAGTTCATCTGTTTGGAAATGAGAGGAAGCCAACCTTTCATTCCCAGCCATGCATGTTGTACTACCAAGAACTGTCATTCACTTCCACCAGGTATGCACCTTCTTATCTGTCTGTGTTCTCAGTGCCAAAGTTATGCAGATGCTGCATTTTTCATTCTATGGTAATAGGCAGTAGATCTCTACACAAATATAAAGCTTTACTCATTGTGACTTGCCCGGGAGAGCCAGTGCCCGGGCACCACAGATAGTGTGGGAATTCCCAGAAACATTTTTAAAGGGAGTACACAGAAACAATTCTTGACATGTGATTCATATGGTTGCGTTCCAAGTCCCCGTGATCCGATTGCCGCTTTGATCATGTCTTGCAAATAGGTTCATTTCCAAAATTAGTCTGGAAAACATGCTGCTATAATTATTTAGAGGAAATAAGAAGAGGGCAGCATCTTCCACTGCCCACCATGATGCTCACAAAGATCAGAAAAGCTTTGGCACTGTATGTGTGCCAGCACTCTCCACTTTGAGCTTCCCCCAAGATCTGGCAGTGAAAAATAACCACCGTGGTGAAAGCCTGGGAGGGATTTTCTAGAGAAAGAATACAGTGAATTATACCAGTATAAAAGCAGTGCACTAAGAATAAGAAAAAGGTTTGATCAGTGCTCTCTAAAATGCTCTACAAGGGCTTTCTCCCCTGCCCGGGCCATTGTACATGCTTATTTACTAGGGTGTAAATCATACTTCTTGCAGCTGAGATGACAAATAAAACCTGCTACAATTCTGCATGAAACACAACATGTTTTCTTAGACGAGACAGAAGTTGACAGAGCATCAGATGATCATGTTCCATCTATAACTTTCACTCTGTCAAATCTTCTGTCCTCTGCACACCAATTATAATAAATACAGCTGACTGCATAGAGCAAGGAGAAAATAAAGGCAGCTTTCTAGCACATGTGAAACTAAAATATTGAGGCATTTGTAAATCTTTCATTTGTTTACAAAGATGTTATGCTCTGTTCTCTTTGGGTTGAGGACAATGAGAAGGAATATATATATATATTTAGAAATCAATATTGCATGTAAGAAAGAATATTCAGCACAAAGCATTAACCTTTTATGGTGGGAGGTGAAGATGAGGTGGCGTTGGAAATCCCAGCTGGATGAAGTGCCTTTACCATAGGAAGTATTAGTAGGCTCATAAGTACTGTTACCGATTCACTACCCCATAGGTACTAAAGCTTTAAGCAACACAGCAAGCACATTGTTGGGCCAAAATAAATAACCAAACCACAAACTCTTTCCTTGCATTTTTTGGAGGAAATTTCTTCTGTTACCCATAATTATTTTAAGACATACACTTTTTATTTGACATTTTTTGATTGCTAGTACATCTTTCATAAGGAGCATGTGTTTCTTGCTCAGCTGTTAGCAGTAGGGTGTTGGACTTGATGGTTCTAAGAGGTCCCTTCCAATCTTTACAATTCTGTGATTCTGTAATAACCTTTGAATAGGATCAGACTGTACTGATCCTCCCACTATTACAAATTTACAAGTAATATTGAGTTTGTACTAAATAAACTATACAATAATGGATGAATGGAATAATTTCCTCTCCACACTCCACACTCCTACTTCAATCTGAAAACAGAAGGGCTGAATGCATCCATGTGGCCACATGATACTTCTTTTCTTAATAATGATTAATTATATTCTAGTCCCCCACTGGTCTCAGCATTAGCCTGAGGATGATGTATGCATTTAAGCATCCGTACTGGTCTCATTTTCTCACTGTGTTATCTTATTCAGAATGTGAACTTCATAGGAAAGATTATTTCTATATGAATAAGTAGAAATGCGCTGGCAGAGTGCCATTGCTGCTATGTGAACAACAAAGACAGAGGTAACTCCACTGCAGCGTCAACAAAAATCTGCTAAATTCCACCTGAGTGCCACAGTGCAGACATGATCTGACAATCCCCATTAGTAGACCAAATAGCGGAGAGCATAGAATCATAGGTTTGTAGCATCACTGAATGGTTTGGATTGGAAGGGACCTCACAGCCCACCCAGCCCCAACCCCGTGCTGTGGGCAGGGCTGCCCCCCACCAGCTCAGGCTGCCCAGGGCCCCATCCAACCTGGCCTTGAGTGCCTCTAGGGATGGGGCACCACAGCTTCTTTATGAGAAGGTACCAAGACACCTGTGATTTCAAATTATCAGGAGTGTTTCTTTGTGCCACATGCCCTGTTTTCTGCTTACTGGATCTTCTGGGACCCAAGTGCCTTGTGCATTACAGATGTTTGTACTTTGTCCTTGTATACTTAGTGCAGATTACTCCCAAAATATGAAAGGTGGAAAAGAAAGCCTTAAAAAGTCAGAGGTTTATGATTTCAGGCATAAAAAGATATAGCTTCAATACAATTTTGGGGAAACTAACAAAAGGATACTGTTTTCAGAAGACCTGATTCACAGGGGGGAAAAAAGGCAACAAAACACAATACAATGTATTTTGTCAAAGACATTAGCACTAAGAAAATGAAATAAACATATCTTTACATTGAATGTACATCCTCCAGAAAAAAACTCACAGGCTAAGAGATCATACATTGGATGACTTCATTACACTGTATGATTATTTTGTCTATGTACAGAATCTGTTCAGGGAGTGGTTGTTGGTCAGTTTTTACTGAACACTGCTCTGTTCCTATTTGAAAAAGAAAACTGCTGCTGATTCAAACATGTCTGCACAGAGAGAGACTCAGGAACACAGACCCCTGCCATCCCAGTGTACCTGTTAGTGGATTAGAGAACACAGTGTTTGTTAGTTTGAAGTGGTTAGTATCCATCTTACCATAAAAAGAGCAAGGGCACCACCTGCTGTTTTAGAAATGTATTTATTCGGGTCATGAAAGTTACTCTTCAAGTACTGCATTCAAAAACAGTCAGGCCCACTAAACAAGCCGCACTGCTTTAGGAAAGCTTCGTCCTTCAAATGAAGCTTGCACAACATGGTTTTAGAGAGGATGTGCTTGCAGTTGCCTGTTCACACAACGTCCACAACTGCACTGAAGTGACAACGCTGGCCCCAAATGGCCGACTGTGGTATGCTTACAGAGTTCTGAAAATAAGAAAGGGTTTCACACCTGCACTGCTGTAGTACATGAGCTCTCCACACTCAGGGTGCCAAACTCAGCTTGCACGACACCTTCAGGAGATCTGACTTGCATTCAGTAACACTGACAAGTGAAATCATTGACTTTAGAAACAATACTAGCACGATAAAGGGTTAGATTATTTTATGAGCTGTAGGTTTTGGAATAAATTCTTATCACTGGAGAAGTAAGACATAAAACTATAGTTCAAATAGGTTGGTTTTTTGTTTGTTTGTTTTTTCCCCCAAAAGACCTTGCTTTCAAAATACTCCTCCTCAAGAAAACAGAGGTTAGTAAACAGCCACCTGCAGTGAGCAGTCCCTGTACGAGCAAAAGGCATTGTTATCTTGATTTAAACTTACATGCGGGACTTCATAAAACCAACTGAGATGATTTGAACCAAGCAAATCAAATCCCTGGCTGACATGGAGATAAGCTGAAGAGTGCAATTAAAAAGTTTGAGAGGCAGCTTGGATCCTCTGAGTTAGAGAAGGTCCGTATGTCTACTAGATTCTTCCCAGACAAGAGGAATCACACCGTGTTCCCTTCTTCCTCTGAGAAACATGCAGCCTTTGGAAATGTCTGCTCCGGGCTGATTAGACAAAAACAGCCTGCACTTTACAGGCTTGTAAAGGGCTCTTGTGAGGACTGCTCATTTATAAATGGAATGATCATCTGTCAGAATCTTCATTAGAGTAAGAACCAGCACTAAAGGGAATGGCCAAGTTCTTTTCTGGAGCACTCAGTCATTTGGCCAGCTGACATTCTCAAGCAATCACAGTGGAAGTGAGCTCAGAACAACAGCAGCAGCCTGCTCGCAAATCCAGGAGAACAATACAAAGCATTAATAAATCATGTGCTTTTGCCATGGAAAAAAGATAGCTCACTTCCTCTTCAGGCAATCACAGCAAAGATTCACCTTCACTGCCTACAAGCAAAATTTTTACCACACACTTGGAATTTGACCCTGTCTAATTTACTTCTGATTTATTCTTGAAAAATTGAAGGGAAGAATTAAAAGAAAAAAACACAACTGTATAACTGGATTGCTTCCCATGAGCTTGTAATGAAGGTTGAACATTCCTGCAACCCATGAACACCAAACACACTCAGTAACAGACGGAGGACCCGTGCTTTGTCTGTCAGTACCACTTCTCACAAGTAACAACTGAGGTGTGTCAGTACAGCATCCTACCTGCCCGTTTTGAAGCTGCTTTGTACATCTGCAAGATGTGCAAAACAAAAATAATCTGTGATTGCATCAAGCTTGTGCATTTATTGGTGGCTTATTCAAAATTAATTCACTGCTGTAAATGAATGCTAATAACAAATTAGTAAGAAGTTTTTCTTTCCTTTTTTTTTTTTTTTTTTTTTTTTTTTTACACAAATATTTTTATTACAAACTTGAATTTTTAAGAAATAATACACATTTAAGAAATTACACAAAGGCCTTGGCATTTGTAAAAAACTTTTGGTATTTGCATGATTATAGACTGTAAAACACTTTTGGATGCAGATGTGCTCAAACCTTGGTATCATTGCATAGAAATTCTTTAGAAATATTAATGAGGCCACTGTAAAGAGTTTTTTGGCACAATATTAACAAAATTAAGGCCTTATACTTCTCAAAATCAAGTCATTCAGTGTGTGAGTAGTGTTTAAAACCCTGAAAAATATTAAATACAGAATAAAGACTATAAGCTCAAAGCAGGATTGACTATAATAAACACAAATAGCTATTAACCTGGGTTCAGTCTCTGCAAATTTGGAATTGAAATGACCTATATAAAATGAACATTTCACATCATATTTTGGTATTTAACACCGAATTTATAACACTGCAAAGAAGAAAACTTCTGTAAGCTTCTTTCTGTTACGATAAACTGAAAAGCCTAATGGTTGACATCTATATAAATTACTAACACATTTATATATTTTTTTCTTGACCATTGCTGGATCATTGTTTATTCCACAGGAAAGTTTGTTCTACTGCATGAAGAAGCTGCATAGTACCAACATAGCAGAAACACTTACTTGCCTATTGGGAGACCGATTTGGAAGTCTCTTCCAGGTGTAGTCCCATTAAAACCAATAGCACTAAGGACTACAACAGAAGCAAAGGTTTGCAGGATGGCAATCTATGCTTTGAAAAGATGGTTATTTGTTGCTTAACCACAGTCTGTAATCCCAAAACTCCTCTTTTTTTTTTTTTTTTTTACATTAGTATTGCTTTGTACAATAAGGAACAATAAGTACATACACAAGAGTCTGGGATTTTGAGACACCTAAATAATGATAACAACAAACTCATCTGGGGAAGAAAAATGAATCTAAATATATAATACAAGAATGAGAAAGGGGAGTCCAACAGTATAAGGCAGAACTGCATACCTCCTAGCACCTTTGCATTTTTCTGGACGAATGCTGACTTTTTATTCTATCAGTGCATTGCATTTATATAAAAAATACATATTTTTTGATCAAAAGTGCCATTTGGCATGTCAACATTTGAAGCTTATCTTTGTTGTCTCTTTTCTTCTTCAGCAAGGACAGGGCCAGTAAAGCAGTGTGTGTTAGTTATGCAAGTTCCTAAAAGGCACTTTACTGTTTTCATATTGGACAACAATGAGGTACATATGATATATGTCTAGGCTTCATTGCTGTTAAACAAATAGCACCATATTGTGTGAAATAAGTTGAAATTCAAAAGTCATTATGTATTTCTCATACAGACTTGACAACGGCTAACGTTTGAGCGCAGATCCCCTGCTTTCAAAGTCGACGGAGTCGGTTTCCTATTACAAATAAAGAAATGAAAAGACTCATTAACAACTGTTACTACAAATGGTCGGGATTCAACTGACAAGGCAAACTTTGCATGCAGTCAAATGCCTTTCTAAGCTGAATCGAGAAGTTATCCCTGATTTTTTTGATGCATATTCAAATGTAGGTCACAAACTGACAGAAGATGACTTACAAACAGAGGTCACATGCAGTTACCTCAGAATTCAGTAGGCTGAAGGCTTTCTTAAGCAGAAAACACTACCTACTTAATCACAAGTTTGAAAACATGCTGAAATTTAGGCAGTAAAAAAAAAATTAAGCAAGGAAACTGAAAACCTTGGATCTGTGTAGGACTCAGTGAATACAAATAATTCTGGTGCTGACTCCTCTAAATTTTTCTGACCTGCTTTCCTGCTTCCAAGGAAACCAGTGCTCTCCCCAGAATTAGCATGTGGGCTCTTTTAGTAGATTTGCTGTCTGATAAAGACAATCACAGCCCCAGTTAACATCAGACACAGTGCTCAACCCTTCCACCTATTTATTTGGCAATTATCCCATAGACAGTCAGAACTGGCTCAACATCCTCTTCAATTTGACTGAGACAGGCAAAGAAGCAATCACATCTATGAGCAAAAGACATGAACAGATGAAGGGTACCCAGGGTGGCAGCTGTGGGAGAGGACGTTTGCCTGCACTCCAGAGGAACGTCTGCTAATCAGGTAAGCTCTGTAGACCTGGGAACTAGTCTATACACTAACATGCTAATAAAATTTGGAAGAAAGAAATGAGATTGTGTTGAAAAACACAGTTATGTGTACAAGCCCAGAATAAATACTACTATCACTAAATTCCTGAAATTAGAACCTTAGAAGGACTGAAGAAATGCCTAAGACCTCTACTTTCAGCTGTATTTTATCCAGACATACTTCCTCCATCATTGCAGAGCAGCAAATAACTGTTCAGCTTACTTAGCTTTCCTCCCTCTCCGTGTACAACACCTGCACTAATTTCAAGTGGTTCTATTACATGTTAACATCCACTGGGAGAAATGTTATGTTCTAACTTAATTTCAATCAGCATGTCAGCTTATCCCAGCTACGACTTAGTGAATATAATCAAACATAGCGGAAATTAAAACACTTTTAGATTATGCCAAAGAGTAAAATACCAAGTGCAAATGACAAACTATAAACACTAATGGAAGATACACTCATTAATTCCTCCCAGAGCTATGATAATTTTTCCTTTTTGTTATTAAAATCATTAACTATACTTACTAACCACACTGGGACACAGCCAATACTTCAACCATATTATTACACTCAAACAATACTTCTGTTATTCAGAGACAAGGCTTGACAGTCTCAAATACCAATAAATAAATCATGAACTTACTTGAACATCTCATTCCTCTCTATAGTGGCAAGCCAGAAGCTGTAAGCATTTGCATAATAATTGCAGGTGCCCCGGCCATGGCATTCAATGAAGGGAGCGCTGCGGAACTCCTCCAGGCAGGAACCGGGAGACGCCAGGGCCTGGCCAGAGCCCTCAGCACCAGCACTGGTATGCTAGAAAAATGCAAAAACCATCACTGAGGAAGGAACTTTTCAGCATTCCTGCTACAATTTCTGTTATCTTGCTTGCAAAAATATTTCTTCATGTGTCTCTCCTCATCCTGTTGTGCCTGTTGTTTATTTCCTCTGCTCAAGGAGGAGCAAGACGGTGGAGCTGAAGAGCTTCTAAGGTGGCAGTGGGCTGACTAGTTCAATGGCAGCACAGCACATCACCAACATGAACCTCAGGACAGATAGATGCACAGAAATCCCTGAGGACTGACAGTAAAACCCAAGCTATGTCTGTACTAGTAGAATGGAAGGGCATACTAACCACTATGGTGGACTATAGGTTGTCTCCTCAGACTATTCCATGGGCCTATGATTTTTGTAGCATGAAGAAAGCTAAGAAACTGGATAAACAATCAAAAATGCTATTTGAAAAATAAAGTTTCATCTATCAAAAGAAATGGGAAGAAGGCAGGCACTGATACGCTACTGCCTGAGGAGGCTGCCGCAACATAGATGCATAGAAGGACAATCGAAAATTACATTTATTTCCTCTTTTATTCCACACTTGAATTCTGTGTTGAAGGTGTAAACAACAGAATATGCTACGTACATGCCCCAGAAAATGAACAACAAACTGCTGTTGTGTTATTCTCATTTAATGCTTAGTCTGAATTGTTCTCAAGAAAGCGCAGAGACCTAATGCCCTCCTGAGACATAAAGTGACATGGTTAGTTTTCCCAGAGAGGGAGTGAATATCAAATACCTGAATGAAATGCTTTTCTCAGCTCAGAGTAAGCCCCAGTGCACTTACCATGACAAAGGAGTAACCAATCCAAAGGGAACTCCAGCCTTCAGGACATGGTGGTATCTGGATTGTTTGACTGTGAACAGCGATTACCATAGCAGGAGCTTCACACACAGAGCACCTAGAAAGACCAAGATGTGAATGAGAACGCATGAACGTAAAGCCTAAACCTCTTTATTTCTGAAGAGGCCTCTTTCAAGAAGTCTGAACTAAAAAATATTGTCACCTTCAAAAGCACATCAAAGATCAAACTTAAAAAAAAAATAAAAATCTGCCTCTTTTCCATTTCTCATGTACTTAAGGACCATGTAACCACTTAAGCCTTGCTCATATTAGCCTGCCTAAGAGCACAGAACAAGAGACTTCTCATCTGAATATGTGTTTGTCTTTTGCTAATCCCATTTGCACTGTCCCTTAAAATACCTAATATCATGAACACCAGAGGCAAATGGTCTAACATCATAACTCAGCACATATCACTTATAAAATGATCTACTATAATCAGAAACAAATAGCAGCCATTTGCTATGGAGACTAGCTTCAGAGCAGGTAAGACTGCACTGGGCAAAGGATCTGGAGTAAAAAAGCCAACAAAAAAGCTCTTTTGAAGGCTTTTTATGGAGCTAGCAACAGTGCTATGCTGGGGAGCTGGCAGCTTGTGGGCAGGCTCCTGAGTCAGCAGAGGTGGAGCTGGTACATTAGCAGCACAGTTTAAACACCTGTCCTTAACATTCACACCTTATAATAAGCTTTATACAGCTTTGGGGAGCACACCAGGTCATCACCACATCACTGTCGCTGCCCACTGAGAACAGGGAGGCTCAGTGAGTGAGCACAGCCTGAGCTGCCTAATACGGTGCTGCAGCCGCGGGTGTAGGAGGTGGGTCAAGTGGTATGGACAGTAACTTCTGTCCATCCTTGCTCAGGAGATCGGTTCTCCTCTTGACTGTTTCTGAGTTTGCAGGCCCAAACATGGTCTTCACCAGACTGCAAGCTTATTCCAAGAGGATTGTGGTGACCCAGATGGAGGGCCTGCCCAGAAAAGTAGCTGTTCAGGTTTCTGGTTGCAGGGAGTGCCTGAGACTGCTGCTGCCTGGGGAGGGTGGCAGGGATTCCATCTGTGTGAGGTGTGAGCAGGTGGATGAGCTGCCCAGCCTGGTGGTGGAGCTCAAGGAAGTGGTACAGAGACTTAGGACCATCAGGGATTGTGAGCAGGAGATCGGTTGGTGGAGTGACTCGCTGTTATGCTGAAAGGAAGGGTGCCAGGGAGATACCCCCAGAAAAGTGGTGGCCCACCTGTCACAGTCAGACAGACCTGACTGAATGAGGAGGGTTGGAAGAGAGTACCAACTTGGCATCACAGGAGCTCTCCCTGCCCGCCTACCCCGCTTCCCCCAGGTCCCTTAAGCAACAGGTTTCAGATGCTAGAAATTGAAGGGGAGGTGAGTGGGGAGGTGATGATCTGCCTAGGAAGGAGCCTAAGGCAAGGCCGTCACCCCCACACCTTGATACTGCCTCTGTGAGGAAGGGAAGAAAGATGGTAGTGGTGGGTGACTCCCTTCTTGGAGGAACGGAGAGCCCCATATGCAGACTGGACCCAAACCATCGGGAAGTGTGCTGCCTTCCTGAGGTCTGGGTCAGCGACATAACCAGGAAACTCCCAACGCTGGTTAGGTCCACTGATTATTTTCCTTTACTCATAGTTCACGTGGGCAGTGATGAAATTGCCCAGAGAAGCCTAAGAACTAGAAAAAGAGATTTCAGGGGCTTAGGGCATTTTTTCAAGGAGTGGGAGCTCGAGTGATTTTTTTGTTCTATACCTTCATGGGCAGTGAGGGACATGGAGCGGGTTTGGAAAGCACAAGCAATGAATTGGCTCAGAGGCTGGTGTTGGGCCAGAAACTTTGGGTTCTTTGATAATGGGGCAGTTTACTCAGCCCCTGGCCTGTTGTTTATCCATGGAACCCACCTATCTCAAAGGGGGCAATGAATCCTAGCGCAGCAGCTAGCAGGGCTTATTGAAAGAGCTTTAAACTAGCTACGATGGGGGAAGGGGATAAAACAGCTAATGGTGATGACTATGTTGAAAAATAACGTTTTGTAGCTGGGAACGCACTCTATGAAATAGAGTTATTGTGCTCTTTGTACCTGTTACAGTTTCCAAGGAAAAAAAAAAGGAGGCATTACTTTCAGAGCAACCTACATATGTAACACACACATATGCATTTCAATGGCATGAAAGCTACTCCACATGCATAAGAAAGCAAAATGCGTGTTGGTGCTTCACTGAGCAAGATTTTCAAAAGAGATTCTCAAAGCCACAAAATGTCATGTTTGATCATGGAACTTGAATAAAAGGAACTTGAATTTCTAAGATCGGTCATTCAAGTTTTTCTGCAAATCAGATCCCTTCCACCAATGTCAAGTTAACACCCAAAGATGCAAGACCAACACAAACCAGTCACTCTTGAGAATCTGCCCACCTAATTTTCAAGGAACCTATTTTTTATTTATTTTTTTTTTTTGCCGCTAAACTACGAATATGGAGGACAAGCACAAAGCACAATGGATTCTATTATGCAGAAGCAAATATGAGATCTTTTGCAGTAGGAACAAGTAGGTTTTATAACCACATCAAAATATGAAGACTACAACCTTTTAATAATTTTAACTGTCCTTTTTCTTACATGATGTATACCAACCTGAGAAAGCAGAGCCAACAATCTCCATTCTTATACACATCATACAGCAAAAAGAGCAATCAGGAAGAGCTAATAAAGGTTAGAAGCAATTATGGAAATCTAAGTAATGCTTAGATTTACTGATTATCATTAGAGTTTTAGGCTGGAACTTCCCTTGGTCAGACTCTTGACTTATGAGAGCAGTAGAGTGTACCACACTACTGCTCACACCTCTGCCTTCAGCACTACACATGTTAAGCCACAATGTTTTTCTGAAAATTTAATACTGACCAAAATTTTAGGATGTTGGACTGATACAGAGCACTTATGTCCAATATAAGTGCCACCATTTATGCTAGCTGAGACTCTGGATTTATTAAAATATAGATTATTGATTTT
The DNA here is from genome assembly GCF_951394365.1 of Tetrao urogallus. Taxonomy (NCBI): domain Eukaryota; kingdom Metazoa; phylum Chordata; class Aves; order Galliformes; family Phasianidae; genus Tetrao; species Tetrao urogallus. Next base: position 56,876,467 of record NC_136813.1, on the reverse strand, counting down.
GCAACAGTTTCCTATAAGTCAGATGGAAATAGATGTGTTCAAGCAGCCTGTCCAAAAGAAGCCTGGCAGTCTACTGTAAGATAAATTATGCTGCCATTTGCAGGGAGAAGAAAACTGAGCCCTGAAAAGTTTCTAGCTACAAAGAAAAGTTAAATTGTTTTGGACAGGAATTGTGAATAAATTCCAACCTTTCTCTCCTTCAAAGCACATCACAGCTTTTGCAAAACATTATTTCAAAGTAAATATTTTTGTTTCAATTAGACTCAAAACAGACTACCTTATTTGTTTGGGTTTCCTCCAAAATAAATTCATTTTTGATCAAAGTCTGAACTGAATACATTCACGCTTTGAGGCACTTCATCAAAAGAACTCAAATTTTAAATTGAAAGGCAAGAAATAAAAACCTGTATAATATGAGTCTTTTGCAAGGAAATAAAGTACCGTGCACACCTTTCACAGTTTTCATTTTATAAACACAACAGAATTTAAATTAAATCATCACCTGCTGATGAATGGTCTGATACTTTCACCAGTGATAGGTGCCATACTCATTGGCATGGGCTCAGGAGTGGACAGCCAGTAGGAATAGTCATTCCTCGACGCAAAGTTACATACATTGTTGATATTGCAGAACAAGAAAGGCATAGTACTAAATTTACGGAGACAGCTCCCTGCGGTGCCTGAAAAGTGAAAGGTTACTTGTTAGCCTATTTTTGTTAAACCATTACCAGTTGCCAATCAAATGTTTACAGTAGCAGCTTAAAAGCAGACAATATTTGCACTGAGGGGCCCAGAACAAATACTATCTTGATAGATAGTCTGGATAGCCTAGTCTTGCCTGCACAATTAAAGAATAATTTAGACTGGAATAGATCTCTAGAAGTCACCTGTCCTAACCCCTGCCAATTGGATCACATTGCTCACGCCCATACTCATTTGAGTTATGAGTATCTCCAAAGACAGAGATGCAACAATCTCTTCAGGTTCTTACTCCAGAGCCAGAGCACAGCTATGGTGAAAAATCCTTTTTCTCACTAGAATATCTTATCCTTATGTCTGTTGCTTCTTCTAGTATCATTGATCCCTTCTGAGAAGAGTTTGGATCCATCTTCTATCTGCCCTCCCATTAGTTAGCTGTAGGTACCAGTAGAGGACTTCCCTTAAATTTCTGTTTCAGCTGAGCCAACAGAGTTCCATCGTACCGATCATGCTCCATACAGCTTTACAAATGAAAGAAACATTTGGCTTGTTGAATTTGTATTCATTTTACTTGAATACTATTTTAGTCTCTCCTTACCCAGATCTTGGCCATGTGCTCTTTCATTTCCTTGTACGTAAAGCAGGGAGTAGCCATGGTAAATCAACCTTGTTCCAAATGGACACTGTGGTTCTTCAGTGGTTTGACTGTGTCTGGTAACAAGGAAGCCATGAGCAACAGATGCTGCACCTGGTGGGCCCATAGCCCCAGGTAAACCTTCAGGGCCAGGTGGACCAGGGATTCCTCTGGGCCCTACAATAGAAAGAGTTGTCTTTAATCTCTACAGGCATCACCTGGTATCTGAGAGTTAGCTTGCCTGAACGTAGGTAGCAGGAAACAATCATTTGGTATTTGTGTAATTACTATAATGCATTTGAGAGCATCTAAGGAAAAAACACCTTGAATTTTAACTAGTTTTAATTATACCACATAACAGAATCTCAAGAATTGGTTTAACAATTAATAAACTTTAGAAAACAATTGAATTGTTCAAAACATACAACAATTTTTAAAACTTACATTTTGTGAAACATTCAAGTGTCAGTAAAATCTTGGAAGCAACAATATCTTAGTGATACTGTGACCACATTATCTTCCCTCTCTTTCATAATAGAAACACAGAATGGTCTGAGTTGGAAGAGACCTTAAAGATCGTCTACTGGAATTTAACATCTAGCTGCTTTTCCTGCAGCACCTGCGGACAGTTTCAGATCTTGTCAACCACCTGTGCTGTTTAGCTCTGCCTATATATCTAAAGAACTAAGATTAGGTATTTCATACTTGTGATCTGCCTGTACAGTCTCTTGTGTTGTTTTTCTATGAAGGCATCAAGTCTTCAAAGAAGTCATTTGCTTACCTGGGGGACCATAAGGACCAACTTCTCCTTTTTGCCCAGGTCTGCCATCAAACCCTGGACTACCAGGTGGTCCAGGTACACCTGAAGGTCCTGTTGCTCCTGTTTAAAAACAAAGAATAGTTATTACTGAATTCTCTCTGTTATGTCCATTCTGACTTCCAGCTTTTGATGTAGTAGACAGCACTGGCACATTTCTGCATAGACTATGCTCATTCAGATTCAGTGTTCATACTTCAGCAAATAAGTAGGTTAGAGCAGGTAAAATCATTGTAGTAGAGATGAACAGAACAGAAAAAATAAGCAGAGTTTGTGCTTCTAAAACAACTGGTGTTTGTCTGGATTATGAAAAGGAAAGACAGCAGTCTCTTCCCTCTGCTTATCATACGACACATTCAAAAATATACCATAAAAGGTAGGGCGACAAACAACAGAAAAACTAGAAAAACAAAAAACTGATTTTCAGACATCTATTTGTGTCTTCCTTTCATTAGTTTCAACAATTAGCAGATGCTTTGAGTACTACATAAACTCAGTAACTCCAACTTTGTGAAAAATAAATTAACAACTATCAGTACTGTACCAGACTTTCTGTGGCATATCAGTAGCTTTAGTAAGTCACAGCTGTCCTTTTCTTTAAAAAGTAACATTTTATTATTGCACTGAACTAACTGCTACAGAACAGCAACAGAACCCATACAAGCAAACGCATGCTGTGCCCAGTCACTGAGATAGCATACCCTACTTTCTAATCATAGAATCCTAGAATCACAAGGTTGGAAACAACCTATAAGATCATCTAGTCCAACCATCTTCTCATACTGCTACCACAAGCACTAAACCATCTCTTGCAGCTCCTCATCCAGACGCCTCTTGAACACTGCCAGGGACAGCGACTCCACCACCTCCCTGGGCAGCCATTCCAGTGCCTGACCACTCTCTGAGAGAAAAAGTTCTTCCCTATGTCTAACCTAAACCTCCTCTGGTACAACTTGTGGCCATTTCCTCAGGTCCTGTTCGTTGCCTGGGAGAAGAGGCCAAACACCTCCTCACCACAACCTCCCTTCAGGAAGCTGTAAAGTGCAATGAGGTCTCCCCTGAGCCTCCTCTTCTCCAGATTAAACAATCCCAGCTCCCTCAGCCGCTCCTCATCAGACTTGTGCTCCAGACCCCTCACCAGTTTCGTTGCCCTTCTCTGGACACGCTCCAGGGCCTCAATGTCTTTCCTGTAGTGAGGGGCCCAAAATGGCAATGGGCAGTAGTCACAAAGTTGTGATCTTACCTTCAAGAGCGAATTTACATATTTTCTTCTGTATTAAACAGAAGAAAAGGAAAAATATCACTGTATTGCACCATAATTCCTTCTCCTCTTCTTAAAAAAATGATCAGGAATAAAGCTTTCCCTTAAAATCTTAATAGCTGAAGAATGCTTCTGAGCTCCAACTCTCCATGCCCTGCCACTCCTGAAGGTACATACTCCAGTGTAGTCTAGCCCTTTTCTCCCTTATTCCCATTGTGTTTCATTTTTGCAGTTCACCTTTTCTTTACAGGAATTGCAGTGTTTGGGCTAAGAGTGTGAGGACTATGTAACAAATTTTCCCAGGGAGCCCTTCCCTCTTCAGGATCAAGGTGTTTTTCCTTAGGCTTGCCCTCACAGAGAGATATACAGCAATTAAGTTTGGATTCAAGGCTTAAGACAGAAGACACTCAACCAAATACCTCCTGGGAACTGTTGCATGTCATCTTGTTTACCACTGATCTCAGATACGGGTGTGATGACTACAGAGAGAGCCGAAGAAAATCACTAGGAAGGCGTTTATTTCTGGCACTGCTTTGGAAGAGCTCTTTGAATAGAAGTACTCTCTTCCTTCTCGGCTAACAAAATTTGAGTGGCTTATAAAAAACCGGATAGTGGTACACCAAAAATCTTCCAGTATCTAGCCTACCACTGGCCCATTTTTGCATTACTTGAAAGGTAACTCTACTGGCAAGTTACAAATCTCTCACCTTGCTGTCCTTTGGGACCTGGAAGTCCTGGGAATCCTTTGAGACCAACTGGTCCTACTGGGCCAGGTAAGCCAGGATCCCCTTTGATAAGCTGAAAAGCACCTGGGGGGCCCGGTGGGCCTTGTAAACCTGGAAAATTAATAGAAAATTAATTAGTTACCTTATATTCCTATCTGAAGAATCTAATACTATGAAAACCTCAATATTGATCTTCCAAAGCAAGAAAAAGAAACCAGACTACCCAAAGCTCTACTCGATACTCAAAACTAATCTGAACAAGTAGATAGTGATACCACAACATCTGTTTTCATATTCTACCTTTTTTATACCTAATAAAAGCATGGTGGAGATATCACATTGGTTAGTTGAAAATAACCATTTTATATAACAAAATCTGTGAACAAAGGAAAAAACTAAACAGAAGCAGCAGCTAGTCTTCACATCATACCTTTAGATCCAGGAAGACCTTGGTCACCTCGCTCACCCTTGAGGCCTGGGAAGCCTGCAGATCCTTTTGGACCTGAAGCCAAAGAGAATGTTTATGTGAATACTCAATAGTTCCTTTATTTGAAAGCGCAGGTTCAGAATAATCAGGTATGATCCCAAGAACCACAACTTTATTCACGCAAGGACCAAATGCCCTGTCACTAAAGAATCGATGACTGAAAATAAGTTTCTCTTTATTTAATTAATATTCTTTGTAAACTAGTAGGTTTTTTAAATATTTTTTTCTACATACAGTGTTCTCGTGTATGTGATGACGACAGAACAACAATTTAGAAGATATGTTGAATCTATGTTTCCTCCAGTACAGCCATAACACTTGCCTCTCCCACTCAAGAAAATCCTAAAGATTCTTGAGTGGTGATGTCCAAACAATGGAATTTGCATCTATTTTCTAAAGAACACCTGCACTTAAAATTGGTCAAGAAAGAGAACAGGATTTAAGAAGATTTAAAAATAATAATAATAATAATAATTTTAAAAAAATCCCAATATTCTTGATTGCTTTTTGATGCAGCTTTCAGTGTTCTGTTTCAAATGTCCTGTAAACAAAGTCAACAATCTCCGAGCTTTGTTGTTGCTGTTGTTTTTGTTTGGTTGGGTTTTTTTGAGAGAGAGAGAGGAAGAAATTGAAAGACTGATCCAGCTTTTTTGGAACATGACAAAGTTTCTCCTCACCTGGAACACCTGGAACACCTGGAGGCCCTAGATCACCCTTTTCACCAGCACCTCCTGGCAAACCAGGACTACCCTGTACAAGAGAGAAAGTGAAGTGGGGTTATCTTACACTATTGTGACATGACTTTGAAATAGCCTGTTTAGTTTTGGAAACCTATGAAAAAAATAATACAAGGGAAGAGTCATTACATTTATGGAATCATTCTCTGCTGTGATTACAGAAGAAGCTTCTCTTACATGAACAAGTTTGGTACCTTATTAAGCTATTTTTGCCTCACAAAATACTAGATCAGAATAAGGTATCTCATTAACAATATAGTTAACAAATAATTCTTCAGTCATACACCACACCATCATGAGAAACATTAGCAAGCACAAATATCAGCAAATGAGACACTAATTTCAGTGCTTCTCCATCAGACAGTGGGCAGACAATCAAATAAGGTAATTCCAGATTAGAGCAGACTTAAAAACTTCTACAACCACGCATGGAATGAAATTAAATGTACTTAAAAATTTATAAACCTTTTCAGGTTTTCACTTTTCAATAGGGCCAAAACACTAAAGAACTTTTTAAACAATATGAAATCTTCCTCTAGCCTTCACTGTTACAAACTGCCCCACTGAAATTAATGACAAGTTTATAATAGCTTCACTTCAAGGAAAACCAAGCCCGTGTTTCAGAAGATACTGTAAATAGCTACTTACCTAACTGCCAACATGCTTTGCTTCTTTCATCTATTGCAGCTCACTTGCAAGACGCTTTTAAATACAGCTTAGAGTTTTTCCCCAACTAATTGCTAACCCAAGTCTGAAGCAACACAGTAATGACAGTCCCCTCTATAATATAATGTAGAACACATATAGAGGAAAGAAACAAAATCCCTTTTCTAAGTAAACTACCAATCAGAAGTTGGAGGTGTGACTTAAGTACTCAGTGAAAAATAACACTGATTCATCTCATTTTACAATAGCAGTAGAATAGATACACATCATCTAATGCAGGTTAGATGTTTATGTTAAGGTAAGAAAAATGGTTCCCTAATGTTTTCACTGACTATAAGGGAAGAAGAGATGACTGTCTCAAAAATGAATGTCAACAGTAAGGATTCCTAAGTTAAATGAAAGAAATCCTACCCTTTGAGTGGTAAGGGAGGCATTCATAATGCCAAGTTACCTGGTTTCTTGTAGCCATATAACCACAGTATATAGAATTTTTTAAAGAAATGGCCCTTGCTTTGCATCATTACGGAGACTTCTGCAGCACAAATCAGAAATGCTTCCATTCATTGAGAAGACAATGAATCAAGAGTCAGACATTCTCAGTAAAATCTGGAGCTTCTTAATAGCTTCTGTTTTAGTTTACAATTGTAAAATGGATTAATTTATAATGGGGTTTGCATTTCAGGATCTGACTTCTGCATTTCCTTTTTTTGGATAGGCTTTTCAGATTGGTTGTATCACTCACTCATTATTTAGCTTAATTTCCTTTAGTTTAATAAACCTTTAATTTAGGTTTCCAAGTACGAGCAGACATCTACAAGTGATTTAATCTGATACCTAATCTGGGTAGTCACATGGAAAAGGATGAAGACATCAGAAACTCGTCTTAAGCTCCACAAGAGGAAGTTTAGTATTGAAATAAGTCTCATTGGTGCATTTCAAATTGGACTGACGAACTGATGCTGAGCATTGTGGCTGAAGGACACTAAAGCATTTTGTTCTGATCAAAGACATGCAATCAAAATTCTTTGCCATTTCTCATTCTTAAAAAACAGTCTTGAAGTGGATTATCAGACTGCAAAAAACTTTAGAATTCCCAAATTTAACAATTTGAAGGAAAAGTATACTGGAATGCTAATTTGATATATACTATGCTTAGAGCACATATCATAAAATGATGCTCTCAAAGACAAATAACCAAGATCCCACATTTTGAAACTGACTTTACATTGCCAGCACTAAGTCCAAAGTCATTTTGAGCGTAAAGTATCATTATTATGAACATGAGACATCTGTGATTAATATACTCATTAATTATAAGAACCAGGTTTCTGCAAGTCTGGATAGTGTGCTGAAAGTTACTTACTGGCAGTCCCTGGAAACCTGGATCGCCTTTATCTCCTGGACCTCCAGGAGTTCCAGGCCAGCCATCACTCCCCTGCTCTCCTTTAGCCCCTTTCAGACCTGGAGGTCCTGGTGGCCCTGTCGGACCTGGTAAACCTACAGACCAGAGGAAAAGGAAAATATTTAATGGCAAAATTTGCTCCGTACAAGCAAGTACAGGGCAGTACCTTCCGGAGTTCGAGCTGGCTCAAAATGCAGAAAGGTAGAATTTCATCAACAGTATTTCAAGAAAATATGCAGGAGAATCTGTTGCAGAGGTGTGCACAATTATCCATCTGATTGGGCACCTATCATCTGTTATGTCTGATTCATAGACAATAATGTACAGAGTTCTATATGAGCAGAAAAACATACTGTAGATTCTCAGGTATAAATGTGCTAGAAATGTATTTCAGCTCTACTCTGCTCTCCTCCTTAACCTCCAGCACAGAGTGCTTGTTATGGTAAGGCCACACTGGCAATTTTTAAAAAGATTAACACTCCAGGACAGAGGAACATACAGCTGTGGCTGCCCCAAATGAGTAAATAAAGCCTAGAGGGAAACAGACGGAAATGAGAGGCAATCTTCTGAATGTCAGAAGAATTTCTGGAAAAAGCTAACAGCCTGAGGACATCAAATCTGTCTGACCTATGACAGAATCTCAAACTGCTTATGAAGGATAGCTGTTCCTTGGTTTCTGAGAAGAGGATAAAAAAAAAATTAATTAGTGGGAAAATTGATTAACAGCAATAGATTAACATTAAGACGAAGAATTACCTGGTAGGCCAGGTTGGCCTTGGGGTCCTCTGTCTCCTTTAGGGCCCTCAATTGCACTTCCTGGTAGTCCAGGAAGACCTTGGTTGCCTTTAGGGCCTGGTGGGCCAGCATACCCTTGTTCTCCTTTTAAGCCTGGAATCCCTGGGATTCCTGGGGATCCTGGGAAACCCACTTCGCCTTTCGCACCTAAAAGTTGAATAGAAACCCAAAATTTGATTAGAGAAAAGATCACAGTCAATGAAATGTTCTCCTTTATTATCTTCTTATAATAAGCTTTATTTCTCAAGAAAATATTAACCTTGCCTTTATATATTCGTATAAAAAATGCATAACTTCAGGAAAAGTGTATTATTCTCTATATCATTGATATGAAATGAGAAAATAGAGTAGGTTAACCAAAATATCTTTTGTTAGCTAAACTGACCACTGGGATATTTGCATTCACTATAAAAACAGATGAACCTTTAATATCTCTGTCAGCCCTTCCACGAGGAAGAAAACCTCTTGAATCCTTATTTCATTACAATTATTATTGTCACATGCAAGTAATTAATGCTTTACTTCAATAAGCACTAAAGAACTTGCTATTGGAGAGAAAGGGAATATGCTTACTATGATCCAGATAAAACTTAGTACTTACTTTCAAGATTGTACAAATGCTAAATATTTGCAATTTAGTTGAATTTTAGATCACGATTGAAGAAAAAGATATAGAATAGCTAGTACAAAGCATAATAATAAGAGAAATAAAAGGCATAAAGAATACTTCCCCAGCTCCTTGCCTAAACAGAAGAGAGACTTGCTTTTTGGAACTACAATACTTTTGGAACACAAATGATATCAGTTGGATTTCTACTTACTCTAAGACTAGGTGTTTTTAAATGAACTGTGTTGGCAAAATGCCCAAAATGGGCAGGATGGGAAAAGTGATTTCATAGTCTAGCATCTTACATGCCTTACTGAGCTGAGACTAGAAAATTTCCTTATTAAAATAAGTCCTTAATGCAAGAGCAATCAGACTGACTGTTATTTTCTCCAAGATGGTAAATACAATGTTCTAAAGTGATGGTTCATCACTATTGATGATCTACATAAGTATCCTCTACTTACAGGATGAATTACATAAGACAGTGATGTTTCAAGCTAATGTGAATTCTCCTGAATCTGTCATGACACAGATTTTATAGATGGAAACTAGCTGAATCTTTTTTATTTTCTGCACTTTCAAAATTGAAAATCCTTTAATTGTATTCAACGCTTTTTCTTAAGCAGCGACAGTCTGATGGAGCTTCAGTACCGTATCTATTGCAGTCTAGTTTCTAGGACATACTTATTTCGTAAGTGGAACATGGTGCATACAGACACTTTGAACAAGTACTGACTCAAACTGATCGAGCCAATCTTGCAGCTCAATGTACTGACACATTCTGTGAAAACCAGAAGTGGTCTTCAAATTGTGGTAACGACGTGCCTATACTCAAGGTAGTAAGCTTTGAGTTCAGATAATGATAGTTTTCAGTAAGACCTCATTTGGTCTCTGATTTTTGGCACCTCTGCACCATGCTCCTGTACATAGTTTAGAAGTGCTCTACTGAGCTAGAGAGAATATCTATTTTAGCAATAAATATGATTGTATCAAGGCTGCACAACAGACTCAAGGAAGATAAATGACCGTGGTATCTTGACCACGAACTTATCTTAAGCTGTCTAGTGCAAAGGTTCTTACCAGACCTCAATTCTTACAAAATTAGTAGGAAAACAGAAATAATTGGAATAAAAAACACAGCACACAAATACAGGAGTTATTTATATTACCTCATCACAGCACAGCTTGCAGTAAATTCCACACTATGAGTAATTACCTATTTTAGGGCATATCTAACTCATGTCCAAGATGCTGCCACTGTAACAGAAATTAGTATTTGAGCCTCTGAGTTTCTGCCTGCTCTGAAAAGGTATAGCATGTAAAATAATGAAGTAACAAGTATGTCTGAATGACAGAATTATGTATATAGAAAGTTGGGAGGGAGGTTGGCCACTTGCTCAAAGAAGTGTTTTACCTTTATCACCCTTTGCACCTGGAAATCCTGGAAGTCCTCTACCTGGAACACCTGGAATACAGGGGCAGCAGAAGATGAGAAGATAGGACAGCAATTACACTTGAGCTGTAATGAACAAAACTCTATTCAACAAACATTAAATCTAAATAAATAGTTTATACAAAAGTTCTTCACGGCATAGGCCATCTTTGTTACATGATTGGAGTGCATCTAGCACAATGGATCCTGTCTGAAAATTCTACTCTAAGGGAAGACAATACATTATTTCCCAGCTGACTTGCAAAGGGAAACTAATTCCAAAACATAACAATTTTTTAAAGTAATGCTAGTTTTTGTGAAAAAGAATCGTTCACAATTACACCAATTAAACACAGTTGCTCATCAGTATCACCAGCTTTACAGAGGAATGATAGTCAGTAGTTTGCAGTACTAATTCATAATAATTCCATTTTTCTAGGTTCCAGGTTAAGGAAAAAGTATCTCAAAACCAGCACATTCTTCTCTCAGCTACTCTTGCTTAGCCAGTTTGTGCATTTTTGTGACACATAAGCATAACATGACAATCACAGTACCTTGTTCACCCTTTGCACCAGCTGTGCCTGGAATCCCATCATAGCCTGGTTCACCCTTCTGACCAATGGAACCAGCAGGACCAGGAACACCAGGTTCACCTGAAAAACCATTGCCATTTTCATTTTACCTGTGAATCAGACTTGTTTTTACACACTTTTCTCTCTAAATGAAAGATTAACTTATTCTTCTCTTCCCACAAAGATCAGAGATAACGTATGATGACCGAAGTGTAACTTTTCTCTGAAGTTATTTCTGAATTAAGTCAGCACAAGTCAGGGCTCAACTACTCTGAGTTCCACATAGATAATTTCAGTGAATCCCAGAGAGTTTTGTGTAGGAAGTCCTGCAAAGACTTGTGAATCACATGGCCCACATTCAATGAGGTGGTGTATCCTATGGTCACCAAACTAAGAACAGTAGGCGCCAAGTTCAAAAACATTGCTACACTTCTGACAACAATGAAGTTATGCTCTTTGTCTTTGTAATGATGCTCAACATGGTGATTCAGGTTTGGGCCCATTTATTGTTTTTAAATACACTCAAAACAAATGTAACTAATGATTATAGCAATAACTAGTCTTGCAGAAGGTAGTAAAATCCTTTCCACAAACAGTATTAACAGCCAACAGTGCTACATTGACTCAGATTTACCTGGGAAATAGCACCGTGTGTATTCCTCCATGAAATGAACAAATATAACAGGAAATATCTGAGCCAGAATGAACATAGAAGGCCACAGTATTTATTTTAGCTACTGCTTGGAGGTGAATAATACTTTAAGGAGCATTTTATGTTTTATAGTTCTCCTCTACCTGGTTCTCCTTTTAAACCTGGGATGCCACTTAAGCCAGGAAGTCCTTTTTCACCCTTTGCTCCATGGAGGCCTGGGCTCCCTAAAGAAAGCAAGAAAACGTGGGTTCATATGCTGAAACCAAGACTGAAAATATTTGTTTCGCTGCAATTTCTGTTTTATCAAAGCATTCAAAACTTGCCTGGAAATCCTGCCATGCCAGGGGATCCTTTAGGACCTGGAGAACCCGGCATTCCTGGAATTCCTGCATTACCCTTTTCACCTTTGTCTCCAGATAAGCCTGGACTACCTGTTCTTCCTGGTTCTCCCTAGAAGTAGCAACATTATAAATACCGCACATTAATTCATAAACAACATTTTCTGCTCGCAGTGGTAGACATCACTCACTCTTAGATACTGGATTAAAAAGAATTTCACTCTTTTTCCATTCAGAAACAAAGTAATATAAGATTAAATTTAGCATTAAATTCCACTGTCAGAAACATTGATTTTTTAGCAATTGCTTAATAGCTGCGCATGAATACGAGCATTCTTCCATGCATTTTTGTGATGGATTTTACAAAGGTTTTTCCAAATCAGTCTTATAACTTGCTGATTACACTTAATCATCTTAAAAAAAAAAAAAAAAAAAAAAAAAAGTCTTTTTTAAGACTTCAGTAAATTTACTGCCAGATTAGTAAGCTTTATTTTTACAATTTTTACTTATAAATTCAGGATTACTGTCATTGTGTAACTAGAAAAAGCAAGGTGAAACAAATGAGAATCCTATTAGAATACTATTATAAGTGAAATTAACTTTACAGACTGTAGTAATACAGTGCTGTTTTCTGTATTATCTGAGCATTTTTACAGCTTTTTTCAGCTTCCCAATATCTTTGTAAAAGTATAGAAAAAATACTTCAGCATCCCTATTTGATCTGTCTGTAAGAAGCCTTTTAAAAATTTATTTCCTCAGTGTTTTTAAAAGTTCTTTCCCTCCTCCACATTTCTAGCAATGTAAATTTAGCTTATTCTGGAGAGATAGAATAAATGAAAACTCTGAAAGTAGTGGTCCCATCAAATAGAATTCCTCTAAATCTGCATATATTCAAGTTTTTCATCAGGTATTTAAATGAGCATAATAGAACATACAACAAAATAGCTTAAAGGCCAAAGGCATCTTTTAAAATGAGTTAGTCAGCAGAAACAAGATAATTGAAGCCTTAGGGGTGTAAGTGAATACCTTCTCACCAGGAGATCCTGGAAAGCCAATTCCAGGAAAACCTGCTGCTCCTTTGTCTCCTTTTTCACCTTTTTGCCCAGGGAACCCTGGTGTGCCTGGTGAGCCTGGTATTCCAGGCAGACCCTTTTCTCCAGGTGTTCCTAGCAAGAGAAAAGGAAAAATGCATGTATGAGAGCTAGTGGCACCTTAGCAGTATTGACAAGACTTTTTCAGCTATGCCTAAAATTATCAGAGCTAGAAAAAAAGTATATCTAATTACAGTAGCTAGTAAGTTCAATTCTGAGATCCATCACCTTAAGGGGACTTTTTATGGAAAGATAAACTCTCCTGATAAGATAAGTTCTAATCTTGGGTTAGTAGAAAACAGAGCTATTGATAATAATATGATTTGAAAAAAAAGTTTGTGTTGCTTTGATTCATATCTAACAGGACAAGAGTAACAAAGAGACTTTGCTGTAGCAGATTTTCCTGTGTCCCTCCACCATTTCTGTTTTCTATCTTTGATTTCCTAGATAGGCAGAAGGCCATCTGAATGGAGATAAAGTTTCCTTGTTGAGACCAAGTTTATTCTTCACTCTGTTCTTTACAAATCCTTTCCATCACGACAACCCCAAAACACTGCAGTTTGTAAATAGTGTTCAGTACACTGGAACTCACTGAACTTTTTAGAAGGGGGAAAATACACTAGAAGCTTAAAGCAGTTCACATGCTAGCAGAGACAGAGAGACAGACAGACAGATACCACTTGAAAAACTGCCCACTTGCAACAAAAGCATAAATACTCCATATGCCCCTTCTTTTCAGAGCACAAAGTACCATTTACTACCCAGTTAAAGGACTTACACATAGAAACTTAAGAAGCCACTGAATGAGAATTATTTGTATGCCAGGAAGAGGACTGAAAAAGCAACATCTCCAGCGCCTACAGTTCAGGCACTGCAAATACTTTCTCTGTTCAGTAGATCCACATCAACTAACACTCTATATAGGCTTCTCATAAAGTTCCAGATTAACTTAAGGAAAAAAAAAAAAAATTCTTAGCAGTCAGTACCTGGCAAACCCATTTCACCAACTGATCCTTTTTGTCCTGGAATTCCTGGATCTCCTGGGTACCCTGGGGGACCCTGATCTCCTTTTGGTCCTAAGGAGAGCAGAGAAATTAAGAGTTCCATTAGTGAACATCATTTACAGTACTTTATTTAACAACCTTTAACAATCTATTGCTAGCTTTAGGCATACCTGGTTGTCCCGGAGTACCAGGTTCACCATCCCTTCCTGGAATTCCTGGTTCTCCATATTCCCCACGTAACCCTTTTTCTCCTGGTAGCCCAAGGTCCCCTAGACACCAAGAAGACAAACAGATGATTTTTAGCAAATATGTCATGACATATAATGGTCCTTCTAGTAAATTTTTGTCATTGTTGCTTCTTTCTTCTGATCAAGGGAATGAACGTATTCAAGCATCATGTACATTCTACAACAGGGTCACACCTGATTAAAACCCAACTCTCCAGTCAAACCAGTGTTGAGAGAAGACTGCAAACTGTTGAGAGAGTTAATGAGTTATTTTTTATGTGCCAGACAATAAAAGGTATTAACAAAAATTATTTGATTTGGCTGTTCTGCTGTCTAAGCAGGTATTTGTGAGCAACCAGTTCACAGGCAGAAATGTCCAGTTTCCTTAGTTCTGCCTAATGGTAAAATACCTTTAACGTTATAAACTTCTTTATACACATGTAACCACTGTGTCTGATATTGATTTCTGGAAAGGAAATAAAACTATCAACCAATCAACCTACAGACCTACAGCAGAAAAGAAAGTAATGAAAAAACAACCTATGTAGATTCGTTTAAAATTAGTTTTTCACAACCAACAACTGTACCAAGATCAGGAGCAAATGAGAGAAAGATACCCAAGTGAAACTGTTACAGGCTAAGAGCCTCACTAAATACAAAAATGCTGTCAGAAGCTGCATCTCAGTGTAGAAGCAGATGCACTCCACACTTGCCCCTGCCCTTCCTCGCAGTTTCTGACACTAGGCTGTTCAAGCTGTCCATTCCCATCCTATGTTTCTTTGAGTCTCAGACAGGACACAGGTCTCACTTTGATGAGTAGACAGACATGGAGAGAACAGATAGCTAGACTGGGAAACTCTTCCGTACTCACAGTTTAAATATAGCAAAGTATAGTTATTCACTGTGAAACTGGAAACGAGTCTCAAGGGCTCTGTCCTGAGCCCAACAGAGAATTTATTAGGGTAGTCTGTATATTTCATCACACTGGATAGGCATGAAAAGAAGAGAGGATTAGCTGTGAAAAGGTTTTGAAGAGTTGGAGAACAGATAGGAAATAATCATCATGAAATTTTAAAAGTTCAATACACTACATTTTTTGCAAGGAGTATTCCAAAAAGGTAAGTAGTAGTCAAGGAAAAAATGATTAAGGATTATAGCTAATCACAAACCAAGTCAGTAACTAAATCAAATAAGCATCAAATAAGGTAAATTTCCTTCCAACAGGACCTGAGTTGAATTACTTCAGTTGTTTCAGCACAGTGCACTGCAACAGGGATGCAGCCAAGTTGGGAAGAATTCAGAAAGGGTAAGAATTGTAATTACTTCAGAAAAAAATGATGAAATGTTAAAGATTTGGTCGAAGGAAAGATTACATTATCTCTGTAGCTCCCTTCCATCTCTCAGGTTGCTATCAGGTGGTCTTTAAAGCAACGCTGTTTCTATTATTTACATGAAAGACATGCTTTACTCTTTAAACAAGCTCTAGTTTCTTCCATCCAACCAAAACTCTCTCTGTCTGTGTTTAGTCTTTATTTCTATGGAGTTGAGGATGCTAGAAAAAGATTTGCATTTTCTGTGTGAAATTCTTAAACCTTGTTTTAAAACCTGTTATCTAAAGCTAAGATACAACTAAACTCAAAGTACCACTGCTCTAACTGTACCTAATTAGAGACAGAAGTTACCTTTTTCTCCAGGATCTCCTTTTTGTCCTTTGAGACTAACCATATCCATGGTGTCCATGCTTCCAGGTATTCCCGGAAGACCAGCTTCACCTTTATCCCCTTTGACACCTGGATCACCCTGTGGTCCAACCACGCCTTTCAAACCTTGGCTGCCTGTAAAGCACAGAACATTATAGTGGAGTATAAAATTTTGCAGAGATATGTAGTAGACAAGAACAGCTATTTATTCAGACCTTGAGCATGGGCTAACATGCTCTGGAACACCTATCTCAGATGCAGATTTTTTTAATGCAAGGACTTCACAATATCTCTACTGAAAAAAAAGTGGTATTTTTTCCTACTTCACAGCCATTAGTTTTAGACTCTCTCAAAACAATGGCGATAGAAGCTTAAGAATCATAGAATCATAGAATGGCCTGGCTTGAAAAGGACCAAAATGATCATCTAATTTTTACCCCCCTACTATGTGCAGGGTTGACAAACACTAGAGATGGCTAAGAATTTAAAAATAGGGTACCAATTGAAGGATTGAATTAAGTCCCTCCTGCTGTCTATTTATAACTTAAAACACAGCATTTTTCTGGGAGAAATACCCATAGCATGCTCTTACCTAGCCAGTCCTTATGTTGTTGAAGAACAGACCAGAAATCTTGTCTCAGTGCCCAAATACATGACTGTTCCTAGGTTATGGCTTTCTAGATTATACCATTTCTAGCTTACAGGGATGTTACATGACATAAAACATTCCTTAGGCCAAACATATGTTGTAGTAGGCATAAACGGGGTATCAGGATGTGAAGCATCAGGACCTCCCCTGCTCTGTGATGGATATATGACACATGCTTTAGGGGCATAGATGAAGCAGGTAGGGCATATAAACCGCTGTGTAGTTGCAATAAACGCCATTTGCTGCATCCTCATATTGGTGTCAGTGTCGCAATAGCCTTTTTGCTAGTCCTAGGCAGACTGAACCTTCAAAACGGGGGACAACAATTGGTGCCTCATGTTGAGGATCGAACTCATGACCTTCAGTTGATCATAGAAGGGTTTCAAGAGTTGGGGTGGAATTCCTAGGGCACGTAACAATAGCAATCGGGACTTCCTAAGTAACACTGCTAAGATCTTGAGCCAGGAAGTATAGACCCGTGTGGGTTGCACTGAAAACAACCACCACAAAGGTCGTGGCTTGGCATCAAGGGTGCAGCCCAAGACAGCAGCTGCAACGGCCTCGCATCGACTTGATCAAAAGCTTGATCAGGGTCCCACTGTGCCCATGACCCTCCCATACAACTTTGCAAAATTTCATGCCATGCGGCAGCCATCTCGTGAGTGAACTCTCGAGGTTCCCCTGTATTTGGTTATTTTCAGACTTGTCTTCAGCTTCAGAGAAAAAAGTTGATTTTAAAATATTCTAGAAAATTTTGAGAAAATCTCTGTCTTACCTTTTTCACCAGGCAACCCTCGATCTCCAATTGGTCCAGGAGTCCCTGGCAACCCGGGAGTTCCCATAACTCCCATTTCTCCTTTGGCTCCTGAAACCAAAGTGAAAGAGTGAATAACAGAAGAAGCAAGCACTGTAAAGAAATACGAGAAGTGGAATGATTTACTCCCAGTTATATTAGGGATTACTCAAGGAAAAATGCTGCAGAAAGGATGATCTAATCTAAAGTAGCATGACAGAGAAAGCAACAGTAAAATAGCGTTACAAAAACCAGAATAAAACTATTTGTAATAGGTTCCTGACAGATTGTTAAAACTTCTGAATATAGTAAAACAGTGTTGTCATCAACAAAAGCTTTATTAAAACTACATTCTATCACTGACTAATCATCTTTCATTACTGCAGATTAAAGCCTCATTCCTGCAGATAGCTGTATTTCATCCACCAAAAGATTTCAATACGAGGTTAAAGCTACACATCTACAGAAAAGCTTTGTCGATAGCAACCCATACGTTTTCCCCAAGCTCAGGTTCTTTGATGGATCAATTCCTAATTGAGGGAAGGGGCATGCTAACAGGACTTAATAAAACAGTTGTTGAAGACACCAGTTTCCAAGGTAGATTACTTCCCAGAAGTAAATATGTTTACCTGCTGATCCTTTCAGTCCAACAGATCCTTGTGGACCTGGCAGGCCAGGTAACCCCACAGACCCTGGTACTCCAGGCTGGCCCTGGCTACCTTTATCGCCTTTTGGTCCTGGCCTATCTAGACCTGGGATACCAGGGAAGCCCCTTTCTCCTTTTATTCCAGGAAATCCTATGAAAAACAAATGACATGGGATTAGTCTTTAGAAGAAAACAGGGAACATAGTTGACAAGCATACCCAAGAATGTCCCCAGAAATTTCTGAATGAAGAGTTGAAGTCAGTTTCTCTATTTACATCAAAAGAACAGAAATACTGCTCGTTTCCTGCCTGCAGCCTCAATCCTGTATGTATTAGCCACAGCAACTTGAGGAGACTGAACAAAACGACAGGCATTTTCTCAGACTTTGCTCTGCTTTATAGAGCGGATGGATGAGGTCTTCTGCCATGCTCCTCGTGGCCCCATCACAGATCTTATATTGCAAAGCAGTTCATTGCAAAGCAGTGTCAAATATCAACACTGATTTATGCAAAACAAACAAACAAACAAACAAAAGCTCTTCCAATCATCAGCATGGGAGCATTTTTCTCTTACCTGGTGGTCCTTCGGGTCCTGGCTGCCCAGCGGGCCCTGGCAATCCTGGTGGGCCCACTCCCGGTGAGCCTTGGGGGCCTGGCAAACCTTGTAATCCAGGGAGGCCTGGATCTCCTGTTGGGAGAGAGAGACCAGAGTCCTTGAGACCTTGTTTGCTGAGAATGTTGGACAGAATGCTGGACTTGGCCAACAAGTTTCCAAATTGGAAAACTTGGCCAAATTTCAGACTTTAATACCTTCTGCCTGGGCTCAGGGAAAGGGTTGCTTTTTGGTGCTTGCCATTTGCTAGTAGTTGTGGTAGGTGAAAAGGAGGAGAGAGAAAGAAAAAATGAAAACAACTTGGGAAGCCAGTAGGATTTAAGTGGCTTTTTGCTGCTTCTACAGAGGAGTAACTATAAAAAAAGAAATACAGAACTGTATTTTATTTTTCTGACAATATTACCTCTGAATCCTTGTTGTCCAGGTACACCCGGGAATCCTTGTTCACCTCGTAAGCCAGGCAGCCCTGGATTTCCTTTTTCTCCAGGGATGCCAGCTGGGCCTGGGGTGCCTGGTAATCCTTTAGGACCAGGGAGACCCACTCCAGGTTCACCCTAGCCATAAAAACACGACAGATTAGGAATCAATACATAAAAAAACAAGAACTGATTCAATGAATGCATTTAAACTATTCAGAAAAATAACACTACACATGACTTCAGGGGATAAACACAAGCCATTCAGAGTTAACATCAAGCATTTATCTACTTTCTTCTTTTGCCTGTACAGTGAGAAGAAACACAAGATACAGGACAGTTTTGCCTTTTTTTTTTTTTTTTTTTTAAAAAAAAAAGCAGGATATTTGCTCAGAGTCCTGTTCATATGAACAGTCACAGAAAACAGCATCAGCAGCAGACACTTACTTTTTGACCTTGTAAACCTGGTGTGCCTGGAAAACCATCCAGGCCAGGGGTTCCAGGAGTTCCTGGCAGACCAGGTGAGCCAGGCTGACCTGGAAAACCTGCAAAAGAAAGCTCATATTATTACTACCTGTCCCTGTAATTATTCCCTATTGTTTCTTCACACCTCTAACTGAACTACTCGTGCCCTCAGAGGGTCATGCTTAAAAGGTCTGTGTAGTCGCTTATATATCAAATTTCTAGGGATGCCAGCATCCAAACGTCAGTGTTCTCAACAGAGGGCACTTTGTGATTCTGTGAACATAGATTTAAACACTGAGCTTCATGCCACAAAGAAATAAATTCTAAGTGCTCTTAAACCCTTGTGGGTTAGCATTATTGAGAAACATCCTGTCTGAAAAGCTGTATTCCAAAAGCCTTCTTCAGAGAGGGCAACTGTAGGGGAACTGTTCGGTCAGAGCTTGAACTGTTGATTGAGCACTTGGTGAAGGAGTGTGGCTGGCCCACACAGGCATATTGTTTGCACCTGTGATCCCTGCATGACAAGACCCAGGGTGGAGCCATCCTGGACTTGTATAAGGGCCAGCCACTGAAGGGAGAGCATCTCTTGGACCTAGGCTGCTTTCCTAAAAGAAGTGCTGCACAGCCAGAGAGCCCCTTCACCAGCTGGATGAGTTCCATTCTTTTTTCTTTATACAACTACTGACCTACCTGTGAATACTTAGTCTGGTATCATCAAGAACCTGTCAGAAGCAATTTTGCTACTCTGTAAGCAGAACAATGACTCAATATGTGAGATTTAAGACTGAAGGATACACAACAGAAGCCATCTTGGAGTCAGCACCTTCTGATCAGTATATGTAGCCTAACATGTCCTATACATATCTTTGTGGGTCACACATTTTTCTATTCCACAGCTGGCCCATGGGCTGTGTCTTCCGAATGCCAGAAAGAATACAGACACTGTTCTGCAGACCACTTAAAGGTAATCCTTGCTCAATACCACCACACATTCAGTAAATTGAACTGAAGCTCCTTTCCTACGTAAAGATCTGAGGGAGTACAAAATTCCACCTTTAAGCCAAGCCCCGGGAAAGTCATGGGGCAGAGTTGCATTGAAGGAAGAATATTGGAGGAAGAGTATTTGAAAGAAGAGTGTTTTACATATCATTTCATTCTCATTGGCATCGAAGAGCATGCAGCAATTCTTTTCTGGATGCTATGAAACTCTTCTGTTCAATGTCATGGCAGTTTTGGATGAACTAGAGGTCTTCACAGGTAGATCTGCCTTTTCTTTTCTAAAAGTCTTTCTGACCCTCCCAGTTTGTTGTGTGGAGAATCTCAGTAAATGGAATAATAATGAAGACAAAAGGGTCTAGGAGTTGAGGTGTCTGTTGAAAGATCAGTCATCTAGAGCAGAATGAGGAGCTGCAGCATTATAAAATATATTTCCTGAAAATCCTAAATGAGAATACAAACATTTAGACTCTCTTCTACGCACATACCCTGACAATGGCCATTCAAGGAAGCCTAATTTTATCTAGATATGCCTGTATTTTGACCAAGTCACTCACATCCATCTGGGATGCAACAGAGGTGCTAGTGCTGGTCCAAAAAAGTCATTATTATGTCAACATGTTTGGTTTTGTTTTCTTTTTTACCAAACTAAGCTGAGCCTCATTTTTTCAAAAAGGCCATCTCATCTCTCAGAAACCTCAGGTATTGCATTGTAACATGCACTGTATTGCTTTCTGTTCTGGCAGTAGTGTTGACACTGCTTGTATCTGCACTACATCACTGCACAAAGCAGGTGTGCCTTGGAATATCCTTATTGTGGTTATTCTGGAGTTTCATAAGGGAAGTTCTTCTGCTACACCTCCCAAATCCTTCCGTGTAGCCATGACTGGATGACTGTAGTCCTCTGTCCACACTGCAGTTACACCAGCTCTGATAGATCACAGATAGATAACTTTGTCTTACCTTTGGGTCCTGGAGGTCCAGGAAACCCTATACCTGGCTGCCCAACAGCACCTTTTTCTCCTGGCAGGCCAGGTCTCCCTGGAAGCCCAGGATTCCCTTTGTCACCTTCAGAAGTGTAAACAAGAAAAATGTTAATACAAATGTTAGTTTCCTGAAAACAAAACCATTGTAATAATCGGACAAAGATTAAAAGGATGCTGTACCTTGGGGTCCAGGGAAACCAGGTGGTCCAGGAAGGCCATCTGCCCCAGGAGGCCCAGGGAGTGGTACAGTTCGTCCTGCTTCACCCTTTGCTCCTGTAAATGTAAAGACATATATTAAATATGGGAAGAGATTAAACTAAATAGAGAAGTTCAATCCATCTAGCTAGCAGTGTTAGTCTCTCTATGCCATTACAACCCACATTTTATCAAGTTTATTACAGGAAGTTCATAGAAAACTACAATGAATTAGGTTTAAGATGAGCTTACACCATCCTGTTTGGCCTAGCTGAAAAAAAAAGAAAACTGAACTCAAAAATGTACAAGTGAGCTGCTGAAATAAAATACTGTTCCATTGGTCTAAATTAGGCTTGTTTTCCATCTTAAATTTCATTGATGCTCGCTTAAAGGACATTTTTTTACATTATTAATTGTTTTAAAAGAACATACTATAGCATTACCTGGAAGACCAGGTAAACCTGGGGTTCCAGCAAAACCTCTGTCTCCTTTGTCACCAGGTAGCCCTGCAGTGCCTATCCCAGGAGGGCCAGGTAAACCTCTTTCGCCACGTACTCCAGGGAATCCAGGTTGGCCAGGGGGACCACGTTCTCCTTTCAAGCCAGCTGTACCCTAATTTTTGGAAAGTATAAATGAAGGTTTTGCCTAACTGGCAAGGTAGAATACATTCTTCTATCTGTGTTAATATTTTTTAACTTGGCTCTAGCACAGCATCCTTATTCGTAACACCAAAGAAGGTCAATTCTTTATCACTGAACACCATGGAAAATAACTGGGTTCATGTAGGCCAGCACATGGAAATCACCCCTAGTGTGCAGTGCAGATGAATGGACCGTTTAGGCTGCTTTCTTAATTGTGGATCTTGGAACAAATCTGAGCTGCAGATCCACATCCATGCCAGCTCTCTAGCATGGAAAGACTTAAAAATATTAGTTTCTACAAAAGATAAGTATACTGCAACAGAGCTGAATCTTGTATTAATGATCACTACTTGGACAAGTGCATTCCTTCAATATTCTCCAGATATGAGTTAAATCATTCCATCTAGTTCTTATTATAAAGATATGAGAAAGAGGAAAAGGGTCGAAAATACTGTTTACATCCACAACTTTGTGAGGGAATTAACCCTGCTCTTAGTCCAGAAAACAGGAAGTCAAATAATTTGGGTATGTCTGAGCTGAATTACATACTTGTATGACATATTCAGAGAGAGGTCAAAATCAAACTCTAAAATACTCTGTTGTTGAAGGGCCCTATTCTTTGCCAGCTCTAGGGAAAACAGAATCTTTCAAGAAGGAATGAAATACTTGAGTAAAAGACAAGACATGGAACAAAGCATAAGGCCAACAAACATAAAACATATATAGGACAGGATGCAAAAATAAAGAATCATGCAGCAGGACACGTGTAAGGACGTGTAAGCATAGAAAAACACACATACCGATGCTCCTTTTGGACCTTGAGGACCTGGCAATCCGTCTTTTCCTGGTGTTCCTTCTCTTCCAGGAATACCTGGTTGTCCTGGGAAACCAGGATCTCCCTTCTCACCTTTCAGGATGGAATCATATGTAAAATCTCCTGGTTCTCCTTTTGCGCCAGGGCGGCCAATGAGTCCTGGAGCGCCTGGAGGCCCCTGAAATTTCATAAATTCAAATGTCATCAGTTGCCTATCAACTCTTCAAGTGATAAAAAAGAAAACAGACCTTCAGAAATTAAAGAGTGGATACAAACCAAAAGAACAATTTGGTTCTCAACCAAAGAGGTCAAATGAGAATATTTGTATAAAATTCAAGTGCTATTTGCAGAAGAGCTAAGACTAACAAGACTGAAAGCCCTTTATGACACTTAACTGATGAAAATACACATTTCACATGATTACCAGCATTCATTTATTGTGTACAATTGACATCCATGTTTGCTGGGGTTTAGAATACTATGCACATGTTCAGAAGAAGTTTTGCAAGAACTCCAGGGAAAAAAATTATCTATATAGAAATACACATATATGATTTCCAGAATTTCAGTCTTTCACTACATATAGTCTAGGACTTGTATGCACTTTTTTCATTGGAACATTCTGTTTCTAAGTGAAACTGAACAAGTATTGAACCCAGACTTTGTCTTATGTGTACCTTCCACTTAAGCCTAAACTAGAATAAAGTCAAAGATAATCTTTCCATTAGGTTTAGTGGTTCCAGAATCAGACACTGATGCTCTGCCATGGATTTGAACAATGTGAGCTAGCAATGCTGGTCTCTGTGTAATAGTTTTTCTCAGACAAACTGTACACTGGATCACCATCTGACTGAATTTTGCAGACCAAAACAAGCTTAAAGGCATTCAGAAATATAACCAGTCCATTTCTGATGAAAGACATTCACAGAACTTCAGAGGCAAGAAAAGGAATATGTAAAGATATGGTAAATATGTGCTGAGAACAAATGCAAGACATAAAAGAAGTTTAAATATACTAAGGTACCTTTTATTGTTTGTCTCTTGCATATTTTTCTTCTTTTATTTTTCTCACCTCTTTCTTTCATAGGCCTATTTACATTATAGTAAATTCAGTCTCTGAGTACTTCCATCCCGTTTATCATGATGGAAACAGAGAACAGAATCCATCCAGTTAACTGTTACTATCTAAATACAGGTATCTAGCATTTATTCATACTTAAGAGCAAGAAACAGATTCCCTGAGCAAGGAATTTGTACATGAGGTTTGATTTATCTTTATTAAGGTACATATCTCTCCCCACTAGTGACAGAGAGGAAGCTTGGTTAATTCCAGTGTGCATTAAAGTTAGTACATGTGAAAGTCACTGAGAAGCTACTCATATGTTGCCAAAATGGAACAAGAAAACAGCTTTTTTGGGGAAAAAAAAATCTTCAAAGACTCTGGAAAACTCAATCTACTTACATTAGGAATGGTGTCAAAATCTAACTTATGCTAGTGGAGCATGTACGCTTAAGTTGGTCTTCACAGCATATCACAGTGTATGCAGGGAATCTCAAATGATCTCTGACAAGATCAAATATTATTTGCTAGTACACTGTTCATCTAAGAGTGCTGCTTTTTTAGGCATGTGCTATGATTAGAACTGTTCTGATTCTGATATCCAGCCTAATTCACAGAGAGCTTTGTTACGCTGCATCAACAAAATTGTAGTCTCATTAACTAGGTTTCATAGAATACATGGCACATAGAACACACAAACTGTTCAAGTATACTGCATGCTAACATTGACTAACTGCTTATACTACACTAGATGGCACTCCCTCAATATATTATGCACACAATAGCAAAGAGTTACTGGATAGATACACTGCTACAAGGGAAGGTCTGTGAAGACATGCAGCTAGTTCATATGAAATCCTACTTTTTACCCAGCTACACTGCTGAGATTATCTGATGGGTAAGCACAGAAATTTAACCCATTTCTGATAGCTGTTTTTTCTTCTCACAGCTAGACAGCACTGCTTCTTAGTTTATTTTGCAAGGTATATCCAGTTCCTTCATTTTATTATATCACTGTCCTGGTCTATTTTTAAACAGAACTATTACACAAATACTGAATATTCTTGATCGTATAACAGAAAATACAGAAATAGCATTTGCTAAGGTGTTACTTACGGGCACGCCTGGAAGGCCATCAAGTCCAGGTAAGCCTCTGTCTCCCTTGAAACCTGACTGCCCCGGAAAACCTTATCAAAGACACAAAAATATAATTCCATTTATTACATTCTTTTACAAATGACTTGTTGAATGTGAAACCTTTCTGACTCTTACAAAGTGTCTAATTAACAAATGGAACTCTGCTAAAGTCAGTGAAGTTGTCCACGTTCATGTGCTAATATGTTCCATGTGTCTTCATTCACACGCTCAGAAGTTGATGGGTCATCTGACCTACCGGGCAAACTTCAGACTGGAGGCTTGCCAGCGCAACTCCCATCTACGAGAAGGGTTGTAAGGAGGACCCAGGGAACTACAGGCCTGTTATCCTGACCTCGGTGCCACGGAAGGTTATGGAGCAGATTGTCTTGAAAGATATCACATGGCATGTGCAGGACAACCGGGGGATCAGGCCTAGCCAGCATGGGTTCACGAAGGGCAGGTCCTGCTTGACCAACCTGATCTCGTTCTATGATCTAGTGACCAGTATGGCGGAGAAAGGGAAAGGCTGTTGATGTAGTCTACTTAGACTTCAGCAAAGCCTTTGACACTGTCTCCCACAGTATTCTGCAGAAGCTGGCAGCCCATGGCTTGGACAGGTACACCCTTGGCTGGATAAGGAATTGACTGGAGAGCCGGGCCCAGAGAGTGCTGGTGAATGGAGTTAAATCCAGCTGGCGACTGGTCACGAGTGGTGTTCTCCAGGGGTCAGTGCTGGAGCCTGTCCTCTTCAATATCTCCGTATCTTCAATACGTGGCATTTCTCTGATATGGTAGCTGATAATTCATATCTTTTTGGCCACACTATTTGATGCTAGAATTGGGAACTTTATATGTGAGCTACTGCCATGCCTGAGTATATAGAGCAAGTGTTTCCCATATTTTTCACTTTCACAATTTGGATCACAGTTTGCAAAGATGCTCCACTGTGGGCAGCTTCTGCTTCCTCAGTAGCTCTTGTCAGTTTCAGTGGGAGTTAAGAATCAGGCCAAAAATAAAAATATTCCTTTTTTGTTGTTGTTTTCCCATTAGTTTCTCAAGCAATTTGATTAACAGGAGAAAAAATAATCTATCATAGTATATACCATGCTCTCAGATTTTAGTCTTGGCAGTTAATTTTCAGGTAGTCAATGTTTTTTTACCTGCTGGACCTGGTAGTCCTTGTGGTCCTGGAAGTCCAGGAGGTCCTACTTTATCACACAAGGCACAGGTTTCACCTTTTTCACCTGGAAAAAAAAAAAATGTAATGAATAACAATGACAAGATTTAAGGCAGCTGCAGCAGGCAGAATCCAGTGGCAAATGTCAATTTAATACACTACGTGTTGGAAGAATAAAAATAAATGTGCTATTTCTAACTACTTTTCGAATTCTCTTTGAAGAGAATTTATCAGTAAATTGGTATTCAAAAGCCTTTAAAACTTCTGAAGGAATAGAATGAAAATCAGCTTACATATTATCCTATAGATAATATTTAACAGGAAAGTTAGAAGGGATCAAACTGAAGAGGATCAAAAGGAATATAAATATACAAGGTATAGAAGATAGGAAAAAACTAAAGTGGAAAAAGAAGAAACTACAGCCACTGGAATTTTGCAGTTTTAGAAAAAAAAGTCTGCAGAATGAAATTAGGAACCATTATGTAAATGATCGTAGCTCATTTATTGTACATGTCCATTTAGTTGATACTGCTAAAACACATAGTTGACAGTAGTCCTACAAGTGTAGCAATTTTAGATTCAATTATAGCCAAGGTAATGATTCATAAACCATTTCCTTTGCCAGCTCATCTTCCTTTCTCAAATTCTTCTTCAGAAGTCATACTTTAAATTGCTGTGAACAGCTCAATTTGTACTTAATGAGTCTGTACTCAACCCTTTTTTCTTCCTAGCAATGTGTAGGCTAAGCGAAACATAAGTGAAGTCTGTGTCAACCAACTCAATAGAGAATGTCTTTCTTTTACTCACCAGAGACCCACCCAGCACCTTGCACATTCATGGACTGTTTCTGTACCTAAATTAAGTACCGTTTCCCTGAATCACGTTGAGTCGATCAACACCTTGACATATCCAAGCCACAGCATACAAAGCAATAGGAAGAAACTGTACTTTCACTTGAAATAATATTACCTTTCTCTCCCATCTCTCCTGGAAATCCATGTTGCCCTGGAGGTCCAGGTATACCCGGTGCACCAGGTTGCCCCTGCTGACATTGATCAATTCCATCTGTAATTGAAATGCAATAGAGATGATTGTTTGGCAAATGCAAGTTTCTATTATAGGGCTGCAGTTATGAATGTCTCAGTTAAACGTATCTGTGAGAAGTCATAAATCAGGATAGCCTTTCATTTTTCTGTTTCTGTCTTCTAATTTGGAAAACTAACTGGAATTCTTTCTTCTGATTCCAGACAGACCACTTAAGAAACCCATCGAATTACATAAATAAAAGATTGTTCTGCCATAACAAGGTCAAAAACAAATTTCACAGAAAACTTATTTTTATTGTAAACTTGGCTATGAGAAGTGCTTTGGATGAAAAAAATTATCTTTTAACCTTGAAGGAAATGAAGAATGTTGGTGTTCTGAAGAATGTTTTTTATGTAAGAATTTTATATCTAACCTAGAAATACAGTAAACTTTCTAGGTCAAGAGCAGATTGTTAACATTTGTTTAACTTCTTTACACTGAAAAATCCTTCTGAAAATGTGAAACTAAGTATACTAGGAACTGAAATAGGTAAAAAATGAGAAGATTCAGCAAATGATATAGGAATACAAATTGAGCTTATTCTATTTGATGTTATGACATAGGTTCTGACCTAACAAAAACTAATGTCATTTTGGCCAAAGTCAGTAGACAAAAAGTTTGAGTGAAGTTTGGGAAACAACAGCTAGATGCAAGGAAGAAATTATTTTTTCCCATTACACATCTGAAGAAAGCTGAAGAAGTGTCTGGGGAAGAAGCAAAATTAAGCAATGAGAGAAATATGTTTAATAAAAAAATGGGAATTGTTCTTGTTAATATAAGGGACAAGGTGAGAATTTGCTATTTAATTCCCTACATTAAGGGTTGCATTTTGTACTGGTTCATTGGCAGACACTTCTGGTCTAGGAATTCCATGAAGAATAATGTTTTTTTCAATAGTTTAAGACTATTTAATCTACTGTAATGAGGTTATCATCTTCTATTTCGTATTTAACCTTTAAAAAATTTACCAAAATCACAATTTTGGAAAGGCACTATGTAGCTTTTAACTTTCTAATAAAATCTATTGGATGTTACACAAAAGAATCAAAGGCTGCATAAAATAAACATGCCATCTGCACACGCCATTTAAAGTTTCACCTGACCCCTGTCATCTGTAAATATTTTGTAATCTGCTAGAGAACTGTAAGTAAAACACTACTTTTCCTCTCATTCTGTATGTAAAAAAGGTAATTCATATTTTAAGATTTACAGCCAAACCACATAGAAAAGACAAGTTTATTTGTAGCATTTACCTAAAACTGTACAAACAGAGTATTACTTTCAATATTTTGTATTTTCTATTACCTATCTTAGTGCTCTTATTTTTTTGTATATTATTGCTCTTTAGTTAAATAACTTCAAACACTTTAATTTACAATTACACAATGCAAAATTCAAATGAACATTGTGAGGAACCAAAAAACATATGAATGGTTAAATATAAATATTTTGTGTTGAAACAATTTGTTTGCAATACTCTTTAAAGGCAGAGATGGCCTAGGGTTCACAGAAAGTACATTTATGACAAATACAGTAATAGAATCATAAAACACAAAACTAGGAAGAAACTGGAAACATCTAAATCTGGTATTTGCTAAATAAACTATTAATATAACCGTGCATAACAAATAACCCTAACATACATGCTTCTTTATTTAAATTATGTTTGACGTTGACTGATACGTACTATCAAAAATGGACTTCTTGTGCAATATCTAGTTTAGTTAAATACTTTATCTTCCCATCTAAAAATGCTTTATCAGCTAAATTAATCAGCTAATTACACATAGCTATATAACATGCTGTCTTACTATAAGTACTATTTGTATATATTTGTCCCATCGTTACTAGCACTTCATTTACCCCTATAAGGTAAGTGTTAACCTCATTCTCTTGTAAGATAATTTCATTTTACAATGAAAACTTCTAAGAAGTTGAAAAGATTGTGGACTTCAGTATGAAGTCCTTGTATGTGTTCAGACTGTGTTACATATATTGGTACTGCAGACTTGTAAACCGTGATACATGATCAGCATCTTTTATGCTAAGAACAACATTAGTATCTGGTTTTGTTTTGTTTTTTTAACTCAATCCATTAACAACTCATACATGCTTCTTCCAAGATATAAATGCATCCCGATTACAGCTTTTATAATCTTTTCTCCTTTATCATGACCAGGCAGTGTGCATTACTGAGACTTCACAACGAAAAGCAGCTTTATTTACCTGTTACACCTGGAGGACCTGGTGGGCCAGGCAACCCAGGCGGGCCTGGGAAACCATCTCTTCCAGGAGGTCCAGGTATAGGGAATCCCGGAGAACCCTTTTCACCCTTTTCACCTCTCTGGCCAGGGACACCAGGTGATCCTACCATGTCTGGAACTGGTCGACCTTTGAGCAAAGTAAAATACAGGTGAAAAAAGTTGCAAGTAAAAAGAATAACACGATCAACACATTAGCTTCCATTGGGTTTCAGAGAGAAATGGGAAAATCCTAGTGCAAAATAAAGTGGTGCTGTACTTTTATATTTGATGATTTACAAAAAATTCAGGGCATACAAAAAATAATTCCCTTCCATTAAGTTCCTGAGCAAACAATGGAAAAAGCGACTTTCTGAGATTTAATTTAACCATCGTTTGATGGCTGGGAAAAGGTGCTGATAAAGGAATTCATTTAGTTATTACATTAAGAAACCATTAAATTCTTCCTTATCCCGTAATAACTCAAATCTTGAACACATCTGGAAGTGGACATAATCTGTAAGAATTTCAGTAAATAAATACTCAATCAGGCTAGCAGATTTTCAGGAGTGCTAAAACCAAAACTGCATGTAGGAACAATAAATAAACAGCAGCCAAAGAAGGCAAGCAGCTAAACAGACAGAAAAAAATTGTACAGACATATAGGTCTTTCTACTTTAATGAGTTTATTAGCAACTGATCATTAGACTTGATTACAAAACTATTTTTAATCTTCGGCTACAATGCAGGGAGATATACAAATCTATATATAGATCTATATTAATGTAAATCTTAACTTCAAAAGGGTAATGACAGATGAAGAGCCACCATTTTTCTTTAGGGATTACTACAGCCTATGGTATATAGCATCTCTTCCCTAAACTGTGAGGAATTTTGGCAACTATCCAACCCTGGTTCACAAGAATTTCATACTTATGTCACTACTAAGAGTTGCCAGAGCCCTACAAAAAGAGCGAGGCTGTATCACTTCAGACATACCAGAAAAGCAATCCAAGGAAAAAGTCTAGGGTGAGATTAGGCCCTCAGAAAGGCTGTGACCTGGGTACCACGTAAGTCATGCTGGAGGCAGCTGAGAAGACCGCCTTTCAGAACTCTCCACCCAAGAAGGACAAGAAAAAAGTGAACGAATCAGTGGCCATATATTCATACCTGGAATTCCTGGGATCCCTTGTGCACCAGGGAAACCTTTAAAAAGGGACATTTTCAATTAGGCAACCAAGACAGCAATGCCAACACAAGTGAACTTCTAGCATATATTATTTAAGTAATATGTACTCTCTGAATCAAAGGTTATGTTAAATAACCCACAGACGTCTCCAAACAGAACACTTAGTGAAAAGGTTGTGTGAAAAAAATAGGAATGCTCAATTTTTCCCTATCTACTGAGGAATATTGCAAACTATGCAAATCAATTTTAAGATTAAAATCTATTATAGGAATCCTTATGCTTGTATTGATTTCTTATTGATTTCTGTATTTGTTAAATAATCACACTGGTTTATTTAACCTCCATAAACCCAGACGACATTTTAACCTCTTCCAAACTGTTAATCAAGTGCAGTCTTATTTACGATGAGAAGAAGCATGACAGAAACTACAGCAAAATGTAATAGCTTGGAAAAAGAGTAGATAAATGACTGGAACATTCTGCTATTATATAGATAGATATTATATATATAGATAGATAGATATTATATATTATATAGCACCTAAGCTTACAGACAGTGGGATTTTAATTTCCTTTAACATGAAAGGAAAAGCAGTCAAAAAGACAAGTCAAAATACGTACCTTTTTCACCTTTTTGACCTTTTAGTCCAGGCAAACCTGAAACGCCAGGGTCTCCCTTTTCACCAAAAGTATCTATTGGTCCAGCATCTATAATCTAAATCACAGGACAAAGACAAAGACACTAGAAACTGTGTTTCAGTTTTTTTTTTAAAAACTGTGCTCCAGTTTTATCACATCCATTCCATCATGACAGTACAGAAGCCACTTTGTTTTGTGATAACAGCTTTGAGAAGTTTGGTCATATCACCAATCTCAGTGATAGGTAACAACTGTTGTGAGAGTGTTGTAGTTGCTGAGAAAATAAGGATTTCCTACTCTACCAAAACTTTTTCATATCAATAGTTAAGCGGAGAGGTTGGTAGCACCTTTCCGAATGAAGATGATGTAAAGAAACCTCAGCATATTCTCAGCACTGATCCATTAGGTTAGTATTACTTTTCATCTTAAAAT
This sequence comes from Tetrao urogallus, assembly GCF_951394365.1. Lineage (NCBI taxonomy): Eukaryota > Metazoa > Chordata > Aves > Galliformes > Phasianidae > Tetrao > Tetrao urogallus. The sequence continues at coordinate 56,844,448 of NC_136813.1, read as the reverse complement.
ACACTATTCTGGAAATTTCTGCTGTTAATTTGAGTTATACATACAGCATACTCACATCTGCAGCGCAACACTCAAGAAGCATGCGCCTTCTTTCAATACAAATTATCAGATGTTGGGAATTTACTCACTTGCCGAGAAAGCAGCAACATCAATCGTATATCTGCTGCTGATTAGCCACATTTTTCATTTGCTGTATAAAAAATATTATAGACTACAAAGCTGACATATATTCTTTGGAACTCTCTTTTGGATAGTTTGTATGGATTAAGAGTTTTGTAGTCAAAAACATTCAAAATTTATATGCTTTGAGAGCTCCTTTCCCAAATTTCAAATATACTTAAAAATAAGGCTTCCAACTTCTGTTACCACTGAGAAAAACTGAGAACATGATTAATTTGAATGAGATCAGAATATGCATAGTCTCTTTTTTTTCCTCAATGTTTGAGTGCTTTGACTTTCTTAAAATGTACATCTTCAGTTAATTTTGAAATAAAACAGTTTATTTTACTTACTCTTCCCGGAGGCCCTTGAGGACCTTGATCACCTTTCTCGCCCTAGATCAAAATACAAGTTATGTTATAAATCCAAATCAGATGTTCTTCACCTTAAAACAGAATTTCCTTAGCAAATGAAACACTTTGATACAGATTCATACAAATTCAAGGTGCTAAGCACCTGGCATGCTATAAGCAATAATCCATTAGCTAGTAAGACCTGCTCAGCTTTACACTGTATAAAGAGAAACTGGGATTTTTAGAAACACACATTTGTACATTCAGTGGCTACGCAAAGAGCTCATAAAAATAAAGCCTGCATTAATCAATTCACACAAGAGACATAAACCAGGGATACCTAAGCAATGTTGATTTTTACTTTTCCTAGTCTGAGAAATGACTTAACAACACAGCAAAATCCATTTAATACTGCTCTACATGCATGTGTTGTTTCAGTGTGATGACCTGGCCAAGCTCTTATCTTGTCACTGTGAGAAGGCAGTGACTTACCTTAGCACCAGGTTCCCCAGGCCGTCCTGGAATCCCAAACCCTCCAGGCAAGCCCTGCAAGTAAAAGATGGTGGCACCAGAAAAAACAAATACAATTGCATCTTAGTTCTGGCAGCATCAAAGTTAAACTAGCTGAACACAATTTTAAGTGAACAACTTGGAAGACTAGAAGATTTCAGCCACTGATAACACACAGACATACGGACAATGTTCAGAATAGTATTGGAAATTTGGTGAAATACATACGGCTTCTCCTTTTGGTCCTGGTTCACCATCTTTTCCAGGCTTTCCCTGTAAAACAGCCAAATTCCACTCTGCTTAAACGTACAACTACGGGTACAAAATTTCTAAATACAGTGAGTGATACAGTAGAACAAAACAATCATACTGTAATGTATTTGTTAGGGTCGTAACACAGCTAACAGTGTATAACACAAGAGGGTATAACACAAGAAAACTTTGACTGACTACTGCTTTGCCTTACTTTGCATTTACTTTTGTGAAGGAATGACCTAATTTTGCTTCAGCTGGGATCAATGGGAGTCTTGCCTCTGCCTTCAGCACTGCAGCCACTGTCATGGGGTTTTTAGCTATTTGAAAGCATGTTATTTTTTAACTGGGTGTTATCACTATCTTGAATTGTACCTCTGGCCGTTAGTTGTTTGATATAAAGCAAATTTATTGTTTCGCTAATCGTTTCTAAGTTTAATTGGCTTATGAAAACAATACAGTGACTGTAATTATGTTACTGATAAACATGAGCATACTTACACGTGGACCAGGCTTCCCAGGTTCACCTTTTTCTCCTCTGTAACCTGAGCCTGGCAATCCCTGGAAAATAAATGTACACCAAATTAATAACGCTGTCAAATTCAAAAGTAAGTTTTCTTTTATCAAATAAGCATAAAGAAATTCAGGACCGTCATTAGATTCTTCAATATTTTTATTGCAATTAAAAAAAAAAAAAAAAAGCACAGTACTTACTGGGATTCCCTGCTCACCCTTTTCACCTGGCTCACCCTAAAGAAATGACAAAAAATGCAGATTAGCATGCAGAATTTTACTCATAACTCATTTAGGGTTTTAATCTTTTATTTCTTCATGTCAGACAGCATGATTAATTCTGTTCTCCTCTCCAAGAACTATGCCTAATAGCAGGATGTACAAAAAGAAATTGGACAAAACACAAAAATTAAATCCATTAAGCTAAATTATTATGCTAGCATATATTGCTTAAAGGGTCGTATTCAATAATTGAAAAATCAATTAGCATCAGATTTTATTGAGGTGATTCTGTACATGAGAAGCCCAGCATAAGCTATTTAATAGAATTTTTTATAAAATTTGAGGTTCACAGGACTATGTTTATCAATCCTCTTTCTTCAGAAAGTCTTCAGTCTATGGTTATATGCATTACTTATTTATGCAATCATTTATGTATTTATCATCATGTTTTTATGAGAAAATTCTAAAAATACCATCAAGATTCATTACATAAAACAGTTAAAAAGTAAGATGTAGGTGACTCAGTATTTTCTTCCTTCTCTTTTATCTTTCTTGCTAGTTCTAATGCTTAAACTGTGATGAGTAGAACAAGATCAGTCATCTAAAGTCTCACCTTTTCTCCCTTTATGATTTCGCTTCCTTTTTCTTTCATGTGTGGTGTTGGTCCTGGTGGCCCTGGGGGACCCTGGATCCCTTGTTCTCCCTGTCAACACCAAATTTGGGATATTCCATTAAAAACAGTACTGAGGCCAACCTCGGGAAGACAAAAGTAGGTCATACTCTGTTTTGGTATTTATAGATCAACAGCAGGGTAAGAACATCATCTGTTTATATAATGCAGAAGGACAGTAAAAGCCCCTCATAAAGGATGGATGCATTTCTGCCAAGCAATAACACATATCAATACCACTTATTTTTTACACATAAAGCTAACATATCCAAGAAATCTCCACACACTGCTGTTGTCAAAAATTTTCAAGCAATTTTATGATAATAAGTTAATTTCAGTGATGTACCATCCCATGAGAAAGCCTATTCAATGGGAAAACTGTGTTTCAAAATACATAAATAAGATAGTGGATTAAAAAAAAAAAAACAAACAAAAAAAAAAACACTTTTGTAATATATTTTACTTATACTCCAAAAGGCCTCTGCCAATGACACTCATGAGAAGCTGAGCCCTAAGAAGGTCTCAGACACAATAAGTTTACCCAAAAACCAATGACTGCCAAGCATTTCTTGGCTTCTGACTGTGCAACATAAAACACTGCAGCCTAGAGCCTATTGAGAAAGATAACACTAATCTTCATAAGTGTTACTTCCCACTTGATGGGTCAAGGCAAAGACAATGCACAGGATCAGTTACCAAAACTAATACATGGTAACCCAGCAACACATCAATGCTGAAAGAGGCATGGAGCAGCCAGGAAAGCACTATCACTGTGTAAAACAGGACAAAAATAAGAAAGGTCATTTGCTTGGTTTGACTGCAGCAAAGGGCTTGGAGTTGGACAGCATGAAGCGCCATGCTGTGTGATGGGATATTCACCATTTTTATGAATAACCTGGCAGTGCTGATATCATCATATCCAAACTCTATAACTGCTCATGAATTCTTTTCACTTAGTTATGAGTTACAGATTTGATTTACTCAGTTGCCCCAAATCCACAATGCCATTGTACTGATTTTCTCCACAGGTTAATTACAAGAGTTTATTTATTTAAAACAAATACAGTCTCCAGAGTATTTCTGGCAGCTGTCCACTGAGTCTTCAACAAAAACATACCTTTTCACCTTTGGGACCTTGAAAGCCCAAGCCCATGTAGCCCTGAAAATAAAAATTAAAGATATTAAGTACATTTTTATCAGCTGTGAATATGTGCATACATACACACATATCAATGTATTTTGTACATAACTGAAGTCAAAGGAAGGTATAAAAGACATTAAATGTCTTTCAAAGGCATGTGTGAAACAAAGAAATCACATCCTAATCTTTCAGGTGTCACAACAATGTGTGAAAAATTATATAGAACAAAATTTACAGATCATTTTAATGTCAGTATGGTCTTCTCTTAACATTTTACTGATAAATTTTGACATTTTAAAATATGCCCAAATAATCACAGAATGTTGTAATTACTACTAACTTGATCAGCTGGGATTAGAGACCAAACCAAACAAACCAAAAGTTAAAAATATCTCTATGTGATGCCCCCCATTAAGAAATAACAATTGATCTCGAATTGTAAAAAAAACCCATTCCTTTATGATCATTAGTTTCCAAATTTGGGGGTAACAAGTAGACAATCTTTTTAACACAAATAACTTACCTTCTCGCCTGGTGGTCCTGGCGGCCCAGGGCGACCCTACAAGACAGTAATTTTTTAGCAGATGTGTATATGTTATATTAGGTGAAACAATTCCATATTCCATTATTACAGCAAAAATGCAGATCTTTCCATTAAGTCAAGATTAAAAGTATTTTTCTGCTACTGCCTGTCGCTCCTAACTTAGCCTACATAGTATATAAACAGAAACTGTCAAAGGTCTGTCATCAGACCTTTCTTTTCAGTTAGCTGTGCTGGATCTATTCAGTACGTATGCAAGAGACAATTACATAAAATATATGGTGCTGTACTGCAAAATAACTTTATTGCTGACTTTTTTCTCCCAATTTTGTGCACTACTGACTACCTGTGGTAAATACTAATGCTCATCTTTCATTAAACTTGTTCTTTTTTACCTCAGCAAGTGCAAATGCTTATTAAACTGTATGTCCTTTACAACAGGATAAGTATTCTAACACAGGTGTTCACTTCAATAGCCAGAAATACTGAGTGGACTTCCATGAGATGGAAATAACTGATCTCTGCTAATGTTACCTGCAACCATCACAGGAAGAGAAGATAGTCACCAGACCCGACAATATTTCAAGTAGTTAAAGTGTCTTGAACATTTGGCAGTCATCCAAATGACAGGCAGTTGGTACTGCCTTGCTTTCCACTGTACTTCTTACTAGACTGCCCATAAGAAAAATCTCAGCAAATATTTTATTTAGATTGGGCTGCTGTTTTGTGGTTTATTTTCTATAAACTAAGTGGAAGAAGAGAAAAAAAGGAAGACAACTCCATTCCTACCAAAGAAAACTCCAAATCTGCAAGAAGAGGACACTAGGAGCAGCTGCTATTGAAAACCATGTACCTTCTCAATCTTGTCACAGTAGAGTTCAGATGACTAAACATGAAGCCTGGAAAGGCAGGTTGTCTTACCCATATCTAACAAACACCTTGCAGGATTTTCCTGTAATAGAGTTCTTTAAGTGAGTCATTAGAAAAGAAACTTACTGGTTCTCCTGGAATCCCTGGTGGCCCCATTGGTCCCTGAAACCCTGGAGTTCCAGGTGGACCCTATAAAAAATAAAAAGGTAAAATTAAAAAGTGATACATATTTTTCAGTGTTGTGATATTTATTTAATTTTAATTTAAGCTCACAGCTATTCAAACATCATTTAGACTTACAGGTAGTCCAGGTTGGCCAGGAAAGCCTTTATCACCTTTTAGCACACTAGGAGGTAGAAGACCAATCACTTCACCTGGATCTCCCTATAATTAGAAAACAAAAAGAACAGTACTTCAACATCCACTCAAATACATTCAAAAACATTGAGAAGAAAGTTAGAGCTATGCAAAATTTGAAAGGTTCACTTTAAAAAAAGTCACCTCACTTAAATTCAACTGAAAAATAGCATCAGTTATTTAGTAAAAGTTAAGAAAGGATCACAAACATCAAATGTCCTTTACAACCGTCTAAGGAGATTCCAGTACCAAATCATTTATTCCCTAATTTTCTATACTTCAGTGGGTAAGCAGAAAGATTTTCCCACCGAAACTATCAATACTACAGTAATACTTAAGAATCAGAACACCTGGTCTGGCTGCTAAAGGAACTGCTAATGGAAATAGGCTGAGATCCTATCCTTATACCTAATTTGGAAATCAAAGTCATTCATAGAATCCTTTTCCTTCGAAAAATGAACCCTCTTTGTCCTCTGGAAAACTATTCCAATTGTTATCCACTTTTTTACATCCTTTTTTTTTTCTAATAACAAAAGATCCCATTGTTTCCTGCTTTCCGGTAAAAAATTTCAATGTTTTTGTGGGCCATTTCCCCCAAAATTTTCTGTATGTGGAGTGGTTTACATAAATGAAATGTTAGTATCAAAACAAATTTTGGAACAGTAAAACTTATCCAAATTTTTATGCATAACTTAGTGGCCACTATACTACTTACGCATCGTTAACAATTTGTGCTACTTTTTCCTATTGTATTCCATCTAATTACTACATTCTTAAAACCTGTCTGGAACAACTCATGCATTCGATTGTAATGAACTGGATGCTTTTCCACTGCCTTTACTTAGGGGCACTAAGGAGCCGACTACAAAGTGAAGAATCCTGATACAACTTTTCAGACATTAAATAAGGACTGATGGTCTCAAAAGGTGTTGATTTCATCCTAATTCTGACTGCTACAAAGAAGATATGAACACATTTAGGACAAAATGTACCTTAATTCCAGGAGGTCCTGGGGGTCCCTGTGAAAAAAGACATATTTGATGTTATTTTCTTTACAGAACAAACAAATCCTTAGAGTTGGAAGACACCTCTGGAGGCAATTTAGTCCAACTCCCCTTAATGAACAGGGACATCGACAGCAAGATCAGGTTGCCCAGGACCTTACTCTTCAGTATTGTGTATTTTATATTTCATAATCTATATAGCTCCATAGAATACTATCTACATTTCAAGAATCAGAGTTGAAACAAGTGAATGAAGCATGAAGAATCTACTTACTATGCTCCCAGTCAGTCCCGGTAAACCTGGGGGACCTACTGGACCTCTTTCACCCTACAGGGAACAGAGAAATTGGTTTTGTTTAGAGAACGTATGCTTGAGGGATGTTCTTATTTCAACACAGGGATATGGAAGTGTCACCTTTGTGCCATTACATCCTGGAATCCCAGGTGGACCAGGAGGGCCATCTTGTCCAGGAATGCCCTGCATGAAAAGGAAGTACAGAAATTAGCAATACAGCATTAATCCAGGCCAGATGTCACCTGAAGTCCACTTCTGATGTTCTTTTAAAAATATATATACTTCACACGTACAGGGATGCCTGGGTTTCCTGGAAATCCTGATGGTCCTGGTGGGCCCTGCAATTGACAAAAAACATACTGAACTTGGAAATCTGAAATGACAAAAGCACGAAACACCAATGACAAACTCCAACCCCAGCCTCCTTGCCTATGGTGACAGAAAATGAAAATGATAAAAACCTTTTGAAAACTCTCTTGACATACTGTTCCTAATCTTTAAACCTCCCAATTATGATACTCTAGTAATTGATAACAGAAAACATTTTTTTTATATTTCTGTAATTTTTTAAGCAGCAATATATATATTATTGTTTAGGAACTGGATCAGAGTCTTATGCATGTGTAAAAAGGAATGCAGATTCTGTCTTCTCACATCCATGGTTTGCAACATGAAATTTACTGTGGGCAGCTCTTCATAGCAGAAAAGAATGCTAGCACAGTGTAAAGATAATTCTCCATCTTTCACCAGCCTCAATTTCATTTTATCATTAAATAAAAAAAAAAAAAAAAAAAAAAGAAAACCAAGTGAGCTTTTCTCCTTTGAAGACCCTTCTAAGTGTAATGGATCAAGAGTGCAACCTGGCACATCATTTTCACCATACCAGTTTATTTATACATGCAATATTACTTAATACATATATTGCAAAGCAGAAAAGATGTATGAGATTCCAGAAGTTGAAATAGCATATTTGCATCTCCCTAACCTTTTTCATTGCTAAAGTACAATCTACTATTTGCCAGGAGATTCTAATCTACGTTAATATGCAGGATATCATGAACATCATGGATTTAAATAAGGATTTCTTGATCTAGCAGAACATCTCCCTGTAACAGCTTAGACACAGCAACTGATTTTATAAATTCCAAGTGTTGCAGCCACCTCAGCCAAATGGAGAACTGAATCAAGATGGTATTTTGAAGATCTGTGGGCAAGATGGCATATCTCAAAAGTATCAATGCTCATCAAGTCACTCAAATTCTCCTTCACTGGCACATTGTAAAGTGAGGGAAAGCTCAGAATGAGCTTAATATCTGACAAAACCCCAAAAGACCTGGCCTTGGTTAGTATAGTGTGCTAATTATATGTTATAAGAGTACCACGTTAAACAGAAATTACAATAGGAAAGTTATAGGCATGTTTAGAGTCTCCCTTAGTACTGAAAAAGACAGAGGATCTTTGCCCCAGCTTCAATGTGTTTCTGCATGCCGTGCACATTTTAAACATGTCTGTGCTTTCAAGGGTATCAGCTTATCCAATTGGGTTCTTCAAGGAGGTAGGATGTTTCATATTCAAGTTAGAATAGAGGTTCTCAGTAACTCAGAAAGATATCAAAGGAATATCAAAACCAGAGCTGTTGATAAAGTGGCAAGCAACAGGTGAAAATACAAATGGAAGAATAACACTGACTGCACAATGAACTTCAAAGGCAAGAGCAAGAGTCTTGAAATCACTGTGCAGCACAAGGGGATGCCATTGACTGACTCAAAGTGCCCACTTGAAAGCAAACATGAAGTCTGAAAGATACCTAAGCCTACGTCTTTAGAAATGCAAAAATGTAAGTTAGAACTCACTCTTGTTCCTTTTGTTCCTGGCAGTCCTGGTTCTCCAGTATCACCCTGTAAAGGAAAAGAGAGATCTCTGTCTTTCCCAGGGACAACAATTTAGGGAAATATGAGTGTTTTAAATAATAAAGTTTAATTCTTACCTTAAGCCCTGGTGGCCCAGGGGGACCTTCAGGTCCTTGCATTCCAGGAAACCCAATCACACCCTGTATTCCCGGAAAGCCTCTTTCTCCCTGTGGGAAGAAGAAAACCCATTAGCAACAACACAACTTAAATTGCTTTTTCTAGCAACCCACATATACCCTGTTTCTGTGCTCAAAAAAAATCTGCCAGGGAGTAAGAAGTTAGATGTGACAGACAACAGTTTGTGCTAGTCTTTCCGTGAAGGGCTATTACAAATAAAGAAATATTTATGTTTGATAACTGGCTGGCAAAGGGTAAGCGTGGCATGATAGAAAACATTCTTTGAATTTAAACAGAAAATTCATTTCTGTCTCCCTGGACAGAACTTTTCATAGTATATTTATACCCCTGGGACCAGGAAGGCCTCTTTCTTTTTAATAAGATCTATCTTACCATATACAGATACTACTATATCCTGGTAGTAAATCTAACACCCCAAACCAGCAGTTATGTCTCTGAAAACTGCAAATATCACTGCTCAGTCACTACTGTATGAATAGCCACTACGACTTCTCTTCTTAAGCGTCATTCACAACAGTGGATTTTGGAGAATAGGCTTCTCAGTCTTCAGTTTCAGATGATTCAGAGCCAGTGTTTCATTATATAGGATCATCCGAAGAAGCTGATCTCGGAGATTGTGTCTGCCATCCTTTAGTTTCTTTATAGCTATATGGGACATATGTGTTTTCTGTGCTCTCCTTATTAACCCAAATGTATTTAAAACAGATAAACCTAGAGGCAGAAAACGAAATCCATCTACACTCTCGATCAACTCTGCTGCCATTGCACTTTCACTTTTCACCAATGAAACCAAGAGGAACACTGTCCAAATAAAGACGGAAAGAGGGGAAAAAAAGACACATCCGCATGTCAAAGCCTGCAAACAGCAAATTAAGCAAATCAAAAGTCAATTGCTATTTGCAATTAACAAATGATTTGCTAGTGGGATCTTAGGAATTTCCCTATTTACTCAGGATAAAGATGATCAGCAACATTCTGGTAGTTGGTATGGGGTCAGGACTGAGCATACAAGAGAAGAACATCATCTGTGTCTTGGAGAGATGGTAAAATGGGTATCTTGCAAAGAAAACATTGTGATAAGCAGGCAGAGGAAGCAGTGCAATGACTCACAGACATGGTGCTAGTTCATGATTCCCGGAGATGGTTCCTGAAGATGGCAGGGGTTGGAAGTTGTGGAGTGACTGGGTTGACAGTGGTGTTTAGTCCCTTGGGTAGGATTTTGTTGAGATGAAGGAACCAAGGAGTCCAGAGATGACTGATAGGTAAGAAAAACAGGGCCAGGCAGGAAGGAATAAAGTAAACCATGATGGAGATTATAAGAGCATGAGAAAATAGAGAGGAAATGAAAGCAAAATAACAACTTAGCACAAAGAAATGACTTTAGGGGAAATAAAAGAAATCTACTGGCACTAGCTGTACTCAGTGCTTTTGCTGAAGTTGCTTCTGCTGGCCTGAGTTTCTGCAGGTTTGGGCTGAAACTTCCACTGTATTTCAAGTCTCAAAGAAAGGGACCCAGAAACACACCCAGCATTACAGCCCTTGCTACATGGCATGTAGTGTAAGCTGAGTGTCAGAGTAACAACCAGACCCATCAAAAATTATGCAGCCAGTCCTGCACATTGCTGAGAAGAAGAAAAAATGGAAGAAGAAAAAATGGAACGGGTTAGAGGAGGAGGATGTCTGAAAATGCCTCACTGCATCCCTTTTAGCCCTACCCTTGACATTTCCCTCCAAATCAGTGCTCAGAAAACAGGACTGCTGCCATGGAAAAAAGTATATATATATAAAACTGGGTCCAACACAAAGCTGACTGTGAGAAGTGTTTTGGTCTAATAACACCGTAACTTGTTTGTAAGGCTTCTGCATGGGTCGCTGATGGAGCATAGAATCATAGAATCACAAGGTTGAAAGGACCTGCAAGACCATCTGGTCCAACCGTCCTCCCATTACCCTTGCTACCACAAGCACTGAACCATCTCTCGCAGCTCCTCATCCAGGCACCTCTTGAACACTGCCAGGGACGGTGACTCCACCACCTCCCTGGGCAGCCATTCCAGTGCCTGACCACTCTCTGAGAGAAAAACTTCTTCCTTATGTCTAATCTAAACCTCCTCTGGTACAACTTGTGGCCAATTCCTCACATCCTGTTTGTTGCCTGGGAGAAGATGCCAAATCCTTCCTCATCTCAATCTCCCTTCAGGAAGTTGTGGAATGCAATGAGGAGAACTCTGCAATGAGTAGAAGTCTGAGGTGCAAGGTGTCCACTCACCTCTTCATGGTATGTCTACTGGACTGGCTGTCATGGCAGTCCCTGGCCATGCAAACTGGGGGAATGGCATTTCTAAATTCAAAATAATACTTGTTTATTAAAATCTTCTGCCAGGAAAAATTCTCATATCGAATCTCCTCTCTTTCCTCACAGGAAAAAAATTTTTTTTTTCAATTAAAAGTCACCTTCTAAGGGAAATAAACAGTTTTTTTTTCTTGAAGCACCAAAACAGCATCTTAGTTTACCCCTCAGCATTCATTGTCAGACTTTGATAATAATATTTTCTAGTTATAAAATCCAAGGCAGTGTGGGGTGTTATCACAAAACACTGCAAAACAAAGCAAATAGAGGAACAGACGAAAAAACATATTTCACAGAATCACACAGAATCACCCGGGTTGGAAGGGACCTCAAGGATCATGTAGTTCCAACCCCTCTGCCTAGCAGGGCCACCAAACATACACGTTTAGATCAGGTTGCCCAGGACCCCGTCCAACCTGGCCTTGAACACGTCCAAGGACGGGGCATCCACAACCTCCCTGGGCAGCCCGTTCCAGGGCCTAACCACTCTCCTTGTAAAGAACTTCCCCCTAACGTCCAACCTAAATCTTCCCTCCCTCAACTTGGATCCATTTCCCCTAGTCCTGCTATTGTCAGCCCTTTTGAAGAGTTTACTCCCCTCCTGGGTGTAGGTTCCCTTCAGGTATTGATAGGCTGCAATGAGGTCGCCCCGCAGCCTTCTCTTCTCCAGGCTGAACAAGCCCAACTCCCTCAGCCTGTCCTCATAGGGGAGGTGCTCCAGCCCCCTGATCATCTTAGTCGCCCTCCTCTGGACCCTTTCCAAAATCTCCATGTCTTTCTTGTACTGAGGGCTCCACACCTGGACACAGTACTCCAGATGGGGCCTCACAAGAGCCGAGTAGAGAGGGACAATCACCTCCCTGTCCCTGCTGACCACCCCTCTCCTGATGGAGCCCAGGATCCCATTTGCCTTTCGAGCTGCCAGAGCGCACTGCTGGCTCATGTTAAGTCTCTCGTCCATCAGGACCCCCAGGTCCTTCTCTGCCGAGCTGCTCTCAAGGACCACTCCTCCCAGCCTGTACAGGTGCCTGGGGTTCTTCCGGCCCAAATGCAAAACCTTGCACTTTGCCGTGTTGAACTTCATTAGGTTCACCCGAGCCCAGCTTTCCAGCCTGTCGAGGTCCCTCTGAATGGCATCCCTTCCTTCCACCATATCAACCGCACCACTCAGCTTGGTGTCGTCAGCAAACTTGCTGAGGGTGCACTCAATTCCCTCATCGATGTCATTGATAAAGATGTTAAAGAGCACCGGTCCCAAGACAGACCCTTGGGGGACACCACTTGTTACCGGCCTCCACCTGGACATAGAGCCATTGACCACCACCCTCTGTCTGCGGCCTGATTTCCAGGTCAGTGCAAAGTCTGAATTCTGAAGTAATCACTTCAGAACAGAATTTTACACTAAACTGTGGCCACTCGCTTTTGTGACCTGCTGGGAGATCTATTAAGAAGACAGAAGACACTAAAGTACAAAAAGCAAGGTTTTCCATTACTGAAGGAAAGTACAATATGTGCAAATGAGAAGAAAACAAGATTATTATGACACCTACATAGAAGCATGAGTCATATGTAGCACAGCTAATAATGCTTCCTGCATTCAGGAGTTCTGTCATCTGAGAATTTCAACACAATTTCAGTCACTGGACTCTGCAACACAGTAAAGTACTCATTCTGCCATTCTTACAGAAAAATAAAACTGGGGTTTACAGATCTGATTTTCATTTATTTGAAGGCTCCCTGAAGACTGTTCTGGCACTGTAAAAGGCCTTTACTGTGCCTGTAAATCACTCACTAAAGTAACGACCACTTCATCTTGCCAAAGAAGTTCACTCAAAGCTTAACAAAAATAACAACTTGGGCTTGCAAGACAACCACCATCAGTGCTGCAAGGCCATCTCCAGCCTCCCAGGTTGCTGTCCCTGAAAGGTAAAGCATAGCGGCAGGAGCTGCTCACGGTCACTTTGAGATTACATACGTCCAGGTTTCCACAGGAACATTGCTTTTAACTGGCATTAGCTGTTAGGACAAAAGGAGGAACTTGTTATTCTGGACATCCAGGCAAGCTACCAGACACCCAGAGGCCTTCAGCAAAACTCCTGAGAGTGTGGAGAGCCGTCCCGTACCAAGTACTGCACACTCACGGTTTCTCACACAAAACTGAGCTCATATTTTTGCCTGTGATTTGTCAGAAGGGAGTAAGGAAACATAAAACTGGTTGAATCAGTTCTGAGGGAATGCAAGCAACAGAATCTTTGAGCTGCCACCTCAGCTATTTATTCTAACAGGGGGCACGGACTTACACACTGCTTACAATCCACTCTTTTTTGCTTTCCCATCTAATTTCACAGCAAAGTATTGGGTAAGTAGACTAAATTTGTGCAGACAGGTAATGGGGCATTCATCCTCCACACCATCCATGAAACTCACAGAAGTTAGGAAAACCTATTCCAGCAAGACCTAGGGATGTATCCTACTTTCTAGGTCCTTTCTTTAGTCCATGTGTCAGATTACTTCTTCATATATCAGTTTTAAAGAACCAGTGTGCCAGAACTTGTAAAGAAATACAATGCTCTTCCAGCATTCACTAGTGAACAAAGATCTAACTTCAATACTTCAGTGATTCGGATATTACCAACTTACACCATATGATGTGTTTTATGGCATCTTTGGCACCAGTGAAAATGCACTAAATTACAGTAAAACTCTATCAGGCTCAAAATATCTACACTGAATAAGAAAGTACAGAAACTCCATGATCAGAAGCACTAACGTCATGTCAGTGCTGAGCTCCACACGTCCTACATTAACTGAAATTAACTCACAGAAATTCCTGGGTAGCAGCATTTATACTGCATCTTTCCTGCCCCAATTGTCTTATTTACAACTGCAAGGTCAGAAGAAGATATCACCTACTACATTCTGCAGCAGAGACATAAGCATGTCCTGAGGATGCCCTGAATTGCAAGGAAATACTTGAGCAGCATCCCTTTCTTTCTTGCCTACCCAGCTCCTTTGTTTACTTAATGTTTCAGACAAAAAGCCCAATAATGTTTGCACTATGTTTATGTTGCAACTCATTAAGCATCCATACTATACTAATTGGCAAGCACTAGACCACTGCTGCTACCCCACTTATTTTTTCTCAACAGTAGGATTTCTAGCTGCAGTGTGAGAAGAGCATGAGACTCTGACTGTAAGGGCTACATATTGTTCATGTTCCAATATTCACAGCTGCGAAACCTTGGCAAGTAACACTGAAAGAGCTTCTGCTTCTTACAAATCAATTCATGAGACTCAGAAATTAAAACAGATGTAACCAAATCTTCTGTACCTCCACTGATTCAACACAAGCTGTCAGAAAACACAAAGAGGAATTCATTATTCAGCTCACAAAGATGAATATCCTGCCACTCAGCTGCTGTTGAAAATGTGGAGACACAGAAAGACAGCAAGTGCTCGCTCACTGTTCCACCTATTTGATCAGCAAGATGCCTGTTGTAGTCCAACATTTGTGAAATGCCCTCACATTAGATTGTTTGAGAATGGACTTCTAAAATGAGATGAACTCGTTAATAGCATAGCCTGAGAGACTGACTTTTTTGCTGGCATCCATCCTTCCAAATTAGCCATGAAATACTGTTTCATTTTCACACATGGAACAACTGCAGATGGCAGTGCAAGAGTCACATGAAGCAAGTAGTTTTAGAAGAGTTAGCTTAGTAATAAATCAAATTCTGAGGGGGAGGAAACAACCAGAACCACATTATAAATTATTTCCCCTATTATTTTGTCTAGGGACTGCTGGACAGGGAGATGTTAGTCTTGAGAGACTGATAACATGGATATAAATCAAATGCCTGCAGAACTGCGGGCTCCATGCAAAGGCTGGGCCCGTACATATGTTACATTCTCCAGCTCTCCAGAGACTCAGGCATGTGGTGAACAACAATGTACAGAGCCTTCTGGAATCATTTAATTGATTATCACACAGCCAGCTCCTCCTGTTTGGTTTGCCTCTGCCAGAGATCATCCCATGGTAGAGATGGAGGGACAGACATGTGCCTGCCCTTCCACTGAAAATGTGTAAAACTCATTTTTAGGGGTGAGATGCCAAAAGGCAGTTTAGCCGGCCTAACCAGCTATGGTGGCTCCTCCACTCCACTGAAGAGGATGGTGCACCATCACCCTTTCTTACAGCAACTCTGATGGTTCCCTCTCAGCATCACTGCGCCACATCAGCTCACTAAATGCCCTCACTTTGTCTTGGTGGGTAAGCTTGCTTTGGCCTCAGTAAGCTGAGAAACCCACCAGGCAGCCGGGCAGCTGCCAGAGCTCATGGGAGGATGCAGCCACATAGGGCAGTGAGGATACAGCAGCAGCTTCTCACATTGGCATGGTGAGGCTGGATGGAGTTCATCTACTAGAGCTCCTCAGCTGTGCCTCTGTTGCAAGAGGAACTGAGCTCAGGGCCAACAAATGCTTGAACGTGCAGGACAGCCATTTCCAGTCCGGTGTCAATGCTGAACCCAACATCCGTTCAAAGCTCAAGCTTCCTCTCTCACAAACATACACATTCCATTTTCCAAAGCTCATATTCATTGAACTGAAACACTACCAAGTGCACAGACAGCAAAGAAACGTAACATTTTCAAATGAGACTGGGGATGTGCTTTTCCAAAAAGAGAGAAAAAGGGCCTGACATTTCAGCATTCTTCCTTTTTTTTTTCTTTTCTCAGTCTGATGTTAGAAATACTCTCAAATGTTGCTTTTGATAGAGATTAGTATGAGTTCTAGCTGCAACTGTTAACAAAAACAACAACAAAAAACAGATGAAGCCTGAAGCTCTCATCACACCTCTGTGCTCCAGTGTGACCTTGGAAAATCAACAGGAATGCACAACAGCCTTACAGTGACCTACAGGTTTCTAGACAGACTAACCCAAACCACATGAGAGGTGAATATCAGCTCTGTATTTGCTCCTTCAGCTGATATAATTGTGAGCGCTCAAAGGAATTGGCTTTGAGGTGTCAGACCCATAATTACACTACACAGTGGGAAACACTATTGTGGGATCTAAGTAGCACTCTTGACTGTGTTTTTCTCCACACTCTTTTAAACTTGTTTTACAGAACCATAATTGGCTCAGAGTTGATGTAGTGGAGAAACAGTGGTGAGGAAGTCAATCCTCTACTAAAATAGTACTTTTAACCACCAGAGGGAGCACCAGTCCCAAATATCTTGCAGGATTAAAATCACATGTACATTAAGCATCAGCTGTTTGTCCTCAGCTGCACTTACCATTTTCAGTATTTCATTGGAACTGTGAAGTGGATATCATTCAAACAGAGTTAGTGCTATATGCTCACAGCACAGGAGTCCTTAAATGCACTAAGGATGCTTAGCATTACAGAATTCCCACTGTGGATTCTTCAGTGCTAGAATCTATCTGCGCTATAGCTATACAATTCTGGAGCCATACAAGTAACAAGGAATTAATTACAGAAACATAACTGCAAAGACATGTGAAGAATCTGTGTAGGAGCTCTGTAAACATCTTGACTGTCCCAAAAGTTTTGGGGCTGACAGTAGAAGGGAAAGAGAGGAGGGGAGGAAGGAGGGAGAGTCAGCAAAATACGGATTCTTGCACTGCCAGGAGGAAACTGAGAAAAATCACTCACATAGAGACACAAATCCAGCATTTTTGGCATGACTAAGAGCAGGAGCAGCCACAACAGTTTTACATCACCTGCACAGTTCCCCAGTTGGGCTGGCTGCGGGTTGGCTGAGTCCCCTTCACAACTGCAGGCATTGCCAAGGTTGCTCTACACTACACGCAGATACAAATGCGAAGAGCTATCCCAGTAGCTGCTGGCAAACAGCATCCAGCAGTCATGCCCTGTCTGTCGCAATGCTGGATCTGCCATCTTCTCTCCTGGGCCCCTCCCTTCACCCACCATACTCTTTCAGCACTCACTCTGCTTTTAGGGATGGAAATACTGAAAAGCATTCACTTATGGTACAAAGCCTAACATCATGCAGACTTGTATACACAAAGATATAGGAGGGTCACTCTCATTGCCTTCCAAATACAGGAGCATATATAGGCAGGAAGCATATCTCAGTGTCACCCCAAGGCTGCAAGGAGCATTCCTCAGGAAGCTGCTAAGTGCTTCCCGAGAGTATAAATCCAGAAACAACAATCTGCATGTATCCTTCCCTCTACATATCAGTACTGATGTGCTTAGTATGTATGCAAGTAAGTGGTGGGTACGTGGTATGTCTGAATTTGTTTTAGTAGCTGAAGAAGAAACAAAATAAGCTGACTGAAGTTAAATTAATATTTGGAAGCCATGGCTACAACTTCAGCTTCTATTTAACTAATGTCAAGCAATTGGTTGTCCATCGCCACCTTACAAGTTCTGTTCAATTAGCTCTAATAACGGCTCCTCTCTACTTAATTTGCCTGCTTCATGTCATTCTTCTTCTTGCTCATCACAAAGTTATTCCTCATTTTCCAAATGCTGAACTTTTTATTTTTTTCAACAAAGGTACCTAAATTTCACTTTCCAGGACTCGCTGAGCCAAACACGCTCTTAAAACTTAAACTCTCAGTGATTCTTTGCATTTGCATGTATTTTGCCATTGTATATTTTGTACTGTATTCGACTCCAGAGCAATGAGTGTTGCAGATACAGAAGTAGGAAGGATGTTCAGAAGGAAGGGATTTTTATTTACAGCAAACTACCACTCAGATTTGTCTTCAATAAAAAAGGAGGGAAAGAATCATTGCACCTTCCACTCACTCATGAAAGAAAACATGCAAAACCCCTAATGTGACCATTTTACAAGCCAGGAGTAGTTTATCTCCAAGTATAATGGAGAGCATGGAAGGACAGAAGTATGAAGGTAAGACTAGCAGAGAGCAGAAGTCAACAGACAGCACGTGAGCTTCATTCACTGATCATAAAGGTCTGTCTGCACAACGCTTGGGCGTTTTACATCAAACTAAGTGGTTCACTGTCTTTATGTTTAAACTTTCCTTGATTTCTCTAAAAAGCACATCTCATGATGTTTCAGGAGGAAGTCACGCAAACCTTTCACCAAAGGTGTGCATGGCTTATTTCCAAACTTTTTTTTTTTTTTTTTTTTTCAATCAGACCAGACTCAGAGCCACCCTGGGGAACAGAGCAACCTGAAAGAGCCATGAGAGAAGAGGATGTAGATGGACAAATGCATCTGTAGAAAAAAAGGAAAATTCTATCACCTGGAGACAGGTTGAGTCGAAAGGGTGCTGTGTTTCCCACCCCTTCTAATCATCTGTTGAACTCATTAGGTCTGAGTAACTCTTCCTTTGTTTTATTGCATATTGTGTTAAGTCACTTCCAGTGCTGAGGGTCCAAAAAAATAAGGGGTAAAAATGCTCCCCACCCTTCCTTCTTCATTAGTGAAAATTATTTAGCACTTGTTTGCATTTGGCATTGTTTAAAGGCTCACATTCAAAGATGAAACAGCAGAAAAAAAAAAAAAAAAAAAAAAAGATCTTAAACTTTTCAGGTTTTTCTCATTTATTTTTGTTCACATCCTAAACCTGTGACGTTACATGCAAGTTTTATTCTCTTGCCAATTTTTTTTATGGACATATTTACAAAAATAATCTCTTCCATAAATAGTAAAAACATGGGCAGCTGGTCCTAGACAG
Organism: Tetrao urogallus; assembly: GCF_951394365.1. Classification (NCBI taxonomy): domain Eukaryota; kingdom Metazoa; phylum Chordata; class Aves; order Galliformes; family Phasianidae; genus Tetrao; species Tetrao urogallus. The sequence continues at coordinate 56,825,464 of NC_136813.1, read as the reverse complement.
TACAGACTGCAATAAAGTTCTCATAATGAAGTAGCTCGTATCTTAAGGAGTACATGACAGACAGTGCTATTCTAGACAGCACTATTTTAGCTGCTTTTTCAGTTAGGTCTGAAATGGCATTTCAAAAGTTTTAAACATTTAAAAAGTTGCATAGAATTAAAAAATCCTTCCAAAAAAAGCCAAAGGAAATATTCTGGCTTCTCATTTTTTAATCATGAAATACCTAGATAAGGCAGATAACGCCATGCCTCAAAAGTGTCAATCAGTGTTTCTTCAATTTAATCTATAGTCTCCTGACTCAGTGAGAAGCATTAGAGAACAGATACCACAGTGTAATTTCTGTAGCACCTTCAGAATAATTCAATCTAAGCCAATTAAGCTACGAAAGATGCAAAACCCACCAATAATAATGGAAAACAGATACTTCCCTCATTTTGAGGCTGTGTAGGATATGAGAATAATTAGTCAGCAGTTCCTTGTCAGCAAACACTGACCAGAAGTTGGATTACTGCTTAGGTGCCTGACAAAAAGAGAAAGCTGCGTAAAACAGGATGGCTGGATACACAAAAATCTGTGGTATATGACTGCCACCCAGAGGAGCTCACAGGAAAGAGACACAGCCTTGAATGGGGTTCTGTCCTAGTGAGAGATGGTTTGAGGTTGTGAGACTCAGGTGGATCCCTCAGGCAGATCAGCTCTTCTCCTTTGATACCACTCACACTGATGATGATATTCTCTGCTCCTTCCTCAAATCCAATTGTACCCAGTGACAGGCAGTGCTCAAAGAAAATTTTGCAACCAAAGGTTTGTACCTTACATAGCTTTGGAAAGTCTCGCTTTTTCTGGGCACTGTCCTTTTTCATTTGTTTTCCTGTGGTAAAAAGTTTTGGCTGAGTACAACTTACAGTTGAGGGACATGTGTAAATTTAATACTTGGAATATTTTAATATTTAGAATATCCTAAAGGATTGCCTTTGCATGAGCTTTACAAGGCTGCATGTGTTCTTGTTATACTCCCAACTTCTGTACCCATATCAAACAGACAAGAAATCTGAGTCGCAGATTCGTACTTGCATGCAAATCTCATTAATGGTGCTGCATACAGCTGGCAGCAGCACTTCTGGACAACACTGACTTCTCTGTTCGCTGCTATCCTATATAAGACTTTGGTATTCTTTGATTTTTTTTCCCATAAGTTCTGATTTTAGCATCAGAGCACACTTCAGACTCCCCTCCTGCCCTACCGTCCCTCCCCATTACTACTCCTTACACCCACTTGTTCAGCAGTTCTGCAGTCTTTCAGGCTTTGCTTGGCAGTTGATCAAACTGTTCCAACAAAATCAAGCGTTCTCAAAAGCACCAAAGCTTTTCATATTCTGTGAACTAACCACAAGCTATTCTTGTTGTATCAGTTAAAAGTCAGTAACTGTGTCAAATGAGAGAAGATCAAGAAGACATTCAGTGTGATGCCAGTGTCTGTGCTCGCTCACTCACTCAACTCAGTATTTACTTTAACTGTGTGCAGTGATCTCTGACACAAACCTCAGTGAGAATTATTTTTGTTGGCCTATCAAAACATTCAAAAATGTTCCAGCTGAACTCCAGTGGAAGTTGTCACATGCTTTCTTTAAGAGCAACAAAATTTATGGGTACATTTTGCCATTCTACTTACTCTTGAAATATTTCAAGGAATAAAAATATGATTTTCCAGGCAAGAATCTAAGTTGCTTTCCCCCGTCTGAACTCTAATAATTACTGTCATCATTTAGGTTAACTTTCTTTCCTGCTTTCTCTATGACTCAGTTTACTTCTTGCTCCTTGAACTTTCTCAGGTGTGACCCACACCTGAAAGAAAATGGACATCTCTTCAGCATCTCTTGAAAATGCTTTCTCAGCTGTTCTCAGCTGCTCTTTCTGTGGCACAAGGCTTCTTCTGTGGTTAAACTAAAGATGTTCTCCAGCTGGCTAGGAATTTGCTTGAGTGATAAATTACTTTACTATCACTTTTTTAGCAGCTACTTTAAACTTCCTCTTTGGAAATCCCACATTCATGATGGTTCTTCCTGCTCTGTCTCCCTCAAAACATATATGGTTACATATTTGTTTTTGCTATTGCTCCTGTTGGAAGTAGGTTTGAGAATTCTGTATGAAATTTGGCTTTATCCCCTTTCTTAATAAAATCCAAACTTTAAGGCAATTTACATTTCCTTTTTGGAAAGCCAACACCACGTGGCTGGCTCTTTTCAATGACTAATCTGAATTATGATGACCTCTCACTGAAAACATAAATCTACAGTCTGAAGTAGGAGGTTAGCTGAGCTAATAGAACCAAACAATTAACTACCACCAACAGGAGATAAAAATAAACCACAAAACCAAACCCCAAACCACTTTTTGCTCTTAGCCAGGAAGACCAGAAAGTGACTTACAGAGATTACCATATTACTGTGGTTCCCTGGTAACAATTACATGCATATACAAGATTGCATGCAGTCAATACTGCTACAGAGAAAAAGTAGGCAGAGACAGATTGTTAAATACATTAAGCATCATTAAATTCTTCTGTTGAAGAAGTGTCACAGAACCGTCAATTCAAATAGCTGGCTTGGTCTGAAATCCCCAGCAAACGCAATTTAAATTGAATGGAAGAATAATTTGAAGAATCCTGAGAGGTAAATTACAAAATGTAGGTAATGTTGCTCCCTAGGCATATGCAGTCCCAGGCCCACAGAATGCTGTCAGCAGGATGGGGTGTTTGTGTTACAGGCAGTAAGAAGAACACACACTAAGCAGAAGCAGACTGCAGGTGTAGTCATGTGTGACCGGTTTCCAAAAAAACTGCATGTTGATTCAAAATTGTTATAGCCACTGTGTAGTCTTTAGATACAGGGAACATGACTCTGTTGGCATAGACAACAGTTACAAGTTGAGATGATTCCAAATGGTATTTGGCTATTGCTGAGGCACTGGGTGGCTCTTCTTTCAGAGAAGCGTGGATTTTATAGGTGTTCTCTGATCTTACATTAATGTCTCAGTTGGGAAACTTCACTGACTTCATAGGAAGCTTATATGATTCAGATGAAAATAACATCCGGTAATCCTTTAAGGAACCAGAATAAAGACATACAGTAACAGCAGTTGTACAAATGTAAAATCAAACACTGTGAAGCTATAGAGCATGTTTTCTTCCATGATTAAATGCCTGAGATTGTTATAATAATCTCTTTACAAGCAAAAATATGCATCTGGCAACAGATGTTGAAAAAGTTATGTCAGCTGAAATACAACCATGCGAAAACCTTTTGAACTCATCTCTGAAAACAAAGTATGAGCACACCCCACCACACAGTGGTACTGGAATATTTGCTTTACTGCACTCTTTCCAGAGATATAAATTCATTGGGTAATCAGCTAGTTTGTGTTCATTACAGGTATCTACTGTACTGAGTCCACTATATACCTCAACATAGAAAACTTCCCCAGAGAAATTCAGTTCCACTTGGGCAAATGGACAAATGCTTCCACTGACAATTTCCAAGTATGAAAATCGAATGGCTTCAAATGTCACTTAAAAGTTTGGCCTGCCAATTGAGAGACTGTGGAAACCTTTCAATACTTACTATAACTCACTCAATATTATTTAGCCTTCTGACATCTTGTTCTTTCCAAGAATAGGAGCTTTGTTCTCTTTATGAAACATAGATGCTTTTCTCTGATTATTTTTCTCCGAGAAAGGGTAAATAAATAAAAATACACTACTAGCACTGCAGAATTGACACAAACACTGGGACAATGACCTGATTTTCAGAAATATTTCTGAACTACAAGTCTCCTTGAAGAGGATCAGATCTGGAACTGAACAATATTTTTGCTTATCTTGTTACAGTCTTTCAATTTCCCCTTTTCAAGAATTATTAGACAATTTCAAGCAATATATTAGTCTTTTCCAGACTGCATTCTTTCCTCAAACATTGCCTTTCATCCTTCTTGTCAACTTGATGGCCCTTTGCAGGATGTATAATTCAGCTTTGCTTTCCTTAGTGTCCTGAATTCACGGTCTTTCCAACTCAGGCATGAGCAGGTGCTGTCAGTGAGGTACATTCCAACAGCAGCTACTAGGCAGAAATACTGAGCAAAACTACAGAGAAAGTAGTTAAAACCAAATACCAAACATTTACAAGAGACAGTGCCAAGGAAACAATTAGAAGTTTAAAAAGACCAAGCCTTGATTAAAAAAAAAAAAAAAAAAAAAAGTCTTCATGCTGTTAAAATAGGTTCAATATAAAGAGTACAGATATTTGACTTCCAACTTGCTGCACTAAAGGAATGGACCTGCTGCCATGTGCTATTTTGTAAAGGAAACCCAGAACTATTTAGAGTCAATCTGCCCACTGACAGCCTGACTTTCTCTCCAGTAGGGACCTCTGAACTAATTAATACCACAAATATTTTTTCTCTATCTTTTGCTACCTAAGACAGAAGGAAAAGCCTTGAAGGCCCTCCCAGTCTGGGTGGCCTTAATATTGATTATAATAAAATAAAATAAAATAAAAACACAGAAATTCAGTCAACTGGACACAGTTAACTTTTCAATATCCAGAGTAAACAAAAAAGCCCAACCATCTGCAGATAGCAAAAGTGTGGGTGACTTTCTAGACTGTACAACATGGCTACAGGAGAGAAAAGCCCAGTCACTGCTACTTTGAACTGGGAGGATACAGAGTTGCTGCCATCACTGCCCACCTGTCTAAGACATCTGCCTGACTTCCAGACCTGAAATGGATGAAGCAAAGCCAGGGTGCGCATTTCTGCAACCCGTGCAGGGATGATAACCTCATCGAGAGAAACAGAGAAGTAATTTGTGTACGTATAATAGAACATGCACATTCTCCAAATTAGGCAGGCAAAAAGTGCCAACAAATGTAAATGGTCACGAATGAGGGAATTAACATTCTTGAAAAAAAGTCGGAGGAATTTTATTCTGCTCTATGCAGACTTTGTTTAAAACAGCAATTAAATGCTTAACCTGCTTTTTCTTTACATGTTAATGGCTAGCATTTCTTATCTTCACAGCTGCTTGAAATTGTTCTCAAAATCTAGATGGATAAAAGAGAAAATACATCTTCTGCCTAATTCTGAGTGACCCAGTAAAATGTAGGTGAGCACTGAGGAGTGTAATCAGTTTAAATGGATCTCACACTTCAGTGAGGTTAGAAAGAACAGTCAGTTATAATGTAGACAGACAAATAAAAAGTGCAAGAGGAGACAAATGAAGATGTTTCAAGCTAATCTATTAAATGGAGAAGAGTAAGGTATTATTTATTACTTCATTATTTTAGTAACACTATGTTATTCTAGAATTTCTGCACCTTCTGTTCTGCAGATACTAGATGCTTGACTTTATATAGCTTAAAATAACAGTTTGATGCTCAGTGTAATAATAAAGTCTTTATAGGATAAGAACCATCTGCTGCAATTACACTCACTTTCTCAGATTTTCTGAAAGGGATGAAAAACCTTAGACTTCATCGATTACACGCCCTTGATAAAGTATGAGTCATCTCAAAGGCGTTTGGCTGCAAATGCAATTCTCATGGAAACAGTCTAATGAGAGAACACATTGAAAATGGTCATCCAAATGGTCTTATTGATAAAAAGATTCTCAAATGGAAGGCAGTAACACTGCAGTATAATTCACTCTTCCATGTCCGTAATGCTGTTAAGAAATACTCTTTGGGCATTCCACAGCTTTTTAGTCAAATACTATTTTCAGCACTTTTTCTGGTGAGATCATTAATAAGATTATTTCACCAAATATATGTTAATTATCCTCCACTCCCCAACCACAGATCCTAGGGCCTACAACTTCTTCCCACACTATGGTAAGAAATTTACCTCCAGATGTTAATAATTAAGGCATTAAAGGGTAAACCCAGTACCCACTTCCGCAGCTGCTGCGGCTCCCATGGCAGTAAAATACTGTGGTTACAGTGCTAAAGAGTGTGGGTGGATTGGAAAGGGCCTTCCAGTATTTATGCACTTCTGCATAACATAAGAGCCAGATCAAAAGGGCTTCCAGCATAGGCAACATGTTGGCTGAGCATGGTGCTGGGCAGAATGGTTATGTACTTCCCACACAGGAGGCTACGTGAGGAGTGAAAAGCAGATGTTTTCCAACATATTCTTGGGTACCAGAAAGAACAGGCTTAGAATGGCAGCCCTATCATAGCCTGGATCCTGGCCTGGAGCAGCCCTTCTGAATAGTTTTTCTCCAATCAAATGATATGCAAATGGATCTCTGAAGTAACAGATGCCTTGAATACTGTGAACATCAATGGGAACCGTTTTTAAGAGTCATGTTTCAAATCCAAATGTGCTGTTTGGAGAGACCGTTTCAAGGCAATTGGGAAGAATGCTTCTCTTGCTTTCCCTGACCGACTTCTCTTTTTTGGGCCTGGGACTGAGTAGCAGTCTGTTCTTGTTCTGCACAGGCACCAGATATAAAAAAAAAGTTTGACTAAAGCTTGGGGACATGTTTTAAGCAAAAACTCAGTTTTCTGCTCAAACAGCCAAGTACACATTTGAAAGTCTCATAGGGTTAATATAATGAACAAGCACTGATAGATATTGATCTGAATTAAGTTATTTTTAAATGTATTCCAAAATAGTTTAAAATGCTTTTCTTGAGCTTAGTCTTCTAGGCATAACTATTCATTCACTTGTTCAAAGGTCTCAAAAGTCAGTAATTTAATTATTTAAATTTAAGGTTTGAAAGCATGTCAATATTTCACAATACACGTTTAAAATAGAGAAGTTTGTGATGGGACTCAAAAAGTGCTGCGTAAGACTTGCTGAACAAGACATAGAATGGCTTGGGTTGGAAGGGACCTCAAGGATCACCAAGCTCCAACCCCTCTGCTGCATGCAGGGCCAACAACCTCCATATCAGACTAGGTTGCCCAGGGCCCCATCCAACCTGGCCTTGAACACCTCCAGGGACGGAGCATCCACAACCTCTTGGAGCAGCCTGCTCCAGCACCTCATCATTCTCTTGGTAAAGAGCATGAAATTTTGAATTTACAATGACTTCTGTTGCTACATACTGATATTATTACCTCTCCTACATTTTTAAATGATCTACATTAAGTTGAGGTAGTTTTGGCTCTGGTTGTATCAGGCAGGCGCTTGTTTTTCTCTGAGAAATAGGACTCAGACTCTAAACTGCAAATAGGAAATGTCAGAAAGGGAAGCTCTAGCTAAGTCAGGTCCAAAGCCTTAAATAAATGAAGCGTAAGTTTTACAAGATTTTCTTTCCCGAAACTATCATTTTTTAAAATGATCTAGTTACAAGATGCTGGCATGTGCCATGAACTGAAAATAATGGCTTTCAACAAGCAAGTTATAACACAGTATTCATCTTGCTCTACAATGATTCATTTGCACTCACAACTGAAAAATAAGATCAAGATATCAAGGGAAACATTCTGATTTCCAGACCTTTTACAAATCTTTGCTTTATTTGTTTTTAATAGACAGCTGACTTTTATTACACAGATACTAACTCTGTAATTAAAAAATGAAACTCTACCTCAAAGATGTTTTGGAAATAGGCACTTTTCATCTTTCTCACAAATTAATCTATGTTTTGCTACACATAAAATTATCTTTGCTTCAATCTCCAGTTAAGCTATTTACATTCCTCTGTTTTGGAAAGCATTAAACAACAACCACCAACAAGCGTTCTTAATATCCTAATCTGTAAGTATGTAGCTATCACATGTGAGAAAATGCAGAAGACTAGCTGTATTTTTTTTTTTTTTAAGTAAACAAACAATAATTTAAAAAACAAAACAAAACAAAACAAAACACTCTTCAGACTATTTTGTTGGGTGATCTGAACAACTTACCTTGAAAAATGATCCCACTGGACGAAAAAGCCTTTAGTTTACACTCATTTATAATTGTAGTACATATACAGTACGTGTGCATGCACAACCAAAGATAGTGTAGATTAAAATCTCTACAGCAAAATTGAAAGAGATAAGGAGAGTGATTCAGTGTCTACAGTATTTACGAAGTGGGTAATTTGCAGAGAGAATTCATGGAATGTTTAAGTACACTGGATTTTTTCTTCACTGCTATTGCTTCACAAGAATCCTTTAATATGCTTTTTTTTTTTCTTCCATACATGGAACTAATTTGGACAGTTGAATGGGAATGGATTTGCAAGGGTCTGTAAAAAAAAAATTAAGATTTTTTTTCCTGAACTGAAACATTTTGTTATATTTGAGTTTATTATTGACCTCCTTCTTCCTATTGTAGGTCATTGCCTCCTGGGGTTAACCCTAGTCAGCATACATTGCTTATGATGTATTACAGCCCTTCCTGAAAAGAACTGAAGGGGAGCATTTCTGAATGGAGGTGCTCATGTCTGTTCCAGAGGTGGTCAGGATATCAAGTCAAGATCTGCGCTGCCTTCTGAGGAATCTGCAGGTGAGGCATGGGAAGGAAGAGGCTGATGGGCTAGTGTCCCATTCAGTGGGGACATGGGGAGGGTATGGGCAAGCCATGGGGGCTTCAGCATACAGTGATGGCATTATGCTATTTCCCATCCCTATCCCTTCAGCCCTCTGGCACTGCTGGTACTGAGATGGCTGCATTTTGAAAACCCTCCTTGAAGGACTTGGTATTGGAAATGCCCTATGGTGGTGCAAGCTTCCACTGAAATCAATGGCTCGCCTGCCCTGCAATAGATTATACACTGTGTAGTTCAAGTGAGAGAGAAAATGAAGTAGAGACAGCTGATATACTCACCTTTTGTCCTTTTACTCCACTGCAGTCACATTTTCCACAACTAGAAGAACAACCCTGAAAATAAAACAGAAAGCAGAGATTAATCATCTGACCTAGGTGACAGACAAAACATGTCAGGAATGTCAGCGAGGTAAGACAGCACAGGGAATGTCCACTTCAGCCCATGGCAATGCTTTGTTATCCTTATACAGATGTACATTCTCAGTCCCAGTCCAGTAAAAGATGATTTTGTAACACTATAACACTACATTACTTCAAAATTATTGTATTTTTGGCTACCATTTTAAACACAATTCATCATTATACACAAGCATTCTCCATATAGCAATATGAAAGACAATTCAAAACATGAACTTCCATCTATTCATTATTTATACATTCAAAGCCCAACAGATATTTTAAAAATATAATCAATCCCTTCTTAGAAGCATCTCTTTAGTACCAGATCATTAATATATGGCTTGCATTCTACATAATATTTAACCTCTATAAATACGTGCCATTGCTTTGAGGAGAAAGGGATGGTAAAACAGCATCTAATGACTTCTGGATTTAAGAAGAAAAACAGCAGACATGAAGAATACCGTCTATGTTTCTTTTTTGTAGACACAAAATATTGTCTACTCAACACTCCAGATCTTTACCATGAAGTTTCTCAATACTGATCTTCTCAATGTTTTTAATCAGTAATTAGCAGTCTCCTGATAACTGTTTTGCAAGGAAATTAAAATACTGTTATAATTACCACAGTAAACTATTTAAACAAGTAGATCTGTACGTATTTTACAAAATCAAACCAAACCAGTCTCCAACAGGGCAAGCTACTCCTCTTACTGTGAGATGTAGAGACAATTGCTAATGTCTACTGGACAGGCAATGATTACTTCTTGGGTAACAGTCAGCAGTAATCAAAGAATTGAGGTATTTATCACTTCATCATGAAGAGCCTCTCATTTTCTTTGCAAAACATGAAATCAGAAAACAGATGAGAGAAGTCAGATTAACTGATGATCAAGAAAAAGCTTATGGTTTCTTAGTGTTCCTGAACATTCAAGTGCACGTAGGCTACTCCTCCCTTCTCCTCCTCACTGCTTCCATGAAGACACTTATAACTAACACAAGCAAGTCCATCACTCTTGTTAATTATCATACCTCTCAGAATAAAACTCGGAGGCTAACAAGCAAATCTCTGAACAATCCACCAACGCACGCAAGATCCTTCACCAGCCACAACAGGCCATTATCTCAGAGCATTCATGGGCAGCACTTCTCTGGAATGAGGTCTCATCAAGAATTCCAAGCACCCATTCCTCCAAGTCTGTAGGCTCCACAATCTATGGAGACACCAGTGCAGCTGAGAAGCCAAAGCAAATGCTACTGTTTTGAATTTGGAAAACTCAATAGAAACTAAAAGACAACATCACTCAGGGAAGCTAAATAATACATTAACACTTTTTAAGTATATTTTATTTTAAACCAAAGAATCAAAGTGAACATGGGCTTCAATGCTGCAAAAGGAATTACTTAAGGCTGTCCAATAAAACTAAAATAACAACACCTGAAGCAACTGTTGCTTTTGATGAGATCTTATTTTTTTATAAGTAGAGACACTGATTTTGTTGTTTGATGTCAAGCTTTCTCCACATTCACACAAAGCAAAAACATTCTTTTTTTTTCTTCTTACATTATGCTACAGAAAGAGAATTAGACCTGAAAACAACGCCAACACATGCTACAATGCCAACTCAATACTGACCAGGAGAGAAAAACGGTACCCTCTGAATAATCAGCTTCACTTCTTACACTAGAAACTTCACTTTACCTAAAAAAACACTTGAAACTCCTGTTTCAAGAACTGAAAAAGCACAGCCTCTTCTAGCTTTTCAGACCTGATGAGATCACAGCTGGAGGACGCATGCCTGAAGCTCATACTTCCTCCTCCAGCATCATGTAGAATGTTATCAGTTTTATCAACACATCCCTTAAATTCAGAAGTCTGTTTTAATTGCATCTGGGAATGTAATTAAAACACGTCATTGAATCATTATAAACATCTGTTTTCAAGTTAATCCCCTCATATTTCCTTAAGCCTGTTATTTAACATAGACCCTTTTAGAAAAAGGTACGTTGCTATTTATTTTCAGTTGGGTTTTGTTCTAAAATCTGGCATGGCCAGAAGAATGGACTTGTGCTTTCACATCTCCTTTTGTACTTCCAAAACAGATGCTATTATGTTCTGTTTTTCCTGTTTCTTAAGCCTTAGTTTAGAATAACCAAAGGCAAGGAAGGTAAGAAGGTATGAAGCATCAGGCAGCACAGCTGCATAAGATGCCGTTTGCAGACAAGAGCTGTGGCCTGCTATGCCAAAGCAGACCACCTGTATTACTAATACTTTCTGTTTGTTTTATAGCTGCATCACCTCCTACTGTTTCTGGCTGCAACATTTTTAAGCGGATGGACGATCGGCCAACAATGACAGCCTCTACTGGATAACGTTATCTGCAGCTATGAAAACCTATTTTTAAATCTGAAGGATGTGATAAGGCTATGTATATGCTAGGAAGAAGTCTGAGCTTTTTTCTCTCGGTCTTTGGGGAAGATGAGAAGGCCAGACTGGAAAAAGCTTATGGATCAAAGGTCACTTTAAGGAGGTCAAAGTGTCATTTAAGTAATGAGGTGGGAAATTTGGAGAGAGGAAGATGGTTACAACAGGTACAGGAATTAAGATTTTTGTTCATCTGACCTAGCGCCTGTACAAACATCCATATCACTTCACTGCAGTCACCCTTTATTCAATGGCAAGAAACAGGCAATTCTGGGCTGAGATTCATCTAATCTATTACTTTTCGGAAAGGGTGGTCAGGCACTGGAATGGACTGCCAAGGGAGGTGGTGGAGTCACCGACCCTGGGGGTGTTCAAGGAAAGACTGGATGTTGTGTTGAGGGACATGGTTTAGTAGAGCTATTGGTAATTGGTGAACGGTTGGACTGGATGATCTTTTAGGTCTTTTCCAACCTTGGTGATTCTATGATTCTGTGATTCTATTTTGGATGTTTGCTTTCCATGTAGATGAATCACACCTTAGATGAACAAGTAGGAGGGACAGGCAGAAAGTAGTATGGGCTATGTACATGAACAAGGGAGAAAACCGAGAGAAAAAGATATACATAGGGAATCAGAGTCCTCAATGGGAAACTTTATCCTGATGGAAAAATTACCATCACCTCAATGTAAGTGAGCTGAAACTATGCAAATTATTGCTTACTTTAAATTGTTCTGATTTTAAATAAATCTTAGGAAATGAAGAACTTAGATTATGATTTCCCATCATACAAGCCTAAAGATGAGATACATAGCTTTGTTCTATCTCCTAGACATTCTCTCTGAAACAGCATATTTTCCAGGAACTGCATGGATCTCAAAGCAATCTCTGTTGTCCTCCAAGTGCAAAAACAGAGAAGGAATGGTGCTATGCAGGAAGTGCAACATGGGAGGAGACTCTGAAGAGGAAAGCTCTTTATCACTTGCATAGGAACCAACTACAGATTAATACGATGACCCTTGCCAGATGTACCATGATACTTCGCCTCCGTACAGTCAAGTTTGCAGCTTTCAAGCAGCCACAGCTCTTTTGCATTGCTGGCCAGCCTGTTATATATTTGGTGGCATGCATTTTTCTTCCTCCTCCCACGAAACATCAGCCCAGAAGCAGAAGCTCAATTTAGCAGAATGAATTGCTCCATTTTGTGACAAGCATTTCCGTTCTGTTTCTTTCTCCCAGACTGTCTGCAACTGATAAGTTTAGTGAATCATGCTAGCAAGTCAGTATCAAACAAGAAAAAAAGATTATGTCCCTTTAACATCACACAAATGAGTGTGCTATGCAGACCAAATATTTGCCTACAAGCGAGCAATTCATTTATTAACAAAAAGTCCTAAAAGCGTGCTACTGATGAATGGATCTCCCAAGCCAGCCCACACAGGCCACGAATCCCAGGCCTCGGGGTGCTCAGCCCCAGTGACATGCTGAAAAGGCTGCTGATGGAAGAAACTGCTTTGCAGTTCAGCTTCTAGCACATCTGTCAAACCTCAGCTACAGACTTCTGCATTCTGCTCTGTTTTTCCACGTCCAGCTACTTTCCTGGCAGTTGAGAGCCATTGGAACACATACAGGAACAATACAAACAGCCAGATTAGCAGCCTGCGAGGGAGACAGCGGCCATATTTGGAAATGCACCATTTCTGGAAACCACAGATAGCACCAAAAGAACACCAATCAGAGCCAGTTCCTGGGCACTCACCTCTCTGACAGAAGTGTATTTTTCGAGACATAATGTGGTTCACCTTCCCACAGCATCAGTCAGCCTTCTTTGGCTGAGTTTCAGCTGCCAGGTTTCCTACTAGCTCAAGCAGCAAGACTGCATAGGCTTCACTCTAGCTCAAATCTTACACTGTAGAACACAGGCATAAGGAAAATCTGATAATATTCTCACTGTTTACTTAAGGCAGATGACGTTGAAGATCTCATTCCAGGGAATACAATGCTCTTCAAGTGACTGAAAACCTTGTAAACAGGTAACCAATGAGATCAGCACTGATATTAAAATTCTAATTCATAGCTGAAATGCTTCAGAGAGTAAAAAATGCTTAGGATTTCATCTCATAAGTAATTAATTATGAAATAATATTTTCTGTTTAGACATACTTAAACTGGTCACGTTTTCTGAGAACTGTGAAGATTTCGCACCCCGTGCTGCTTTTGTTCATATTCCAATCTGGACTGAATTGCGATACCAATTCCCAGTTCAAACACCAAATTTGGTTACGCCGATGGGATGTCCCTGTCACACAGGTAGTTCTAAGTGACAGCTGAATCTCCTGCCTTCAGACAGTCCCTCCCTCCCTGCACAAACTTTCCCACGGTGGAGATTGATCTGTGTGTAGCAAAGGCTGCACTTCCACCTGTTCACGCACTTATACAACTCATAAAGCCAACAAAAGAGCTGGATCAATCCATGTCTCCAGTTTCATATCACACCAAATACGGGAATAGGGAGGTGGTGCCAACTGCAGGATACTTATCTCAAATTCCTCTCATATTTTCTTCTCTCCTCAGAATGTCAAAATAGCTGCCTAGCTGCATTACTATTCCCCTACGTTTACTCTTTAGATAGGGCTGTACTGGGTTACCTGAACTCTCCTTTTGTGTAAAATATCACCAGAGGAAACCACTGCTATTTTTCAGTTAACTGCAACACTTAGTCAAAATATTTCTTAACTGATGTTGCAGTCCATTAACAGCTTGAAAAAAAATGATGTTGCTACAATTTCTGATTTATAGCTAGCTAGATCAAAAATTTTTCTTTTAAAGATTGTCTTATTTGCTTCTGTTATATTAGGTTTATTTTAGATTATGGACACATGTGGCTACACTGGAAAAAAAAAAAAAAGAAAAAAAGAAAAAAGAGAAAAAAAATAGAAAAGTGAAATCTTTTTTTTTTTTTTCCCCTTAAATAAATACAGCAGTATGAAAAGTTTTGTTATTTCTATATATGGCAACACCGTATTTAAACAAAAAGATAAATGTTGTTTGCAAACATAAAAACCAAAACATCTTGTCAACTAAAAAATAGATCAACCATGAGCTGAAGAGTGGAGTCAAAACTTGCTGACTGCACTGAACATGGCAGCTTTAAATTCAAGGAAATGGCCATTAGGAAAAAGCAACTCCTTCATAAGTCCACATGCATTTCCTTTGATCATAGTGAATGAAGAAAAATCAAACAAGCCCCATTGCACTACTGAAGCATTCTTTAAAAATATTTCTGATATTTTTTTTGAACAATTGTATTTATTATTCTTAATATTTTATTCTTTGAATATGGGTAACATTTGTATTTCAACAGTTTTAGAAACTTCTGTTTAATCAAATCGCTAATCTGCTGACAAATTCACCGATTCTTGATCAAAATCTACTAGCTATTCATTTTTAAAGGTTGCACTTTTCCTTCATTAGTGTTTGAACTGCAGCAATTGTTACAGTGTAAGTGCAATGTATTCTCTCTTGTCATCAGAGAAAGTCAGTTTAAGTGTGGCATTTGAACAGAAAACATCACTTCAAAAGGAATCAACTCTTACAGCTAGATTGAAGTGAATCACAGAAACTATTACTTTGAAGACAATTAGCTCCCATTGATAGTTAGAATGGTATCGGTGTGACTTCTCGCTCTAAGTGCATTTAATCACTGGGAACCTTGGCACAAGCATTTGCACAAGTACTGTAAGGAAGCAGCGGACATCTGCTGCGCCTACAAGGGCTTTAGAAGGGCTACAAGCTTTATTAAAAGTGGTAAAGTGAGAGAAGAGTGCTCTGGTACATAGTTGCTCATAGAGGTTACTCCCATAACCTCTGCTGTAAGGAAAGTAACTTCTTTTTGGTGATGTCTGTACAATAGGACTGGCTGTAATCAAATATCTAAACAACGTTAAATCTTGCACAATGGTATTTCAGGCAGTAAACTGCCATTTCATCTTACCTGTATGTTAATTTGAGTGAGATTTGCTTAAAGTTTCTTAAATGTAAGAATCAATTGACTCTTAGTAGTCAATACAAAGCTAACCATCCTGGACTGACTGATGAACTTCAACCTACAAAACAGTTCAGGAAAAGGAACATCTACCATGCCTTCATTTTCAGGACTTAATGCAGAGAAAAGAAATCAAGCACAGCTCTCATTTCAATTGTAAAACCATCAATTTCAGATGTCTAAAGAAAGTTAAATGATGGAGAAAATATATAAAGAATATCATCTGATTTGATAATGCCAGCAAGTTCCAGTCTTTCCTTGTCTCCATAGTCCTCTTTATCCCCCAATAAAAGAAAAAAAAAAAAATGTTGGCCACTTATCTTCTTTTTTTTGTTTCCCAGGAAATTATTGCCAGGTTACACTTATCACTGTATTGGGAATTCCTTGAACCAAGGGGTAGCTTATTGGTTTTTCAGCCTCTGAGTCTCCAAGTTTGGCTCTGGTGAGCATTAACTGAAAGTTTCCATCATGTAGCAGCTATTTAAGACCCTTGGTTGTGTCATTTCCATTTTCTGAAGATCTGGCATTCACCAAGCACAGAAGAACAGTTCCATTCAAGATATCCCACGGTATCCCACCTGTCTCCAGCTGCCAGGCCAGGTGGAAACAGCTTTCCCCTCGGTCTTAGTTCATATCTGCCATGCTTAATAAATATTCCAAATGGCACTGGGTGCCTAGGTTTAAGCAATGAAAATGAGTACTACCCAGTAATCTCCAAAGGCTCATTAAACCTTATATGGATAAGATGAATGAAAATACTCATTCTGCTGAAGACCTCTATGGGATGCAAGCTGATGTACAGGTGTGGGACAGAAGGAAGCACAAGTGGTCCCCGCATATTCCCTGTTAATGTAAAGCTTTATATACTTATATTTATTTTATATATATTAATGTAAAGTTTTAATATATCTTTTAGAGATCACTTTAGACCAGATGAGAAATTTCCTCTATCAAACCTACACAGTGGAAAACTGGAATGTCAGATACTAATGCATCAGTGCATCAGGTATCTCTATTAATGAGGGATACTTTAAGCAAATCTCACTCAAATTAACACACAGTTAAGATGAAATAGCAATTTACTGCATGAAATACCACCGTTCACAATGAAATCTGAACTGATTACAATGATTCAACTTGGATTTTATTTATAATAATTGTACAAGTTTTAGAAAGTTAACTGACTCTGCACAAATAAATAACAACATTCTAAGCTGGAACTATTTTTTTTGTGGCTCTTAGGACATGCGGAGTTGTCTGTAGGTTTTGGCAGATTTCTGTTCTGTTTGGCTGGGAGATGTATTTGTTTTGTTGTTGTTGTTTTTATTATTACCAGAATCTTACAGGATGTTTATACAAAAACTGCAGACAGACCGCAGATCCTTGTCAGAGATCTCCAGCATATTCTGGCCACTCACAGCAATATTAGTTCAATTTTTTATGCTTAATGTTAATTATTTCAGAAAAAAATCTATATACATTTTTTTAATTAGCATTGATGGAAGTACTTCAGTTAAAAAAAGAAAAAAAAGTTGTAATAAAAAAAACAACAGTCACCTCTTCTTAGTCAAATGAGTCCCAGATTGCTGGAGATGAAATGTTTTATTGTAAAGATCTCTGAAATTCTTTTCTAAACTCCCTATGGGTCTGTCCTGGATGTGGGGTCATGGGAGTTCCCTGAAAGCTGTTCTGCAAACACAACTTTCCTGTCAATTGTTTGAACATCATTTTCACAAAGCAATGCAAAACCTGGGAGCTTCCAGTTAGTTCACAGGAAATATGAAGTTATTCCTGTTGGTCCATATTTGGACAAAAATTGACATCTATAGCTTTTCCTCTAAGTAAAATTCTTTACAGGAAACTCTGGAATGAATCAAGGTCTGGTTGAGAAGGACTGAAAACCATCCTATAGAACAGCCACTTTTGCAGCAAAATGGCAGCAAGCCAAGCTCCTTTATGGTGGGGCACTTTCTCAAATTGAGAAAAAGTATCCTTCTTAAAGGCCACGTAACCATCCTGCATCCTCTCTCATGGTTTCATTGGTCACCATGGTTTGCAGGACATAGACAGACCCTCAGAGCCTGTGTCCACACACATCTAATATGGTTGGTAGAGGTCCTGCACAAAGATGAAACAATGTGCACAGTGGCCCCTCTGGTGAGGTGGGTGCTGCTCCTCATCCTGTGCAGCCTGCCACCCTCTTGGCTGCTACCCTGAGAGAAAGGCAATTTCCCTTGAGCCACGTGCCCAGGGCCTTTGCCAGCCTTTCACTTTTATAACTGGTACTTGGCACCTACAAGGCCCTAATACATCAGGACGGCAGAGAAAAGCAAGTATGTAGGAGAGACACTGCCTCAGTGCTCCAACCCATCCCCAGGCCTTTCTGTAAACCTCAAGGCCAAGGAAATGCCTCAGGGGGATGTGCAGGAAACCAGTGGAGCAATTTTGCAAATGTTTACAGCAAGTTGGTGAGCCATGCTTTTCCCTTCCGTTAGCTGATGAACATGGATGTCAACATAAACAAACAGATTTGAAAGTAAAAAACAGTACAGCCCTGGGAAGTGGAGGGCTTCTCCCTTGGCCACCGGTTGCCTAGACTAAATAAACAAGGAGGTGAAATCCTCTTGGTGGGGACACGCACTGAACAATGGGAGAAAAGCCCAGGAAAAAAAAATAAATTCCTGGACCTTTAGGCCACGGCTCTGAGGATAAACCCAGGTGACATTCAGTCCAGCACAGATGAGGACAGCTGTGTTTTAAACAAATCACATGGCCCATGCACAGCTTTTCTTTTTGTGGGCTCTGAGTACTGCGCTTTAACTTACATAACTCCAATTTCCACCAGAGGAGGAAGTTATGAACCAATGCTACCCTGGTCCTGATCTTGCCCAGGAGGTATCCAGCCTCCATGTCCCATAAAATACATGAATGGCATCCATTTGCTCCTTCTCAGTCCTCTGTTCTCCATCACTGGTTCCTTATACCTTAGTCCTTCCTGATCAGATTCTGAGAATGACTTATGAAAAACCTGGCTCCATATGATGTGCAAAAAGATTTAGGTTTATGTACCCGTCCATAAAGGCATGTGCAGTGCCTGCAGTAAGAGCCCTGTACCTGTTCCTCATGACAGACAGGCTGCTACTGAAGCAGATGACTTGGGCAATCCTGTGTGGAGCCAGGAGCTGGACTTGATGACCCTTGTGACTCCTTCAGTTACTCTCTGAAACAGTGGCTGTACCTCCACAGTACACAACCCCATCTCACAAGAGCTGCAGCATCCTGTTTACACAAAGATTTGCCCCTGCTTGTGAAATGCCACAGCTTCTACAAAGAAAGCCTTGAGGGAAATCTCCAACAACCTCCATGGCATATTGAGAAGTACATGACTCGCTATTAAAATCCTTGCAGGAGGAGTCCCTCAGCTGGAATATTTAAAACCTATCAAATTTTACTAGACTTCATGCAATTTTTATTGTATGATTCTATCTAAAAGATTTCTTGAATTAAAAACATGGTCACTTCACATAAGCTTTTCTTCTAGATAGGATGTTAGCTCCCTAATCTCCTCAATAACATTGGGAAGAAGAGATAGGCTAGATAGTGATAGCCTCATTCTGGTCAGCAGACTCAACAAAGAATCATAAGATTGTTAATGAGTAATTAATACCTTTTAAAAACTGTAAGATATTCTGGAAACAGCAGCAGTAACCACAGCAGTTCGACATCCTTGTCAAACACTGGATTTAATGTGCATGCAGCATGTTTAGTCTGCTTAGCAGCCAGTCAAAATATACACACATACAAAATGTTTCATTTTATAAACCCACTTTCCTTCCACATAGATCTCAAGCCTCTACAAAACAGCTTCGTCCTACAGGAAAACCGCAACAATAAAAAGTCATACTTAATTGCTGCAGTGAAAGATTCTAGCCCGCTGTTGCAGACAGACAGTCCAAAAACCTATAAAATCACAGGCAAACCTAAAATTGGAACAATATTTCCTTAAGTGAAAACTGTTTTAGGACTGTTTGCCTTATAGTCTCATCATTCATTTTGGACTGCAAGCAGGAACAGGTGTTTATTTGCATGCGTTTTTCTCAAATATTCTAACAAATCAACAGTCAACAACCTACCTGGGCATCCTCTCTCATGCTCAGAGATATAACTTCAGTTCACTTAAATTAATAATTTTTGCAACAAATTGACAAAAGCCAGATTCCTCTTTAGACTCCTAAAAAGGAAGCATTGGAAGCATTGCATTTTTTGAGCAGGCCAGCAAGGATAATACTGACTATGTACTGCTTTCTCTTCAAGACACATCAGTATCTTTTCTGCTAAAGACCACACACTCCAGAAACTTCTCATTCATTTCCAGTCTCATTTCAAAGGACACTGCTCCATAAAGACACCACATGGATATGACTATGGCTGTTGAAGAGCCTCAACTTGCAAAAAATATAAATCTTAAATGCAAAGCTCATGGTTTTACAAAAATCCTCTATCAGTAAAGAAGTAAATACTCTACTGGTCAGAAGCACAAAGAAAACAAAACAAAGGTGGTATGGAGGTGGGGAGGGGAACCAACTATTTTTGTCTGTTCTTGCAAACAGTCCCAAAGGCCTCTTCTTTTCTCTCTGAGAAGCACCAGATAAACACTCAGGGGTACCAAGTAATACTTTGTCCAAGTGGTATTGTCTTTTAGGAAAGGGTTTGGGGAGAAGAAACAAGCAGATTTAAAAAAGCAAAAGGAAAACAAAACATAACAATGAGAAAAAGAGAATTCAACCCCCAAATCAACTTCAAATCTTACTACCAGGACAGATAGTTGAGAATCAACCACCAAACCACTGCTTCACTTCACAAATCCGGTTCTCAAGGACTTTATGATGCCCTATGACTGAAGCAGAACCTCATATTCATAAAAATGCACTTGCTCTACATCCTCCACAGATGTGAGAAGCAGGAAAATCTCCTCAGAGATCAACAGCCTCTCTCTTTCACAAGCATTCTTGTGCACCTGTGATTTGACTTTCTTGTATCTGACTTCAACAAAAAGAATGAGGATGAACAGCCTAAACTGTGGATTGCAAAGCTCCTAAAAGGATTAGGAGCTACAGGGAAGAGGTCATGTCACCTGCTTCCCAACAAGCAGTATTACCGCTGCACTGGTAAAATGCAAAAACTCAAGTTACTAGTGAGCATTATGCTTGTAAGACTGAGTGGGTTGGATGCCTTTAGGGACATTGGTGATCTCATTTATCCCATAAGCAGCAAACTTACATGGGAAGGAAGAAATTCTACCCAAGGTGAAGATCAGATAGTCTACATCACACACTTTTTCGCATGAAATTCCACACTTCAGTAGGTTTCAGCTCCCACTTGATCCAGTTCTTACTTATGAGCTTTAGGGCACGCAGAAGTTCACAGAAAGTTATTAAAGTGATCAGTGTAGCTTTTATTGCCCTACTGTCCTAAAGTTAGAGACATATAACCATTTGAGTTGGAAGTGGTCTACAAAAGTCACCTAGTCCAACCCCTCTGCAATGAACAGGGAAAATACCAATCCTAATCCTAATCCGCTACCTCAAACTGAATTCAGCCCTTACATAAAGGCACATAAAGAATATGCATACTGGGACAGACTATCATGCCAGCTCTTCCTACACTTCCTTCAGGTCTTCCAGAAAACGTTCTCACCTGCAATTTGATTGTGAAATTCCAGATGCACGATAAACTGTAAATACTGTAAGTAAGTATGTCCATTAAAGACAAATTTGTCTCAAAATGAGGAGCTAACAACTATCCAGAACATTTTTCAAAGAGTTTAATTTTCTTTTTCTGCCCTTCAAATCAATTTTTGCAATGTGGCTAGTCAATTGAATTCTTTCAGCATTTTTAAAACATAGCCACAAGGGAAAATACGCATTACCCACGTGTACTTGTCTGACCCAAATGGAAAACAGAAACAATTTTCTCAAAACCACTTTTTTATTAAAAATTTAAATGTTGGAACATGACCACAATAGAACAAAATAGTGACAGGAAATATTATTTTAGTGTGCAACATTTGTCAGACGCAAAAGGAAACAAACTTGTCAGACTTCTCTTTCTTTTATGTTTCTTTGTTGACTAGACAGGAAGTTGACAAAAATTGTTGGGTTTTTTTCTTTTGTCCTTGTAAAACATACAACGTAATTTTTATTGTAACATTTCAGCCTCTGACTGCATTCAGTAAATAAAAACTGCCTCACGAGCATCCAGGAAAGTGTTTCATATGTGACAGCTTACAAAAATGCTGAACTAATTGAGTACAAAACTAAAAGTAAGTAGCTCTTGCTGCAGAAATGGAAATAACATGATTTAAAAGAAAATCCATTATTTTCTTTGGCAACTTCCTGAGAAGCCATAGCTGAGCAAAATGAAATATTTGCCTAACCTGCATTCCACAGGTAAAGGCCAGCAGAAATGCAAACACTGATGAACATCGACATTTAGCTGAAAATATTTTGTGAGTTGTTTATTTCAAAACAGTAAGAAGCAGCCAGGTAATGTTCAGCTACAAGACTGCTTCTACTTATTAGTGACAAGCAAGCAGACACAAGTAGGCTTCAACAGACATGTATGTTATTTAGAATTAAAAACCAACTGGAGCACAGTAAGCTCATCCATCCAGTAAAAGCTCCATACTAAACACTGAACATCATATTCTTTGGGGAAAAAAAAGAAAAGAAAAAAAAAACCTTACATTTTCTGAAATGAATACACGAGTTAATATAGCAAATGGTAGAGAAGGTAGGGAATAGAGCTCTTCCAAAAAATATCCTCCCATTAAGAGGCTCAAGGCAAAGGGCAGCATGTAGGACACAAGTATGGCTCCTCCACCCCCACAGCCCTTAACAGGTGAGCACAGTCTTGGGGGGACCTGTTGCAGGTTTGCCCTCTCCTTCCTGCAGGCCTAGCCCTGCTATTGCATTACCACTTGCATGCATCAAAACCATTCAAGAACTAAATTATATGAGGACTTTAATACAGCGACATTTTTTCCCACCATGTTCTTAACAGCCAATTTTAGCTTCTCAAACTAAAATGATGTTTGAGTCAATCAAGAAAATGATGCAAGAAAAACCAGAGGCTGAACAACTGAGGGCCTGTACTTTCTGTCGGTCTAATGTGAGAGATGTCAAACTGACAAGCTTCTCAAGTACTGCAATTACCTGAGGCACTTATCATTTGCTATTGATCATTCTGCTTTTTCCAAGACCGTAACTACCACTATCTAAGATACCCCCATTTTTATTGGTTTACTGGGAACCTAACATTAGTTTGTTACACATGGTGCTCTCTTTTGTTTTTTTTCTAGAACAGGTTGACTTCAATTTTTGACTTTAATTTGCAAAGAACTGAATTGATTACAGCAGTCAATTGTAATGCTAGCTTAGACCGGCT
Source organism: Tetrao urogallus (assembly GCF_951394365.1). Taxonomy (NCBI): domain Eukaryota; kingdom Metazoa; phylum Chordata; class Aves; order Galliformes; family Phasianidae; genus Tetrao; species Tetrao urogallus. The sequence continues at coordinate 56,802,616 of NC_136813.1, read as the reverse complement.
TCTAGTTTGTGAAAAACGATCATACCTTGTGGCACTATCAACATGGATTCATGCCATAATTTGCAAATTTCCAGGCACTCACGTGTTGAAAAGGAATTTCCCAGTGCTCTCTGCTAGAGCATTCCCAGCCTGTGAACAGCTCTGGTTGATGTCACAGACGGAACCAGCAGTATGCAGTGTTTGTAGTTTTGCTAAAGAAAAGATAGATTTCTAATAGCAAAAAATGGATTCTGTATCTTACAGTATATGTTCATGAAATCTGCCATAAGTTCCCAATTATTATCCTCAGATAATGAAAAATCACCTTGAGTGATGTACACACGAAATGTGAAGGCTAAAAACAGTCCTAATTGACGAGCATTTCACTGACATTTCAGTGCCAGATGTAAAGCTGTTCACAAGCTATAAATTAGTCTAGCTGTTTCAGAACATTCTGACTAGATTCACTAATTGAAAAATATTCAGTTTACTGCAAGAAATGCAAACATTGACAATTCTGAGTAACAAGTGTCCTCAAAAAAACAGGAATAAAAGTGATAAATGTAAGCAAAACCACCCAAAGTCACATCACGAGACCGCCTTCAATGCCAGCACATCTGCAGAAGTTGTATTAAAACTCAAAGTTCAGAACATGTCATTCTCATGGTAACATCCTTTATGCGCCAGATGTATTCCCAAATCATTCCCTAGAACAGACAACACTTTTAACCACACTTCTAAATAACACTTAACAAAAAAATCCCATTTATGCTGCGTGAAGAGTTAAAAACAACACATAATTCTCAAAAGCACTACATCTACCTATTAAAAGTGCCTCATTAACAGAAAGGCTGTCTGTGCCGCCCCCATATAACACTATAAAACATACCAGCTCTTTACAGATAAGTAGCAAATATTCGTAACTACCAAAGATCCTTTGGGTTTTGATACTCTTACTCAGGCTTGTAGTTATGTGAGTTTATGAAAAACTTGTAGATTTTTATTTCTTTTTAATAATTAAAAACTGTCATTCCCCTTTGATTGTCTTACAGGTTGGAAATCTGCAACCTACAAAGAAACCGGAGGGTAATTATTAAAAAATAAATAAACAAACATTCCTTTTAAAATAAAATCACGCCTTGGGCCCAGCTTGCATTTCTTGCATGTGGATAATGGTAACTTCTATCAGATTTGCTCATGGATCATTTATCTCACTGATGTAATTCAACAGTTGAAACAAATGTGAAAGAATTGAAGCTCTTAGGGCAGATTTGGTATGTTTGATAAAGTCATTTTAACCAAAGTTAATGTAAGCACAAATTTTGCAAGGGATTTAGTCTCTTAATTTCACTGGTGCTTGCTTTGAAGGAGATATTTATTTATATTATGATTTATAGTATTTATTGTTCCGTATCTCTAACAGTTTATTTGATCTTCAAGTAAAATAATTCAGGCTTGAAAAGTACTCTATTAGGATAAAGATTTATCTAAGTTGTATATAGCAACAGAAAAAAGTTACTTTATTGAAAAGAATTTTAATAATGAAGCTCTGGAGCTTGCTGTAGTTCTCAGAATCATCAGAAATTGAAGTTTACAGCCCTGTCATCACTCATGAACAAAACTGAGAGCCCAGGAAACATGTGGAGCAAAACAGCTCTCATCTACAGGACCCAATCGTGGGGCCAGCTCTTCCCTCATTTCTTTCTCCTGCATGATCCTAGACTTGCACAACAGAGAGCACTCTAGGAGTAGAGAAAGAAGAGGAAGAGCTGCTGAGATGGGGGATTAGGAGTTCTGACTGACAAACACAGAGGTACAAAGCTTCATAACTCCGAAAATTGCAATGCAGATCCAAATCCTTGCAGCAGATTCTTTCTATGGACTGCTGGACCCACAGCATGACCTAGCAATATGATCAGCAACTTTGATAAATCTTGTTATTCATTCAGATTTGGACATCCAAAATTCCGAACTTAAGGCTAACTAGGGTGAAAACAGTAATATCAAGTGAAAAAAATATTTAAAAATTGTTCTTAGCTCTACAGAGTGTACTGAAATAGTCTTTTTGAAATGGCCACTTATTATTTGCACTTCCCAAATCAAGGCCTAATGTAAGCCATATCACTTTTTAGATCATGGAATCACCATTTCATCCCATGGAAAAACGCTATACAAAAATAGCTTCCGTAGGAAGATGGAAACATAAGGGAATTAGTACCAAGATTCTGTTATACTCATTAGACAGCAGCCTTCTTCCTTTGGTCTTATTTTTTACATCCTTCCTTCCTTTTAGATGACTGTGTCACCATTTTGTAAAAAAGAAAGCATGTGAATCTTATCGTTGCGAAACCTCTAAATGCTCTTTCTGTATTTTTCCAGAATTTTTCAGTCATTGTGGAGGAGTAATGAAACACACACACACAAAAAAAAAAGAAAAGAAAAAATTATAGGTATTGTAATATTTAATTCTTATCCAAAAAAAAGGTGTATTTTTCTTAACGATGGTGACTAACTTGAAATACCACATGGAAGCGTTCATTCTAGTGAACAAGTCAGAGGGAACCTTGACTTTTTCCCTTCTTGTAAATTCTTTTTCTGTTTCCAGTGCTACTTCTAATATATGCCCAGCCTGCTCTGAAAGTTTTTAAACACTTGAACCACAAGCAAACTTCAAATGAGCTCTAATAAAAACGTGCAAAGGCACAGGAAGCTTTTGATCATCTCTGACCAGAAGACAGACTAGCAGTAGCAAGCTGACCTAAAGGTGTTGTTGGCAGTGGAAAGTTTAAGGAGCAGCCAAGCTGTCAGACAATAGTTTAAGCTGCTCTTCTCAGAAGAGTCATCAGGTTAGATTCTTTGACCTCAACATGATGGTTCTTCTGAATAATGCATAGGGAATTCCTGAGCCTACTTTAGACTGCTTGCTCATTCTTAAAGCGATTTGCAGTGTAACATATAAATGCATCTAAAAGATGTAATTTATAAATCAATGGGTTAGCAGCACACTCCTAAGGTTTCAGGTAGCAGAGTTACTGCAGCAGACTGTTCTATGATAAGCTCCAGGTTCAAAAACTGCCCTTCAGAAGAAGTGGAGAAAGATCCTCCAATTCTCAACCACTGATTGGAGAAGCCTCTGGGGAGACCTCACTGTGGCCTTCCAATATTTGAAGGGAGTATATAATTAGGAGGGGGAGCAGCTGTTTACAAGGGTGGATAGTGATAGGACAAGGGGGAATGATTTTAAGCTAAGACAGGGGAGATTTAGGTTAGATATTAGGATTTTTTCCTACACGGCGTGCTGATGCACTGGAACTGGTTGCCCAAGGAGGTTGTGGATGCCCCATCCCTGGAGGCATTCAATGCCAGGCTGGATGTGGCTCTGGGCAGCCTGGTCTGGTGGTTGGCGACCCTGCACATAGCAGGGGGTTGAAACTAGATGATCACTGTGTTCCTTTTCAACCCAGGCCATTCTATGGTTGTGCGGAAATCCTGCATGGCTTCAGCCAGTGCATAAAGCAGTGCCCTCCTGCAGGCAGCCACTGCAAGCAGATACAGAAACTGTTCTGTAACTCCGTGCGCTGCATGTAGGTATTACTTCATTTCTCTCTTTGTTGGTATGCCCTATTAGCAATAAACACCTGCATGGCTAGAGAATCAACTTGAGAGGGAAGGTAGAGCAGGAGTCCCTAAGACTGACTACAAAATTCCTTCCCAGGCTGGCTTTCACAAGAGCAGATTTTGAACCTTTTCTTCAAGATTAGCCACCTTTACACTCTAAGATGTAGTAAATTGATTTCCAACATCTATCAAATATAGAAAAGGCAGCCTTGGTAGGAATATGATGAGGTATCTAAAGCAAAGTAAGGACAAGTTAGAAGAGCAGCTTTGTGCACAAAGAAGGAGGGTCACATGCTATTTTAATGAAGGATTATCATACTTAATTGTAAACATTATCTGTTTATTTTTAATAAGTGGTGGCTATGCTAGATGTTTGGATATCAAATATCTTATTTTGTTTATATTAACTCCTAGAAGTGCATATCCCATAATAGAATGGGAATAGAAAAATAAACGTAGGCTATGCACTAGTGTAAGAATTCTTGAAAGGTACTTCTATGGCTTATAAAGCAGTATTAATTGTATTTGAGAAGTGAATTATAGAAATGGCTTGCTACAAAAACTGATTGTCTACAGTCTTTGTAGAAGCAAAGAACATTTTAGAGGTGTATGTTAAATAAACGTTCTTAAATGACTGCACTGAATAATGCAGTAGTCAGTATAATTTCATTTCAAATAAGGAGCCTATTCTACTTCATTTTATATTTTCACTTTCAAGCAAAACCAGCTGACTTTTCATGTACTTTCAGTTTTCAAAACTTAGTCCCTGGCTATGATTTAATCTCCTCTCCAAACCAGAAGAGATTAGATTACAATTACAAAGCACTGGAAACAGGAAATGTTGTAAACTCTGACACAGTACTAACCATTGGTTCAAATGGCACTGAAATTTTCTTAAGCATGGTCAGTCACCATTTCCCTACATAGCTTTTTGATTTGAACCCTAGGAGAGCTGCAAGAGAAACACTGTTTACACTGAAGTCATCACCAGGTTATGGCACACAAGAGCAGATACGTATCATCCATCCAAGCCATGGCACATTTTTATTTCATTACTGAAGGAATAAGAATAACAAATTTAGAAATCAGGATTAGAAAAATAATTATTCATGTCCTCTCTTTATTCAGGAGGCTAGGATTTTGGTTGACTAGCAAGATGTTCAAGCTAATGAAGGATTTAATTTTAGGCAAAAGTTTGTACTTGTGTGAATCTTCATTATACATATTGGTCCAGCACAGCAAAAGTGCCCCCAGAGGGATGTTTCATGTGACAAAGGGGAGACTTAACATAGAAGGAAGGTGGCCAATGCCCAGACAATAAACCTCACTTTCCATGTGATAATTCATGAGCGCTTGTACTTAGCATTAGGAGAAGCTGTGAGTTGCAGGTGTTGATTCCTGTTTTGCTTTGGAGTTTTAACTCCTTCAAGAACATCAGCTAGTGCCCTGGTTTGGGATTTGAGGATGCAGGACCAGATGCCAGGAACTATTTTGACTGGGAGAAAGGCAAAATGGAGTGGGAAGGGGGACATGCAACCAGAAAACTGGGCAGGTTTCCTACACTGGGAGATTAGGAGGGCATAAAATGCACAAAGCCAGAGGGAAACAGATTTTCTCCACAAAAAAGGGCCAGATAAGGGGATGGACTGAAGAGGCTGTCAGGACAGAAGCATTATCCTTTGGGACCTAGGGGAAGGTGAAGACCAGTGTCTAGGGGAAGGTGAAGACCAGATGGAGCAACAGAGGTACCAGCATGGGAGCCAGGAGAGCCTAGTGTTGCAGAGGCTGCACAGAGGTTTGAGACCAGACATGGGGAAATGGAGAATGTGAAGGAATATGATTCATAGCGAAAAAGCTGTGAGCAGATGTTCCAGCATGGAACTGAAACTACTCCAGTCAGGGGACTACAAGGCAAGGACATACTGTAGGGAAGGCTCCTTTCTCATCTCAGGACCTTCTAATCTGGCTGTACAGGGCTGCCACTCAAATCCAACCTTCAGTTTTTGACTTTCTTTTGCTATCCAAAACCCTTAGCAGGCTGATGTACATTCATGAATCAGCACTTCAGATATTTGTAAATCATAAGTAAGGAGGAATATTAGATCACATTTCATCTTTTTTTGATTCTTAGTAAGAGAAACCACTAAAAATTAAATAACTGTTTTCATTCCTCTACTGAACAGTGTTTACCTGCAGCTTAGAGTATCAAAGATCTCTGGTTTTTTTTTTACTATTCTAATTACACACATAAAGCCTAGGCTCTGAATAGAAATAAATCATCTCAAGTTACAAAGACATGTCGCTGTAACAATAAGGCCTTCCTTTTCCCACTAGTGAAAGCCTTATCTTTATAAAAATACATTGCTTAAAAAATGCCCAGAAATACTAAATCCATGGCTCATGCAATTTAATGTAAGCCACAGATATGTGCAAGGTCATATGCTAAGTAAATTAAGAGAACACTATATTGAATCTATCCTCTTCACTAAATGCCCCAGGACATATGTTTTATGTATAAATAATAATAATCAAAAGAGCTGCACTGAGAAACTGTTTTATGTGGGAGGGCAGACAAGAGGGGTGAAGAAAGGGCCATTTTAAAGAAGACACTGGAGTTTTCTTATACACTGACCAGTATGTTAACACCACATAACTATACATCTTTTTCCTTAAAAAGAGAAAAGGAGGCTGAGGGGAGACCTCATTGCTCTCTTCCAATATCTGAAAGGTGCTTACAGCGAGAGCGGGGCTGGTCTCTTCTCACTGGTGACAGGACGAGGGGAAATGGCCTCAAATTGCACCAGATAAGTTTAGGGTGGATATCAGGAGAAACTTCTTTACAGAAAGGGTTGTTAAGCACTGGAATTGGCTCCCCAGGAAGGTGGTGGAGTCACCATCCCTGGATGTGTTTAAAAACCATTGGCTGTGGTGCTCAGGGACATGATTTAGCGGAGGGTTGTTAGAGTTAGGGTAGGATGGTTAGCTTGTGGTTGGACTCCATGATCTTTAAGGTCCTTTCCAACCTGAGTGATCTATGATTCTATGATTCTAAGAAACATTGAAACCTCACACATCTCTCAAGGGCTGTCCAGTTCCTCTGTGCTCCAGAGAAGGTGCTCACACAGCTCAGTGGAACTCACTGAAATCTTTAACAACTTCCTTGTAACTGCCATGCACATTAACTCTCAAAACAATTATTAACTCCATTTCAGACAGTAAGGAGAGACTGGGAGAATGGTAAAATTATCTTAAAAAAAAAAAATAAATAGCATCATACAGAGACAGGGTCTTTCTGTGCAGCCCTTTTTAAAAACTTCCAGATTCCCTGATGAAAGCAAATCCTCTCTAATGGTTCTTCTTTAATTAGACTGTGTGTGCATGCGTGCTTTTCTTTCATGAGATTAAAAAAAATAAAGTAAACTAAGGGTCAGGAGGAACAGGCAGCTGGGCCCTACATCTGGTCCACAACCCTAAAATAAAGAACTAAGGATCCTCTAAACCTCCTGCACACGTATTTTTCACTCAGTTTGAGGTATGCTCAAACAAAGCCATTGCTCTATTTCCCTGAGTATCATTACTCCAAAACAAGACCAAATGAAATCAAACAGGATCTGGAGTGATAGAAAATTGTTTCTTGAATCTGAAATCTCACCCCAAATCACTTAAAGCCATCTCCAAAAGCTGTCTTCTGGGAGGAAAAAAGAAAAAGAAAAAGGTAAAAGCAAAAAGGAATTTTTGAAAAGAACTTCCCTCTTGCATCCTACAGAGGGAGAGATGGAAAGCAAAAAAACATATGAATATAACATCTGAATAGCTCTGATTCATTTTCCAAGTGCTCATTGATAGACACTGCAATTGAGTTTGATTGCCAGTGTTTGAGACAACTATAGGACAAGACACTAGCAGTTCTTCGCTTCCTCTGAAGCCAAATAAAGCTTCTCTGAGAATATCATGTGTCTACATGCAGAATTTCTGCTCCTGGGCTTTAGCAGTTAAGCGTCACATTTCCTCTGTAAGCTAAACAAAAAACTGAAAATAATACCTGAAAAGAAAACCCAAGAAGCTCTTAAGGCTGCTGTCACAAGGAAGGATCAACTATATCTGTTCCTCGGTCCTTGTCTGAAAACTTATTCATTTAATGGCCAACCTGAGTCCTCCTGGCAAATAAAGGACTCCTCTTTCCTACAGAATAGAATAAATTTCTTATCATGTCTCAACAACTTTTGGTGTACACCAAGACCTGTGCTTTTTCTCATTCGTCTAAGAGAAAACTATACCTTGATACTTCTTATAAGCTCCAAGTCCAGCCCTAAGTTCATGAGACTGTAAGTACAGCAACTCTTGATGTTGTACAGCCACCAAAAGCAGACATACCACTTATCCTCTCATATCAGCCTCAGCAGCAGACTGCAGGCTGGTGCAACTCATTTTCCAAAAAATTAACATAGCAAAGGATTTTTAAAACATCACAACTATTGAGCCAACCACTGCCCTACCATGGAACTGCATGAATTCCCATGGTAGCAGAGGAACGGGCAGAGTTCAAGAGTGGGAGTAAGCTCTTGGGGCTGGGCTGGGGCAGGAGAAAGCAAGACAGCTTTGTCTAATGGCACTGCAGCCTAAAAATATAACTGTGCACATTGCTATAAGCCTGAGTCATGAGGGTCGAATAATATTAAAATATCCATCTAATTTAGGTAGCTTCCAGCCTGCTCCTTCCCTAGGATAGTTCAAATTCCTGGTGATGGGTTAACCACATGAACATATATGCCTCACTCAACAGGGGGTTTTCATCTCCAATTACTAACAGACTACTTCCTGCCCATGTTTTTTTCTTACTGTTTGCAAGCATATTGGAGTCATTTCACTGGTAATGCCCCCTGTTCATTTTATCTCATTCTGACCTTACTAAGTCTGCCTCTACATGCCCATGCTACTCACTAACAGTGATCCTTAGTCATTTGCCCTCACTGACATTGACTAAGGAACTACTTCAACTCATTCAACCTCTTAACTGATGCTCACCTTTAATCTCCTATTACGCTCTCTGTTTTCTTTTCTACTGCGGCTGTATAGTTTATGCTGGTTCTCTTTCTTAAAGGCATCACACATTTTCTTTGATTGCTTAATTTTGCATAGAATATGATGCCATTCAAGCATCCCTGGGTCTACGGAAGAGAATCTTCTTTAAATTTATTCTATCAACTATTTTCCACTTCTTTCCTTCCAGGAGATACGAAAACTGCAATTTGCAATCATCATTAAGCACATTCAAAACTCATCACCATTTTCATTCTCTCTACCAGTTTCTCCCTAGATGTGAAAGACACATCTATGACAAAAATGCCATCAAAATAGTTCCCTGATGCTTAACCCTTTTTTGGATTAAAAAGTTGCTCTGAATTTCCTATTTTACTATGACAAATGCTACAAAAAAAAAAAAAAAAAAAAAAAAAAAAAACCCTAGTACAAGAAGACAGACTTGTGAAACACACACTGAAGAAAAACAATGTTAATAAGCTTCAAAAATAATACGGCATGAATGAAAGAGCATTTTATTGTCCATCCATTCTGATTTCTCTACCACCCCCAGAAATAATACGGGACAGCAATCACACTACCACTCTTATTCTAAGGATACGTATGCAATCTGTTTGGTTCCACAGGGCAAGCTGCAGTAAGCTGCTAGGTTAGCACCAAGCCAAACATTAACTCTCAAAAACAAATCTGAGATTCTGGGGGGAAGGAGGCGGGTGAGAAATGCTTGTTGCATTACACAGTTCACTGGATAGTAACACGATTTGAACCACAAGGGGGAAGAAGCTGGGACATGCACCTTACCATGGATGGTCTAGCAGCACTGCAGGCCTAGCTGAGGAGGTTTTTTGATTTTTTCATTACTATCTTTCACTCTCCGTTAGTAATGCACCAAGCCATAGCTAAAGCCACCACTCACAATTAGCACATTATACATACCAACAAATAATGGATACATAAAATAAACAATGCTTTCAATTAATTTAAAACCCAAGCCAGACATGTTTGCTTCAATCTTAGCTTGCCAACCAAAAAATCCCTATTCCTTTGATGTTTATTCTTTTGGTTAGTCAAGGAGACAGTATGATCTCAAAGCTTATTTAGCTTGTAAATTCTCAGGCAGTCACCATCATTTGTTCCACAGTAAGTATCCATTTGGCTAAAAAAAAAATAAATTAAAAAATGGTCCAGTGGAAACATATTTGCCTGTTTTTGGTTATTGAGAAGATCTTCACTGATATTCCTGGCTTGGTATATTTTTTCCACGGTACACAAAGATGACAAAGGTCATGCAATACAGCATTTAAAATTTCTCATTGAAAATAAATGAATCATGACTCATACATGGATACAGCACGTTCTTTGCTTTTTCCCTCCAGTAAGAGATAGCACCAAGTTTCTGAAGTTTCTGCTAGCAGCTGCACTTGTGGACAACGAAAGATACATATTCCTGAATACATGCTTCTAAAATTCACAGTGGAACGATTGTGCCTTAGTCTACAGAACGGAGCAATACACCAGGCAGTCTGGGAGAACATCAGTAATGTTCAACAGTAAACACTTAATGATGCATATCTCGAACGTTGCAATATAGGAGATTAAGGCAAAAGCCATCTTCAATTAACAGATCAGTGATGGCATCTGACCATCAGTCTTTCAAGCATTAGTCACAGTGGACCAGCACAAGGCTGGAAATACTATATTTTAGAAAACCTAATGTACTATACTGTATTGCTATCACCTTCCCTCCTTCCTCTGTGTCCCAGCTGCCACCTTCTGCCCCACACCAGCAATAGGCTGATCTCCGAGGGGACAACAGGGCATGGCAGAGGCCTACTTCTGTTCCTTATCACTCATCTTTGATGTCAGAAATATGGCAGCCAACCGAACAGAAATGGGTTTAACAATAAGCAGACAGGGGCCCTACTGCCTTCCATTTGCTTAATTCTAAGCAATATGGAGGAGGGAGGAGAGCACCAAGGCCTTCAGATTCTGATGGGAACCCTAATGTCTCAGCCTTCAGCCACCTGTGCACAGCTATTTTCTCTCTGTTTCAAATTTTGAAGATATTACTTTTCACATGAGAAGTTTTCTTCTGTAGAATCCATCAACATTGAACACTGAACATTAGGGATAATCATCACCCACTTGATTATGATGTTATCACCTCATCAGACATACTCAGATGGACAGTTTCATTTACTGCATTCTGTATTAAGCTCAGTAACTAACATCCTAACTTATTAACAGGAAAAACAAAAGCAGGGTGATGAAATATCCTATATCTACAGGCTTTGGTAGCTTTCCATTGTTGAAGAAATTTTGTGCTTCATAAATCAAGTTGTATATTTAACCAATTTAGGTTAATATGTATCAGGGAGCACAGCAGAAAGGGCTGGCATTTTAGCAACCCTTTATACAGCCCTTGAGTTCCAGCTATTCAATATGCCACATTTCAGCCCATGCTGAGGCTCATCCTGCTGTCATCCGGCTTGCAGAAAGCTGCAGTATTATGAAAGAGCCAAGGCAACAAGGCAGACACACAAGCTCTTTTCTGTTATGTCATGTGAAGTTTTGTTTAGCACAGACAGGAATTAAACTGGCAAATTAGAGTAATTTAATAGAGCAGAATACAAGGGTAAAACACACAACCACCCACATTCCATTTATGCGCTACATAGCACTGCCTCTATTAACTTCAAATTATCTCCTTTTATGGACTCTGAGCTTTTTGTATTTTTCACAGCTGTAACTGGACAATGGGTTAAATACTCGGAAGAGCTTGGGAATGTTTTCTCTGCAGCCAACACAGAGGGCAGTCGCTGAACTCGCTGCCTCTATCAAACAGGAAATTGTATTTCGGGTGCATCTGATTCACACCATCACCTCTGGGAGGTCATGGTTTGTTCCCCTGGCTCCCCCCAGCATGCAGGCAACAGGAAGCTCTATGACTGCTGTTTCCACCTGGTTATTTGAGCACACTAAGAATACTCCCCAGATTGATATGCTTATATTTTAAAAAAGGTTGGTGAAAATTTTGTTGATTGCATATGCATATTCCATCTTCTACTTTCCCATAAGCCAAAAGCAGACTGAAAAATTGCACAGAAGTGTCCCCACAGCTTTTCAAAATCAAAAAGTCCTGGCCATCAGACAGAAACATGCACACTAGTACAATCTCACAGGACAAATAAACAGGACAAAGACCTCTTTCTGCATCCTTACCAGGGAAGAACGGAAGCACAACCCAGCCAGGCTTGCTGAGCAGACACAGCTGCCATGCTGGGTGATCCTCATCTCTCATTTCCAGTGCTGAGAAGGAGATGAGGAAAGGACGTGCCCCTCTCCCCCTTGTTTCTACATCTGATACCATCAGTGATGCCAGATTGCTAAGAATCCTTTACATTCACAACAGTGGAGCAATACAGACAACCCCCTGCACTAAGTGCATCTATAAAACAGTCTGAGGAAAACAGCAAAGACCCAGGCCTGCACAAAGGCAACTTATTTTCTCTTCTGATCAGCTGGAGCCATCTCTCACCTACAAAAGCAACTCCACAGGCACTACTGCAGCCTCTAAGTTTTAACTTTCTCTGCAGTCCTTTCATCTCAGTACAAAGAGGGGCTCAAGCTACAGAGGTGAGGAGGTCCAGCGAAGCAAAGCACTCATGTGCACGTAATTCAGCCCACTCAGGGCTCAGTCTTCTCAGAGGTTTAGAAGCAGCTGTTCTTCAAAAGACCTGGCTTTTGTCAAATTCCTGGCAGGCCCAAACAGACTGCTTCTCCATGTGAGGAGGCCTATGCAAGATTCAGTTTGGACCCAAGTTTATAAAAAGACTTCATCAGAGCAATGCACCATTTAAATACTAGAAACTATTTATAGCTATTTCTGTGTGCAGGTGCCATGTTCTGTCCCATCCCACCTGTGATTCGAAGTTACCATTTACAGGACAGTTATCAATGCTTTCTCTAACTTTTCTTGACTTTTCCCCCAAATCACAGTCCAGTGAAAGAAGGTGATGGAGAGGAAGAGAGCTGCAAAGTTTTATCATTGTTACACTTAAAACAAGTGCCTGAAAAATGAACTGATGCTCTAACACCTACTTTGTATGCACAGTAAATTACTGGAAACAAGGTTGGTGCTTCCTCCTTGCGGTACACACTGTTTGAGCACAACCAAATGGGCCAGGATGATGCCACAGATCCGGGTAGCACTGGTGGGCTTACAGCCTTTCTCAAGACAGGCTCTGACCAGAGACTGCGTGCAGTGTGAAGCAACTGAAAGCAACCTTCACCACCTCTTGATGGTGTAACCACAGCTGGGAAGCCAGACAACCCCACAGCAAGTCCATAATCTTCTCTGGCTGCACTTAAAACAGGTTTGGTGACAGCTAGGGATGCGCTGCCACGGGAATCACAGAGCATTGCAGTAAATCTCCCCATCCTCTGCTTCAGTGGTTAGCGGTTTTTTACTTGGCTTTCTCTAATGTGGTAGATAATCCATCTATAGCACAGGGACTTTACTTAAAAGCCTCACAAAAGTGCATACAGCTTCATGAAAAACAGCTGGAAGCATTCATGCGTTGCAAATTCCATAGTACTAGGAAGACACAAATTGAGGTATATGTAATACAGAAGTCATAATCTTGGCATCTATTTCCCATTAATTGCAACTAAAACCACCCTACCATGAAAATGAGGTAGACCTGCTAACAGAAGTGTGTGTGACACACTTGGCAGGCACCCGAGACTTCTGAAGAAATAAAGCCCAGCCCTTAACACATACATACACAAACAGGCATCTCTACTGCCGGAAAATTATGAACAGAAAATTAGAAGCACAGAAACTAAAGGCTTAAAGAGCTAATAACACAGATCTGCAGCTTGAGTCCAAGGATGTAAACTTATTTAGGGTGAGAACAAGATTGGCATTATATTGGCATTACTTCATTTTAGTACTGTTGCTAATCTGTATATCTAATTCTCCACATAAAGCTTGACTTTGTGCTAAATAAGAAATGCCTTTACACTCCACCAGCAGGCTCTGTCCATTCTACAAAAAAGTGAACATCCATTTATTTCATCTAAAGGTCAAAAGTGAAATGCCTTTGGGAGATCCCATGCAACCTTAAAATAAAAGTCGCATTCCTAAATTCCGAACTATCTAGAATGCAACACAATGTCATTATTATTCTTCTGAAATTGTAAAACAATTACTCATTTATATTAAAAGCAAAATTCTTTTAAAAGAAAAAGTCCTAAAACCAATGAAATACCGACAGTGAGAATCTGAAATCTTGCTGTTCAAAAAGCATAACTTCTTTCCTTGCAGTTTTATGCATTATGGAAGTCGTGACACCAATAAACATTTAAAAGACATGTGATGCAATTCTAATATTTTTTCAATTTGAATTACCAGGAAACAGTCCTCATACAGTAGCAGTCTGTATGAGGACAGAAGCAGCCACATCCATCACTCCTCGTTTTTTTTGCACCAATGTTACTAAACTGTCTGCATGTATTGTGATACCCACCTGGAATTATTCATCAATATTTACTGATCAGATTTAGCAAAATACGAACACAGAACTCCAGTGCAGTATGAACTTCTGACTGCTGGATTTCTTTTGGATTCCCTCTTCATTTCATAGTCTTAGCAAAGCTTTAAATCCAATCAATGTTCAAGATCTAACCTAAAACTCACTAAATCCCAGGAAACTTACCAGTATTCATATGTTTTGAAACTGTTCCATCTAACTACTGTAAAACACTTGCTATACTCAACTCTCATGGTTTTCCTCTCCTACTGAGAGAGGAAAACCATGTATTTCCACTATTAAAAGACTAAAAATTACATATCTCGTTTTGTTTTAAGAGCTAAATAGGATTACATCACACTGCTCATCCAGATTGACTTTGTCCAATCACTTATTTGGGAAAGGCATACAACAATATTTTTGGACAACAAAGACTATTACAACTATTTTAGTTTGAATTTGGTATAGAAAATTTGAAGAAAAAAAAAATCACCATAAACTCTGTGTTTTTAATACAACTGTAATGCACACCAACTTTGCAATTAGCTTCAAGGAGCTAACTGCCATCCAGGATACAGCAGAGGCTACCTGCTACCAACAGTACATGAATGGTATGCTTAAACTTTTCACGATGCCAGTGCAGATCTTCTGAGAGATATTATCTACATAGATTTCTCTGAAAGTAATGCCTTCTATTTATTTCCACAGAAATGTCAACCAATAGTAAACAAGTCTCTCTGAAAGTAACACTCTATACAAGGAGCATAACAACATTTGATAGAGGAAATCCTCAGCTACAAAACACTGTTTTTCATTAGCCAGTAGTCACCACCATTAGCTCTGCATTTTCACAAGCTATGAACAAGAGCCTGCATGTCAAGTTTATAAAATCTGCACCAGCAGAGATGACCAACTGTTTCACAGTCACTATGACAGTGACATGGCTAGGAAAACGTTTCCATATGGTCCATATTTTATCTGCCTAAAATGATGGAAGTGAGCAGGCATCAAATCTGGACTACATGGTGAGTGTGGTAGAACAGTCCAGCCAAGACTGACCGTGTGACCCATGGTCTTCAAACTGGTATGGGACCTGGCATTATTACAAGAGGAATGTTGTCTTCTACTTGGACTGACTCTGGAAGTTTGAACCTTCAACTTAGTCAGTGTCATTATGTACCGATCAGAGTTGATGGCTTGTCTGGGTTATAGAAAATCCAGAAGGATCACCTTTTCTTATACCAAAAGACAGTGCACATCCCTATATCCATTACAGGCTACACCGTGAACTTCTTCAAGACTTACTTTCAGAGCAGCCCTCACAATTAGAAACATGCTTAGGAGAACTAAGTTTTACACATTATTGGTAACGCACAATTTTGCATTACCACAGCTAACTCAAAACAGGTTACAAAAACCTGTGTGTGTCTAAATGAAGACTAAAAATGTTACAGTTCTACCATTACTTCATCTGAATTCACAGATCTTATCATTCTCCAGTTGCTTCCACAAGGCTTTTAGGTAGTTTGAAAACTTCATATTCATGAGATGCAAAGCAGGTTCACAAAAAGGTCTTGCAGCATCCGACCTTTCCCTTCCCTTATGGCAATGGTAAACACCAGACAGGACAGCTATAAAAACAACACAGAAGCCCGTTGAAGCAGAGACTGATTGAACAATTTCCAGGGAAAAAGAAACACAATTATTCCATCAATTCTTTCCATGTTTTCAGGCATACAAGCTGTGTCTGGCAATAGTTCAACAGAAAGACAGGAACACCAAAAGAGGAGCACAAAGCACTGATGTTGGAATGGATACATCAAACAGATTAAGCAGTTTGTAAACTAGGAACTGCTTGCTCATCAGCAGTTAAATGGCAAAATACTTGTGTACTTACAGTGTTAACAACAAAACCTGTAGTTTACTGCACACACCCTTCCCTACTAGGGCAAAACTAGTAGCACTGGCAATATACGTAAGATAGACTGGCTTCACATGAATAGGGAGGGGTGAGACTAAAATATCACACTGACAAACAGATAACGTAAAAGGAAAATAATCAACGCAACCAAAGGAAAGACTGTGGGCTGAGAATCTGAGAAGACTAATCTAAATTAGAATGTGGATTCCTTACTGTAGCAAAATAATGGTGTAGATGAGATAACAGCAAAAGAAATTCTCATTTCACACTGCTTTCAGTGAGCAAGTAGGAAGACTTTGAGAAAGGATTATAAATACCACACCTTCTTCCCTCTAGAGAAAATGCTTGGATAACAGAGTAGCAGGGAACCAACACCTCTCATCACAAATCTCTGAGGTGGAGCTACATTTCACAGACTTATTTTCTTGAAATATTCAAAACAGAAGCATAATGACGTTTTTCTTTATTAATTCCATTCTCCTTGCTCTTTTCATTGTTTCCAAACTATTTAGATTTAGAATCTTCTCCTTCCAAGGTAAAGTAAGTTAGGAAATGCAAAATTAGTCTTGCAGAAAAGCTCCATATAAGCCCTCCTCTCAGCAGGTTACTGTCTTTCAAAAAGCTTGCTTGGTTTCAGGCTAAATTCCTTCAATTACTATTACTCCAGAGCAGTTCAAGTCCTCCATATCAGCCTGCTCTATTCAAGCTAGCAACACCATGTCTCTCAAAAGAAAGGAACAGCAAAGATGCTGCCTGCTTAAGGCAGTTGAGTGGTTCACTGGAGAATAGGATTTGGTCTCCTCCTTATAACTATGAATTCTCTAGCCAAGAGTTTCAAGCACCACTCTGGCTCACATAAACTGAATTGAAAGAAACAGGTGACTGAAGCTATACACCATCACCCCTCCTTGAATCTAGGGTAATTTTCTAGAGATCAGTGTGAGTTTTGTGGAAATATTAAGGTACAATCATGATAAAAGCAATCTGAAGCTCCAAAGACCTGAAGATGGTTATGTCATCTTCATACAGTAATTTATCAGATTTCAAATAAGAAGCAAGGCCAAAAATTGAAGAATAAAGAAAAAAAACAGAAGAAGAAAAAAGAAAAAAAACACCACTCAACCTTTGCATCTTCACCTATTCATGAGAGCAAACAGTTCTGTGCATTGAATAAGATGGGGTCCTGGGAAATAGATCAATCAACTGCAGGCTAGCATGAGCAGAAAGACTGCACTGTGTTTAGATTGCACTGAACCTTGCTAGCTTTTTAGATCTCAACTGCGAAAACAGGATATTCTTTAAATATCTTCCCTGTAGGAAGATGTATTCATATTATGTGAGCATACAGACACCACTAACAGAGAATTACATTTGGCTGTACATCACATAAATATATTTAATGGCTACTGCTGTTCCAAACTCAAAGGCAGGGGTGGAAGCATGACTGCAGTTTTGGGAAGCCAGCTAAAAGCCCATTCCAACTCTCCTCCAGCCTGAGCCCTGGTATGAAACCACACCTCAAACCCCAACACCGTTCAAGGCCTCTCCTCAGCTCTTCTGCTCTGTGCTAAGTGCACCGAGGGGCCTCAGCCACTCCTCATACGTCTTCCCTTCTAGACCCTTCCCTTCATAGCCCTCCTTTGGACACTCTCTAATAGCTTTATGCCCAAACCCACACACAGAGGGACAACCCCTTCCCTTTCCTGATGGCAATGCTGTATATGCCTATAGACATACATCACAGTTCCTGTGCACTCCAGTCAGTATTATTATTCTCAATCCCATGCTACAAACCCTGTAATGTCAGCTGCTGGTGTGTACATCAAGCATCACCAAGAGACAAAGTACTACAGTATACAGATGTGCCTGTTTTGGAAGCAGTTGGATCACTTTTCCCTACAAGGTCAGGGCTTTAGGACAGAAAGAATAGCTCTACTGTTTGCTGTCCAGCTGAGAACAGCCTAGATTCCCTCTTGTCCAACTCTGTAAAATTAATCATAAAGAATTGGATCACTCCCCTCCTACTTTCAATTAAAACCAGGGGAAGAGGTGCTTTTTCTTCTTCAGACAAATTGGCAGATATCATCAGGCATGTAGGTTTAAAGCTATTCTGTTAAATTACTTTTTTTTCTTCCACTACACTAGATATTCAAATTCAAATCTATTGCCTTCACACACCCAAATTATTCTGTGAATGCTTCCTTTTTTTAATTTTTTTATTTTTATTTTTATTTTAGGAAAAAAGAATAAAAAAAAAAGACTTTTATGTTTTAGGGACCCAAGCAGAAACAGTTAAGTTAGGAACAAATTTGTTCTTACAGAGGATCACAAAGAAGTAGTTAAAATAAAGCTTCAGCTGGAAATCCACAGCTAATATGTCGTGGTATCTTGAATTCCCTGTTAAAATTCCCCTTGATTGTCTATTTTTTCCCATTCATAGGTTTAGTCTTTTTAAATAAATTTTTTGCCTCTGCAGTTGTTGTAGAAATACCTAAACATGTGATCAGCAGAAGCCAACGCAGCAAAGCGCTAAAAAACCCAAAGTTACATCGTAAGCAATGGGTGTGAATAGAAAGATTTTGAGGTATGTGTGATTTTTATTCCTGAATCTGATAATACTGAAAAATTAATCATCAAACTTGATAAAAATTAGTTTTTATTATACACTTTCAGGCTTTGTATAAAACCTAGAACAGCAGACTTGTATCCTATTCTGAATATCAGGAAGTTATGTCACTCTTACTTTGCTTTTAGGAAAGCGAGAACGGGGAAGCAGGAACAGACAGTGGCATAATAGGGAATGGAGTTCAGTGAAGCATGAAGACAGCCATAGGTGTAAGGATACTGGCTGTAGCATCCTCCTCACATCAGCAACAAAATGATGTCATCTTTGGGCATGTCCTTCAAGACAGGCTGTATTATTTAGAGCTGTTGGCAATTGGGTTTATAGCTGGGGGAGCATTGGACTGTGTGACAGTATGCGAATAACTGGGAGGCAATGATCAGACAGAAGTAACAGACCTCTAGAGTTGCAGGACATGGTTCAGAAGCAATCATCTACCTATTTCTCAAAAGGACATTCTCCCCTTGGACAGAATGCAGTGCGGATAGATAGCCTGCAGAACAGACTAGAAAGATAAAAACCTGGACTGCACAGTGTGCAATTTCTTAATTTAGTCTCAAAGAATAAAAAGGTGACTTTTTTTTTTACCTACACTGAGCTTATTGCCATTGGAAATGACAATTAAAAGTTCCAAGTTCATTGGAACTTTTAATTCTTCCTGGATTATCCATCTAGATCCATGGTCCTGACTTAGATGTGAAACATTTCCACTAGTTTTGAAGGCACCAGGAGAGGGACTAAGAGGGAATCACACTTTTCCTGAACAAAAATAAGAGGGTGAGTGTTTAAAAAAAAAAAAAAAAAAAAAAAAAAGTGTCTGCAACAGATATCTTCTTAACAGAATAAGGTCATGTTTACAGTAAGCACGACATCTCTCGATCTTAAGAAGAATTTAGCCATGCTCGATATGATTGCTCAAAAATAAGTATGAAATACTTTTGACTGTTCAAATAGTATCAAATATCGAAGGGTTTCTGTGAAGAGGTACTTCTGCTAGTAGGCACCAACGATATATGTATAAAATATATTTAGGAAAAACAAAATCATGAAAGAAAGTACCAGTATCATTAGTTTGTAAACAACAAGAAAGAAGCTTTCAGAAACTAGGATATGCACAGGTACTTCATTGAATAATAAAAATAAAAGAGATGCTTCTGGTGAAAAATATCTTAATAATATTATATGCCAACATATAGGTGTGAGTGTGTATGCAGGACAAGACTAATACAGACTGCAGTTGCACGGGCATTTTGCCTGGCTGATATTGCAAGGTCCAAAATGAAATTGTTTATTCATACTATTTATAACTGTAGAAAGAATTCCGATAAATAAAAGTACAGTGATAACATTTTTACTATTACCATAGCGATTACTTTACTGCCCATTCTGAGAATAATATAATATAAATTTCTTCTCAATTTTTCTGAAGAATTTTCCTTTCTAAGATTTCTAAATATGGCCTGAGAAAACAAAACCATAAAAAGTAAGGGGATTTTTTATTCTGAAGCATTTCAGGATTTTCTTTCCCAAAATACATGCATTTACGCATTCCACAGGGGTTCTACACAACGTAATCTGTATTAGCTGCTCATAGACCTTTAAGAAGAAACACTACATCAGCTGGGCACAGCCACATAACTTTATGTGTTTCAGTCAACCTCCCATTCTTATTCCCATTTCTTTGAAAACAGCTCTGGACTAAAAGATCTGCTCTAGTGGTCCTTTCCAGAAATATTCAAATGAACTCTATAGAAAAGCTGTTCCCTTGTATATCATCAATAACATTTTGGAAAATCTCTCTCTACTGATATGTCTTTATTAATAAAAAAAATAAAAACATCTCTTTGATTATGCAACTTAGAGCTAATTTATCTTCATCACTACCTAGCTAGCTTCTCAGCTGTCAACACATCCAGCGATCCTTAATGGTTTCTTGATATTAGATCACAGCATGCATTTTCACTTGCTATATTTTAACTGATTTATTTTTTAGGAAGCCATCAGCCAGTCACCACTAAATTCCAACATCTAAATAAACGTGAAAAAAATAAAAACAGTGACTGATACAATCCTTGAATTGAAGTCTACATTACAGGTTAACACCAGCTGTAAGGGAACAGTAAAAGCAACCCTATCGGCCTCTTTTTCTCCCCTCAGGAAATCTGCTGAAACCAAATTATCCTCAAACAGCCAAAAGGATGGAACTCCTTTTTACTTTAGTGACAGAGCTGGGTCACGTTCCTGCTTCAACATGCAGCTGCCTGTGGCATCATGAGGCAAATGGTGCTGTTGCTTCACATCCAAAGCTTTGCACGTAGAAGGAAGCAGGAAAGGAAAATCCGGTGATGCTTTCAGCCTGGCCAATGTGTGGAGAAGACAAAATGTCAGCCATCTGGGGACACAGCACAACTGGTGGACAACTCAGGGTGGCAACTGGTCTCAATGAGCCAATGTTTTGTGAAATATTCCTCTGCCTAGCTGCTATCACAGCATTTTGCCACAATGGACAGTGCCTTGACTCTTACAGCCCATTCCTTTGCCTCTCCAAATACACGCATGCACATAGCCAGTTTCAAGACTCTACGGATCACATTTTTCATGATAGACCCAATTCTACACTTAAGAAAATGATCACTAGATAATTCCAGCAGCCAATCAAATGTTGAAGCTTCAAAAATACTATTTTGAAGTATCAAATCTAATCAGATGACTGTACAAACAACTGCTCCATCGCGCATCTCACTTGACATTGGGCTGTCAGAGAGAAGCATGTAGAGCTGGCCATCACCAGTGATGAATATGACACTGGTTAATCATAAAGATACATCATAATTCACCATGATTCAGATTTTTAAAAATGCTTTATTGACAGCTTCAATTTAATACAATAAAACTGAGAATAGGAATTCTGCACTTCACGCTTTCCAACACAGAAAATAATAATTACGAGAAACAGACCGCAATTACAAATTACAAATCCATTTTTAACTAGTTTTGCTGTAACCAAGCTCTACATTTTAAATAAAACTCTAAAACTTCATTAGTTGTCTTCAGACAAAGAAAAGCTCATATAAGATGCTTATGTTTTAAATGCATCAGATTATTTAACTCTTTTCAGCAATGCTACATGCGTGTGAAACTTCACCAAGAACTAATTTTCTATCTTAATGACTGATTTTATATGATTTATGTATCTTCAGATTTAGAACCGTGAAATAATCCTCTAGACAGCTGAACCACATTTACTAGAAATTTAGGGGCATTATCACAAACAAGACAAGACATGACATAACCACATATGCACCTCCCCGTATCATTTTCCTACATTTCATTTGGACAGTGTAAATACACACTGTGC
This sequence comes from Tetrao urogallus, assembly GCF_951394365.1. Classification (NCBI taxonomy): domain Eukaryota; kingdom Metazoa; phylum Chordata; class Aves; order Galliformes; family Phasianidae; genus Tetrao; species Tetrao urogallus. The sequence continues at coordinate 56,780,543 of NC_136813.1, read as the reverse complement.
CATGTGCAGACCCGTTCCATGTAATCGCAATTAGCACTGCAACGACAGAAAACATCCCAGCAAGCACAAAGGGGGACATCCAGCACTTTCCACATTTTGTTCATAAACTTTCAACCTGTTCCATCAATGCAGATTTGCAAAGGCAAAGAATTACATATGGGCACTACAGCCCAGATAAAGTCTTCCTCATCATTGACCTATGCAGCTTTCTCACTCCGTCCTGTCAAAATCTTCTTTGGTCTCTTTGACATACAAGTAAAAAGTTATTCCACATCCTTAGCAACTTCAGCTACGCTAAAGATTAATTCAATGAAAGATGAAATCATTAGCAACACAGCCAAGCTACCAACTGTCTCATGGGTTACCACTCTGAGCTTTTCTGTGCTCATGAAACTTCCAGTTTATTCCAGATCACAAGCACTTTCCCAACCAGACACGCCATTCCTGGAAAATGCATCAAAATCGGCATTCATTATTTGTTTGACCAGTGTGAATCAGAGCACATTTTCAAAGGCATGTCCCCAGAAGATGGATATGTTTTTGTGCTTGATTTAAATGAGTTTGGTATTCTCAAGGGTACAAGCCGAGACATTTTTTAACCCAAAGACGTTAGGCATCAGTACAGCATTTGCTATAATACCGAGGTCCATAATGGGAAGTAAATTTTAAAATAGCAATAGACAGTCACAGACGGTAAAATTACATCATATAAGAATTAATGTCACCAGAATCCACACATGAGCCTTTCCCAGTGGGATGTGCCAGCAATGGTCAGAAGAACTTCATTCAGTTGGGGACAGCCAGCTGGGGACCCTGCAGCTGGTGGCAGGGGCCTGGATCCAGAGTCTGCTCCCACAGCTGATCTCCAGCCTGATCAAAACAAAGTCTGTGGCTGTAGCACTTAGTCCTTTCCCTTTCCCCTTTCTTTTTTTTTTTTTTTTTTTTTTTTTTTTCCCTGTTCTATTTTGTTTTGTTTTCATTCCAGTTTTTGACAATCTTTTCTGACCCCTGGCTTCTGGAAGGTTTTTTATCCTAGTTTCTTCTCTGGCTCGCTGGGATCAGTCACGCAGCCTTAACTTCTCAAAATTATTGTAGCTTTTTTTAAGACAGGATAAAACCACATACTTCCTAGGATAAATTTAAGCTTTTTATTTTCTTCTCACTTTCATTTTTACCTCTTGCTATTCCTCAGTTTTCTCTAAAGGTTTCCATGTTGATTTAAAAAATCAATTAGTAATTAACAAATATACAGTTAATATGCTTTTGCTAAAAAAAAAAAAAAAAAAAAAAGATAAACAAAAAAGATGGTAGTTTCAGTTAAAAAGAAAGATAAATTACTCAAAGTATTTACGTAATTTTAGTCTTCCTCGCCTGTTCATGCCAACTCTTAAAAATATGTGTTTGAGCATCTACAGCTAAAATGTCTTGTAGTTTTGGTCCTGAATACTGCTTGCAGAGGCCTCCTAACTTTATGGCAGCCAAAATTATTCTTTTTTTACTCTACTAGCAGATAATGGACTTGTCATTGCCATAAAAGGGACAGAACTTCATGCCCAATATGAAAATTCCTGGAACGTTTGAGTCAACCTCGCTTAGCTTATTTTTCCCTTAATATGTTCAGCATGAATACAAACCATTAATTTTTCTTCATACTTTTGTTCTAATTTGTTAAAGCCCCATAAGTCGATGTCAGTGTATTTTTTCAGACTTATTTGGGTTTCATTACAATCTTAGAATTAGTTTAAATGCCTTTAGATTATCAAGTATTTCAACAGAAGTCTTCAGTAGACTAGATGTTTTCTTCCACTAGATAAACAACTGGACTAGCAAGACCAAAAGACTCAGAATACTCAGTCAGCGCATAGCTATTCAGTGAAAGTGGGCTAATTTGTTTTATTCTTTAGCTACAAATGAAACATCATCTGAAGAATTAGACAGCATAATAAATAATTTTTTAAAAGTCATTCTCACTCTGTCATCTGAATTAGAAGATATCCATCCACTAATCCACCCAGAAACGCTCCATCAGGTTCATAGCGCAGTGAAAATACAACATCCTTATATAGAAAAAGATGTACAAGATATACCTTGGCTAGGAAGCTGGGCTATTCTGCTGGTGAAACCACAAAGCTTCCATGTAGCCAGAGAGATGACTATTATAAATTCCCCATCAGCTGGAAAAGAAACAGGAACAGAGAAAAAAGCTAGACTTGTTTTTTCAGAAATGGAGATGCAATGTTAGCCACCCCAGGCCATTTTCCTCTAGCAAATGCTAGAGAACATCACTAGGCTTCTGGCAGCTTTCATAGAAGTTCAATATCCAGAACTAATTTGTGGTTTTCATCATATCTCAACTCAGAGATTAAATACGGAGTCTCAAAACCCAAGCTTTTCAGCACATCTCTTCTGTCATCTCTTTAACAGCTGGATAGAGCTCTCCACTGCAGTGACTGAATACCTAAAACTTTACCTAGAAATGTATTTCCGCTTCCCAGTAGTAGAGACTGAAATATTCTTCAAGAAGATTCAAATAATTCTGTTTTACAGATAGAACCATTGATATTTTGTGCCACCCTTTGTCTGTAAAAGACTGTTAGCTCTTCTAAATGCAAAAGATCTAACCCACCAGTCTTTTAATTAAAATATTATCATTGATCCTACTAATCCTTGTCTATTAAATTAATCATTGTATTTATTCCATAACTTTGATCATTTATTCTGCCAGCTCCTTTACAGCCATCTTGAGCACCTTCATCTCAAAAATGCTGCGTCTGTCACTATTACTAGCAGATGAAAGCCACAAAAAGATGAAAGAAAATGAATTACAACTTTGCAATGTGTTTACTCTGTGCACTTGACAGTACTTTGTGTTTTGTGTACTACATTGTTCTGCTGATAATGCACACCCTTCCTCAGACCCTGTAAGGGGCTGACTGCCAGCAGAAGCAGCACTGAAGGTTGAAGGCAGCAGGAACATGCACAGAGAGAAATGGCAGAGGAAAGGAGGGGAACAGAGGATGTTTAGTTCTTCTCTTGGATGGACCCACCCAAAAAAGCCCAACCTACATAATATTCCATAAAACAAGTTGAATAACTTAAAAACACAGCTACACTCACTATGGATTAGTTTCTCACGGTGTCATAAAATCTTACACCATTTATTTCAGACAGCGGGTGTAGACAGGATCCTTTATAAGGATCCTATATACATGAAGACAATTGAAGGGAAAAAAATAAAAGAAAAAAAAAAATCCATCCCTTTCCCGGTTTTTCCTGGCTTCTCTCATTTCATCTTTAGTCATGCCTTTTCTATTAAATTTTTGTAAGGCACTCTGTAAAAATAAATAAATAAACCACAACTGCTTCTGTGGGCTGTAAGGCCAGGCTGACTCATCTCCATCTTCATCCAAGTGGATTCCCAGTCTCCAGTTCCCTATAGCACCTGTTGCTTGCTGCACACAGCAGCACCTTGGACAAGTAATAATGCATTAATGTTACAAAAAAATAAATAAATAAATAAATAAATATATGTATATGTGTATATATATATATATATATATATATATATATATATCCAGGATCAGTAATATTTCCTGCCCCCATCACAAAACCACAGTCTCAAAAGATTTAATGCCACCTTAAGGCTTGCTGTGGGTTTTGCCCATGTTGGAAATGCAATTGAGGCAGACAAAATGAGATACAGGCTATGAGATGTGTACTATGACACATCCAATTGAGATACTGGATCAATCAAAGCAATAAAAGGTGAATCTAGTGCAGAATGGAGTATAGCAGATGTAGAAGGGACTGGTAGCAAAGGTGCTTTTAAATACACACTTCTGCACATCTTTTTTCACTTTAGAAAGTTTATCCAAGTTCCACTCCATGCAAGATATTATCTCAGAGATCAATTAAGCTTAAATAGTCATCTTTTTCATCCTAGAAATACTTACTCAACACTGTTTAGTTGTATACATATATTTTTCTCAATACTGAATAGAAACTTAACACTGAAACTGACACTTCTTCTGATCAAATCTTTTCATCATCCTTTATCTGTTTATACATATCAGAGAGCAACAGCAGGTAGAGGGGTTTTCTATTTTCTATTTAAATTCTCTATAGTTTTTCCTTTACTGCAAGTCACTTCAGATTAGAACGACACAATGATAGTAACTGATACATATTGACAGTGTTTTAATTTGGTCTCTATTTTATGTTCACATTGTCCAAGACACTTCTATATAAAGATACTTAGAGGGCTAATACCACATACTTTTCTGATGTATTAAATTACCAAGAATATTTCTAGCCAGTCACAACCCAGAGAAGTCAAAATTTATCTTCCCACAAACATTGCAGAACTGTAAAAGTATTTCATATGTTCAGTTGTTTCTTATCTGTACTGATTGCTGATCCGGCCAGGTTATAGACCAGGCCCAAATTTCCCCCTCTGACCAAATTTTTCAAGGTGCTATATGCTTTCGTAATGGGAAAGTCAACGGAACTTCTGGGAAGGGAGCACTACGTAGCTGTTAAACACTGATGAAGTCAATTTATTCTCATGTTGAGGTTGTTGAATCTTCCTTTGTTTAGTCTAGTTCTATAAAAAGAACAATATTCATAAGCATATCCCTAGAGATGGTTACTGACATTTTAAACAATTGTCTTAGCCTGCAACAGCTATCCTACATTTCCTTGTGTGATCATGGCAACTGACAGTACATACATCCAGCATAACCTCAGATGCAATGTAACCTAACTTCATCCCGGGATTACATAGGCTAAGGAGATGAGCAGTGATGAAACTCTGCACTATTTCTGAAAATATTTAGTACAGAACTGAGAACCATGCTACTTGGGATGCCGGTCCAGAAGTACACTTGCACATGCTGACACTGAGCAGCTGGCTGCAGGAATGGGGCCGTTGAAGATGAGTCACAGGAGGCAATCTTGGCCACAGCCTGCTCAGCTGACAGGGCTCAAACATTACCAGTAGCAACCAGGAGTTCAGCATCTCTCCCACCTCTGGGGCAAGTGCAGCTCCTGTCACCACAAGGCAATAGGCTACACTAGGAATCACAGGGGAAGGGGGAGAAGATATCCCTACCTCCTATGGCCACCATCCTATGCATGCTCTTGTGTCTCTCTGAAGTGCACACTCAGCCACCCCAGATCTCACACCCCTTCCTACAAGTCACTGAACTAAAATTGGTCAGAGTTTGTCAGATGTGCTCATAGAGATGACAAGACCACCCCTTAAGAGCATTTAGGAACAAGGATGTCAAATGACCCAGAGGGACAGGTTAACATAGTTTCTCAGCACCAAAAGCAGTCTCAACCCAGGGTAAAGACAGCAGCAGAAGGCAGGTGTCCAGCCTAGCCTGATTTCACTGGCAAAGGCACACCCACATGTACCTCTGCCAGCCCTGCAACCTTCTTCACTCACTTCTTTTACCCGCCTTTGGTTTAGCTGCCTTGTGCTTCTTCATCTCAATGAACCATTTTCTAACAAAAACAGAACAGAAATATCATCCAGACTAGTCGGGAACGATAGTTTATTGGTTAGATTTTTCTGCTTTTGGCCTAGAATTGCGTGTGTCGCACAACTGAGGGCATAGAGCAGAACAGGCTCAGCCCAGCCCAAAGCTGGGCACGTACCCCAGACATGGGGCCGAGTGTCTCCTGGCCTCCTGCTGGCACATAGCCCACTTGCGGCCTGGGTGATCTGCCCTGGTATTTAAACACAGCCAGAAGATCTTGCTTCATTTCAGAAAACACACAGAATGCATCCACAGTGGTGTGGAGAGGGTATCAAGACACGAAAGCAGGATTTCCATGGCATTGTCATCTCTCAATCAAACAGTACGAATGTTAGGAAACAGACTTTCTCCAAAGGAAACGGCAGCTTGAAGAGTGTCAGAAATGAGAGCCCCCGCAGAGATCCATCAAAACAACTTTCTTCTGTAACCACTACATAAGAGCAGCCTCTCAGCCTGACCTGAAAATCTGTAATCTGGTGCCCTGTCTTCTTCCCTTCCCTCCTTACAATTTGAAAATGAACCTCCTGAGAAAAATACAGAACAGGACAAAAGCTCAAATTGGCTATAATTAATATTTCAATTATAATTAATCAATGCATAATACATGAGCTTCCAGTGCCACACTTTATAGTGCCATATTATGCCCTGGCAAGGTCCCTGCCCTGCACTAGGCATGTGATCTTGGCAGCAGCCAGCTCCACACTGGCTTTGCTGCACCAAATGCCTCCATGGAGCAGTCCTTCCAAATCTCCTTCTATGTATTTAATCATGAATATGTCAGCGATAAAAGAATTTTTACTGTCGGCCCTGTTACTATGCAGAACCCCTACACACAACAGCACACAAGCTGCTTCTGTTATGTCTGCCTTCACAGATGAGACCTCAAGTCCCAGCTAGTCACAAGCTAGCAGCCAGCTTCTCCTGCAGCACCGTGAGGGGAACATATGTAGAAACATTTCTACTGTGAAGGTGACCAAGCACTGGGACAGGCTGCACAGAGAGGTTATGCAGTCTACATTTGTGGAGATGCTCACAACCCCATAGGACACGGCCCTAGGCAGTCTGCGCTGAGCAAGGGGTTGGATGAGATGTTCTCCAAGGTGCCTCCAATCTCAGTTACTCTGTGAAAAAGGCCACAGTACAGGTATGATAAGAAAATAGTTGCACAAATACGATTATTTCTTAATCTAGCTGATACAAAATATTTGGGGACAGGAAAGAACCAGCATCATGTTTTTGTAAGAAAAAAACAGCTGTTTCATTGAGCCTATCGCAACCTTGCCTACCACGCAGCCATCCTCAAACACTGCTCACACGCAAACAAAGCAAGAGAGCAGCAGGAGCACATTTGTCTGAGGACAAGATGAGACTGGGTCAGCACTCAGAAAGCAGGAGGAAGATCTGTCAAGTGGGCAGTGGCTAGCTGTGTTGGGCATGAAAGCTGGTCTATGGCAATAGAATAGCAAGAAGCTGGGCTTCCTTGACATACTTGGGCAGTGGAAATGATAGGGAACAATCCACAGCCAGCATAACAACAGTTAAGCATGTGTTAAATCCACAGTGTAACTAACAGCTCTAGGTTACCTTAAGAGTTCTTGAATTTAATACAATTTATCTGGCATGCATGAGACAATTCAGAACCATTTTCTTCTGAGCTGCTATTGAAGACCTGAGGTGGTATAACTGACAGTGAAGTTCCATCTTTTTTTGATGTGCACACCTTCCTTATAGTTCTCTGTCTCTGACAGCTGTGGCTTACCCAGTGACTTCATGAACTCCACAAGGTGGGAATGTATGTCACTAATAGACACTTATTACCTCAAGAAGTATCAAACTCAGAATTCAAACATGAATTACTTACCTTTAAAGATTTTAATTAATTAAAATTAATTATGTCCCAAAAGGATGACAGTTTAACACCATAAGGGGGGTGAGTCATCCAAAAGGTACATCACCAAGTGATTTGCTGCCACTATAGTGAGTTTGATAATATCAGCAACAGGAGTTCAGCGCACTTCTTACTTCAGCTGATCCAAGGCACAGATACCATCCCCATGGTCACGCAGGGAAAGCGATTCAATATAGAACTTACTTGCAGCAGAAAAAAGTTTAAAGCTACCCTCTCTGGTACATCCTTCACTGCTTTAAAGTTCCAGATCTTACATTTAGGGCAGGAAATGTGACAGAAATCCATCTGCCCTTGTCCAGGCAAGTTTTCTGCCCCTCTAAATTTCACTACTACAGCGTCAATCTGCCCAATGCAAGAAACCAGAGACACGGAAAGATGACCTAGTTCACACCACGATGTCAACTGCCTTTGCTTAGGAGACTGAAGGTCTGAGAACTGCACAAATACTTCGGGAGTACCAGGAAACGGTCCTTTAACTTAAGGACAGTGGGTAGCCAGTATCTCAGGGATAAAATTAGCTACCTTAGCGAAATGTTCAGGCTCCCTGCACAGTTTTTATATGTCTGTGGCCGAATTTCTTTCTGTCGGGAAAGGTGCCAAAGCTGAACTTAATCATTAACATCAGAATCCTTTCTTTGGCCTCCAGTCGGCTGCCCATCACGGGGCTTAAAAGGCAGCGAGCACGACGCTTTGAACTCACGCAGCCAAACCTTTTTTTTTTTTTTTTTTTTTTTTTCTTTCCCCCTACAAAAGCTTAACTTGTAGCTTTGTTTTGCTTCGTTTTCCCTCGGAGATGCACCGGCAGCCGAAAGCCCCGCCTGGCACAGCTCCCCCTCCCCTCCCAAACGGGGGTGCTGCCCGAGGACCCGGACCCAGAGGGGCTGTCGGAACCCCAGTCACAGCAGCCCACCTGGCAGCCCCGCTCCCCTCGTACATGGGAGCAGCGGAGGGAGCGGAGTGCGCTGCTCCCTCCCCACACGTGTCCCCCGCCCCGTCCCGCGCCCGGGGCAGCTCCCGCGTACTTACCGCGGCAGACACGGCGCTGAGCTCGGCGCTCAGCAGCAGCCCGAAGCCCAGCCAACGCCACATGTTACCGCGCACCGCGCTGCTCCGTCGGTCCCTGGGCGGCGGGGCGCCGGCGGCTCAGCGCGGCGTGGGGGCTCCTCGGGGCCGGTCCCACATGCACGCCTCTCCCCTCCGTGCCGGCCGCGGCGCCTGCAATGCCTCGGGGCCGAGCGACTGGCCGCGCCGTAACCGATGGGCGGCGGCAGCCCCCTCCTCCCCGCGGGCGGGCGGGCGGAGACCCTGGGAGGGTGCAACGGCGCTCCCTCTACGCCGGCCGCGATTCCTATTCCTCTTCCTCCCGCCGCGGGTGGGTGCGGGGGGGCGGGGGGAGGCGCGGCGCTCCCACGCCCCGCACCGCCGCGACCGCCCGGGAGGGCACGGAGAGCCGCGGGCTGCGGTGCGAAGGGGCCGGGGACGCGGGCTCCGCCGTCCCGTGGCTGCGGAGGGGCCGCTCCCCGAGTCCGGCGCTACATGCGGGCTGTGCTCTGCTCTGCTTCCCAGGGACGGCCGCGCGGAACCAGCGAGTCCTGAGCCGAGCCCCCCGGCTGGGAAGGAACCGACATGGACCTCTCGCCGCTTCCCGGCGCGCGTGTTTTTGTTTGTCAGTAAGTAACTGCAACTTTTTTAAAGTCGTATTCACCTTTTGCTGCGGGATTTATCACGTGCTTGTGCTGCGCTCGCTTTGACCAGCATTGAGTTTGTCCACCTCTCCCGCAGGGACGTGGGGCTTCTGCTGGTGCTGCTGGAGGTCGTGCTGTTAGCCGGCAGAGTCGATGCCGTAAGTACCGCGCACTGGGGATGGCTTTTACTGAGGAGAGGGAGGGCGAGGGCTGTTTCCTTGGTACCTGCAAGCGGGGAGCCGCGTTTCCCTTTGTCAGATGGCTTATCTGTTATGCCATTTAAAGAAACAACCAACAAATCATCTCTGCAAGCCTTACAGATTGCTGCCTTCAGCGAGGTGATATTTAGCAGAGAAGCGCGGGGCTTCGCTGTCAGGTAGCTTGAGGGATTCCACGGTTACTTTTGCTCTGGATGGCTAATTTGTTAAGCCGTAGCGAGCAATTAGAAGCAAACCCCGAGACGCCTTCATTTTCATGAGAAAAGCACCGAGGCAGGTGGGCGGGACAGAAATGTAGGGCTACAGATACCAGAATGCGGAGGGAGGGAAGTGAACCTGCAAGTGAAATGTGTTTAATCCTGTACAGACCTCATTTGAGGACTGAGAATTTGAAGACACGGCTTCATTGTACAAGTGAGAAGCACGTTTATAAATAAATTGTCATTTAAATTAAGGGACGTTTAGACTGGATATAAGGAAGAAGTATTTTACGTTAAGGATAGTGAGGCCCTGGCGCAGGTTGCCCAGAGAGGTGGTGGGTGCCCCATCCCTGAAGACACTCGAGGTCAGGCTGGGCAAGACTCTCAACAACCTGATTAAGCTGTAGGTGTCCCTGTTCGTTGCAGGGAGGTTGAACCAGTTGGCCTTTAATGGTCCCTTCAAACTCAAACAATTCTATGATTCTATGATTATTAAGTCTAAAAATAAATTAAAAAAAAAAAAAAGAATGCTGCAGTAGGTGATTATGAGTATCTGCTTGGGATGCTGATGTAAACAGAAGTTATTTTAGCTCTTCATCATTGTCACGAGGGTTTGAAAGAAGTGGAGGAGTTTGCATATGCCTGTCCCAGAGCTTGGTGAGTTCACTGGGATGATTTTCCATATTGTGAGTAGGCTTAGGATCAGGCCTGGCTGCTGCAGGCCAAGAGATCGCAGAGGCTTGGCTTGTGGCCATGTCTGTCAGCCATTAGGCTGGGGTGATGCTCCCTGGCCACATGCTAGGATAAATTGAACCTCAACTATGTTTTTTAAGAGCTATCCTACTTATATTTTAATCCCACTCTGGAGTTTTTACCCCTTTTTTATGTGGTTACGTGTCTGCAGTGAAATGGGTTGGAGTTGAAACTAAATCATCTTTAAGATCCCCTCTAACCTAGCCCAATCTATGATTCTGTGGCATAATGCACTAAGAATTGGGAAATACTAGGAGTTTTGCAGCTAGTATTGTGGCACACCATACAGGTTTCACACACAAGCTGCAGCAGGCCCTAAGATCTGCACGGGGCTGTTGGTGTCAGGTAGGATACTGGGGTGCATCGTTCCCCTTGTGGCAAAGCGAAAGTTGGCAGGCAGCTCTCACAGGAAAGGCACTGAGTGAGGAACTCGAGTGTCACATGCTGATTTCCCTTGCCATGATCTTTTGGTGGAATCATCCTTCTGCTGAGTTGTGTGCAGTGAATGACAGTATTGCCATCCGCTGTTGTGTGTGGAGCAGGCTGATGACAATGCAAGCATTTTAGGCTGGGGAACGAAATCAGTGGGATTAGCCGATATAACAAGGTATCGTTTGTGGTATGCCTCTTCTTTGTGAAGGTGTGCTGCAGGGTGAGTGGCATGATACCTGAGCTTTAGCCATAGCACAGACTCATATATCTTCATGTTCTGGCTTGTAGGCTGCAGGGTTAGCATAGAGGGATACAGAAGAGGTACATGAGCTACCTCCTCAAGGTAGTGGATGCAGTCTGGCCACTGCTGCTGAAATATGTACAAAGTATATTCTCCCTTTTATGGTAGCTCAGTGTCCTGCGTGGAGATCCATTTTCCCTGACTTAACATCTTAAAGATGGCAGCTGTGCGGAAGATGAAGCTCTGCTGTGCATATGAGTGACGAAGTATGGTCATCTTTCCATGAGAAATTAGAGCAGTATTGCTACCAAAATACTTACCGATTTCTTGCACATATGCCACTCTCTCTGTTTAGCCGTGCAAATCTTTCATTAATCTCATGGTGAGCTGAACTGGGAAATTATTGGTTTAAGCTAACCAGCCCCTCATGAAGAGTGGGAAGAACTAACTTTGGATCAGATCCCCAAACACATTCATGGAAGCTTTGGTCAGCTCTGCTAAGAGAAGCAGCTAGGGGAGAGAACAAGGAGTTCCTTGCTCCTTCAGCCTTACCCCTGCTGAATGTATTTGCAATGTGACAGAGCAGGCTTGCGTGGGAAACAGCAACAGCACCTGAGGAATTGAGGATGGCTGGCTGGCAGTTGTATGGAGGATTCATTTTGTGCATAAGGATTGTGACTGAGAACAAGGCTTGAATTCCAAGTTTTCTGTATGTCAGGAAAACCCCCATTCTCTTCATACTGCCATCATGTTTGTCACATTGATCTGTTACAGTTTGTTACACAAATTAACATGTGAATGCTATGAAGACTTTCATTAGCCTGGGTTTAAAAAAAACGAAACAATGAATTATTAAATTCTGCAAGACCAGATTAAAAGTCATTGTTCTGCCTGTAATGAGACAAGCAGAGCAGCTGAGTTTGATAGCCACATATGTGAATGAGTTTCAGTTGCTGAGGATAAACATTGCTGAATGAGTGAAATTACATATGTGAAGACACTGCAGTGAGATTAAGGAGAAAGCCAACAAGGAAGGACAGATAAAAAGCGGAACCCAAAGCATTTGATTGGGCATCTTTCTGGCAGACTGTCGTAGCTGCTAGGGGATGGATGTTTCTGAACAGAGAAGAAACAGGATGTTTAGAATAGCTTAAGACTGAGGCAGAAGAAATGGAAGAGGAATCCCTGGATGGAAATGTTGGGAGAAGTAGCCAAATGGAGTGGATAAGGCTCCGGTTATCTTTTGTACTCTTTGGCATACATTGGCTGGTGATGTTAAAGGCCTTGAGTAACTTTGGAACTTTTTTACATTATAGATTTAAATGTTCATCTGTCTTAAATAAATTGTATTCACTATACTAAATTTAGTTATGTTCACAGATTTTTTCTTCCTTTCTCTCCCTGCATGTGTACTACTTTCAAAATATAATTCTTTTTGTTCTTCTTACAGAATATACCTTCTGATAAAGCTGATTTTTTTTTTTAACTGTCATCTCTCCTGAAAAATACTTCTTTTTAAGTTTTTTTGTAACATTTAATTTTTCCAACATTTGTAACTTAGTGGAGGGCCACTAAGATGATTGAAGGGCTGGAGCATCTCTCCTATGAGGAAAGGTTGAGGGAACTGGGCTTGTTTAACTTGGAGAAGAGAAGGCTCCAGGGGGACCTCATTGTGGCCTTCCAGTACTTGAAGAGAGCATATAAACAGGAGAGAGAATGGCTGTTTACAAGGGTAGATAGTGATAGGACAAGGAGGAATGGTTTTAAACTGAGACAGGGGAGATTTAGGTTAGATATTAGGAGGAATTTTTTTTCCACTACAGCGTGGTGACGCACTGGAACAGGTTGCCCAAGGAGGTTGTGGATGCCCCATCCCTGGAGGCATTCAAGGCCAGGCTGGATGTGGCTCTGGGCAGCCTGGTCTGGTGATTGGCGACCCTGCACATAGCAGGGGGTTGAAACTAGATGATCATTGTTTTCTTTTTTAACCCAAGCCATCCTATGATTCTATGATTCTATTTGATTACCTTATTGGTGCTCCATTAGTACATTATTCAGACTGCTCCTAACAAAAATTACTTTTTCTAAAGCTCTATCCTGGGGAGAGCAATAGAATCCCAGAAAAGGGGTGAATTTTAGACTAAGGAAAGTTATGAAAAAGTTAGAATAACATACACAAAAAGTAACTATAAGTAACTGATCATAACTGTCATGTATTTAAAAAAAAGAAAGTATTGATGTATCAAGAGATTTATATAGAAAGAAAATTGAGTCAGTATGAATGAAATAAGATTCTATTGATTTCTGTAACATTGTAAAGGGATGTATTACGGGAAATGGCATCTAAAAGAGAAAAGCAGCAATCCCTAATAGGAATGGATGGAACCACTGGTACTATGTTCATCTTTCTATTGATTTTTATAGTGAAATGAGATAACTAGCACAAGTTAATGCTCTAAATTATACTTCAGCGCTCTACAGCTATCATATACACAGGTTTTCCCCTGTGTGTTCTGTTTCTTTCCATCTCAAAAATTTTGTCTGGTGAAAGCAAGAGGACTGTTTATGTTGACCCAGGATTTCCAGGCAGAAGGAAACTAGGCTGAAGCACTCAGTCTGACCTACTGGGCATGTTCACTGTGAATGCATGCACTAAGATTCACTTCATAAAATATGTGATATAGTTAATGTATAAAAGTAACAAAACTTATTTTAATGTTTAATTTTTATTATTATTATTAGAACATATGGTTTTGTTGCTCTCTTTTTCATGAAACTAGTGTTTTTGTGATGCTGGAGCATCAATGTCAGGTTCGATGGCTGCAGTGGTTGCAGTTCTCAGAGAGCTCTCCAGGTGTTCATCAGAGATTTTTGCTGAAATTTTACTCTTCCTATACTTCATCCTTGGGAGCAACTGTTCAGAAATGCATGTACTGCAAAAAGTGATTACATGGATAAGGCGTGACTGTGAAGTGAAGGATATTTGTCTCTGCTAAGAGAGGGCTTATAGAAGTCTGCTAAAGAGAGATGATCAAATCTTTGATTGCAAGTCCATACATTCCATTTGAAAACTCACGGGTAATGACATCTGAGAATGGAGTATCCAATAAACAAAAAAAACCAATAATTTTTTGGCAATCTTGAAGCCTGTTCTCAAATTCCTTTATCGCAGCAGAAAACATGGCTGTATATTCTACACTCTTCACAGAATTCTTTTGACCTAGTGTTTCAAAATCCACAGACTTCTTTGCCATCACTTGAACTGGCACTGCACTGCCTCCTGTGGCCTGGTTTCAGGGCACTGATGTTCTGTTGGGGCTGAAGGACCTGGCTGGGCTGCTCCATGGGGCAGAGCCACTGCTGTGATGACTTGGGGCAGGGAGAGGCCACAGTGCAAGCTGTGCTGGGCTGCATGCAGCCTGTGGGCCACAAGTTGGACATGCCTGGAGAAGTTAATCCGACATGTCAACTTCTGCACCTACGCACTACTTGAGAGATAACTCGTTCTAGGACATCTCCCAAACAGAAACGTAGCAATCCTGTTCTAGAACAGCATCGTTTCAGCACTACAGTGAGGTGATTTCGGACAGTTCTGTTGCTTACAGACAAGCTTTGTTTATGTCTGCCTAACTGAGAGTGGTTTGGCTCATCTTTCTTTGAGTAACAGTGGTGTTTGATAAGAAAATTGGACAGAATAATGATATGTGGAGAAATAAAAAGATATTTGGAATGTCATTATAGTATATCTGATCACTTTATTCACCATTTCTTTGGACATTTAAAGAGTAATTGCGTAGTTTGAAAGGACTCTTTCTATGTTCAGTCACAAATATGTGTAGAAGGGGCTGTTCTGCCACAGAATTGGGAGGAAGAACTGGGAGGAATCCTGAGCAAAGGAGGTGACGTGCAGGCAGCTGCAGAGCCCCTCACTTCCACTGACACTATCATGCCTGAATCTGGCAGTGGTGTCACCATCCTGAGTGTCAGTGTGTGTCATGCTGCAGACAGGCAGCAGGGTGACTGCCCAAATGAGATTTTTATGTTTTTCCCATTATCAGAGGCAGGATTTCACCTGTCAGCATCTGTATGACATCAGGCACACTAACACTCTCTGCAAGTATTATGTATATGGAAACACAGTTTTGTTCCATAACTATAAATTCCTTACTTCTGGTCCTTTCTTTCTCATATGCTGCCTGCCCATTCATCCACTCATTGATAAGATAGTTTCCTTGCTATTTCCCTTGCTTTCATGAAATTTTTATTTGCTGTCTTGCCTATGAAACCAATACCCGGCCCAAATTCTTATGAATTAATCAGTCTTCCTGGGTAGATTTAAGAGCTACTACTATGTCTGTGTAGATTAAATTAGACAATTCCTTACATAGAGACGTATACTACCACTGGTTCAAGTTATTCATTCAGGAACTAGAGACACCAAAAGCAGTATATATTTTCTCCCTGGAGTTCGCAATGAGAAAGAGTTTTTTGTGCATGTCTCTGTTCTGTAATCTCTCAGTGGAGAGCCACACATACATCCCTTGCTCATTTTGTTTTATGAGTAGATAGAGGAATGCACAGGGGATGTCTGCAATTGTATTTTCAGTGTGATTCTACTTTTTAGACTTACTATGAAGTGAATGTGATATAGCCATGCTGCACTGCATTTGATAGAAGAGGCAGTTTTATCAGCTTCTCATGTTTCTCAGAGGTTAAAGTGTTGACACTGAGGGACAAGAATCCTGTCATGGTACGTCATCATGCAATAAAAGCATCTTATTTTATCACCTTTCTCTGGAAGCAACCAAAGTGGCTTCAAACATTTAACATTGCTTTTCCATAAACTTTTAAAAGTAGCACATCTGGCTTTTATTGTGTAGTAATTGCACCATGGGAAGTCTTTATGCATTATGACTCTAAACCTAACATTTATTTTTTTAAGATTTTGTGCAAAAAAACAAATGATTTATAAGTCCAAACAGAATTGACTTTGCCAAAATGTAAACCAGCATTGTGGCTTTATTCTGTTATGTATATAAGCTGACAGATGTATAATAATCATTTTAATTCAGTGGTTTAGAGCACTTTTTTTTTTTTTTTTCTTTTTTTGAGGAATCTTTGTTCTTGCACTAGTTAATTTCTTGCATGAAACTAGGGTATTTTTAATCGTTCTTTGCTTTTGTTTTTCCAAGGCAAGGAGTGGAACATTCTTCATACTGCATTATACTCCAAGATCTTGGAGGATTCAGAGGTGACCTCGTAGTTTACAGTTATGATGCCTTTGCTTGCCAAAGTCTACAGCTTTTCTTTCCCTTCTCCCTTAGAAAACTAGTGTGTTACTCTCTTTACAATACCTTGCTTGCTCCTGAGGAGCAAAAAACAGTAAAATTCAAAGTCATTCTGGGTGTTTATCAATAGCTATTTTCTTACAAATTGCAGCAGGTAGTTGACATCAGCATTTGACTCAGCTCACGGTGAAAGAATGTGATCTTTATCATGCAAACATTTCTTGAGTGATTAAGGTCCGGCAAACTTTATTTTCATGTGCCCTTTTTGTGCCTATTGGGTGGCAGAAAGTGATGGTGTGGATCACTACTGTGCAAGGGCATCTCATTGTTTCCACCCATAGAAACGAGAAACAACATGCACCAAGAGAAAAGCTCTTGCAGAGAAGCTAAAATAAAATTGATGCTTGCATGAGTAATTACACATACTTTGGTTCTCCAATTTTTTTTTTTTCAGCCCAGTTTCTACTTTTCCACCATTATGGTTTTCACTGGACTGCTACATTTCTAGAGCATGAACATTTCTGTGCCATCTCTGCAGATATGTAGCCCAGGAAGGAGTAGAGGCTTTCTGTAGTCAGGGGCAGTACAAAATGATGCCTTTCAGGGTAAGGGGCAGGAAATGGCAGTCAGGGTGGGGAAGTGGGCAAGGCCCACTGGGGGTGATCCTGCAATGAGATGCTGCTGGAATGGCTGGGCAAGGCCATGAGGATGAGCAGAGGCCAAGACATCAGCCCACAGGTGGGGGGGCTGGAGGACCTGTGGCAGAGGCCTGGCTGATGGCAGTAGGGACTTTGCCCATGGCAAAGGGTTCAACCCAGTCTCCAAAGGGGTCAAGTGGGTAGCTCTCCTTCTCCTTGCCTCCTCCCTACAGTGCTCAGCTCACAGCTTGCTCCCACCACAGGCTGCACCAAGTTTTTCTTTCACCATTATAATCTGTATTCTAATGTCCAAGGCAAGGATCTCCATTAAAGTTTTCACTGTTGGACATTTGTTTTAACACACATGTAAATATTAAACAAACAAATAAGAAGAAAATGCTTTCATATGAGCACTATGATCTGCAAGGAGTTGTCCTTGCAGATCAGGAAATAATACTGTCTCTTAACTGCTTTCTTTCCAAGTAAACTGTCATGCCATCCTGTGAAATGAGCTTTGCTCTGTAACCCAAGAGGTTCCACAAATAGCTACTGGAGGAAGAGAGATTTGTGCTGTTACTACATCCACCATAGACAGTCTATCTTTAAAATTCTTCAAGGTACTTTATATTCCAGAATATGGACTTTTTCCCCTCATTTTTATGAATGGCAACATTTTTATTTCCTCTCAACTGCCTTTCACGCTATGTTATGCTTTCTGTTATTGGCAGGCGCTCGTTTTCTTTTAAATCATTTTATATGTGCAAGTTCTGAAGAATTTTTAGATCACATCTGTTACCAGTGATATACACTTGCTTGGATATTTCAGGAGCTGTATTTATGCCTAAGTGATCCCAACCTTTATTTTGAAGTAGCTTTCTGAAGTCAGCATGTGAAGATCATTCAGATAAATAGGGCTTGGCTTGGTTTTGGCAGGTCTTGGATGGAGATCATGCCCAAACATCCCTTTGCTATTGATTGTTGAAGCCATGTTATGATCTTTTTATTCCACCTATACTTTTCCTTTTTACCTCATAAGGCTTTTAAAGCTTCCTTGCTGTTTAAAATTACCTTCTGATGATATAATCAGTCTGTATAAAAAAAGTGCATTTCAAGCAGAGTGAGGTATTTTGGATACGGCATGAACCATTCCATGTGTCATGCTTTGCCAAAAGGTTTTTTGTTTTCATTGTTGTTTTTTCTTTTCTTTCTGTTTAGGTCTTTAGAAAACAAACAGCTGTCACTGTCTCTGGTTGCAGCTCTGTTCTAGGGTAGAGCACCTGGGTGCTGTGTGATGTGGCTCACAGAGCCCGTGTATTGGCTGCAGCAGGCAAAGCCACATGGGTGCTCTTCTGCCCATCTTCATCCTCGGGAGGCTGCAGCCTCTGGCTCAGTAAGACACAAGCCTTCTCACTCTTTGGCCAACTTATGGAAACATGGGGATGGAAACAAACCTGGGGAAATAAAAAAATAGGAAGTTTGGGGAGAAAAAAGCATTTGTCCAAATCATAACGTGCTCATAACGTGCTCAGGTCCTGCCTGTGCTTGCAGAGCCACAGCCTTGCAGCCGTGTGGAGCAAAATCATTTCTTAAG
The DNA here is from genome assembly GCF_951394365.1 of Tetrao urogallus. Lineage (NCBI taxonomy): Eukaryota > Metazoa > Chordata > Aves > Galliformes > Phasianidae > Tetrao > Tetrao urogallus. The sequence continues at coordinate 56,762,045 of NC_136813.1, read as the reverse complement.
GTGGATATGGGAAGCTGGGAGAGCTCAGCAGGGTTCTCTGTCCTGCTGGTTTGCGCCTTGCCTCACTCTTCCCACAGTGTTGGTTTTCTGCAAGGCTCAATCTTGCTCTGTCTGCACAACCCCCTTTTGCATATCACAAGCAGATGAAGGAAGGAGTGTTACATTCGGGCAGCAGGCCCGCCAACCCTGGGCAGCTGATGTTCAGCCACCTGGTCACGGTCTCACAGCACTCCATACGCATGCGTATGGAAGCCTCTGGGAGCCCCTGTGGAAGGAGAGTGGAGCTGCCCACCGGGGCTGCCAGAGCGTCCCAGGCTCAGCCATGACACAGGGAGTGAGCAGAAAGGAATGCTGCTCCCGCACAGGGCTGGGAATAGCCGCTGGGGCTGTGGAGCATGGGAAGCCGGAATATCTCCCTGAGCTGGGAGCCAGAGAAACAGCTCGCTGGAAACGGCCCAGGCAGCTCTGCATGACACTTGGAAAACCTTCAGTTGCTCTTGCTGGAAGAAGGAAGCAAGCAGGGAAATTTAAGCATTTCCCTTGCCGTGTGGGACTGCAGCTGAATTTTCCCCAGGTGCTTTTGCAGGTGCACGGTCAGAGAAGGCATAAGGTTGCCCAAATCTTGTCTGCTGTGTCCATCAATAAGGTAGCCAGCACATCTGTTATCCCTTAACTCTGTAAAGCTCACAAGCTGCTTCCTCTCTGGCTGTGTCCTTTATGGCAAACCACAGAGGTCCCAGGTGTATTCTCTGCCCTTGTGGCCAGTTGGCACAGTCAGTCCATGCCTATGGTAGTCATTAGCCCTTGTAATTAGCCTCTTTAATTTTCAAACTGGGCAGCCCCTTACAGCCCATGGTCCCTCAATGGTGATGAGAAATGTCTTGACAGAGTGCTGAAGCAAGCTCACTTGCTAGCCCAAGTGAAAAGCATGCAAGGGACTTCTGCTAGCAGCTAAACAATGCAGATGGTCAAGCAGTAGGGCACAGGAGTATGTCATGTATTAATGTAAACACAGAGTGTGTTTGCCTCGGACTGTGATACTTCAGTTCAAAATAATTGGCTGGAAATCAGGGCTCCACTCACATCTTGCATAACTCAGTGAACTGGGTAATTTTACCTGAATAGGAACAAAATGGAAGAACTAAGCGGCTTTATGGTGAGATGCAGAAAATGCAGGCAGCAGTTAACAGTGAATATTTGTGGCTTGCTTCGCAACTGTATTGCTATGTGGCATGATTGAATAGGAAATTAACTCCGCAGAAAAACAAACCCTGTCCTGAAAGTTTTGTTTTTGAAAATTACGTGACATTTCATGCATTGTGATGCTCCATTGATCTCTATCTGGGTCATGTAAGTAAAATAATGGACAAAAATAAGCATGTCAATATATGAAATAGTAACAGGTCACAAACAAAATTGCAAAATAAGAGGTATCTGAAAAAAAAAACCCACAACATTCACCAACCATCTTCATTCTGTCAGAGTGCTAGGAAGGATGGTGCTCCCCAAGCTAAGGACAATGACTTGAGGACGTAGCACTTGGCTCATTTTCTGGCTTCAATTGCATTTCTCAACTGCACTTTGATCTGTTCTTGAAAAGTATGAGAACTGCAGCACATCTCTTCCATCTGTCTCCCTCTCCCTAGAGATTTTGTATCTACAAGGAATAGTCAGAAGAGGAGAATGTGAAAAATGTGCTCTTTTACCTTCTGTTTACAGAATAAAGTTATGACTGAGAAGTCAAAGGCAGGGGGTTTCATTGTCCTCATTTATTGTTAACTGGAGCTTATCAGTTGTCAGTCACATTGTGTCAGTTTCCAGTCTAGATCTGCTTCTTACTTTTCCATTCCTTTTCTATGGCAGTAGTTCAGATTTATTTTGCAGATCACAGCCCTTCTGTCTTATCTATGGAGCTATTGATGTTACCTTTAAAAAAACAAACACACACACAAAAAAACCCTTCCTCTATAAGACAGTCTGCTTAGCTTTTGCCCCAGTCACAAGGAATATCAAGAGGACTTCTTGGGATTCCATTCTTTTAGTGACACAGGGAATAAAGCAATCTGTACAATTTCCTCTGAGTTGAATAAATTAATTGGTCTCAAAGGAGTGGAATATGCTAATATTTCCATGCATCAAAATATATCTGAATCCTTTCCAAAGAGTAGTTATCCAAATAAACTCATGTGGCTGAGGGATTAGGGAATAATCTAGAAAAAAATAGATTTCTCTTTAAGTTGATTTCCTTTTAGGAATTTATGACATTAAATAAAGATCCGAACATCCTATACCATCCATCCAAAGCATGCTCTGACCAATACTGATCTTCTGATTAATTTTTTATGTGAGAAGGGGAACTTCAAATTCCTTGCCTTCATGGGAATAAGATCAGAGGCGTTCTTGATAAATTATGTTCACTAATCTAAAATGTTGGAGAACTTCAAGAAAATTTTAGCTCTGCTTTCACAACTCTAATCTCTTGCTTGAGGTTTGTATTGTCCTTTAGGGCATTGTATTACACTGGGTCACCATTGAGTAGATGGGTGATTAGTAAGGTAGCCTGAAGCTGGATTGTAAATCATTTTGAAGATTGGGATCGTAGTCTTGAATTTGTCTGAGTAAGGAATCCACAGGAGCCCTACAGCAACGTGCATACATGATCCTGTTTTGCTTAGAAGGTATGCAGGTCTTCATGCTTTGAGCCACCTAGTCTACTGTTTCTCCCAAGGAAGGATATAGTACAGAGTTACTGTGACCAAATCAGAAACCTTACTGGCATTTGGGAAATGCTTTGCATATAGAATCCAGTTTCCATGAAACGGACTCCAGATTTGTCAGCTGTTTCACTGGAAGGATACCATCCCCATTTAATAATTCTGTAATTTGTACTACTTCTTCAAGATATTTCATTTTCTGTAGATGCAATTTCCCCGCTATTTGTGTGTCATCATTCACTGTCTACCTTAAAACCATTAACATTTGTAAATGAGGAGAGAGGAACTGAGCTAAGGCTGTCATTTGTTATAAATGAGAAGTAGGCTGAGTCCAACCCCTGCCATTTATTCCTAGTCTTGACCCTACCAACCTTTTATAAATAAATATTGCATTAAGACAAGCACACATATAGCCTCATAGTGTAGCACGGTTCATAGTGGGAGATGAGTTCATCTTTCTGAGGAAATAAGGAGATACAAAAATGCACGTGCCAAGTATTCTCTCTATTTACCCTCTAGACATAGTCTGCAGCGAGCTTATGGTACCTTATCATGATAATGGGGAATCCCATGGTAATCTATTCATCTATACAGAAATACCATCTTCCCAAAACAATTTACACATAAGAAATCGGGGATTTTTGAATTCTTATTTGAAGAGTTTCCCAAGATTCTTCAACTCTCATCTGACTGTGTACAGATTCTCTGTAAACAAGAACAAAATCTTTGAGAAAAATGCTATTCTTAATAGTGGAGAAGACAGGCCTGGGACCATTATGTTGACATTTTATCATCCAGTCAAATTACCCTGAAGTTGTTTCAGCCAGAGAGAAGGCCAAAAGGGAGTACTGTTTGTCTGTGAAAGAAGAAAGAAGTATGAAACTACTGAATTTAAATCAAAGTACAAGGGGATTGCTTGTTTCTTTCTTTCTTTTCTGAATGAAAGGCCATCTCAGTTTTGCCATAGTTTGAAGAAATGTCTTCTTTTTCTGACATTTATGAGCTTATTTTAGATTAAACTCTGATTTAGTCTGGTTAACCTCTTCAGAAGGTCTCAGCAGCAAAATCAGCTGTCCCTTGTGTCTTTCAAATGAGCAGTGTACACAAAGGCTGTGCTCCAGAGGAAGGCGTTCTGGCCTTTTGATCTTACTGTCTCTTCCCAAAATCTTTGCACATCCAAAAGCAGTAAGACAAATAGCAGAGAGCTGGGAGAATTACGAAAAGGGAAAGCTCCAGAATTTCACAAGCAGAAGCAGAGGGCAGCTGCCTAAGGGGTTCCGCTGCACGACTGAGCCTGCAGGAGACCTGGAAGTGCTGACCGCATAGTTCCCCTCCTTCAGGCCTGCCTTTTCAATCATCCATCAGCCTCCACAGCAGCAGAGCCCCAGAGAAAACATCACCCCAAACAATAGCTGTGGTTGATAAGTAGGGAGCTCAAACAAGTCAGGACTCACTGCATGCCCACGCTGGTAGTGTTGGTCGTGCTGCGATCACAGTGCAGGTGAGCCAGTCCCCAGTCTACGTGACACAGAAGGTGTGCAGCAAGGCAGGAGAGGGATCTTGTTCTCCCTGTTAGCTTGCAGGCAGGGTGTTGATCGCTTTCTCGTCCTTAGCATTCAGGTCCATAAATAAACCCATAAAACCCATACCACAGTTGCTTTTCATTATACCACTCAACTCGGAAAAGCAACGGGAGCGAATGTTACATCCTTCTGCACCCACAGTAACATGCTGCTCTCTTCTCATTTCAATCACTGCAGGTTACTCAACTGGCAAGTTTTCCATCATGAAAGTTACCTTCAGTAGGCTCTGTGTTTCTGCAACTTATTCCTAATGAATTCCTCTAGCAGTCTTTTTGTTTGTTTTTAAAGAACATATCACAACCCACACTGAGAAGTAGGCCCAAGGTTGGGCCCTTGAAAATAGCTTTCTGGATCTCTGTGCTGTATTGTCATGCACTGCGTTAGACATGCCCCCAGCTCGTCCCACGTTTCTAAATACCATGTTCAGCCTGCTTTGTAAAGGCATAGTGGTGTGGGATTTTGGTGTATCATATAGATTCTGTGTTAAGAACTTGTGACTGATTGCCTTGAGTCTAAATATTTTGAGGACACAATACTTCCCAGGCTTAACTATTTTGTAATAATTAACTGCAATTTCATGAGAGGCATTCCATGCCACCAGTTTTTAAGCAGACCAGCTTGCTGACTTCATCAGAAAATTCTCTTTTAAGCTGGTGCTATCAAGTGGTCTGTGTTGTCAGTCAGTTTTTAAAGTGAGATCTCAGCTAATTTGTAGGAAGACCCTTTGAATCAATGGACTTGAGCACGTGTTGGATCAGGTAGTAAGCTTTCAACATTTTTCATTGGTAACTGAGAGATGCAACAGCACACAATAGGATTAACTGAATGTAAGTGTTCAGGGTCACAATTAATAGGAATGCTGCCAGTGTGCGCTGACAATGTGGTTTCAAGTTAATGGTTACTGAAATCCAGCCTCCCTCAGGTAATAATGAGTGACTTAGCATTATACACGTTTTCTGGCTTTCTTTTTTTCTTTTTTTTTTTTTTTTGTAGTAGTAGTAGTACATCATATTTGTTTCTCTGAGCTGAGAAATGTTTTGCTATAAACATATTCAGATTTTAATTTTTAGCAGCCAGAAGTTCGGAATAGGATCCTAGAAGAGTGAGTCAGAATATATTCCCAAGTTTCTGACCTCCATTTTTTCTCATCAAGTAAAGTTTTGTCTGGAGTTTGACTTAAATAATGATTATGGTAACAATCAGCTGGGAATTTTATTTGTTTTAGCCTCATGACATTATACCACACTGTACTTTTTATGTTAGACTTACTGCATTAAACTTCTAGGTCTCTTTTCTTCCATTTGCCATTGTAGCTTGTCATTGGTTGAAAATACAGAGTTTTTTAGAGTACAGATGATTGATGTGACAAATTGTTGTAAAGAGAAACACTGAATCTTTGGAACAAGATTAATTTTTATACTACAGGTTATGAGAATTTATTGAGTTCAGTTCATGTTTAAGTTACAGTACAGGTTTCAGAGAAATAATACATCTCATATTCCGGTGCCAGAGAATCTACCACAACTCTTGCTAAGTTGTTCCAGTAAGTAATGACTCTTACAATAAATAAGTATAGATGTTAGCCTTATTTCTACCAAACTTATCTAGCCTTAAATTCTGCCATTGAGCTTTTGTTTTACTTTTGCAAAACACATTAGAAGCACAGAATTATGAGTTTCATTGTGTAAATATCTGTATATATATACACAGTTTAGAGCATTTGACCTGTTTTGGAGTGTTACGGGGTTGAGCATGGAGCTGGAAGAATGTTATGGCTGTGATGGTGTCTTCTACCACCACTGCTGGTGACATTGCTTGTTTCCTGTGAATCTTATCATCATTTTCTGCTTATGAAGCTACGTAAATTAGCCCCCTGTAATTTGTCATTAAACAGAAGCCTTTCTCTCAGGTCTTTGACCATTACCCATAGCTCTTCTCTAAGTCCTCATGCATTTGTTTTTGAAATTGTCCATCACAACTAGACCACGGATGTTGTTACTATCAATTCAGCTTAACCTCCATATCTCTCTTCCATTCAGCTTCGGGGGCAAATGTTGTATTACCTCTTTTTCACTGAGTTATGGTACTGGGACTCCATGCTGAGATGATAGTTTATCAAGACATTGCTATTCTTCTTTTTGGAAAAATATTAAACCTGAAAACAGTCCTTCTTGCTCCATGTGCCCAGTGTTTCTGTGCTTACAATTAAGAATTTACAGAGGACAGAACTAATACATACTTTCATTTCTCCCATCATAAATTATAATCCAGACTATTGTTTTCTATACTGCTTAGTGCCCCATCTCTGTGACATCAGTTAACTTTGTTAGTGAAGATTCTATACTTCTTTCCAGTCACTTTTGAAACTTATAACTAGCACATGAAGAAATAATCATTATGAGATGTCACCAAATCCCAGACATCTGTTTAACTGGAATTTCATCTTAATACTTACCAAGAATTCAGTTCAAATCTTTCTAAGATACATTATATTGATTTAGTTGCATGGTAATTTCTTACATGATTCCTAATCGGAATATTGCACATTATCAACTCTAAGAGTTGTGCAGATAATTTTTTTATATATTATATATATATATAATTATATATAATTATATGTTATTTTATATATATTATTATATTCAAGAATATTTTTTCTCTTAGTTCCTTAGGTATTACTTTTATTATATAAAGCTGTAAGTTAATACAGGAAATATGCAAAATACCGTGAATGAGAAAAATGAACCTAATGTTTAAATCACAATGCATTAAAGAAAAGTAGCCCTTTCTCTTCTTACATATGTTTAATAAAACCCATGGACCCAGACTGTCCTGTCACTGATGCTGTGTAATTCCCCTAAGGAATGTAATCAGATTTTGCAGATGTTACTGAAAGGCAAATGTGGCTCTGTATGCTGGTATGCAAGGAGCATCAGAAGCATTCTTGCCTTCAGGATAATTACAAAATTGCTTCCTTTTTTGTTATCCACCCATGATGCCACCTAATATTATGTTCCTTGGCTGCTAGCTTGTAGCCTCATTAACCTTACTTGATAGAGCGTTCCAACATTTATGATTCTCATGTGAAAAATTCTTCCTGACGGATGGAATTTGTTTTTCTTTAATCTCTACCTTTGCCCTCTTGTCCTATTATGTGTACTAGGCTGAAAATAGTAACTGCAGTTTGGTGTGTCTGCTCTTTACAGTATAATGAATGCCCACTTTTTTTAATTTTTTTTTCGTTTCCTTTCTCATAAGACAGCTGTGGTAGTTTAAGGTGACTTAACCAATGATCCTATCTTTTTCAGCTTTGGATCCTTGTGTTTTTACATTTAATAATAATAATAATAAAAGTCCTATACTAATACTAATGACAGGTTTCAGCTGAGACTTTTTTCAAATACAAGGAAATCCAGAAAATCAGGTATGTGTCATTCATCAGTTGGCCTATTTCCACAAGTGTAACTTTACCCTGATGATATTAATTTCATCGTCTTATTTGGTGTCATCAGTGCAGCTGAGGGCAGTTTACTGTGGGCAGTTTAACTTGACATTTTTTAAAGTTAAAATTTCATTACTTCACATAATTTTACTCTGCACGGTGACAAAATCCTGAATGTAAATCCAGTTCAAGTAGCCATTATGATTGTCAAATTCACAATTGTGGGAACATGATTTTAACCCCTATTCACAAGTCTATTTTTTCCTTTTTGGGGTGTAATACTGGTGACTCCTATGCCACCAGTAGATTATTTCACCCAGCACAGTGCAGCAATATGTGGACGACCGAGAAAGAAGGATGTAGCTCCACAAGAAAAGAGGCAGAAACCTCTTTATATTTTTGCTACATTTTCTTTATGGTTTTGTCAGGATGAAAAGCTGAGTATTGTTCTGTTAAGAGCTGCTAATAAGAGTTTAGGATTGATCTGCAAGGCAGCATCTATCCTTAATGTGTGTGTGCATTCATATTAAATTTTCTATGCTTTGAGACTCCATAGTTCAGAATACAATGTAGTCTAGGAAGCCTGCAGTATTTTCTGGAGAGAAACAGGAAAGCCACCAAGCTATTTCAATTAACTTCTTTAAGGTTAAGCTAAGTTATTTAAGTTGAGCAAGCGTAGAGCTTGGTGCTTTTTTCTCTTTCTGTTGTTTACTTTGTTGTTTCCTAATAGAGACTTCACAGTGCGAAGAGAGAAACTCAAGCTGAGATACTTAATACCTAGGAAAAGAGGTCGTTTCATTCAATAAGGAAATTGTTTACCATTGTTTACAAACAGTTCCCCTGAGTTAGAGTTTTTAATTGTGTTTACTAAGGATGACACTGGGAATAGAATGAGGAGCTTGTATGTTACTTAACTTGAATTCACTTGATAAAATAATGGAAACAAACAAATGCCGTACGTGTGGAAGTGCAGTAGTCCTTGAGTAGTTCTTCAAAAGATGGAATTACTGTTACAATTCATTAGAAAGTATTATGTTGTAAAGTCCATGTCTCTGGATACAAGAGGACTGGAGACTGTTTACTCTTCTGAGTATACAGTTTTCAAAATCATGAGATTGTTTTGCTGACCTCCACCTTGTAACAGTAACATGCAACCAAGTAGTTGTTTCTTTGGAAGTGGTTATTTTTGCCTATATTTGCATGTATAAATCTTTGCTGTAATTCAAAGAAACATACAGTTTAGACAGTTTCAGCTTTACTGATTATTTAAAACCTCTTCATAAAGTTAGACCATTTGGTTGAGGTCCTACCTTCTATATAGAAACGGTATTTCCTGGAAGGTTATCTTACTGGAACAAAGTTAATGGATTGGTCAAAGAAAGTTTTCTCTATCTGTATATGCTTGTCAAATATATGCCATTCATTCTGCATGGGAAATGATCTCTTCTGTGAGCTTCTTTGATGAATATTCTAATAGCTCACAAAATTTAGTATCTTTCAAAGTCTCCTTTTTAAGGGAAGTAATTTTTTTCATCCTATTAAAAAATACCTTGCAGATAGATAATTCCAAACTTATTCTTCCACCAAAATAACCAGAAAGCACACATTGGTTGGAACAATGGTTATACTACCAAAAATAAGCATTTACTGAGCATTCAAGTGCCAGGTTCTCCTGGGAGGTGTCCCAGGTAGCAGGAGGAAGCTTTTCTTTGAGTACTATAAATTTAATTGTTATATTAAATTAGTGAGATTTCCTGAAATGTATTGAAACATTCCATGCTTAGGGCAAGGAAGTGTACCTTCCCCAATAAGCTGAAGTGTTATCAGGCACACATTACTAGCCCCTTACATTTTATTTTTTTTCACATCTGAATGTATGCTGCAGATATCTGTAACTCCTTTTGCTTGCTGGTAATCCAAGAATTTTTCCTCATTGCCTAGAAAAGCCAACAAAAGAGAGCCGACAGCTGAAAACATTGTTGCCAACTTGCTGTAAATTGTCAACCTGATAAACTCATTAATACAAGGTTCTCCCCTTCATAATAGAAAAAGTAGTGCCGAGAGTAAATATCCAACCTGAGATGCTTCATAGAAATCAGATTTGGAAAAGGACTGGCCTCAACTTATCTTTGTAGGCTTTCATTTGTATTGATCTTGCAGGACAAAACTCAGCAATGTGGCATTGTGGTTGTGTACCTGTAATAAGACACCTTCTGCCTTCTGAAATGCTTCCCAGAGGAAGATGTTGCACCCTACTCCTCACTCTTCAGCCACACAGGTGCAGTGGAGAAGGGAACATATAAGGTGAAGAAAAGTGCTTTTGCCACATGACTAAGTACCATATCTTGTGGTCAGCAGGAAAGCAGGGACATGTCTCATCACAAAGAGCCACTTAGGAGGATAAGTACAGTGTGCTTCTTTTAATCATTTTTAAGCCTGAGCGTGTCTCAACATGGCAGTTTTTTGCTAAAGAATGACGAGGAGACAGAGAGATGAAAGAAACCTAGTGGAAAAAAAAAAAAAAAAAAAAAAAAAAACACTGAGAAAATGAATTACAAAAAAAAAAAAAAAAAAAAAAAAGCAGCAACAGAAGGGATAATAGTGCTTTGTTTGTCCTTTCCCTTTGAGCTTTGTGGAAATATAATAGTTTTCCACTTCTTAGTCTTGCTTTCCTTTTCCTCCTCCCTTGCCATTTTTCCCGTGGCCATTAGCACCACAGGAGCCTGCCACCCACAGTGTCCATTCATTGCTTTTGCAAAGGGGCCCAAGAGAGCAGCCACCCTGCGCAGGATAACCTGGGCCCAAAGGGCAGCACAGTGTCATAGCCTGAAGCCGGTTGCTATTTGTATAGCCATGTGACATTGCAGGAAAAGAGTTCAGTCATGCTCAATTTTACTTCTGGTATTGCAAAAGCAGCATGTTAGTAGAGGCATTCTGCAGATGGCATGGAACTAATTATATTAAATTGTTCCATAGGAACTCTTTAAAGAGTTGCACTTAGAGGAGCAAGATTTTTGACATGAAGTTGATTCATACAAGGCTTCACGGAGTATTTATTTTTAAGAGTTCAGGTCACCTTCCATATGAAAAGTAAGGGAAGGAAATATTACAAAATTCCCTGTAGAATTTCCTCTAAATTTCTTCCTCCAGGCACTTTCCCTCTTCAGTCTTGAAGAAGCAAGCCGCATGGTTGCCGCACTCCTCCCTCCCTGCCTCTCTGTGTCCACTGTGACTATCTTCAGTAGCTTAATTGTGAGAAACTCCTCTGTAAGATAAATTGTTTCCATCCTAAAGATGTGAGGACCCCAACCTTTCATTCTTGGTTTCCAGTGGAGTGAGAGGCAATTGGCTTTTCCAGATATTTTGTTTTCCAGATACATAGCTAAAATCTTGTTGAGTAACTAGTCGGGGCTTATTGTATATTGAAGACACATGAGGCAATACTTGTGCTTCCCTGAGTGCTCAGTCCAGCTTGTTTTCCTCTCTTGTAGGCTTTATTGAGACCACCAGAACACTCTTGCTAAGGGCAGGCAGTTATCTTTCCCCATCACTAATAACGACAACTGGGTTCGTAGTGTCACAACACTGATATTTATTTCCCCTACTAGGGCTCTAGTTAAAAACATCTGCTAAAGAAATTCCTCTGGAAAATTCCATATGCAGTAAGCATGGAGATAAGAGATAAGTTTAAAGCCACTTTGCATACTTTTGCTTTTAAAAAAAAAAAGAGCGACAGAAGTTAGTTTATGTGACTGCTTTTTTTAGTGCAATCAGAACACTGAGTAGTCGTCAAATTATTCTTTTTTTTTTTTTTTGTAAATGTGTTCTTTGAGATTTTAGATTTCCTAATTCTGCTTTCTGCAAGTCATCCCACTTTTCCCTCCAACCCAGTCTTCCCATGACAACTACCTCTTCTTTAGGGCAGTTATGTGGCATGAATATTCTGAATGAACTGTTTTGTTGTTGTACCTTTTTCATACGAGGCTCAGGACTAGTGCTGATGAACATTTTTCCTTCATGGGCTGACACAAATGACAGAACTCATCTCTGATACCAAAGCTCAACCTACAAACCAGCTGGTTTGGTGTCTGTTTCATGACTGAGGCTGCATTAGGAAGCAAATTTTAGCATTGTTATTTTTCAACCCAAATGGACAGAACACCCATTTTTGTCCTACTTCAGTCTCGTGTGTTTTTCCCAGACTATTTGGTTTTCAGTAGCCTTGTATATATTTGAAAGTGATACACATGTACCCTGAGGAGGTGTTGTCTTCCAGTTCTACCCACTTTAGTCACTGTCCGTGTGTAGGCAGAATTACAAGTACTCATTCCTGCCATTACCTCTTGCAGAGATATGCTGCAAAGAAGCCTGTAGAGTACCTGCAGCTGCAGGCAGGGATGCTGGATTTGTGTGCTGTGGGTGTGAGCATATGTGTGCAAGGATGGAAGAAATGATTGCACAGGTTTAAATTTGTGAGTTCAAATTTGTGAATTCAAAGGAGCCAATCATACTCTTATGAGGACAAGCATTGTTGCTGTCATCCAGGCAAAGCAGGGAAACCCCTACATCATACTACTTTAATGCTGAAGTACAGTCTCAGTTTTTTCTTCTTTTAAAAAGAAAACTTGGATATTACTCAATTGTATTTCTTAAGTACAACTTTGTTTCCATTTACTTGCTGACAGAATTGTAGGAAAACAGGAAGGATGAAAGGAATTATCTTTCCCATTATTTAATTAGAAAACTAAGTTCCAGAAACCTTTCTGCAATCTATGTATTTCTAAGTGTAGAATATGCTGTGCTTACAGAGATGTTTTAGCTTTACTAATTATAAGAAATAGAGGAATATGATGTTATGTCCCCACATACCCTTTGTGTCTGCTTACGTTTATCAAGTAGGGAATGAAGAATATGCTAATTTGTTTTGCCATAAGAAGATAAGACATAGCAGTGCTCTGTTCTCTAGTCCAGGCAACCGTATTTATTTGATATTCAGCCATCCTGGAAAGTTCATTTTGCTGCCGGCTGTTCTCCAAGGATCAGTCATAGAGATAACAGAGGCTTGAGAGCTCTCAGCAGCATTCCTTCTTTTGCAAATGGGCAAGAAAGAGAGAAACGTTTGAATTTTTTCACCATTACTAGCCAGGAACCTGCTCCCAACACTCTGTGATACGCTGTTTCCTAATGTGGTAGGTGCTGCTGTGTCCTAAAGAAGGGGAGTAACTGAATGCCGGGAGAAAAGAACTTCAGTGCAGAGAAGGATTTAGTGAAAGGACTTCTTTCCTTGGGAGGGATCACTGCCTCCTTTGTCTTCTGTTACATCCTGTGTCTCAGCATCTGGAATTTGTGCTTGGCAGCAGCGCTTACCAAGGCATTGCAGCCTTTGTGACAGCTAACACAAGTGCTCCACATGGCCCTGGGGCACAAACACATCCACAGTGATATGTACGTTAGGGGACACCTGTATCTGCTGGAGACAGCTTCTAGACCAAGTTTCCTTTAGTCAGGCTTGTAAAAGTAAAAAAACTCAGCTGAAATAGGGGCAGATTTCTTTCTGACATCTCAATGAAGTTAGAAAGCAAAGGGATACCAAACCCACCCATTGAAACGCCTCTTCACTTGGCAAGCCATCTCACACAGAAGGCAGCAATGTCCCCAGGCTCCAGCTGTACATTGCAGACTGTAGCAGCTTTGCCAAACCTCGTGGCCTGCAGCTCTGTTCCCTCAGTCTGCAGGCTCATCAGGACTCCTGAGCTCATTGTGCCTCCCTGGGGCAGAGGACGCGTCATGGAACACAGGCGCCTTCCATCAGTAGGGAGGCATGTAAAAAAAGATTCCTTCATTATTTTTTCCTGAAGGTGTTTGCTATTTTTAAGGTAAAAGAAAATGAGACTTATTTCAAATGCATAGTGAACATCAGTGAAAAATATCTAAGGGGTGTCTTTCTATGATTTTTGTGTTCAGGAAGGAGAAATGATTAACTCAAGTTACCTGTTGATTTTTACTTCATTTTTATATATGGAGAGTATGTTACTTACTTGGATGTATAGAGCTAAAACTTGTAGTCAAAGTTGTGAAATCTCTTCTTTCAAATCAAAGTATACATTTTGTACCAATAATACACACATATATATATGAAACATCAGTGTGTAACTACTCTTTCCAAGCCTTGCTTTGGCTGATCAAAGACTTTGATGTGTTTTGATAATGTTGCTGCTGTCTCCTACCACATACAATTTCTGCTGTTTGGGCCCAAGAACTAGGAAAAACAACAAACAGACCTGTAATAGAAAGAATTTTTAGGCATTATATTGAAATTTCAGCTTAAAAATTAATAGAGGAAGCATAATATACTATCAAGAAACAGCATAACGGCAGTTGATTTAGTGGCACCAACTTAATGAGTTTCTCAGGTGATACAATTGCAGCTAGAGTTTTCTAGTCAAGATGGATAAGAGCACTATGGAGAGCAGTGCTAATACAAGTACATATCCTCAGCTGAGGGACTGAATCACCACAAAATGTGTGCTGGGGGTGCTACCCTACTGAAGGAGAGGTTCCTTAGGATGAAACAAGGTAAGATTGTTTCAGGACTGCAAATTAGAAACAATTAATGCTCTTGGAGCTACTAGAGAAACATAGGCAAAGAATTACAGAATCATAGAATATCCCAAGTTGGAAGGGACCCACAAGAACCACTGAGTTGAACTCCTGGCTCCACACAGAACCACCCCAAATCCAAACTCTGTGTCTGAAAGTGATATTCAAATGATCATGGCATGGAACTCCGGCAGCTCTGGGCTTTAACCACTGCCCTGGGCAGCCTGTTCCATGCCCACTGCCCTCTGGTCCAGACCCTTTTCCTAGTGCCCTAATAAGGAGGACATCTTTATCAAAGGTGGAGGATGATGGCTGAGATGTGGATACGGATGGAGCATGCCTGGAGTGGTGTGGGTCAGCAGTTTTTTGTGGGCTTTTTGCCTCCTGCGGCGTGCTAAGCACTCTTGGCCTAGCTTTTGACAGCTGTCTAGGAGGCATCCTCAATCAGCTCTTGAGAACTTGTGGAGTCAGAATGTGCATGGTATGAAAAACACTGCCAACGTCTTTCTGAGACGATAAATATTTTATTGGTGTGTTCTGCACTTGAAGGAACGGATAGTTCTGGTGGTAGAGGTCGAGGAAGTTTTATTATGGGAAAGTAGAAGATTCTGTGGCATTTCACAGCTAGCTCTCCAAAAAGAATATGTTCCTTTGGAATTTCAGTTTTCACTGGAATTTATTTCTTGCTGACAAAAGCCTCTGGTATAGGTAAAGCTCAAAAGGCAAAGCCTGTGCTTTTCTCAATTTGCATTTTTTGTATAGGAAAAGCTGCTTCTACTGGTAGAAGTGTGACTGGGCAATCCAGTTGTAACGGCAGCTTTTCCTGGCTAAACTGTCTTGATGATAAATTGCTCTTCTTTGCATCCATGAGATAGTTATGCTTCTAGATCTGGTACCTACTTGTCTGCATTGGTTCTTTGGAACCAACATCATTCAGGAAGAGAGATGGTGTCTAACCCAGCAAGGAACTCAACATAAGAGGAACTCCTCTGACAAGAAGTAATATAGGTCAGCATTGATTTTTAACTCTCCTCACCAGAAAAAACAACACTGGAGAGCCAAACAAACACCAGCAGTTTGAGCCTCCACCCAGAAATCTGGCAATCTAAATTACACTCTTATTGAGCAGTGCTTCCCTCCGCAGGAACAATGAATCAAATGAAAGGGCTTAAATAAATAAATCTTTACACTTCCCTGTTCTTTCTACCTCCCAGTTAATCATACGTCATTTTGGAAAACGTAAGTAATCCACAGCAGGAAGCACAAATGCGATCACAAAGCACATTGGCAGCATCCAGCTGTCCCCAGGAGCTGTGAGGTGAATTACTTTGCCTTTCAGTCCTGATGCCCTGTGGGAGCGGGGTGCCGGGTCACAGCAGGTGGGCACCGTCTGCAGTCCATCCCACTCCAACCCTAATCCCTGTGTGCCTTGTGCTGGGCTGAGCTCCACTGCTGGCTTTGCCATGAGTTTCTGCTAGCTGTGACTACTGCTCTGGCAGCCAGCTTCCTGACAGCTCCCTGCTCTGGTCTTTTCAGCCTACCTCACAGCAGGCCCCATGGTGTTTCTGTTCCTTTACAAAAAGTGCAGCGAGGCAAGCATCCACGTAAAGCCTCAGCCACACAGAATGCTCTCACTGAATTAAGTCTTCTTTCCTGAAGAAGAAAAAAGAAAGAATTTTCTTGGAATCTTTTTCCCCATGTATACTCATTTCTCTGCTCCTCAGGACTAGAATAGCTTATTCAGACTTCAGTTTACCCCAGATACATTAGGCACGGAGAATTTACCCAAGTTTTTGCATACATGTTTGTACACTCCATTTTCTATACTTTAACTTTGATGTTTTTAACAGAAAGGCCCAAATGCTAGAAAACAATTTTTTGAATAAGCCTGATACCATGCAGTCCATTTCAACTCATGTAGTTCCCCATCCTTGCTAGCAGATGCCAACAGTTGTGGTTCCTTCTCCAGACTCTGGAGAACACTGCTCATCTGCAGGAGGAAAGGGCTGCTCTTCACACCACATTCTTTCACTGGAAAAGTCAACCATATTTGTCTAAGCTCCCATTGCTTCTGTGGCAGCATTCAAATGCAGAATGCTGACCTTTGAAGTGCTTGATTAGCACTTGGTAATGGGAGTTTCTTAAGTTATTGGTGCTCCTTTTCTCATGCCACACTCTCAGTTAAATATCTCTTTAAATATCATAAATTTCAGCTGATACCTTAAGGCCATTTTTGCTGTAATCCTCACCCACTTCAGCATACAGCTTTGAGGTTTACACATCATCTAGGCTACCTAAATGACTAATTGCTGGAAGGGTTTTCACAGCAATTCACACACTCCTAGCATGATGAGCAGAAAGCAAAGCATTAACCACACTGTTTCGCTGATCACAGGCCAATCTCGTAACATGCCAAAGGTGAAGAACTGCTACCATACAGATCAAATGTCCAGCCTGAAAGGAAGAGCTGAAATTACCACAGAAAGCCTGTCTGGACAACATTTTTGGTCTGTTTCAGGGGACATCAAGTAGTTCAGATAAACTTCAGAAAAGTACTCTTGAGTTTCTGGGTGTTTAACTCCAGATCTTTTGAAGTTTTCCCCTCATGTTTTGAGTCCTTGTCCTTTGAACAGTGCTTCTTCCAAAAGAGATAACTGACATTTGTTTATGTCTTCTCAGAAGACCTATGTGCTCCTGTAAGATCCTCAGCAGGAAAGCTAAGTTAACCCTGCTGTCATTTGTTGAAGTTTTACCAAATGGCATTATTTATACTAACTGTAGCCTTAAGTCCCTTTCCAGGGGCAGTGTATCTTAGAATAGTGCAGAAAGGATGTTTTTCTTTCCTTTGTATCTTTGAGGCATGAATAATGCATACAGCTACATCTTTATGTTCTCTAAGGTCAATCACTATTGAATGAAGTTTGGAGGCTGAAACAACGTGGAAAATTTTGTTGAAGTGTAGTTTGAAATGCTTGAAGAGCAGGTAGCGGATCAAAGATCACCTACTCACTAGCATTTTTTATTTTTCTGTCAGTGGAGGCTTTCTAGCTCTTCATTTCTTACAGCATTCCTGTCCTCACCACCACCCCACCCTTCTTTCTTCTGGTACGTAGGAAGAAATTCCCTCCAATGTTCCGAAGCGTAGAGATCTCTCTGTCTTTTTCTCATTTCCTTCCTTCATACTCTCCTTTTACATTTCAGTGATGTAAAACAGCCAAGATAAGAAATAGCTGTCTCTTCCCAGGAGGAGACAGGGGACGGATGTGCAATTGAGAAGAACAATTCCTTTTTTCCTACTGCCTTCCTCTGGATGGGGGGGTAGACAGGGGTAGGGGAAGTGAGAAATAATTTAACCTCCCCTTCGCCAGCTCTACCAGCTTATGTTTAGCAGAATAAACGTAGCAAAGCATGTTAGCACTGTGGTGCTCTCCCCTTGAAAGCAAGGGATTGGTAAAAAGGGATAAAATAGGAAATGAGTGGCTAATAACTCTTGTCTTTGGTCAAAACGCAAAAAAATGCCCATTTTTTTCTGTGGTGCATCCCATTGCTCTTTTAGCATCTGGCCTAAACTGTTGTTTTCAATAGTCATATATCTAGATCCTCTGTTGCTAGAAGAAGGTGAGAGTTAAACTGTTACCACTGTAGGTAATAATCACAATTGTGCCTTTGAACAAAGATCAGAATTACTTTCAGAGTGACCTATGAAAACTGTGGGAAAAGATTTTTCTATGAGGGGAAAGTAGCAGAGTTCTATCAGAAACATTCAAGATCTATCCTGCTCGCAAAATATGGCATAGAAATTGTCTGCTCGGTATTCAAGGAAAAGAAAGACAAGTTAAATACCCAATTTTCCATGTCACCTCCTGCTGCCTGAAAATAGAGCTGTGGCTATGCATTCGAGAGCAAAGGGCCCCTGCAGAAGAATCTGACAATCTCTGAGGCATAGGTACAGTAATGATGAGTCCTGAGTCCTTAGTCTAAACATGAAGAGGTCCTCTACCATGCCTTGGAATTTGGCAGAATCATTTGTCTTATGCCAAACTAAAGCCATGGGGTTTTCACAAGGTGATACCTGACCAAGACATTGACAGACTCACTGCTGGTCTGTCAGCTGAAGATCTCTTCAAAACACACATTGGATGTCTGTGAAGTTTCAGGGAGACAAACAAGGATACAGAGCTTGGATTTTTTTTGGTAAGCAGTACCACGGCCTACAGCCTCTGCAGAAGGGGAGTGGAGGTACACTGTTAATCTCCTCTCTCAGTTGACAGCAACAGAGCCTGAGGGAACAACATGGAGCTGCATCAGGGGAGGTTCAGTCTGGATATCAGGGAAAGGTTCTTCATTGGAGGGTGGTCAGGCCCTCAAACTGGGTCCCCAGGGAAACAGCTATGGCACCAAGCCTGCCAGAGTTCAAGAGGTGTCTGGACAATGCTTTCAGACATAGGGTCTGGTTTTTGGGTGGTCCTGTGTGCTGCCAGGAGTTGGATTTGATGATCCTGTAGGTCTCTTCCAACTTGAGATATTCTGTGATTCTACAGCCCTTTCATGTGAGTATTACATTCCCAGCTTATTTCTGTGCCTTTGCTAATAAAGCATTTCTGAGCTCCATTGTTGGGCTGTGGGCATTCTGGCTAAAAATTAGCATTTTGAGTTAACATTAACTGTGAAAGCTTTAAACACTAAGATGTTTTTTTCAAAGCTGAATACATAAATCCAGTCTACTGGTTGTCCCCCTTCTGATTCAGATATTCCTGAGGTACACGAGGTGCGTGGCTTACATAGGGAATGGGTTTTGAATCAGGCAGCACTTCTAAATTGCTATGGCCTTTGATACTGATGAGCACTGAGGGTTCCATCCTACTTCTTTTAAGAGTCTGGACTATCTCATTTCTCATATAGTGAAATATAAGTGTATTCCATCATTTATTCTTGTCTGTTTTCTACTCCTTAAAGTCAAGGTATGAATATTTCTGGATTTTCTTTGATCTTTTTGCGAAGACAAGCCTATAATAAAAAAGGATGTGAAAGAAAAGCCAAGTGACATCACTTTAGTCAGTTTAAAGAAGCTTGATATTTGGTTGTTTATAATCTCAGTATGTTAGTTGTTTGTACTGTGATAAGAGCATTTTTGGTGTGGAGACTGAGCCACAAGACTTATTACAGCAATGCAGACAGTGTTTGTCAGTTGGTTAGAGTAATGGACTGGAAGGCAGGAAGGTCTTGGCTTCTAGACCGAGCTGAACTGGTGACTCATCGTGTGGGGCTGGGAAAGTACATTCAACTCAGTACTGCAATATTGCAGAAATCTGCCTAGCTGTTGGACTGAACAGGTTGCAAGTGACAAGTCACTGGTACATATGGGAAATATGAGCCCTTTTTTCTTCTTCAGGATAAATGTAAATTCTGCATTATCTTCTGCTGAGCCACTCTTACATGGTGTGGCTGTGGTAACATTCTTGAAAAGTCAGTTGGGTATTTCGAAGGAAACTGAACCTCCCGCACAAAAGAAAAAAGCTCTTCCCACCTATCAAAAGAAATGTATGTAAAAGTGGGTGTGAAAAAGAAAACTGAAGAAAAAACCAGCTGTTATTTATTTGTTAGTATTAAGGAGAACTTAATTTGTCCATTCCAGGTATCGGATTAATGTATAGATTACAAATATATAAAATAAGTCTTGTGTTGAGGTATAATTTTGTCACCTGACTATTTAATAAATAACTAAAACAGCTTTTTTGGTAGAAGTTGCAATTGAAAAATATCATGTAAGTATTATGAGCAAGAAAATAATAATGCTTCTCCTGTTTCAGTTCTTAAGGTGTTTCTTATGTGCATGGAGGCATCTTGTTTGCAAATGACAAAAAAAAAACAAAAAAAAAAAGAAAGCTTGTCTATGTACCTTCCTTCTTTTGTGAAAATACGTAAAAACATTTTGCTGACCAAAAGTATATGGATGAGAAAGGGATTATCACTAATAATTGACTATAAGTTTTTATATCCACAGGGAAGAGATCATGTCTCAACTCCTTTTTCTCTATTTTAATTACCTGCCTCAACCACACTGCAAATAACAGCATTTTCACTGAGAACTGCGTATTGTCCTATTGTGTTGCATCCTCTAACATACCTTCTCAATCTGCTACATCTCCTACAGCAATCAGTATTATCCAGAGATCTTTTAGCAGTAACAACACTGATCAACAGAGAGCATTGAGGATAGAGCTCAGTGAGAAGGTTACCTTTTGAAATCTAAACTGGACAATGAAATAGGTCACTGAGAAAACTACTTGTCATGAGTTTTTTCTTGATTGAAATAGAAAGGAAATGGTGGGTGTTGCGTTTGGTCTGGCAGTTAAATATCAAATGTAGTGCTTTTCCCAAATCTCTTGTGTATTTTTCTTACTCTTAAAGAAATGCCAGTCCAGTTCTGAGAAACAGTTCTGAAATGTTTCTTAGCAAATTTCCACATTTAATATTTCCAGCTCTTTTTTCTAACAGTCAGCTCTGAAAATGAGCCAGAGCTGTAAGAGCTGGCCTTAAACACTGATCTAGAACTACTCAGCACCATGTGTGATAAAAACAAGGTCAGTCAGTTTGAGTCATCAGTGATAAACCATGCAAATCCATTCCTTGCAAATCATGCTCTCAGTAACTCCTTAATTTCAGTTATTGGTATATAAATCTAATTGCAATTTAGTAAGTAATGATGCTGGAAGAACTTAATCTCTTTTCTTTCTCTCTGTCTGCTGTATTTAATTCTGTAGAAACAATAGAACTTTAAAAGGCCATTAAAAACTGTCACTGACCTCACCCTCCCAAGGAGAGAAGTGCCGTGATCCCATGGTCTCTGAATACTTAAGAACCAGGTCAGCAGGTTATGGCTGTAAATAACTATGTCTAGGAGGAAAACAAACTCCATTTATAAATGAATTTCACATGCAGTCAAGCACTTTTAATTATGGAAGTAATGAAACTGTAATAAAACCTCTGTGGTGGTGCTTAGGTTTTGGGAAAACCTGGCACTGTTGCACTGCACTGAACAAATATAGACAATGCAGCCATGAAAACAGCTGTGCGGCTGTTTTATATCAATCCCTTCTCCATGAGCAGGGCTAATGCAACTGCACTGCTGCTTGTTCAGAAGCAAAAATCTTCCCTCCGCTGGCAGGTTTGTTTGTTTGTAGTGTAATAGGTGGAGATGAGTTTTCAGAAATATTGGATGTATCTCAAGTATAATTTAGCAGCTTCAAAATTTATCAGTCGCTAAGAATAATATGTTCTTAAGCAAGTTTCCCAAGTCTGCCAATTTACGTAGGTGAGTAAACTAGACAGGTCAAATAACTGGCGTGGTTTATAAATAGACTACAAAAATCTCCATATATAGAATAGCATCCAGACTTTCTATTGTTTGAAGCAAATGATATCATTACTTGGATGTCTTTCGAGAACTGAAAATGACTAGACTTCGGAAACTAAAAGTAGCTAAATATAGGATTGCTACTTTAATGAGTGGATGCTGTATTTCATTATTATGCTACTAGTATGTGAACAAATGCCTTTCTGTGCTTGGAGATGAGAAGGGGGATTTTATTCCAGTAATATAAGATATTGGACAAAAGCCAAATTCAGATTACGGGCTGATAGTGCCTCTACCCTCATTCCCTTATGGAAAATATTTTTAAGATGCACCATGCAATGTAACTGAACATATGAGATGATTACACTGTCCACTGATTTGTGCATTCTCTAAATGTTTACACTTGTGCAAATCAGATACAAACTGGATAGGAGTTTGCATAAAATAAAATGGTAGAATAAAAATTGAAGAGACAAACTGTGCCTTTCAGGATAGTTTGTGAGTGATTACATCTATTTCACCACATCACAGAGCTTTCTTCGTCATTGCTGATAACTAGAAAATACTTCTTCCAGCTCCTGCAATATCAACTTCTGAGACCACCTAAGTAGCTTCTGTGGAGACAATCTTTATTCCTAGAAATGTTGTGCTGGGAAAGCAGGGCTTACATTGAGATGTCCTAGCACACTTTCTCTGAAGTCCACTATTGTATCAGATAAGGAATGGCATTGGATGGTAGAGGTGGATTTGTTGTGTCTTAAGAAAAGATAATAAGTTAAAATAATATGCATCTCTAAAAGCATATTTTAATTAAGATGGAATCAAGTTTAAAAGATATTGAACCAAATTTTAACTTATCAGTCCATACTTTCCTCCAGCTGCTTCTGCACCTTCTACGTTTCAGATTTAATTATACATTCCTCTTCTGAAAAAGAAATTCCAGTTTCAGACTTACTAGACATATCCCTGTGTTTTTGTTTGTTTCTTTGTTCTTCTGTAAGCCTTCATATGATCCTTTATCAGCTCCTAGAAGCTGTAGCACTTTTAAGCAGTGACCTAATGCTGCTTTTTAAGATTCTCTTTCTGATAGCTTTGTAAATTCTACAAAACTAAGCAGAAGTAATGAATTTTTATGTAAATATGACTTTATCTTCTTAGACATTTTAAAACATTTTAACTTGGTTTTCCCATCTTAAACTCTAGTCTCTTTCTTAGGGTAACATCCCTATGAGCAAAAAACCATCAAAACTGATGGCTGATCCCAACTTCTTAACTTGTAAATACCAGACCCCTTTCGCTGACTTCTTGACAGAAATCTATGTGACTGCATGGAGTTCTTGCTTGGAAGGGTACTGTTTGCAAACAGCCATATTCTCGTGAAGTGAGCAAGCAAGATCCCTGGACAGCTATGCAGATATCTGGTGGTTCCTTATATTTAGGCAGATTTGTAGATTTACTCTGTGACACAGCCTCTTAAAGACCTTCCTTTTCTTTTTTTTTTTTTTAAATGCCTGCCATATCACAGCAGCTCCTTCTGGATTCCATCTGGCTTGCTCAGTAATTGTGAGCTTGGATATAAACTACAAAATTAGAAATGCTTTCATGAAAATGTGAAGGGTAAATTCACACTGCAGCATGTCTGGCTTCCACAGTTTTTAGAAGGCAGTTTCTCAAGACTGGGACAAGAGAACATTTGGATTTGAAGAGGGGATGGTAAATAGTACCTCAAATAAAGTGAGCATGTGGAGCTGTGAAATTTCACTTTGAAATGAAACTATGCAGCCTTCAAATCAAGGCTGCATGCCAAAAAGTTCATATAATCAAGAGCCACAAGCCAGCCCATAAGAGGAAAGTCTTTTATAGCTTCACATCTAAGAGGTGCAGGATTCATGTTTCCCGTTGCTGGCTTTGACGTCCCTACTGAGACTCACTTGAAAGGATGAGTTTTTGTCCATTGGGGACTTGGCAGCATCAGAGACTTTGTATTCTCATCCTCCAGCCCCTCAGTCCCAGACATAAAGCACAGGCATCCCAGTCTGTATCCCAGGAACTGTGCTATTTTGGGATTCTTCTCTGCTGGTGTTCCCATCAGGACTCAGAAATGAAGTGAGCTGCTTATGTGCTGGACAACCTGCTTTACAGTTTTCTCTATAATCCTCATCATAAGAGAGGCAGATCTGGAAACTCCACACAAATCAGTAATCTATAAGTGCTTGCCACAGGCACTGCTGTTCCTGTGACACTGGAAAGACTGCCTTAACCAGTAAACTGACAGCTTTCTTAGTATGGCTGGTGGTAAGCTTTCTTGTGTTCATTCTGGGAGCAGTTTCTTCCTCCAGGATTTTTTCTTGGAAGGACATGTAACTATATGGCTCCCTCTACTTCTGATGGGAGGTGTAAACTTTCGTAAGATATTGAGGTCACAAACTATTCCAGTTTCCATGCATCCAGTCTAGAAAAGATTATGGCTCCCATTCAAATATGAAAGAAAGAATTATTTCTTAGCTAAATAATTCTCAGAACACTTAGAGAGAGGATCCACACCCACGTCTTTTCCTTCCTCTCTAAATGTGCCAATGTCCTTCTGTCATTCCCTTGACAGTTATGGTCTTCAGTATGACAGTGATCATACTGTCCAATGCACTTGCAGCTATTGCACTGCAAACAGGCAGTTTCAGATGGCTGATTCTTCCTTTGGCATGCATTTCTCCTAGGACAGAGCATTTTCCAGACCAAGTTTGATGCTGACTAATTCAGACTGCCCCACTAATAGTTCTCCATACTTGTTTTGAAAGATTGTTTATGGATGTTTCTAGAGAAATAAATTTGATATCCAGGAAACAAACGTCTTCATCTTTTTAAGGAGTAAAAGGCTTGTTTGGAGCAAATGCAACTGTGCAGTTACATTTGAAACCAAGTTCTTATCTGTCTGCTTCCTCAGCAACGGGGTTATCCAACCATATTCTTAATTTATTTTTTTCTCCTTTCTTTCAAAGGCAGCAGAAGATTAATGCTTCTAAATCAGGGCTGTAATGGACCAAATTTGAAACTAATGTGAGTGTTGACAACTGAAGGTCAGATGTGGAAATAGAAGTTCAAAGGGAAAGTGTAGGCCAGTTTCCCTGGCAGCGGCAGTGCTCTGTCTCAGAAGCAGGTTTGCAATCCTGACTGGACTTTTTGGCTAAAATCTACTTTTTGGCTCACATGGAGCATCTGAGTCTGCTGCTTGTTGTGACATGGCAGGAGCACGCAATGTATCAGCACCTCCTGCAAGTTCCCAGACCTTCCAAAATCTCCTTGGTATAACATAGCCTGTTCAGAAGCGCTGCTGTGACTGATGAAAAGCACCAAACTGGGCTGTGTTAAGCTAGAAGTTAATTCACAATTGCAACCTGTATTGAAGAAAATATGGGTGTGTAGAACCTTTTGATTCTGAGTTGCAATATTTTTATTATAATTTCCGTGGGCTGTTTTTTAGCAACATGTGAGGAAATGGCTTATATTTCCTGGTCTTTCTGTACTCATAGAACTTTACTTTGAGGTCTGTCCTCAAATTGCCTTTGTTCTTCGTCGGAATACCAACCATTGAAGTGAAGGTACTTCAGTGGACACACACAGGTAACACATCATTAGTGTGTGGAAAAGTTTAAAGAGAGCTAGGTGTATTTTTCTAGGCTTCTTAAGAGTTTGGCTGAAAGAAACTGTCAAAAGCAAAACTGTATGAATTCTTTGAGAAGAAATTGTCTTTTATTGGCTGAAGATATATTAACACAAGTAATAATGTTTTGGGACAAAAAAAAAGTTATGTGAAAGCAAGAGGACAAAAAAAAAAAAATGTGTTGGAGCATATGTGTTTTATGTATGCTGTTTCATATGTATAAAAAAAGACAGTGGTTCCACAGGGCTAATATAAAGCTGTACAAATATAGATGGTATATGTTTTCCCTTGCTTGTTCTTAAGTATAAATGGTGTTCACATTCCTTGAATCATTAATCATATATTCATTCCAGCACAGAGTGACCCAAAGATGTTAAAAGTATGGTTGGAAAATTCTTCCTTTCTGTTCATTTCTTTCTTCATTCCCCCTTCTCCATCATTTCAGCTTCTCCATTCCAGCCTACTTCATGTTCTGCCAGTTAGAGATTTCCCAGTGTAGGCACGTATTTTATTTTCTTAGTCAGAGAGCTCACATTTCCTTGGAGTCTCTTGTGATTGCTGTACTGTTATGGGCAACGAATGGGACAGAGTAAAGCTGCTTTACTCACTCTTCTTCAGTGTAGTCTTCTCCAGCTGCATTTTAAAAGCATAACTGAGCTGCAGCCACATTTTGTAGTAGATTGGGTTCTGTGAGCTACGCGCACTCTTGATGGGCCCCTGTGGATATTTCTTATAGAAGAGGGCAGAGAGTGAATTGCAGGTACTCATCTGTTATGGGACTCCTCTACCTGCAAGGTGAATGTGCATAGAGAGGGCTAGCTGTGGGCGCTGCACACGTAAGTGTCTCTCTGCCTCTTGACCTGTCTCCAGGATCTGTCTCCAGCCCTGCATCTGTAGTAGAGGAACTGGGCAGTTTTTCTACATGATCTTCAGACTCCAGAGCAATTGGGCTGGAACCCAGATGGCCAAGTTGCATCTACATGTGTTTGTGACCAGAGCTAAAACTAGGGCAGCACTGCTGTAGGAGATGGTCAGTGAGCTTGGGTGCTACCAGGGTGAAATGAGAGCCTGCAGAGGGCTGGGACTCCATGTAGACAGCAGACTTCAGATGTAATTGGTGGAGATGTCATGATGTTTGCTAATTAAAGAATACACCTAATAATACTTTCTTGGCTAATTAACACAGTACTGTTATCAGTTGTATTAATACACAGTTATATCACTGCAAGAAACATAGAGCTACAATTCTATTGCTTATTGTTAATAGTAATATTCATACACAGTTACACTACTATAAGTATTTCTTACAAACAAACCATTGTTAGTTAATTTTTTCTCATCAATCCTAATTTTGTTAGGATTGAATTCCAAGTTGCTATTTCTGTCACTGTAATCTGGGCAATTTTACCTCTGCAGATTTCAATTGTGTAGATGAGACATACAGCCTTGTATCCAAAAGTTAGCTGTTTGCCCCATTGCCCAGTCACACTGTTGTGGCACCTTCCTCAGATCAAAACAAGCATGTCTGAATATCACTGTTGGTGTAAAACTCCTATAAATGTATGTTTCCTCGGGAAATAAACACTTTTATGGTACTTTACAGCTACACATCCCATCCCTAAATTGTAAACTTTGCTGATACATTTACATTTTACTTCCCTTTGTCTCAGTTATGCGCTCATGTGTAGAGTTCATTTTGTCAAGGTTTTACAAGGATCTTTAAAAGATCTATTTTTAAACTTTAAAAGTCTGAAACTCTAAAACTTGATACTGTAACTTCCCAATAATGTCAGACTAAATGAATGTGCCGTGATCTGCTTTTGAGAGATTGTATACATTCATAGATAATAAAGCAGAAAATGTTACGTGTGACTGAAAGCTCCCAGAGACCTCCCACTAACCATCAAAAAGTGAAGAAGTGGAAATTGAGCAATATGGAGCGCCCAGGTATAATACAAAGTAGCAACATTAACACTGATCTCAAGTGTTTTCCATTTATATTCCCTATCTTTGAAGAAATCTTCTTGATGTTTCATCGTCTTAAGAATATATGTGCTGGACTGAAAATGAGAAGAAAAGAGAAAAAAACTTCCTAAGATTGTGGAAGAAAACAATTGTGTCCCCACATTAGCTGCTGGTATTTTTAAAACATGCAAATTTAAAGGTTGGATGATGGATAGTACACAAACAATAGGCCTTGAACTTCTTCCAGTCAAAATAATATTAGCAGCCTCCAGGTTTTTTTGTTTTTTTTTACAGGCAGACAACTATCTTGCCATAGTTTTCTCCTTAGCAACAGTTTACCAAATTTAGAGACACCCTGTTAATTAAACAAACAAACAAAAAATCTTATTGTTCTCCTTGCTGTTTTCTCAGCAGGCATCACTGAAGTCTCTCATGATTTAATTACTGCACCTGTCCGTTTGTTACTGCAGTTTGTTAGGCTGCAATATGTTGTTATTTACATCTCCAAAACATTTCCATAAAAGTTTGGGATTAATTCTGATGAGTGGCTGCACTGCTTATTACACTGGTTTCCATGCAGACGTGTGCCCTGCAGTGGTGTAGGTTCACACAGGCATTACATCCACGTGGCATGCATAGAAACAAATAGAACTATTCTTCATTTGTGAAAAGGCAGGGAGGACAAACTCTGAAATTAAGGGTTCTGAGGGAGAGATGTACATTTCATCTGCGAAAAGGAAGAAATAAAGACATAATAAGCTTGTGACCATCCAGTCATTTAGTCAAAATGGACCAACCTGAACAAGTTGTTGGAGTTTATAAAATG
This sequence comes from Tetrao urogallus, assembly GCF_951394365.1. Taxonomy (NCBI): domain Eukaryota; kingdom Metazoa; phylum Chordata; class Aves; order Galliformes; family Phasianidae; genus Tetrao; species Tetrao urogallus. The sequence continues at coordinate 56,733,900 of NC_136813.1, read as the reverse complement.
GTCTGGGCTTATTATTTCCTCCAAACAATAGTCTAAACAGAAAGTAAAGTTCAGAACATGACGTAGGGCACTGTTACCTCTGTGAAATAATTTCCTGAATCCAACACCTAACCTCTAAATAGCTCGGGGCATGGTTTCAGTTCTGTGGGCTTGTTTCTGCAGCATGGAATGCCTACTTGTTTCATTAAAAGTAAATACAAAACTGAAACAAAAGTATTTTAATATGTAAAATGAGTTAGAGTACAGACAGGAATCCTCTCATGACAAGCATAATGACTTGTCTGGGAAACTCTGCATTGCTGTTGCCGTAAGTTTAAGAGGCTGTTGCATAAATACCATCAAAGGAGGGCTTAAGCAATGTCTGCCAGATACCTGCTTCATACCTGTTACTTATTTGGCTTGCAGAGTGGAATCCAAAGCCTGGAGCTGTGTTTTCAGGATCTTGATAGTGTAAAGGGAGAAGTGAATACCTGAGAAATCAGCCCCATGTGCTGAGCATGGGTTGATTACAGCTGCATGAAGAATGCTAAGCATGGCAGTGCGGGTCCCTCTCTCTGCTTCAGGTCCTTGACCCAGGGCTAGAAGCAGGAGTGGCAGCATTACTGCCTTTGTGAGCCACAGCATGGCAGCTCGGAGCACCTGCCTTGTTTTGAAGGCTTCTTTCTACCAGCAGCAGTGCACATGAAAATCAGCAGCAGCTCTGAATGAGGGACTTGGCTCCAGAACATCTTTCCTGTACTGTCAGACTTTGGTCCTATTTCTTCTAACTCATCGTTAGTGACGGGGAATCATTTTTTCCCTTTCTCAGCTACTTAAGAAGCTGCTAGGGCACTTTCAGGGGTTTAAGACCTGCAGTGGGCCACAGGTCTTTGCAGTATTCCTAATCATTAAGTTACAGTTTTAAAAGTTACACCACAGCATGCACAGCATCTCTGCTGTTAACATTTCTGAACAAGAGTAACTGTGGCTGCTGCCCTAAGTGTGCTAGGTGGAATCTGAGCTGGGCAGTCCCGTGGAGTCTTCCCAGGGGTTTGCATGGAGTAGAGAAAATCTTGTGATCAGCACATTTGCAGCCCAGGCCAAGATGGCTCTATGCAAGCAGGACAGATATACCTGCAGCTAACTCTTGGGTTAGTTCAGAATTCTAGGTCACTGTGGTTGGCTACTAGCAAGTTTTGGGTGTCTCTAGAGCAAAGAGTCATTGAAAAGGAGAGGGCAGAAGCTTGGCTTATGATTTTGAGCATGATATCCAAGTCTTCTTTTATGTCCACCCATAAATATTGTAAAATATAGCAGTAATTTAGATCATGCATAGAAGGATGTGCTGCATTGTGACCTAGGACTTAATCCATGTCCCTGAAGAATTCAAGCAGCTGTTCTTCTGTGACATGGTATGTGTTGCATGTGTCAAAGAGATAGGTGAGATATTGCTCAGCATGGAGCTGCAGCATTTTGAAAATGTGGAAGGAAATGAATAGAGTGATATTATATTTCCAAGAACTGGAAATCCTCTGACTGCTGCTCTGAATGCAGCTTTTAAGAGGGCTCACCAGGAAGTCGTAGATCCATAGATCATAGTCATCTAATCCCGGTCTTTGCAATGAATCTACTAATTAACATTTATTATATTGTGCCAGGTATTGTAATTGATGCCAATTAATTTTTGTCTTTTGTCTGTTCTGGCTTGCAGGGTGGAAAGAGTTACACAGGACCATGTGGAGGAAGAGACTGCAGTGGAGGATGTCAGTGTTTCCCTGAAAAAGGAGCCCGTGTAAGTAATATATTTTCCCACAGAAAGATCTTCATGCCATCAGCTCAATGCCATTTGCTTTAGGTAGACTTGCATTAGAGTACTGGGAATATTCAATTTGTGTGGGGGTTTTTTTTGTTTTGTTTTGTTTTGTTTTGTTTTGTTTTGTTTTGTTTCAGGAAAAAGGTACTGTTGTTGCATCTTACTTCCTTGAAAAGAAGTAGATTTGAAAAAAATACTTTGTTATGAAATATAGCAGATTATTCTTTTAAAGCTAAGGGTCAAGGGACCTCACAATGCTAAATGATTGTTAACAAAATCACCCAATAACTTTCTTGAAGTCTTACTAACGAAATTGTATCTGATGAAAAGATACCTCATACAGGTGGTTTCCATTAAATCAGATGGGAAGCAGGTCTGCGGGACTTGAAATTCCTACTGGAAGGAAACTGCCTGGGACTTTCTGGCATTGGGTTGTTTCTGGTACTCATTTCTTTTAGGGAATAAAGATGAGAGGCAGAGAATGGGAGATGTGGTGGAGGCAACAAGCCACCTGCCCATAAAGCTCTGAGCAGTTGGGCAGTTCTTTGTGGCTCAAAGTCCTGGCTGGCAGGCTCCTTTTGTTCAGCATGGTCTTTTGTAGCTGAGACAGTGACTCAGCCTTTTCCATCCACCCATTCCTAAGAATAGGCCAGGCAAGAGATGTGGCAGATCATATGCTTTCTGCTATCTCTCTTATTTTCTTCCATTCAGTGGGCTGTCAGTTCCCATTCCCATCACATTCCTCAAGCTTGACTCCACGTCTGAGTGGAAGAAGAGATTGGTAGCAAAGTCACTGTGTAGGTGGAAGGCAAGGAACACTTTTGTTTACTGCAGAAGTCCTGATGTCTCTGTGGAAGTCAGATGATCCCAGGGTTACCCTGTCATGAGCATTGCAATTGTTATACTCCCTTTTCCTGACCACAGTCTGTTCTTGATCAGCTTCCCATTGCAATATCCTAATGACAAACTGACGACACTGAGGTCAAATAAATCCTTCCCCTGAGGCGCAGCTTCTGCAGGGGCTCTCTCCAGCTGTTATTGCCCTTCCCTGATCATTCAGCACATGAAGCTTAGCAGATGCCTCCTGCCACTCCCCTGCAAGGGCACTGAAAGCCTACTGTTGCTGGGTGAAATGGCTTTAAGTATGATATTCTATGCTTCTCTTCAGTGGGATTTTTTTTGAGTTGTTCTAAGGTAAAGCACGGACCTACTAGCTCTCCACTAATGTTCATGAAAATTGTGACTTCTGTGACTAATGTATTTTTCTCCTTTCTTTCGTCTGTAAATAACCCTTAATTTCAAGTTGCTACATCTGCAGGAGAAGAGAGGTAGCTAAACAAAAGCAATTGCATGGGTTAGAAAAGCTGGAAATGTGAAGCTATCAAAGCAGAGAATCACCCAGGTGCCACAGAAGTTTAGTTGCTTCATATCTAGATTAGGAGACAAGGGCATACTCTGTGTACTCACTCTCCACTCTCTCTCTTTCACTTATGTCAGGGAAGCAAGTAATCCCATTAACTAAACACGCTGATTAAATAGGCACTGAAAAAGGGAAAAAGAGGATGTTATAAAACATTGATTACATTTTTCATTGATTACATTTTGTGGTTAGTGGTGGAAATTGTGAAGGATTACAGGGGAAAGTGATTTAAAGACTTCAAAAATTGTATTTAAATTCTCTGCAACTATATACCTCATTCTGAGTCAGCATAGTGTGCATGTATTTTGTGTCTGCTTCTCTCCTCAGATGTCACAACCTTGGTGAAACATCTGGTTTAAGAAATAAGAGCAGCCTTTAGAGACTAGTCAAATTTGGCATAGCTTCTGGTCTCATGCTCAGTTCTCAATGGGAATATTTATTTTCACAGAACCTCTGTATAATCTGGCACGATGCACATTTTCTTTTTGAGGTGACTCATTACATGCACAATAGACATATTGCATGTTTGTACTTGTAAGAATGCCTGAAGCAGCTTGCTGGAGCCTGCTTGTTTGGTGACTCTGTGTCAGGTACCACACAGCTGTCACTTGCAGGGCGTCTGGAATTCAGGTAGAAGCAGTGCTGAAAGAGCCAGCAGCCAATGGCAATACCACTGCCCTGCCATACAGTGTAAGTGCACATTCTTCTCATAGCACATCTCTCAAAACCAGGCAAACAAAAGCACTTTCTTCAGCTTCCTGCTGCTGAATGCATATCAGAAACTGTTGAATGAAGTAAATTCACTGGAGTGGTAAATACTATTGCAAAATATGGCGGTGGAAAAGGTCTGAGAAAAGCTCTATCTTTTTATTCATGTATGGTTCTGCTTCATTTTCTGCCTTTGTTTCAGTTACAATCCTAAGGTATGGCATTTAGACAAAGATGCTTTTCCTTATTGTCTTAATTCAATTACACTGTGTTAAAATAGTGAAATATGCTCAGTGCTATATTCTGGGGGCTCTGTGCTAGAGGTACAGAGGCACTGTCTGTCCAGATGTGTGAGGATTCAGCCAGACTCTGGTGATGTGTGCCAGGTCTCCAGATGCATGATGGCTGGAAGCCCTGTGGTTCTATCTGCACGGCTTTTGGTCTGAAGTTAATAACTCTTACGTGAAGGCACAGAGAAGTTGAATCGTGTCAGGAAGGCAGTTTCTAGGGACTAAAGGCCACCTAGCACAAGTCAATGCACCCAACAGGCCTGCCAAAAAAAAAAAATTATGGTATTCCTAGGTTGTGATTTTTCCTATTTCCAGCTTTTTGTCCTGTTCATGACTGAGCTTGGCCATGAAGCTTTCTCTGGGCACAGATGGAGCGGAGTGAAATCCATTGGGGATGTGAAAATGAAGTGTCAGAAGCTTGACCCACTTGCCATAGTGGTGAGGAAACTCTGCAGCAAGGCAAATGGAGCAGTTAATGTGCAAGCTTCCACCTCTTGTTTGAACTGGGAGCTTGGTACAGCACTTTCTGCCTCATTTCCATGAGGAAGATAGATCTGATTCAGACCTTCAGAGAATCACAGGGCATCACAAGTGATGATGACTTCTGCAATTCACAGCTCAGAGAAGATTTTTCTAAAGGTGTCTTTCCAGGGCCACACATGATTCCCTTGAAGTTGCCACCTTCTGCCTTGCTTTTGAGTTGATGCCTCCAGAGCAAAAAGAAGAAAGGGAACTTCTTCCATAAGTCGTTTTTCTTCTACTGTCTAATGACACCCGAGTCTTTGCTCCTGTTCACAGCAGGAACCTAATTCAAACCTAGGTGTGTATTTACTGTTAGCTGGATACAAATATCCAGTCTTTAAAGGTCTGATCATACCTTAAAGCCAGCTGCACAGTCATCCAGCCATTCTTGCAGCTGGGAAATCTCTCAGCAGAGATACAATGAGAATCCAACTTCCTGCAAGAGGGTGCTGACCCGTGCAACAAGCAATTGTGTATTCAAGCCTCAGGTGGAGGGCGCAGAGTGACAAGGGAGAAGAAGGAGAGCAGCCTTATCTTCTCATTAACTAGTGTGTGAAGAAAAGGTGCCTGGATAAGACAGGAAGGAGAAGAGGGAAGCACTGACGCTGTATTGGAATTCTACTTTAAATGAAGCAGAAACTTTCAGCTGAAGGAAGGGGGAAAAAATGGATAAACTTCCGTTTTCTTTCCTTTTCCTCCTTTCCTTTCTATTGCAGCTTTTAAAATTTTGAGAGTTAAAGTTCTTTGCAGAGTGTATAATGGGCAGAGATTGCATCTATTGGTGCATATATACACACCTTTCAAGTCCGTTAAAACATGAATGCACTTATGTAGGAAACGGTAACTCCTTTCAGTACAATGGCCAACTGTTTGACTTGCTGAAGTTCATAATCAACCTCACTTCATAATCGACCTAGAGGGCTTTGTAGAAAGTGGAAATGAATAGCAATCTTCTTGATCTTTCTGTAGAGAAAAGGCACTCTGTTGAAATCCAGCTTTGTACTTTCTATGTGAAGCAAGTGTCGAGCACTGCTTGCGCTGTTGTTTTTACAGGGGACTGCAGTAATGGTAACTGAAATTAAAGGACAGCTTCGTGTTCCCATAAAGGCCATTTTATGGGAATGCCAAAACATTTCTTTTTAATCAGGACTAGTTCAGTAAATGAAATTTAATTCACTAAAGCTCCTTTACAGATATTTGTTGCATTGCTTTCACTAATGCAGTGGCCAAGGTTACGTTCTTATTTGTTCACGTATAATCATTCCTGTCTGCTTTTGAGTGCTATACAGTTGTGAAATCCAGTGTCTGATCTTAACTTACAAGCATTTTCCATACAAGCTTAAGTCTTAACACATGGACTGCATCAAGCAGATGTTTTCTTCTGTAGTTAAATGAAGTCAACAAAATGCAACACTTAAATATTCTAAAGTCACTTCCATTCTTATATCCTTAGGGAAACCGGTTAGTTAAAACCAGTAAAATAATTTTATTAACTGTTAATGTAATTTTTGAACTTCACAATAAACCAGGTTCTCAGGTGATATAATGGCAGTAGCTCAACTCATGGTTAGTGTAAGTTGATATATCTGATATTTTCCCCTTTTTTAATAAGAACATGAGAAATTTCTTCCCATCATCTACCTCTAGTATATCTAGCCCATTACTCTGTCTAAAACAGTGATGGTAGAATGTTCTATTTAGGAGGAGTGCAGATATCTGAAAACTTTCTGCAGTCCATTCCCTTGTAACCAAAATCATACTGTTAGAGATATGACATATTTCTATATTTCTTCAGTATTTACATTTCTCCCTGAATTTATCCAATCCTTTCCTGTAGCTGATCTGTGTCTTTACAACTTCCTGTGGTACCAAGGAGTTCACTAATCAAATAAAATGAAATTACTGCCCAACATCTATTTACTTCTGGTTTCATCAAGTACACCCTATTTCTAGTACTGTAAGCTTGGGAAAAGAGCAGTTCTACATTTACTTTGCTTCCTGCTTCCAGAATTATGTAAATCTCAATAATTTCCCCTCTGCACTTTCTCTTGTCCAAAAAGCAAGATTTCCAGCCTTCTGAGCCTCTCCTTAGAAGGCTGCACTCCAGCCCCTCATTTCTCATTACTCTTTTTTTCTGGTCTGTGAGAATTTGTGGGATTATGGGTATGAATGCACTGAAGTATTCTTCAGCAGTAAATTGACATTCTGTTTTCTTCTCCATACACTCCTGACACTTGCCAGTACTGAAGTTTGACTGCCCCCCCTCCCTTCCCAGTTTGGTCAGATCCTTCTGGATCTCCCCATCACCAGCATGGCATTTAACAACTTGATATCAGCTAGTATCATCTACAGACTTGTATGTTTCACAGCTCAGATCCTGTTGCATCTCCATTTTGAAATGTGACTGCCAAGCACTATTCCTTTCTTCTTATCTTTTAGCCTATGGTCCATAAAAGCACCTCTCTCCCAAACCCAGAGGCATTTATTTTAGAATGTGTTGGTGAAGAATTTTTTCAAAGCCATACTGAAAATCCACTGAGTTTCTTTGGAAGTCTCATGTGAATGTCACCACTCCTGCTCACTTACTAAGGTCTGCCTTGTCTATTTTATCTTCTGCTTCCTGTATATTTACCTGAAATTAATCTGGCTCAAAGAACAGCTTGGATTTGGAGCTATCTCAAACACCTTCAGCAGTGAAGACCTTCACAAAGATTTTCCTGAGTTCTTCTGCTGTGGTCTTGCTGTTCCCAAATGCTTTTAAGCCTTTGACATTGCGTGGTATTGTTACTCCCATTGATGGCTTCTTGCTTTGCTTTTTACTATCAGCTTGAGGATCTTCTGCAAACTGTTGGCATTCTTTTTCAGACATCCTAATTGCCAGTTACTCTTGATCTGTTTTTTTATGAGCTTTCTTGTTCATTTAAGCAATTTTTAAAATGTTAACCTTTTTCCCTGCAATAGCCTCTGTAGCAATTTTATGAGCTATGCAGGGGTTTTATTGAACTGTTTTATTTTCTTTTTGATATGCGAAACAGTTTACCAGAATTTTTAATACAATGTTTTTGAAAAGCCTCCAGGTTGCTCTAGGCTTCCTGCCTTTTGGATTGCTTTTATAAGGCTTTTACTATTTGTCTGATTTTTATGTATTTCCCCTTCTTGAAATTGAATATCTGTGTGATGCATTTGCTTGGCTTACTCCATTTGATACGTTATTAAGTTAAAGTTGTGTTGCAAAGCTATTAGAGAGCATTCTCCCACTAGTACCCCTTGAACCAGGTCCTGTGCACTCAAGACTAAATCCAGAGAGGCGTTGTTTCTTGCGGCTTCCAGGACTCACGTGTCGCTGTGTCCGAATATTTTATCTCTTTGTCTCATCTGAATGAGGTGTTGTGTCTGACTGTATGTGGGTAACTGAAATAGCCAGCACTACTGACCTAGTTTTTCAGCTTCTCTAATGTCTTGGAATACTTCATGATCGTTGTCTTTAACAGGGAGTCCCAAATGTAAACACAGCGCTGGTTTTCTGTTATTTCCCCCTACAGGAATTCCCTCCTTTGTCCTCTGTTGTTATTTTTTCTGTTACACTTCATATTAGCCTTCACATTCTGTGCCACTGCTCTGCATGTACCTTGTCTCCAATCATTCCAGTAAAGCTGACAGCCTAGCAACTTAGTATGCCACTGATTATCCACCTTCCACCAGCCTGAGGTGCCTCTTGCAACAGAATTGTCATAATTTCCTACTCCTAATTTTTAGATTTCTAGCATTGCTACATAGAATTGCATCTATAATCATAGAATTACAAAACACTTGGGTTGGAAGGGACCTTAAAGACCATCCAATTCTAATCCCCTGTGATAGTCAGGGTTCCTCTTGGTCTAGATGAGGCTGCCCAGGGCCCTATCCGATGTGGCCTTGAACACCTCCAGGGATGGGGATTCACAGCTTTTCCAAACAACCTGTTCCTCACTGCCCTCTGAATAATGAATTTTGCCCTAACATCTAATCTAAATCTCCCTTATTTTGGTTTAGAACGTTTCCCCCTTGTCCTATCACTATCTGCTCAAGTAAAAAGTCATTTTCCATCTTTTTCTATAAGCCCCTTTAAGTACCAGGTGAAAGCACTTACAGATTTTGCCCACTCTCTATTCCAGCTGCCTGTCAGATGGCACTGTAAATAGTGTTATTTACCTTCCCTATTTATTATATTCATGGTACTTATTTCCTCCCTTGCTTTTCAAGAGCGTACTGAGCATCAGCTATGTTTCACTCTCAAGTTCCTTGAATCCAGACTGGACCGTGCCAGTCTTTCCCTTGTTTCTAGTTTAACTATTTCTCCATGACCTTTCTAACTCTCAGTAAAGCAGCCTTGTTCCATTCTGTCTGAAGACCAGCTTATTCCTCTTGTGCTGCTTGCTTTTGTTTTAGTTTACCCGCACATCAGTCCTCCACAGAATAGCCATGCATTAATCCCATAGGACAACATGACCACCAGTTTTTCCATTTTTACCACCACAAATACCATTCTGGACATCTCATATTTTCTGCTACTTCTACACAACACGCCTTGTCCTTTCTGTGCAACAGATTGAGTGGTCTCTGCTCTGTTGTACAACTTTTGCCTTCATCCTGACCTTAAAAAATGTTAGCTCTTGAAATCTTATATTACTATAACTTCTCCTTTGGATGGTATTACTCTGTTCTTTCTCTGCTCTACTCATATCAAGCTAAGTAGCAACACAGAAGATCTGGCCTTGATGAGATGTGCCTAGGAGTTGTGGGGAGGAGACAAGCTGACCTAAACCTCAGTACACAGCCTGATGCAGACTTCTGATCCCATGCAAGTTCCACTGCCTTTGGATGAAGGAACCACCTTACCAGACATCCTCAGGAAGCCACTTAACAATCATTTAAGGAAGCCACTTAACAATCAATTACCCAAACATGTACCCACCACTAAGGGAAACCCTACTAATCATGCAGTGCATGCAAATATTCACCGTGCTTACATGCCTTGCACTGGGCTGCCCTTGCTTGTCCTTCTCTCTTTTTTTTTTTCTTCTTACTTTCCATGATTATTTGAAGTGTCCTGCTTGCTGCTTAGTGTTGGTTTCATGCAAAGTGTCAGGAGTGAGCTCAGTCATGCATCATTGAAAGTATTGTCAGGTTCTGTGCCTGAATGGATACAAGGTATCACAAAAACAAAAGATACTTCAAGATTTCATATCGCTTCATAGGCCATGAACTTTCTGTCTCTGACAGCTCTCAGAAAGAGGCACTGCCTCAGAAAGAAGGTATTTGCAGTGGTGGCAGATTTAAATGCAAAATACTGGTAGTGCTAATAAGCGTTATGCATGGACAGGAAGATGTCTTTAATTATTCCAACACCTTTAATCAAGTCTGGTATGCTGTTTTGCAATTTAATTTTTTTTCAGGCTATTCAATATATTAGTGGAGAGCAGCATATCAGTGCCTGGAAAAGGAAGGAAAAAAGAGTGTAATCTTAAAAAGATGTTTAATACTGTGAACCTAAATTTTGCTCTCAGTTGCAAAAGTACAGTTCCCTTTTGCATACACATTTGAGGGTACAATTTCAAATGCGTGCTTTTGTTTATGTTTGTATTTGCCAAACACTGCCTTATAAGGTCTTAACGGCATACATAAGTCCTTAAATACTTGACATTGTTCCATAGGCATCTAAACTTTGAGTTTAAGGCTTAATTGCAGGAACTGTTAGCAGTGAATAGGCTCATAATCTTGAGTTAGATACCAGAGGCAGGCAGGCAGGATGCAGGTTTGCTTGATATAGCATGATTTGAGTCGGTCTGAAACTTAATGCTTTATGACCTAATGTTTTATTTAGTGAAAATTGCTTAACCTAGGCTACAGTGGCTATCAATCAAATAGTGTAGCTAGATACTCATGTTTGTTGCTAATCACTATTCTTTCCTACATTTGTCCTGACATTTTTTCGAGTGAAATATGCATATTTCCTCTTCTTTTTTAACTCTGTTTGTACATGTTTAATCAACATCAGAGGTCCTTGTGAACTGGTGGATGGAGGTTAGATAACTTTCCCATGAGCAAGAAGCAACGAATCCTTTCTCCACATATGTATTCTACAAAAATCTGCCATTTGAGAAGACTCAGTGGATGGTTTCTTAAAAAGCAGTTTCAAACAAACAAACAAAAAAAGCTAAACATGTAAGAAAGAGCAGAGCATTTGCATGCATATAGAAAAACAATTAAATCACATTTACATTTGTAAATGTCCAGAATATTTTAAAGACTGTTTAGAAGTTAAATAAATCTAAAGTCTCCTAAGTAAAACAAAATATGTGCACATCATCAAAAGATTATTTTTTCTCCGTTTTACTCTTTTATTTTGTGGAGCATTCTGCTTCAGCCAGATATGAAATGTCTTTTGCTTCAGCAAAGACAATTCTGAAAGCAGAGTTCTCCTAAAACCTTCTCAAATCAATAGTACAAGAGAAGAATGGTATTTCACTGAAAAGTTAGTATCCAGTTTTTTTACTTCCATGTGCAACTTCATCTGCTTCCCCATATTCATTGCATTTTCTCCAGCAAAGTAGCTACTAGAGTACAGATAATACGCTTCTCCAAAGCCTGCTGACCTACATTAGTGCAGATACTTCTACAAACTTGTCTTGAAAACCTTTGCAAGTTCAGCTGTTGTGACAAGAGAACAAATCAGCAGCGTTGGACAAAGCTCAAGAATTAATATCATCAATCATAATGAATACCAAGGTTGCAGTTCAAACAAAATTGTGACTAAAGTAAATGGATTGAATTAACCCTATTTGGCAGGTTGAGCTCTTGTATTTGAAATTACACAACCTGATGCCTTTTGCATTAGCTATATATTTCCTTGATTTGTGGGCTTGTTACAGTCAAATAAGAAAACAAATCTTACAGTGGTTTGATAAGATATTTCACTGATATTTTAGGAATTTAGTTTGAGGGCAGCATTTCTAAGAGTGAATTTGTCCATGTGCATATTGCAGACTTGAATGAGAGGTGGAGAACCAAAGCAAGACAGAGCACACTAAATAATCTAGAAATGTTGTCCAGAAGATAAAACAAGACTTCAAATTTAACTGTAGATAGATCTCTTCAATAATTAAATAATGGAAAGGAAACTATTAAATGTTAGCTGTCTGGTTGAAGATGTACTGTGGAAAACTAATGTGGCAATAGCTGAAACTGTAATAAAAAGCCTTTGGTTGCTATTCACAATAATTTAAAAATAATACATTTAAATCAAAACTAAACAGCATTTTTTGTTGTTGTTGTTCTTCTTCTTCTTCCTTCCTGACTTCCCAGGAAATACTGGAAGTATATTTTACCTTTACCTACCTAGAAAGGAAGTTCAAGCAATTCCGTGACTGTCATCTACATTCTTTTTGTTCATCGTGGTCAATAGGATCTGCACAGCACAGTACATTCCCATGTATCATTGATATTTTTGTTTATTTTTCACATAGGAATCACACTTCATTATGGAAGTGAAATGCACTGTCTGGATTGTTTTAGGACAAATATGCTGTCCATTTAGTTAGACTGTTGGGTTTTGATTTCTGGTGCAACAAATGCACAAAAATACTTTGGACAAGTTTTGCCACTTCTACTTAGAGGAGCAGTTGAAAGATAAAGGCTGTGGATGATAGCCTTGCTCTGTAACAGGGTAGTCCACACAGTCATCCAAGGAGGATAATCCAGGCCATTCTGCAGCACTTAAATTGTACTCTAGAGAGTGTGAATCGTTTCTCATGACATGTATCCAAGGCTTTACAAGTTTCTCAGATAGTGCTAGTTTCTATTTTCTGCATTTTTGTCACAAGGGAGCAAGTACCATTGACCTATTTTCCTTTTGTCTTATTCGGTAAGTACCAAACTATTAATGGAATCCTTTGAGTCTGACCTGGACAGATCAGGAATGTGGGAATAGACAGACTGTCATCATGTACAGTCTCTGTCTAGGCTGACAGAGCTCATTCTCAGCATTTCTTTAACGAACTTCAGAGAAGAAATGTTCCTTATTTACCTCAGTTTGTATGTAAGGCTTTTCAAGTGTCATCACATACTGAACAAAGCTGTTGAAGTATATGTAAGTGCTTCTGTTACACTGATCTGGAAAAGGATGACGAGCATTAAAATACCTTAAAATTAGGTACTTTGCTTCACTCCATCCAGAGTACAGTGGCAAATAGAGATTTTTTCTATGCAGAAAAATATGGATTTTGATACATCCTTATTATTCTCATTTTATATAAATATTCTTTTTTTTTCCCATCTAAACTACCTCTTGCTTTAGGCTGTTTCTCAGTTTCTAGATCATCTACTTCTCTATTATTTTATGGCCTTTCTGTCATCTGCTCCCAGAGCTGTCCATACCTTTTTCTAAATCATTCATAACATCATTTCCTGTGTTTCACCACCCTTTTCATCTTAAAAGCTTCCCATAAGGCACTTTTATTCTTCATAGCCCGGAAGAGGAATGAAGTAAGTCAGTTCTGTGAGATGAACACTTCCCTCCAGAACACAGAGTGCAACGGGCAAAAACTTGAACACAGGAAATTCCATACAAACATGAGGAAGAACTTTGCTGTGAGGGTTACAGCGCAATGGAGCAGGCTGCCCAGAGATGTTGGGGAATCTCCTTCTCTGGAGATATTCAAGACCCACCTGGACATTTTCCTGTGTGACCTGCTCTAGGGAACCTGCTTTAGCAGAGTCTTGGACTCAATGATTTCCAGAGGTCCTTTCTAACCCCTCTGGTTCTGCAATTGTGTGATCCTCACTGCAGGCTATGTTTGCCTTTGGGAGGATGTAAGCTCTTTGGGGCAGGAATTACTTGCATTTATCTCTGCGCTCTCTGCCAAGAGCATTGTTAGCACTCTTGCATTAATAAAAGTGGTAGCACAGCATAGAGCACTGTGATAGTTTCCTTCAAGTAGATGAGAGCTCCAGCAGCAAAAGGCCCAATGGTGCCGCACCATGTTGTGGGTGTTAGACCCATATATCTTCATAATTCTGATATTTAGTGAGGGCATGAGCCTGCCAGGCTGGCTTATGCTTAGAACACATCCTCCGTAGTAACCACTTCAGTTATGCATTGCATTTCTACTGCAGTGTCTCTCACCTCTGTGAGACAAACTCCTTCCACTGGACAGAGCATGCTTATCCAAGTATGTGACACAGCTGTCTGGTGTAACACTGCCTTGCACTATTTTCCACAGCTTTTATTTCATAGAATCATAGAATCACTAAGGTTGGAAAAGACCACTAAGATGATCTAGTCCAACTGTCAGCTCATCACCACTATGCCCAGTTAGTCATGTCCCCATGTTCACTTTATATTTGCTGTGGACTTTGCGTGGGGAAGAGAAAGACAGGTAAGCAGCCAAGCAGTGCGGGTTCCCTTCAAAGTTAAGCAGTGGCTGAAGACAAATCCACTTGTTTTTCTTTTTGTCACAAAACCCAATGACAGGGTTTTAATTCTGCTAGCTCACACTTCGTCCTTCCAGCCTAGTCTATGACACATTATGTGGCCACAGCCGAATGCAGCCACTTGGGGTCTGCTGAGCCAGAGCTCTCTGAGCAAGCCTTCCCTCTCTCTCAGCTGGCTTACTTCTTTCAAACAGTTGCAGAGTTGGTTTTCTTAAGTGACATAAGGTTACAATAAATCAAGCAAGAAGTCTTGTGTTGTGCTTCCTACTGTATGGGAGAGGTCCATATGGTTTAATTGCTTCCTCAGAGCTTCAGATATATGTGTATAAAATCTCTGAAGTCATGTGCAACTGCCAAGATCCTATGGTGTGGTTTGAAAAATTCATGCAGTGAACTCTCAGACAGTGCAGATGTGCTATGAAATGTAAATATGAAGTGAAAGAAGCCAGCTTATCCAGTTAAATAACGACGTTAAAATTAGAGCAGTTGATTCAGAGAAAGACTGAGCTCAGCAGAAAGAAGTGAGAAAGCTTTCTTAAGTGGAGATAGTCTTTTGTCTTCAGAAGGGATGGGAGAAAAACATTAAGGTCCATGGGAAGACAGCAGAGCAGCCTGAACTGAGCAAACATGTCTAAGAAAACCACATGGTGAACCCTGAAAGCCCCTGAAAAATGTCATCATAAAACACAGTTGCTCTTAGCAGTAAATGGTTGACCACCGTAGAAAATTCTGCCAACAAAATGAGCTGTCCCTGTTCTCACAGGCAAAAAATGCAGAGGTGAGCAAACATCTATAGGCCTGTGGTGGTTCTGTGTGGAGGTGTGCAGTGTGAGGGAGGAGCAGGTGTCCTGGGGCCACTGCTTCCTCCCCTCTATTCCTTCAGCACCTCAGTTGGGGCTGGGTCAGGCCTTTCTCTGGGTAACAAGGGGAGGATAAGATTGGTCGTGGTTCCCAATCTAGTGTTCATGGCCAAGGGGAATGGGGCTCTGCCTCAGCACCTTATCTGGGTGCTGCTGGCCACAGAGCTACGTCTTTAGTCCTGGCAGGCATGTAGCAGCATACTTTCTATTTGGCGCAAGGGCTTGAGCATCTCTTGAGGGGCAGAACGGTATGTGTTGGAGCAATGTTTTTAAAGAAGCAAGGTACCTCTGCAAATACTGGGGCCTGGTTTGCAGTGGTAACCTCAGCCAAGTGTGCTGAAGCTCAGGCTCACATTTGCTGCCCGAGCTGAATAGCCCTGTGAGTGAGAACATGATGGGAGCCCAACACTGCCCCAGGAGGATAACATACTTCAGTCAGTCCACATACCACCACTGTGATGTGCAGTGTGCAGAACAAGAGACATGCAGCAGGGGCTGTGGTCCTCCCACAGAGGAGGTGGAGGCACTCCCTTCCCTCCATCTTCATCTTTGGTGGGAGCAGTCCTCACTGGAAACCACAGCGCTCTGCTGTGGCAGGAGCTGTGTACATGTATGACCATGAAGGGTATGTGTTGTCATCACAGTAGTAGTTTTATTAAGGCATCAATTCTAGCTAGGCAGTGTTTCTTCTATTGCTTCTACGTGCAATCAGCATGTATAGCTTCTGAATAATTTCACTGTGTCCTAATTGAAACTTAAATGCCATTCTTAGTAAGTAAGCATTAGGAAGAACATTTCAGTACAATGAAAAAATCCTCAGTGCTCTGGTATGGATATACACACAGTTCTATCTGCAGCCTCTGCAACCCGGTGCATTTACACAGCTGTGGTGGTGCTGGTTGTGTTTGCTCTCCCCCTTGCAGACACCTTGTTCTGCGTTTTCCCTGTAAGGATTTTCCTTCTCTCTTTATTCGTAGTCCCTATGTTGATTTATACATTGTATAACCTCACCGACTTCAAAGATGTTTTGTATGGTGTAAATCAGAACACAAACTAGCCGAATAAAGCGTTGCTCAGTGAGGCGTGATTGTAAAGCTGAATGTGTCCCTGTGTCTGTATACTAAATCAACATGATTGCTTTTCACTTTTGCAGGAATATATGTACTTCTCTGACAGGAATACTCTTGCAGGCACTCGTGAACCCTTTGCTCCAAGCAATCTTTGACATACTCTAAAATCTTTCTGATATTCTGATCTAAATTCTGAAGACTATGCATTTAGTGGCTGCATATCTGCTGACTGTGTCTGATGAGGCACAGTCTCATTTTCATTTCAGTTAAAAGCATTCCAGAAATGAAATTCAACACTTGGGATTAGATTATAATTGTTCATCTGTTCTTGCAGTTTGGTTATACAAACAGCTACAGCAGTATTCAGAAAGAAAACTGGTCATCTTATGTTTTCTTAAGTATTATAAACTTTTCTTAATGGGTTAAAATTTAACTTAAACTTAAGCCTAGAGCTTAAATAGCCATTTAGTTCAAGGAAGAATTTCCTCTGAATTTGCTTATTTGGAGACAAAGTCAGTCCTCAGGTCCTTTAGCATCTGTGAATTGACCAGCTCCTCAGGTAAGTACATGATACCCTCTCAGCATGTGTTGCAAATCAATCCTCTTAGCTTTAGGCACATACAAGAGGTATCCTACCTGAGCCATGCATTCTCTGAATAGATCATGATATTTTTCACAATACACACTCTGAAATAATGCAAGAGAAGCATTTCTGGTGTCATAATTTGTTATTGTGGCTGCTGGACTAATTAGTTTTCAAAACTGAAATTTGGCAAGAGGTAAGGTTGGACTTTTTAAGAGCTATGAAAGCCTCTAAGTGTTCATGGAAGATGCAAAGCATGTTTTGTAAGAAAGCAGAAATATCACAGACAGATTTTACTGTTTTTGACCAAAAGAAGACAAAAGTTTTTCAAATCAAACCTATTGCAGCAACTAGGGCATTCCAGAGGGCCCAGAAGGGAAGTGCTTAAGCTTCTAGGTGACCCTTCTGTGAGAACCTTTCAGTTACTTGTAATAGAAATAGGAAATATTCTTCTTTGCTTACATTTCAGGGGGAATTGACACAGTAATCTACCATCTCCAAAACAAAATAGAAACAGGACTTCCTTCTTAGAAGTGCTTCCTTCCAAGGCTACAAAGCTCTCAGTGCAATTGTAGAACTATTGGAAGCTTCTTTGAGGTAGCTAGAATGGCCTCAATGGAGTAAAGGATGGTAGTTAGAAAAAGAAATTGTAACAGTGTACATAGTGATATGTCGTCAAGAAAGCAATCTTTTGAACAATCCAGTAATGACTAGACTGTCATAAAGTATGCAGAGAAAAAGCAAAGAAAACCTCAATAAACAAGTGATATTAAGAAACAATGATTGAAAAATGCATTTTGTCTAGTAACAAATATTTTTCCTTGGGAGTGGAAGTATTGCGCAAACTGCGTACAGTCCAGGATACGAAAGCATCCGCCAGCTGACAAATGATGAATTTCATTTACTTCCTATCTGACTTATGAATACTTGGACAGATGAATATGCTAAGAATAAATTCTTATAGGGGCTGTGAAACAATCTCCTGCTTTGTTTATGACCCCAAAACTCAGACTGGTCTAGCCTGTGGCCAGTGCATATGCCATGACACCATGGTGCATGTAATGCTCTATTGGCTCTTGCCAGCTTTTAGACTGACATTCATGCTCCTCTGGACTCTCTAAAAGCTACAGTCACATGTGTCTCTGAAATGATGCAATCTCCTCTGTTGCTAACAGTGCTAACAGTATTTTTACTGCTTTGTGTCTGGTGGCTATTTCTCCCCAGTAACATGCTGCACATTTGCTTTCTGTTAACGTGCTACTATGTGTCTTCCTGCAATCACTGCAGGACTTCATTACTTTTACTGCTGTATTACTAGATCTGTTTCTGGGGGTTTCTGTGGTTTGTCCCTCTCCTTTGGGTTGGGGTATCGTTTATAGTATTTCTATATTTATAATTTCTATATTTATAACATATAATATAAACAGGTTGCCTGGAGAAGTTGTGGATTCCCCACTCCTGAAAGCAGCTTGGATGGGACCCTGGGCAGCTTGAGCTGGTGGGGGGCAGCCCTGCCCACAGCAGGGGATTAGAACCAGATTATCTTTAAGGTCCCTTCCAACCTAAGCCATTCTGTGATTCTGAGATATTTCAACTAGATAAGTTAGCTAGGGGTAGCCCCATTGCACTTTTTTGTTCTTAGTTTTAACCCTAATCTCTAGAGTGCAGGGTCAGTGCTTGCTAATATTCAAAGTGACTGAGCCTGTGAACAAAGTTTCTTGTTTGGGTGAAAGTTCTACGCCGCCTGAATGCTGATTTGGAAGAGCAGAAATTCTCCCAAATCTCTTCAGTTTTAGAGTGAGCACATACCCAGGCCACTGTGAGGCTGATGACATGCCACGTGAACAACTGGTGGTCTGTACAACAGACCCAGCCATGGAAGATGTTCCATCTTCACAAAGCTTGGACCTGCTTTAGAGTTGTGAGGGTCTGGACACACTCCACAGCAGTGGGATCATCCCATGTTTCAACCACCAAAAGTAAACAGTTTTGCTATGTGTATGTAACTTTACAAAGCTCTTCCAGCTTGCCCAAGAATGAAGCAAATGTCAAAAGTTACTTCCCTGACATAAAATCCTTTTCCCAGTGAAGAAGTTGAGAGAGAAGAGAGTCTTTCACGGAAAGAAGTTCCCTAGGAGACATACCCAGTTACCAGGGCATACCTATGTCAGAAGGTTATAGAGTGAGCATTTCTCATTTAAAAATGCCAACTGGCTGCACGTATCAGCTCATTGATTATTTTCTGGAAGATGTGTTATGGAGAAGAGACAGAATAAATGAGACTGACAGATAACAACAATTTATGTTTTTCAGAGTTTGAGATTATCACACACTAAATTCCATGCACCACACCTTCTTGTTCAGATAGTGCCGTTCAATACATTCTTTCCACATAAGTTCTGAAAGATTAAAGGAAAGAAATAGCAGAATCCACGTTTTGGATCGTACATCCTAGTTTTGCACATTTGTTCTCTGGAGAAAATGGATGTGAGTCAACAAATTGTCAACAAATGAGCAATCCAAACAGGTGCTGCAGTTGAAAACTATAGATGATGAAAAAAACTCACTTCTTTCCATATTTTGTCCTTTTACATTTTTAGCCAGATGTCGTATGAATAGTTCAGTAAATGATCACTCTGTTGAAACGTTATACAAAAGAGAGAAATAGAAGGAGTATAAGCATATACACATTTCCCAGTTGAACTATATTTGCCATCCAGTGCATTTGGAAGAAGTGACTTAAAACTCAAAGTTGAATTCCTCCAAGCATTTTAATTATGAGAAGTTTTGTAGAACTTCGCTGTAATAACTATAAAATACAATCATTTTCTTCATGTCACATTATTTATTTTCAGAGCAAAGTTCAGAAAACTTTAAATTATAGTATATATTTTCTACATGTCATGGCTCCTTCAAATATATATGTGTATACTTCATTTTTTCAGAAGTGATAGATTGCCAAGTTGTCTGACCCCTCAAGAGAGGAAGTTGGGAGGACAGTTTAGTAATATTTTCTTTCATTCCCAGTGTGGAGTAAGATCAAAAAATATGTATTTTAAATTCCATTAATAGCCTTATCTTTTCTAAGCCATAAGGTACTGGCAAAATAACAGTGCAAGTAAACATGGCTCTTGGTGCACCACATTAAAAAATGGCTTTTGTTTATGAAAACTTTTTTGTTGTAGAAACTTGTGGGAATAATGTTGTATTAATGGTAGGATGTTGACCTTTTCCAGCTATGGAAGATAGTCTCAGAACAGGATCCAGGAAAAACAAACATGGAGACTACTTAACTCCTTAGTTGTGTGCCTGAAACTTTGTAATGAAGCATTATTTAAACTTAGGCTATTGTACTTACAGACTGTGTCATTACATTAAAGTGCCGCACATGCAGCCATTTTTGCTAAGCATAAAGTTGTCAAGAGGTTTAGGGAACAAATAAATTCCGTGAAGAAGAATATTGCTATAATTTCATATAAAACACTGTAATATATGTAAAAATACTCAGTCATCTGCTATTATCTGTGTTATGTCTACATTCACTTATAGTTTCTGAGGTCAAAAATAGGGCAGATTTTCTTTGGATTTTAGGGTACACAATGTAGTGTTGCTGAACAAGATGTTACACTGAAAAAAAACATTAAAACAAATAAGTCTATGTTACTTATGATTTGAGCTCTTGGTTGTCTTCTACCCTAAAACTGTCTCCACTCAGGATCTTGAAATGAGATTTGAGGAGTTTATGGCTGAGTATTTGGAGTTTCCATTTGGACAGGAGAGAAAATAGTGAAGGTTCTTTTAAGGGGAGTAAGGAAAACACTCTGATCCATCCGTGCACCACGTCTTTCCCTTTAGGGACCAGTTGCAGTCAGATGCCATGTAGGTAGTTTATCTTCCATTCCGATTCCTTTGCCATGTTTGTCAGCAAAAAGCCTGAGTAACGTGGGAGTATTAGAAAAGAAAGAAAAGAAAGAAAAGAAAGAAAAGAAAGATAAAAGAAAGAAAAGAAAGAAAAGAAAGAAAAGAAAGAAAAGAAAGAAAAGAAAGAAAAGAAAGAAAAGAAAGGAAAGAAAGAAAGATTAAAGCAAAAAGCATTTTCTGCTCAAATAAAGGATACTAAGTTGTGTCTGCTTCTGAGATCGGCTGGCAGCTAGCTCATGATGCAGCAGGTCATCCTGCCCTCTTGCAGGGAATCAACACTGATTTTGACCCAGCTATATGCACTTCTGGTAGTTCAGTAATTATTATGCGAGCACCTGCGATGTGCCTGCAGCCAGCGCATTGGCAGAAATGAGGCTGCAGCCTCTAGGTGGGATGTGCTGCTTGTGGCCTTGGAAGAAATGTTACTTCCCTCCTTGGCTTAGCTGTAGACTTCTGGTCTGTTGGAAGGAAAGTTATGTAAAGTGAATCTTTGAGGAGTTCGGTTCTCTTTAGTTACCCAAGTAAATCCCTTCTGAAAACGTTGGGTCACTAGTTCTGCTAACTGCATTCTGATTTTTCATTATCACACTTACTTAAGAATTGTTAACTGGGAAGCTTCTTAGAGGACTTGGTGCCATAACTTAGTACCAAATATTTTAGAAACTGAGTTCTTATCTCTTGGTTGATATCGCTATATTTGATGCTCTCAACCTCAGTAAAGTAAATATCAACAGTTCTCTCCTACCTATAGCTTTCTTGTTTGTTTACAGTGGAATACATAAACTGTTATTTAGTGTGCATATAGAGTGCCTGTCAGAAGGAGACACTGATTTTGTTGAGACTCTGTAGATTGCATGACTAGTTAGCAGGGGTTTTTTTTTGTGTTTTTTGTTGTTGTTGTTTTTGGCTGTTTGGTTGTTTTTTTGCCATTTATTTCTAGTGAACTGTAAGGTATGCTGCCTCTGCTACAATTATCAACAAAAAGGTGTCCTACTTTCTCCTGAAGATCTCCAATGATGGAGATTATGTGGTATTCTCTAGGAAGCTTGTCAGCGTATCGTAAGAGCTCCACTGGTATCGCTCTGCTGATATGTCTACACTTAGTCATTGCTGCTGCAGGCTAGATTCACTCATCTATTGCTTGCAGTTAAGGTTTCTTATATCCCTGATCTTTCTTTGTAATTTTTCTCTCTCAAAATGAAATGTTCAGAACTGAACATAAACCATCTGGCCCAGAGCTTGTCAAATACTGAAAAGGGATTAGTGGATACATCTTATGCAGTATATATGCATTTCTATAGTTTTCAGAAATTCAGAGTTGAGGAAGTTCACTAGATAAGACAGTTGTCATTTCCTTATTTTATGTTGTTGCCATGACATCCCTTCACATTTACACTATATTTTCAACAAATATCTGAACATTACAGTTAAATATTTGATGTAACTCCTTTTATAGAAACTGCAGTTTTAAGAACTAAGTCATAGGACGTGGAGAGTTAC
Organism: Tetrao urogallus; assembly: GCF_951394365.1. NCBI lineage: Eukaryota > Metazoa > Chordata > Aves > Galliformes > Phasianidae > Tetrao > Tetrao urogallus. Next base: position 56,711,763 of record NC_136813.1, on the reverse strand, counting down.
TGCATAGACTGTAAGACTGTGCCTGTAACAAGTATTGTGAATATTGTCAGTCAATATAATAATTCTTTTGTCCTGAGAAGGTTTCTTGTGTCCCACATCAGAGGCTCACACCAGACAAGTAGACCCTGAGTATTTCTAGAAATGTGCAAGAAATTGTAGTCTGTTGGTAAAAGATGAGGAGCACGAGAAGAATGTGACATTCACCAAAAATTGTGGAAATCTGTGTATACCTCTTTGGGTCTTAATATCATTTTCCTTATCAAAGTTTGGAAGGAATGCTTTCACAACAGTGTATCTTTTTTTGATAGCAAGGTAGTAAATCAGAGTAAGGAGACGTTAGTGAATATGTGGCAGCCTGTGAGTACAGAGTGCTGTGTGGAAATGTGATATTGGATATGCCTGTGGTATGATACCTCCTCAGCTCCCTGCGATTCCAGCATGCAAGAAGAGCCTATTTAGGACTGCCTGCTCAAAGGCCAGTCAAAACAAAGTGAATAACCGGAATCTAATCAACCATTGCCAATTGGCCAAAGTGACTGGGCATGTTTTGCTAAGGTCAAAATTTTACTAGAACATATCAGTCAATGAGGAGTTCATTTGCAGTATAACTGTGCCAGTAAATAGCTAAAACATAACACTTAGAAAACTCAGTAGATGGAACAGCTCTTCTGTTCATCAGCAGCGCTGAGAAATATGGATGGGGAGTTGTGGGAAGGTTTTGTGGGGTTTTCTTGTTGGGAATAATTTTAGTATGATGAGGACGATCATGTAGCTAATCAGTTGTATGAGTGGAATTTTATCTCTACTGGGAGGCGAGCTTATTGGCCTTTACTGACCTCAAATCCATGTTTGGAAGAAAGAAAAAAAAAAAGTAAAATGCATTCTCCCTCCTGATAGCTTATTCTCAAAAAACACAGCTCTTTCTTACCACCCAGTGTTTCCTGATAATAATTAGCTGTGATTCAGGCTGTGTTGTACTTTCTTCTGCTGAAACAACACGAGCCCTCAAATTGGCTACTTGTATTTCTGGCTGGTTTTCAGTGACAGATTTTATTGCATCTCACAGCTTGTGAAAATTGTATCAAAGAGCTCCAGCCACTGCCTTCTTTTTCTCCAAGACAAGGTATAGAGTAGGTATGAGGTGGGATGTTTAATTCACCTGAAGGTTCTCTTAAAAAGCCTGCTGACCTCCTGTGTTACCAGGCATGAAACATCCCTAGTTTGTGCAGCACATTCCTCCCCTGCTTTCACTGCTTTTTGTTTTTGCTTTTTCTCCCCAGCAATCTCCATGCCTGCCCCACCCTTCTCTCCAGCTTTTTTCTCCAGGAATGTGCAGCTGATGAACCTGAAGATGCTCTTCTTGCCAACTAGCTCTTTGGGGAAGAGATTTAGGGAGGGTGTTGGAGTGGGCTGTAGAGGAGGCAGAAGGAGGAAGGTTGTGATTTGTCTAGGAACCTTTTACAGATAGCTGGAAATAAACTCAGAAGAGGAAAGGAGATGGAGCTGGGCAGCAGTAGAGAGCAGTCAATACAGACTCAGTATTGCACAACAGGAAGATAAGTTGCTTTTGTGAAAATGTCTACGTGGTGGGTTTCTCTCTGTTTTTAAATAAAGTTGTTGGAGATTCACGGAACTGGGGTACTGTCAGTGTAATGTTCTGGTTGTCTGAGGGCTGGTTTGGGCTACGAGGCACACCACCTTCACTCAGCCCTGTGGGTGCCAGGGACACTCTGCTGATGCTGTGGATGGAGAAGCAGAGGAGCCTTTCCTTTCACCTGGACGGAGTCAGGGCTGAAAGGGGGATTTTATGAGGTAGTCACGTGCCAAGTCTAGCTGCTCAGCAGCAAATAGCCTTTCCTTACTGTATATGAGTAATGTACATTTCTGCTGAGATAAAATGAACCTCAATCCCAAGTCAATCTTTGGAAGATTTTCAACAAAACACCTACAAAATGCGGTAAGGGCTTAGCAGTATAAATCGTACTTTGATAAGTATACCAAATCACAGTGTTCCAATGAATTTTATAACATTGCTGGGTGATACCAAGAGCCACGGTGCTGAGCCTACAGCTTCCCATGGTGGCTTCCTACCATGTTCCCAGTAGCAGGAAAACTGCCAGTATGGATGGACTAAGGGTGGAAGTGCATGCTTTTGCCAGGGGGAAAGAGTGACTCATCCTTCTACCCTTACACACTGCCTAGGGAGGTAGCAGAGGCTGGGTTTGTGCCTGTTGTTGCCAGAGGGGCATTTCTCCCCTATCTGGAGTATTGCTTCCAGGCCTGGAGCCCCCAGTACAAGAAAGATGCAGAGCTCTTGGAACGAGTCCAGAGGAAGGCCACGAAGAGGATCAGAGGGCTGGAGCAGCTCTCCTGTGTAGAAGGGTTGAGGTAACTGGGCTTGTTTAACTTGGAGAAGAGAAGGCTGCAGGGAGACCTCATTGTGGCCTTCCAGTACTCTCTTCAGGGAGTGTATAAACAGGAGGGAGAATGGCTGTTTACAAGAGTGGATAGTGATAGGAAAAGGGGGAATGGTTTTAAACTGAGACAGGGGAGATTTAGGTTAGATATTAGGAGGAAGTTTTTCACACAGAGTGTGGTGACGCACCGGAACAGGTTGCCCAAGGAGGCTGTGGATGCCCCATCCCTGGAGGCATTCAAGGCCAGGCTGGATGTGGCTCTGGGCAGCCTGGTCTGGTGGTTGGTGATCTTGCCTGTGGTTGGGGAGTTGAAACTAGATGATCGTTGTGGACCTTTTCAATTCAGGCCATTCTATGATTTCTGGACAGGAAGCATGACAGGAGGGGAAGGGAGTGGGCTGGAAGGGCTGGGCCCTGCCCTCCGTTGGTCATGAAACATCTGTGTAGGTAGAGATGAGACCCACAGCTCACTTTGTGGAAATGCTGCCTGTTCTGTCAGCTCCGTCAAACAGTGGATTTCTGTACAAAAACATTCACAAGCTGTTCCCTTTTGAGCTGGTGCTGCACGGTCTGATGCAGTGCTTGGGGATCAGGCATAAAGGTGATGAGGAGAAGGATTTATAAGAAGGTAAGTGAATAGGAGATATATTTTGCTGCTATTTCAGGTAGAACTAGTAAGTACTGGAAGCACCAACAAAACAAGGAAATTCAAAAGTAGTGGTAGCATTACTTTGTAATGCACTTTGAATTTAATTTTGTTTTTTAATTAGGTAATTGTCAGTAAGAGGCTCAAACTTGCAATTAAGTTGAATCTCATAAAAAAATCCATAGCAAAGAAATGTTAAGCCTCCTGAACTTAGGCACATTAAGATAGTAATCCAGTTTATTGCAAAGAAGTATAATGAAGGAATTCAGTGGATGAGAATTACACAAATTCTTCATTGGTTTCAAAGGACATGATCTATAAATTAGTGGATTGAGAGTAAACAGGAAATTCCACAGAACAATTTCAGGATAAAGAAACTATAGCAACAGATGGAAAGATGTTTCTGTTGGAAGATTTTAGAAGTTGGATTTGATAACATCTACCTTTTTAAAAAGAAACAAACTCTCTGTCTCCATGTTCTAGTTGTGAATTCCAGCTGTGCAATACCAGAGCAAGGGTAGTGCCAGCTAAAGCAGAATGCTGCACAGCTTGTCAGAAGTTTCTGCTCCCCTATATAGTTCACATCCTTTTTTAACCTGTTTCTAGTGGTATTGGCAAATTAGTGAGCATTGTGTTTGAACAGACTTCTAAATATGTTAGCATACGGACAAGTGTTTGAGTAACAGTTAATGGAAAATAGATTTTGCACTGAAAAATAATTGAAGCCTTTATGCTTCACATATCTTACATAAGGACAAATAGATGGGGTGTATTTTCTTCTCATTTCAGTTGTATGACTCAGGTCTTAGTAATATCTCCTGACAGCAATTACTCACAAAAGATTCACTTCGTCCTTTTATTTCACCAGCTTTTCAAGCAACCTCACAACAATATTCTACTTGCTTTCAATGGTGATATTCCCAGAAATAATTATTAACCTTCCTACTCAATAAAAAAGAGGATGCTTTTATATTAAAAATGGACAAAATTTTCACGTCCACAAGATATTCTTTTCATAGCAACTGCTTTGTGAAACAAAAGAAAAGTACAGAAAAACAACAGAGGATAGACTAATTAGTAAATAGCTTGAATACTTGAGATAAGGAATCATAATAGCTAGTAGGAAAGAAGAAACCTCACGTTTAAGACAGCTTCTCAGCAAGCTGCTTGATAATGTCCAAACATACTTCCTTTTGGCACATGTAGGTATATGCAAACAAAGAAACAGGAAAAGATTTTTTTAGGTTTCTGTGCCAGGAGCATACACTTATGTAGAACTCCACCATAAAGTACTAAAGAGAAAAAAGTAGCTTCTATTTTATGAGAAGTGCTTTATTATAGTTTGAGTAATGCAACACTGAAAGGAATGCTTTGGTGGATCAGGGTCTGGTTTTCATCTGTCCTCTTTCTTGTCTCAGTATTACTGATAGGCTCTATAAATGCAAATAGAGCATAAGCCAGCTCATGGTTAGTAGAGAAACTTGGCCCTCTGCTATGCAAAGCATGAATTTTCAGGGCTGCTGTAGGCATGGCAATAGGCAGAAAAGCCACTCAGTGCAGCCAACATTGGACTTCTCAGTTGTTCTCAGATCTAAATATAGAAAGCTGCCCATATCACATTTCTCTCCCCGAAGGTGGACCTCCAGGAAATGGGGCTCAGCAGACGTGCAGTAGAGAGTGAGGAGCCAATGTGAAGGAGCTGTGCCTTCCCTCTGCACAAAGACAGACACCTGCATGACAAGGAGATGTTGCTGAGTGCACGCTTGCATGTGCAAGGCTGCTTACTCATGCTTTTACTGGATAAATCTGGCAAGGAGTATGAGTTTACTGATGAGGAAAGTCATATGAATAACTTCACTGAAGTTTTCTTCGCAATATGAAATAAACACAAGAATAAAAACGGACCTCTTTTATGAACAGTTCCAAATTGGTACAACAGGCTGAGTTATAGCTCTACTACCACCATCATTATTCACACAGCAGTTTGATCCTAATCCTGAAAGGAGGCTTAATACTCAAAGTAATGTAAACAAGTGGCAAAAGATACAGTTTCACCTCTGCATGGTATGCTGCTTATTGAAGCAGAGAAAGCAAACACTTGAAGAAAGGAAATGTTATCTGCCTATGTTAAGGAGGAAATCTGCGATGAAGCTGAGAATTAAACTACTCAGGCTCACAGAATGTTAGTGCAGTTTCTTAGCTATGAAATTGTTGTACTGCTCTGAATTTCTGTTTCTTGTCCGCATGTAACTGGTACTAGTTTGTTCATTAAAGTTGTGTTTAACTGAAGTGTTCTGGAGGTCCCTCTGCAGCCAGCCCTGCAGTGTGGGTGTCCCTTCAGGCTCTCTTCATCTTTCTTCATGAGCTTAGAACCTTTCCAGCATGGGGCAGAAGGGAAAAAAGGAGGTGAAGTGCACCTGTCTGATCCTGATACACAGTCAGGAGATGAGTATCTCAATCCAAGAGGTGAGAAGCTGTGCTGGATCTTTCTCTTCAAATGCAGCCAAGGTACCTTGCCACAACTTAAAAAGCAGGAGCCAGGTTCTGTCCTGCATGTGTAAGGATGACTTCATTTGAAAACCAATAGCAATCAAGACCTCTGTGCTTCCCTGTGAAAATTCCAGGCTATTATTTGTGAAAAATCTGATTTCTCGCCTTGTTGAGACATGTTTTAAATAGCCAGGCTGGATCTCTTAGCAAGGCTGCTGACGCAACTCTAAATCAAACTGCGCAAGCAGCCCAGCTGTGATGCCACATTAATCTCAACAAAAATATTCTTCAAGTGCAACTGAATCTTCAACCTATTGCAAGAGCTTATAGAGGAGGAGATGCTCATGCAGTAGCAACTTTGTTTAACATTTCTCCACGTCTGTGGCTAACAACAAGTTCTTGAGTGCGCTAGACACTACTAGAAAAGGGAAGGATTCTGAAGCTCCTGGCACTGCATATTATATACCAGCAGAAAAAGCAAAGATTTATTTTTGCTTGCTGAATGAGAGAGAGGACGAAGTGCTGAGAGCTCTGTAATGCTTCGTACTCTTTTAGACGCAAAGAGCCAGATGAATATTGTTGGAAAGAATGTGTTTATACAAGAATCATATTTATCTCAGAAGCTGGGGTCCTAGCGTTATATGAAGCATTGGATGAAAAAGCTGAGCGTATAATAACTCAGCAAAATTCCTGCTTCTGACATGTATTTGAGTAAGCTTCAATTACTTATTTTTAGGGATTTGCTTTCAGAACAACTCACATAAAATTTGTTTCCAATAAACATTCATATGTACATTGGGTGAAAATAGAGTATGTTTATTAAGGAAAGCATTGTTGCCCAACTTTGTTTCACTTTCCTGAGACAGATGGTCCCAAATGATGCTATTTAAATGTATGCATTTAGGGGCTTCCAAAAAAATTATCATCCTGCTTTTGGACAAAATATCAGGCTTGGTTTTAACCTTGCACTACATTGCAGGTTTTTGATAGTGCAATCTGGATGGATTCTTCTGGGATCTAAAAGTACATTCCCATGCTCTTTGACTTCATTGATTTAATGGTAAATGGCACATTCTTGGAATGCTTTCAGCTGAAGGATTCTATATAATATGGGTATGAATAAGTCTGTGAAATAGTTTGTATTTTAAGTTGAGCTGTTATTCCCTCTTGTTTTATTAGTGTGGTTTCTTTCATTCTCATGTTATTCCTAAAGCTTGTTCTTGTGAGAGATTCTGAGCTAGAGTTAAACTAGGTTTTGCCATAAATTGCTTTCTAAGAAAAAAAAAGGAGAGACGCTGGAAATTTTCCCACTGCACATCTGTTAGATGTTAGGCCCAAATTTGTTCCCAGTTCAGCTGCACTGGTTTAGTACTGGAATCATTTAACTGAGCTCAGTGGAGTTAGGGATGACAAAGCAATGCAGTTTGTTGCAACACACTTACTGTTAAATTAGTGACAAAGGCTGTGTCTAAATAAGTACAAATCAAGAATATCTGATCATGAAAGGCAGAGAAATCTAGGAATCAGGAATACTTTGTCAATGTAAAGAAACTGTGAACAGCCAGAAGTTGGTCCGGGGACAGCCTTGTTCTAGCAGAATAAGAATGTTTCTAGCAGAAACATTTTCTGCATACATTGCTGCAATGCAGTGAATTTCCTATTCTGGAATGATATTCACTCAGTTCTACCTGCTGAAGACACTTCTCATTTGGAGAATGAACTCGGTGATCCTTGTGGTCCTTTCTAACTTGGGATATTCTACAATTCTAGGATAAATCAGAGTTCTGTAGACTGTATACTTGTACTTCTGTTCACATGAAGATTAGCGAAGATAAAGGCTAGATGGCAATAAAAACCCATTTAATGAAGAAGGGACATATGCTGGTATTTAATTTGCTTTAGTTATCAAGGCCACAGTTCCCAGAAGCAGCTCTGGTGGGAAAGAGATGAAAAATAAGAAAGATTCAATTTCTATTAAGTCCTCTTTTGCAAAACTCCTGCAGAGAAAAGGGGAATTAAAGCTGCTCTGCAGAAGCAGCTGAAAAGTTTCGTTCCAACACATGGAAATCTGAGGCTGGAATAAAGCCAGGAGAGCCAGTCTGGTGACATTAACTCCATTCACAGCGTAGCAGGTGTAAGAGGAGGGAGACAGCATCAACCAAACATACTGTCCTCTAGCACGAAAGCTAGGAAACTGCTTTTGCTATTGTATGCAGAATGTTACCAGAACTGATTTTGCTGACTGAAATATTTTAAAAACTTGAGATAATTTATTTCTAAATGAGGCAAAACTGTGATTTTTTTAATTTTTTTTTTGTTTTTTAAAGGAGTGAGAGGGAAAACCACAGTTAGATAAAGAAACAAAGACATGGCAGTTAGATAAAGAAACAAAGACATGGCAGTGTAGCTGTTCTGTAGACTTGAACCTGAGCTTCTTACATCAGACTAGAGTGCTGGAGCAGTTCACCAGCATAAGGGTTGGATCCAGCTCTTGTTTTGACCAAGATGCTGGAATTGGCAAATCTGTCCGAGCTTCTCCCCCAGCACCATCTTCTAAATCAAGACAGTAAGAGAATTATTTCTGATGGATTGGTGTTTTCTGATAAAATATTCAATGAAATGGTCCTAAACAGCTCTGGTTTTAGCACTGAAGTTCAGTGCTAAAATCTCCTTGGACTGTCCTAAGAATTGATGGCCACTGTGCAGCAAGATTGTTTTTGTATTCCCAGCTTTCTTTAGCCTTGTAATTCCAGAAATGTTGCAAGAATTCAGTGGTTTAGCTTGAGTTTCACTTTGGTTTTTCACAACATTAAGAATGATAAGCTCATATATGGCTCACTCGGGATCTGTTGGACTACCAGCACTTAACTGTGCAGGTTTTTTGGCATTCATGTGCAGCCTTCAAACACAGCACTTCACGAACAGGACTAACTGCAGCTTATTCATTGCTTTACCATCCATGGTCATAACATTTCGCTCAGAGTAGTGCTGCTGAGAGCACACTGTATTCCTGTTAGTATTACACGGCAGCTTGGGATTTTTTGGAAACCTCCTCCCTCAGACTGTTTATGCCTCAACACTGATATTTATCTAGAGATATGTCTTACTGTCTATTTACTTACAAAGGTGTCAGAAGATTGTTCACCAATAAAATGTAAATAAAAATAGAGTGTATCAGTTGCCAGTAAATTTTCTCAGCCACAATTTTTTAAATGTTTAAAATATACAGCAATACAAAAAATGAATACATTTTGATGATAGAAATACGTCAGTTGCTGGATCATATTCACTTTTTGCCTGCCTGCCCCATAATCAAATTAAGCTGACAAAACCCAATTATTTTTTTCATTCAAACCAGTAGACTGCACTGATAGGACTCCATTTCCACAATCCTTTCCCACAGGATTATCGCACTTCTGTCATGGATAGTCTGAGCAACAACTGAAATCTGGCAAATCCAAAATAACTTCAATTACTGGAAGAAGTTCTAATCCTTATTTCTTCTCTTAGAGTTCCAAATATATAACTGGCAGTATCACATGCAGATATTATTGTGATTACTTTGGTGGGTTTAGGCACTGGGCAGCACAGATGAATTTTGAAGCAAGTTAATGAGAGTGATTCAAAAATTCTGCCGTGACTGCAGCATGTAAGCTATTTTGGAGAAGGCAGACTGGAGCATGTGAATAGCCATGGAAAAGTATCTGAACTAATCAAACTAACTTATCATGAATGAATGGTCTTTCTGTGGAGATAATGAGGAGGGAGTAGACTGGAATGGTGTAGGAGAACTTAAACAAGGAGTTCTATATTTCATGCTTGTGATAGTGGCCTTGGGACAATTTTCATGGTATTTATGTCCATTTTTAATGTTTTCATCTTCATGCAGGGAATTAAAATGAGTCTTTCCAACTGTTAGATGAATTTTTTACCCTCTGTAAAGAAAATGGAATACTGCACTTGAGCTGTACTTTTTCTTGCCTATAGAGCCTATTGTGGATCAGTAGCATGGAGGTAGTCTTTTTTACTCAAAGCAGATGGGCAGCACTGCTGACGATACTGGGGAGATGCAAATAGTGGGTGCTACCCCACACTGAGGGACGATCTGGCAGTGTAAGATAGCACCATATTCTCCCTTAAGCAAGGCAAGATCAACAGCCTCTACAAAGGAACATCTCCTTTGTGCCAAAAAATAACTGGTTTCTTTTTGTAGAGTTGAAACCTCATAGTGGGCTCCCAGGATCCTCAAGGAAGGGCAGCGATGAGCCTTTCTGCACCTCACCTGTCTCTCTCTAAAAGGAACTGAAAGGCTTAATTTAGCCAAAAGTAACTCATACTTGGCATTTTTCAGGCTTTGACCATCAACCACAACAATTAGATGTAGGCAGTGGCTTCCTGGCTTGTAGAATAGCAATCCTTGCAGGAATGCATGTTGATGGCCCTTCTCTGATGCATTGCTCTATGTTAGGGCTATTTATTGATGTATCAGTGACACAAGAGTATCCACAAGGCGAAATTTAATCTTTGGAGGAAGGAATCAATAAGTATTATTTTTGAAAGTGTACACAACCACAAATGTATTGCAAGGAATTATTCAATTTTGTACCATTTTAGTCTCCCAAGGGATATATAGGAGCACTTTAAAAGAGGAAGTTTTAAGTATTTGAAATTGCTTTGCAGATTTTCCCATGCATCTCCAACATTCCTCAACCATTGCTTGCAAAAACATAAGTAGGTGTGGCTGCAAAGATACTTGACCTTGAGTAAGACTTTGATACTTCCTGTACTGCCTGTAATGAACTATTAAACTTTCAACCTGAAAAGGTAGAAAGGCACATTTTGGGTCATATCTTGAAGGCTTTTCATTTCTCATTTCATTCAGTGGCCTCTTATGTACTCATGAACTGTAGGCTGATGATGGTCAACTTAGCTATGATGATCTGCTGGAGAAATGCTCAGATTTTCTTTGTCTCCGCTTACAATAGCCTGCAGTGTGCCCTTGTGATGGTCATATCTAACCAGGGAATCTTGCTTCAGTCCCTACCTTCAGTGCTCCTGTGTGGAACAAAGTAGAGCTAAAATCTTGTATTTTCAGTAGTGGTTTCTAATTCATTACTTATCGTATCATTGGTTTTATAAATCTGAAATTTATACGTTTCACTGAAGATGTACATGTACTGTTCTATTAGATTTAGAGAAAGAACTGACCAACAATTTTAAAGTGTGCTAAATGCGTGCTTGCATACTTTCTGTTTAATCTCAGAGAATTATCTGTTGGGGGTTTTTGTTTGTTTTTTTCCCAAGGCATATCTTTTGAGACAGTGCATTTCTTTGTTACTGTATGTGTTTTAAATCGTAGAATCATAGAACCCTTAGCTTTGGAAGGGACCTCGGCCATCTGGTCCAGCTCCCCTACAGTGAACAGGGGCACCACAGCTAGATCAGGTTGTCCAGGGCATGATCCAGCCTGGCCTTGAAAGTCTCCAGGGACAGGGCATCCACTGCACCTCACCACCCTCACTGTAATGGACATTTTCCTTTTATCTAACCTAAATCTACTCTCTTTGAGCTTGAAGCCATTTCTCTTTGTTCTATCACCACATATATTGCAAAAGAATTTATCCCCTTCTTTCCTGTAGCTCCCCTTTAGGTACTGAAAGGCTGCTATCAGGTCACCTCGCAGTCTTCTCTTCTCCAGGCTGAACAGCCCCAGTTCTCTCTATCCTCATAAGAGAGACGTTCCTTTCCTTGGGTCATTTTTTTGGCCCTTCTGTGGACGCATTCCAACAGGTCTATGTCTATGTACTGAGGACTCCAAATCTGGACGCAGTACTCCAGGTGAGGCCTCACTAATGCAGAGTAGAGGGGCAGGATCACCTCCATTGACCTGCTGGCCACGCTTCTTTTGATGCAGCCCAGGATATGGTTGGCTTTCTGGGCTGTGAGGGCACATTGCTGGATCATGTTCAGCTTCCCATCCATCAGTACCCCCAGGTTTTTTACAGCAGTGCTTCACTCAGTCCTTTCGCTCCCCAGTTTGTATTGGTAATAGGGTTTAGCTTGACCCAGGTGCAAGATCTTGCGTTTGGATTTGTTGAACCTCATGAGGTTCACCTGGACCCACTGCTCAAGTTTGTCCATGTCCCTCTGGATGGCATCCTGTCCCTGTGGTGTGTCAGCCGCACCCTACAGCTTGGTATTGTCAGCAAACTTGCTGAGGGTGCACTCAACCCCACTGTAGATGTCAAATTTCTAGTGTTGATGTGGGTGTTTTTTTTAATTATGAGAATACAAACATATTTTAGCTAGCATGTGCTTTAACAAGGCTTAATTTAAGTGATAGCTTGACTTTTAACTTTATATTTCTCTCACTTTGTATTATTTTGCAATCATGTATCTTCAGTATTTCTACTATGAAGTTGTTAAATCTGCACAAAAAATGTCATCTGAAATATGCTTCCAAACTTCTTAGTATTCTCCACAAATTTGAAGTAGTCCCATTTATCTCTGTGCTGTAGGATTGTTGCTGATGCTGAAGCTTGTGAACTGGTGTAATAAAAATAGTTGAGAAATATCGAACTGACAGAAGTTCACCTCGGTGCAGAAGAGCTTGTCTGAGACCTGCGGCTCTCCTGAGATGGGATAGGGATTATGACACCCACATGGGTGTCTGCAAAGGGTGAATCACATAAATATCCTGAGTTGGGAAGGACCCACATGAGTCCAATTCCTGGCTCTGCACAGAACCATTCAAAATCCAAACCCTATGTCTGAAAGCATTGTCCAGACACTTGAACTTGGTTTGATACTCTGACCACTGCCCTGGGGAACCCATACCAGGGTCAAACCACCCTCTGATGAAGAACCTTTCCCAAGCCCCCATCCTCACCATCCCCTGACAGAGCTCCATGCCATTCCCTTGAGTCTTATCACTTTCACCAGAGAGCAGAGCTCAGTGCTGCCTCTCTGCTCCCATTGTAAAAAGCTGTAGGCTGCCATGAGGCCTCCCCTCAGCTCCTCTGCTCTGGGCTGAGCAAACCAAGGGACCTTTCACCATTTTCATAGTCCACCTTTGGATGCTCTCTAATAGCTTTATGTCCTTACACTGTGGCCCCCAAACCCACACCCAGTGCTCAAAATGAGGCCACACAGCACAGAGCAATGTGGCACAACCCCTTCCTTTGTCCGGTGGCAGTGCTGGGCCAGATGCATCCCAGGTCACAGTTGGCCCTAGCTCTCTAGTCTGTCAGGATATCTCTGCAATCTCCCTACCCTTTAGGGAGTCAACAGCTTCTCTGACTTTAGTGTCATCTGGAAACTTATTTTTTATATATTCAAGCCCTTTATCCAAGTCATTGACGGGTTAAAGAGAACTGGCCCTAAATGGAGCCCTGAGGAATCCTACTTGTGACTGGCTGCCAGCCTGATGTAACCCTATCTACTATAATTCTTTTATTGAGCCATCAGCCAATGATTCGTCCATTGCATTATGGGTTTTTTTCTAGCAATAAGGATACTGTGAGAAACAGTATAAAAAGCTTTGCTGACATTTAAAAAGGTTATATCAACTGGGTGAAAGAGGATTTCCTCCTAACTCCAGAGTGGTGAGTGTGAGGAAGTGCTGGTCATTAACAGGATGGAACTGTTCTCCTAGAAGCAAGCTTCCCATGTTCATTTCATTGCAGAGGAATTATAATATTGTTAATTCAGTGCAGTCCTGTCGTAAGTCACTGCAGAAAATTAAAAAAAAAAAAAAAAAATTAAAACAACAACCAACAAAGCAGTACAGTAAGAATTAAAAATAAAAATAATTTTTAAAAAAGTTGACCTATATTTTAATTTGTTTCAATTATGTTCCCTCTTTTACCCTACTTACACTCCATCTAAAGTCTGTATTTTTCAAAACTGAAAAATGGTTCAAAGGCAGCACTGCTACTGTGGGAGATGAAGCTGTGTGCTTGAACAGTGTCATCTTCTGGGATCAAGTCTATGTCTATCACTTTTCTTTCTAAGAGTTTACATGTAGGTTCACCTCTCTTTCTCAACTGCCCTCCACCTCAGATGTATCATATCCAAATAGACTTAATGGCTGGCACGTAGCTGTCAAGGCTTTAGAAATAATGGTGTTCCTTGTCACAGCTTCTTGGAGCATCTCTTGCCCCAGTTCAGATCCTTTTTCCTAAAACAACTTCTGATTCCTTAGTATTACTAATTCATTCTTCCATAGTGAATGAAGTGAATCAAGATTTACTGTTCACTTTCCTTTGTTAAAAATTGATAGCTTTACCTTATATAAATATAAAAACAAGGAAAAGGAAAAAATATATATGTTCTTTATTAATAGCACAGACCAGAAAAGACTAGAAGTAAACTGTTAACCAAACGACTTCATAACACTAGTATTTGAAGGAGGGCATCATAGATACTAGCTTGTGGGAACCAAGGAACCCTCAAGCACCCATGCTTCCCATGCATTGACTGTGACTTCTACATTCTTTGCTTCAGACCTGGTGGAGGGTTGGTGGGTTTTTGTAACTTCATGATAACAATTTTCCAAGACTGAATGCAGAGAATTTGAGTGGTGGCTGTTTCCCACTGAGAAGATAATAACAAGAGTATACTGTGCAGATAGCAGAAATGCTCCTTGAGATGGAGGCTTGCCAGTCATAACCCAGCGAGGGGGCTGTGCCCATCACCAGGCTGTGTGAGTCCCTGCCTTCTCCACACTGACGTAGCGTGCTCTTCCCCTCCATGTCTTTCTCAACATTTTTCTACCAGGGTGCTCTCATTCCGATCCAGCTACTTTTTTGTTTATTTTTTCATTTCAATTATTCGTGTTGTCAGCAGTGCTTTAAGGCACTAGTTCTTGATGCTGTGGAGAAGGCTGTGTCCTGTTGTTAATTAGCTATTTTCTCAAATCATTTTCAACTGTCAAGGATTAGATACCCAACTGGGAATTGAAGTCATCAGTTTTCTAGGACAGGAGTTGAGAGAAGTTATAAGTTAAACAACTGAAAAGCAGCTTCCTATGTCTAGTCTTTTGTCGGATCTATTGCCTTGCCATTTCTCATGTATTTTCAAAATACATTTCATCTTTTTCTTTCCTTTTTTTAATCTTAATTTGCTGGGGAAAGTTTGGTTTAGGAGGGCCTTCTACAGAAATCTTGTAACTATTTTTCATAAAATAAGTAAAATACTTCAAATTTCTGTTATAGTTTCAAATCTAAGATATCCATTTCAATGTCTAGACAGCCTTTTATTAGTAAAATAATTGGGAAATTGCAACAGATGAATATTCTTTCAGAAGTACAGTAGTTTAATTGAATGCTGAAAGGAAATAGTTTTGATTTTTCCTTCTCTGTCCACAGTGTATCATAGTTAATAACTCATGCTTTTTCTATGATGCTTCATTAAAATTCTTCTTGACTTGCATAGTCTCCACAAGGTTACTAAAATGTATTCTTTTAGAATTCATTCCACTTTCTCAAGGTGTCTGCATGAACTACATGAAATCATCAATACCAAGAAGAACATGGAAATAGACAGGGTTGTAGGTTTTTTGTTGTTGTTGCAGGTGGATTAATATTTATGGAACTAATGTTACATTAACTGACTAATGTAACTAGAAATAAGTTTTCAGTGATCTTTACTACAGTACTTGTTACTGCATATGTATCCCCTGAAAATTCTTTCATCCTCAGTAAGACAAATTCATGTATATTCTCCATTTCAAAGTCTGCTTTGGGTTTCTTGTTAGTTCAGAGGTGGCAGGAGAATAAGAAGAAGAGTATGGCCCAAACTCAGAAGCATGCATGAGAGGCTGAAAATCTCCATCATCTGGCTTTCTCTGACTTTTTATCCAAATCTCTCATTTTAGGTGCATTTCAGTTGTTCCTCATGCCAGAAAATAATGAAATGATCAGTGTGTGTTCAGAAAAATAAAAGTCAGTTTTCTCTCAGGAGTTCTTGCTAATGTCTTGCTGTGGAAAGATGCAACTCAACAGCAGAAACTTTGGCAGTGTAGTTCAGAATTGCACGTTCTGCGTAACAAGTGGAGTGACAGGTCTGCCAGGGTTTTAGCCAAGATTATTGTAGTATTGTAGAACCAGAAGTCTAGATTTCTTCATCTGTAAAGATGAGAGAGACCTCACACATACCCAAACATGACTGCAGCAAGCACACAGCTAGTATTTCCACAGGCAGATAGTCACAGACTTGCATCTTTGCTTTTGTTAATAACGCAGGGTCAACTGGAGCAGCTTATTCAGTTAGTCTTAATTGTTATCCAGGTCAACTGGGGGTTACTAATCTCTAAGCTGTAGTCACTTCACTGTCCACATTATGACAGTCTGTACCAAGTGCTGTAGCACTTAATGATATAGTTCAGTTTGTGTGCTTTCATATAACAAGTGTCTCTTGACAAAAAATATAAATATGTAGATGTTAGCTTGCATAGAAGAGCTAGCATTGGTTCTTTTCAGCAGCTAAGCTCTCTAAGATGCAGAGGAAGTGAGAAAATTAAAGTTGAAACATTTTGTCATGGACAAAGCAGGGAGGGAGATCAAAGGTACGCAGGAGCCACATAAACACAAAGTGTATTTGTTACTGTCTGTCAAAAACGCAGAAGATTGGTGCTGCTAGTGGCAGCTGAGGTCATTTCAGGTACCCACTAGATCCAGGACGTTTAAGTCTAGGACACAGATATTTCAGGGTCAGTTCATTTTTAGGAAAGGAGGAATAGCGTCAAATTTATTTCCTACTTCCTTTCATCCTTGCTTGTAGTAGTCAAGGTAAAGCAAGAGAGGTGTACTAGCAGAGGTTCAGGGTCATGGTTAACCTGTGAACTACACTATTCTGTCCTTTCATCACCAACAAACCAAATCTCCCTGTCAATAAAGGCCGTTTCTCCCATGAGAATGCTGGAAGCATCTCTGTAGGTGAACAATCACAAGTTCATGAAGACAACACAGCACTAATTTCTTTTAGATAACTAATAGTGCTAGAGATAACTAATAGATAACTAATAGACTGTGTTTTTTGCCAAGAAGGTGCCAATTTGACAAAGCTTGGAGGTACTCCAGCATTAGAATCTGAGGTAGTGAAAATGAGCTCCTTGAACTGAAGCCTGTAACCAGACCCCAGTGATGAGACTCAGATTAGTAGTTGCAAGAAATTTTTCAGCAACCCGTTATTCCCGTAGAATGCAAAGGCTTCTTCTGTTGTTTCTCCTGTTTTGGAAGGCTTATCTGTTCCTCCAGGTGAGATGCATTTGCTGTTAGAGAACAACCGTAGCTTTCTCCTGAGCCTGTCAAACCAGTTGTTCTCCTTCAAGGAAAAATTATTTGCCATTACAGTTCAGTAGTATTCTCACTCCCTTAGTATCTGCAGATTAAAAAGGAATAACGGATCAAAAAGAATGATTTGCTCTGATTCTCATGCTGATCTTTTGGTGAAACAACTATGTAGCCCACATTGTCTAGAGTGAAAGGTTTAAAAATTTCCTGTTGGTTTTGAAATCAGTGTTTGAAATGATAAATAGGCTTTCCCCATGAACAGCTGTAGAACAGTCAGTCTGTTAATGATGTTCTCCAGAAAGTTTCCCATGAGTGATGAGATTTTGGAATCCAGAGAAGATGTGTGGGCACACTTGGCTACCTCAAACCAAGTGTAATGGAAAAATTAGATTTCATAATGGATCTGCAGAACTATACCTTCCTATTCAAGTTAACATGCCTATCTTGTCTATCTTCTGGACAGCTCTTACAAGTTACATTGCAGTAAAAGAATATATTTTCAGCACGATGATATAAAACTATTTCCTTCAGTATTCAGTGGAAAATATTTTTTCTTCTGTCTGATTTGAAAACAAAACAAAAAAAAAAAAAAAACCAACAATCCCCAAAAAAACCTTTTGTGAAACTTCTCCAAGTAATTGGTTGCAATAATAATTTTTCCCAAATCGGTTAACTTCCCTATATCTAGTTGATTCTACTTCTAGTACTTCAAATTATAAGAATCTTCTGCATGCAGAAGACAGGAAACTTTACTGTGTTATATAAAAGAGTTGACAGTTTCAGTATTTCCGCTTACTACCTAAGGATGACAGGACTTCTCATAGACTACTTCTTGTTTTGTAGACTAACCCGATGTGAAGCCAGACTCACCATCAAAGTGATTGTGTTAGAGTGTGATGCTAGCAAGCAACCTCCGCTGGAAGACCTAAAGTTCTTGTAGGTTCAGAGTAAACTGCCTCAACAGCCAGCTTCAGCAGAATCTCAATTTCTGAAATTTGTAGACTGTCCGTGCTGATACTTACATTCATGTTCACAAATCATGTAGAGAAAACAGTTGTGCAAACTCCATTCAGATGATTTCACAGCACCCTGCTAATCATGAGACCCATCTGGCCAGAAATATTAGGAGAAAAATAGATGTCACTTATTCTGCATCAACAGTGTCTCTTCAGAGTGCTGCACACATCTGGCCCAAAGCCCCCAGTCCTTCCTGGTGGTTCAGAGCCAGTCATCTGGCCTTCCTGGGAACTCAGAGACCATCCCAAACTGTACATTCCTTGGAGCATGAAGGAGCACCGAGTCCAATGTACAGGCTGCTGGCGGCTTATTCTGGACTCCTGGGTTGGGAAGGTATCTTAACACAAAACTTGCTTAAACAGTTGCAGCCTCTTTAAGAGATTTAGCTTCTTTCTACAACTGAAATAGCCAGTAGTAACTTATATGTGAATGATCAAGATGATTTTGATAGCTGTTCCCACCGCAAAAATAGTTACAGTTTTGTTTAAACAGAAGAAGAGCACAGAATGGAAAAATTGGCATGCGATAGACTGAGTTCCTGCAGGGCTTTTAATTTTCACATACTCTTAAACTCATGGAGCCTAATGAGCTTAACATTTTGGCCAGTTGCACAATTTAGAGGTTTCAACAGTGAATGGTTTTTGGACAGAAAAAAAATGTTCTCACAAATATGAAGAGTGAACAGATGTTACTATTGGTGCTTCCAACGCCTACTGACAGAAAACATCTGTGTTGAACTTCCTGAATTTTAGGATCTTGAGAACACTCCCACACACCACCAAAAGCCATTTGAAAACAATTGGGCTGGCAGATCAGTTTTCGGGTCTATTACTAAATGTTCCAATAGGAGCAGGTGCTGCTTGTTGTCTTGTCTCTAGGAGCCTGGCTGGCCAAGCAGCAGCCGTACCACTGCCCAAAACAGGACCACCACCCTTTGCTATCTGACATTTTAGGATTTTACATGGGCTGTGATTTAGTAAAAGGCATAAGGAACAGCTGATTCTAGTATTGTGACTCTAATAAAACAAGTTGAAAGGATTAGAAAAAAAAAAGTATAGGTACTAGCAGATTCAGAGAATTACCACGCATTGCATGTTGCCATAGAAAGAGTCTGGCTTTTGTAATCCTGTCAAAACCCATGCTGAATGAACAGAATTTTCTTCTGTTTTGAAAACATACTCATTGTGCTAAAAATGTCAGGCATTTGCTGTGCCTCAAAATATTCAGTCCAACATTTGATAGGTACCATAACCAAATTCTGCCCTTTTGTGTAAGCATTATACAGCAGCTGTCACGATGTAACTGGGAGTTCCTCCTGCTCCACACCCTTCATATTAATATTTGTCTGCTTGGAAGAGCAAATTTGGCAAGGTGGTTTTCCTCTCTGGTGATTTCTTTTGTTGACTAAAATCTTGTCTTCTCCAATTAATAAAATGCTAATGAATGTTTGCAAGAATAAATCAATGTCATTTTAGAGCTCTGTAAAACATCACCAGTTCATGATCGCAACTTTACTACATATGTTCGATTCAAAGTAGCATCTCTAAGTTATTTTAGCTAACTCTTCTTTGAATACTGCTTTTAGTTGGAACTAATATTACAAGCCAGTAAAAGTATATTTTTTTCTGGTTTTATAGCTGTGTTAGATTGATGCTCTCCATTTTACCAACATAAAATGCCATTCATCGCACTTCCAGTCTTGTGCTAGTCCAAAGTACCTGACACAGAGTGAGGCCAGCTCCAGTTCTGCTCACTTTTCTGGTTTCTATACGTGAAGATTTCCCCATGATCCCCATGATCCTCCCATACAAAAACCTTAGCAAAGCTGTAGTTAGTGTTAAATGTAGTTAGAAATTTTGTTCTGCCTTAAAAAAAAGATGATAGAAACTGAGCTGAGAAGCTGTGCAGAGGTGGTGATGTTTAAGTAACTTCTACTAGCCTAAAAGAAATGTGTTTCTGCGTAACCAGAAAGAAAGCAAGCAAGGTAGGGGCCAGATGATATAACTGGAATAAATTAATATGCTCTTGACTACATGTCATTATCGTCATCTGATCACTTTTTTACACTGAATCATTTCTAATTTCCAAGAAAATCCCACTGATTTGCATCACTGCCTGCCAAGTTCAGTAAATTTATTGTATTTACATCCAGCTCTTTTTTTCAAGCAGCGTGATCATCATGCTGAAGTTTATATCCTCATTCTAACTGTCAAATGTACAGTTCTGGAGCCTGATCGTTTGGGATTTTACCTTTTTGCCCAGTTTAGAAAGCAACAATATGGAGGTCAACATTTGTGCTAGGGACCTAAGTTCTTATAGACAGTTAAGAAAAACTGGTACATTGAATGTGTATTCATCTGACCTAGTTTGAACATCTGCATTAGGCTGCATCATGCCAAAAGATGTCACCTCATCTGAAGGGACATTGGGATGACTACACTGAATGTAGATAGATAAATGTCTACATGTGTTCATTAAATACAATCCTTCTACCAAAAAAAAACACACACACACACAAAAAAAAACTCCAACCATATCCCTTTCAAGGCCTTCCAAATCCTACTACATAATTCATATCACCAGACAGTATATTTGCTAATATATCTCAATTCTGATTCTGTATTACCAAGGCAGAAAATTACCAGGAAATTCTGATGTGAATTTACAGCTAGCATTGACATACATGCTGACCCTACTACAGCTGACTCCTCAGTCGTGCTGTGTTTGGTAGGAGACTTCCTATGTACGACACAGTAAGAAGATGAAAGCAGGCAGGCTCTCCAGATATCTGGTGCATTGCAGACCTTGCAAACCCAAGATTCCTGCCCACCTCATAGTATTTTTGTGCATCCACACTTCAGCAGGGATGCCACTCTGGATTTCAGAGCTATCCCCTCACTGACTCTACAGACAGAAAAGCCCTTTCCTTCTTGCCTACTGCTTCCTGCTCTTATCTTCTCCTTCTTCCTCTTCTCCTTTCTTCCACACAATGACCTTTCGAAGGCTTGGCATGGAAACTCAAGAGAAGTTTTGTCTAGATTTGCCCTTACTGATGTTTGCAAAGCATGATTCCAGTATCATTCTTCCTGCAGCAGCTCTGCAAAGCACAGAAAGCATTTCTGACATGTGCTTGTATGTGTTTTGTGACATGAAGAAACTTCTAACTGGTTCTTTCTGAATGTTTGACCGACATTCCAATGCATGTTTTCTTTTATGCTTGTTTTATCTTTTTGGGTGACATAGCAACTTTCTGGAAGATCACGAATTCATCAAAGTGTGGGAACAGAAAACAGTACAAAATTATTTCATTTACTGACTACAAAAAAAAGACTGTGGTTCTGGTAAAGAGAATCCTTTCATAGTTCTTTTTTTTTAAGAAGACTTAATGTTTATCCCTTACTTAACAAAGAAAAAAAAAAAAAGCCAAAAAAACAAGAACCTCCTGCAAGCTGAATCACTACTTTGGAATTAACATTAATGTCATTCGGTCACTGCTGTCCTGAGAGAAAATGTCACAGGTCCAGACAATGCAGCTGAAAGAACAGCAAATTTTACCATGCCAAACTATCTTCATTTTTCAGTTATTTTTAACTTAAAGTGAACTTTCTAATTTTTGTTTACTTTTCGATATAAATAAAATGGCTTTTTAACAAATGAGAAGAGGAGCTTTTTCTGAGAAAAGGAGCTGGAATGTGAAACTCAGCAAAATACCCTTCTGTAAAGTAGGAGAAGATAAATTAAAACTAGAAATAACCATTAGCTGTGGCCCTGTTTCCAAAGCCTGCTGACTCTGTCGCTGCTACTCCATGTTTTAGCACTGGAAACTGTGCAGTCTGAGACACGTGAGAAAGATCTGTCTATATTCAGACAAGCTTTTTTGTGTCCTAGAGGACCGGGCCCTTCTGTTACATGAAATAAAAGGTGAACATAGGCCCTTCAGGAAGCCGTGCTGCACTGTCAGGAAAGCTGCCTCTTCTGCTGCCTTCTTCCCTACCTTGCAGGCCTGGCCTGCTGCCCACTGCAGGAAAGGGACACAGTCACAGCCTTGGGGAGTTAGAAATCAAATGGTTGCCATAATGTGTGTGCTAACCAGCTTACACAGGGAAGCTTTGAAAGAAAAGTGTTTTAAGCTCAGTTTATTCCAGTAATCACTGAAAAATGTAGCTAAAAGAGATTCACACTTGAGGAGAAATACCACATGCTCTGCCCTTCTCACTCTCTATACCACAGCTGGGTTTATGAGCTTATTCCTTTGAGCTGAGGGGAGCACCAAGGCCATCCATTTTCAGTTAGACTCGAAGATTGCTTTAATGTGCCTACTTCTATGAAA
This sequence comes from Tetrao urogallus, assembly GCF_951394365.1. Lineage (NCBI taxonomy): Eukaryota > Metazoa > Chordata > Aves > Galliformes > Phasianidae > Tetrao > Tetrao urogallus. The sequence continues at coordinate 56,689,569 of NC_136813.1, read as the reverse complement.
GCTGTCTAAGGGAACTGCAAAATCCCTAAATTTGCTATCATAAAAACCCCAACTTTTCTATTTCTTTCCTGAGAATCACACATTTAATCAGCTGAAAATTTTCCCATTTTCCCTAAAACTGATTTTATTCCCTGGTGAGTTGCTTTTTATTCTGCTAGTTTCAGTCTCTGGCTAGCAGGGCTGCATCCAGGTTCTTGCTGTCATTTCCTTTACCCATCCATCCTCTGTGGTCACTGTGCCAGACTGAGCCCTCTCACGAAAGCCCCAGCTCCCTCTTGTCCATCACAGTCAGATCCCCCTTCCTGCAGGAAGTGAACTTGTCCTTTCACAAATGACCTTTCTAAAATGTCAGGGAATTAACCTCCTTTCTTCTTGTCCACTGTTAAATAAATTATGTCCTTCAAGGGTCATTTTCATGTGGGGAATACTGAATCATCACATTCCATGTACAAAATAAGCAGTTACAAAATAAAAGTCCGTAATATAGTGGTGTGGGCTCAATGACCATGAAGCTCCACAGTAATTCTGGCTTTGTCCATTTCTTCATTACTGCAGATAACTACTTTTCTCCTTTCTTCATATCTAAACACTGGTAAGTGAGTTTCTCGGCAATTCATGATGATCAATCTTGTGTTTTAAAATCTTTGGAACAGGATCTGTCATTCATTGTGCCTTTATTTCTATAGCACCCCAAAAAATTGATTGCTCTCAAAATTGACACACCTTCCTTTACGCATGTAAATTTAGCAGTAAATGGGAAAGAAGAAAGTATTGCAACATGACATCTCTTTCGTTTGGCTGGTTCTTAAAAGAACTGGAAATTAAAGTTCAAGCTGTAATACGCGAACATTCAGTACAGATCTAAAAGTCTGTTCAGGATCTTCTTAAGTCCACTGGGACTGAATTGCAAAATACAGTTATTAAATTCAATGACAACCCCGACAGCATTTTCTTTCATGCACGTCAGTGGACAAGGGACGATGTATATACAACACTGCAAATATTTTCTGGGAAGATTTCCTCCAGGCTTCCTAAATTTCTGACCTTTGCTCCTCCCTGTAAATAGCTTTTGCACATGACTGTGCTGGCCACAGGGATTGTATGAGACCTCTTCCAGTCAGCTGGAGTCTCCAGAGGAGCAAGGCAGGGACTGCCTGTTTGGGAGTATGTCCTGATACTGGCAGCTTTGTAAATTCATCTGAATTTTAGAGGAAGTTTTATAACAAGAGCAAAGAGGAATGTAAAAATCTTTGTTGGTCTATAAGGCATTGCATCCATCCACTTTTTCCCTTTCTTTTTGCATGCTCACTCTGATATTCTTTGCCACAGAATACCAAAAGCCTCACAGCCCTAGCCTGTTAGTCCTGTGGCAGTAAGTGGCAATGATACCATGCTCTGCATACTGGAAGAGTGGAAGAGTTCCAGTTCCCCCAGCAATATGCAAAGTCTTCTGCTGGAGAGCCATTTGGGCCATAACACATCTCTGCATTGCTTTATCATGTAAGAAAAGAGAGCACCAGAGGAAGTGCTTTGTGAGTTACCTAAAATACAACAGCCAGGGATATCATGTTTCCCTATGCTTGCCTTTTTCTTTTTTTTTTAACCTGGAAATTTATTCCAAACATCATTTCTTGGCCTTGGAGAATTTTCTACAATTTCTGAACTTCCAGGAGCACAACCAGAGCAGTAACGTGCATGGCATGTTTCACACAGGGGAATTCCAGACTCTAATAAGCTTTATTTGACTAAACCTTTCAAATTTATTGTCTTTGCTTAAATCTCCTTAATGACCTTTGCAAAAGAGTGCGCATTCTAAGGTCATTTGCTAATGAAAAAGGGACATACTTGTTCAACAAAAGATTTAACATAAAGAGAGCAGAGGAAAAGCTGACATGTCTGAGTTAGCTAAGGTTAATAAAGCTAATTCAGTTAACAAGCCAGGATGCTAACTGACTGAAGAACTCCACACACTGTCATGATATTAACTAATTCTTCATCTCTAGCATCATGATAGTTCCAGAATGATCAATTATCATATATTTATTGCAAATAATGTTAAATTATCCATCTACCTCAACCCCAGTTCCTCAACCATAACCAAGGAAGGCATGGGAAAGGGGTGCTGGCATTGCCCAGCTCTCCTGGTTTCCCATGCCTTGTTTACTTATTTCTTCATACTGGATAGGAAAATGGGGGTGCAAGTGGAAATGATATTTGGCACAGTTCAGAGAGGCAATTGTTTCCCACACAACGCTACCTTTTCAGTATGCAGAATCCATGATTTCTTTCTTTGTGGAAGGAAATTAAATGTTTATCTTCAGAACTTCTCAAAATTAAGTTGAATTCAGATATCTAAAATTGAATTTGAATAATTTTTATCTGTTCTTTGCAAGTATGCAGGATATGTTTTCATCACTATTAAGTGTTCCTTTCCATATCTGGGTATAAGGGAAGGACAAATTGTCTCAAGTTATTTATGCCTTACATCTTTATAGGTATGATGGAATATTTTAACTAGATATTTGCATAAGAATAGATACACTGTACTTTAAAAATCTGCATTTTTAAAAATGAATTAAATACCCATTATTTCCCTTAAAAAGGCATTTCCGCAGCGTATGCTCATTTGTACTCTCTCAAGCCCGTTATACTTAAAGGTAGATAACAAAAAGTGGCATCAGAAAAGATTTTTGGGTTTTTTTTCCTGATCTTGTGGCTTAGAAGCATTCCAGTGGTTCTAATCAACAGCTTTCTATCTCAGGCAAGTAGCTAAGAAAAGTGCAGCTGTTCTAGATGTGGGTCTGCACCTCCATGGGTAACTTCTAGAGATTAACTGATTTTAAAAGACCCAAAACTGCTAAGGTAGAGAAAGGTGCATCTGCAGTTGCCAGCTGTGACTGGCATAAGGAAATGAGCTGCTGCTTACTCAGATGTGCATGTCTCCTGTCAACAGGATTAGCATGTTTTATATGTGTCTTTATTTCTTCTCTATTTATTAAACTGATAAATGGAAAGACATCGGCCCGCTAAACATCAGTAATCCCCATGAGCAGGCTTACTTTAGGAGTAGGGAACTTGTATTAAGTTGTGCTTTGTTGTAAGCACAGGAGAGATTATCTTTCATGCTGACAGCTCAAACACTTAAATCCCTGTTGTCTTTTGGCAATGCTCCTAAACAATCAGTTCTGTCAAATTAATTGCAACAGTATAGCAAAGGATCCACACTGTCAGAGATCCATACTGGTTGCTTGTCCCTGAGGAACGACATGTATTTCATTCCTTATACTGGCTCATTCCTAGACTTTTTACAAGAAAGAAGAATTCACTGAGTTTTGTACAGAATTTGGTTATCTCATCTCCTTAGGAGGAACTTGTTTGATGTAATACATGGGTCTTAAAATATAAAAACGTACTCAAACTGTTGTTACAGCATTTTTTCACAAAACAAGTGTGGAAAATAGATTGTTTTTCTGTTGTTGTAGATTGTTTGTTTGTTTCTTTTAACGAGAAGTACGCTATGTTTAAGTCATGGTATTTATTTTGGACTTTCTGATAAGACAACTACAGCATATATAAAATATAGTTATATATAGATTGTTGAAAATGAAATGTTTGAATTGTGTCTCAACTGGGGCTATCCTTAGTAGGAGCATAAAAGTTTGCATAAAATCAGAAAACAACGTTCATTGGCTTGACTACTGCTTTCTGAATACAAATAAAATGGATATCTTCAGGTTCATTTCTTTGAGTCTCCACACTGCCCTCTTTTATTCCTCCCATCTCAATTACATTTAATGGAATTGAACACAGAACATTCAAAGCGTCCTTCGATAGGGACATCTTTTAAGTCTTTCTTTCCAGGCACAGATGTGAGTGGGAAAAAAAAAGTAAGTTACTCCAGGAAGGTGGGATGGGAGAGATTTTCACTATTTTTATGCAACTGTGCCATATATTTTATCCCACAATGTTAGTTTTGCATCAGTTCGTTTGTATAAATACATATCTGCTTGTTCATGTTCTACTGCTTCGTGAGTTACTGGTGCTGTTGGGGAGTGGTCTGTGAAAATCTAATTGCATTTCTAAAATACTTTCATTAGAATCTGTTTAATTAGAGTGTTTTGGTAAATGGTGCTTTGTGCTATTTAAGCATCTCTCTTCAGAAAAGACCGTGGCTACTTACTGTTAGTGTCATTAGTGCAATGGGTACCCCAGAGCACAAAAAGCATAAGTTCCTTTGCTGATCCTGCATTTGGAACAGTTTTCAAATACATTGGTTCACAGATCTCAGCCATACTGTCACAGCCCCAGTACCTAAACCACCACTGTGTCATTTCAAAATGATTTTTTCTCCCTGTGATGAGCTTTGTGACGCTGGCAGTCAACAGAGGATGATTTTCAAACAATGTTTGAAGTGGCCTTAAGAATGTCATTAAGGCTGTTCTACCAAACCAGTGCTGGAAGGGAGCTTTTAATGACAGGGAGCCCTCAACCTTTGTGGGTGCCCTAATGGCATATGTGTCAAGTCACTTTCAGGCTCCAGTGTTAAACAGAAGTATTGTCCCAGACAGGCAGAAATTCATGCCATTAAATATCAGTCTCCATTTGTAAGAAATGTCCCAATAAACAGATTTCACAGTTAAGCATATTTTAACTGCTTGGAGTGTAACTGATTATGTCTCATACCACTGAGAATCACTCTTGAGAAGTCATTCTGCTTATTCCAGAAAAAACACCTTTTTCATAGAGTAGCAGTGAATGTAGCAAATATTGATTTGATCCTTCATTTCCGAACAACGTGATCACTTTGTTGGAGTTTCTTTGTGTGGTGTCTACCTTCATCAAAGTGTCTGGTCTACTGGAATAAAAAAGGTTCTGTGTTTCATTTCTTCTGAAGAGGTTGACTCCACTGCAAGGAAGCTGAGCTGCAGCCGAGCTTCATGCATCTCAACTGTTCCTAAATAAATGCTTTTTTATTACTTTTATCAGGGCCAGCCAGGACACCTTGGATCACAGGGGCTCCCTGGACCACCGGGATTGATGGGAATCCCAGGACTGCAAGGTCCTAAAGGTCACAAAGGTGAAAGAGGACATCCGGGAATAAGTGGACCCAAAGGAGAAATGGTAACTTTTGAATATCAGATGTTTTAGCTAATGAGCAAAGTACTGGATGGAACATCATTTTAATTGTGCTGTTTCATTCTAGGGGCTAAGAGGAGTCACTGGTTTCCCAGGGGCAGATGGCATTCCTGTAAGTAGCTGGTTACCTCATGTTTAAGAAACCACCAACTGCAAATATGGCAGACTGTGTACCTTACAAAGGCTGCAAATGTGGCAGCCTTTGTACCTTAATGTGTCTGGTCTGAATTCTGTATCAGCCACATACACAGTGTTAAGCTAAGGGCATTTGCTGAAGTAAGTGGAAATGCAGATGCTCAACAACAGGATGAAATATGTGCTCCTGCTCATTCCCTCTGATAATCAAGGTCTGTTTGCTTTGTCTTATGGAGAAATCCCCTTGTAAAAAAAAAAAAAAAGACAAAAAAGGAAGGAAATTCCCTGTGTCCCTAGAGATTACCCAGAAAAGTATGTTCTTTTATGGGAATAACGTGTGAGATAAGTACTTCACATCTCTTGGGCTTGTGAGCGAAGGACAGCCCTGGGTCATGCCTTAATTATTTCAAAGCTGTAAAGCATGTAGAAAGACCAATAATTGTAACCATTGTTATGTGGTTTGTATCTCATACAGCGTGCATGAGATGATCTTAAAAAAACTGTTTAGTATCTAACTTTGAACAAATTGTCCAGGTCCATGAATGTGAAACATTCAAAGAGGAAAACTGGGTAAAGTTCACAGCACAGTATTTTCCCAGCTTACACTTCTTTATATCTTGTGTCATAAAATAACAAAGAAAACTGAGTCATTGGAATCCCTGGACAGAGTTCCCAGGCTTGGGTTTCCTTTGTAGTGCTCCCTGACACCAGGGCCTTGCTCTGCAACCCACACATCCACATCCACTCAGCTTTCACCCTTTTTTGTTCCTGAAAAACTCTGTATTGAGTTTCAGGGCTTTCTCCTCTCTCCTCTCTCTCCTTATCACTCTTAGAAGAAAATCAGAAGACCTTCTTTCCTATTCCTATACAAAATTCTGTAGCCTATAATTTCATTTACATTTTCATCATACTGAGTTGTTTTTCAGTGCTCTGTCCTCCTGCAAACATATCACTCTCCAGCAAAGCTCTGCATTACTATGACTGGACAACAACTGCTACCTGAGAAAGTTTTCTTTCTTAGTCCTGCTTCCACAACCTCTGCAATTGCATTGTCAGGAATAAATACCTTCAGATATTATTTGAATCTGCATGCTTATTGTGTGCTGCCTTCAAGCCCCTTGCCCTTCCCATTTGGTTATGTTCACCAACCAGTTTTCCTAGGCCAAGGCATAACACTGACCATCAGAAGGCAGATAGGCACATATATGAACTGCAACAGCAGAGTACTAGGATATCTAGGGTCTCTAGGGGCTAGAAACCGAGGAAGGATGCAGTGAACCTGACTCTGTTCTGTAGCGCGGAATGCAGGTACTTGATGGAGCTATGAAATGGCATGGACAAATTTCTTTTTCTTCTAAGCAAGGGAGCAGAAGCAAAGATAAAACCTGCTTTAGGTAGCAAAGAAGAAATAAATGTATTCTGTTTATGTTAGTTTCTGTTTTTCCTGACTGAGCCTCCTGGAAGAAAGATGATCAAGGGCAGAATTTCTTCCCATCAATCCCAATACAAACCAGTAGCAACTGCAATTAAGGTGAACATCAGTAGCGCAGTGGAAACCCATTATAAGGCAGGAGTAACTTTTCCCTGCTTTCCTGTATCTCAGAGGTTCAGTGTGGAGCTTCTACATTGCCCTCAGCAGCCTTGGTTTGAGTGTCTGGTTTCTTCCCATCTCTGTACTTACAGCTTCGTCATGGCACTCAACCAAGCTCTAAAGACATCACTGATTTTTTCCTAGCTTGGAAGCTATTCAAAGCCAGTAATGAACCTTTCTTCCCACTCCTCCAGCGTGAAGCACTGAAATTCTGAACAAACCCATTTCTTGGTGACTCCCTGCACAGAAGTTTCATCTGGCTTAGTTCTCTGCTTAACAGAGACTGTATTGAACATAGCTTTCTTACCCTTTCTGAAAGGTCCTTCACTACTCATGCTGTCTGGGGCATATGGTTCAAGCTGCAGCTATATTAAAAAAAGGCACTGTCTGTTTCTTTCTTTGAAAATCATAGTTTCCCATGGATCCAAGCCTTGGGCTTAATGTGAGAATGTCTAAATACTGTGTGACTACAGGAAAAGGAAAACTAGAAACAGATGGATAGATAAACACTTTTTTTTTCCTCAACAGGGTCATCCAGGGCAGCCAGGATCAAGGGGGAAGCCAGGTCATGATGGCTGTAATGGGACAGTAGGTGACCCAGGTGACCCAGGAACACCAGGACACTCTGGTTTCCCTGGTACCATTGTAAGTAGTTGACAGTAAATAAATACCTGAAGCAAAGATGATTACTGAAATGAATTTCACACAAGTGTGTGTTGGAAACAGATGGAACAGGAGATCCCTTTTGGCCTAGCAGAACATCGAGCATCCTTGTGGACCTACCACAGACATGCCCCATAATTCTTAGGGCTGACAGGTCTGCTCAGAGCTATACCTGTCATGCAGGTCCTGCAGGGAGATTACTTCAGGAAAACTGTACAGTTCCTGATGAAAGTAACTTTTTTCTCCCCTATCTCATACCCAACATACTGGCTTTCTGTGGAGCAGTAGGTAGGATTGTGCTGAGGTGAGCACTGGAGCTCCTGGATTTACTAGTCCATACGTCAGCCCTGATGAGCTGCTCCTCTTGATGTGATGTGCTCCTGTAATATCACAGTAACAGGGAGTTCTTCTCCCTGTATCTTAAATCCATGTTCTTATATACCATGAGGGTTCGTGCTTGTTTATAAATCAGAAACTTCCAGAGTTAAACACGGTCTCTACTTTTAAACAGTAACGCGTACATACTCATGAAAAGCCTTACAAATATTTTTTATTACTCTTAACTGATGATGTGTGCAGACAACATGAGATTTTACTCCTTTTTCGCTCACAACCAGGGAGTTCAAGGACCAAAGGGCCAGAAGGGGGAGCCCTATGTGCTACCGCCGGACATCGCCAGCCGACATCGGGTACGTGTGCAGCCCCTGTGAACTGATGAATTAGCAATCCATGCTCAGCAAGGTGTTACAAATGGTGGAGAGTGAGTTTTTCTCACATTCTGAATGAAATGTTCCCAGAGACCCACTTAGATTCTTTGTAGGTTTTTCCAGGCAGCTTCTGCTCTCTGATTACAGCAAAGCCTATCTGATATTCACGGAGGTAATGTCCACTCATTGCGAGGACTTCTCGTCCTTCTGGATGGACTGCAAATACAGTTGAGCAAATACAATAACCTGTCAATTGAAATTCTTTTGTAAGATTGTGCTTTTAAATACAAGTTCAAGTATTGTGCTTCAAGTATTATCTTCTTTATTCAATGGCTACCTTTATATAATTTGTGGCAGAGTCATTCCTGTGTTCAACTTCTGTCCATTAAATGATTCTATTTGATGTTATCACCCTTTCTTTATAACTTCCATGAAGGAATTTGGTTAACCTGTGATAAAATACGCTTCCATGTGTTGTTTGGTTCTATAGGAAACTCCAAGTATTCTTATGGATGCTTTCACATCCTAATCCATAAAACTTATTTTTTAATTATTTGTATCTTTTTTCAAATATATGGTTTTGTATAATTTGACAATATCTGATAATAATAAGTGCTTATATTAACTGTTGGAGTATAAATTGTGACAAATTTAAATACAAAGCATACACCTGATCTGTTCTGAGCACTTAATGGCTCTGCTGAGTTCATTTGTATATATTTTGTGCCAGTGGCGAGTGCCAAAATATATCTTTCTGTTGACATACTTGTAGCAGCCCATGTTTTTTTTAATGGAATCTTCTCCTTTCAGAAACTTTTAAGTTCCGATCGCTTGTTAGCACTTACTAATGATTACAGACCTGCTCAAGTATTTTGCAGTCGAAGATAGATACTTGCACCTGTACCATTTCAGAAAGGAAATGGTTCCACAAATTATTCCGTTAACTAAACTCAAGTAAACTACATATAAAAAAAACTTAGGATGCTATTCAAAATGATTGAAAGTGTCTGGACTGAAGACCACATTATTTATGGATGTTGGAAAGTCTTTGCAGTAGAACATTTTTGGATCCAATTTCCAAAAACATTTCAACATGTACTGCAGTTAAAATATGTGGTCACTGAAAACAGTATGTTCCAAGTGCTTTTCAGTGACTCAGAAGAGAATCAAAATGATTTGGTAATTCCCATGCAACTCATGAAAAATGGTCTTGTACATTTCATCTAACGTTGTATCTCTGATTCTGCTACTGGTTAGGTCTTTCAAAATGAACTAAACATGGTCCGTTGTCCATCTTAGCCTTGCAGTTTGGTTCCTTAACTTCCCTAGTCAATTTGGTACTCTCCAAATATATTGTTTGCAACTGTACTGTATGTAGAAAGTATAAAATCTATCTATGATAAAACACGTTAGATTATGTCAAAATATTCATTGAATGTGTCTGTATGTAAGGATTTGTACAGATTATATGTTATGATTATTTAAAATACCTTTTGTAATAAGAAAATGTAATGAGAAAATATTTTATTTCATTTAATATATCTTGCTTAATGCATTTTTTACTTCTTTGTTTTCTCTAGGGGGAGCCTGGGGATCCAGGATTTGCTGGTTTTCCAGTAAGTAGTATTGTAGCAAATTATAATAAATTGTCAGTAGAAACTGTCATCAGAACAACATTAATTGATGCTTGTGTGTTTGTTTTTCTGTTTAAAGGGAGCTCCAGGTACACTGGGTATTCAAGGACCTATTGGTCCAAGAGGAACACCAGGAAGACCTGTAAGTATGTTTAAAATACTTTCTGTAGGAAATTATCCTAGTGGAAGAATCATGTCAGCAAGATCCATTATATTAGACTGTAAAGTAGCAAATGAACTGAAAAAAAGAGGTTTAAAAGTAATGAGTATCTGTAGTTGGATACAAAACCTTGGAAAAAGCACTGAGATACTGATTCTACAGAGATCAGTATTGCACAAAGAATTGCAGTACTTTCACCTTGTATTGCCCAAGGCTCTTGATTTATATTGCATTTTTTTCTACTTCCTTGAGTGTCTTGTTTGAAAAGATTATTGAATGTAGCCCATTTAGGTATCTGTGACCCTCCACAGTGAGTTATCAAAGATGTCAGAATCTAAATATATCGCCTTTCTGCTTGTAAATGGTATTTTATTAGCATTAGTTAACTTTTCTCATTAGTTTTTAGAAAACAATTTTATTTTTAAACTTTTTTTTCAGTCATCTTTGTCAAAAGTCAATGCTTACAGCATTGGAGTTGACAACTGCTGCTGAATATTTCTCTGAGGAGATTGTGTTCCCTCCATATATCATTTTCTACATTTCTTATTTGCCACGGTTAATGATTTTATGGGTGAAAGCAGATGTTCAGATTCAGTGAACTTCGATTCTTTTAGGCTTGCTTTATTCTCCTGTAAGAAACCTCATAGCATTTGTTTTGTTTTTTTTCCTGCTTGTTTTTCAACATTTTATTTTAAATCTGCTCTATATCACTGATTGTGGGGGGGGGGGAAAAAAACGAAAAACCAACATAAACAAACAAAAAAAACACAGTGCTTAAAAATTCTAGGGCTAAATTCATAGCATGCTAAGCCTTCCCAAAGTTCATTTTCCACAGTGTCTGTAATATCATCTGGAGTAAGCTGTGCCATATATTTCTCCTTGGGACCTATTGAAGTGAAATCTCCATAGTTACTGTTTTTCTATAGTGGATCCTTATATTTAATGAGCTTCACAAAGCCTACAATGACTTGTATTCTCCCTGTACACTGTGGTGCAACCCATGATTGCAGTCATGCAGTCATGGCAACATCTCTTTTGAACACTGCCACTGTAGATGCATCCCCACTATCTCCCACTCTTAACAAAACTGATACATCTTTGTAATCTCTAAAGCTGTGATTCTTCTTTGGGAAGGACTTAGGAAATGCTTCCAGGTTTGTACTGTCCTTGAATCTTAGACCCCACATGAAGGTGAATGTGGCTACCCCAAGTTACTGCAGAGCTTCCAATGTGGATGCCTGCACAGTGCATCTTACCTGTAGATCAGGCAATGGCTCGTAGACTGCTTGTCTAATCAAAACAGATCAAGACTATAGTTTATTCATTTGAAGATACAGAGCAGGATAGAAATACATAGCAAGTACAGTTCTTGCCAGAAAATTATGATTTACTCTTGCAAGTTGGGATTGATTTTTCATAACCCAAGTTGCACCCCCCTGGGGCTCCGCAGGTAGACAGATCCATCTGCAGCTCTCTTTTATTATTCCTCTTATTCACCATCTTCTTCTCTGGAAGATGGTAAATTCTTTTTCTTATTCATCCCACCTCTCCCACTGACTTTTTTTTAAGAGTTTAGAGCTCACTGAAGCCTGTTAACTACCATAATTAACTGAGGCAATGCAAGTTGTCTTTCCAATTGATAGCTTTCCTACTACTTGTTCAGTAAAACTGTGGCAGCATTTTCTTTGTTACAGTTTCATGTCTCACAATTTTCCTTTGATACCATTCTGTACAACATTAAATTGGTAATCTAAGATGCTAATGCTGGTTCAGCAGCCTTTGCACACCGATGCTGTATCAAAACACCAGTCTAGTGTGTTGTGTCTAGTCTAGGTATGAACATAAAACAAGTCAGGATCCAAAAGCGTAAGTTCTTATTGCTTGAAATAAAAAATGGAATTTAATTATGTCTAAGCTAGGAGACTTTGTTAGGAGAGGTTATTGTATGACTTAGATGGGTGTTTTTCAGAGCAGTGATACTGTTTATGTGATGTTGGTACACTAAGTGCTAAGGAATACGCTGCCTTCCAAATACAGACTTTTATTTCCAGCACAGAGTAACTGAGCTCCTGCATGCATTGATTACCAAGCAACAAGTAACTTTCTCCCCCTGTTGTGTTTCTCTAGGGACCACCAGGGCCCCCAGGACCGCAAGGACCACAAGTAAGTCTTTGTTTCTAAGTCATTACTGTTGATTTTGTGTTGCTAAGGTTTATCCAAGACTGACTTGAAGGCAGTAAAATAAAGAACCACAGGCTGCTCCAAAGGCTGTGTAGCACAAGACTTTTTGTGTTGGCTGCATACCACAGAAAGTTAATCCTACGCTGGATCAGCTGCTCCAAAACAATTAAACCAGTTCTAGAGCCAGATTTTATTTGCTACTGTAGTCACAGTGGCTTCCCATGAGCAGAGAAACTTGGCCATCTGTACAATATTTGACTATATCTCAGCTGAAAAAAATACATATCAATTAATTTTTCTGACTCACCTAAGTATTTTTATTTAGTGTCTACTAAAAAATTTCCAAAAGAGGTGTTTGGTTGTTATTCAGAATGACTCAAAGTCTGTTAACATTAGTATCATGAGATTTCAATTAAAGTCATCTAAATGTTTAGGTCTACGAAAATATTTTTCAGTTCTCTAAAATTACTCTAAGTTAAAACTAGACAATTACTTGACTACATTTCTTCAGTGGCATCTGACAGAATTCTAAATCTGAAAAGCCCTTTCAGAATGTTCGAATTTAAACTTTACATTAGAAAACAGAGCTGTATTTTTTGTAAACCCTGACCTATTGCTTTTGCAGGGCAACAGAGGTCTTGGCTTTTATGGAGAAAAAGGTGAACAGGTAAAGGAAAACTAATGAATTAGTATAACTACAGAAGGGCGGGTTGATACTGTTTGCTATTTATTGAGGAATCTATTTTGAATGCTCTCTTAATTTGTGATTTTATTACATGACTTTAATGGAAAAACAAACAAGTATAGCTTTGAAATTAACGATAATCTGCATAACAAATGTCATAGCTGAACTAACTTCTGTGTGTCCTGGTCTAACTGTGCCCTATTTATACCAAGACAGAGTATGAAATGTATAGAGCCAGACTTCCTTGTATAAAGCAATAACCTTTACACTTATTCTGGAAACATACATGGCAAGAGCAAGTATCTATTCATATTTGTTTATCCCAGTACAAAATGAATTTGTTTCTTGCCATCAATTTATTTAGAGATTTAGAAATTTATTTTTAGCAGGGGAATATCTGCATTACTCTTTTTCTATTCATCTTCCATTCCACTCATCACCCTGTGCAGACCAACAACTTGGCAAGGTATTGCAACTGTTAGTAGACATACCTTTATGTTTTTCCTTCAGGGCGCCCCAGGTCCTCCAGGTCCACCTGGGCTTCCCACAAGAGAACTGATTGGTGTCCCCACTGACAAACACAAAGTAAGTACAGAATACTTCGCCAAAGTGCAAGAAGAATTAAGAGAGCCCAGCACTATCAAAACTAAAGTATCATAGCAATGTGCTTTTAGATACTGTGCTTAGAAGAGATTAGTACTTCAAGACAAATTTGCTGCTTTCCTGTAGCTTGAATCCTAAGGTATTTATTGCAGCTATGGTGGCTACTCAGAAAGCACTTCTCATAAACAGTGACTAGAGTTGCCTTAGCAAACTTGTTCTTTCTGTTTAAATAAACCCTGGTATGCAACTACTGGCAATCACTGATGTCTTCTGATTCTACAAGCAGAAATACCAGCTGAAAAATTGTTTTGTATCTCATTCTCTGTAAAGATGAATGAAATTATCATGCTGGAAGAAACTAATCTTCATGGAAGCAACCTGAGCTGTTGTGTACATTTATATATATGTATGTATGTATGTAAGGTGTCTCTGTGGTGCAGATGTCTGTACATCTACAGTTAAGGCTTGTCCATTCATGTTGAATAAATCCTCTACAGAAAGATATGACTTATTGTCATCTCTTATTTCTGTTAGAAACAGAAATTCTCATGCTCTGTATAAACATTTTCTATGTTGAACACCAATCCAGACCAGTAAGTAGTCCTTAGTCCTGAATTTGGCGATACAAACTTCACATGGCTTATAGCATTTCTACGGACAGATAAATAAATTGGTGTGATACTGAAAGATCTAAAGATGTCCTTGGTGCCAATCTGGAATTTCCTTCACTAAGGAGAGGTCTTTGCATATGAGCTACTTCTCTGGATGGCCTTTATAGTCAATGGAGAGACAGATATAGTGAGTTGATATTAGGTTGTGATTTGTCTTGTCCTCAAGGAATTACTACCATCTGATCAGATAATTCACAGATAAGCAATAAGTAAATCTGAGATAAGGTGCGCACCTCACCCAGGCATCTTACAAACAGGCCTGATAATATCCTAAGGTGTTCAAATCCCTAGAGACAACTTCAGGAAAATTATCAAATATACTAAAAAAAAACACTTTTTTTTTTTTTTTTAAAGAAAACAGACTTTCCATATGACAAGTTTACCAGTAAGAGCAAAAGGGTGGTGGTGTTTCTCTTGAGCGTTTTTCACTGTGTATTTAAAAAAAAAAAAAAAAAGTTATTAAAAGTTATTTTAGAAGTTATTAAAATGTGAATGCCTAAAATATCTGAACATTTTTCTTCATTTCCAGGGTGAAAGAGGAGAGCCTGGACAAAAAGGGGAAGCTGGATTTCCAGTAAGTGGAGAATACCAGAAACAAATAAATCAGAATTAATGTTAGTGTATTCTTCATTGACGGGATGTGATCCAATTTTGGAGCAACATTATCAGGAGCACAAGTTTTGATGCTTTAGAAAACCTTAACAGCAATATGATGTCTAAGAATTCCACAGTGAAGAATCCATCATTCTTCTACTGGTTAACCAAAATAAGATTTTCCCTCACACATTTTTTAATTTTAGCCTTAGCTATCAATAGATCTCTTTACAACTGCTGGTCAACTATGTTTAAAAATTGTTTTAAATTCCATTAAGTAATAACATATGAAAATTTTATCCAAATTCTCTCCAGCACATGCAGACTTTTGGCCTCATATGTCTGTTGACTGTGAAAGTAATCCCATGTGTTGCTGTATCATTTAGAGCTGTCGACCAAGCTTGACTGAATGTGGTTTAGTTAACTCACATGAAATCTCTAGTCTGTCTAAATAGCTTTGTTATTGAGCGGTTCTTTTTTACTTCCCAGAGTGGTTTAAAATACAGCCTTCACCAATTAGGGATGCCTCACTGGGCATTTTGCAGACCTTTATTTTTTTAGATGGTCTAGTCAACTTCCCAGTGAGGTTATGGGAGAAGGCTGCAGTCTGAATCCTGCTGCAGTTCCTATTCTGATTTCCTGCTCTTGGTCAGAATTCACGCATGCAGAATTTTGCTGTGACTCTATTAGGAAAACCACTGATTTTCGTCCTGATGTAACAGAGTGGGATATGTTTCTCCCTTTTTTTCTGATAGTACCATGTCTATTGTTGCCAAATAGCTCTCTCAAGCTACAGTTAGGGCATAAGCAGGATTGCTTACTTGGTCATACAGCTGATTTGACTTATGTTTAAAGTCACAGCTGCGGAAGAAATACAGAAGGAGATGATAAGAGAGAAAACCTGTACTCTCCCTAATGTCCTGGTCATGTTATTGTAATAAAGAAAGCACGTCACACTCTAAGGACATTAGTTCTCTTACATGCAGACATAATAAAATCATACATGTGTTGAAATGTTATCTTCTTCTGTTTAGCTTCCATGAAGTCTCTCTCTTTTTTTTTTTTTTTTTTGGCACATCATGTAGAAATATGTTGAACTGACTATAATATTTCTCAGGGTGTACTTCTCTTCACTCCTGAAAAAGGTGAAGAAGGGGTAATGGGCTTCCCAGGACAAAGGGTGAGTCGCTCATTGAAGGTAAAATTCATGCTACTGAATATGCAAGTCCAAGCCGAGACTTTGTCTTTAGGAGCAAAACACAGAAAAATAAGCCACAGAAATGAGAGCTCTTCTGCCCATGTCTTCCAAGTTGTGGCCAGCTTTGAATTCCCTGATATGGGAAAGGAAAAATGATATTTTTAAAATGGTAACAGGAGAAGGGCCCCACGTGACTCACCACCCTCCACCCTCCTGCATCATTCACCCAAAGTTGTGCTCATTTACCACTGCTCCTCCACTGGTCTGCAGGATGGACTTCATTTCACTGTTTCCACCCTAACCCTTTTTAAACTGTGGTTAACAAATACAAGTTTGACTCCAGTCCCAGTCAGTCCACTGACCCCAGAAGAAAGCTAATGTGAATACTGTTACCTGCAGCATGTATGAATGCTTTGTGGGGGCATTGTTTCTAAAGTGCTTAAACAGGGTAACAGTAGTCAGCATACATTTTTTTAAAAATCTCAGACATTTTTAAAAGCTTAGCATCTTCATGCTCAATTTACAATTGATTGATTAAGAAGAAGATAAAAATTAAATACCTGGTTAAATTTCAGATATTTTCTGTTTGCATCATGCATTAGTCACATTGAAAAAGTACCTGAATTCTAAGAGCAAGTTTTAGTTTTAAATTGTTTTTTCAAAATAATTGTCATATTTATTCTATCTAAGAAATAAAGAATCTGTTATTATGTCATTTCTTGTTTTACTAACTTTAATGTCCTTTCATAGGGACTGCCTGGTAACGATGGTTTTCCAGGACTTAGTGGAGAAAGAGTAAGTATTTCATACAACTGTTGTTTCCAACACACATGTAGGCAATCTGTCTGAAAAGAAGACTGCAGAAGACAAATTCTGCATGTAATTATACCAACTGTAGTCTAACAAGCATCATCTGGATTCAAATATCATTGTAATTTTGGGTCAGTTCATTTCCTCATGAGTGTGAAAAAAAAAAACAGTTCTCTAATTAAAGTCTGTTTTACAACAGGACCACGTTTTAAAAGCATCATGAGCTGTCATTTTCATTGTTCCCATTATTAATACCATGATTTCTGTAATTTTCTTCCTCATGCAGAAAGTTGTTATTTTGAAGAGTTTTCTGCAAACATGATTAAGATCTGTGTCTGTGGTACATTTTGGATATCAAAAGTTAGAAAAAAAAAAAAAAAAAGAAATGGTAAATACACCAGTTAAATCTCTGTCCCCTTGGAAACACACCCAAATATTTAAAATTGCATTTTGTCAGACCAGGAAGAGCTCATACTTTCTGTTTATGCTCAGAAAAGGGCCTTTTCAATTAGCATTAGGAATTAATTCCATGAGATATTCAGATAACTGTGAGATGTGTGACTTTCCCATGCTCCTCCATCTTCAACTGGTTTACACGTTTGACTTTCCACCAAGGCACAACAGCAATAACATGAAATACAGGGACTTAAAGTACAAGATACATGAAAAGTAACAGTTGTGCAGCTCTTGAATTGATGACAAAACCTGGTGGTGTGGAAGGGAATACGCTATCCAAAATACATATGTGGAGAGAGCGATGCAAAGTCCATTAAAACCGAATGATTGACCTCAACTTAGGTTCATGCTCTGGTGAGAAATGTTCGATGCCTTCCCTTTATTGAAAGTAAGTTTTGGCAACAGTTTTAGTGAAACGTGTATTGATTTGGACAAGCTTGAAGGGGAATAAGCTGCTCGATTTGCTATTCACGATAACCCCTTTTCTAACGTTTTTTGAATGATTTGATTCTTTAAAAAGAGAGGATAGCTGCCCTGTCTGCCTGCGTTGGGTGAAGTAGTTCTTAATCAGAAAGCTGCTGGCTGCACTTCTAGACCACCAGCTCCACCTAGTGTAAAGAGCCTTTATGCTTAGTACTTAACTTTTTCTGACGGTTGTCATGTAGGTGCCACTGATGCATGCACTTCTGTTTGTGGTATCTTGCTGAGAGCTGTGGAATTTCAAGGGCTTTAAAATTGTGTAAACGTCTTCAAGGGCCCACTATGAAAATATTCACTTTGTGTAGGAGTTGTTCCTACTGTGAAATTCAGGAGGTGCTGTTTTAAATCTAACTAGTGTGAATTCTACAGATCTTCTGGCTTTGGTGAAACTACTTTAGTTGGTATCAGTTAAAGAGTCCAGCCACTGTTTTCTATTAAAAGCTCGCCTTTTTAACACTAGTTCTTTTCCAGAGTACATATGAATATTTTCTGTAGAGAGCAGAGGTTCCCAAAAATAACTGAATAAAATGCATAGATTCTTGTTTTTTCTGTATCAGCATCAATGAAATCTGCTCTTTTCTGTGCATCTCCAGCATGTGAAATATGTCTTCATGTGACAGAATGCATTGTATAGAATCATAGAATATCCCAAGGTGGAAAGGACTCATAAGGATCATTGAGTCCTGGCCCCACCAGAAATAAACAAAAGTCAGACCTTATGTCCAAGAACATAGTCCAGAGGCTTCTTGAACTCTGGCAAGCTCAGTGCTGTGTCCACTGCTTTGGGTAACCTGCTCCATGCCCACTGCCTTCTGGTGTAGATTCTTTCCCTAATCCCCAGTTGCCCCTCACAGTTCCATGCTGTTGACCAGCAATGAGAACATCTTTCTCTTCTCCACCCTTCAGTGTCTAAGGGGATGTGCAAGTATAGATGCTCCATCTGTCTGCACTATCAGCAGCAGCACAAAAGCCTGTGCCACAGCAGATCCCTCCAGCCTTTGATGAGAGGTAGATTTGATCTAACAGATGGAACACTGAAGCACGAGGAGACTTAATGAAACTGAGACTACTGAAACCTGAAGAGCAGAGTTAGCAAAACCCATTGGGAAACGGAGCATCACCTCCATGTTGAATGCCCTGTCCCTGCAGGTGTTTAAGGGCAGGCTGGATGGGCTCTGGGGTAGCCTGACCTGGTATTAAATGTCAGCACATACACTGCTGGTTTCAAAAGGAACAGAACTGGGCTGTGCTTCTCATAATGTGTAACTCTGTGCCCTGGTGCTTCAAGTTACTCGGTATGTCAGCACTTTCCGTAACTAAACAGCCCCACAGATTGGTGGGACAGAAGATGTGCAAGCTTGCAAAACTGTAGATTTGGGACGTTTGATTGAATAATTGGTGAACATCTTGTTATTAGAATTTTAATCAGAAATAAAGTAGCCTAATCATCTTGCTTTTTGTAAGGAATGCTTGCCTTCTGTGCTCGCATACATGAGTGAATTTGTAAATAACTCACTGCTCCTTGCTGATTGGTGATTACAACCATTCTGGAAATGAACCTGCAGAAAACAGCAGGACGTGCTAAAATGCTCAACTTATAAATTACAAGTATCCCATTATTTTTAAAATTTGCATGGAGATTTTTGCTTGATCATTTGTTTTCTTTCTTTTGCTTATGATCCTTGTAGGATTTTCATCACATAAAGGATTATTAATATGGAAAGAAAGATTATTTCCAAGTACTGACTGAACACATCCACTTATGTTTCTAATGCACTAAATATCAGTGTGTAATGTGACTGCTGTTTTTATCTGTCCTTATGCAACAGCATTGTGGATTATGTCAGAACTTTTCTAGCTATTTCCAGGAGAAATACTATTCTCAGTGATGCCAAGTAGTTTTTCCACACTGTGTTTTTAGATAGATTTCTTGCTTTCATATAGAAACAAATAGATAATGATTTAGCAGATGGATCTTTCAGGTAAGGTTAAAATAAGGCTTTTGGGGGGGGGTTGGACTCAATGATCTCTAGAGGTCCCTTCCAATCACTGCAATTCTGTGACTTTGTGTGACTCTGTGACTCTGTAATGACATTGCCTGAATTGCTACAACCCAGGGAAACAAACTGCTCAGCTCTGTTACATACTTCTCACTGTAACACCAGAGGAAGACAACTGCTGCAGATAACAAATTTAATTGTCTTTCTGATAAAGGAAACGTCAACCATTTTTATGTGTATTACAGGGTTTTCCAGGATTGGATGGTCAACCAGGTCAATATGGTCCTAGAGGAGGCAAGGTACTGCTTTACTTCCATTTGCCAGAAGTGATAATCCAGGTGTAATTTCTCTTCTCCACGATGTAGTAGCAATCAAAGTGTTCCTTGTTACTGTAGTAGCAGTTAAGTCGTTTATTGACTGAAATGGCTCACATTTCTTAAAAGCTGTGTCAGTGCTTTTGGAATTTTGGTTCTTTGTGTTTCATGGGCTTTTGTTTCCATTTTAAAAGAAATTCCCCAGAATAATATGCTTAAATATGATGCTTCAACTTCTGTTAACAGGGGGAGCAGGGTGAGATGGGTCCTCCAGGACCACCTGCCTATGTTCCTTACCGCATTCCAAGAAAAGGTACGTCTTCTTTGCTTAGACTGTGTAGCTTAGCCAGGTTTTATCACCTGCTACATAGATCAAAAGCATTAAAGCCAGAGAATTCAACTCCTTAAAAACTTTGGACTGCTTAACTTGTCCAAAATGTATAACGAAAGAGTGCCCTAGTTACCTTTTTGCAGGCTGATGGCTTCTTTGTCTCTCCTGCTGAAGCCAGATTGCTGTACAAAACACATCCATACATTCCTGAGTGCACAGAGAAAAAAAAAAAAAAAAAAAAAAAAAAAAGGAAAAAAAAGTGCCCAATGAAAAGAAGAAAGGGAGAGTCTGTATTCTGGGTCTTATTTCATAGTCTCTGGATAAAATGCAGAAATCATTTGTAGTGCTCGCAGCCGACTGCCCTGTAAGGCTGTGGTGGATCTGCTTGGCCAGACTACAAACACACAGAAAGTGATAAAAGTTTGCCAAGGCCAAAACTTCCTAGGAAAGCACTAGCAGGAATGATGATCACTTGCTGTTACACCATGCTGCATCCTTACACTGTAGAGTTTTCTAGTCTTATTGAATGCAAGAGCGTCTGGCAATAGTGAATAGTTCTCTTCCTCCTGGAGAGAATGGATAAACACTGTTTAAATCACTCAGAATACCTGCCAAGCCTTTAGGAGCAGGAGAAGCTTTGTGGAGAGAGGACGAAGCAGCCAAGGTGATGGAATATCCTGTGCCTTTGACAAAAGGACAATACTTTCCTCATGCAATAGTTGGGCCAAGGTAGATGCTTCTGGTACAGTAAAGTAGAGCAAAGTTCATATTTCACACATTGTTATAATGGCAAATTCTTGTAGGGAAAAAGAGGGGTTATCCTCAGAAAGCTCATCAGGAGAAGTGTAGTTCTAGGAGCATACTGGAAATAGTACAGAGATCTTCTACCTCGGCTTCGTGGCTCTACACCATTGCTATTCTAGGGTATGCTCAGCTTCCAGATATTAGGACTTTACAGAAATCTCTCTGATATACTTGTTTATTTGCACTAAGACAGCATGAAGTACTACATTTCTGTATTTCTAAAGCTGCCTTTAAGAAATAATGGTGAATTGTAATATTCCAAAGCAGGTGAAGTTCCTAATTTAAGCATTTTAGGAGTTAAGCAATCTGCAGAGTACCACAGGTCATCACTTAAGGGTCACAAACAGCATCACACTAACATGTTTTGTGGTATTGGGGTTGTCTTTCAGGTGTAAGAGGTGATCCAGGCTTTCCAGGTGCTTCTGGACTCCAGGGAGAACCAGGAGAGCAGGGTGATCGTGGGCTGCCTGGTATTCCAGGATTCTCTGATGGTAATATCCCAGTAACACTTGTTCCAGCAATTTAACAAGTTTTAACTGGTATGGGAGTGAAGTGGAGAAAATGCACGTACAGTTGGTGAAATATGCAGTACAGTGTGATAAGTAACTAACTGCAGTAGCAAAAACCGAAAGGTGCATTTTATGTACCTGCGTTGGCCCCAGTGAGACTTTGCAAAACAACTGAGGTAGAGGTGACGGCAGAACCTTGCTTCAGGACCAACTGTTGATTTGCCCAAGTGAAAAGTGCAGTTACACTTTTTGTTACACACTTAAACGTCTCCATTTTTCCCTGCTTGCTACATGCAATTGTAGGAACAGTCCCTTCTGTTACCTTACAGCTCTTTGTGCAGTACTGGTAAGAAATTCTTCTGAGTTTCTTCCCTGGTTCTGTTTCAGGAGATGCAGATAAGCCAGGCTTACCTGGAGAGATAGGACCAAAAGGTGAAAAAGGTGAAGAAGGATCTCCTGCTTATCAAGCAGGCCCGCCTGGGTTTCCAGGTAAACATGGCGAACCAGGACTCCGTGGTCCACCTGGTCCCCCTGGAACTCCAGGTGAGTACAAGAAGAGGTGTTGAGAACTCGGGAACATCATTGCTTATTTTAAAGATAACAGTTGGCAAGACAAAGTGAAAAAGTAGATTGAGGGAATGAAACAGAGTGGGTGGTGGAAAGACACATTGGATAGGAGTGATGTATGCTCACTGATGAAGAAGGTTTTGCATGACTTCCAGACATTCCTGGAAAAATTTGAAAAAGAGGTCTGTTTTGGGCTGGTGGAGAGATGAGCATTCTGTTCTTAGACTTGCATTCTGCTCTGGTAAAAAGAATTTTCACAGCTCAAGTTTCAAATGAATTATATGTACCAGTACTCTGGGAAGAGTGTCCCAGTAAGTGTGCTAGACTGAGAAGGGTCTGGCATGGAGGACACTGACTGTATATGTTGAATTTAGCAAACAGAGGTTAAAATGGTAAGTTGTGGAAAAGTTTTTTTTTTTTGTCTCCCCCAGTCCAAGAATACCAAGAAGTCTTACAAATGGTCATCCAGATGGTTAGGGATCTGAAGCAGAAGTCAGAGAGTGGGTGGCTGTGAGAGCTGGGTTTCTTCCTTAGCCTGGAGAAGAAAAGTGCTAAGAGGAATCTTACTGCTATTTTTGTGTACCTCTCTCTCAGGAGGTCACAGTGAAAATGGAACCAGACGCACTGACTGAGGAGTACAAGCAGCAGGGCAAGAAGGAATGTTCATAAGTTTTCACAAGGGAAATTCTGCTCAGATGACAGGAAGAACTTTTTCACTCTGCGAAAACTTTTTCACATCTGTGGTCAGATGGCGGAACAGTTTGCCCAGAGTGGTGGTAGGCTATTGATCTTTGGGGATACGCAGTACTTAGCTGAATAAGGCCCTGAGCAACTGAGATTAGCCCTGTTTGGAGAAGAACATTGGACTAGGTGCTTTCCAGAGGCAACTTCTAATTCAGACTGCATTTGTCTCTGTGAAATGCACCACACAGCAGTGCAAGAGCAGGAGTGGAGAAAAGGATTGCAGGAAGTAATCCAGAGCAGGTGGTGTGTGGTACTGCAAACCGTGTTGTGCCGAGAGTTAAAAACAAAGGAATTAAGGGTGAAAGAGACCAAAGAATAGATAGAATCATCTACCAAAGCAGGCAGAGAAGTAACAAGGAAGTTCTAGAAAGCTGTAACCAGAAGTTTCAAAGGTCATGCCCACAGTCTAAGACTTAGGTCCTGGGGCTGTATATGTGTCAAGGCATGTCCTGAACCTACCAAAATAAGACATGAGACATTCCCTCATACTGGTTTCCAGACAAGGAAATCCACGTGCTCCAGCCAGTTACTGGTCACTGGAGTTCTGCAGTGCAGTCATGGCCAGGGGGAGCAACAATCCAGGCAAGCTGGTCTGGGTGGAACTTCAGTGCCGAGAAATAGAAAATATGAATTCTTTGCTAGAAGATGAAAGCAAGTAAGGCCTGGGAATGCAGAGACAAGCAAATGGCCCCTCTGAAGTAGGTGGCTGTACTAGTACAGAGAGGGATGAAGATGAAGCTTGCATAAGTAAGATGGTAAGGGACCATTAACACACAAATGGAAGTTACTGAGAATGGGTTTGGGAAGCTGTGAGGAGGGGAAGAAACAACAAGGAAATAGGATTTAATAACAGCTGAACTATACAGTCGAAGACTTCAGGAGAAACAGAAAAGATCAGATGTAATCCAACTTGAATAAGGTGGAATAAGGAGAAGTAGTACGTTAATTTACAGTACATTAATTTATCTTCTTACTCTATTGTGCTTCTAGGTTCTCTCTTTGGATTAAAAGGACAGGAAGGGACACCAGGTAGACCTGGTGCACAAGGTTTTCCTGGGCCAAGAGGACAAAGAGGACCTAAAGGTAGGTTATAATAAATAACTCAAAAAATGATCTGCTGTTATGCATTGTGTAAAACTTCCATTGTTTTAAGTTTTAATTAAGTCTAATTATGACATGCTCAGGGACCAATGAATTTGATCTGAGGCTAATACCACAAGTAAACATTGATTTTGTTTCTTAAAAGGAAAAAAAAAAAAAAGTGATTTTCTCAAATACTTGAGGTATATATGTGTGTATAAGGGGTTGAAAGTGTTTGTTGTGACAGTTTTCTTTCCAATCTACTTCCTTAGGTGAAGAAGGTGACTGCAGTACATGCCTTTTGAGTGATGAACTCAGAAGGGGCTCTACTGGCCCCCGTGGTCCTCCTGGTTTTCCAGGAACCCCTGGCCAGCCTGGGAGAAAAGGAGAACCTGGTGATCAAGGTCCACATGGTATTCCTGGCTACGCTGGAGCAAAAGTAAGATACTTGTTTCTTTAATACATAGTTTTGTACATCTATTACAAATAAAAACCAGCTATTCTCCATGAGAAGAAAAATGATGAAAAGTACAATTTATTTTCTTTTATGCCACTTCCATAGTTTCCAGATTGCTACAAAATAACAAGAGCTAAAAGTTGCTAAGATGAGAATTAAAATAGTTTACTGTGGGAAGAGCAAAAGATTTCCACATAAAATGCACTTTCCATTTAAACAAAGCTGTTTCAGCAAAACTACAGCACTGATTATGAAGGGAAACAATTTCATTAGTTCCTTCAAATTGTTTCTAATAAGGGGCAAATGTCAAATATTAAATGTAAGATTCTTGGTTACAAATACATAACTTTTTCCTAAAAAAACACTGTCAATAACCCTGATAAGAGTGTTTTGCTAATATTTACTGCTAAAGGTGCTATATTTTTGTTATCCCAACTAGTTTATGTTTTCTCACAGTTAAAACTCAAGATTTTAGAGTAAGATTTTAGTTAAGCTAACCCAAAACTGATTTTGTTTGTATAGAGATGTCAGAGCAAATAAAATGCTTTCAGTCAGAAATTCTGGCTTTCTGACCATAAAAAAAAAATTACTTGCATCTAGTTAGAGTTTGGATTTTTCTTTTAGAAAATAAAAAGCTCTAAAAAGACACCTTTTGAAATGTTCATTGTGGAAACTTTGATTAATTTTTACAAGTTCTGCAGGTTTTTGGTTTTTTTTTGCCTTTGAAATAATAATAACTGTATTATCTTCATCCCAGAGTTTAAGTTACTGTAGACTTAAGACACATATAGACATGTCATATCATAGTAGAATACTCAGCAGCAAAGCCCTGACTTTATCTCAGCTTCTGGTCTGCCACAAATTCACCATAAAACAAATTACTTTAATTATTCTTAGTCCATATGCTTAGCAGAAGTGAGTCCATAATTTTCTTAACACATTCAACAAGTTACCTTTATAGAAAATCAATATATTTAATTTAGATCAAATCTATGTGAACTTACTGTAAGTATATACATCTATATCCCAAGCAATGGGCATTCTTTTCTGTGGAGAAAGAGAAATTAGAAATAGCTCTAAGCCATTTTGAAAACACTCATGGGCTAAACTGCATGGTACACATTTAAACCTAGAAAGCAACAAATAACAAAGTGAACATAATACAGTGCAGTGCTATTGCTGAAAATTTCTGCAGTTATAAAGTCAGTGACGTAATTCAGAATTGTATTAAGTTCTTCAGATTTCTTTTGGCTTATAAAAAGCATTGTACAGAAGAAGAATCTCTACAGGGATATATAGATGTGGCTTCACTAAAATGCAGGAGCTGAACACAGACAGATCCCTTCACTCGAATTTGTTCTCCCACTTTAGACTTACAGAAGTGTGAACCTATATTCTTGAGATGACTTTCCATTTCCATACATGCTTTTCACCTAAGAAATGCTTGGAAAATGCCAATGAAAGACAGTGATGGAAAAGAAATCAAATTAAGTAATTATGGCAAAGGAGTATTTCAGAGAAAAAATAAATGCATCAAACATTCTCTTCATATATTGTGTGCACTGAAATTCAGTAAGAGGAAGATGGGGAAAATATAGTGGCTTATATTTTAGTATGCATGAATATGTTTTTTCAGAACTATAGGTAACTGGGTTAGAACAGTCAGCACTAAATGAATCTGTAATGTTGAGCCCTTGGCGTCTCCCATGCATTCAGTCCAGTAACTCAGGGCTCTTGTGGAGAAATCTAGTAGTGCCATTTTCAGCTGGGCTGTTGAGGAGAATTGTGCACTATACCAAGGAATGCCAAAGACTCAGCCTCATCACAGCTTACCTTAGCAAGAGAGGAAATCTCCCTCCTTGGAGACTTTAAATCTTGACTGGACAAGGCCCTGAGTAACCTGCTTTAGCTTTGAGCAGCAGGTTGGAGTGGGGGCCTCCAGCTGTCCCTTTCAACCAGAATCTTTCCTATGGGGCTGTGGTTTGGAGTAGTTCACTTAATCATTCTGTGCCTAAGTTCCTTCCTCTCATAAATGAGGAAAATGCTGCTTTTCAAATCTACAATGGTGCTGTGAATCACAGTCCACTGCCAGCCATGCAGCTGTCATCTTTTTTAGGCTGGGAAAGAGAAAATGCAGGTAAATATAACGCAGAGTTTTGTTACCATGGTGCCAAAGTGTTGCTTACAGCAATTTCCTTCCTGGCAAACAATAAGTAATTTACTGCATTTTCTCTCATGCAGTTCTCCAGCTGTAGTCATCTATAGGACTTGATCTTATGATAAGCCACAGATCTCCTAACGCTATCCTCGTGTAGAAGCACCCCTACCGTGCCATATGGGCATTGATCCTAGTTAAGCAAGTTAATAAGGATTCAGGCACAGCAATAGGATTACTGAAGAAGAAATCATACAGAGAGTAATAGGAAAGCATTACCGTCATGGTTTGCTTGTTTGTTTAAGCAGGACAGTGAAACCACAAATCTGGATAATTAATTTGTTAAGTGGTTTTATTTTGTGTTTTTGAGGGTTTTCTTGTTTTTTTGTTTTTTTGTTTCTTTTTCTGATTTGTGTAATGCCAGGGACAATCGGGCCAAGAAGGATTTCCTGGACCAAAAGGAGAAAAGGGAGATTCTATATACATAACTACTAAAGGTAGAGTAAAAATTCATGTCACATCTATTTTGCAATTATTTATGCCTTTTGTGAAAGAGCAGTTTCCCAATGAAAGGTCTGCTTTAGGCACCAAAGGAATCCGAGGAGATCCTGGACTTCCTGGTATCAGAGGGGAAGATGGTTTCCCAGGCAGAGATGGATTAGATGGTTTACCAGGACTGCCTGGCCTTCCGGTAAGTAGCAAATTTTAAGAAGGGAAGAAAGGACGACCCAGGGAACTACTGACCTGTCAGCCTTACTTCTGTGCTGGGGAAGATCATGGAACAGATCCTCCTGGAAGCTTTGCTAAGGCACATGGAATACAGGCAGGTGATACAAGACAACAAGTATGGCTTCACCGAGGGCAGGTCCTGTCTGAACAGCATTGTGGCCTTCTATGATGGCATGACTCCATCAGTGCACAAGGGAAGAGCCACTGGCATCATGTCTGGACTTCTGCAAGGTCTTTCACACAGTCTCCCACAACATTCAACATCCTTCTGTCCAAGTTGGAAACAAAGCTAAATCATTTCCGCCACACTCAATTACTAATACATTTAATTCTGAGGATTAATGATCATCAGGCTGCCCTTCACACACAGATGATGATAAACTGGCCTTGCTGATTATTGATATACTAAATATCAGTTTTACCCTCAGATTCTTTAGAACCACCTTATACTTCTATTTCAATTTTATTTAAATACATAAGTGGTAGTGTATAACCCATTTAGGCCAATTTTATATAAGTGGTTTATTTGTGATAATTAGTAGTTTATTATCTATAGATTGCGTGTGGCATTTTCATATGAGGGAGTTAATAGTTTCCATCCCCAAAATGTAGGTCACATCATTGTTTACTTGCTTGATAATACCTCATCACCTATCACAAATGTTGCTTTCCACCACTGGTTTCTTGCATCATATAGGAGGATGGACCAGAGCTTTGTCATCCAGTGTGACCCACAGTGGGTTTGACTACTAGTAAAAATGGTACTTTTTATTAAATCTGTGGATGGGAACGTTTTGGTGATGTTCTAAAGATGTTGTGGTAACATCACTAGAGTAACAGACTAAGAAAGTTCTGCCCACTTGGGCACAATTTTATATCAGCTTCTGTCAAGATCTAAGAATTAAATGCCACACCACAACTAACTTTCATGCACCTCTAGTGATGTGTATGCTTTCCCTCATATCCACTCACAGCATTTCAGAAAGGGAAGTAAGGCTGTCCACAGCAGTGACTCATATTTCCCATATGTTCTTCATTGGCCAGCCTTTTTAGGGGAATGCTCCCTCTAAGAGTGCTTCTCTCATGCTTTTCTGCTGTGGGGGTCTAAAATAATGTCTGATTATTCCAAATCTATCGTATTTGCAATTTTGCTTTAAAAAGCTGGGATGCAGTACATAAGGAATAGCTGCCTATAAGATGCTATTCATGAGTGCCCCTCACTGCAAGAAAGACTTTGAGGCCTTGTAGTGTGTTCTAAGAAGGGCGATAAAGCTGGTGAGGGGTCTGGAGCACAGGCATTATGAGGAGAGGCTGAAGGAGCTGGGGTTGTTCAGTCTGGAGAAGAAGAGGCTCAGGGGAGACACCATTACTCTCTATAAGTACCTGAAGGGAGGTTGTACTGAGCTGGGGGTCGGCCTCTTCTCTCGTGTAACTAGTGATAAAACTAGAGGGAATGGCTTCCAGCTGCACCAGGAGAGATTCAGGCTGGACATTAGGAAATAGTACTTTTCTAAAAGAGTGGTCAGGCACTGGAATAGGCTGCCCAGGGAGATGGTGGAGTCACCGACCCTGGAGGTGTTAAAGGAAGGTTTGGACATTGCGCTGTGGGACATGGTTTAGTGAGAACTATTGGTGATATTGGTGATGGTTGGACTGGATGTTCTTGTAGGTCCTTTCCAACCTTGGATTCTGTGATTCTGTCCTTCTGTGAGAGTAGTTCAACTCTGAGTTTTGTTTCTTTCGCAGCAAAGGCAGAAGTATATTCATTTCCCACTTCCCACAGGGTGATGGTATCAGAGGTCTCCCCGGGGATCCTGGTTACCCAGGAGAATTAGGCCCAAAGGGCTTCCCAGGAGAAACAGGCCTGCCGGGTGGAGGATTTCCTGGCCCAAAAGGGTACCGTGGTCCTCCAGGTGATGATGGAACAGATGGAAGCCCTGGGGTTCCAGGTCTGCCTGGTCCACCAGGAGAGCCTGGCCAAATAGGTAAGAATAATTTCTCTGTCTTATATCAAATCCTTGTGAGATCATTACTGAACTGTGTGTACACTATCTGTTCAAAAGCAGTGTTGAAAAGGTAGCATTTGGTGGAGGATTATATGAGTGAAAGGGATTGCCTTCATTAGATGTCCAGAAATCTTTTTTAAGAAGTAGTTTCATTTAAGGTATTGAAATAGCATCAGGGAATATGTTGGTGTCAGCAATTAAAATCTTACTAAAGCAGCTGCAGGGAATGGAGCCATGTTCTGCCTTTCGATTAAATTACAGTTGGTTTTCTCTGTTCTTCTCCATCCAACTTCATCTTTTAATTGAGCAGAGAAAATCCTTTATCTGCCTTTTAGAGTTATTCATGGTATCTCTGCAGTTATCTGAGCCCCTTCTTGCATAAGATTGCCAGGGCTGTGCTCACAAAAGCTCAGACTCAGAGGATTTTGCTTGAGTTCAAGATGCCTAGCAGAATATACAAGCCAAAACAGGCACCTGTCAACCCCACGCAGTACATGTGACATATAGGGCTCCTAATGCAGGCTGTAATTAATAGATAGATAGAGTTCAAGTGTTTTTGTTGCATACGGTTTCTCCAATGCATAATGCGTAAAATAACATGTATCTGATGTTGTGATCAATATTTTGTTGTATAAATGAAAGCTTTTTAGATTTTTCTCTTAAATGACAACTATCTTTTCCTGTTCTTTGTCTCACAGACTGTGGGCAGGTGATTGAAGATTTTCCTAGAGGAGATGCAACTGATCCAATATGGTCAGGTACTGAACATGCAAATGGCTTGAATGTGCTTTGACATTAAGTCTTAAGTGGCTGTTATGACTTCGTACTTTCTTTCTGCTGACTGCTTTGAATGCTATTAATTGTAAGCTATTTAAACTTCAGGTCACAAATAACCATGCTTATACAGTACGTAGCTCTAAAGTGAGTTAATCAAATTGGATGTTTTCTAAAATTCTTGCAGTCTTACCTCTGCAATCCAGAAATTCTTTGTTTAATTGCTCCTGTTGTGCTTATTGTGATAAAATAATGATTACCATGCAAATTAAGCAACAGAGCAAGAAATGAAATTCCAAAACGAACTCTGAGTGAGGAGTTTCAGTGCAATCTGACACATAAAAAATAAGGACCTTCAGTTGTACCAAAATTTGACTTGATTTATTAGGTGTGTGAAAACAGATTGTCTCTCTTGTTCTGGTAATACAGCTGTCCATGACATTGAAATAGCCTTTCCACACCAGCCCAGCTAAAGTAGCCACCACCACAGTCTCTGTAAAATAGGCAGAAGGGTGGCTCTTGATTAAATTACTGGGGTTGAGCCCTGCATGAGTGGTCCCTGGAGAGCGCCACCCGTAACCAGTGTTGCATTGTTGTTGTTCTCTTAATGAAGAATAAAACTTCTAAAAGTGGGACTTCTCCTGTTGATTTCATTCACCTGCTTTTAGAGTGTTAGCTGCAGGCACAGCAATGATGAGAGACAGCATGTAAGCACATATGCTGTGACTAAACATTTTTCTTGGCAGGTGGAGGCTGTGTGAGGCCACCAAAGGGATCTCAAGGCAAGCCAGGGCTGCCAGGAGCCACAGGTAATGTTTTGTTTCCGCCTTTTTTTTCACAGATACACTATGTTCTGAGAGAGATCTTGCCAACTCTAACATAGCTGCAACTTAGTGGACAGTGTGTTTTAGAAAGGACAGTGGAGGAAAGAGTTGACTTGAAACAGGCAGAGGTCTAAGCAGCATGCAGCCTTGGTGCCTGCTGCTCCTGAATCAAAGAATCATAGAATATCCTGAGCTGGAAGGGACCTACAAGGATCATCGAGTTCAACTCACGTCTCCATACCCAAAAATCAAATCCTATGTCTGAGCATTGTCCAAATGCTTTCTGAACTCTGGCAGGACCTGTATAGCTACTGTTGAATAAGATGCTCGTTTCCTGTAGGAAACATACAAATAAATGCTTGCAAAATATTGTTACAAAAAAAACCTTTTTCTTACTACTGTTTGGCACAACATGTTAACAACAACTAACATCACGTAACGAGTTGATGAAATATGTGGTAAACAGTGGCTGCATTCTCCATCTGTCCATTCTTTCTCTAATATGGCTTTTTAATTAGAAAGAGAATGAGCAGAATGAATGAAAGTCAATTATTGCAGATGGGGAACAGAACAAAGATGCCATTTAGGTAAGAGCAGTGTTAGGATTTGTTGTTGAGTCCTAAAAACCTAAGATTTTTCCTTCTAATTGCTTTCTGAGAAGCTTTTGTTCGTATAAGGAAGAGAACAATAGTTCTGTACTGCACTCAGAAAATAGTTTTCATGCTGCACAGGCTATTTATGTGCTTCTTAATTCTGGCCTTTGAAAGGTTTCTGTATATGATTCACTAAAAAACAAACAAACAAGAAGTCCAGCAGCTAAAATGGCAAAAATTGATGACTAAACAATAGAAATTCTGAAAACTAAAGTATCAAAATTCAAGTGATATTTTCCTTTTCGTTATAGTTAGAAGTGGAGAGAAACCTACTTTCAGTCTAATAAACTGAGTTGTAATTCATGATGATGCTAAGCAACAGCACTTAAAATGTTAAAGCATGTTGCTGACCTTCAAGACTGAACTGGGAACTGAAAGAGTGCAGGGAGCTGGGGAGTAGAAAAAAACAAAGCATTGCATGAGGGTTGTTTTAAAGGAGCTTGACCAAAAAATCTGGTCCTTGGAATGCAATGAATTGATGAGACTCATGTAATAAAGCTATTGCATGAAAATGTATGTAAATAATACAGTTTTATAAACATTATTTAAAAAAAAGAATTTTACAAGATGTTTGCAGTTTTTGAGATGCTGAGAAACAGTTATATGAGCTCAGTGCCAGAGCAACACATTTTTAGGGCACAGCTCTTATTTTACTACCTAAGCTATAAACCTCCACTATTACAAAAATAGTATGTAAGCTATTTAACTTGTATTCAGTTCCTAGGATGATTAGATCTAACCTCTAGCCTTGTATTTCTTTTTTTGGTTATCGAAACCAGTCAGCTCTTATCCTGTGATCAGTTTAGCAGAGAAGGGAAACATTTGTTTCTCCTACAATATCTCATTTGTGCCCATTACTGTTGAGCACTTTTCCTTTGACACTGCCTTTTGACCTTAAGCCAAATTCCAGCTCTTCAAGGAGTTAGTCAACAAAACCCCCTTGGGAAACAATCACTGAGGACAAGGAAGCAGAGCAGAACTGGAAGATATTTAAAGAAGCTTTCCTTAATACACAAAAGTTGTCCATCCCCAGATGTAGGAAGGCAGGAGACCAGCATGGCTGAAATGGGACCTGCTGGTCAAACTGGGGAGCAAAAGGAAAACACACAGGCAGTGGAAGCAGGAGGCAGGTATCCTGGGAGGAGTACATGGATGTTGCTGGGTTATATCGGTACGGGATCGGGAACGCCAAGATCCAACAGGTTGTGCAGAGAGAAGGTGGATGCCCTGTCCCTGGAGACAGGCAAAGTCAGGCTGATCAGCTCTCCAAGCACCCTGATCTAGCTGCAGAAGTCTCTTTCATTGCAAGGGAGTAGAAGGCCTTTAAAAGTCCCTTCCAATTCAAACGATTCCATAACTCTAAAAAGCTTAATTACAAAATATTTGTCAAAAAAGTCGCCAGAAGTCTATCAGACAGGTGATTTTCACCCTCACCATTTACATACTGTTAGTCTAAAAATCAGAAGCAGTCTTTAATCTATGTTTGTAAAAACACTTATCCTAGAGTTTGGGACCATTCTTGGGATCTTGAGTACAGTATCATACCATAAACTTTATTTTAGAAGTCTATCTTTGTACCTGGACACAGATAATTAAAGTATTTGCCACTACTTTTGCTACACTGTATGCAAACTTCTGTTTTGATTCTTTAGATCACACTTCCTTAATTTCTTTTATATAATTTAGGTACTAAAGGTGCAAGAGGATTCCCGGGTGATCCAGGCCCAGTGGGATTCCCAGGGCTAAATGGTACACGAGGTGATCCGGGTCGGGAAGGATACCCAGGTCCTCCAGGTACCTTGAAATAATGAATCATTCTTTCTATATTTATGACCTTGGCTACAGTCACTGAAGCGCAATCACCTTACTCCAGATCCGTCTTCATTTATCTCACCTTCCATCTTCAAACAATAAGCTGTTATAAATAAAGCTCTCTTTTTTGAAGCCAAAAGTATTTTCTGCAACTTCCTGTAATGACAAAAAGTAACACAGACTCCAGCCTTTTAAAATCTGCTTTACAGTGCAAAATTACAAATGACAACAGTTCATGAAGATGATTTAGAAATAAGGAAACTCAGTAATAAGGTGTTTTGGATTCCAAGTGGAATGATAACTGCAGAAAGAAAGAAGATAGTGTTATTGTTTCAATTTAAATCGTTATAGCATTCATTTAAATAATAATGAACATAGCAAAGACAAAGCACTAGCTATACACCTTGCCCACAGTTGGCTGTGTTTCCAGTGTTTCCAAGTGCTCAGTGCTAGTAATGTTTTATCCTGATCTGTAATAGGTGAAAGCAAAGTTGATACATGTCTTGATCAACAGACAAGGGGTGTGGACAAAAAAAACTCATTCTGGGCAGGTACATGAATCTGTATTTCCCTTTCTGAGCTCTGCAGAGTGCACTAACTGCAAAATTGGGGCTCCTATACTGTATGGCTGCCAGGCCACAGAGTAATTAGCACCCACACTGATTTTCAGCTGTCTTCCATACTATTTCTCAACCATAAGTCCATACTTGGACTTAACTTCCAGTCTAGGTCCAGTTTACCAGACTTCCCTGCCTCCTTTATGGGAGTCCTTCCCAATCATTCACCAATAGGGTAGTAGATAAGGCACGGTGGCACTGGTATATGAAGAGTATGAAGCGATTGGCATTGGCCCCTTGACATGTACAGGGAACAGCAGAGGCAGTGGCCCCTCTGGGCAACTCCTCACGGCCTTTCTGGTTTACTGCCTGCATTCACTTTTCATTTATTTGTTCATATTGGACTCCCGTCTTTCCCTTGCTGCGTATCAAACCACAATTTGGTATACAGGAAGTGTTTTTTCACCCTCAGACTGTAAGACGTTTATAAGATGTTGCAATGTGGGCATACATGAAAAACTGTTCAGAGCAGAAGCTGTGGAGCAAGATAAAAAGCATGAGAACCAAGGACACCTCTAGAAGAAGAAAGAATGTCTCACAGCTCTGATTAATAATAAGCATGTGCGTGAATGGTTGAAGAGTGTTTTGTAGAATGCTCTGTTGACATGTAAGGGTGGATGGGAAAGTTGTAGGGGTGGATGGGAAAGCTAATGAAGGTATATAAGTGATGTGAGAACTTGTAATTAACGATTTGGATCATTCAGATCCGAGTCCGTGCATCAGATGCTGCATTGCAGTAGCCATGTCAAAATAGTTTCATGAAAGTAACTGTGCATGGACATGTGAATTCTGTACACCAAGGTACGAGATATCTTGAAGAATCATTTGTAATTTTTGTCAATTTTCAGACTTGGTCAACTATTCTTCTGAACGTTATGTGTTTTTAAAACCTTTATATGCACTTCACTTTGTTTAATTTTACATGTTTCTGTTGAGAAGTAAGGGAAGATACAATAATATAACAGATGTTACGATGATGTATCTGGGATTTGCACTGCAACTTCTATAGTGGACACCGCGATGCCTAATCCTCGGTTGTTTGCTTTTTTTTTTTTTTTTTGTAGGCTTTACTGGGCCCCGAGGAGACAGCGGCCCAAATGGCTTACCTGGACTACAGGGACATCCAGGTCTTATGGGAAAGTCTGGTGCTCCAGGACTGGACGGACAGAAGGGTGCTCCTGGTGATGTTTTGAGAGCAGCAGCAGGTCCTCGAGGGGATGCTGGGCTGCCTGGCTTCCCTGGCTTGAAAGGTGCACCAGGAGATCAAGGAATACCAGGAATTAGAGGTACTTCAAGTAAAGAAATGTTTAAGACTGGGGTATAAATGTAGCCAAACTATGACTACATGAGGGAAGTGAAAGACCAATTGAACTCAAGCACCTTCTCTGAGGTTCCTCTCAAACACTTTCTGGAGATTCACTGCTTATACCAGCACACTCTCACACTGCACCACATGGCGTCACCTATAATAGGGCATCAAAGAACAAGATTTTCTCATCTTTGTTGTATCAGATGTATCCTTTAGTTTTTCCAGCCATAGATAATTATCCTGAATTTTCACTTATGTACAGCATAATACTCAGCTTCATTTCCAACCCCTACAATGTCTGGATAATAGATGGCTTTGTAGTACAGCACATTGCTCCACTGCAGAATTTGTAAATATTAGCAGAGAAGGCACAGCATTTAGTAACACGTCAATAAGCCCTTTTACCTCAAGGGTCTTTGAGCACTCCAGGAGCAAGAAAAAGGGAGCATTACATATTTACTCATAATTTTAGGGTGCTCACTTTATTTTGTTATTTTACAGAGCTTAAAAAAACATGCTCTACTTATAGTAGACAGAAAAAAAAACGTAACATCTTCATTAAAGCTGTCTGTGTCACTCTTTGATTTCAGTGGGGGACTTTCAAAAGCATCTATAGGAATTAAGCATTGCCTGCTATACTGTTTCAGCAGCAGCTGGACACAGGACTGCAGACTTACCCCCTTGCTCTGTTGTGGAACTGAGGAAGGAGGAGAAATTGTGTGACTAGCGCAAAGCAAAGAGGAATTTGATAGAAACTTATTTTGGTGACTCATCTCATGATTTTCAGTGCAAATGGATAAAGACAAGATAAGCATGTCATTTTACATGACTTATTTGAAGTGAGCAGATCTGTTTTCATCTTCAGTACAGTCACAGAATGAAGGAATGAAATAAAAGCAGCTCTGTAGCACTGCGGTAACACTTGCTATGTCTGAGAAAACAATACCACTAATGCCCCTAAGACTCTTTTTCTCTGAGGGAGAAGAAATTCAAGGGTAAACACAGACTAAAAAGATGTGACCAAACCCTCTTTCCTGTTACTTTTACACAAAGTGTTTGGCAACTCCTTTATTTCATCTGTGCCAGTTAAACTACTAGCCCTTCAGAACAGGGAGCAAATGTCTCTGTTCTGTTGCTGAGAAAACACCACCTGTGACCTTTTAGTTTCTCTCAGTTCTAAAGCACATGCCAACTACATTCAAGCCTCTGCACCTACAATGATATAAAACCCAAATAAAGAGAAGCAGAGCCACCTATCCTGGATTTTAAGTGTGATGTGCTTTTGAGATCTTGTGCACTATTGCTTATCCAATCTGAATGCAAAGCGTGCATTACCATTTAAAAGTGGAAGGACTTGACATTGCCTTTGCTATTATCTTGTAGAGATGTAAATTTTGACTCGAAACATTGAAGTGTAGAATCAGGGCATTTTGCTGAGGAATTTGTATGAAACTTATAGCAGTACCTCACTTGAAAAATTCTGAATACAACACAACACAAAGAACCCACTGTTGCCTTACTTTTTTTTCCATTTCTCCTATCACATTTTAGGAACGACACAGGGCATTATTTCTGTGTTTTGGTCAACTCGATTCAGTTCTTACAAAGACATATGTAACAAAGGGAAAGATCAGAAATTACAGAATTATTGGAGTTAGAAATGGAAGAGAGTTACTCTGTTTAGATCTACCTGATACTAAATTACTTCCATTCATTTGAAAGAGCCCATCAACGTTTCCAGTGCAAATATGGAGACTAGCACCAATAACATTAAGAATTTAAAACTAATGAGCAGTCTTTTAATTTGCTTTTCTTCTTCCCATTGATTTTCAGAGGAAAAAATACATCCTGAAAGAATAGTACATATTCACCTATTTTGAGAAATGATATGTAATTAATAATCCAGTCTCTCAATATTTATGTTCACTAATGCGCGGTATTACGGTATTTTAGGAGCGGATGGTAACCCAGGATTGCCAGGCCCCAAAGGTGATCCAGGGCTGCAAGGTCTCCCTGGTTTGATGGGTTTACCAGGAACACCAGGAACTCATGGATTCCCAGGGCCACCAGGAAACCCCGGCCCTGATGGTGGACCTGGCTCTCAAGGACCCCTTGGTGAGGAAGTATTGCCGTCCTGTGTCACTTCTCTTCCCCACTCTCTGTGGCAAGGAACCTGTATAATTTCCCAGGGGAAAGTTAACTTTGAGATTGTGGCACATGCCAGGCTGTAATTCTCAGTCAGGGAAATGACTTGGATAATGCAGGCACTGTGAATGCAAACTATAGTGGCATATCAGCTGGGGAATAGGGGTGATGATGGTCCTCGGAGGCAGAGCTGCTGCTTTTCCTTCTATAGCCATGTGCCATGCAGGGACAGAGCTCACTGCAGTCAGTCTGGAAGAATGGAACAACTAAATGGGAGTGATCTTGTATTAAAAAGCCTTAATTTTTAAATAAAAGAGGAGGGAGAGATCATGTTGGGAGTGAGTGTAGAACCAGGATGTTAGCAAGATTAGTTTGTGTTGCTGTGTTGCTGCTTTGTCTGTGTAATCATTTCTGAACTTCTCTGTTGAAAAAATCACAGTTTTTTCCCTTTCAACTTGAAGCCAGTATGATAGCAGTTTTTCCCTGCTTGGGCTACCTTCTGTATAATCACTGTGTACATCCAAACACTTTAATCTCCCTTTTCACACATTCACATGGCAGGTCCACCAGGTGCAAGGGGAGAAGATGGTGAGCAAGGCTTTCCTGGTCTGGTGGGCATAAAAGGTCAGTCTGGTGATAAAGGTGAAACAGGTTTCCCAGGATTACAAGGTATCCCTGGCGTGACTGGTCCCCCTGGCATTAGTGGAATGGATGGATTTCCAGGAGACAAAGGTAAGCTCTAAATAGCTGCACTCAAAAAAATAATGTTGCTTAAAGCTGCTCAGTGCTGAGATGAATAGGACACATTTTCTGCTGGGCTACCTCTTTAAAACAGGAATTACACTCCTAGGCTTAATATATTCCAAAATCATTGTATGTTTTCTCTTGTGTTGTGCTTGGTGCAAAGCTAGCTTGAAGAGCAGCAGTAGTTTACAGTATTTACTATTTGTTCTTCCCAAAAGTCTTTCCCTTGGCCCAGTCCCACCAGCTGTCAGTTGAATGTGACAGATGTTTCCCCAAGCCTTTAAAGATTTTCAAAGTTGGCAGCTACGTGCTGAGCAGTGCCAGACACCAGACCTTGATGCTGAATTTTAACAGGATACTGATCTTTTGTATAGATGAGTAGAGACTCTCTCCTACCTGCCACAAAAGCACTATATACAGTGCAAGCTGTTTGTGTCGTACAAGGAGTTTCAACAGAGTTCAACTCTGCTTAAACAGAAGAGACGAGTGCCTAAAAATTCATACAGAATGATGAAATCATCAGTTGAAAAGACAGTTAAGGCTTCTTTTTTTTTCCCCAGGATTACTCTGGTGTTCTGATCAGCTCCTTGTTAGAGGAATGAAGATCTGTTTGGTAGCATGACCCATGTAAAACAGGATCCTCTTGTTTAGAAGAGAGGAATGCCATAATTTTTGGTCTGTAGGATCAGGGTTGAAATGGCTTTTCAGAAGATGACGCTAAGATCCAGCTGTCTCCACATCTTCTCTTGGCCAGACTAAGGAACTCATTGAAGCCCTGATCTCATGTAGATACCTACCTCCCAGAGAGCTTAGGTGCCTAATATGGAATGGCACATTGCCCTAGGCATCAAGGCACCCAGAAATGGTGCTGCAGCAGTGCAACTTTCAGACAGCTTTAGTTGTGCATTATCATTTCATATTTACCTATTCTGCAGAAATCTGAACAAGATAACAGTTGTATTCCACTTCTCTTTAAAGGCTCAAGAGGTTCACCTGGCATTGATGGTTTCAAAGGCATGCCAGGCCTGAAAGGAAGACCAGGAATCAAAGGAATCAAAGGAGAATTTGGCTTATTTGGGGCTCGGGGTGATAAAGGCGCGCAGGGTGCTCGAGGCTTTAAAGGTATTTGCTTATGAGTGGTACAGTGTTTGCTTTTCACATATGGAGAACTATTTTGCAAGGGTGCACAGACAAAGATGACACATTTTAGACATAGTTTAGCTCAGACATTGCTCCACCTATTTCACACATGGGCCTCTGGCTGAGAAGCTTGGATTTGAGGCGCAAGAGAAGGTTGTTTCTTTGTGAATCTTGAGCGTGGTCAGGATGGAGACAGGCACACCACCAAATTTGAACACACCTCCAGACACATGCAGAACTCAACAGAGTTTTTTCTTGGAAGGTGTAAGATGTTTTGGGGAAAAGATTCCAATTTTGCCTCAAGATAAAGGCAAAAAAATATTCAGAAAACTGCAGTTAAGTCAGAAACATACCAATTGATATCACAGTCAGAGAAAGGAAGTCTGTAATTCAGTCCTCCAACAGGAAGTTGGAACAAAATAGCTGGTAACAAATCCAAACACTTTCTTTCACCCAAGCCTTTTTAAGTCCCGTTTGACTGAGGGCTTCCCTTTCACTGGAAACTACCCACTTGTCTCTGCTTTCTGTGATTTTGGTTTTCATAAACACTTGGTAATTGATCTACTGAGAAGTAAACTCCCCTGTCACAGGGGAGCCCATGTCCAACTCCCCAGAATAGCATATGGAAGTCTAGCTTAGTTTTCATATTTTCTTATGCTTATTTGTTCTGCAGATATGTTGTATTGATATGGTCAATTTTCCATGCAGACAGGTTTTCCATGGCTTGTGCAAGGTTTTCCTTTAATCTCTTTTGATGCTGATCACACTATTCTGTTGTCTCTTTTTCCAGGAGAGTGCAGCTGACCAGCTTTTTTAAATATGGGTGTTTCTTTACCCTTTAGGTGACCGTGGAGAACAAGGTCCCCCAGGAGAGCCCCCGAAGCCAAAGCCTAGCATGATGATGAAAGTTAAAGGTGAAAAAGGAGATGCTGGAGAAACTGGCACCAAGGGATTCTTTGGCATAAAAGGTCAGTGCTAATGGCAAAGCAAAGTGAGCACATTTAGGGTTAGTTGGTGTCTAGGTATTTTCTCGTGTACTGTATAAAACATTCTCAGCTCAACGCACCCCCACGCTGCAGCCCACCCAGCGAAGCCTCCATCAAACAAAGCTGAGCTCACAGAGAGAAAACCCAAGGAAAACTATCTGTTCATGCCACTTGTGTGTGCTGCTCTGTTGTGCCAGCATGTTGTGGTGCTGTGTTGCACAAAGGCTGTTAGCATGAAGTTCTTTTCCACACGGGCAACTGCATATCAGCCTTCTCTGGTCTAGTGCTTTAAGTCTTCTCTGTTTGTCTTTTTCCCCTCCTGCAGGTAGCAAGGGAATGCCAGGCCTTCCTGGTAAGACAGGAATTCCTGGGTCCCCAGGGCACCCCAGTTATGTGCCTGGTGTGAAGGGGGACATCGGTGCAAAAGGGCTGACGGGTCTGAAAGGGTATCCTGGTCCAACTGGCTCTCCAGGCATCAGAGGCTTCCCTGGCAGCACGGGAGGCAGGGTGAGTCCATACCAAGACTGGCAAAATGGCATCCTTTTGCTTCAATTTCTCTAGGGAGTGGCATTCACCCCTTGAAATTATACTGAACAGCTGAAGTACAAAGATAAAAATTGCAAGAAGGAATAAATAGATCAAATCCTTTTGCTTGATCTCTCTAATGTTCATTAAGGAGAATCTCTTCTCATTGGGAGACATCAGATTTCAGGTGCCAGCTTTCTGCCTATGAGGACCCAGACTGTTCTTTTGAGGTCCTTGGTTACTGTAGCTATTGGTAAAAATTATTTTCAGCGGTGTGTTTACTCTTTCTTTCCAAATTGATGGTGCCACTGCCTATAATTACTCACTGTCACTTCCCTAATAGCAAAAAGCCTAAGAATCTGAGTTGCTTGAGGGTGATTCACTTTGGCATCAAAATAAGTTACACTGAAGTCTTGCAAAAGGCCTGGCAGTAGACTCACATGCATAATTTATTTAATAGAGACAAGAAAATGTGTTCCTTTCTCAGAAACACCCCTCAACTTCAGTAGAACTTTTTCCTGACCAAGAATAGGGAGACCGTCTGTCATATATGTGCAATATAATGTTTTCCATTTCAAACTGAGACTTAGCAAACACAGCTTGTCACTTGGTTTGCGCTGGTTCGGGTTAACTGATTTTAGCCAAATTCAAAGTATAATGGAAACAAGCAAAAAACCCCAAACAAACAAACAAACAAACAAAATCACAGAGCAAAACAAAATTTAATGTCCTTTTTTCAATATTTAAACTCCGCTGCTTGCAAGGTTGAATAAATCCTCATTCTTATTAACCAATAATTGTTTTCAATCATATGACAGGGAGATAAGGGTGCCCCAGGAAGTTCGGGTCATTTTGGTACTCCTGGCTCCCATGGTGAAATTGGTGAGTTTGTTCTCTTATTTGAGCGCTCGTTCTGTTCATCAACAATCAAGTGATGTGAAATTCTGTAGGATGTGGGAGGGTCTTCAGTCTTAATGAGTCCTTCTACTGTCTTAGAGTATGGTGTTGCAAACACACGAGGCTGTGAAAAGCTTAATACTGTTAATTTCATGCAAGATTAAAAAAAAATCATGGCAGGGCATCAGTAGAGGGGCTACATTCTATGTTTTTCTTCCTTTAACTTATTTCTGTTTTTATCTAGACAGATAATAATTGTAGAATGTTGTCTTGGAAGTTGCAGTTCTTCAAAAGTACAGGAAATGCTGCTGATTTTGGTTAAAGCTTTGCCACTCACTTGTTGTTTTTACCTTGAAATAGGTGAGCCGGGCGATACTATAAACTTACCAGGAATGCCAGGCCTTAAAGGGGAAGTTGGTGTGCCGGGTCTTACAGGTACTAATGTCACAGCTACTCTGGATTTCTCATTTTTCAGATTAAATTCCACAGAGAAAAGGTGGGAGACCTTAGCACGTGTTTTTGATGGCTGTTCAGCCTGTGGTTTCACAGCAGCTCTTGAAGAGCTGCATCTTCACTTAATTGAAATGAATATGTGCTATGTTTATCTCTTCAAATAAAATGACTGTTATGGCACTAAACTTCAATCACCGGCAGCTCCAGTAAAGCATCATAATGTATATGTATATATTTTTTACCATTGGTGACAAAAGGAGTGATATCAGGGCAAAAAGGGGGGGATAGAAGAATTGGTTTTGATTGAATTGGTTACATCTCTGCACATTCTGCATATTTGAACATCAGATTTGTAATTCAAATAATCTGGGCATAACTGTTAAAAAAACAAATTTAATGAGAGATTGGCCAAGGTGCGGTAGAAGACCATTCATGCTCCCACACTACGAAAGCACCCTGGCTTGAAGAATGTGTTTATGCAGCTAGAACAGGACTCATCAAGTAGCCAGCTTCACATTTAGCAAGTTAGTTTAGGATTATATAAAGATTACTGAGAGAATTTACTGCTTTTGTCATTTCTTTTTGCAGGCTTAAGAGGAGGCCCTGGACAAAAAGGCGAAGGAGGTGATCCTGGTTTACCTGGCATTGAAGGCCTCAAGGGCATACAGGGTGTACCTGGCTCCTTGGGACAGCAAGGTAAAATATTCTTCCCTTTTAACACTCCAAAGAATAAGACAGGATGAGAAAAGAAAGGAAAAAACACTATTCACTCAAGAGAAAGTCCTTACGTTTTTAAAATGTTAATTATTCTTGTAAGTTGGTAAAGAGCAACAAAAAGAATGTGGAACTCCCAGGAGAACTTGTTAAGAGGAAATTTCAAAAGATTAACTCTGGTTCACAGCAATGTTTCCTTTCTTATAACAGTCATATGCCCCGTCAAACTGTTGCACTGTTGGAGTACTTAGGTACGGTAATTCTCAATGCAACAAGGAGGTGGGCATTTCAGCACTCTTTTCTGCCATAAATGCAATAAATATCCCACAGGACCCAGTTGGGAAGCCTTTGAGCCACTTTCCCTGGCTGAACATACAGGAATACACGGAAACCAAAGTCAGGTCTGGCTCAGGCTGGATCACAAACTTGTGGTCTAAGAGCGTGTCTCATTCCAGGATGATCATCAAGGTGCTCCTGCAGAGCAGTTGGTCCACATTTCCTACGTAATTATAGGGCATATGAATTCCATCCAAAACTGGAGCTGTACTAGTAGGTACCTTACTGGGAAACAGCACTATTCTGCTCAGTTTTCCAGTCAGGGAGCCAAAATAGAGGGGGCAAATGGGGCAACTAAGGTGCGCATAAGTGAAACTACCCATGGTAACTGCTAATTGAAGTCAGACAACCATTTTAGTAGAAGGAGTTTATTATATTCCTGAGGTTGTCATACCCTGAAATTTGCAATTAATTTGTTCTGTTACACCTTGCCTGTCTTCCCTTTTCTCTCTTTTGTCATCCACTTGGATGAAGGGTGCAGTGTCATACAGTGATGCTGAGGACATAAGCTTTTATTTTGCTACGTGGGAGAATGAAGGTAGCACAAGCCAGTGTTCTGTGCTGTTGGCTTCTAAGGTCACTCATGATGATATACCATTATCACCTAGGTTTGCCAGGACTGGTCGGCCCTCCAGGGCAGCAAGGAAGCCCTGGAGCGCCTGGATTCCAAGGAGAAAAAGGAACTCCTGGCTGGCCTGGCTTACCAGGACAAGCAGGTATTCATACAGCTTTGGCTACTCAGTCATTTCAGTGCGAGCAGTCGCTTTTATTCTTTGGGGACGAAGAAGAAAGTGGGCTTTTTGCAATTCACAGTGGCAGAGCTCCTTCTAGTAAAAGTGCATTCCACAAGAAGTCCAGATGCATTGATGGGAACCTGTGTGGTTGCTTTTTAGTTCCTCGGTTCTGAAGGTCTGTTATCTGTTGAGCTCCCTTGAAGTTGCACTGGGGAAGGTTCAGGTTGGATATTAGGAAAAAATTATTTGCAGACAGAGTGGTGAGGCAGTGACACAGGGTGCCCAGGGAGGTGGTGCAGTCACCACCCCTGGAGGTTTTCCAGAAAATGGTGGGCGTATGTCTGTGGGATGTGGTCAGTGGGCATGGTGGGGATGGGCTGAAAGTTGGACTAGATGATGTTGAAGCTCTTTTCCAAGCTTAATGATTCTATGATTGGAAACTCGCGCTCAACCAAGAAAGCAGTTTTCAAGAAATGTTTTCATTTATAATGAAGCTAAGAAAAAGAGTGGTGAGATAGTGTGTTAGAATATTAAAATGTGGCATTAGATGGCAAACAATAAACTTGTCTTCCATCATCATCAAAACCTACTTACTGATCTGACACATGGTTTTATGATTTGGGTGGCTTACATCCAACTTGAGACTCAGACAGAACTCTGCTATCAGCATACAGGTAATGGCTTAAAATGAAGCTGTATCACAGGATCTCATTGTCTGC
Organism: Tetrao urogallus; assembly: GCF_951394365.1. Classification (NCBI taxonomy): domain Eukaryota; kingdom Metazoa; phylum Chordata; class Aves; order Galliformes; family Phasianidae; genus Tetrao; species Tetrao urogallus. The sequence continues at coordinate 56,644,787 of NC_136813.1, read as the reverse complement.
CACCTGACTCCTTCGTATATGAAGTGAGCAGATTTTTCTCTACAAGTACAGCAGGAAATTGCCCTGATTTTAGTGAGATTCATCTATCTGAATCTGTGTCAAATCAAAGCCAGTAGAGTTATGGAGGCTGCCCTTATAAGCAATGAAGAGAGAGGCAGACAGTTATTTTTGTGAAGGTTTAATTGTCCTTTAGAGCTCTGACAATTGATTAAAGATACCCACTTTAACATCGTGCTTAACTTTTTGATAGACACAAATAGATGGGATAAATTTTACCTATAACCGCAGTAGCAGCTATTAGACATTTTGTTAACTGTTGTTTGTGGTTTTTTTAATGACCCAGAGTGAATTTCTCCTGAAGATGGCTTCATTATAATTACATTTAGGTTGCACAATTATCCCATAATTGTCTTGGTTTGAGGACTTTTGAAAACATCAAATGGTTATTAGAAAGTTGCAGTCGCAAGACTGGAACTAATGGCCTTCTACCAGACAGATTAGAGAGATTTTAAGTATCTCATTGTCAGCTTATTGGATATTAATTAGATTTGCTAATAAAAAAAAAAGAATAATATATTACATAGTAAGCTTATTATAATTAATTAATTTGCATATAATATGTGTGAGCTTAACACAGAATCATGTTTACTTAAGCACTTCCATTTTTTCATGAGGAATATATATGATCTTGTAGAAACTATTAAGATAATGAGTGTAATTTTAAAACAGGCTTACCTGGCTCAAGAGGAATCAGTGGACTGCATGGTTTACCAGGCACTAAGGGCTTACCAGGATCACCAGGTCAGTAAGAGTTTCATTCTGCACATTGACAGGCACTGCATTGGGTTAGCTGCAAGTTTTGCCTGTGAAATCTTTGCAATGGGACTTTCCTTTTTTGTCCTCTAAAGCTCAATGTGAATTTGCCTTATCATTATGGACTCTGGCAAAGAACCACTTACAGAGTACATGCTGAATTACAATACACCTTCATAATTTCTTTCCTTGTGTAAAGTTAAATCCTCATTATTTTCCTTTTCCATTATGAGCCACTCCATTTAGTACATCCATATACTCTCTACATATACATGAGAATGCCGACTCGATTCTATGTGAGGAAACATTTCATCTCACTTGTGAACAATTCCACAACAGGTCCAGATGGCTATGGCTCTGCAGGCTTCCCAGGTCCTGTGGGTGACAAAGGAGAAGCAGGAGAGCCGAGCAGAGTGGAGGGCAGCCAAGGCCCGCCGGGTCAGAAGGGAGACAGAGGTGTTCCAGGTGTGTATACTGCAGAATGGGATCCACTTATTATTTGTTCCATTAGCGGGTGTTACAGATGTCATGAAGCACAATACAGCATAGACAGCTGCATAGGAGAGCTACAGAAGCAGTGCCCAATGTGGGGAAAGTCACTGTAGTTACTTCTTGGAAAGTTACACTGTAGCTTGTGCTTACCCAGACCTTACTCAGAAACAATGCACTGCCCAATGCGGGACATGCTAACCCCTTCTGGATGGCCTGCATCCTTCCCCACAGCAGCAGCCCCCCTGCTCTCCCACCAGAGCTCAGCGCACTGCAGATGCCAGAGGCTGCTCTCAGCCACCAGCTCCCAAAATATTTTTAAAGAGGCTCCAGTTACACGAGCGCTATGGCTGTCCTCTTTCTTTCTTTTCATTGCAAAACCTTCAATGTTTACCTTTCTCCTGAAAGCCTCACAGTCCGTTAATGTGTGATTTTCCTCCTGATACCTCCTGGACTCTATTTGCATGCACCATGTTTCACTTACACCATCACCCTCGTGCCAGCTGAGCGTACAGCTTTCCAGCTCTGACCCACCTTGCTATAGCAGGCTGCAGTTACCTCACTGCAGTGCACCACCAGTTCTTCTTCCATCAGGGAGTCTCCAGACCAATGCTATGGATGAAACAATTAACTACCATATTATTTAATAAGTTTTCCAATTTTTTAACTCTAAAAGCACCAAGGACTGGCAGAGGCATAAAACTTTACTCCCTCTACTTGAACTGTTCAGTGGCTGTTCTTTTGTGTTCTGCTTTGTCCTTACTAACAGGATGCATATTCTTTAACACCATTCAGACATTTCATATCAAGCTCTGGAAGAAACAACTATTTGGCTTATTTTGTTTGTGCTTATCTGAATTAAATATTATTAGTTTGTTGTTTTTTTTTTTTTTTTTTTTTTACATGACTAAACAAAGGGGTTTTTGTGGCTTCCTGGCAAGGAAGGATAATTTTAAACAAAAAGGTGAGGCAAATTTTTGGCCATTTAGCTCCTTCTAAGGCCATCTACTATCTTCTTTTGGGCCATTTAACATCTTCCACCTATAGAGAATTGTAATCAAACTTTTGGTTTCATTCAACCCTCCAGAAAAACAAAGTGTCTGTGATCCCTATTCAATAGGACACAGAGGAACAAAGCAGCTTTCTTGTCTGCTGCAATATACTCAGGATATCTCAAGTACTCCCTGTTTTGAAGTAATATTTAACCTGGCAGACACAAAATTATTAGCATTCCACATAGCAAGATGTAATTAACTATCCAGAGAGCTTTGAAACACAACTAATGTTGAGGTTTTCTTTTTAAAACACCTCCACAGCATCATCTGAGGGGGAAAAAAAAGCAAAGATCAGTGGGAACTAGAGGTGTTTCCACTTTGAAAATACAATCCTTTGCAGTTGGTGAAAAGTCAGTCTTTCTAATTGAAAGTGTCCATTTTCTTTGCAGTACTGATTATTTCCTCTCTTCTTTGCAGGAATCCAAGGACCCTTCGGCATTCCTGGGCAGGATGGACTTCCAGGCCCTCCTGGGATTTCCAATATATCAGGATATCCTGGTGATATAGGTTCACCAGGTCTAGATGGAGTGCCAGGTAATTCATGCGTTGTATCCATCAGGTAACAATAGGAGATTAAGTACAAAATTAGCAACAGCAGTTTGTTTCAGTCTGTATTCAGTAAAGTATCTCTATTAAATGCAGCACTGAAGTGCATGTCTTAATGCTCACTGCAGACAGAATGCTGGGATGCTCTCAGACAAAACCAGGAAGCAGAACTCTATGCCAAAGGCCATTCCTGGATACCCTGATGGAGGGTCTTGTTGTTTCATGCAAACAACAGATTTAATCAATCATCTAAAATTCTCTTAACAGCTTTTAGAAGCATTATGTTAATTTACTGCTTTAAAATCTTAGCCCTGTGCTGGAGTTGCAGATCTGCAGAACATTTTCTTAATCATTCCCAATTTTTTCCTATGTGAAATTACATAAGAAAGCATTATCTTTTCTCATCTCTAGAATTCCATGCTGTGAGCTTGCCTTTTTCACACATGAAAGAGCCAATCTGTGACTGTATATTTAGAAGCTGATAGCCCTTTTGCTTGTTGCAGTCATTTCAAACTTCAGTGCCACTGTGAAGCACTTGTAGCAGAAGTTGCAGGTGTATGTATACATCTCCATGTAGTATGTGGAAATTGAAATGTGAACTCAGCAAAAACTTAGAGCAGGCAGACTGTCTGTGAAACCAACAAAATACCTGGGTTTCCAAGTGTGAAGAATATGTTAGTTGGCCTGACTGCATACTGATTCCCACTCTCCAAGCAGTCATTTCATTAAAAAATCAGTAAAAGTAGTGAAGAGAGTGGGCTAGGAACAGGAAGATCACCTGCCAGCTGATGTGGAATAGCGTGGCCCTTTTACTTTGCCGTAAGCATCTTGCATTCATATCCGCACATAACCCAGCTTCAACAGGCAGCATCAGAGAAGCCCCACTGAAAACCATTATTATTAAATCCTTTTTTCCCTGGAAACAAAGTCCATTTCTTCTCTTCTCAGGCAGCAGAGGTAGCAAACAGAAAACCTGCCAAGTTTAGCTTCAGGCAATAGGTACTTCTGGAAAAAGCAGCTGTTGCCATAACTGCCAAGAGAGAGTGAAGCAGTTATTTGTATCCAAGTGTTCAGCTGAAGCACCGAAGTACATGGAACACCGAGTCCTTAGCATATTTACCACCTGGCACCAATTATGTATTCATGGATGTCTGATGTCTCTCTTGTTACTTGGGAAATTCAGGACAAAACAGGGAGGCACCCAGTGAAGTGGGGCATTTGTTGGGGCAGAGATAGCCCATCAAAGGCTGTGACAACATCATATGCAGGAACTCTATGCTCTAATTACTCTGCCACTGCCAGGCTGAGAGCAGGATGCAGATTAAGACTGATAGACAACTGAGCATGAACTCCCTGCTTAAATTAAGGAAATAAAGCCTGATGTGATACAATTAGCACCTCTACCTTCATCTATGCCCAGGTATTTAGGCAGTCTAAACAGATTACAGCTTGAATGTGCTCTAAACAGGCTATCCAGGACTACATGGGCAGCCTGGAATACCAGCTCCACCGGGAAGCAAGGGAGAAAGTGGACGAGCAGGCGTGAGCGGACAAGCTGGTCCCAAAGGGACAAGAGGTGATCCTGGACTACAAGGGAGACCTGGGATTCCCGGTTATCCTGGACCAAAAGGTAAGGACAGGAGATGCTGATCATCTATAGAGGGGAACCCTCTATGCTACAACAGTTTGAGTGTCATGACTTCAGAATTGATGTGATCTGTGTTAAAATACAGTAATGTCACATGTCTTTTTGCATCAAAGGTCGTAAGGGTGAACAAGGTGTCATTGGCTTTATTGGCACAGTAGGATTTCCAGGTGATCTGGGACCCATCGGACCCAAGGGGGATAGAGGACTTACTGGTGAGTAATTGCAGTCACACGTGTGACTAATTTCTAAACTTTCTGCAGCCACACAGTGCTGATGTAGGTGGCCCTGCCTTTATACCAGGTAATGACTCCAAAATGAGAGCCACTTTCAAGGGGAGAAAAAAAGATTTCTTTGTATAAACTAATTCTGCAGAGTATACGTACTGGTTGTTTAGAAATTTATACATCGTTTATCTGTGTTTCCAGAAGCCCATAAAAAGATGATGCTCCACCTCAGAAAGCTGTTGGCTTTTGGGGGGGAAACTTCCCAGCTTCATATGTTGTGACTGAGGGGAGCACCATTCATTTCCTTCAGCTTATCTTTATGCTGCCCAATAAAAAACAATTCCCATCCTCATATATGTTCTCCTAATATAAAAACCATAAATCTTATAATGGAGGAAGTGTATTGCAGACACTTCAGAACAGTCCCTCTCTTGCATATGCAGCCAAGTAACACCAACACGTCTGTGAATGAAAGCATATGAAGGCAAGTAAGCTTTTTTTTTTTTTTAATCAAACTGCTTTGTCTTGTTTCTTATCACAGGCTTTCAGGGCCCTCCAGGCTCTCCTGGGTTGCCACCTGTTCCTCCAAGGCTGGTTGCTGAGCAAGGTTCACCAGGTCCCCGTGGAAGTACAGGACCTCAGGGAAGTCCAGGTGATACAGGACCTCAAGGTCCACCAGGAGAACCAGGTAGGAACTGTACACTTCGTTCCTCAACTCAGTTGCTGTGAATAGTGAGGCCACCAGTGCACTGCTTTGGTTCTCTTCAACTCAAAATCATATGATTCAGAAAGGAGAGTCAAACTTGGGCTTTTCAAAGCTAGAGTCCTAGCTTTCCTCTGCTTCCTAACACTCAGAACTTAAGCAGAACAGGAGAGAACTGTTGACAACATTTGCACAGCCAAAGCAACATCAAATATGGATACAATCAATTAAATCAAGACCAAAAGTCACTGAAAAACTCATCCTTGTGGGCATGCTTTTGATGCAGGAAATGTAGTGACAAACAGAGCAGATACAGCGCACCTCTTGCTACTGGTCTCATTAGAAACATGTGGTGGTAACAAGAGTGAAAGATTAAGGTAGTGGGTGTCATGTAGTCTTGATCCTAGCAATCTTTTCCAATGAATTCACTGCTCTTTGAGCAGTAAGATCTTGCTCTCAGTGTAAACTGGTAAAACTGGCAGACAGGACTGAACACATGCAAATAGAGTACATGTTAACAGAGTAAGTCACTGTGCTCATCAATGTTGGTGCAAGGTTTCAGAGGCTTACCTGGAGAACCAGGACTCCAGGGCAGAGGTGGCATTCCAGCTCCTCCTGGATCCAGAGGTGAACAAGGAGCAATGGGGTTTCAAGGTCCAGTGGGATTTGAAGGTAAGAGATTCACACAGCATTTCTTCTCTCTTTCCCATTTCACTGCTTTAAATTGTTCTGTAATTATTATATCACTGGATGGGAGGAGGGAGGCTGGAGAAAGCTCACGTCTACGCACATTCTTCACAGGGCACCACTAACTTGTAAAAAAGGACACACTGTTTTCTAAATAAGCTTTGATAGGTGTAGATGGCAGTCAACTCATGAGAGTAAGTTTTTGATCTGAGTGTATATATTGGTTTATTTCAGCATAGTGTTTTGCTAGCACTTAAACAATGTTTGAGTAGGTGATATTTGGATAGATTATGTTTAAGGGATTGTATTTGTGAAAAAATACTTGTGTCTTTATCCAGTCAAAGAGCAGCAAGATTGCCACCTTAATAAGCCAAGTACAAAGAGCATAATTGTAGCCATATGAAGCAAATGCAAGCAATAGAAAAGCTTTTGGTTAATCTTAAACTAAGAAAATGTTGTGAGGAAACAGATCCTCATCTGTGTTGCACAAATCCTGCTAAAATCCATCAGAACTTTATCTGTGGCTTTCCCTGGCTCTGATAGTGAAATACACCATGTTAGGAACCAATGAGCCTGTTACAGCACCAATCTGCTTCAAAATCAGCTTTTCTAATCCTAGAGCTACAGCTTTTTAAACAATAACTTGCCATAAGAAGAGTTATCTTGCAATTAATCTTTGCTCATGGGCAGTTTAGCTGGAATATCAGTGAGCATTTGTGAGAACACAAACTGAATTGTATTATTCTTCTTTCTTTCATCTAAGGCCAGCCAGGTCGCCCCGGTAGCCCCGGGCTGCCAGGCATGCCGGGTCGCAGCGTTAGCATCGGCTACCTGCTGGTGAAGCACAGCCAGTCTGACCAAGAGCCAATGTGCCCAATTGGCATGAACAAACTCTGGAGTGGTTACAGCCTCCTGTACTTCGAGGGACAAGAGAAAGCACACAACCAGGACCTAGGTACGTGCAGGTGTTGCTAGCAGCAGCCTCAATTCCATGCCACTGACTGAAAAGAAGAAAAAGAAATGGAACTTAGAGAAAGCTTGGATTTCAGTATGCAAGCTTAGGAAGCACCAAAAAGAGAAGATAAAAACTGTATGTCTCCATAGAGTGTCCCTGAGAGCTTGCAATTGTAAAGCCAGTGACACATTATGGACTGCAAGGTTTTACTGACACTCACTTAGGAAAGGGCAGGAAAGTGAACACTTGCATTCTGCAAGAATGATTGCCATAATTTCTTTTTTTTTTCTTTTTTTTTAACAGGGCTGGCTGGCTCCTGCTTGGCTCGTTTCAGTACAATGCCATTCCTCTACTGTAACCCTGGGGATATTTGTTATTATGCAAATCGAAATGACAAATCCTACTGGCTCTCAACTACAGCACCTCTTCCAATGATGCCTGTGGCAGAAGAAGAAATTAGGCCATATATCAGCCGCTGCTCTGTGTGTGAGGCCCCAGCTGTGGCAATTGCTGTCCATAGCCAAGAAGCTTCTATTCCTCGCTGCCCCGAAGGCTGGCGCAGTTTGTGGATTGGATATTCCTTCCTTATGGTATTTGTTCTCCAGTGTCGCATTCTGTATGGCACTAGATTTTAAGCATGAGTCTTAGATGCTAGGAAGGCTGCTCTGTCTTAGATTCAGTAACATCAAAACGATGCTTCATCCTGAGGACCTGGGGAACAACGAAAGTCATGCCTAGGAAGCAAAAATGAGAAGCAAAATTCCTGTGAATTGCAGAGAAAATGGCTAGAATAGTAATTTGGAGTCCTTTGTCAGAATAGTGTCTGGAGTCTTTATGTGCAAAAAGTGTTTGAGAGCAGAACACCGGGACAGCTGTGGCTTAGAAGGTACAGCCATGCTGAGGTGCAACCAAAGCCTACAAAGCATTTTCACAGCTAGAAAAAGAATCAGGGATGTACCTCACTACTAAGAAGCTGATCTGGAGGAAAAACAAGATAAATCCCCTTCTTTTGGATACTGAAAATCATTGCTATTTAGAGTTAGATGCAAAAATGTTACACTTAGTCTGGAAAGAGAGAGAGTCTCCTGTTGCTTTAAAAGTTAATCATCAATGTATTCCCCCTAAGCAGCTGAGGCCCCTCGTTGTGCTCAGCGCAGAGCAAAGGAGCTGAGGGGAGGCCTGATGGCGGCTGCAGCTCCTCACAGGGAGCGGAGGGGCAGCGCTGAGCTCTGCTCTGTGTGACAGCGACAGGGCCCGAGGGAACGGCATGGAGCTGTCAGGGGAGGGCAGCTGGGGGTCAGGGAAAGGGGCTGCACCACAGCGCCGTGGGCATGGAGCGGGAAGCACAGGGCTGTGGGCACGGAGCCCAGTGCCGGAGTGCAAGGAGCCATGTTGTTAAGGCGGGAAAAATAGAATAAGATTCATTTGGCAGAAATCATCACAGAATATCTCTAGTTAATCTTTCCCACAAATTATTTGCTTTTCAAAAGTTTCAGTTTTACTTTTTTATGAAAAAAAAAGGGAAAAAAAGGAAATTTGATATTTTTCACAAAGATTTGAGAAAAGGCAGATCAGGATTTTTACAAGCCTTATATTTGACCTTTCTCTTGCTTCTTTGAAAAGCCCTTGATAGCAATCTCATAGTTCCTTCCCAGGAATGCCAAGGATTAATTGTTTGTAAAGGTAAACATTCAGCATTGTTAAGGGCAAAGCTGTCACCTTAGCAAGAAGCTTTTGCCAGGACAAAGTCTGCCAGCACCACAGAACATACAGTGAGAAGTGTTTTAGAAGAGTCAGATCTTCAGTTTCCCATCTAATACTCCAAGCAACTGAAGTATTTGTCATACACATTTTTTTGCTTCTCATGCAGCTGTTGAAAGAGAAGGGAAACAGGCTTCTGGTTATTTCAGGCTACATATTGTTTTACTGCCTTGGTTGAAATTTGTCACCTCCTTCCCTTGGCGCAATCATGAAGGAGTCACCATGGACTCCTGCCCAAGCAGCCTTGGAGATTGGTAAGATTTCACGTGGAAAGGGCACACAGCTGTAGTGCTTCCTGGAAAGGTGTAACCCTTGCAGAGGGACAGGAAGCTCTGGCCAGAGAAAAGGAAGCTGTCAGAGACACAGAGTTGGTGTACACTGAGCATAGGAATATCACAGTCCTTGTTCTGAGGTTGCCAAGCAGGACTGCTCCCAACCCAGTACTTGGAGAACACATGCAATTTTTTTCTGGCTGCTTTGTAGATCCAACTGCAGAGGCCTCAAAGCTGTGAATCATAGAATTGCTCAGGTTGGAAAAGACCTTAAAGATCATGGAGTCCAACCACAAGCTAACCATCCTACCGTAACTCTAACAACCCTCCGCTAAATCATGTCCCTGAGCACCACATCCAAACGGTTTTTAAACACATCCAGGGATGGTGACTCCACCGCCTCCCTGGGGAGCCAATTCCAGTGCTTAACAACCCTTTCTGCAAAGAAGTTTTTGCTGATATCCATCGTAACCTTACCTTGGCACAACTTGAGGCCGTTTCCAATCATCCTGTCACTGTCACCAGTGAGAAGAGACCAACCCCACTCTCGCTGTCAGCACCTTTCAGGTATTGGAAGAGAGCAATAAGATCTCCCTTCAGCCTCCTTTTCCCCAGACTGAACAGCCCCAGTTCCTTCAGTCTCTCCTCATAGGCCATATTCTCCAAGCCCTTCAGCAGCCTTGTTGCCCTTCTTTGGACCTGCTCCAGCACCTCAGTGTCCTTTCTGTATTGAGGTGTCCAAAACTGAACACAGTACTAGAGGTGAGGCCTCACCAGTGCCGAGTTCAGTCCTTCTACTTACCAACTTTGTTTATCTAGAGGGATGCTAGAACAGTTTCACTCTGAAGCTTTACAGCTTAGTACATCATCTTGCGATTTGTAACACAGCCCACGTGTTGTGTTTAAAAAAATAAATAAATCTAAAACCTCAGCAACATGCAGCCCTGCCCACAGCTCAGACTCCTTCGCTCCACTCCAAGGTGGCCACTTGTCTTCCTTGTGGATATGAACACAGTGGGCCTCTGAGTGTAAACCAAGGCAGTAATGTTACAAAAGTTAGGCGCTTTTATAATACAGTGCTTATTAAAACGTAAGCAGGCAAACATACATACCCAGCAGATTTCTTCCTACATTTACAGAACTATTTAGCAAGTGTATTTTCCGTCTGCTTTCGTTTATATTGCAAATTCCTTCCGTTTTTAAGAGAAAATTAAACTCTGTCACTTCTGTAGCTGTAAGCCCTCAGGCAGACCAGGAGCGCCTGTTTGGTCAGAGATTCCTTTGACAGAACACAAGTAAGATTAGCTTGTTACTACTGTCTGTGTCAAAGGTAGCAGCTGAGTGGTTTCAGATGCATAAGCTTGGTGCAATTTGCAGTTAATGAAATTCTGATAGAGGGAACCTAGTTATTTGTATAGAAGCCAAATCTTTGTTTCCATAGACTTATTATAGGCTATGTGGAATAAATAAGACTTTATAATGAGGAAAATTCAGGTTAGATATATGGAAAAACATCCTTCTCAGTGACAAAAAAACAGAAGAACAGGGTTGCCCATAGAGGTGGTGAAAAATCCATTCTCAGATATCTCAACAACTTGTCTGTGCCTTGGAACAACCCAGTGCAACTTTGAAGCTGGGCCTGCTTTGAGCAGAGGACTGGCTGAAGTGACGCTGAAAGGGCCCTTCATGATTCCTCATTTATAAGATTTGCAACAGGGAGAATCCTAACTCTAGAAAAGATGTTTGTCAGAAATGGCATCAACGCTTGAGATAGTTCCTTAGTATAAAGCATAGCCAAACCCTTAAGTCTTACACAGCTGCAGGATCAGTCGCTCTGGGTTTAAGAATTAGGAGCACTTCTAGTGCTTCTCCTGTCTTCCCATGCATAATGTGTTGATGGCATTGTCTGAGGTTGTGCTCTGAACGTTGCCCTCCTTGTCTCCTTTAGCACACTGCAGCCGGCGATGAAGGTGGAGGACAGTCGCTGGTCTCTCCTGGGAGCTGCCTGGAAGATTTCAGGGCTACTCCTTTCATCGAGTGCAATGGGGCACGTGGAACCTGTCATTACTTTGCCAATAAGTACAGCTTCTGGCTCACTACGATTGACCAGCCCTTCCAAAGCAAGCCCTCAGCAGATACACTCAAGGCAGGACTCATCCGAAGCCATATCAGCAGATGTCAAGTCTGTATGAAAAATTTATAGAAGCCTTTCATAGTGTAAGGAACCTGCTTACCATCTAGTACTTGTACAGTGAAACCTTCTAGGATGTTTAGACATTTGAATAAATCATGTTGGTGCTTTTTTAACTTATTACCTCAAAAGCGGAACGGAAAGATGATTTTTAAAAGTGTATAAAAGCAAAACAAGCGTAACACAAATTAACACACAGACCTAGTGCTGTGTTCTTCTGCTATACAGTACATATATATGTTTTTGCTAGTCTAACAGATGTTGCAAATACTCACGCCTTTGAAGCACAAAAAACTTCAGAAATAAAAGCTTACCGTGGTCAGATACCCACTGCATTTACTTTAATATATACATCTCTTCTATTATGGTATTTGTCACGACGCTAAACACTAACAGCTACAATTCAAACCATTAACACATCGTGATCACGCTGAGTTTAAAGCCTTGCAAAATTTTGACACTGTACAGTGGAAGGTGCTTACATCCACCATTAAAATCCATGACTGTTTTATGATCAGGCATCTCAAACACACTCAGAGCAATCAGCTTTTCATTGTATTTGTGGGGTTTTTTTAAGGCTCACAATTTCCTAGCACTTTGTCACTAAAAATAGAGAAGCCCACAATTGAGTGACCACAAAATGCTATCTTTTCCTATGTTGGTTAGGAGACTATATGGTAATCATCAGCATATTGTTTTACAAATCGGGCCATTTTTTTCTGGATGTGCTCCAGACACTGCTCTCAGACACAGGATTTGAACGTTGGGTGCTCCCCAATGGAGCCAGGAGTTGGACTCAGTGATCACAGAATCACAGAATGGCCAGGGTTGGAAGGAACCTCAAGGATGATGAAGCTCCAACCTCTCCATTTAACCAGGCTGCCCTGGGCCCCATTCAATGTGGCCTGAAGCACCTCCAGGGACGGGGCACCCACAACCTCTCTGGGCAGCCTGTTCCAGCACCTCACCACTCTCTATAAAGAACTTCCCCCTGACATTCAACCTAAATCTCCTCTCCCTCAACTTAAAACCATTTCTCCTTGTCCTGCAGTTATCACCCTTTCAAAGAGTTGATTCCCCTCCTGTTTGTAGGCTCCCTTTAGGTACTGAAAGGCTGCAATGAGGTCACCCTGCAGCCTTCTTTTCTCCAGGCTGAACAAGCCCAGCTCCCTCAGCCTGTCCTCATAGGGAGGTGCTCCAGCCCTCTGATCATCTTTGTTGCCCTCCTCTGGACCCTCTCAGCAGCTCTCTGTCTTTCCTGTACTGGGGCTCCAGACCTGGACACAGTACTCCAGATGGGGCCTCACAAGAGCAGAGTAGAGAGGGACAGTCACCTCCCTGTATCTGCTGGCCAGTTTGGAGCCCAGGATACCATTTGCTTTCCGAGCTGCAAGAGCACACTGCTGGCTCATGCTAAATTTTTCATCGACCAGGACTCCCAGGTTGTCTGCAGGGCTGCTCTCAAGGGCTGCTCCTTCCAGTCTGTATAAACACCTGGGATTCCTCTGGCCCAAGTTCAAAACCTTGCACATTGCTATGCTGATCCTCATTAGGTTCACCCAGGCCCACCCTTCAAGTCTGTTGAGGTCCCTTTGAATGGCATTCCTTCCTTCCACCATGTCAAACGCACCACCATGTCAACGTGATCCTTGTGGTTCCCTTCCAACTCAGGATATTCCATGGTGCTGTGATTACAAAGCTCCTCCATGTTGTGGGCATTCACCTGTGTGATGCTACTCACAGCAGCACCGAGTGGTTTTGAATTGCAGCTCTTCCCCTCTGAAAGCAGCCACAAGTAGTGACCGTGTGCTGCTGCAGCAGCAGTTGCACGTAGGAGAGGCTTTCCAGGTCAGCTTATTGCTTGATGCCACATCACCTCCAAAGCTGGAGCCCATGCTTATGAAAACAAAGGGGAAGGAAGCAGGGCATTTATTTGGCACCATCTCTTCCCATGAAGAACTGTGCCATTGCATGCCAGGCTTGGGAAATCCCCAAATAGCCAGCTCTTCCCTTCTAGAGAAGAAAGCAATTTAATCCAGTTGTCTGTCGTTGCTGCAGGAGAGGGGGGGAAGAATCAGTTGCAAATTATTCTGTTCCTCCTGGCAAAGTCTGGTTATTAATTCCCAAACACCAAAAACTGAAATCAAAGAGAAAAATAATTGCTGATATCAAAGTCACTGGTTCACTCCTGCTTCGGGTGCTTATTGGCTTTTGTAATTACATTCCATCCTCACTGTGTCATAAATAAATGGGTTTTTTATACACCTCTATTTGTTGATTATTTCAATTTTTTAGCAGGTTTTGTTGTTGTTGTTTTCCTAAAATAAAATGCATATGGACGGCTCTTTTGAATTGCTTTGTATCTAAGGCAATAAAAAAGCAGAGGCACTGCTATGAAGAGCCTTCCTGAAATTCAAACTCTTCAACCAGGAATACACTTTGAGGCACTTAAATCCTTCCGAGAGGAAACCTGCAGTTCAGGAGCTGCTCTTTTAGGCTGATGTGGTGGTATTTCACCTGTTGTCACAAAGGGGAATTTTAAGTCAATAAATGGTGATGCAGCAAATTAAAGCTAGATATTATTCATGTTCACCAATGTCCAGGACACCAACACTGACCAACTTTGACAAGTGTTACCTCTCCAAAAATGTAAAGTGCGTGAAGATGAGGTTCTCAGTCAGCAGGGTTTCTGGCCTACATACAACTAATGTAATTACATAGATCCACAAACGGAGAATTTCCCTGTGCTTGAAATCAGCTCACTGATCATACTGGAGCGATGAAGGGCAGGCTCCAAACAAACCAAATCTTCCACTGTTTCTTTCAGCTAAACCAAATCCCTAGAATCGCAAACGCTGCCATCCGCATCAGCCAAATCTGTTCCACATTTGCCCGCCCTTTCAGATTGCACACAGCAGTGACAGACACCTGAGAGTCATCAATTTGCCTCTTCCAGATCTTGCCAGACAGACATACTTGTGGGACAACCGGACATTACATCACTGAGGGTTTTTACAGTTTGCAATGCCTGTAGTGCAGCAGCTGAAAGGTTTTACGAGAATTCGAGTTGAGGTTATACAAACCAGTGAAAACTATTGTGTCAGCAGCAACAGCTAAGCACTCAAGACTTCAATGACTGATGCATTGCCTAATCTTCTTTTGCAGCTAGTTCATTTTGAGGAATTCAGCAGACGGGTCCTTCTCCAAAAGTTGCGTTTCCTCTCTCGTTTCTGACTCGCAAGCCGTTTGCTCAGCGTTGTACAGCAGAACGGTATGAGTCAAAACGTGGGCATGGGTCAAGAAACGAGGAGGGGGAAAAAAATCATGCCATGCGTGTGCAAAGTTTCATATTTTGTTTGCGTATGTCATGTGCTTCAGATCCACACACTTACTGCTTAGAAACTTAGCGTTCTAAACATAGCACTTTTGTTTCCTAAGCTTCTGCTGTTTGAAAATACCTTGAAGTGGAGCACGCTGCTGAGTGTGGAGAAAGGTCAGCAAAGATACAACCCCTTCCTCTGGCAGCAGAGCACTGCTGCACCAGCACAGCCTGAGTAAAATCAATGCAACTCGACCAGGTGACACCAATGTTTTTTTCACTGTATCAACCAACTCTGCCAAGTACACTGCATGATTGGGCTTGTCCAAGGCAGCTGGAAATAGAACAGCGGCAAGGCACAGCAGTAGGCATGCCCCTGTAACGGGCGGTATCCAATTGCTGCCAGCAGGCAGGGTGCACGCTCACCCCTTTATGGGTTTGGCTGCACCTTATCTGGGCAACAGACTGCAGCCCTACCCCTGCCTCGCTCCAGCGCGAGGTCGCTCACTTGCACTGCTTTCAGTCTGAATATTGTTGGGCTTTCCACTGTGACATGGAGAAGGCCACGGCCAAGCCAAAACAGGCAGACACAGCCCAGCCTTGGCTGCAGACTCACCACTACCTGCCCCATCCAGACCTACCCCTCAGGTGGCAGCCTGGCTCAGCTGGTACAGGCAGGCCCATGGTTCATGATCACCTGGTGTCACCAAAAACAGTATCTGCTTTGCTGTCTGTATGCTCCATATAATCTAGACAAATATAACATGGAAAAGAGGGAACAATAAGTACTTGGAAAAGGAGTTTCCTTATCTGCAACAGGGCAGGCAGAGCTTCACACAACACTGGCAACTCTCATGCAGAGGCATACCCATGCAGAGGCATACCTATGCACAGCCATGAGAGGCCTGAGTCAAGACCACACACTGGAATTGTTAATGAGAAAAGCAGCTTTGGGAGGGCAGGGTAATACACAACACTTGGCAGGACACAGAAGAGTTGGCATTAAGGAGGGACACAGCCAAGAACGTGCCCAAAGGGCACAGCCACGTACTGCCTCAGCACTCAGGGGATTGGAATTTTGACTGACTGGAGAGCTCAGCCTCTACTTGCCTGGTGTCAAAAATCTCCCTGTACAGCTTCCACCCATCAACACAAGCCATGGCGCCCACTGCAGCCTCCATGCTGGTGGCATCCCCAGCTCACTGCAACTGCAGAATCCCGAATCGTGTCAGGACAGCAACTTTCCTGCACCATTTTCACCTTCCTGAAGCAGTTGTGTTTTTCTACATGACCAGGTGTTAGCTGGGGAGGTTATTAAGACGAGAAAAAGTAGGACACGTGTGCATCAACACTGTGCTGTCAAATGGAGCTCAGCTGTAGCAGAGCTTAAGTTACTAATTAAAAAAAAAAAAGAAAACCTACATCAAGTCCCATAAACCAAGTTTTGCTTGAATGTGACTTCAGAAAGCAGCAAAGAAATGGGGCCAGCATGCACTCTGAACAATCCAGATTCCCTCCTGAGCTCTTACCAATAGCCTCCATGTACTGCTGGGTCTATTAGGTCCTGCTATGCACTCCCTTGTCCCCCATTGTTGGCAAAGCAAAACCATAAACAGTATATTCCACAAGTGTAGTCCTGTGCGCAAAGAATGGGTTCTGTTGCATCTCTTTCAGTAAAAATACCTAAGTCAGAGCTTTTGGAAAGACTGTAGGGATGCAGCAAAGCCAGTGGCAGACTTTTCACAGACCGCTTTGGTCACAAACAAGACCAAGTATGCTTCAATACACTTGCAACAAGGAAATAAAGCTATTTCCACCTTCACCCTGTTGTGAAAGAGCTAAGCTGCTCAAGAGGATACATTGGTTAAAAAAAAAAAAAAAAAAAAAAAAAAAGTTTAATATATACTCAGTAATAATATAGTTCCTCATTCATCTGGGAATGGTCTCCCTGTGTGCCCTGGGTAGATAAACAGCTAACTTTCTAGTTTTGAGAAACCATGCCAGCAGCGTCTGTAGGAAGATGAAGGAGACCCTGCAGAAGAACCTGCAAAACTGGAAATATGTACAGTATTCAGTGTCTGTGTGGGACTCTGGTTGGGAAGCCCTAGGAGCAGTATGAAGTGTTAGCCCCTCCTCTTTACTGCAGGCAGAAGAGATGCCATGCACCTCTTTAGCACTCCTTGGTGTGCTTTCTATTGTACAGAGAGTTTCTTTTCCTATTCCTCCTGCTTTAGCCACAGAAAAGAGCTACAGGAGACAAAACAAGCCCACATTAGAATTCACAGTAACAAAGCTGCATATTAACAGTACATATCCACAGTGATTTTAATAGCACAGCTTCAGAATCTTACAATGCTGGACCTGACAGTAATTTCTTTATTAGCTACATATATAAATTATACCTGGATTTTCTTTCTTTTTTTTTTTTTTTTAAGAATAAAAAAGGTACCGTGCATTCTATCCTCCAAAGTCAGAATCACAAGGGAAAAGATGATAACCATTTGAAAGCTGCATAGATTATACAAATAGACCGTTTTCACGTAACATGAAGTGGCGAGTCATTAAAAAATAAGACTTCTTCTAAACTGTTCAAATGATTGTCACTATCAAATGTACCAACAGAAGTTGCCTTCAAAGCCCTTGGAAACTGGTACGTCCTCCATCATTTCACTCCCATTCTCATACACAGAGTTTCTCAGAAACATTTAATGCTCAGGAAACTCCGTGGTGCTTTTTCTGTTTTGTTTAGGGGTTGTAAGCCATTACAGTCTATTTTATCTTTGCTTTTTCCACTCTCTTGTGTGCTGCAAACGCTCCTCTGTTTGCCACAGTGGGCAGTCCCTCCCCCTTTTTTTGCCACATCACTTTCAGGCACAACACCCAGATTTTGTCCTTTTGGCCGGTTTGTAGTCAGTAATGTCTACAGTCTGCGACGGCCCCTCAGCTTTCTGCCGTACGATTATTGGTACGACCATGTCAAACACAGTTTCAAAGAGGTAGTCCACCTTATATCCTGTTTTCGCACTGGTCTCAAAGCACATTTTCTCAGCTGCTGGAACATCCTTCTCATCCAGCATTTTGTATTTCAGTATCTTCTTGTAGAGCGCAATCGCATCCTCCACGCGGACTTGTTTCCGCACCTTTGAGCTGCAGCCGGCAACGGCCTTCTCAGGTCTGTTTTCATCAGGCGGCGAAGCACAGTCATCGCTGAGGTCCACTTTATTCCCAACGATAGCAAAGATGCAGTCAGCACTGGCGCTGTCTGTCAGTGCCAGGAACCTGTCCTCCAGCTCTGCCAGGCTCTGCAGGCTGTTCACGTCATACGTCAGGATGACGGCGGCTGCTCCTCTGCAGTACATCGATCCCAAGCCATGAAACTGTTCCCGGCCTGAAAAAGGTTTAAATGTTAGTGTGCAGGAAGATGCATTACTAACAGAGTTTAAAAGTTTCCGAAAATTCAAGCCAATTCCACATGATGGTAAGTTTTTTTTTTTCCTTAAGAGCGCAACAGTGCCACAGAGCAGCTCAGCAAAATGCACGCTGATTCAGGGCACAGAATCTGTAAAGATGAGCAACCATGCAAGAGTGGAAAAGCAAATACAATTGCAAGAAGAAAAAAAAAAAAACAAAATTGAACCATTAGTTTATGCCCCATGCATGACCACCCTGCTCACATCCACATATGCCCCATTTCACCTATCTAGTCATTTATAAACACAAAATAAGTTCTATTGTGCTGAATTCCGCTAGAATTCATAACTAAACTTGATACATGCTTTCTAAGTACATTCAGTTCAAAAAAGTTGGATCAAAGTTAGCAATTCACTTCTCAGATTTTGAAAGTTGGTGGCAGCCTCGGCTGCAGCAATGATGAGATAGCAGAGTTTAGGCTCTTGCAGTGTTGTTTAATATCTCCATCAGTGACCCATATAAAGGGACAGAGCATACTCAGTACGTTTGCAGATGATACAAAACCAGGAGGTATGGCTGAATGGCAGCACAGCTTTCTGGTGTGTCAGCAAGACCTGGACACAGGGCTTCCATTTACAGGAAGTCTGGAAATTGTTTGGTTACTTTTTTTTTTTTTTCCTGCAGGAAGCTACTGATTACTGAGAGTAACAGCATCACGAAAGCATTGCAAGTGACTGCTGAATGGGAAAGGTAGAAATTCATGCTGAAAAACACAGGCCAGCGTACATTAGGAAAACATAAAGAGGCATAAAGATGCTAAAGATGCTCAGAAATACAAAAACAGTTGTGTGAATAAAAACAGTGGTATCTTTCAGGCTGGTGAATGACTGAAAAAGAGTATAAATGGATGTCCGTAGATTCGTGTGTAGTCTCCATTCCTTTCTCGTAGCATAAAAGAAATGAGGATCTCTCATCAAAAAATCATGCACGCAGTTAAAATACTTTAAAATACTTCCTTACATGGTGAATAATAGGAAATAACTGTCATACGACATTTCAGCGGTCAAAAGTTCAATGAACGGCCTTCAGGAAAGCATTAGGCAAAGTTTATGGAGAACTGCATCTGGGCAATTTTGTGTAACTTCTGATTTGTTTTCCTCCAGCAAAAAGAAATTCTTTAATCAGAAACGTGGAAACAAGAAAAGAGGGCAAAAAGGAAAAGAGATGCTCTTGCTTGGTAAGGGCGAGGAAGATAGGGGTGTAGGAGAGATCACTGCTCCCACTTTTCACTCTAATGCCATGTCCACATTTGTGCATAGTGTGTAATTGCACTACAGCTGTCTTTAGAAGCCTGCCATTTTTCAGCAGAAGTTTGTGCCATGACCTATTTTCCCCAAAATCCCGATTATACTGTGGTCTGGAAGCCACAATGGAACATACATTCTCCCTATTCTCCCACTTGAATTGCTTAAGCTATAAAATCCAGCCCCCAAAATCATATGCTGCAGCAACTGAACAGCAGAACAATCCTACTGCTTGTTTTATAGAATTTGTATGCTAATCTAATCTTGCACAGCATAATACAAACTATGACACAATTACACTTTAACTACAGACTGACTGTTTCTACAACTAACATATTGTTGAAAAGGAGGAAAAAAAGCAAAAGGAAGAATTTGCTTTGCATAAGGGATTAATTATATCAGAGGAATTATGGGCAGTCTTTCTCACTCACCCACACAACACTATCTACATAAACATGCAGAAAAATGCGTAACTTGCTTCTGCTGCAGTCTCCTTGTACACATCACTTGTAGCACTTAGGCTGGAACACCCCTATAGGCAGAATGTCCCCAGAACTGCCCAAAGCACTTAAATTACCGCCTCAGCTATTCCTCAAGGTGCCAGTCAATATAATAAAAGCCAAAATAGTATCAGACATTAACATGAAATATCTTAATGCACAGTCACAGAATTGTTGGAGTTAGAACGGACCTCTGGGAATCACGAAGTCCAAATCCCCTACTGAAGCAGTCATCCACCCCTTTCCTAGGGTCAGTTATTTCTTGGTCTGGAACCAATGGGTCTCACTCCAACAAGGTGTCTTTTTACACAGTCACCTCACCTAAACAGTAAACACTGACTCCAAGAATTAAGCAATTTCACTACTGCAGAAAAAGAAAAGCAAAAGAAAAGAGAGGCAGAACTATATAAAATGATTTACAGTCAGAGGAATTGCAGTACAACCAAATCAACCACAAAGGAATACAAGGGAAGATTTTAAAGCCAAGCAACTAAAATTAATTTCCATTTTTCATTTTCACATTTTGCCTTATTTATATCAGTTTAACAACCCCGATGGGCATATAATTATCTGCAGCGCCATTTGTATTTCAGAGGCTCTCCCAGCAATTACGTGTGGTAGAGGCATCACACCCCCAGAGCAGTGCAGCCGAGGAGCTCAAAATCCAGACTCAGTAACACAAAGTTCTTAAGGATCCTGTGGGAGAAATAAGAGAAAAGCAGATCTTGAAAGAGGCGGGGCTGAGAAATGAGCAAGGCTCAATTTAAAGACTGCTTGCGCAAAGGTGGATGCCCAAGCTTGGTCAGCCAGCCTCCCGCAGCACCCTGCCTGCTGTTCCTTGGGTGAGAGCCCAAACAGTCTCTGAAGTGCTGCTGATGTTTGGGAGGGCAGAAGATATCCTCCAGACAGATCTGAACCCGTTTCTCACCTACTACCTCTTCAAAGGTTTAAACTGCACCTCCTAAAGCAATGCAACTTCCCACACATAGTTCCAAGAAATCCTCCACTGGAAGAACGAGTTTTAAATCTCTCAGTATTGAGCACAGAAAAGAATGCAAAGCAGCCTTTGCCTCTTGAGGGAATAAAACAACACAAATACTAAACAGCTAAAAAAAGGTCTTCCAGAAAGCACTGAAAAACAGTGATGATGTTATTCTGATGTCAAAGTCTGAAAGGAGGCTGAGTTCTGAAGTGGAAAGGTAGAAGCACATGAGTACTGTATCTAAAATTAACAAGAGTGCACGATTGTCACGACAGTTTTGGAGAGAGTCCATAGGACCAGAGCTCTTTCAAGGCTTTTCACTGTTGTTTAACCAGGATTATAATCCAAGTAGAAGTCAAGAGGAAATAACAGAAACATACGGTATCTGCTACGCTTTCTCTTTTGATTTCTAATTCTTTTTTCAAGGAGGGTATGAATCCGAGCACGTACAAAGTGAGACAGGAATTGTGCCCTAAGCAGATAGCCAAGATAGGAAAAAAAGAAGAAAAAAGAGAAAATATGATACCCACAAGACAGCTCAGAGAACAGCACCAGAAAGAAGTGAGGATTCAGCTGCAGTGAGAGGGAGGTCCAAAGGGTGAGGCTGATGCCACTGAGTTGCTTCAGCAGGACCATCCGTGTGATCACAAGTCTAGACAAAGAAGATCCTTCCCAAGAAACAAGTTTCCTTCTGTTTGCAGACAGAGCAATAAAGTTAGGACCCTTTTCATGACATTAGGGGAAACTGAGATCTGTGTTTGTGCATGTACACCAAGCTATGTGCAGACTATCAGAAAACAAGCAATAATGTCCTTGAAGGTTTCAGGAAAATTCCCCTACCCACAAATGACCTGGACTGCAGAGTTCTAACACTGATGAAGTCCTTCACTTCTTGTTCAATACTGAAATTTATTCCTTCTAGGCAGCTTTATCATCTCTCCCTTAAAGTCAGGATCCTTATTAAGATGAACTGGACTGTGCTTGTGGTTACCTGGGGATAAAAGTAAAGCTCTCCATCACAAAGGATTAACATGGAGGACATAAGTAGGAATTAGTGGAAACAAATAAGTCTGAAAACACCAGATAGCTCAATTTTTACATACCCAGAAGCTGTCTGAATACATGACTTCCAAATCCATTCAAAATGCCAACATTTGGGTTTGCTCCCAGACAAAATTCCCTACAGAATAAAAGTCTTTGGGGAAGAAAAAAACAAAGAACAAAAACATGATGCCACTGAACACTGAGTAACCAGAACATTCATTAAGCTCCACCTTTACCTAGCAGAATACATTCACAGTGTTATATTATAGAACATAATTGTGTATATGGAAGCTTCAGAACACAACAGACCTTAAGCTCTACTGAAAATCAAGATGCATTTATTTTGTTAGTTCTCATTGCTCAGAAATTAATTAATGTTTGAGGTGTGAACTGCAACCTACTTCAGGAGCTACTATTTAAGTTATTAGTTATGGATATCTTGGCCAAAAAAACCACATAATTTAAACATTGGAAAGTACAGATCTTAATACCCAAAGGGTTTCACTTTCATCTTGTAAAGTAGAAAGAGTTACGCAGGGAAGAAGAAAATAACAGCTGCGTTGGTTATGTGCACAAAGAACAAAGGAAAATAATTCAATAATTCTGAAGAAAACCCACCAAAACCAAACAGCCAAGGAAGAGATCTCAACGTAGTATATGACTGGGAAAAGCCTACTGCATCTCCAAATGTATCTTATTCTAATTGCTACGTCAAGTATCTGTCTCATATTAAAGACAGACTTAAAAGGGCAAAAAGAGTCACCCTCATCCCATAAATCTCCATATGGACTGGACACAATGATCCTTATTGGACCCTTCCAACCTGAGATATTCTATGATTTTATGCTCCATGTTTTTGACTTAAAGGACAAACATGTCAAATTCTGATGGAGTCTGAGGTTCCAAATATCCTGCAAACATCCCCACTCTATAAAAACAAATCATTTTAGGCCTGTAAAGCTATCTTTCTGCACAGCAGCCATTGACTGCTGTGTGAATTCTAAAATGCACCTTTCTAGTTTGCAACTACCAGAAAAAAAAACACCTTCACTTTCTGCAAGAGAGTCACTGCCCAGGCACCATTATTGGTGTCTGGCCTTTACTAAGCTCTTTTCACACTTTAATGACTTAGAACATGAGGTCCAGCATTAGAAACCACGCAGTCAGCACATGGGGCTTTACAGCCAGAGTCACCCTGAGGCATTCAGAGATGGCAAGTTAAGAATGTTCAAGGTGTGACTGCATCTAAGCAACAGCTCAGAGTTGGGCTCCCTCCCTGGAACCTGGGGCTTATTAGTTGATCTGCTGCAAGAGAGAAGGCTGAACAGTCCTGAGTGCACAGCACCTTGCCCTCGCATCAAAAATCAGCATGGCAGCCTGGAGATGCTGCCAAGGAAAAGCTCTGGTTGCAGTGGGAAGGATTTGTGCAGCCACTTCGGAGCTTACAGGTGTAGTGTTTCTTAACTCAGCATCATGGACACACCAAAAATAATTCTTACCGGCCGACTATATTCAAAAGAGCTGTTAGGAAAATGGATGGTAAGTTTTGGTTCCCCATTTGCCTGTTCTTTGCAGGTTCAAGAAAAAGAAAATTGCAACCATTCCTCTGTGCTTCAGAGACGCTCATGCTTGGCTGAAATACTGATGAACTCACTCATGAATTCTTACATTAAAAAGTGTATGAAAATGATAGGTGTACAACTGCATTCTGTTTTTCTCTTATTTACATTACACTTTCATTATTCTGCAGAGAGGTTAGGATCAGTTAAGACGTATTGACTGCTTCCATCTATTACTAACAAGGAGACAGAACAATCGAATAAGTGTTATTTATTGCTACAGTAACGGTAACCAAAATGATTTCAAGGGATGGAACATGCCTCCTATGAGGACAAGCTGAGAGAGCTGGGGCCGTTCAGTACATCCTCTAACTAAAGAATATTAATTCATCTAATGGAAAACAGCTATAACCTGATTTCTTTGCCTACTTCTTCCTCCTCTTTAAATATAATAGCTAATCCAAAAATAACTGGTACACCATAAATAAGTTCTGCTGCATGGGTTTCAGAAGACGTGGTCAAATATGAAACAGGTAAAAGATTTTGCTCTAAAATTGTAGCCATGTCACCTATCTTCTAAAATAGGAGCCTTCTCTTAAGAGGATTAATAATTTTCTAATTTTAGCACTTCTTATATTCCTTTAGAAATTCAAGTTTATTCCTAGCCTTTTAAACAGGAAATTCACCTTACAAGCAAGCTAAAACAAACAGTAGCAGCAACTGTAATTAATTTGTTTCTGTTCTTACAGTTTCCATCAGGAAAAACTGCTCATAACTGTATTTTGGCTTTGTTTCCTTTTTTATTACATGCACATAGAGTGATAATAGCACAGCCCCCCCCATGACAGCCCTCACTAGCTAGGGAACTGTCACCAGCCTTCTCCGTCTTTCTGAGAACTGCACTTCCTCCTCATGACTGGAATGCCCCAACCGGTCAAGCATTTTGAACTGCTTAATGGTTATTAAAGCATCAACTTGATTAGTATTTCAGAAGTGGTACGGTGGCACAATTCACATAGAACAGTTCTTCCAAAGAAGTTCACTTAAATGGGCCTTTTATTGTTAGGGCAAATAGCGCAGTGGAAAGTTACTCAAGAACCACAGCCGCACAGCGCACTCTGAGTCACATGCCAAGGGCCCTAAGGAGCCAGTTAATGATCTACTGAGTTTTAAAGATCATCTGAGTTTGGGCTGAGGATAACGTCTTGTTACGACAAAAGAGCACTCACAAAAATCCATTTAATGAAAATATCAAAAAAGAAAAGAAACGGTAACTTTCGCTAGAGGGTTATTTTTATTTACTAGCCCCTGAGGTTATCTTCCCTGGATACTCACTAGTAGAAGCTCCAAAATGAATGCCTCGTCACAACAATTTTTCTGTTATGCTAAAGAAATGACTCAAAAGACATGAGCTTAACTCACAGCAAGCCTTTGAAGAATCCACATCTGAAGGCAATGGGTAAAAGTTTGCTTTGGGTTGTTGCTAAGTCTTCTGGATTTTTCCGTTTTGGTTTGCTTGCTTTCTGCCGATGTTTTTTTGTTTTTGTTTTGTTTTGGGTTGGGTTTGGTTTTTTTTGACAGTTAACAGTGTGACAGTTTGGAAGAAATGTGATTTTAAGTAAAAGCTTCTTAATCTAAAGGCAGCTAAACTAAAAGCGGGTGCCTAGCTGCTAACATCTGTGCAGCTCAATCCACTCGGAGCACACCAAGTCACAGAAGTATTAAAAGAGCTGATCAAATCCTCTCATCCACACCTCAGATATAATAAACATCACTCAGTCACCTTCTCAATTCTTGTACTAGTCATATTACTCAGTTTCAGCCTGGAACTGTTCCAATTCAGCCTTGAAAATTTTCACTCTGTAACTGGCAATGAAGACTTCTATTTACTGGTTCCCAAAGACAGACCTGTTGTACACGTTTATAGGAAGGAGGAGATGGAGCTAACAAAGGAGAGAGGAACGAAAAGGATTCACAGAGTAAAGTCAGAGATAAGCAACTGTAATCCTCATTTGAGTCTCCTGCATAATAATGATGATAGATTTTCACTTAGCCCTCACCCTGTGATGGAGGAAGAATTTGTATTTCATAAACCAGCCAGAGAAGTTAATATCCCACAAATTAATCTGCTATATTTCAGCTTTCAGACTGAATTTCTATGAGAAATTCAGGAAATACCCTCTTCCAAAAAAAAAAAAAAAAAAAAAAAAAAAAAAAAAAAAGTACCTTCCTGTATTACTCTACAACCAAGACCACAGAACAGCATCACTAAGGCTATGTAGTCACTTGAATCCTTCACAGCTTTCATTG
Source organism: Tetrao urogallus (assembly GCF_951394365.1). Taxonomy (NCBI): domain Eukaryota; kingdom Metazoa; phylum Chordata; class Aves; order Galliformes; family Phasianidae; genus Tetrao; species Tetrao urogallus. The sequence continues at coordinate 56,619,014 of NC_136813.1, read as the reverse complement.
CCCTCTACACTTCATAAACTTCTCAGAACAGTTCTTGGGCTCCAGGACATCACAAAACATCAAGGGCTCAGTTTGCCATCTGTTGCCAGGTCAGTGGACCTTGTAACAAACACATACTGTTGCCTGAACAAAATCTAGCTTGGCAATCAGTCTACCTTCACGTGCAGCCATATGCATTTGTTTAGACTGCCTATTTTTGTACAGAGGCTTACAAGTTTAATGTCTTTGGATTAAGTGCACGCTTGGATATCGAATCAGAAATGCATTCACCTTCACCAAAGGGACTGCACAGCTCTTATAAAAAGAAGGATAAACACTATCAGAGAAGATCTCTATTCACTGTAAGATTTAGACCAGGAATTAACTTAAACCTTTCTGGGGCACAACGGAATCTCTTCTGTTGCATACACACAAAATTATTTTTCTTGCTGGTGAGAGTAAATGAAAACTTAGCTTTCTATTAATGTAGCTAAGTCCAAGCTTCTGATCTCACAAGAACTTCAATTTCAAAAGCAAAGTCCCCACAGACAGATCAATTTTACATATGCTTTCTATCCAAAGACTTACGTTTAAATCACGTGTTATTATAGCACAAAACATTACATAGAAGAACGTTCTTAACCATGGTATCTAGCATGCTTTTTGCCAAAAATAACTTTGGGTAGCCTTGCAAAAAAAGCCCTATTTGCAGTAAAAAATCCCACTGACACTGCTGCAAGTAACTTTTTCATTTAGGTAGACAAAACTTACTTTTTACCTCAAGCCCCTCATTTGATTTATTTTTTTTTATCTGTATTTAGCTTTAAAATGAAAGAAAGAACTGCAGAAACACTGAGCAGCTCATGTATTTTTAGCTGTCTGGAAGTAAAGTGCCTTGTAAATGAAAAATAGAATTGGCCTTGCCCTGTTGGCACAGCAAACATATCTTGACTGTATCTGCAACACAGACAAGAAAAACCATCAGGAGGAAAAAAAAAAACAAAAACCCACACACAGCACACTTAGGATTTACTTTGGAAGAGCTCTGTGGGAAGCAATAGCATAGACTCCTTAACTGCTTCATGGTCAGCTATTGGTTAGTGAAGGAAACAAGGCCAGTGAGGGGGGTGTGGAACCACCCCAGCCATGCAAGACTCAGCCCTGGGTTGTGCAAGAAGCCCTTCCCCCTTAATACCCTCTGAAGCACCATTCTGTCACCTCAAAGAAACGTCACTCCTGCAGAAAAGCAATTCATTTGCCACAGGACTAACTACAAAAGAACCTTGTTTTCCTTTCCAGTACCAGAAAACTGATCCTTTTTCCTTATGACTCCTTCCCGCAGAGGAACAGTCACTACAAATAATCCCACCTCTATGTGCAGAGTTTGGTACTGACTCCTTATCTGCAGACAGGAGATCTTCAGAATCCGCAATCCCTCTCGGTGTTTGCTCTCCAAAAGGAGACCTGGTCCTTAGCTCAGGCAGGAATGGAAGGCTGGGTTTGTTTCAGCACAACTCAGGGCCCCAAAGGTCACTCCACACACGTTGGGTATTTCGTATTGCTCAACAAGGAGCTGGCAAGTCAACTCAGCTTGCAATTCACTCAAGCAAACATTGATACAGGTGTGATATTTAAAACAAAAACCAGAGATGGGTGGGGTTAATTGAGATCACCCTCCCTAAATTACACCAGAAAGCCCTCTGAACCCCTATTAAGTTCTCTGGGAAAACAGTTATGAAGTGGGCATCTGCCTGTTCCCTCACAGATGGGAAATGCTTCCTGCTTTTCTTCATTTTTATTCCTGTTTTAAGTTTACTTAGGTCATTCAGCCTCCTCATTAGATATTTTGCTTTCGCCTTAATTCTTTTTACAACCTGCTTTTTAATCTTCTAAATTCCCCTCAAAGTTCTTTGATTGTTGTTTTTGGGGTTTTTTTTTGGAGAGTAATTACATATGCACCAAGTCACTACAATATGATACATCATACCATTGTTTGAGTGAGGAAATACCATAAACTTAACAAACATCTTAATTAAGGACAGCATGGCTTTGTTTGGGACAGACACTGGCACCCTGCAGCATTTGGAAAGGGATGTTTTTGCCCTGAATACATTGGCTGTTCCTTTTGGAGATGAAATTACTTACTAAATCTTACCTGGACAGTACCTATATGAGGTACTAATACCTCAAGCATTACTTCCATAAATTACTTCCATAAACCTTTTATCCTACCTATACATTTCCAAATTCATGGGGATTAGGTAACAAAGGAAGAAGAGGGCTAAAATATTTCCAAATGAACAAGCTTTTAGAATCAAACAGTGCAAGACAGCAGCTGAATTCCAGTAGTTACTAGTGTTCGCCACTGGGGAAAAATTAATATATATATATATATATATAAAATTAAAATTCTGGAAAAAAAAAAAAAAAGATCGAGATCAGGATTCATTTAAAAAATCTCATTTGGAGGCTGCCATTTCTTTTTGTCAGAGGTGACCTCTGCACCACATGTTATAACACTGAGAAATAATTCCTGCATGCATAATGATTAAGACAATCGTCTGAGCCACATGAGGAAGCCATGCTTATGAGATCAACAGCAGGCACCCAAAGATGGTCTGCTCCAGCACATACTTGATATTACCTCTTATTTCAGGTGAAATTAAACCCTGCTGTACTAGATAACCGTATATTAGCTCCTGGTTTCTGACACTCAGATTGATTTTATTTACTGTTTCAGTGGTTGACAACCCTGCCCATGACAGGAGGATGGAACCAGACGATCTTGGAGGTCTTTTCCAACCTAAGCCATTCTATGATTCTACGATTTTTTAAGCCAGCCTTTGCTAGCAATTTGAAAAACACTAAAGCCTTGCTAGATGGGTAGAAGTAGAATGAAAGATACAGATTATGGAAAGCAAATAAAAATCAACTTTTTATCATATTAGTAACAAGGGACATGAACCTAGTCTCGCTCAATAGTCACATTTTTAATTATTTGTTCCAACATCAATTCATTTATAGGCAGATTCTCAACAAAGACCATACACAACTCATTCATGCAGAATGTATCCTCAAGAAAACTACAACTGCTCCTACCCATCACAATCACAACCAGCTCAAGTTCAGCTGCAGTCTTTCTCACCGGCTGTTCTCTGGATAGCTGCTGCTCGTCAGAAACAGAAATCCCATTGACCCAAAAGCCTGTCCTCAGCAAGCATTAAAAACAGGACTGTACCAGACAGCTGCCTCCTGGCTCCTTTGGGAGAGGCTCAGCACATTCAGATAACCTTTATCACAGGCCTCAGGGCTTCTGCTCCCAGAACACATGCTGGAGAAGATGAAGATGTGGCTTTGCATTTCCAGCATTTCTTCCTGCCAGTTCCACTTCAGGCTTCTCTGCCTGCATTCTTAACAGCATATTTAATACTCACTGTGTAAAGACATTAGTTGAAGAAACAAAAAGTGCAAAACAGACACAGTAAAAATTGATTTTGCCTCATTAATCTTACCCAACCTGGCACAATGGGAGTAACACTAACGCTAAAAACTTTTTTTTCCATTTTAAAGAAGATGAGGCAGCATCTCTAGGTCAAGGAGAGAAGGCAGCATCTGGTCCACTGCCACTGGACTTCCAATGTTTAATAGAAACCAAGAAATTGAGCAGGGTGACATGGGAACGGCATCCATTGCTTGAAGTGGAAAGGAGATAAGGAGAACAATAGGAGCATGATACATACAGCTATCTGCTGTGGGAGGGAAAGCTGACGGCCTATGGAAGCCTGATAGAATGCTTGTTCCTCCTCATAAAAATAACAAGTAATTATATGGAGGTATTCAAGGCCAGGTTGGATGGGGCCCTGGGCAGCCTGGTCTAGTATTACATGGGGAGGTTGGTGGCCCTGCATGTGGCAGGGGGTTGGAGATTCATGATCCTTGAGGTCCCTTCCAACCCTGGCCATTCTGTGATTCTGTGATATGGGCAGGGGCCAGAGAGGAGTGAGCAGTCCAAGGTGTTTTCAGTATCACTAAAGATTTATTTTATTTTTTTTTTTTTAGTAAGCAACAGCCTGTAACAGCTTCTCAGAGAGGATTTTAAAAAAAAGAAAAAAAAAAAGAAAAGAAAAGAAAAAAGCCTCATTTTACCAGTTATTTTTTAAAATGTGTCCCACTTGCAGTGACCCAAGAGATTTAACGATCCCTTTTACAAAGCTTAGAAGTTGATGACTCAACTGTGTAGAGCTCTCTTTGCTTGTTTTGTGGTTGTTTTTACCACTATAGATTCTGTCACGTCTCTGTTGTTTTTGTATTTTAATTTTTTTTAAAGAACCAAAATGTTTGCTTTCTTTGAGAGCAAAAGGCAGCAGAAGAAATGGAACCAAATAACAAACTAAAAACCCTGAAGTATAACCAAAACCCCTCTTTCTTCCTAGCTTGTAACACGATTTGTACACGCAGATGACAGACATCACTTTGAAGAACAGAAAGTGAACTTTGAGAACTTCCACAGCATAAAGTGTCGCAAGGTGCAGCCAGACAGGGAAGTCGGGCAGCCCAAACCCCTGGGGACACGGGAGGAGAGCTCCATGAAGGTCAATTCAACAAGGGCACAACACCAGGTGTGCACGTTTTTACATTGCTGTCGTTCAGTAGACTGAGAACGTGACCGTAAGCAGGTATCCAGAGTTGGTTGTTTCCATGTAATGGAATTAATACACGTTTTAGACATTTCTTTGCTTTTAAAGGCTGTTTCGATGCATGTAACTTTTTCTTCATGAGGTGCATTACACTTCATTTACCTTGCCTCTCCTAACAAGCTTTTACTTTGAGATGTCTACTTAACATTTTTACAGGAACAACATTTGCCTGAAAGCCCAAATCATCCTTTGCTTTACAAATATAATTAAGAGAAGAATAAAATCTCAAATATTTAAACATCTACAGATGAATAATTTATATGACTGAAAGTTCTTAGGCAGTCATCAGCTGCAAATGGTAAAACAAATATGTCCTTGCTATTTCAGCAGTACTGTAAACCATTCCTTTTAAAACAAAGTACACAAGAGCAGCTGGATGGCTGGAAAACACCTTTTCTCTGTGTTTTTGCATTTAAGTATAAAAAATGTGGTTAGGAATATTAAATCATATAACGAACTACAGAAAGAAATGCCATTAGATTAGCTGAGGACAGGAGAGGCTGAGAGAACAGGGAGAAGTATTTATACCAGATACTTAATTGCTACTGAACAAAATTATTCCAATCTGAAACTCATTAACCTGCAGACCAGATAAAAAGAAAAATGGTATTCTCTATATTTGAGGATATGATGAGTTTTTTTCATGATAGAAAAAAAGAAGAATTTGAAAGAGCTGAAATGGTGGGGAGAAGAGGGATCTCACTGCTAACAAACAGAAAGAACCTGAAAGCACAGAAGCCTTAATTCACAAGAAGACAGTTCTGACTGTAATCTGTTTAAGTATTGAAAGTTATGAACAATTCTCCCAGAATCCTGCACAGGAAATTCCCACCATGTTACAAACTAGTTTGAGATGTATTTTTGCTCTGAAGAACTTAGAATCATAGAATCACCAAGACTGGAAAAGACCCACAGAATCACCCAGACCAAACCAGACCAACTTGCAGAAAAGAAAAAGCTCAAATAGACATTTTGTCTTTTTGCATTATATACATAAAACAGTAATACACTGGAGCTCAGGGAGGTGTCTATGCTGTCAGTAGAGTCCTTCCACAACTAGCTCCTGGATGGCCCATGCAGAGCCCATTTCAACTCTAGTCTGCTTCCTAAGAGATGGGACAGATACAGCTGAATATTCATTCACATCTAATGATCTATCTCCCCTTAAAAACAATATTAAGAAGTTCTTTCCTGGATTAGTTTTTTTCCATACCAAAATAGCTTAGTAATGTTAGAAAAATCTTGTATATGCTTATTGAGTTGGCTGTCCTAAGAGATAGTGTCCTCAATCTCCTGTGCTGAAGCCTGACAATTTATTTGCATTGATAGTTTGGTCAAAATTAGAGGGGAACCCTCTAACCCTTTGACCACCTCTGCTCTCAGCACTACCCCTCAGGTAAACTAAGTTTAATCACCAATTTCAAGTCTCATTTTCTAGAGCCCTACATCTGCATGTGAAGACAAGCAAAGCAGAGAAAGTAATTTATCACAAGTTTGACACCTAATGATCTAATCTCAGGATGTTCTACACAATGTTCTCCAGAAGAAGTCTAATCAGTCAGACTTGGGAGACAAAAATGACTTTATTCCATAATTTCTAACAGCTCCAGAAGTATCCACCACAAACTCAGTAACTTTTGGTACAGAGACGCAAACAAAGGTTTCTTGTCTAGATGTTTTGCAACACTACAGCATGACCCAGACAAGGAATGACCAAGTTCACCTTCAGTTCAGCAGTGAAAGAATGCCACAGGAAAAATCTCCTGGAAGCTCACATGGCTACAGGCTTCAACGCAAGACCAAACAACTGTCGTGCACCAGACGACTGAATTATGGTATGTCACTGCGAAGTGTGAAGTAAAAATACACAAATTAGTTCAACTACCAGGAGCAGTTCGGCCAAAGCAGTGTGGAACTGACTGAGAGTCTCCCTAGCTTTGAGGTTTGTGCACCATAACGTGTACCTAAGCATAGGTGAATCAAGACGACCACTCAACATACACAAACACTCAAATTGGAAAGCTACACAACTAACAGCTCATTGCCTATCCTGTACCATGCTCAAAGTAATTGGAAAGCTCTGAACTAACAAGTTGCCTACCCACTATTTTGAGCACCCACTGTCTCCTTCCGTCTGAAGGAAAGAACAGAAGCCTACATAGTCAATAGATGATGACACAATCCAGACTGTCTAAGTTCAGGCACCTAAACATGCAATACTAATTTTAAATAAATATTTGTTTTTCATTTTGGTGCCTGGTACCTCGGAAATAATAAGAACCATACAAAGCAACTCTCCCTGATGCACGTTCACCTGTATGTTACAACAAACTACAGTTTATCCAGCTGAAGAGAGAATAATGCAAGCAGAAAAAAAAAGCATCCCATAATGTTTCATCCCCGTGTCCTTCCTTCCACCCTAAAATTGTAGAAAGAGGCAGCTCAGGTATGCAGATGACCGATATTAAGCTCAAAATGAAGAGTGTAATAGGGCATTAGTAATTTGCTTTATTGCACAGAATACCTATTTAAGCCTTTGTACATACCCAACTAGCAGACTAATTTACTGAACCAAATAATTCAGTTTATGGCCATCCTTCCAAAATTTTCTCCAGTTTCTCCCACCATACTTCTGATTCACCAGGAACATGTATTTCCATACATGTGCAATTTCACTTCCATTGCCTGACTAGCCATTACTCTCTTACACCACTTTCACAGATTTTGTCGGTATTGTCATGAAGCAGACAGTCGTTACTTAAATTAACCTTTCAGCTATCAAGTCAGTTTTGACAGAGATGTTTGGAAAATGCACTTCTTGCTTCATTAAGCAGGGAAGGAAGGACGCAATGCCAGAGACACAAGCTCTTCATTATGAAGATTCTCGTATTGCTCCAACCTGGGATCTGGGGCTTTAAAACATGGGCTTGTACAAACTCATACATAACATAAAGCCAAGAAACATTTTCACATAAAAACAAGAACACAGGCCATGCACCACAGACTGGACATAAATACATAGTTGTTCTCTAACACTCAGGCCTCACTTCAGCACAAGTTAGAAAAAATAGATAACATCTTTTGTTACAGAAGTCGAGATGGTACCAAGGACTCCAACACTGCAAACCTCAGCTATGGCTTGATGAACATGAGCAATGTCATGGCATAACACCATACAGCTTTAGCCAGGAACAAAGTGTATCAGTATCATGTTACTGATAGGATTTGAAGAGTCTTCTTGAACCATAAAGTCATTTCCCACTTTGGCTAGACCAGTGGAGTCACATTGCCTGCTATTATTAAATACCACATGCAAAGCATGGATTTAACGTGGGAGCCTGAATACAGCAGCTACCACAGAGGTTCATACACGACATTCATCTTGGCCTGTATCAAACACAATAAACAAAACAAATGGTTTACCCTCCTCAACGACTTGCCACTCAAGAGTCTGTTCTAAAAAGAAAGACTAGAAGCAAAATTCCTTCTTCAATAAAGTGAGATAGCCATATCTGAGTAAACAAAATGTGCAAATTTTATCTCCCATTTCATGATGTTTTTGTTTTTTCCCCCCACAGTTCCTTGTGACAAGGCATTTCTAAATTTTTACTTAGTGCAATGTTTCACGACAACAAAACTATGCTTCTATGGATGTCCTAAAAGCTAAACCTTTATTCTGGCTTCTGAACCTGTTTCATAAGTTCTAGATACAGAGCAGTACTCCTCACTAAAAGACCCGTGATGCTCAAGATATTTTTTGAGGTGCTGTCTTCTAAATCCTTCCAAACAACCTCCTCTAACACACCTCATTGCATATTGATCAAGATCCAATCTCAACTGCTACGCTATCACCCTACCCCCAGCACAGCAAGGCCTTTCTCCTGCCTCAGGGTCATCTCAGGCTTTGATAAACCACCTCATCTGTAGTTTCTTCTCTCCCAATATAGCCCTCCATTTCCAAAAGTGAGAAACAGCAGAACATTCAACAGAGTGGCTACTATCAATCTTCTTCCCTGTAAAGAAAAGACATGTTTTAATTCTACTGTTTTGTTTCATCATGACAGAGGACCACGTTTCCTTCTTACCTACAATTTTCAAGTTGTTCACACCAAGTAAATCTAGCCTCTGGAGCAGAAGTGAGACCAAACTATCTGGGCTAACCCTGTACTCCAGATAAGTGAGTCATATGCCAACCTACGTTCCTCCTAAGAACTTCACCAGTCACCTGCTCCCTGGGAGAAAAAACGTGCAGAAGGAAGCATACGGCTACACAGAAAGAAAAGCCAAAGTCAAGAGGCACAAAGACTGAGCGAGGGAGGAACCAGACCACTACAGTTCAACTCTACCTCTCTGATAGCTGAATACTGACAGAAGAAAAGTCAAATCAATTCTCCCATTCAGACAGCTAGATTAAGATGAGAGGAGGAAAATAAATGAGGTTTGCTTTTCCAGTTAACCTTTATGTTTCCTCATTATCATGCTGCATGACTCTGCTGGTAAATTCAAAAGGCGACTTCTGTCTTAAAACACAATCATTTCAATCACAAAGTGAGTTTTATGGCATACTTGTGATTAAATTACTGGTCTGCTGCGTTCCAAGGGACTAGAACAGGAGACGCTGATCACTAACAGTTAAGAAACCTTGCCTCCAGGACCATCGCTAATATATCCGATGAACAAGCGTAAAGTTAACGAGACTGAAAACTAACATACACACAAGTTCTTTTTGAAATATTAAGGCATCAGAAAATACACCTAAAAATCCCAAACACTCCCATAAATTGTTATTCCTACAGTCCATGCACTTTTAGAAGTGAAGCAAGGCTGAGACCAGCAGAACTTCAGGATGCGTTTGCAGTACCAGAGATAAAAGGCTACATACCAGCTCAATGCTGCACGCCTCTGATGCCCAGCAGGAAGCTTTGGGTTACTACACAACTGCTGTCAGCACTGTCTAGAAGTTGTTATTGCTATATATAAACATATATACATACACATACATACACACGCACATCCTTGGACATCCTTGAGTCTCCAACCTCTGGTTGTTTCGCAGGAGGAAGTTATTCTGGCTGATGTTGTTGCTGACGTTTCTTGGTTATGAAAATTATTTCTTCAGTCATGCCACTAGGAAAGTCTCAAAGCATACACTTGTGTGCCTCAGTGACAAGGTCTGTATCTAGCAGAATTGTCCTCTAAAATGCACCAAAGATTCACAGTTACTCTGTTTTTTGTTTGGTTGGTTTTCGTATAGTTTAAGCACATAGTTTTGTTTGGTTCTGCTTTCTAAATTCCTTTGAATTAACTGACTCAAACAAAACATAATTTGTAGCATCTGCTCCAAGAAAACAACAGCAGCCACACTGGGTCAGACACAAGGCCATCTAGCCAAACCTCTGACAATGGAGAAAACAGCCAAGAGCGGATGGCTAGAAAGAGTGTCAAGAACAAAGCAAATAATGCTTCTCTCAGGTATTTCTCCACGTATAGCTTGTTTGCCTCCTTGAGTTGGATGCAATATCCAAATGACCTTTCCTAATCATCAGATTGGAAAACTGGAAATGTCAAATTACTTGCTGCTAGAATTTACATTAAAAAAAATAATAATAAAATCAAGTCTGACAACTTCTGCACGCCCATTTTACAAGGCTTGAGGATAAGAATATGAAAGATTTAGATTAGACTAAGAAGCTGATCTTTCCAGGATAAGGTGGGTGTGAACATAGAGCCAGGAGAAGACTCCCACCTAGAATAGCTCATTTGCTTTTCAGACTTAACTTGGCAGAACATGCACATTTCCATGGCTTACTGAGCAGTAACAATACTGCAACGTACTCTCTAAACCTTTTAGCCTACAGTTTTAATCATTTCTGGAAAAAATGAGAGATATTTCTGAATAATAAATCAAGAAGTAATGCAAGATCAACAGTGATGAGTATAACTGATACATATTTTAAACAATTCAGATCAGCACTTGAACTGTTGTAGTACTAATATCCACATACACTTAACCCACAATCTATCACCATTACTGTGGATAAACTCGTCTATCACTCAAGTGGTCTTTTCCAACCTCAATGATTCTACGATTCTATTTTATGAAGTCCAGTACTGTTAAAAAAAGAAAAAATATTATATTGTATCAATGTTTACCCCGTTACAGCCAAATGCCTAATCCATGTCAGAATAACAACCGTCCAAACAGAACATAAAATATGGATGACTTCCACGGAGGTAAGGGGGCTCAAAATAACATTATTTGGTTTTCTTTTCTCTTATCAAAAGACAACCATGACATTCACATACAGAATACAACACGGAGTATAAAAATTAGACCATGCACTCATAGAATCACAAAGGTTGGAAACGACCTCCAAGATCCTCCAGTCCAACTGCCCACCTACCACCAATATTTCCCCAATAAACCATGTCCCTTAGTACAAGGAACAAAGTATATCCAAGTACAGTTAACCTTGTATGACTGCATTTTGCTGGAGCACAGAGTTAATGCAGCAGTTACAGCCAAGCACCCCCTCATTTCCTAGTCCTAATGTTCTCAACTGCTCTGTGTACAAGTAAGAGTAAAGGACTGCTAGGGCACTGCAGGGTTAAGACAGACATCTGGCGTTGGCACTCCATATTCAAGAAGATAAGAAAGGTGCAAATGTTGAACTGTAATTCTGTCATATTGTGGTGCTAAAGCATTTCTAAACTTTGATCTTTTATTTCTGGAACTTCCACCCTTCTGCAGGAGCACAAGTCAACAGTGAGACCACCCAAGAGCCAGCACCTTTGGGATGTGAGGGAGAGGACACCAAGCTCAACACTAATCCCCAACCAGAGAGGAGAGCGGGACCACGCATGATGGTGCTCCCAGTGCTGGATGTTTTTCAACTGGCTCTGCCTATGCGGATTCAGAAGTCCTGCTGAGGATAGGGAAACAGCAGGAGCTCTCAGCATGGGCGTGAGGGAACCCAGACCACCAGTAAGCGACCATCTCTGACCTAGCACTCCAAGAGGGTGCTTCATCTGGCTGGCTAAGATGCAGCTCTAGGGCTCCTCCAGGTTCCTGTTTCAGCCTCAGTTATGTTATATAGTAATACATTGCAATTATAGACGTGAGATAAACATAAAAATAAAAAGGCAGATCAGCAAAGGGAAATCCTCTTGGTGAGACAGGTCTCAGGTAGAACTACTGATGTGTTTTCATCACAGTAATAGATTAAGAAATGCAAAAAGTAAAGCCAAAGTAGCCAGATCTCCTACGCATCTCCTCCTCGCCCTCCAAGAAGTCTCCACGCAACTCTTCAGCAGTTTCGCTCCCCCTCTTCCTCCTTCTCAATTCCTGGCACAGGAAAAGCCATGTTGGACTAGATTGTGACACGAAGTGACACAGCGAGAGAACTTCGCTCCTCGGCGTCCCGAAAGGCACACGGAACACGGCGGGGCTGCAGAACGCATCACTTGGCGCTGAGGAACCGTCCCGGGCGGGCAGCGGGGCTCAGCCCCTGCCCCTGCAGCCTTGCCAAGCCTCGGTCTCGCACGAGAGAAAGCCCGACCCGCCCACACAGCCCCTCGGCCCACCTGCCGTGTCCCAGATGGAGATGTTGTACGGCCCCCACTGCTTCAGGTAGAAAGCGCCGCCGACCGTGCTGACGGTGTCCTGGAAGCGCCGCTCCATGTAGCGGTGCAGCAGCGAAGTCTTACCCACGTTCATGTCCCCCAGCAGCACCACCTTCCCGTCCGGCTTCTTCATCGCGCCGCCGGGCCCCGGAAGCGGCGGGACGAAGGCGGCCCCGCCGCGGGCAGCACCAACTCGGCGCTCCTCCGGAGCCGCCGCCGCGATCCGGCCCCACTGCGCGGCCGCCCCCGCTGCTCCTCCCACTCCCCCCGGCCCGGCCCGGCCCGGCCCGGCCCGGCCCCGCTCCTCCCCCGGCCGGCGCCAGGGGGAGGGACCCGGGCGGGAGCTGCGTGGCCCTGGGCCTCAGGCTCGGCCCGGCAGGGAGGTCGCGTCGTCCCGCAGGCTTTCGGCCGGGTGCCGTAAGTCAGCCCCGCTCCAGCCCGGGGGCACAGCTGCAGCTACCGCATCCCCACAGAGCCAGCCGGCCCCTCCTGAACCGCCCCTCCTCCTGCCGGCAGCTCGGGAAAACTTCCTGACAGGACGTGGTGGGGCTGGGGGAGCGGGGAGGGGAAGCAGCTGTCAGGGTAGGTAGCAGAGTTACTAATCGATCGGCTGCTGATCACCTCTTGGTGCCGCTCTTTCGAATGGCAGGCACCCATGCAGAAAGAGAAAGCAGGGAGCCCGTACCAGCAGAGGGATCCTGGCTGTAACTCCTACCTCATGCATTCATTTACTGTCCACAGTAAAATGTAATAATAAAAAGTAATTAAAAAAAAAAAAAACTCAAGTGTGATTATTGATTTACAGCGCTGCTTCCGCTATTAAGTCATGGCGTTTGGAGCACTTAAAGCAATCATCTCCGTATTTGAGCAAGGTGAGTTGCTACTGTGGCACTGCTGAAATGTAGCTCTTTGTTGTGTTGAGAACAGATATCAGTAGCTTCTAATGGCAATACAGAAAAGTTAGGGCAGAAAACAGGTGCAACAACATTTTTTAAGTTAATAATAGTGTGTACTATAAAAAGAGCACAATGCCCTTAGCAGATGTTTTCTGCAGTGTCTTTAAACAGAGACCTGTGTCCCTGTGCTTTTGAGTTTGTGTGTTTCAGGCTAACAGGAGTTAGTCGGAGTAAGGATTCCTTACTTAGGAGTGTCACCAGCAGCTCCCAGCAATGGCAGTGTGTTACTTTTGTACGTTCACCACAGCCTAGATAAAGGAGACTACAGATTGAGGTAGCACAATGGGCCAGGCATCACAGCACGTGACTGCTGAGCCAGGGATGCACCTTACCATGCTGCTATCTACTTTCCATGCACTGCTTGCTTCAAGGGTTGTCCCTGTTTCGTAGGAATTTGCCCCAAATAATAGGCTGCAACAGGGTCAGATAATACTGCACATTGTTTCAGAGCTCTGTGAGGATTTAGGAGAAAAAGCTGGTAATGTGGGCATGTTCCCAGTATGCAGAAGTGCTCCTGAGGTCAGGTTGTAAAGTCCTTCCACTGGCCTGGGGAGAACAGGTTCACAAGGCCCAGCACAGTGCCCCGTAAGAATGCTCTCCAGTCTCCAGTGGAGAATTTAAGTCGTATGTTGTTCAAGTCAAATAGCTCATGATACACTGTAATGCAATATAGATAATAACAGAGCTTGGGTGACAATATTTGGGGAAAAAATAAGAGCCTGTAATTTGCTCTCTAGCCTTCAGATCTATAGGCTTGTTGCAAGATAATTTCCCAAATCTTTGAGTTTTCCTGGGAGCTCCCCATGGTGATAAGTATGGGCATGAAGAACATAGAAAGCTACTTGACAGGAAATCACATGGAACACGTTCCTGTTTGGATAGGAGCTCACCTAGGCAGGCTGTGGGTGTTGTCTGGGGCTTTGTTTTGTTTTGGTTTTGGTTTAGAGCACCTGAGGACACCATGTAATTACAGTGAGGCTGCTCATTATCCTTCCTGGCAATGTGGCGACGTGGCCACCATGCTTGGTCTCCAGATGGTTTGGAATTCAGACACTTGGGACAGCTTATGGAGGTGGGCAGCACACTGATTTCTGTGCTAAAGTAAAATCCCTTTGAGAGCAGGAAAGTCAGTCTGTGTGCCAGCCAAAAAACCTGAGCCAAGAATCACTGTAGTGGCACCAGAGCAGTTCAGTCTTTCTAATATCCTGCAGTATGAAAGCTGCCTAATTTTGCAGAAGAAAATTAGAGCCTGTTTATTTGCTCCCTTGCTAATTTCCCTACGTATGTTCATATGTCCCTGAGTATGTTCCTATGGCAGGACATTGTCCTTCCCACGGGCCCCATTTGGTCTCAGGGCAACAGGTGTTTGGTAAGTTCACATGAGGTGAAATGTTTGTCACAAAACAGGCTTGGTTTTTGCTGAGCTGACCTTCTTTTGGGGACAAATTGAGCAAGTGGTGGAAGGTATTTGCTGTGCCAGCTGCAGCTCAAGTGTCCCAGCACGTCACGAGTGTGCTGGGACCTTGTTAAGCACCTGTGTCTATCTCTGTTTTACTTCCTCTCACAGCGCCTCTGTCTCCTTGGAATGTTGAATCCCACCACCAGCAAGGAAATATTGCAAGGGAGCTGAATGGGACTGTTTGTAATGATAAAGGTGGTGCTGGCAGAAACACACTGCTCTTTAAACACAGACAAATCCATACAGCAGGGCTGCGTGCCTCAGTTATTCAAAGAATGCTAGGTCAGGAGGAGGGCGACAAGGAAGGCCTAGTCCTCAGTGTCAGATGGTGGTGGCACTCTGCTTTGTGAGCTGCCCCTTGCTGAGGTATGAGGTCACTGCATGACCTGGAAACAGCTTTTTGAAGCATGGCAATACGTGGCTTTGTTTGTGCTTAATGCCTTCCTTTATGACTTCTTTATTTGAAATGAGCAAATAAGCGTTTATGCTCATTAAACACAGGCATTCCCACTCGTCATCCCCTGAGCAGCCCTAAATACAGCTCTCTCTCAGGACACTCTCTTTTATGCTGTAAAGCCCAAGAGAACCATCCATTGCATTGCACTGCCCCGCGTATTTATCCTTAAGTAGACTAGATTCATGCTCTTCACTCCATGGGTCAGTCCACAGCCTACTTTCCCTCATCAAGGCAAATTACTTCATAAGAATAGTTAGTCTGCTTTCTTCATCTTCGCCTCTTTTCTCCCTCTCCTTTGCCCCCCCCTTTCCTTCTTTTGAGGCCACCAAGCTCCAGGTGGACACCACAGCCTGGTTTCTCAGGAGGTGTCCCAGCTCTGCCCCACTCCCAGCCACCTGCCCTCCAAGCTCCTCAGCGGCAGGGCCGCTTTCTGTCAGAGGTGGAAGGAGCGTGTGGCTGCGTTTCTGCTGCCTGGCAGTGTCTGAATCACAGCACATTGGAATTAGGCCTGTGAGTCAACAAGCTTGTCATGGAAGATCCTGATTGAATGATTAGAATTAGTCTGTGCTAACTAAAAATAAATATATGCACCCCTTTACCTTGCAGTGTTTCAAGGAATTCCTTTGTATGTCAATCCTTAGATCAGCTTCAATTTCAGCATATAGGAATTTGCTGTTGAAGAATCCCATAAAACTATGATGTCTGGCTTTTCTGCTTTCTTTCCAATAGCTACATTTTCCATTGTTACCTTGGAAATCTTGTTGAAGTCAATGGAACTTCTATGAACTTCTCAGTACCAAATATATAAATAAGCATGATGGGATTTGACCTTCCACCACCTCAAATGAAATATTCTCCCATCTAATTACACAGGCTTATTCCTGCTCTAAATTCAAGAGCAAAACAACTTTCAAAATCTCCTCTGACAGACAATGTCTACTGTTTGCAGCTGAAATCCAAACTTTCTTTTTTCCTACATCTCTAGTACAGTTATCCTCTGTATCACCCTGCTATGGGAAAATTTGACACAAATAGCAATCGCTCGTGCTGTGTATTTTTGGCACTTTGTTTCTGAGTTGCTGTGAATTGCGTGCTACTGTTTGACATCTTTCCAGACTGTAGATGCTGCTGTGTTTCTTGGGAGCCTGGGAAATTACCTAGAAATGAAACTCGTAGCTGCTGATTTCCTCTATAAAAGCAAGTTGCTGAAGTAATTGCTTTGGTACTTCCTGTTCTGGCTTCAGCTCTGAAAGTCTTACTTGAAAAATTGCTTGCTTTTTTTCCATTTGAATTACCAACAGGAGGTAAGCATAATTGCAATTTGCTTTTCTGTGACTCTTTAGTTATCAGTAATATTCAGTATTTTCATGATGTTTTCATTTTCTGAGCACTGCAGAAGTGTAACCCTCTGTTCTGCACTGATTTACACCTCTGCAAACTTCACTGCAACATTGCTTAAATTGCTCGTGGGAGCAAATCAGTTTCATATTCAGCCTGACATCACTGATCAGTAGCAGCAGCTTGGAGCGTAAAGTATTCCAACCTTCCTTCACACCCAGAGGAAGCAACTCTTAACTCAGAGAGAGAAGTTGGATCCATAAAGGATGGGAAAAAGAAAGGACTGGGGAGAGCAAGAAGCAGAATGCCTGATGAAAACGTTCCACTCTATTAGGAGGTATTTTTTCATAGAATGGATCCTTTTAACATACTGAGAAAACAGCTTCCCTTCTGCAAGGGAAAGGAAGTTACAGAAATGCTTGTTGAAATTTAATCTAAATTCCTAATTTAAGCAGAAGTTCTGTGTGAAACTCATTCCAGATTTAATATGATATAATCTAATTGATTTCAAACACTTGCTTGTGTCTAAACTGCTCTGTTTAAAGAGCAAAAATAACAAAGAGTAAAGAACACTTCTAGAACATGCAGGAGATGTTAACGTAAGATATTATTATTGGAATGAGCCCATTCCTATTTAATTCCAATAAAGAAGCTTGTAATTCTCTAAAGCTCAGAGGAGATTATTATAAAATAACGTATCAAATTTGCTATTCTAAAATCAGAAAAAGAAAGAGAAAGGAGAAAATGCATTTAATATGGACAAACAGAACTGAATGGCAGAAATAATCGAAACTAAAAAGTGAAACAAAGATATTTTTGTCCAAAAGTGAAGAGAGGGTACAAAGTGTAAAATGAAAGCATCCTTAAGAATGTGTACATGGAAAACAAGAACAGACATGGGTGAAAAAACATAACTGGGTATATGCACAGTGCTTGGAATACATCGAGGGCTGCAGAAAAGGATTTCCTTTCTCAGTGAAATGGCAGATTGGGATTTCATAGCCTGTTGCTGGTCTGCTGCTCAGTAGAATTTTCTCAGCTCTTAAGAGCACTGTTAACAGATTTATACTGTTAACAGTATAAATCTAATATACAAAACATACACATACAAACATTAAAATCTTATGCTAAAGTTCAGAAGAAGGAATTCCTTGATTTTTACACTTCAAAGTTCTTATTAGGGTCATATATTAGCTAACTTCTAGACATGCAGACAATGAATAGTAACAGAAGGAATTCAAAAACAACCACATACAAATGGAGAAATAACAAATAACACTTCTTGGCTGTATTCTTCCCAGCTGGTAAGAAAAAAGTCCATCAATTTCAAGCAAGTGTTAGATCAAAACCTGGGTTTGGATGGATATCACAAGCAACTACACAAATTATTTATGTTGATTCTAAGCACAGGTTCCCCAGGGCAGTGTCATGGCCCCAAGCTGCTGGAGTTCAAGAGATGCCTGGACAATGCTCTTAGACATAGGGTTTGAATTTTGGGTGATCCTGTGTGGTGCCAAGAGTTGGATTAAATGCTCCTTATGGATCTCTTCTAACTCGAGATATTCTGTGATTCTGTGATTTATGAGACACTGAGGTTTAGTAGTGCACTCAGGGGAGGAGGTGACCTGCAGAAGGGGGCTGCAAAGGTCTCCTGGATTTTGGACTGACTCATCTCTAATATAAACTAGTGCAACATGACAGCTAACAGCTGTCCAAGGCTTTATCTTTTATGTTTTTAAATAACAAGATGTAAGTGCCCTCTTGCTTCCTTATTATCAGCTGTAAGGGTCATAAAACTTGTGACAACATGACGCAGCTAGTTGAAAGGAAGGAAGAAATTAAGCAGTGTGGATTTTAGGAAGTAGTATAGTATACAGTGGAATTAAGCAAAGAAATGTAGAGATCGTATTTAAAATCAAAGAATTGAAAAGGTCCTGCAAAAACTTTGTAGCTTGATCAAAACTTGCACAAGGTTAGTGTTTGAAGGAGCTGCCTCCCAGTCTTTCAGCAGGAAGACCAATAAGTAAATCAATAGAGTGTAATTCCAGTTTGGGTAGACCTTAAGCTCTTGTAAATCTCCTTTGAAAGTAGAAATTAAAAACAACAACAACAAAAACAGTAGGGACCAATCCTAGGATGGTGGAATCTGAGTTAATGCTGTAAGTCTAATGTATCTTACTATCTGATTGATAAAAGTGGTGACTTATTGTTTGGGTCTTTGCAGCTTCCTCCCATTCAGTCTTCTATTTCTGAGAGGTTTTTCTGTCAAGCTTTTACTTGGTCTCCCTGGTAAAGGCATATGGCTGCTTGTGCCCTGCTTGTTTCCCTCTGGAAATAAAATCAAATCACAAGAGGCTACAGATGTAAGTGGCACATATTTTCCTTCTGTTAAAATGAACGTTAAGTCTGAGCCCTCAGATGTTTTCAGGTTTTCTGACCCAGATGTTTCAGGTTTTCTGACCCAGAGATTACCAAATACACTGTTAATTATTAACCAGTAAATGGAGGCTGGGATGGTCACATTCTGGGATCAGCTAATGCCTCGAGGTAAAATGATTCCTGTCCTTGACAAGCTATGTTTCTGGTCGTAGGGAAAAACTAAAATCTACATCTTCATTATTCATCAACTGTTTGTGCATGTTAAGCTCATTAATATAATGTGGTAACAAATGCAGTGCTAGAAGTAACTGAGCACCAGCATGTACTGGTGGGTCTTCAGTTTTCACAAAGTTCATCTGAATTAGCAGAACTGCTTTCTAGCTTTCCTTAAAGTCATGGATGGTATCTGAGGAGCTCAGCCCTCCACGGAAAGCATCCTGTGGGAAGCATCCTGAAAGAGGAAGTTGTTCTTTCTACAACACAAAGGATATTACCTACCTGTACC